>NC_037294.2:13061596-14311596 GCF_000002775.5 Populus trichocarpa | reverse complement strand
AGCTTCAAATTTTTGTTCGGGACTGTGCAAAATCCCAAAGGACAAGCAGTGTCCAAGTGGAACTGGACCAGGTTGGGACTGTTGCTTGGATTGCAAAAACATAACAGAAACAAGATGGGATGATCCGCCTTACAAGATAAACGCTTCAGGATTGCAGGTTCCAATAGGGTACAAAACCATAGCAACCAGTGCAGTTCACTACAATGGTGTTTTGGAGTATGATGCTCATAGCATATATGGATTCTCTCAAGCCATTGCTACCCACAAGGCCCTTCAAGGCCTTGAAGGCAAGAGGCCATTTATATTATCACGCTCCACTTATGTTGGATCAGGCAAATATGCTGCTCACTGGACCGGTGATAACAAAGGCACTTGGGAGGATTTGAAATATTCTATTTCTACTATGATAAATTTTGGTATTTTTGGGGTACCGATGGTTGGATCAGATATATGTGGCTTTTATCCTGCACCCACAGAAGAGCTTTGCAACAGGTGGATCGAGGTGGGTGCTTTCTATCCCTTCTCTAGGGATCATGCGAACTATTATTCCCCAAGGCAGGAGCTTTATCAATGGGAGTCAGTAGCCAAATCCGCTAGAAATGCACTTGGCATGAGGTATAAGATTCTTCCTTATCTGTACACACTGAATTACGAGGCTCATACCACCGGGGCCCCAATTGCCAGACCACTTTTCTTCTCATTCCCAGATTACACTGAATGTTACGGGTTGAGCACTCAGTTTTTGCTTGGAAGTAGCCTCATGATATCTCCGGTGCTTGAGCAAGGAAAATCACAGGTTAAAGCACTCTTTCCTCCTGGTAGTTGGTACAACATGTTCGATATGACACAGAGCATTACATCAGAAGGAGGGCAGTACGTTACTCTTGATGCACCCTTGCATGTAGTTAATGTGCATTTGTATCAAAACTCAATCCTACCCATGCAACAGGGTGGGTTAATTTCTAAGGAAGCCAGAATGACACCTTTTACGCTTTTAGTCAGCTTCCCTGCAGGCGCTACTGATGGAAAAGCCGCAGGGAAACTTTTCCTTGATGACGATGAGCTCCAAGAAATGAAACTGGGAAGCGGATCTGCAACATATGTAGATTTCTATGCAACTGTAAGTGAAGGAACTGTAAAATTGTGGTCAGAAGTTCAGGAGAGCAAGTTTGCTTTGGACAAGGGTTGGAAAATTGTCAAGGTAACAGTGTTGGGATTGGGTGGAAGCGGAGCACCATCTTCCCTGGAGGTTGATGGGAAGCCAGTGACTGGTGCTTCAAACATCGAGTTAAGCTCATTAGAGCAGAAATATATTACGAACCTGGAAGTTGGTGATGAAAAGAAGAAGATAATGATGGTAGAAGTTCATGGTTTAGAAATCCCTGTTGGCAAAAACTTTGCTGTGTCCTGGAAAATGGGGGTCAGTGGTTGAGCATTCAGAAGGTTCATTACATGTATTTCGGATCACGTATTGAAATGGTACTATTCCATCTAATTAGATTGTTGATGCATTTCGAGTTTTTTGTCAGGGTTCTAGTAGAGGAGATGAGCTGAGCTATGCTCATCCTTTTCCATGAAAAACAATTCACAGAAAGTAAGTTTATATCTCACTGCTTTGTTAGAGCATTTTCAATGATATTGTAGCTTAAAATGAAGCAATGCAATCTCAAGTTCCTTGGAGTTATAATGCAGCTTTTGGATTCTGGATTTGTATTCTTGTTCTATAAGGATAGATATGGTCTTGGTTGACGGCTTCTTTCCTTTCGCCCAAATTCTGTGTCAAAAAAGTTTTTTTTGTGGGTTTGCACCGCGGGGTAAAACTAAAATCTGGCTCAGGTTTGGGCCTGGGGCCATGGCTTGGATGCCAAAATTACACGAGTTTTACAGGATACAGCAGTTCAGAATCCAGCAATGTGAGGCCTGTGATCTGACAACAAGGGGTTCGTGAAAAAAAAGTAGATAAAAATATTAATTTTATTTTCCAAGTATAAAAGGGTTCATGAAAAAAAGTAGATAAAAATAATAATTTTATTGTTGTTGTTATTTGGAACTGACAGTGATCCTTTGGACTGCACCATAATGCTGGCCGCGGTTCATCACATTAATATTGTATTTAATTAGATAAAATATATTTTAACCAGAATTGGATTTTATTTTTAACGTTAACTTAGGCTGTTAGTCTCTTAGATTTGTTAAAAACGGTACTGAACCTTCTTGGCGGACTTTCTCACTGGGTTCAGTGATCTGTGTCCATAGCTTAGCCCGTCCAGGACGAAATTCCAGATCATTATGCACCCCAAAAATTAACGAAAAGAAGTCGTGGATAAACGTCAAAAAGTCGCCATTTTAAATGCAAAATTTTACTTAAATATCATTTGGCTGCACAATACATTTGGTTAGGCTGCCCAGTAGGTACGTTTGGTTATTGTGGCGAGAGATGACACATAAAAGACAAGATAGAATAAAAATTAAATATAAAATTATGTTTGACATTAATATATAAAATATAATGATTATTTTTGGATTATATGTTTGACATTAATATATAAAATATAATGATTATCTTTGGATTATATTTGATTAAAGGTAAATAAGATATAATAAAATATATATATAAATGATTTTACTTTTAACACCTATTCAAACAAATAATTATATATATTTTTTAATTTAGTTTATATTAAATATTAAAATTAATGATGTTATGGTAGTCTAATAATAAAACCCGGGCTAGCTCTGGAGTTGGCTAACCCATAATCCAGGACCGATTCAGGTATAGAAAAAAAATAGAAAAATAATTAATTTAGTCTGAACAACTGAAAAACTTGAGTGAATCCATAATTATAATTATAAAACTTAATATGAAGATAAACTGAGGCTATTATGGAGTTCTAGGTTGGGAGGGTAAACAATTTTATTTATTTATTTATTTTTGTAAAAATGAATCAAAACAAATGACATTGTCTTGTCTATATTTTTAAAAAAATAAAATCACGAGTTGATGATTGGGTTTTTACTGCCGGACACCAGATTACCGGACTCCTTTCGATGTGGCCCTTCAACTTTTATCATCACCATTAGGCGGGACACGTATCGAGTCCTTTAGGCGGGAAAGTGAGGTCACTAGGCTCCACTTCGGCGCTTTTGGCGGGAACCGAAGCGACCTTTCTCTGTCTACACATCACCTCTTGCGTCAACCACTTGTTTTCCTCTCCACAGGCATAGGCGAGCTTAATGCATGGATCATACATATGATGTTCATGGTTACATATGTATGCATGTTAGTTGAGATTTTGTTATTTTTTATAAAGGTCACGTGTTTTTTTTTTTAAAAGGAACATGGAAGGTCACCTGACCCGGTGATGCGTGTTCATGTATTGATAATAAAAAAAATATTTACTTTTTTATTTTTAATTAGATTGAGGAATCATGACAAAAAAACGTTTTTTTAAAAAATATATAGTAATAAGAAATCAAGAACTATACTATATTTTTGTTAATAGAGTTTAAATTATTTATATTCTAACAACAAAAATAATTGAAGAGATTCTCACTATATACGTGCTCTTATTTAGGTGATGGGATATGTACAGCTGGATTTGATCAGTGCTATTCCTGATGTGGACAGCAACACGTGCTGGGTGCGTGCTACTCTGAAAATATATCTCCTTTAATAAATGAATTTAAATAATAGTTAATTGTTTTCCATGCTACAAACCAGAATACTCTGGGCTATTCATCCCACGACCTTGCAAAGAAATAAGGATATTGTAGATCTTTTTCTTACATTTGATAAATAAATAAATAAAGGATATTGTAGATCTTGTCCTCTTGCTTTGACTCTTTTCAAGTGTTTCATAGATAGTATCTAACTTAAATCCCTTGCTTTGACTCTTTTCAAGTATTTCATAGGACAGGTATACAGTATTCTGGCTTCCTCCGAAGATTCTGGTACGTATCAAGACCATGAAAATTCAATTTAAATATGTACATTAGGGATCGTATATATACATTTTATGATCCCAGTATAAATAGAAGTGTGGATTAACTGAAGGGTGGATTTAGATTTACAGTTTTGAGAATATAGTACCTAATGTTTTTTAGTTTTTTTTTAAATATGTATAATTTTAAAAAATATGAAATTGATATTTTTTTTAGTATTTTTTATGTTATTTTAATGTAATGATGTAAAGAATAAATAAATATTTTAATATATTTTTTAAAAAAAATATATTTTACACCCCATTAACAAATACATTTTTATTAACATAAGTCACAAGAAAAAACATTGGTTCTCAAACTTTTTATTTTAGATGACTTTGTCTCTCTTGTCTAAAATTTAATGGACTGAAATATATATATATAAATAAAGTTTTATAAGTGAAGTGTAAACTTCGCATATAACATGGATCAAAGTGTAGACAGTTTGCTCGATGAAAAATACCAATAAAAAAATGTATGTTTACTCTCTAAAGTTCTTTTTTTTCAATTTAATTTCTATTTTAATCGCTCTCTTGTGAGTTTTTCACGTTTTAGCCCTGAAATTTATTTTCTTCATGTTGTGGTCCCAAGCATGGGAGAGAAGAGGGGAGGAGAGAGAGAGAGAGAGTGGTCGAATCAGGTGAACGAAAGGCAAAGTTTTTAAATTGATATTTTTCAATAACGAAACTCGTTGTTATTGATGTGAATGAATTTCATTTATAACGACAGTTTCAATCAGGTCTACTTTACTATTTATATTGTCTGAAAAATCAAACCGGGATTCGGGATTTGTTTTTTTAATGAGGTTAATTTTTCACTTTTTAATTAATTGAATTGTGATTTAATACCAGGAATGAGTTTTTTTAAGCCCCTGTGATATTTCTTAGTTGTTTTTGGATGAAAAAAAATGTAAATTTGTTTTTTTTAGTTTAACGTGGGTGTCCAGGTCAACTTGCGCGCACCTCGACTAATCCCACAGGCCCTAAAATTAACGACCATGTAAGCCTCCAGTGGCCATAATATGAGCAACCACAGGGCTCGAACCTAAGATCACAGAGTAAACAAACTTCTTGGTCCCAAACTCTTACCATTGGGCTACCATCAAGATGGTTGTAAAATGAGTTTACACCTTTAAGGAAGTGGATGCTTAACAGTATGAGATGCGTTGCTTGTCATTTTTCTTTAAAAAATAACAAGCGGGGTAGACAACATGTTTTTCATTCCTAAAAAAACAAAAGTTATAAAACAAGCCTAGGAGGGCTACCCTAGGTCCATGCGCCTTCCCCAGACCTATACGCCCTGGCTTTTTTTATTTGTATTTATTTTTCTTATTGATTTTTTTTTAATTTTATCCTATAATATCTTATTTATTCTAAACCGGGCTACATATTTTCTTTGGCTTGGTATACGTGGGTTTATCATGATTTGAAATAAATACTTCAATATTTAGTTTGTGCTTGAATTTATAATTATTTTTTTTGTCTTATAGTTAAATAAAAACCAATTTAAAAGGGAACAAAGTTATTAAAACAAGTTCATCACTCATCTCATGTACTATATAACTAAATTAAAAATAATTAAAAACTTTTGAATACATTGAAATTCATGATTCAATTCGCATATTTAAAGGGTTAGATTACAAAACCTAGATACATCTAATATATAGTATTCGCAGTATTTTAAAAATAAAATCATGTCATTTTAGAATTTAGGTTCATTTTTTCTGAGTTTAAAAAATTAGCTGCAGACAGACTCTTTTTTTTTATCATTGAAGTTTTTTTATGGGTTATATCACGAAACCCAGGTAAACATTTTTTTTCTTAAATCAATTTGTTTTTGTACCACAGTCAATTATCTAGTAAGTAATACATGTTTTTTTAGTCACGTGGAAAGAGAGGCACCTAATACAACTGGTTTTTCCCACAAGGCCAAATATCAGCGTTCAAACTTGTAATTTAAATATTTAATGCTTTATTTTTTACGGTGTCAATGAAAAAAAAAACTTCTGCTTTTAGAGGAAAAGCTTTTGAATTCAGTGTCTTTTTTTTTTAAAAAAAGAAGAAGAAGCCCGCGTGTATTAACAAACACGCTAATTAAAAAAGCTAGGCAATCAATTGTCCATTCTACCACACCTAGACGATTCCAAAGACATAAATGAAGGCCTCCATCGGAGCTTGCAGAGGCCCCACATGCCTCCCTTATGTTGCAACTTTCCTCACACACTGTTGCACGTATTACATGCTCCAAACACTTTTTACCAACTTCATTCAATTTAGTTCTCGATTCTCTCAAAAATCTTCAATCCAGTCCTAAACTTCATCCCTCTTGCCCAGTAAAGGTCTAATATGAGAGACAGGATAGGAAGGGAAAGGAAATAAACAAATTGCCCAGCTAGGTCAGTTTATTATAATCATGTTCACACCTAATTCGTGAATTTAATGGATTGATACAAGTTATTTTAATATGTTGTTATCTTAATATTTAAAAAAATATTTTTATTTTTTTAAAATCAAATCATATTTTTACCAGTCGTTTGTGTTGCTTTTAAACTTTATATTTTTACCGATCGTTCAAGTTTTTTTTAAATCTGTCGAATCAACTAAGTCACATTGGTTTAACTTTCTTACAGTTTAATTTAAAGCTCGGACTAGATAAAAAGTTGTGTCAGGAGATTTTAAATTTGATCCATTTGATTATGTTTAATAATACTGTAGAAAAGTTCCCCCACAGCCTCAATATTTTTTCCAGAAAAATATTCAAACAATACTATTTTTTAATCAAACTAAGTTTTCGTCTTAGAGTTACCTTACCATGTTATTAATTTACGCCTGTTTTTTTTTTAAAAAAAAAAATATGCCCACAATAACATTATTACATCTCAAATCTATACTTGAAACAAAACGCTAGCAACGAATCTAGTCACAAGCTAAGAGTGTGTTTGATATTGCTGTGGTTGTTGTGGTTATGATTTGAAAAAAAATATTTTATAAAAAATATTTTTAATTGAGGTTGGTTTGAAAAAATAGGTGTTTGGTTAAAACTGTGGTTGAAATTGAGGTTGAACAAAAAATAATTTAATATGTTTGGTTAAAAATGCTTTTGAAATAGTTTGAAATTAAGGTTAAAACGGTCTTTTTTTTTATTTTTTAAAAAAGGTAGTATAATTTTTTTTAAAAATAATTCCTAAAAATTAATTTATAAACCCAATCAAGTTTTACGTAATTTACTTCTATTTTTAAAAAAGGTAGTATAAGGGCAGGGTAAAGTTGTTTGTTCCAGTGGGTATCTGGAAAAATCCGACCTGTCAGGGATGGGTATAAGAGACAATGTCCCCTTGATAAATAAAAAAAGATGCGGCGGGGAACATGCCCAGAGTCTCCTGTACAAATAAACCCGATTATATATGCGAGGCCCATAAGTTATTTTAAATTATTGGCCCATGTATTTATATTAGTATTAGCCCATTACGTTTAATCCATTAGTTTGACCCAGAAGCCTCTCTCTCTCTCTCTCTATCTCTCTCTCTCCAGACACACACACACGCATGCATCAACAGAACCTCTTCGTTCATTTTTTTTCCTTTCTCGTGAATGTTCTTTATTTCTCTTCAAACCCTGGTTTACAGATTGTTCATATAATTCCTTTTATCCCGAGCAAGTTTTTTTTATTCCTTTTCTAATGGATTTATGATATTGTTTTGGGGTTTTTTCTTTACATTAGTTGTTGATATTTTGGGGTTTAAGTGATGTTAGTTGACATGTTATTGATTTGCTTGAATTTGTTCGTGTGTGGGTTATCTATGCATATGAAAATAAATTGAAATGAAATAAAAAGGAATTAACTTGTAATTTTATTTAATTGATGTGTTTTGGATGAAACCTTACAGAATTTTAATATTACAAAGAAAATATGAAAACATGGAGGAATTATGTAGTGAATATCAGTATTTTCCGCTGAAAAAATTGTGTTGAGGTTAAAGATGATAGAATTACATTTAACATTTTATTTTGGAAAATTATGATTTTACCTGTTTATGGTCATGAGTGGCGGTTTTTCATATAGGTTTTGATAGATAATTAAGATTTATTGATGATTTATGATTAAGCACCGTTACTTAGCTTTGAGCACTCTTACTTAGCTTTCCCTACAAATCATCAATTTTACATTTAAATGAGTGTGGTTATCTTTATATTAATATACTAATGTGTTTTAGGTTAATTGAAGGTGACATTGGCACATGTTAAAGGCTATTACATATATTTGCTATGATGCTCTATCTAGCAGGAGTTTTTTTATCGGAATGTGTCGAGTGAAAATATTTAATTCCACTTCCCCTTTTTATATTTAATTTTTTGACGTAAATCACTCAAAACAAAAAATGATTGAACCATGTTTTATATGTGCTATTAGTCAACTTAATTATATCTCATTATGTACATCTAGTATTATCTATTCACCAAGTAGTGGAATTATCATCATCATCGATATATTATTACAATCTTTTTAGGTTCATGGTGTTTGTTAGTTGATCAAGTACAACTTACCAAGATAGGTCACATTGCAGGCTGGGCTTACTCTTTTTTGTATTCATGTCCTAAATATAACATATGATGTCGTGCGTTTGTAATTATAATAGTTCATGGGTTATTTTTTTTAATTTTTTTTATAACAATATATATTTGTGTCAGCTTACATGTTTTTTAAGATTCTGAAGTTAACAATAAAATCAGCCTTCAATAATCAAATTATGAGATTTATATTCTAACTGATAACTTTTTAAAAATAAATTTAAAATTTAACTAATTAAATTACACCCCTCCATCAGCCCCATGTCATATTCTTATGAGATGACATGTACATATACATTCACGACCCATGCTTGAGCACTTGACCGGCACACAAGGCAGTGCGCTCCTAGGTTCGAGCACGTGACCTGCACACAGGTCAATGCATTCCTAAGACCGCTTTGTCCATGCCAAGTCCTAGACTTGTAGATTATTTTGCCGGGATTTATAATCAAAGCAATTATATAAAGATTAATCATCCCCTTGTACTGCTATATCATACATGTGTGTGTGTGTTTTATACCCGTTAATGAAAATTTCTTATTTCAAAATGGAATGCCCATGAAAAAAAAATCAATGTGGTTTAGGAAGTTTAGAGTAGCAAAAGTTTTTATGTTATTGTTTTATAATCTTGAAAATTCCATTTTGTCATTCTATAAATAAAAAACAAGAAAAAAAATAATTACAGAAATCAAATAAATATTTATCAAAGTTTCATCCATTCAATGACAAGATAGCTCGAAGATGTGGAATAAAATCTTGTTTATTCGCATCGAGCTTCAACGGAGCTCGTTCAAGATTATATTGTATATATAAACAATCTTTAAAATAAGTTCGTAGTTGAATCTACTACTTCATTGTTTATATTTAACTTCGTACCAATAGTCAAGTAAAATTCAATATAAGTATAGATTTAAAAAATATTTTTGCATTGTGTATTATAGTATTATTGTGTTACTAAAAGACACCATATTTTTTTTTGGTTGTCAACGATGACCTTCTAACCCATCCCAGGTTCGATAGAAAATAAAAACCTCTTTCTACTCCGAATCCAGAGCCTGTTTAGAAGTATGGTTGCAGTTGTTTTTCAAAGTGCTTTTCATTCATAAATGTATTAAAATAATGTTTTTTTATTTTTAAAAAAATATTTTTGATACCAACATATCGAAATGATTTAAAAACACAAAAAAAATATTAATCTGAAGTAAATAAAAAAATAAAAATATTTAAATATTTTTAAAATATAAAAACAAACAAAATCTAAGTAGAGTCAAAAGAAAAATATAACCACGCCCACCTCAAATGACTCGATCCCTGGTTGTCTCTTCCTTTCTTCTATCTTCTACCATTGTAACCATTCGCTCGTATTAGAAAAAAAGGGTTTGTCTGCATATCATCATGTAAAAATAAAATCACTTTGCAAGTAATATCTGATGGATTTATTGATGTCGCGCATTTTTTCTTGATAGAATATGTCTTATTTATGAAATGCACGGGATGACCACCCAAGCAATAAAAACATTCATCGTATAAAATATATACCGATATATTCTCACGGTCTACTTAAGGCTACAAAACAAAGTAGCTGGTAAATTAAAATTGAAATTGGTGTAATTTGCATAATTCTCCTAGTTTTTTATTTATTTCTATTTTTTTCGCTGTTCAACAATCTAAAATAACACCTCGCTCACGTACAATTTTCGAACCTTTTTCCTGAACACGGTTTAAAAATTTCCCAAGTAGAAACAAGATTTTGGCAAACAGCCAGCACACCCTTGAAGAATATATATATATATATATATATAATCCAACTAATATTCTGGATTTTCTGTTTTTTTTTTTTATAATCAATGTCGGAATTTAAAATAAAACTAGTTATATGGTCTGCTAGTGAATCGGATTGTATTTTTTCAATGGAAAAAAAAAAAAACACAATCGTTATCAAAGCATTTTCTTGCAGCAAAAAGAAGAATTATGATTGTGAATTTAAAATTAAAAATGAACTGTTAAAGGAACTAACAAAGGTTTTTATGCGCTAATAAATGTTAGCATTATCAGAATGAAAATAGTTGAACGATCTGATCAATTTAATACATCCGGTCATGACTTATTAACTTTATCAAAACAAAATTTGACTAAAAAATTATAAATACTGCTATTTTGTTTTTTATAAACATCAACACAATGATATTTTGAGTGGACTCAATTTTAAAGTGTAGCCTAAGTTAACATAGTCGATCAAACTAAAACTAATTTTTATTTTTTAAAATATAAAACAATGTCAATTCAATTTTTTCTATAAACAAATTATGATGATAATGTTTTTGATAAACCCAAATCAAACTGGATTAATCAGTTTAATTCATGATTTAGGTCCCAACCCTTGCTAAATTTAATACCTTTATTTTTTAAAATATGATGGAGGATTCTAATAAAAAATAATATAACAAGATACATTTTTTTTTAAAAAAAGAAGATAAAGATCCGAGTAAATATCTTTAAAAAAAAAGAGAGAGATTAGGCACCTGTGCTTGACAAAAATCTCAAGCTCATATGTGTTCAGGGCTAAAAACCCAAGCCCTAGCACGCGGGTTATTATTTTTTTTTGGCACAATTTGATGACATGTTACCAGGCCATTTATCTTTCAAGAAAATAAGTGATGCGTTAGCTACTGTAGTAATGCATCATCTACTGCATCAGACAATAATATATCGTCCATAAACCCAAGTTCTGACCATTATAATGGCTGTCAAGAAATCAGGGTAGAATTTATTGCACTCTAAAAACTCATTTCCAAACAAAATTTTACCTGTAAATATCTAAGAAAACACTATAAAAAACTTAAAAAAACACATTTATCATCTTAAACTTGTAAAAAAACTGGTTTGAAGTTGCAAAATCAACCTAATTCTAAAAAAATTATGAGTTTCAATTTATTTTTTCAGACATGATAAAAAACAAAGAATATCTAAATATAATTCTTGTCGAAATGAACCGTTAACATCAAAGATGACTTTTTCATGGCTGAAATCTTGGCCAACTAGTAATTTTTTTTTATTTGTTGTTTTTTAACAATTTTTTTTTATTTTTGAAATCAGAGACTAAAAAATAAGAAAAACAAAGTTTTAGACTGAAAAAAAATTTTTAAAAACTAAAATAATTGTAATGAAATAAAAATAAAAATAGGAGGATAAAAAAATCCATGTCATTCTAATTTAAGATTGGCCATGTTAAACATTTACTGTATTTGACACTTTGATTCTGTATTTTTATTTGAATTTTTTTTTATAAAAATTAACGTGAAATTAATTATTAATTTATTTGATAAAAAAATGATGCAATTAAAAAAATTGAAAAAAAAAACATCGTATGAATTCAATTGCACTCGTTGTTCTCTTTCCCTAAATCTTCGAGTGTTTCTTATAAAATAGCCATTAAAAAAGGCAAAACAAAAATATGGGAAATAAAGTCATACAAGGCAACAACACATTTCAACATAATTGCACTAAAAAAAGAGGTAAAAACAACATGGGAAATATAGTCATACAAGGCAACAGCACATCTCAGCATAGTTGTACATCGACAGCTTTTCTTATTTCTAGAATCACATTAAATAATAAGGTAAAAAGTATTTCCTCCACTTTCAAAGATTTGGCCACTAAAGTCTCAAGTCGAATACATGACCCGACAAATCCTTCCCCGTGATTGCCTCTCATTTTTCTCCATTAAAGAAAAGAAAAAACGAAACTAGTTAAGCGATGAAAGTATGAAAAAATCAACTCCTAGTTAAAAAACTTCAAGGCGGTGCCGTTTAGGATGGGAAAATTTCCTCACAACAAGGCTACTTCAGGAACAAGACATTTTAAGTGGCAGCAACTGTAAATTTGCCACAACAACGACCCTATACTTTTGACTAAAGTGTCGGAGGACAAGCCATTCCAAGACTTAACTACCCCTCGAATACGATGCCCACTCGCGGCGCTCCGTTTCCCAAAAAGCTGCGATAAATTTGTCCCCCACACCCGCTCACACTCCACACGTGCTTTCATAGCGCGTATACTCAACCATCCATGTAAAACGCATTTATATTATCCCACCAAACATTTACCAAAGTAATAATCACCACCAGTAACTCACACGTGCTTGACTCAGAACTCATGTGAAAACAAGATTTGTACTGGCACGGCATGATAGACATGACATGATAAATAATAGATGACAATCATCCATGATCCCATGCCTCCATATTTATCAGCTACTACTTTTTATATAATTATCTATCAGATACAACTTACTTTCCTTGATAGTATTAATTTCCCAATAGCAGCAATAATTTCTCCATTATTATAAATATATTAGCACCGTCTCAAACTTTGACCGCATGGAAAAAAGTGAAACTGTCAATGGCCTAGAATAAAGAGAAGAGCAGAGAGGTAGAGACCAGTAGTGTAAGAGGAAGTGAAGAGGTAGGGATACAACGGTCACAAATCTAGTACCGTAACTTCTTTAGTTTTTTGTTTTTTAAATGGTGTTTTTATGGAGATTTGCGTTTTGAAGTTAAGGTCTTCATCCCTGTATCTGTTTAAAAAAAACAAATCCGGTATTTCAGTATTTTAACTTTTGATGTTTTGTCATGTTATGGAGAGAGAAATTTCATCCATTGATTCCTCATCCTTTTAAAATCTTTTTTATACTGGACTCGTGGGTTTGTTTATCGTTTTGGTTCTTCTACTGTTATATATCAGTCTGAGTATCTATTTCTATGGTTTGCTTTTTTTAGCTTGAAAGGAGCGGAGGAGAATCCTATAGAGAGGTTTCTGTGTTTTGAGGAGTGGATTTATGTCGGCTGAGTTTGATTTGACTTTCGTTGGGGCGCAATCGCAGCTCTGGATTTCATTCTTCATTACAAAAGCTTTCACTCTTTGCGTCGGTGGTGTTGTTTCTTGGTGCTTTTGCTTCTTCTGCTATATGCTTCTCTGCTGTTTCAAGCAGAGGTTGAATCTGGGGTACCCGGCTGTTTCGATGCCTTTGAAACCAAAAAGGTACGCTCTTGTCTAATTTTCTTTTGATAAACCCCATGTTTTATTTTTCGTTTCTTTTGATGTTTCTCATCAATTTCTGAAATGAGTTCTGGGTTTTTTATGTTTTTGTTTTTTCAGGCCTTGTTCGGGAGTAGAGGCTTTCCATTTAAAGCGATTTTTTAATCTCTTCCTGTTCTTGAGAGGGGCTCTCACTTGATAAATCAAATAGCTTTTCTTTGCTTCCGTTTCCTCTTATCTGTTCCTTTTTTTTTCTTCACAAATTTTTCTGGGATCATTTTGAGGGGGTTTTGGAGAGTTTTACCCACTATTCATAATGTCACCAAAAAGACAGTCTTTGCTTTACACTAAAACCGGCAATAAAACCAACGATAATAAACGAATCTTGTCGCAGGAGTCTAAAATGGAGTCCACAATGAGAAAAATCCGTGTCATCTGTTATGATCCGTATGCTACCGAATCCGATTCCAGTGATGATGAATCTGACAAGAAATCGTCTAGAAAACGTTTTGTGCGAGAAATCAATCTTCCTTTGGTTGTCACCCCCCAGCCAAAAGCCTTTGAGCCTGAGAGTTCCTGTCAAGACAGTAATAATAGTGCTAAATCCCCCGGTAAGAAGATGAGGGTTTTGCCTGAAACCCCAACATCAACTTTCGAAGCGAAGAAACTAGCACCAAAGAAACCTGTTGGTGTTAGGCAAAGGAAATGGGGTAAATGGGCAGCTGAGATTCGGAATCCAGTGACCAAAGCGAGAACGTGGTTGGGTACTTTCGATACTCTTGAAGAAGCTGCCCAAGCCTACGAGGCAAAGAAGCAGGAATATGAGGCTTTGGCTATGTTAGCCTCTGAAAAAAGTCAAAACATTTCATCATCTCTGGCCATCTCTCAATCTCATTCTCACAACAGCAGCAAAAAACAAGTCAGTTTTGCATCTTCTGGGGATAGTGATGATAGCGTTGTTTCGCGTACTTCCCCTGCTTCTGTTCTCGAGCTTGACACTTCTATGGTGTCAAATGTTACTGGTGAATGTGATCTCGTGATCAAATATGAAGACATTGGTTCTTCTGTTGCGAATCTTGAGATACCTGATTTGGATTTTATGAACGATCCTTTGGCATCTTGTCCAATAGATCAAGATCTGAACTTGGGTCTCGACTTTGGTAATCTTATTGACGAGTTTGGTCGATTTTATGATGATTACTGTGTTATTGATGATCTTGATATTTGCGGGCTAAATGGCGAAGAACCAGGCGAGCTTCCTGATTATGATTTTGAGTTTGGCAACGAGGAATTCACTTATTTGGATGATCATCAACAGAAACCCCTCAACATTGCATGCCAATAAGTTTTGCAGCTAGGATTTTAATTGTAGTAGAATTTTTATTATTACTAGTTTATTATATGTTGTATTAAAGCAACAAGAGATCTCAGGGTCTGTAACACAGGCCCTTGAGAATGGTTTTGCAAGTGAGTTTGAGTTGTGTGTTTTTTGAGAGAGGAGGAATTAGCACATTTTGCTGTAGGGTTTTAAGTATTCTTTGGGTTTTTCTGTGCTATTAGAGCCTTCCAAGGAATTCTCCAGTTTCTTGAGTCGTCGATGTTACTGGGTTTTGAGAGTTTTGCTTATTCCTCGCATCTTGTCCATGTGACGTTATGAAATGGAACTTGTGTGATTTTTATCTCGTCTTTTGGCTTGTTTATTTCATCTCTGAGGCATTCTTTCCAGGATTGGAACGAGTTTTTTGTACTAATATCGTGGCCATAACCCCAGTGCTTGTAGTTGGTATCCCTGTACTAGAGGGACTTGAGCGACAGCATCATTTTCGTGGCCATAATCCCAGCAGGTCTTCAAGTTTGGGATGTAAAATTACTTTTTACTTTTTATCTAATGTTCTGTTACTCTGAAGTATTGTTGGGTAGCTTTTGTGTCTGGTGTTCTCTGCCAATTTTCTGTTCATATTCAAAAAAGCATTGAAAATTTAACTGCCATTTTCTTGTAGACTAGTTGTAGGCATGTAGCATCATGCAGTGTCTAGCATAAGGTAAGTGATGTTAGGAGCCAGGAGGCTTCGTAATAATGTAACTATTGTTTTTCAATTTATTGTTTTTAAAAATATATTAAAAACATTTTTTTATTTTTAAAAAATTATTTTTTATATTATCATATTAGAAGTTAAAAAATAAAAAAAATTAAGTTTTTTTTTAAATGTTTTTGAAACTAAAAATCAAATTAGTAGTTTTGTTGCTTTTGCTATAAAGGGTTTTCCTTGGAAGAATTGGGCCAAAAATTAATTTGCTTTGTATCTGTGCAAGTAGAAGCAGGAAACGATATTCTCTCGAGAATCCTTTTTAAAGCTAGCTGGATACCAATTGCTTTCTTTCTTCCATTCTTCTCCTAGTCCTTCCACGTACTCTCTAAATAAAGGAAGCTTGTGACAGTGTTGGCTTGTGTTTGGTGACACCAGCTTCACTGTGTCTTTGTCCTTTTATGTTTTCTGTCGCATGCTTAAAAAGTGGGGGAGAGCACTGAACCCTGGTTTTCTGTTAGCCTCCAGTAACACCATTTTTACCTCCCATATCAACACCAGGCTGTACCTTTTTACATATTCTGTTTGCCGTTCAATAATAATAATAAAAAACATAGTTCCTGATTTTTCTTTTAAATTAGTACAGTAAAATAAATTTAAGACTGAATAACACAATTAAAGTTTTTTTTTCTAAATAGCACAATTTGAACTTATAATCCTTTTAAAGTGTGATATTTAATAAATATTGTTATTTTTAAATATGATAATTATTATGTCATGTTTTTAGAATAGTGACAACTTAATATATCGTGTTTCTGAAACGTGACATGCCATAAAATTTAACCTTTTATCCAGATCAAAAAACATTCTCTCTCTAAAAAACCCACAAATCATTTGGTTTTTGTCTTTAAAACACCCAAAATTCAAACTCATCACAGTCTTCAAGTCTTTCTTGGGATTACAATGTGTGCATGCACTGAAATAAAATTGTTATTTACATAGGGATATCATGAAAGTTCATATTCATTTGAAATAACAAAGTTAAATGGACTGCACACATGTGCCTCAACTTTTATCTAGAAAGACCATCATCGGTTTTATTGTTGATGTCGTTTCAACCCTTGTGATGAATAACCTATTAATGATGGTTGCAAACATTCAAAAATAAATAAAATTTTAATACAAATATAAAATATCATAGGAAAAATCATAAGTTGCAAAATAAAAGGTGCTTAAATATCTGTTTGGTTCACATGATGAATCATTTGAAAAATTGCCAAGATTGTTGTTGGAAATGAAAAAAAATAAATCCTAAAATGATTGTTGATTGTTAGCACAAAAAAATATCTTGATGATAGTATGATAATATTTAAAAAAAAAATTTAGTCATTTGGATACTGTGTTGATGGTTTTAAGTACCGTGGACCACTAATCATAATTGATGGCACACATTTGTATGGACGATATGAAGAAAAGTTTATGATTATAGTTGTTTTTCGATGCAAATAATGAGATATTCCCTTTAGCTTTTGTAATTGATGATGAAAAAAATAAGTATTACTATTTAATATTTATGACACTTGTTTTGTAGGTCACATGGACTCCATATGAGGAAGATAAACTGATAGTTGCTCTAACTGTTTGCACTAGCGGGGTGAACATATATACATTAATGGTGCCTTTGATATTTTTTAGATTGTTGAGCTACATTTCCCATATCGGATAATGTGACAGGTCAGCTATAGCTAACACGTTCCAGTTAACATCAATACAACTAGTAAGTTGCACGCCATAAATTATCATGGTAAAAATAATGATCATGATTGGACATCTGAATATATAGCTTATGTATCACAATGAGATACACAAAGAAATACGATATTTATAGGTATGCACCATGTGATTACGAGGGAGGAGTATATGACTCGGAACATGTGTATCACATGTTAGGTCATTACATTGGATCTTGAACATATCTCTCCACTTGCAAACATGCAATACATGCAACATGCATAACAAATACATAATAAATTCAAAATATTATAAGTAATCGTATTTTTTTTAGAATTAGTATATGTTAAATGATGCATTTTATTTATGGATTCTTTAATTTAACGTTAATATTGTATTAATATTAGGTTGGTTTATTACCATTGGAGGGTCGAGGTGATTTTATTTATGGATTCTTCAATTTAACGTTAATATTGTATTAATATTAGGTTGGTTTATTACCATTGGAGGGTCAAGTGATCACCTCGTAACACCGACGAGGAAAACAATGGATTCACCTATGCATCTTGGTGATTCACTGTTTACCACTATGCACTTACAAACTCCGAAGAGATGTAAACTCTTGATGATGTTGTGACTTAGGGTTAGGCCACACAGAAAGAGCAGGAGGCAATCATGCTATTGATGAGCTCGTATCATTTAAATCTCACATGAACCTTTCAAATATGTAGGATGTTGAGGGATATTATAGTTCTGGATTTTGGTTAGGTTGTGGGAATTTAGTTATTGGAATTTATAGACATTGAATGTCATGGTTTAGGACCGCAATATTTAAAAAAATAACAGTTTTGAAGCGTGATATTTAATTGTTATTGTTGTTATGAAGCACAACATGGTGATTGTCACATGAGGTAATCATGACATGATGATTGTTGTATTTGAGAATAATAATATTTGTTAAATATTGTGATTTTAAAACACAATAATTTTAAATTATACTATTTAAACAAAACTTTTTAAATCATGTTATTTCACTGAAACGTTTTAACTTTTGGTGCAAAGAGCCCAAATAACCGAAGTTCCATGAAGGTTAAGGCATGTAGAAATTATAATTTCTATATATTAATTGATTCGTGGAGATTTGTGTGTCCTGAGTTGAATTTTGCTTATACTAAAGCAGCTGTCCTTTGGGTTGTGTAGAGGCCAAAATAGTGAATATCGAAATATGCTGAATCTGGTCAAGTCAAGATAGCGTAGTTGCAGTATATTTCATTGTTAATTATTTTCTGTGTGATTTGTAGAACTTTCTTCTGTGGTTATGCTATTTAAAAGCAGGCTTTGTAGAGGAGTAGGTGGAGGCTCAGCGAGATTTTCTTTAAAAATTGAATGCAGCAAAAGAAGGGCTAAATGCATCCACAGGTGTTATTGTAATTCGGACTGAAGTAGCTGTTTTCGCATCACCGGCTCTTTTCTGTTCTGTTCAGGGATGTTGTGTTCCGGGATTTGATTGTGGTTATTTTTTAAAATATTTTATATTTAAAAAAATATTAAAAGAATATGTTTTTATTTTTAATAATTATTTTTAATATTAATATTTAAAATGATCTAAAAATACAAAAAAATATTAATTTAAAACTAATAAAAAATTAAAAAAAATTAAATTTTTTTAATAACGCTTTTGAAACGCAAAAACAAACTAATAAAATTTATATAATCTAAATATACTTGATAAAATAAAATATATATGATCTAATAACTCGTAAAAAGTTGATTAAAAATTAAAGTGTAAATTTTTGATCTGTCAGGGTATGATATTTTTAAAAATTTATTTTTTCATAAGAAAGTAAATGATTAAAATTATGGAGGAAAAGTTTTTTTTAGTCAAAATCATATGCTCTCATTCATGTATTTTTTTTATTATCTGAACAATAACATGTCTTTTTTATTAGCAGCATAGTTTAGTGAGCAAAACTAATGAAAATTAAAAAATATCTATCAAATTCTAATGACTTGAATCTAGAGTAACAAACTAATATTTTTAATCAAAAACACCTTTTATTTATTCTATATATATATATATATTGAGAAAAATCAAGTTTTTTAATCATAAATATTATTTTTTGAATAAAAAATATTATAATCATGAAAGTATCGATAAAAAATAAAAAATCATGAATCTATTATTTTACATGTTTCCATGAATAAATCTATAAAGAAGCAAGTACGACGTCACAAACAAGGCAGGGGCTTCTAGGCCTCCAAGGAGGGCGTCTGGGCATGTGCCAAACTAACAAGCTTGCGCGCGCATGGAGAGCCCCTCCCGCACACATGGCTCTTTTTTTTTAAAAAAAAAACAATGTACGGACAAGTCCACTGTCACCCCCCCCCCCTCTATATATATTAAAAGCGGATGATGCATCATTCGTTTGGCACATGGCATGTCGTCCATTGATTTGATTTTAGTGATTAAAAAAATTAGTGTTTAAAGTTTTAAAATTCTGAAAATCTATTTTTCAGATTATCTTTGCCTGTAGACACCTGAAAAAATCTAGAGAACCTCACGATACCCTTTCTTAACACAAAAAAGGTTCTTTAATTAGTCTACAATTAAAAAAATAACTTCTCTGACCAATCTTTATTAAAAAAAAAACTAAAACTTTAGATGCCAAGTAACACCCTAATAGAATTGAAACTTGAGAGATGATAAACAATTTAGAGATAATAAAAAAATGCTGAAACTTAAAAAAAACAAAAGTTTAGTATCAAAATACATGTATTATAACTTTAGAGGCCAAATAACATACTAACTGAAATTTTCAGGACAAAATCAAAGTTGTTTTACATGTTTTGAACAGTAAACTTTTATTTTAGCCCTTCTTCATTTAATCTTGTTTTTAACCATAAACTAAAATTTTATTTAAAAATATTGATGTTTAATTTAATATCGAGATGTTTTTCGACATTTTAAAGTGTGAGGATATATATAAAAAAGAAAAGGCTAATATAATTTGAAATTATGAAATTACAAAGAAACTAAGTTTACTAATATGAAATAAAATGAATTGTTCATGCTAACAATGCAATGGATAATAAAAAAAATAAAAAATAAAAAATCTATTAAACGAGTATACCTATTTAAATTCACTTGACTCTTGCCATGTTCATTAAGCCATTTAAATTGTTTGAATAATCTTGACCAAGTTTATGATTTGACATATAGGTATAGGTACTAAATTATATTTATAGTAAAACATGATGACCAGAAAATTTCAATCAAAGATTTTTTTATAAGAAAAAATAAAATATCTGAACCAAAGTAATTTTTTTAAAAAATAATCAGGGATAAAAGTGTACATCAACGAATATTTCATGTTGTAGAGACATGACACTTGTCAATCTTTAATGGTGTTAGTGATATCATATGGCAAGAGGATTTAATGATGATAAAAAAAAAATATTAAGATAAAAAAAAATTTTAGATATCTTAAATATAAAAGAAGAAAAATAAAAAGATACAGAAAAGAATTAATCCTTAATAGGGAGGAGTGGGTGTACACAAGTAGATACTGTGATAAAAGTGTATTAATATTTGATTTTTTTTTTTATATAAAATAAATTGCAATTAATCACTAGGTGGGCTGATAAGCTGGTGAATTGAACCCCAGACTGGGTGAACTGCTAAATAAATATTGTGGGGGCGTGGTTGACCTTTATCTATCGGCAACACATCTCTATCACTTTTTTCATTTTGCCCGATAAGATAAAGAGCATATTGACTTGCTCAAAATAACAAACAAAAAGTAGCATATTCAATCTTAAAAAAGAAAAAAAAGAAAAAGGCGTCATATTAATTAATAATAGAAAAACGATAGTTACATGTCATCCACGGCATATTTTGACGAATCTAAATTGAATTCAATTAAAAAATCTTAATAAAATTTTATATTTGAAATCATTTTAATTGCTAATACTTGAATTTCAATATCTAAAATTTATACAAAATTAAATCAGAGGCCAACACTTCTAATTTACAATCTTAAAAAGAAAAAAATTAATTTTAAAACTAGTTTTTTTAAAGTACTTATTTACCCATTTTTTTATAGGGGATATTTGAAGAAATAAGATGAAATTAATATAAAAAAATCAAATTGAATTTAACTCTCTCAAATATATAAATTTAATTTATTTATCGATTTAAATGTTATAATTGAATTTAATTATAACAAAAAATTAGTTTTAAGGGCTCGTTCGGGCAGCAATACAACTAGAGTTTTATGAAATTTTTATTTTTTTTAATTAAGTTTTTGGGTGTTTTTAAATCGTTTTAATGTGCTAATATCAAAAATAAATTTTAAAAAATAAAAAATATTTTAATGTATTTTTAAGCAAAAAATACTTTAAAAAATTATCACTACTACTATTACAAACACCCCTGTATATACTTGGTTTTAAATATACTAGAGAATTGGTTATAAATAACTATTAAGTTTTAGAATATGGTAACAATTGCATTTCAAAATATTTTTTTGTTAGGAAACATTTTAAAATAATATTTTTTTATATTTTAAAAATTATTTTTAATATAAACACATCAAAATATTAAAAAATATTTTATTTTAAAATTTTCATAAAACAATATTTGGAACACAATTACAAACAACACTAAAGCAGAGAACAAGTGATAGTTACCAGGTAAATTCACAGCATGGTGTCTAAGGTTTCAGAAGCTGGAAAATTCACAGTAGTGTTAAGAGTATATTTTTTTTAAAACTGTTTTTATGTTTGCAACTATTAATTAATTAATTAATGAATTAATGTAGCACTCGTTGAAAAGCTTCCATAAGCAACTGGGATTATAATACATTAGACTTGGAAGAATCTAAGAGCAAAACGAAAAGAACCCCCAGAAAATATATAGGAATCCAAGGCTAGCCTTTTGTAAAAAATTGTTGGTATTCTAGATACATTTGAACGCGTAAAACCAAAAACAACAAACAAAGCAAAGGAGGCCACGTGGCCAAGCCCTTATAAAGGCATGCCTGTCGTTATTAGGATTCTCTTGAAGGAATCTGTTTCTCTTCGAAAAAACAATTTCCCTTGAACTCATTGTGTTGATATGATTGCAAACCCTTAATGTTGACTGCCTTTTATTTATTCATATCTCTCTACCTTGATAACACGGGCAGAAAAATTAGCCTAGAAAGAAAACCACCACAATTAGATTCTCTCTCAGTGCACTGTTTGTTTGTTTTTGTGGTATAAAAGTATTTTTAAAAAATATTTTTTTTTATTTCAGATTATTTTTCTGAGTATTTTTATATAATGTATTGATATTAAAAATAAATTTAAAAAATTAAAAAAAATATTATTTTAATATATTTTTAAATAAAAAATATTTTCAAAATTCATCAACTCAAAATATCGACCCTGCAAGTAATTCTCGTTTTTATACAGGCGGCGGGGCTTCTAATAATTCCGGCTCCCTGGATCGGCTTTATAGGCCCATGGAGTGTTGAGTTTGGGGATGGGCTTTCATAGGCAAATGTTCTGTTTTGACTCATTGGGCCATTGTTCTTACAATTATCAGGTCCGACAGTTTCTTTGTTTCATAGGATTGATAATGATGGATTTGATTCTAACAGCTTTAAAAGCGTTTTATTTCATTTTTCGTCGTAGGAACCAACGAACCTTTTCTGATGTCCTTTGTGACCAACAGCTGAAAGGTCTCACGGTTATCCTAAAAATTCAACTCTATAACAGTTTTTCGGAACCTCGTCGGAATTTTCTTTTCTATCATAATAATCATTCAGTGAAATGCGATGAAACTAGACAACTTTAATTTAGGATTTTGATGAAGTTCTAAAAATTCCACTAGCTTAAGAATATGTTTTCAAGTTGGATAATCAGTTAATCAATTAGTGCTGGTAATCTCATATATTCTTTCTAGTCAAGGTAGTTGATAACTTGTGTTCGGTGCTAGGTAAGTTAAGGTGACTTGTAGCTAGTACTGTTAAAGGTTTTTTTTTTTTTTTGTGGAGGTGAGGACTTTCCGATGCTTAAATAATTATCTTTTCAGAGAAACAAAATACAAGAATATTCAAGAGAGAAATGCTTTGAAAATATTTATGCAGCAAAGAATGAAGATTGTGAATTTGTATTCTGAACGTCTCATGGTGTATTTATAGCATTTAATGAGGGATAAATATTACTTATATCTATATTAATATTTGATGGGAATATGATGGGTCAAGACTTTTATACACCTAAAATATATAATCCTACCATGATAACATTTAACGAGGGATAAATATTACTTACATCTATATTAATGTTTGATGAGAATATAGTTGGTTTTTGGAGAACTTTTATATACCTGAAAAGATGCAAGGAGATTAGGATCCAAGATGTCAAATATAACTAAACTCATGGAGGTTGAATTCTTCTTCAAAGTTAGATTCAAGAGAAGTTGGTTACTACCTTAGACGTGTCAAAGAAAAATGGTCGTTACCTTGGATGTGTCCAGAAAAAAAAGAGGTCATATGGGTTTTTTAGAGCTGTTAAAAATAAATTTATTAGAATTTATATGATTTTGAGCAGACAAGTTCAAATGTAAGAATTAGAGGACATATAATCGGAAAGAGGAGAAAGAAAAGAAAAGGATAAATAAGAAGAATGAAAGGGACTGAGTTACAGATACAAGAGAATAAATATTATCAAGAATTCTATGAATTATAATTGAAGGCCAGCAAGCAGCCTTCTCATTATTTAGTAGAGTCACGAGCTACTATCAAACACACTTGATTACGAGAAATACAGATGTCATTCACTAGTTTGAAAACAAATTTTCCAATATTATTGAACTTAAAGCATAAATTATGGGATTTAGAGAAATCCCTTCTCTTGGAGACTCCTGATGCAGTCATCAAACATTTGTTCATGTGTTTTGAAAGGGGGCAATCCTAACTGAGCAATCTTAGTGGTATCCATGCTATGTGGGATGTTGTCTCCTTCCTGGCTGCTACACCTGAAGTGCCATGATCATCAAATGTTAACAAGTAGAAACTTACGAGGGGTTGTTCTAGCTAAGTAAGCTACATTCTCGAGAAATAAGTCAAGTAATTGTTGATGCCATTGCTTTACTCACTTGTTTTCATACGGATAGGATGGATATTTGGCCCTGAGCATCTTAATAATCTGTGACCAGTGAGCTACTGGGCCTGAACATACTAGCCTGCCTGATGCTTCGCTATTCTCCATTGCTAAAATGTTACCAGCAACCACATCATCTATGTGCGTAAACCCCACCGTCATGTTTGGATATTCTCCTCGTGAGCCTGATAAATAAATGCTGCAACTTTATTAATAGAAAACATTTCAGGAAAAGAAAAAAGAACTTGTACTGCAAGTGTGATTCCAGAGCAGGAACTCAAGTGTGATCTGCCAGGATAATGCATTAATACTATAGCTGGCATTGCATCTGTCCCCCGATAATATCATCCTGCAATCTTTTCAACAGTTCATTGTCTTGGGTTGAATTCGATCACATCACAAACATTGCAAATAAGACTCATGTCTACTTGTGCATTTCAGAATTTTTTCTCTACACTAGGAGCTAAAACTTGTGTGAATTTTTTCTTCTGCCAACAAGAAGAGCTTTATAAAACACTAACTAATGTAGCTCTGACATAGCTATATTTTGTTTTTCATGAGAAAAAGATGAGCATGAAAATTTAAGGCCGTGGTGGCTTTTAACATGATATTGATAACATGGAAGCCTAACCTTTAACTACAGATTGTATCAAAAGCAGTGTACTGTTTGGTTCTGGTGCAAGCAATGGACCAACTACGAAAGATGGGATGAAGGATACCAGATCAATCCCATTTTCTTTTGATACTCTCCACGCCTCTTTCTCTGCTACGGTCTTTGCATAGGCGTACCAGAGCTACAAGGCAAGGACAATTGTTTAATCCCTCCTCCGCACAGAAGAAAGAGTGCACATGTGTTTGTCAAATGATGCATAAAGAAATTCAACAAAGCAAGAAATTTTGATACATTATGGCGTTTGCAGTACTCAGTATCACTCCAATGTGACTCATTAAGAGAGAAAATTTGTGGCGTATCATCACGGTATCTCACTGTGGAAGATGAAGAGGTGAACACAACCCGTTTCACACTACTAGCTTTCAAGCAGGAGTTCAGCACATTCAGGGTGCCCTTAATACATGGATCAATCAAAGTTTCCTGCAAAAGATCCCAGCACAAACAAAAATTTCAACTTACAGAAAAAGAAACCCTGAAAAAGTCAACTTACATAAAAGAAACCCGGAACGAGTTAAGAATTCACAATTTTTTTTTCAAGTTTAACTGCTAAACACATGATTTATAAAATAATAATTTTTTGTTGGTTGTAATCCTTCAAACTTTAGTTCTTAAATAGTTAATTGGATATATATTTTTTTAAATGTAAAAAAAATATTAAAAATACGAAGAATGTTTTAATAGTATTATTAAATCTAATCAAATGAGTTAATTTTTAAAACTTCACTCAACTCTTTGCCAAACCCAAGTACCTTGGTCTTAACAGCCATGTCAGACCTGTGCCTGAGTATGGCATGACCTAAGCGCCTAGATCTGACAGCTATGCCAAAACCATGCGTTTTTTTTAATAAAAGAATTCACTTATAATTGTTCTAAAACATATTTATTTTGTATTTTTATCGTTGTCTTTATAACTAAATATATTTTTATCTTTTCTATATTTCTTTTTTCTATTTTGGGACATTAACCACACGTATCTCTAAAATATACTCAATTTTTTTTATTAATCTCTAATTTTAGTGAAGAAATCATCTACAAAATTGTACAAATTACGATAGTCAAAAGGACAATAAGTCTTTTATATATACAATATTTTCTTTTCCTACAACCTAATGTATCAATTCAAAAGTTCTCTTATGATCATATATTTCAAATTTTCGTATATATTAATACTTTTAATGTAGAATAAACTCTCCTTGTAACAAACTTTGACAATTAAATCATGCAACAACATCTCAAATTGTCCAATACTTGGATGAAAACATAAAATTAATATTTTCATCCACAATACATACAAAAAAAGAAGTTTATTTTTGAAGACTTGAAATAAATCACTTAGAACTCAACAATTATTTTTCCATTCTTTCCTCTTTGAACATAAAAAATTTATAAAATATATTGTACAAACAAAAAAGAGTTTGCAATTAAGTTGTATGACAAACATGTCTAATTTGACAAACAACAAACAAAGAGGATAATTGTGCACTTTAGTTGTCAGGAGAGTTTGTACTTGGGTCTAAACCCAAGGTACTTAGATATGACAAACTTCCTTGATTTAACAAACAACAAAAAAAGAGGACAATTGTGCATTTTAGTTGTCAGGAAAGATAAAAGAAAGAAAAAATACAAACAATCAATCATTGGCGACAATTCAACCATTATCTGTCTACACAAGTCACACCATGTGGAAGAGGGAACGACTGCATATCTAGTTAGACAGTGTATGACCAGATTTGGCCACTGGAAAGCGTTATACGCATCTCTTTAATAGCGTGGACTTTACCCACTCGCCAGGATGTGAGAAACACGTGCCTATAACTTTTCAATTAAAAAATAATAAATATACCGTGAAAATATTAAAACACCCTCGTGATCTTCTTAATATCCATGTAAAAAAACCAAAATTCGTCCACAGACAAAGTTTTTTTTTTTTTTGTTAATCTTTTCTAAGGATAAAAATATTATTTAACTTAAATATTCTTGTGAAAAGAAAACAAAAAAAACACTTAACCGCTTGTAAAAAGATGATGAGAAATTAAAAATAAAATCACTATTACAATACACAAAAAAATCTCTTCATCTATAGTGATTTTCTCACAAGTTTGAGCTTTCTTTATAATGCTAATTTCTTTAATAAAGCAAACAAGGTAACAGCATACTTTCCTAATTCCATTTTCAGAGAACATACTAAAAGAAAGATTAACAGCTTGAAGGATAACACAAATTGTTCAAGGAACCTTGCCTGAATTCTATCACTATAAGGAACAAGCACCGGTGCAGCGACGTGGAAGACCCCATCAACCCCTTGAATTGCCTCGTCAAAGCTGCCTTCTTCCAACAATTCGGCTTTAAAAATCTTGAGTCTCTCCTTGGCTCCATTAAACTCCTGAAGAAACCCAACCTTTCTAACATTCCCTGAAAATTTAGACGGCAAGTGTGTAAAATTTTAAATCTTGAAGATTTAGCAGAGTTTACAGCAGAATTGGACAAGATAGAAATAAATACTAGAACCTGGGTCTCGCACTGTGATCCGCACGGTGTGACCTTTCTCTAGCAAGGACTTGACCAAGTATGCTGCTATGAAACCTGTTCCACCTGTGACACAATATTCAGGCATCTTCCACTATTGGTTTTCTTTCTAGTGCAGAAGCAAGGGTCCTCTTCTCTCTTTCACTCTAGATTTATTTATTAGATCTGGGAGAGTGGTGGCTGACGTGGTTTCTCCATTTTTGAATGTGGGGTAACAAATTGAATGCCGTGGGAGCGGGTAATACCGTAACAGGAGGTGTGCGTTAATAATTGTTTTTTAAAGTATTTGTTTAATAAAGAATGAATAAAAATAATATTTTTTATTTTTTAAAATTTATTTTTAATATTATTATATAAAAATAATATAAAAATATTAAAAAATAATTTAAATTTTGTTTTTTTAAAAAAACTCCCTCAATCGCTGAAACAATTAGAACAGAGGTTCTTTCTTTCCTCGAGATTCGTTTCTGAGCTTTGATATGTCGTTCTCCACGAGCTGAGCTATGCCACACGATTTATGTTTTTTGTATTTGAAATAACAGCCATACATTTGGGTTCTCATTGGAAGCTATTTACCCGTACGTTGTCGAATCAGAACAGTAGTTATAACAATTGGGTTTGTTTGGAAGGGCATCAATGGCAACATGTTTCTCGGTGATGTGGATACCTGAACAAGAGTGGTTGATACTTGATAGAAATCATCCGAGAAGTCGGTGCCTTTATCTCATGTGAATCCCACCATCTACAAATATATCGTGTTTTTATTTTATTTTATTTTATTTAAATTATTGATTTTTTCTGAAATCGTACTTGGTGGATGGACTTGATGAAAATACAATAACCACAATCCCAAAAACTCGTGTCCTTTGAAGTGAAAAGATTCACTCTGAGGGTCCAGCGCTGCCTTTGCCGTTTTTACAGGTGAAAATCTACTCTCGTAATAGTATTTTCAAACTTTTATTGTGACTGTGATGTGAATGGAGCGAGAGAATATTTTTTTTTTATTTTTTTTTAT
This sequence comes from Populus trichocarpa, assembly GCF_000002775.5. Lineage (NCBI taxonomy): Eukaryota > Viridiplantae > Streptophyta > Magnoliopsida > Malpighiales > Salicaceae > Populus > Populus trichocarpa. The sequence goes on along the minus strand of NC_037294.2, from coordinate 14,282,889 downwards.
CTACCAATAACCATATTAAAGATATCATTCATGGTTATCTACCAATAACTATATTAATCATCTCTTATAGATTTTGCATAGCAATAATTATAACCATCAATTATCCACTAGTTTGTTTAGCGACTAACCATTAGTTTTATTCTTATAAAAAGACCAAGTGAACTGATAAAATTTCACAAAATCAAATAATCTCAAATGAAAAAACATTAATAACGTAAAAATATAATAATATATAACAACAACCAAAATAACTTTACACGTAAATATATTCTTAAATCAGACAAAATATCTATTTATAAATAAGAACGACTATGTAAGTTGTTCCACCACAAAATGAGTTTAAATATTGTGACAAAACTTTAAAAATAAGCATTCGTAAAACATAAAATGAATCACTAGTCTTTTATACTCAATAGAGTAATTAATCATAATTTTTCAACATTTAACCCTATGTATATATATACCAGGATACCTTCATTATTACATGATTAAGAATTGATTAAAAGCGGTAGCAATTCATTTTCGGGTAAACTATATTTGGCCCCTCTAAATCACTTGTATCCCCGTGGTTAATTTACCGTTTCTCCATGTTACACTAGTAGATTTCAAAACAAAATTCAATATCATTAAATAGGTATGAATGAAACCTCATGAAAGCCCACTTCTTGAATTGTAACTTTCTAGGTTTTTGAGTATTTTATGAGATATTACCACATGTACAGTACAGGAATTTGAGAGGATAGAATGAGCGAAAAATGAGAAAAAAGCGAGCTTTCTTGTCCATTTGAACGATTAGGGGTTATATCAAAACTCTAAGAGAACTGGAGGGATAATTTTCCGAAAGTTTTAAACTCCAAGTATGGGTGGAATATTGGTGAAACTGCGAGAGGATTTACCGTTCATTAATTTCGCATTTATGGATCCATACAGTGCTTCCCAGAGGGATAGAATGTGCTGTCTTTACGATCAGAAATACCACAAAGGTCAATGAGGAATGAAGCAATCATGTTAAGAGTTTTTATGCGATATGAAGACACAGCTAGCAATATCGGGGAAGTTCCCATCAGGCAACAATGGTTTTCTGCCCATGTCAAAAAATGTGTGGACACCTGATTTCGGCTTTTAGCAGGTTTTTTTTTTTTCCTTAGCCAACACGACAACCGAGGAACTCTCGCTTTCTTTCCTTTTCTTTCGAGGAGGACAGGCTGGAGTTGAATCAATTTACTGTTGCGGAACTTGTCGCCCTGCAGATAAAAATGAAAGCTAAAACAGTAATAATGGAATTTTTATTTTTTAAAATATTTTTTTGTTTAAAAAGTATTAAATTAATATAATTTTTATTTTTTAAAAAATTAATTTTCACATCAACACATTAAAAAAATTTAAAAAAATATATAAAAAATTAAATTTAAACAAAAAAAAATATTTTTCTTAAAACACAGTTTGAAACCAATTTAATTAAACTTTGCAAAATTTTTAAATAACATCCCTGAAGCAATAGGGACACGTGTCAGTCCAACTGGTCTGAAATTCTTAGCAAAATGCACAGTCACGGCCCAATGTTGTCGAGACTCTAGCTGAGCCCATATAATATTCAGGCTTGAGCATTGCAGACAATGAGATGGACTGAACCAAGCAAATTTACAGTAATCTGGTCTCCTCATGCGTGGGCTTTACATTAGATGTTCGGGCCAGTGATGGAGTAAGCTCCATCGGAAGAAGGTCTAAAAAGGGCCCATATTTAATTTCCTTGACAGCCAACCCTCTTATCGTCAATGGTCCTATTAGTGCAGTCTGGCCAGCGGTCCAGTCAAAGAAGGTCTTGAAAGGGCCCGTATTTTCGTGTTTTAATTTTTATTTATTTATTATGATTTAGATTTAGATACAAATCTTGTCTTACGCTACGGTAAGGGGGTTAGATAATTTTTTCTTCATATAAAAAAAAATCTATACATTGTTAATGTTTTTTCTAGTTGAAAAAAAAACTTAGATCTTATGGTGATTAACTTGATGTGACTTGGTCGCTCCAACGGATCCAAAAACCACCTAAATGACTAGTAAAAACATGGTTTTAGTTAAAATAAATATTTAAAATAAAATTTTTTTAATAGATATTGAGACATCAACATATTAGATTAATTTGATTCAACGAGAGTTAACTTGTCAATTCACATACTAAGTTATGAGATCATGATGACCTCGTAAAATAAATAAATAAAATATGAAACTCATTTTCTAATAAACTCAGTGTTGAATGATGAAACTGAAAAAATACCAATTAAAAAATAACCAAAAAAAGATAACTCATTTCAACATGGTTTAACCCACAAAACCCGCGCCCTGGGTCATTAAACTATGATAACCCAATATAAAATAAATTAAAGCAAATCATAAAGCTTAATTCTTGATTAACTCGGTGTTGAAATATGAAATTGAAACAAAAATCAATTAAAAAAAACACAAAAAATAACTTGAGTCAACCAAAGCTAACCCGTCTGCGCGAAGCCCATGACCTGAGTTATGAGACGATGATAATCTCATAGAAAATAGACCGAAACAAATCACAAAGTTTAATTCCTAATCAACCAAATGTTGAAAGATGAAATTGAAAAAAAAAATCAGTTAAGAAAATGAGAGAAAAAAAAACCCGAATCAACCAAGTTAACTTGTTAAACTTGCGGTTCAGGTCCATAAATATGAGATAACCTCATAAAAAGTAAATTAAAAAAAATCCAATCCCAATAAATACAATATTGAAATAAAAAAAATGAATTGAAAAAAAAAACTATTATAGTGAATAATATTATTATATAACGATGGTATGGTAATAACTCCTTTGTTTTTTTTCCAATGAATGAAGAATATTTGCGTTCCAAGGAGAAGATGAAGAAGAAGTTTTTTTAAAAAATCGATGCTCGATAATTGAGTGAACCATTGCTTTCATGAACTCATACATTAACTTATCAACAGGCCTCAATTTATGATGTACTTATTGAATTTAAGAGCTAAGTTTTTCAGTTCCATGAAAAAATGTTGAAAACTCACTGTGGCCGGCTCGTTTTTCACCTTTTTTTTTATTGTTTGTACATATTTATTTGATTTCGAATTACTTTCCCAACATTAATCAAAACAAATTAATAATTTGAACCACCATGATGGTTAATTACAAGTTGTTGCTCGCCATAATAGCTTCGGGAGCAGTAGTGGTACATGCCATGGCAAGGAATTAAAACCGAGAACATGCTCTCTAGGGCCCAATTTGCCAATGGCTGGCTCCAGCTTCTAGATCCATAACTACCTCAAGTGATTCACCAACGTGCGGTTTGCTCTCAATGATTTGACATTCTCAGAGAGAGAGAGAGAGAGAGAGAGAGGGGAAAAGCCTGATGTTTATATCAAATTATACTTAATAAAAAGATGAATATGCGTGTACTTGTATTCTAGAACATGTGTCATTTAACATTCAATTGATTAATACTTGAAATTTAACCAATAACACCTAGATGGTGTTTGAATGACCATTCTTTTTTAATGTATTTTTTTTTTGTTTAGAAACATATTAAAATAATATTTTTTTATTTTTTTAAAATTATTTTTAATATTAATACATCAAAATAATTTAAAATATAAAAAATCAATTTAAATAAAAATAAATAATTTTTTTTTTAAATATAATTTCAACCATATTTTCAAAACTCCATATAAAGACATTTATTGCGATGCTTTAGTGGTTGGGAGCTGGTGATTGCTATATCCCTCGAAATTAAATTTATTTTTCTCATTTATAGCAACGAAGGGGACCAATGGCATTGTAAACGTCTTAATCCTACCTTGTTGGAGCTCAGTCTTGGAAGAAACTAGCAAGTTTTTGACATATGGATGGTGTTCATAAGCCACATGTCTCGACCACATGGAGGGCCAACGATCAATCCTGGCAACACGTTGCCTCCGATTCAAAACATTTTTAATTAATTATAATGGGATATTCCAGAATGCAAGCTCGAAGCTATCTTCGATGGGTCGTCTTGCTTGATTGTTGTAGGTACCGGGTAGCAAAAAGGAGCATAACCTTCTTACCGTTCATGAATTCGTGCATAACTATAGTTTTGGGAGGGGCTGCCAAACAAGGAAGATATCGGAGTAAACCTACAAATAAGACAGTGAAGAATATAGTTCATAGCTTCTTCTTTTTTTTGGCTATGTAAAACATGTATTTTCTACGAAAAAAGATCCTTAATGAAATTTGATCTTCTCTTATTTGAAACTATATGTATAATAATAAAACTTCATTTGTATTACATACGTTTTTCTTGCTAAGTTTGAAAAACCTTTTTGGTTCATAAAAAAGGACAATTTTAGATTTCTATTCTAAACAATGTTTTTTCTTCAAATTCAACTTCTGATTTTCCTGAGTAGTCTTAATGAAATTTGATCAGGTTTGTCAAATATAACCATATTAATTTCTTGATTGATTTAATTAAAAATTTAACATGATTTAGATATGAAGTTATTAGATTTCTAGATCATCTCATCTTAGGCTAAGATGAGGTTTTTCTTAATTGGTTTAATTAAAAATTTATCTTGGGTTAATTATGAAATTATCAGTTTTCTAGATTATTTTATTAAGCTAAGAAGAGTTTAACACAATTATAATATATAAAGATTTCAAATATTTTTCGTTAACATTTCCAAAAGAAAAGGAAAATAATAATAATTAGATAAATAAAATCTACTCGAAGTCAATAATAATAAGAAGAAAAGAAAGAAAAGAAAGAAAAGAAAAGTTGTTCCTAAAATAGTTATCTCAACAAGTCTTTATAGATTTGAACTCGTCTCATTCATGCTGATGGAACTAACAATTTCGTTCTCAGTGAAAACAATCAACTTAACTACAAGAAATTCATCATTTATCTTATTAATTAGGTAATCTCGTTTCTATTTTCATTACTAAACAAGATCGTTCTCTATAGTTGCTCTGGATATGATCAAAATAGTAAAAAAAAAAGATGAATATATTATTAATCAAGTACTTATACCTTTCTGATTTTTATTTCTGCCAATCACCATCTACTTAGCTTAAAAGGTTTCGATATAAATTTTGAGGGGTGTAGCTCAATTGGTCAGGCTCTGGATTTACTCCCCAGAGATCACCAGTTCGAGACTCACAAATTTCAGGGCCATTGGAGGCTTACATGATCGTTAACTTTAGGGCTCGTGAGTTTAGTCGAGGTACGCGCAAGCTGAACCGGACACCCATTTATAATGCTAAGTTGAAGAATTTTTTTTACTAGCTTACATGTATTTTCAATTAATTATAGATGAATTGTAATCATCGTCCGAATTCAAATTCCGAATAAGAAGTACAATATATTACAATATTTATAAACATATCAACTCAATACTAATGCTTTGCAACCACTTCTTGTTGACAAGATCCACCTTGACCCGAAATTTATCAGTCACTGACCAAAAAAAAAATCTCGACATCATGTAAATCCATCAAAAGACTTTTAGCTAGAGCCTATCTCGAAATCATCTTTTAGTCTTTGAAGAATTCATTTTGATGTAAAAACAAGCTGAATAGCACTTAAAACAAGTTGTATAGCATTTAAAATATCTTTGAGCATGAAGCTAGCTTGCTGTAGAGCTCCAGAAAGAACATCGACTATATATTCCTATATTTTCCTCCATCAAGCATAACATAATCATCAGATCGATGGTGAGTAATTTGTCCATCGCCGATGATGTAATTAACATCTGAGCACATTGAATTGAACGTATTTATCAAGCTATAAATAGAGCAAAAGCAAGAGCTCTAAACGAGTATCTCCAATTCTTCATAAAATCCCAATATGGTATGTCATCTTTGCCTGTTTTCAACTTATCAATAGCAATCATCTTAGTAGTTTAAGCTTCTTGAGCATCTTTCAATCATCATATCATCTGCAAGAAGCTCTAACAATATCGCCATAGAAACCAAATATGAAAAGAAATCATGAACATAAATGACATCTCGTGATGCTGCAACTACTGCGCAAAACAATGCACATTATCTGCATAACAGTACTAGTCATTAAGAAATGATGCTTGTAAACCCATTCCATTCATCATGCACGTACGTCGCTAGCACTATCATATCCGTGGCTGCAAACATTTTTAATTTGTAGATTGTGATGAGAAAGGACAAACACCAAGTCATTCTTCAAAGTTGTTGATCTAGTATCACTAACATACACAATATTCAAAAAAAAAAAAATAACTCTTTATTATTAAATGTATTGCCATCAACAAATCTCAAAAGAATAAACATATACTCCTTATTAGATCCGTCTCAAGCTTCATTGATTATCATATAAACTCTTGGATCTTCAATCTTTTAATTGATTGCAAGGTGCACTTTATTTGAAAATCACTTCTTGAATATCCCTTGGCGTACACTTATAGCTATATGGAAAAGAACCTTATTGAATTTGTTATTCTAGGTTAGATGTTAATACATTGATTTTGAAAGCACCGTTCACTGACTTGGTTTTTTTTTTATAAAAAAACTATTTTTTTATTTTCCAAATTCATTCTATATTGGATTTACTGCTAGGTATATGGCTTTATAGTTTCTTTCTATTTACAATCTATGGGTTATTCTGGTTTTATGATCCGGATTACGAGTTTAACGGGTTAACTTGAGTTGACTTATTTTTTCTTAATTGATTTTTTTTTTAATTTCAACCTTCAACATTAAAATGATCATGAATTGAGCTTCATTACTTGTTTTGATTTGCTTTCTATAATGTTATCATACTTTCATGATCCGGATTGAAAATATGATAGGTTAGCTAGAGATAAATATGTTGTCTTCTCAGTATTAAAAAAAATATATTTTAAATTTTTTTAGTCAAACCATGTTTACTTATTGTTCGGGTTATTTTTGGACATGCTAAGTCAACCATGATACATTAAATCAATCCTTATACAATTAATTTTTTTTTTACTAGAGAATAAATTATTAATTTTTGAATTTTTTTTATGTTAAAAAAATCTAATTTAATCTTTAATATAATGCGAGTCAATGATAAAAGTTGATCACCAAAGCCACGTAGGTCCCATAACTAAAATCCCAAAGCTATACAAGCTGAGAATCTTCCATTTAAAGCTTTTATAGCTTTCCTTTTTATTTATTTTTCTTATATCTATTTACAAGATCTATTTAAATATGTTTTATTTTTTAACCAAATATTTTTTCTTTGACTACCATTATAATTACAGTTACAGCCATAATTCAGCCATAACTATAATAATTGCAACCACAGTCCAACCTTTAATCAAAACAAAATTGTTTTATGATAAATGTTATGAATAATAAAAAATTCATTAACTGCGGTTCATAAGCACTAATAGCAAACCAAGCATAATAAAATTAAAATAGAATCTATGATTAATAATTTTTCTAATTTTATTTTCAAATTTTTTCCATAAAGTCTATTTAATTAAGGATTTTTTTTTCAAATTGTAAGCTAGTGGCTATTAAATGAGTTTTATATAAGTTCAAGATTATGAATATTCTTTCCCACATCCTTTCTATGATTTTTTAAAAATACTTAATAAATCTTGTTTATCCCTCTTGGTTAGACCTAACATGGGGTGTCATAAAAAAAAATGCATCAATCACAGGATTTTTAGGCAACTATTTTTACTAAAATAAAGTTGTATCATTCTTTTTTTCTTTCTTTTAAAGAAATTCATTTATGTTAATATTTTATTCGATTCAATTAAAAATCTAATTCAAGTTAAGTTTGGGATCTCAGATTTTCAGATGAATTATTTGGTTAAACCGTATTAAGATTAATAATAACTATTGTAGTACCAAACTAATTATTGAAAGACTAATCTACCTTAAAGAAGTGGGCATAGTTTGTGTATCCGACAACTTTTCTCAGTTAAACAGTTTCAAGTTTCAATAACTTCAATCTATTTGGTTGTTATAACGGTAGAGGACTACTTCTCGTTGCGTAGTCGAAAGCCCAAATGAAAAAAAAAACCTACCTTGGTTTAAGAAAATCTCCAACTACTAATGCCATCGAAGTTAATACACCTTGATTTAAAAATATTTTCTATTAATAATTCAAAGAGTTAGTTTAGTGGTCAAGAAAAGGCTAACACTTGGAGGAAATAAAGAACACTCCTTGCCATCGAATGAAAAAGCAGTAATAATTAAAGTGATGGTATTCTGAACATTACTCCTTCGCATAACAGTTTTTCCAGGAGTTTGTCATATGCAGAGACTGACCACCACCGGCCGTTCATGATATTGATGATACTCAATTATTAGGAACTTCACAGCTTATAAAAGCACTGTTTAGTTCAATTTAAGCCTATAAATCCAATTAATGTAATGTTCTTAATTTATATATATAACTGAATGGTGATGGCAGATGGGTCCTTCGATTTTATCTACCTATGCCGTGCCAATAAATATTGGCTTAATTATTTTGTAATATAAAGGTACGACTTTCCTGAAATTAAAGCCACTAACTACTGTACTAGTTTCAGTTCTTTGGGTCTCAACCATATTTGTTACGTGTATTTTTTCTAGAAACTCAGGACCTTTGAATTATAGCCATCCATTTATATTATGGGCTTGCTTGATATTATTGCGGTTTAAATGGAGATCGATTGAAATTTATTATTTTAATTTAAAATTATTTTCTTATATTATTTTAATATGTTGATACTAAAAATAAATAAAAAATAATTTTAATATATTTTTAAAAAATTGAACGGACGTTTCGATTACATTATTGAACGGACGTTTCGATTTTATGATGATAGCAATAAAGCATCGAAAAGTGTTAAACTTGAAAGCTCGTGATACGCCGAGTCATCTCAACTTGTTTCTCGTACTTCATTTCGGGGCCTATAAACACACGGCAACTCAAGTGCGGATGGATGAATTAATTGAATTTGCAAGCTTTTATAACCTACCCAACCAATTACGGATACCTTATCTTCTCATCAAAGTTGGTTGTTCGTCTCTCACTTCACCTTCCACGCTTTCACTCAAGTCCAACATAACTCGCAGCGTTATTGGTTGTGTGCATGGAATGGTCTCAAAATGTCAAAGATTAGTTTAAGGTAGAAATCTATAGCTTTTTGATCAGTTTTTTATTTTATTTTATAGAAAAGGCCATTGATGAAGTTTTAAAAATTCAACTAATTTAATAATAGAGTTCTCAAGTTGGATAATTAATTAATTAATTAATCATAACAATCTCATCTATTTTCTCTAACCAAAAAGGTTAATAGCTTATACGGAGTGTTTGGTAGATAAAGATAATTTGTGACTTGTATCTGCAAAGATTTCTTTTAATGGAGGTGGAAAATCTTCGATACTTAAATAAATATTTTTTTAAAAAAGATAAAATACAAGAATATTCCAGAGACAAATGCTCTGAAAATATATAATTAGTAGAGAATGAAGATTTTGAATTTTTGTTTTGAAAATCTCATGGTATATTTGTAACCTATGAGTTTTGTCATTTTTATAAAAAAAAGGGGCTGGAGTGTAACTTTATCTTCATGAAATTTTGAGTTGCATTGTAAGTTATATTCCACTCATTTTATCCAGCTAAAAGATGATGTCATAGCTGGCCATAAAAAACTTAAGCCTATTTGCTGAGAAATACTTTCTCTGTGATTATATATATATATATAATTGATGGTGTTAGACCAATCATCTTTTGGGTTTGACCAGTGTCAGACTCAGCGTGCTTGAGGCTTGGTGCACTACCAAGCCCAATCACATCCGGGTTTGGCTAGTGCTAGACCTAGCATGCTTGAGGCTTGATAAACTGGCAAGCCCAATTATATCTGGGTTTGGCTAGCGCTAGACTTAGCGTTCCAGGAGCTTGGCCAGACAACGTATTTTTACTGGAACATGCTTGTTTTCCATAAAATTTATACACGTAAATCTTTTTCCATCCAATGTTTTTTGTTAAAATTTTATTGACCACTTCCTTTAGTCAACAAGTCGTTCATCAATATACATGCTTTTTATACACATATATGATGACAATTCTATTTTTTTTAATTAAGGGCAATCATAGGTTTTTTTAAATAAAAAAATTAAGGCAAAAATAATTATTCATCAAGAAACACTAAAAGAGCAAAAAATAAAATTAAGAGGAAAAACACCAACTATTTAAATTAGACCAAATCATATTTTAAGGCAGTATATATATGCATACAATACACACACACTAACTAAAACTAGATCCATCACCCTCTAAAAACATTTTATTCATGTTAAAATCAGGAGTACCGCTGAAAAATACCTTCTTGTGACATGATTCCAAGGAAATTGTATTATTAAAACCCATGTCAATTTATATGTAAGGACTACATGAATAAAAATCAGAAAGAAGAAGAAAGAGCTATCATATTCACAAACAAGTTCACGTTATAACCTAAGCTAAATCCTTAATCGATCCCCGGCCCCCACCTAACTATATTTCATGCTATTTAAAATATAGCATGAAATCCGTCAATTGAAAGGTAACATTAAAATTATATGCTTGCGGGTAAGAAACCAAATGCTTTTACTTCAATGTGTTAACAAAGTTTTATCGAACAGCAGAGGATGAGAGGATTACCTAATTATTCAAGGCACTTCAAGATGGAAACTAAGAAAAAGATAGTGACCCCACAGCAAGGAACAGGAAACTAAGAAAGAGACGGCGACCCCATTGCTTAGTTAATTTGGTGATCGGCGAGGCTTGAATATTAGAAGAAGCTGTGAACTACAATATCCAATTACATGAAAGAGCATCGCTTTCAAATTATTTTATAGTATTCATTTCTATATCATGAACATTACAATTTAGAAAAGGAAATTAAGACGTAAGTTTCATTATCTAAAATCCAACTACCCAACTGTACAGCAATGGCAATAAAACCTGAAAACTAACTCTGGGAACAGAACAGCCTAGCTACCATGTCAGTCAGCCTGGTCATTTTGGAGTTCTTTCGGTGCAAATTTATGGCCCTTGAATATTTATACATGGTAACCTAGAGGTCTTCGTTGGGATCAACAGGCTTGGTTCACTGCTTAATTAAGCCATAACCACGACAGGTGTCATTGATTTGATTTATAAATGAAGAAAAAAGGAAATTAACTAATATTATATATATAGTGAATTCTTAAAAATACGTCCCTCAATATGATAAACATTGTTATATCGATCGGGAAATATAGTTTTAGGGTTCCTAGTATTTTTAAAAAGAGGTGCCTTCGTCCAACTAATCAAAATACGAGAGTCAAACTATGAGAGTTACATATAATTTGGTGTCAGAGTAGAATGGCATTGAAGTTATGGCTGCTAAACTTTAGCTGACTGTCTGTTTCATAGCCTAATTTAGCCAACACCTCAAGTTCCTCTCTCCTGATGGCATCTGCTGCTATCTCTATCCTCATAGCTTTTAACCCATATCACATGTTTTCAAGGTACCAGAGAGGCGGTGGCTTGATCTAAGAAATTTAATCTTACCGGTAATTTGCAATTTATTTGCATAGTTGATTTCAATTAATATTGATGTCATACTATAACCGGACTTACTAAATATATTACCAGGGTCTAAAATGCATACCACCATCACCAGGACCGGAATTAAGGGCCGGCTCCTGCAATGAAATTTTTTCCAGTATTTTTCATTTAATAAATTAGATTTTTAGTTTTAAAAATAAAAAATAATTTTTTTTTATTTGACCAGCTCAAAATAAAATTAATAGCTTCGCCCCTTATCCTCACCTCGACATTTGTCTTTGTACCAGTTACCAAAGACATCACGGCAGGATTCGAGGCTGGTGAAGAGAGAAGATTAAAGAAAGGTGTACCTCAAGGAGGGACGATGAGTAAATTAAATATATTTATTTTGGAATTTTTAAATTCATGAGCACACGAGGCGCGACGGCTCTTATTAAATTTTTCGTACTTACCATGGAGAAAAAAAAAACAAATAAAGTAATAAATGTATAAGCGAGACGTACCTTTTTGGTTCCTGCACTACAACTGTTTTTGAAGCACAAAATATTATTTTTTTTCCTTTCAACGTAAAACACCAATTCCTTTAAAAGGAAACAACTTTTCTTCGAATATAAAACAGGGGTTTAAAGCAACGCAACTCGTTGAGATTCTTTCAAGTTTGTGCAGTGCAGCTCATGATGGTAGTCATAACACAACAGTCCTGGATCCAACTACATTTATAATTAAGTTCTCTCTTTGGTTGACCAGTGAGAATCATTGAGAAATATCAAAACGAGTTTTTAAAAAAATGAATATGAAAACAAATGCTCCGCTTTGACTTTTCTTTACTTTTCCCTGCTTTAATGGATAGGGGTATCAATTTGTCCAGTTGCAGTTGTGGAAGTAAAATACAATTATGTAACATTTTAGTTGTTTTTAAAAATGTTTTTAATTTAAAAATATATTAAAATATTTTTTATTTTAAAAAAATTATTTTTAATACTAACATATTACAACCAGATACAAACATGAAAAATATTCTTAAACAATTCTTTTTAATTTTTTAATAAAATATTATTTGAAATACAATACTGTAACATTTTAGTTGAAACTCTATTTTCTCTACAAGGATGCATGGATACTTTTTTTTTTAACTAATTGAGTGTATAACAGTAATTATAATTTTTTAAAATATTTTTTATTTGAAAATATATTAAAATAATATTTTTTATTTTTTAATAAATTATCTTTGACATCATTATATTAAAACGATTTAAAAAAATAAAATTTAATAAATCAGTGTTTGAAATGCGTTTAAATATCTCTTTGGCGCGGTCAGCCATAGCTTTCCATGCATTAAACTACAGGCGAGGACATCAGACGCCAGTTGTTATATAATTTTTGGACATAAGGTGACAAATCTTAATTTCCCCACCACATGCAGTACTATTCTTCTTTCCTTTCGATCTTGTGCTAATTAACTAGTCACATGTTTTGCTTAATTAAATTGAAGTGTCAATTTCATTTTCATGTTAAATTAATTTGTTGTCGGTTCTATATATAACAAAATTATCCCTTCTGTTTGTAAGTATTGAATTTTTTACAAGATTTATTTATTTAAATACAAATTACTTTTATTTGAAATCTTTTAATTATATATATTCCTTTGTTATTGAACATGAATCCAACATAGATTCATGGGAATTAGGTCCACGAGAATATATTAGCCCCTAGCTATAAACGACTGAGAAGATACATTTTACTAACCCCCCTCTCCTCTAGTGGATGCGATCAGGTTCAAGTAAAACTGATTACAGTGATACAATTTCAAATGCTTCTGGATCTTTCTCCCCTTTCACTCATAATTAATTTTTCTAATCCCTCCTTTTTCTTATTATAAAATGTATATGTCATCAAATTTGAAAATATGCATATACCAAACATCATTAAAAATAACTATTTTATTTTGTAATCATTCCTTTGTTGATTTTTTAGCTCAAAACAAACAAATTCTAAACGTGATTACTACGATTCAACTTCAATACAGATGTTACTTGAAATTCTGCTAGATTACTTAATTAATAGTTTCTAGCTAAATTATCCATATATATCTCTTGATTTATAATTTCTGATTAATAAAAACAGTGATCATTTGATTTGGAGCACACAATAACAAATATGCTATTGATGAGTGAAAAAAAATAGCCGAGAGAAATATAAACAAAGTTATTAAATTTGGTTCTATTTAGAACTCCACTAGAGATTCAAGTCAATCAAAAAAATGTTATTTTAATTTAATAAAAATAAAACTAAATTTTAATCAGTTCATTAATTAATTCATTGAATTACTCATTTGATTAGTTGCAATCTCACCAAGTTTTTTTTTTAAAATCCGACACAGCAATAACAAATGATATTGGACAGGGAAGGGTACTCCGAACCCGTACCTGGTAGGATGTCTAGTTACACCCGGAGAGAAAAGAAAAGAAAAGGCCAGAAAAAATTAATAGATATATTTTTTTTTTTTGGTGTAAGAAAATTAATAGAGTTAAGTGGGCGTTGAGCGCCTCATTAATCTTCTCATCTGCCTCCATCATTGCCCACGGCCCCGTGCCTTTATATCTCCCATCCTCCCGCCTCCCCCCCTCACCTAATATCATCAACTCTCTTTCTCTCAAGCAACAACCATACACTCATCTCTTCTCGTCTCCCTCTCTCTCCCCCTCAGTACACTACATTCCTCAACATTTCTTCTTCTTCTTCTTCTTGGCAAAATAATGCCTCCAATCTTGCCTGATTTCTCTAACTCCGTTAAGATCAAGTATGTTAAACTTGGCTATCAATACCTTGTAAATCACATTTTGTACCTTTTGTTGATACCTGTTATGGTTGGTATTCTAATTGAGGTTCTTCGTTTAGGCCCTGATGAAATCTTGAGCTTATGGAGATCACTCCATTTTAATACTGTCCAAATTCTCTGCTCATCCTTTCTCATCATCTTTATTGCTACTGTTTATTTCATGTCCAAGCCAAGAACTATCTACCTAGTTGACTATGCTTGCTACAAGCCTCCTGTCACTTGCCGGGTTCCGTTTTCTACCTTCATGGAGCATTCCAGGCTTATCTTGAAAGATAATCCCAAGAGTGTTGAGTTTCAGATGAGGATTCTTGAGAGGTCTGGACTCGGTGAAGAGACCTGTTTGCCTCCTGCAATTCATTATATTCCTCCAAAACCAACTATGGAGGCTGCAAGAGGAGAAGCTGAGCTTGTTATCTTCTCCGCCATGGATTCTCTCTTCAAGAAAACAGGGCTTAAACCTAAAGATATCGATATCCTTATCGTAAACTGCAGTCTCTTCTCACCAACACCATCTCTATCTGCAATGGTTATTAATAAGTATAAGCTCAGAAGCAACATAAAGAGCTTCAATCTTTCTGGTATGGGGTGCAGTGCTGGGCTGATTTCTATCGACCTAGCTCGTGATATTCTTCAAGTGCATCCAAATTCAAATGCAGTTGTGGTTAGCACAGAGATCATCACACCAAACTACTACCAGGGAAATGAGCGAGCTATGCTTCTTCCTAACTGCTTGTTCCGCATGGGAGGTGCCGCAATTCTCTTATCAAACCGCAGGTCTCACCGCTGGCTTGCCAAGTACCGCCTAGTCCATGTGGTACGAACCCACAAAGGCGCAGACGATAAAGCTTACCGTTGTGTGTTTGAACAAGAAGATAAAGAAGGAAAAGTTGGAATTAATCTATCAAAAGACTTGATGGCTATAGCTGGTGAGGCTTTGAAATCAAACATCACTACTATTGGGCCTTTAGTCCTTCCGGCTTCTGAACAGCTCCTGTTTTTGTTGACTCTCATTGGACGCAAAATCTTTAACCCCAAATGGAAGCCATATATTCCTGATTTCAAGCAGGCTTTTGAACATTTCTGTATCCATGCCGGTGGCCGTGCTGTTATAGATGAACTGCAAAAGAACTTGCAGCTATCTGCAGAGCATGTAGAGGCTTCAAGGATGACACTGCACCGATTTGGCAACACCTCATCGTCTTCGCTTTGGTATGAGCTAGGTTACATTGAAGCAAAAGGCAGGATGAGGAGAGGAGACAGGGTTTGGCAGATAGCTTTTGGCAGTGGATTTAAGTGTAACAGCGCAGTTTGGAAGTGTAATAGAACAATCAAGACACCAACAGATAGTCCATGGGCTGATTGTATTGATAGGTACCCAGTACACATTCCTGAGGTGGTTAAGTTATAGGCGCGAAGATTGGCGGGTTACTTCTTGTTGTTTGCTAAACATCTTCAAAGTCTGGAGACTTGCATTCACTTCTCTGATGATCTGTGTTGTATTCTCTGTTGCTCTTTCTTCTCGTCACACTGTTGTACTCTATATATTCATCTTCATCTTCTTCTTTTTTGAATTTCTCATAAATTTGCGTAGACATTGGGTGATATGGCCACTTCTTGTATTTAATGTTCTCTTGCAAGAAAAAAAAAAAGGGCAGAATAAGAGTATGTATTGGTGGTCTCTTGGGTCTGCGGAAAAAAAGTAATTGCAAAAATGGGAATTGAAATAATGAAAGTATGGATTGATGGCGATTGAGAACTGTTTATTTATCGTGGAGGAAAATTTGATTAAGATTGGCTGCAATTTAGCAGCTAGCAGGTGGTGTGTTATACCCAAAATTTGGAGAAAGAACCCCCCCCCCCCCCCCCCCCCCCAAATGTTGTTCAGTGGAAATAAAGCTTAAAGCCTCTAAAATTCCATGCACAAGTTAACCCCAAGTTTTAATATCCACGACACGTAAAAATGCCACGTATAAACACTTCTATATATAACCCAATTACGTCTCAATTCTAAATTCGTGGTATGTGCAAGCTTACTTGGTATAATAATAACGATAGATGACGATGCTGTAAATATTAGATATTATGCCAGGCATCATGAAATCAAATTACAAGGAGACTTGAGATAGAATAATTAGATACTAAGGTTTCGAATTTGGAAGCTGTGAATTTTATATATATATATATATAAATATACTAATATGACACGGATAATCTGTCTAGGAACACATAAAGAAGAAATTTAATTTTAATTAATAAAATTATTACCTTTAGAATTATCATGTTAAAAAATGATATAGGATGGACAAAAAAAAGAAGCATATTCTTATTCCCTGTTTGTGCAGCTTCTACCTAGGCGGTGATAATTGTTTTTGTTTTTTTCTACTTTTGCTGCTTCCTTTTTTTGAGCTTCGATAGTTTGTTCTTGACTTCTTGGAGGTTCCACATAATATGCAGCTATCACTTATCTCACGGAATCTTCCCTTGTTGGCAACGTTTCGAGTACTGTAAGTAGTCAGAACCAAGTGGTCTGTTGTATTTTTAGATTGTTTTTGTGTTTTAAATTTGTTTTAAATTAAAAAAATATATTGTTTTAAAAATTATTTTAAAAAGTATTTTAATATATTTTAAATAAAAAAAAATGCTACAACCTAGACAGAAGGATACCTGTACTATCTGATTAATTGCTAGGTAGAGATGTCTCACAAAAACATACCCACCTGTATAGAAGCAGATGATATAATCCAATGGCATAAAAGAATTCAATCTCTGATATATAAAAAGAAATAGAAAAAGACATGAAAATCATATCTATCGTTATCCTTAACATAACATCATGTGCAAATTAACTTCTTGTGCGTAAGGAAAACCCTCTTGTTAGTCGGTGTGTTAATGTTGAGAAATTAATTAGCATGTTTTATTTCAATTTTGATCAATTGCATCTAATTTTCTAAAAAATGTGATGCAATTCGCCAATCCATTCCAACTAATAATGCCAATTGGACACCATTAATTATTAATGCCTAGACTGCAACTCATCTTAACAATGCACGAGAGGTAGTTCATGCACCGATTGGGTGCAGTGGACCACACATCTTGCCTAAACCCATTATAATTGAAGAAAATTAATACAATGGATGGAATTTGATATTTTGACAAAACATTTTTTAAATACAACATTTATAATTTTTAGGAACCCATGAGATTTTCATGTAATTAATTTTAGAGTTCGTGAGATTAATCAAAATACATACAAACTAATCCATATAATATATTAATTAAAAAAAAATCAGTATTCATATTCCAACAAAAGATTGAGACCAGCTAGAACTCATATCAACCATCAATCACCACCAAATTGAGGCCTCAAACAGATCAAACTCAATCTCGATTAAAAGAACAAATCTTCCTAACGGGTATCTCCGAAAACAATCCAGCCAGCCTCATCTATTCCATTCTCAAAGAACATGAACTTGAATAAAATGCCTCAAAATCGATTTGGCAACAGGAAACCATATGTGAGCCTTCAAGAAACACAAGAATAAGAGTAGTTTTCCGTCATATATTTCTTAGAGGTGTTCTAGAAGACATTGCAGAATGAAAGAACTGGAACCAAAAAATAATTACTAAAGTTTGATAATGATAGTATTTTTCATAGAGCGATCAATTATTTTTCAAGCCTAATTTTTTTCGATTTTATTTTTAGAATATTGGAGAAATAAGAAACTTGTTTCCAAATAATTAAAAATTATTTTTAAATATAGTTTCTAAACCCCATCTAGAACAACATCGAATGTATGAAGTCATGACCCTGGCTCCATATTACAATATCCTCGGTATACTGAGCATGTTTAGTTAAGCAATTGGCTACAACATTAGCCGTTCTTCTAACATGACAAAGTCTAAAATTGAAGGCCCCGGACAATAGTTTCCTGCAATCCTGAATAATGACACCAAATTCTAAATCATCCACCTTTGTTCCCAAAATAGCATCCACTACTGATTTCGCGCGCATCCATCTCAATGATCACATGACTAAGGTTCAAGGGTACGAGCTGAGTTGATAGAGAACTCCTTGAAGAGCTAGAGCTTCTACCACTCTAGGAGTATAGCGGCCCCTCGATTTCCAGCAGCCACACCACTACCCCAAGTCATCTCTAATCACAAAGCCGGCCCGTGCCCATTACAGAGATGCTACCAAAAATAGCTGCGTCCAGATTGCATTTCAAAAACTCGTTTGGAGGCATTGCCCATCTGCTATCTGTTACCTGATGATTATGGCTCCTAGCCAACGATGGATGTCTACTATTTTGAGCTGCTTGCCATTTTGCAAGGATGTCCAGACCAGTTTGTACCACTCCCAAGCATAAATTACCATTTGAGTTCCAGAGTCCATCATTCCTCTGCACGCACAGTACTGACCAAGCTACAGCTGCCATGCATGTTGTGAAACACTTCGCCAGTTAATGCTTCCATCTGTGCAAAGAGCCAATTGTGCATCCCTGGCTCATGATCCGTAACAGCTTGCACATTCAGCACGCACCAGCATTCCATTGTAAAAGGGCACATTCAGCACGCACCAGCATTCCATTGTAAAAGGGCACTACTGAGCAAACAAATGATTAGTAGACTCTTCTGCATGCCGACACAGTAAAGGTGAGCAAAAAAACCGATAAACCGAGAAAACTGGAAAAAAAATAACTGAAAAAACCGAACCGAAAAAAAACTGAATTAACCGATTAAAAAAATCATAAAAAAATTCCGGTTCCGTTCGGTTTCGGTTTCTAAAGTCTGAAACCGATTGAACCGAACCGAACCGGTTCAACCAGCCAACACTTATAAAAAAAGAGTAAGTATAAATACAATATTTTCTAACCCTAAAATCATATTTAGCCATCAGCCACCCCCCCCCCCGCCCCCCCTTCTTTGCACCTTCTTTGCATATCCCTCTTCCTTCCCTTTACTCTTTTTTGCTTTAATTTTTCTTCCCTCCCTTTACTTTTTGTAAACCTAAAGTTACAGGCTTTATGGGGTGCATGCATGATGTGGGCAAGTGCCAAGTTGTGGATTTTTTTCCCTTTCATTCTCCCTTTTTTTTTCCTTGTTGTGTTTCTTATATTTTGCTGACTTGTGTGGCCGAGGGTTTGGACAATTTGTTCATACAAGTTTCAGCCAACAAACATGACATCTTTTCTTTATTGTGCGTAGCAGAAGCTTTGGATTTGGAGGCTCTTATTTTAATTGTGGGCGGTCGGGGCACAAAGCATCAAAATGCCCAAACAAGAAAGATTTTTAGTTGCCTTCTTCGACGTAGGGATTAGGGATTTTTTTGGGACTGTGAACAAGTTGGAATAATTTCGGTTTGAACCGGTTTGGAAGGGAAAAAAACCGAATCGAAATTAATCGGTTTGAACCGGTTTTCGGTTCGGTTCGGTTCAAAAAATTAAAAAAACAATCGGTTTGGTTGCTTATTTTGATTCAAAACCGGACCGAACCGGAAATGCTTAGCCCTACCACACAGCACACACGAAGTGTGTGTTTGGTATTGCGGTAGCTGTTGTGGTTTGAAAAAAGTTGTTTTATAAAAAGTACTTTTAATTAAGGTTGGTTTGAAAAAATAGGTGTTTGGTTAAAACTGTGGTTGAAATTGAGGTTGAAAAAAAGTAGTTTAATGTGTTTGGTTAAGAATGCTTTTGAAATTGAGGTTATAAAATAATTTAAAAAAATATATATATTAATATTGATGATTTTAAATTTAAATATTGTGGATTTAACTATTGCTATTACATCATGAAATAAATCATACTTTATATAAAATATTTTTTATTATTTCATGAAACCATCTACAATTCCATTACGTAGGAAATACATCCGACAAGAACTACAGTTTTCATAATTTTTCTAGCATGTAATAAAATTAGATAAAATATTATCAGGTATAAAATTCACTCTAAACTAATTTTTAAAAAAATGTTAAAAAAATTACTACACTAAAAAAAAAAAAAAAAAAACAAAACAAACAAACTCACGCAGTGCTGCAAGTGAACAGTGTACTGCTGTACACTTTTCATGTTAATTGCACTGTTCATTGAACAGTGCAATTAACATCAATAGTTGAAGAAAAGCAACGAATTCCTGCTTCTCTTTAACTGTGTTTCAAACGCAGAAAACTAGTGGGACCCATGAACAGTGTATTACGTTTTTTCTTTAACCAAACGGCTACAAGCTGTGTTTTAATTAAAACACAGCCGCAGCTGCGTAAACAAACAGACTCGAAGTATCCGCTACGTACACTCCATGCTGAGCTAGCCTCATTTTCAGATTAAATTAAGATACTAATGATAACTTCCACTTACATTACATAATTTAAGCTTGTCTCCAAGGGTGACGGTCTGGCGGTTAGATTTTAATTGAGTTTTCGTGTCTCCAGCACAAACATGAAGTTTTCATTTATAAAATTAGTAAACATATTTTATTTAATGAAATTAAATTAATGTTTGGATTACATGAATTGCGTTTTCGAATTTCTGAACGTTAAGACTTAAGTGCAGATTCCAATTATTACAACTAAAACAAAATTTTTTAACATTTTTATAATTAAGTATATGTGTTCCAAAACAAAAACGTTTTCTAATTATTTTTATGTTTATGTGTGCTTAAATAAAAATACATAAAATAATAAATGATCATGATTCGTGGCGAGAGAGTGTGAAAGGAAACAGAGTGAAATAGATTTCTGCAATTTTTATACACAAAAGGGGAGTAAGGAGAAAATGGGAAGATGAAGAAGAAGCAGCATGCCAGGTTATGCCTAGCCCGCCCATGCAGCTCCCTCGGGCCTTGCTCAACAGTGCATGTTATTGTTTTTCAAATAGTTTTTAATTTAAAAATATATTAAAATATATTTTTTTAATTTTTAAAAATTTATTTTTGATATTAACATATTAAAATGATTCAAAAATATAAAAAATTTAATTTAAAACTAAAAAAAATTATTTTTTTTTAAAATACAGCTGAATTATAATACCAAATACCATTACAGTAATAAAAAATAAAAAATAAAACCGTGTGTGTGAACGTGTGACTTATCTATATCATCAGGCCTCCATTTTCCGATAAATGAAAAATAAGAAGAATTCACCGTTGCAAAACCACTTTGGACACTTTTCATTCAAAAACACTTTAAAATCATCCCACGAACCTCAGCTCATTTTCAACCTTAGAAGGCATTGCAATTCATGATTAAACACCCTGAAATTAAGTAAATTATTATTCATTTTTATGCTAATAAAAATGGATGTAGCGATGTCTTGCTAGAAACCAGAGTTTTTACTTGATTCAGGATATGTGATGTGTATACGTCACTCCGAATTGATATATAAATTGACTAGCAATTCATTTAATAATAGTTCCATCTATTACTTTATTATAAAACAAGAGATTGGCACATGCGATCATAAATACATCAGTATCTTGTTGAATATGCCATGACAATAAATTTGAGTAAATGCTTAGAAGTGAAAAGGACATAAACACTTTCCAATTAGAAAGCAAAGTTTTCACCGATGATATACTTGAAGTAAGTAAAGCTTTAAGATCACATCTTTGGAATAAAATCCAATTAGAGATAAACTGCTCATTAGCATAATGACATAATGGCACAGGTAAAAAGGAAAGAGGAGGCAAGCCCCCATCTTCTGTATATCTTTGCTCATCGACATAACATGAATCACCAAACCTGCACTAAAATATAGTAATGCTCTGAAAAATGCGTGATTCAATAAGTGAAAGACATAACAGGATAGCTAGATTAGATATGCCACAATTAAAGATCATATAGCCTAATTGAATGCAAGTTGAATATGTTATGACCCTCTTCAGATCGTTTTGTAATATTTCAGTGGTTGCCGTAGAAATGATATCATAGCTCCTGCAAGAGTAACAACAGGACCCGCATCAAACCCCTTCTGTGTTTTTTTTCCTGTTTTATGGAGTCTTTGTCAGGCACTACTTTAGTTCGGTGGCAGCTAGGATTAATGGTTTGGTTTTTTTGAAGTTCGGCATTTTCGATAGTTTATGAACTAAAACTTTTTCGTTGCCCTATGTTAGCATTACATGAATTTTGCCCCTGTTGATATTCTCTCATTTATTGAATACTTTATTCAGCTGCCAAATTTGGATGCGAAGAAGGCATTGCATTTCACGCAATTTTACCCGATGTCCGCCAAACCTATGAAACTCGCCGCCCATTCATGAACCAGAGGATTGGCTACACATAGGTGGGGAGAAGAGTTAAAAAAGAATTTTCACTTTATTGCTTCAATTTCACAGTTCGATAAATTCTACCACTTCCAGAAATAATACCGGGTAAAGTGAAGCCTTTAATAATTGCCACCACTAAGTATTACATACTATGGATTTCAGGAAGAATGGAGATACAAGCAACACAATTATTATTATAAAGAAACAGAGGACGGGGATCTTCCAGTCATCGGATTTCAGGGCTGCAGATAACATATCGTTTGCGTCTTCTTTATTTTATAAAATTCACGCTTTAAAATAAAAAAGAAAATATAACTTTTTGATGGCCCAAGTGTGTGTCTAGCCTGCTTTGTTTTATTATTTTTTCTTGTATTTGTTTTTATCATATTTTCCACTCGATCTAGCCTCTTTGTTTTTTATTATTATTTAATACATTTTAAGTCCCTGAAATTAAAAAAATAATAAGAATAACTCTTTGTTATCTGATAATCTATTTTTTTATTTAACTTAAAATAAAAAAAGCTTCTTTTAGCTTAGAAAAATAAGGTATGTTTTTGCTATCTCAATTTCATAGGACTGTCATTGTTATTGAATAAAGATCTACGGTATCAGCGCATTCTTCGGTTGTTTAATAATTCAATCAATAGGACCGTTGGATGGAGTTTTATGTCAAACACCACAATTTTTCTTATTAAATTAATATGATCACTTAACCATCTAGATGGTGGCTCAATGGTAAAAATTTGGGACCAAGAGGTTTGCTCTCTATGTGATTTCAGGTTCGAGCCTTATGGTTGCTCATATGATGGCCACTGGAGGCTTACATGGTCGTTAACTTCAGAGCCCGTGGGATTAGTCGAGGTGCGCGCAAGCTGACCCGGACACCCATGTTAAACTAAAAAAAAAATATAATAATATGATCACTTGTTAGAATTGATAATTAAGAAACTCAAAGTGACGGTTCAAATATTAAAAGAGGAGTCATTAATTCTCTCCTAATTTAATTTCCATTGAAGATTATATGAGAATATTTTTAATGGACTAAAAAAGAATTAAAAGAGATTACAGTTTCTGATTAAATAATTAATGGCAAGTTAATTTTCACTCGAGGGAGGAATGACAATTTCTTTCTTTCCTTTTTTCTTTATAACAGCAATTATATATTTATTCTTTAAGAAGAATGGTCAAAGGGACTACTGTGTCGTCTATTCAAAAGCCCAAATCAATGCATCTTACAGCGTGGTTTAAGAAAGATAGAAGCCGACGCAGTCTCGATCTCTTTACAATGGGTCCGTTTTTTTTTTTTTTTTTTTGAGAAGTAGAGTATTGCATTAAACTCAAATACCCTCAGAAATTACTAGGTCTATTAATAACTGTATTCTTTCATCATACAAAAATATGATATCATCATTATTTTTTTAAAATAAAGTAATACAATTTATGATAGAATGAATAATTTCTTTTAGTATAAAAGCAACAAGCGTGTACACATGTCATATTCATGCCAGGGAGTTAAAAAAATGTTAGAGATACCTATTCTTTTCTGATTGATGGACAAATATCGTTTATATATATATATATATATATATATTGCCCTCTTATAGATAAATTTTTGTTTGAGCTGCAGCAACTTTGATTTGATTTGATATGCAAGTTTTTCCATTTAGTTCAATTTTAATGAGGATAATATTGAATCGTGGATATTTTTAAGGGACTGAAGTTGTATTTTTTGTCAAGGACCAAGGCCCGGTTGTTTTTTCAAAATTCTAACTTTGATTAATTGTTGCTCGTAATTAAAAAAATTATAAAATAAATGAAATATGAGGTTAAATAACTACCACTACTCTTCATCTATAAAAGCATCTCCTGTTTAGAATAGCCAAATTATTAATATATATGGTTTTTTAAATGGTACAATTTTTTTTTATATTACTCTAATGGTACAAAATTATTTAAAACAGCTAACTATATTTTAATTTATTTGATACACAACTATATATTTTATTAACATGATATAACTTAATTAACTTGATAAGTTTAAAAACAACTCGAACGATTCTAAATCAATATGAAATTTAAAAAAATCAATTATAAAATAAAATAAAAAAATAATCCGAGTCAACTCGGGTGAACTTGTCAAACCTATGACATGGATCATAAAACTAGGATAATTTAAAAAAATATATAGATTTAAAAAAATCAAAGAAAAAAAACTAGTGAAAATAAAATACTATAATGAATAATATTTTAATATTTTATAAAAAATATAGAAATAACATTTTTATAATAGAAATACTAAAATAGCATTTTATTTAACTTTCACGTTGTACCATGAAAAACAAGAATGTATATATATATATATATTTTAATTTTTAGCTCCCCATTTAGCACTGGGCTGGAGTTGCTCTAATAAGTAGGTAAGGGTCCATTGTTTCGCTTCGCTTCAAGATCTAAACGATCTAAAGTAAAGTGTAAAACAAAATTCATTTCCTCACTGCGCTTTTAGCTGTTAAACCGTGTAAATGATAATGCAATATAAGGCCTGTTTGCTTTGGTAGGTGGAGGAGAGGACACCAAAGTCAAAGATCCAAGGTGATCACCAACCCTTATCACAGCGGTGCCTTGTCAAATGTCAACTCTTTCATATTCAAAGGTTTCTTTTACTTCCAAGCCTTACCTTTATTAATGAATTTTTTTTTTATTAACTTAAGTGTCCAACAAGTTTATGTGTATCTTGACTAATCTCACGAGCTCTGAAATTAACGACTATATAAACTTGCAGTAACCATCATAATAGCAACCACAGGAAAAGCAAATCTTTTAATCTCAAACTCTTAGCACTAGACCACCTATTAGATAATTTTATTAATAAAGTATTTAATTTTCTTATAGAGTGCCGGGGACAGCCATGGTCCTTATAATTTTTCATGTTTTCCCACCCTATTTTTTTATTATGATGCAATAATTATTAAAGAAAAAACATTTAGCATTGACTTGCTTGGCTCTTCGGCATAGGTTTTTTTTTTTACATTTCAGGATCTTTCATTTTTTGAGTTTAAATTTTGAGATCAATACCCAATAAAATTATTAAATTATTCTGGATGCACAAAATTGATGTGAAGATTTATTTTTTATTTATTTTAATAAATAACTTAATCTCGATTGTACAATCTAGTTTAAAAATATATTCATGTCTAGAAAAAATCCTCACTTGGAGCCACGGGCAAGAGCACGACTTGCTACTCGTGGATTTTATGTTAATGGCCATGCATCCCAACCAAGTTCTTTTTATTTGACTTGGTATTTTAATTATTTAATAAAAAAAAGGGTTTATTTTGCTTTTTTTTTTAAACTCACCAAACCTGCCTTGCCTTTCAAAGTGGTTCGCCAAGAGTTGCATCATAAGGAAGCAACGTAATCACAACGTAGTCCCTTCACCAACCTCCACTGGAAATTTTGTGAGGACAATGATTTACCAGTGGCTTTGGCCTTTCGGCCTGCCTCTCCAAATCCTCCTCTCATCTTGTGGCTCTACCCTTCTTTTATTGTATACTCTTCTATTCCAAGGTAAATTAAAACTTGCAAGAAATGTCTGTACATTGACATGAATATGCCGTAGATTTGCTGGTCCGACTGCCTTCTAGCAGTAGGAATTATCAGATTAACTTTTCAACCATCATATTTGATAGTCTGTGTCCATCTATCGACCTGTTAAGTAATATATCTATTAATGTGATATGTAAATGGTTGCGATGTCAGAAAATTTACAGGGAAATAACTTAATTGGTAAGATTTTAGATTTATTTCTCAATAGTCATGAGTTCAAGTCCTTTAAAAATTACTGGAGACTTATATGATCATTAACTTCAGAGCCTGTAAAATTAGTTGAGATGTATATAAACTGATCCAAACACCCATGTTAATTAAAAAAATTATTATTAAAAGTTTGGTGGTAAAGTTGTTTTGGTGTGTGGTAACAATTATTTTTTAAAATATTTTTATTTGAAAATATATTAAAATAATAAATATTTTTTTAAAATTATTTTAGAAATAAGATCTAAAAATATAAAAAAATTAATTAAAATAAAAAAATTAAATTTTAAAAAAGTATGATTTCCACCGGTTTCCAAACAAACATTTTTTAATGACAAGCGACCAAGAAGATGTTCCCGCTTCCTAATAACACAATATTGACAGATGTCATGCACATCTTTGATCACACCAAGAATTTTTTGTTTTGGTTGACCAGTCGCCCAGAAATCTGTAGTCTCATTGTTAGATTTATACCAAGAAATTACTAGAAACTTTTTCCAAGACATTGCTAAAAAGTTGGAGCTTGGTAAATTAGTTTATTCTTACAAAAATAAAAATAAAAGCGAAGTAGGTTGTCTCATATTTTAAACTTTTTTTTTTTTTTTTTATCTAGAAAAACTTGAGCTCCAACTATATTAAAGCTGAAATTTGGAATAAAAGAAGAAAAAAATAAAATAAAAAAACTTTGGAAGACCAAGCCCAAGGGTTTCGTTTTTTTTTTTTTTAAGTAAAAGGTGAACCTGTATGCTATTTCGTCCGCGTTCAAAAAAAAAAAAAAACGCTAACAAAGACCCCCCCTTCCTCTATCACCGGCGCCATTAAATACTTCTGTCAAGGTGTCTGAGTCCTTGTAAACCCAATATCTAGAGAGAGAGAGAGAACTCCAGGGAGAAATGGGTTTCCAGAAGGCAAAAACATCGTTGGAGGATCTGATAAAGAAGGCAGGAGGCTGCGCGGTTATCGACGGTGGATTCGCCACCCAGCTTGAGAGACACGGCGCAACCATTAACGACCCTCTTTGGAGTGCTCTCTGTTTGATCAAAGATCCTGACCTCATCAAGCGGGTCTCTCTTTCTCTTTTGTTATCTCCCAACACACACATTGTCGTCTTATTTTTTTATATACTGTTTGATCGTATATGAATAACGGGCTCTGTTTTTTAAATCCTTTTCAAAGTTTTAATTTTTTTTTCTCTTTATTAATATGATGCAGGTTCACTTGGAATATTTAGAGGCTGGTGCAGACATTTTGGTTACTTCTTCTTACCAGGTTTGTTGCACCTGCAATGAATTTGATCAAATTTTAATGTTGTAAATTTATGTCTTTTAAAAATGAAGGCATAACTAAAGGAACATAGATTTCTTTATCCAATGGATCAAGAAGAAAGATAGAAAGAAAAGGCTGGTTGGATTCATAATTTGCACTAACTTCTTGTCGTGGTCAATTTATTATGTGCTTGATTCTACTTAGCCAATTAGTCCTACTCTTAATTATTTGCTGGTGAAAAAAAAATTGGACTAAATTTAAAATTTTCATTTTTAATTACCTCCTCTTTGTCTTATTTGGATTCATTTTATATTTATAGGCCACACTTCCAGGATTTTTGTCCAGGGGATTATCCGCTGAAGAAGGAGAATTGTTATTGAAGAAAAGTGTTACATTGGCTGTTGAAGCCCGTAATAAGTTCTGGGATGCTGTGGAAAGGAATCCTGGGCACAGTTATAACCGAGCTTTGGTTGCAGCCTCCATTGGAAGCTATGGAGCTTATCTGGCTGATGGCTCTGAGTACAGGTGCCTTGGAAAATACTTATTTCTCTGAAGCTTTTCTGGATAAGTTTTGACATGTTCAGGTTTTCAACGTCATTTTTGTATTTGCCCCTTTTGAATGTGAGTGTGCTATTTGATTCCAGTGGGTGTTATGGACCAGATGTGAATCTGGAAAAGCTGAAGGATTTCCATCGGCGGAGGTTGCAAGTTCTGGTTAAAGCAAGTCCGGATTTGCTGGCCTTTGAGACCATTCCCAATAAACTTGAAGCCCAGGTTCGTTCTTCTTCCATTTCTGCTTTCTAAGGTGTCACATGTATAAAATTATTAAGTTGATAAAAATTACGGAGCACATTCATGTTTTTGAAGATATTCTGAATTTTGGGGCCAAATCATTGTCTCTTCTTGCGAATGCAAGTTCTTTTATTAAACATTTAAATAGCCAGGATTCCCTGCATCTTAAAATTCTGAAGTAGCCTCATGAGCAGCAGCAGCAGCAACAACAACCACCAAGCCTCGATAAACTAGCTGGGGTTGGCTACGTTGATCATTTTGTGCCATTCCACACGATCATAATTCTCAACTAGCCTCATGAGCAACTTTACATATTTGCTCTGTTTTGTTAGGAAACTTATTGCTAATTTGTCATGTTTGTTTTTTTTTTTTCTTGATAGAAGCATGAAACTCTGCAAATATAAACTTTATTATGTGCTTCTTGAAGTCCAATTGAGTTTTATGGATGTACCTTACAACTTATCATGAGTGTTTGGTTTGCATGCACAACTATCCTCAATTTCTATTGTCAGTCCATACTTTGCTGAACTATGGCAGGGTAATTGTCTGTGTAACATCTGGGGAATGACAATTTTTGTGTGATCAAATTGACAACGCAGTAGATAACCATAAGTAAGAGTTCATATATCAAAAGGAATACCGCTGCAGATAATCAATAGCTTTTACATGTAGATTTTGAGACTTCTGTTCATTATTTGCCTATGGTGCCTAGAGTAAATATTTGGAAAAGATCCTTAAGATGATACCAAAGAGAGAGTTTCTCTGTTGCATTACTCTTTGTATGGTTGGTGAAATGTCTTTATCCTGAATTGAAAGTATTTTAGTGGTTGTTTGCCCAAAAAAAGAAGAGAACATTTTCTAATTCTAACCTCAACCGTCTTCGTTATGCACTGCCTCTTGATATAGCATCTGAATTGACAATTTCAGGCCTGTGTTGAGTTACTTGAAGAAGAAAACATCAATATTCCATCTTGGATTTGCTTCAGTTGCGTGGATGGTGAGAATGCCCCATCTGGAGAGAGCTTCCAGCAGTGCCTTGAGGCCATAAATAAGAGTGATAGAGTAAAAGCAGTTGGAATTAATTGTGCGCCTCCCCATTTTATTGAAAGTCTCATCTGCAAATTTAAGGAGGTATGACTGGACCACGGAAAAAATCACTGAATGATATAAAAAAAAAAAATCAATACAGCAATTTATTTCTCTGTTCATGATTTAAGTAAATGTTAAACAAAATGGAATTCAGCATTTTTAGTAATTTGACCTGCAACATTTGTTTTTCTGAAGCTGTCTTAATAGTTTTGTACTATTTTTTTTATTTTTTTTTCCAGTTGACTGAAAAGTTAATAGTTGTATATCCGAATAGCGGCGAGGTATGGGATGGCAGAGCTAAAAGATGGCTGGTAAGTCCTTTTGGTGGCCAATTCTTTTTTTATTTTTATTTTTAATTTATTTCATTTCAAATTATCATTTTCTTAAAATTTATTTATTACATCTGTATTTGTATACGATTGTTATGTTTCATTTGTCAATTACTTTCCTGTTATGCTCTGCATCCACAGCCATCAACCTGTTTTGATGATGATAAATTCGAGGTCTTTGCAACGAGATGGCACGACTTAGGAGCTAGCCTCATTGGAGGCTGTTGTCGGACAACACCTTCTACTATTCAAGCCATTTCAAAAGTTTTAAAGGACCCTAAGCAGTCGTAGGGCTGGCCTGGAATCTTAGTATTTGGAGGATAGCTACACATTTTCTTATTGTATTTCCACCCTAATTAAACATTAGATGCCTGCTTTTATTTATTTATCTCCTTTTGTAGTTCTATATTCCTTGTGTAGCTGAATTTTGTTATGCTAATTCGCCGTCCTTTGAAATTATTTCTGCACCAGAAGAAACCAATGTAGAACCCTCTTTCCAATTCTTATAACTTGATTTTACTGCATGCTTTAGTAGTCAATGGATTTGAAAATTAACAAGGTGTCAGATCCATCTAAATATGTTACACATTCCCAGTTTTTGACTGACACCCACTGTAAGCAGAATATGATTTTAAGAATTGCCTTTCCTATTTGAACGCGTTGTTTGGAGGAGATTCAAAACGAAAGCGAGAAACATGTTTAATGGAAGGCCATGCGGATGAACTTAGTGTCACCAAAAGTTCTGGCTTTCTGCATCTTATACCATCAGCAGAAGTTATTTCCGAGATGAAACAGCTGTAGTAGTGTCACTACAGTCCAGCAACAAGCAAGGACTATATAGCTGTAGTGGTTCAAATGCAGTCCACCCAGAAATATCACCCTCATGACATCGTCACTGTCCCATTGCCACCACCCAGTACGGAACATGCAAAAGCATTGGAGATTCCCTCTGCGAAAACATCCATGGACTCTGGGCTGCCCGACTCTAACTCTGCGGAAGTTGAAAAAATAGATAGTTCGCCGTTTGGAAACAAACTCAATTGAGCAGTCAAAGAAGACTGAACCAGTCACGTTATGAATCTAAATGATTAAACAAACGATCATCCAACTCTGCTTCCTACTCTTGTTACATGCAATCCTTGAGCCATGGACTTGAAAACCTCGTGTTTTTCATTTCGTGCTTCTTATCCACAGCTTATGAACCCAACTTATAAACGAGGCTTGAATTAGCAAGCCATCATCATTGCCTCATTGGCTTGTGCCGAATTCATAATTGTCATCAATAAGCAAATGACCCAGCGAAGTTTTGAGTCGGGGGCGACTGTGCATGAAAAAAAGTAAGAGCAAATTGAGTACTCCTTTTGAGAACGTTATTTATTGAGTGACAACTTAAAAATAGTTTTGTATCAATATCACTCTCTCAAGTGAATGTTTTGCGCTTAAAACTTAAACAAACCCGCACTTCTTTATACTAATATATTTTAATTAAAAAAATAACCTGTGAAATTCCAATTCTTTTGATACCATATCAAAAAGCCATGACAATCTAAAACTTAAATTATTGTTCAAGGAAGGGTTTTTTTATCTAGACTGCCTAGCGTAGTTCGGGAACAACATCAGAATTAATTGAGATATCCAGGAGAAAATCACCATATAGGTCATAAAGGACTCGAATTTTCTTTAATGTGTTATAAGCTCTGATACTATATCAAAACCTTCCTAACTACAAAACTTACGATATTAAATTATTGCTAGTGCAACAGTCCCAGCTGAAGACTCAGAACCCATCCAAGGAAGTTGGTTAACTAAGAGTAGGCTAGCAGAGTCCAGGTAACATCAGAATTAACTGAGACAGCCAGGAGAAAATCACCACATGGGTCATAAAGGACTCAAATTTTCTTTAAAGTGTTTCAAGGCGTGACTCTCTTTAGGCCAGTCACTGGGAATATGTACCACAGACTAAAGGTCCAAAATCAGTGACAGTCAAAATGACACCTAACTCAGTTCAACTACAAATAAAACTGGTGCTTGACGCCAGAAAGGCTACAGTTGCTTTGAATAAAATCCATGTATGTGCTTTAACTCAAGCAACATTTTGAGCCTTCTTGTCTCATTACAATTATGCAATTTCAAAGCATGAAAATGAATCATAAGATTTAGTTTCCTATTTTTCATAGAACACGAAAATCATACTAGTGATTCTGCTTTCTAAAGTGCAGCCACAGCAACACGTCCCAACAACAACAACAAAGTCTTAATCCCGAACTAGTCAGGTTCGCTATATGAATCCTTCTGGGCCATTCAGAGTTAATACAAGCCAGTTCCCACTCCTATAACAATTTTTTTTAAAAAAAAAAAACTTTGCACAAATTATATTACTAAGTAATTAAAAAAAGAAGTAAAATGGTGATAGTTTAAGCAACAATCAGAAACAACACGAACGACTTAATTTATTGAAAAGTAAAATTGAAGGCAAGGATATCCATTTCTAAGTCAGGGAGAAGCAACGACTACTAATAAAAAACGCCATTTCAAGAATTGATAGAATGTACTAGTAGAAGACTTATTAGTGATTAGTATCGATCAACTTACTTGTTACAGAGAGGAGAGGTGGTGGTGCTGGCGGTGGTGTTAATGAGCTTCGAAATCGTCTCCGCCTCGACTGCGAGAGAGAGAGAGAGAGGAGTGCTTGTTTTCTCGAAAGTCGAAACTGCCTGCGCGCGCCGATGCGATGGGGTTTCCTGATGACGCATTTGCCCTCGCTTCTTTTCTTTCTTTCTTTCTTTTATTTTCTTAATAAGATGGGCTAATAAGATTGGACCAAGTCTTAGGATCCTAAAAACTTGCTTGGGCTTTATTCGATTTGAAGCTTAAACTGTGACGAGCCGAATACTTGCTTACTAAGTCCAAGTACAAAAAATTAAGGTTTCTTTTATTTCTTAATTTTTTATAAGTTAATTTTGAGTCATTTTTTGTTAAATAATTTCTTGAATTATGATCCAGGTTTAAAAGTAATTTTTTACAAGTAACACATAACAAAGTCTAAATTTTATATAAACATGCAGCTACGAAGCTTCCTTTGTTTATTAAAAGGTATTGAAACTAGATTTTTTGAAGTTGGGGGTTGTCAAATAGTATATTCATTTGTAACATGATAGGATTTTATTTAATGACTACTTAATTTATTTAATTATATATATAATACACCTATTAAATCGTACTCTCCAGAAGGATAACTTTGTATAAGTATAAGTTTAAGGTTTAAATTTACGCAAGATGGAGGAAGGTTGCTTCCCTCTTGTAGGTTGATGACTGGGCCTTCATTTGGAATTTCTGGTCGAAAAGATTACCTAAAAGTTAGGTATGAAAATGCGACCCATGACCATAAACCCAAATCTAAAGAATCACGATAAAGTACGCAGACTTTACATGCATATAAATTCGAAAATATATAAAATAAAAAGAGTAAAACTAGAGAAATATAATAATTAAGCTGTAAAAATAAAATGAGGAACCTTTTCTCCTTTTCTTTTCTCTTATCGGGTCGTAAAATGAGTCATATCGGCATATAAATTCGTTTTTAACCTTCTTACCATTTTTTCTCCGCGAGCATTAATTATGATATAACCGTATTCCTTGTCTTTCATTTTTAAATATTGACATGGCCTTCGTTGCACGCACAAAAAAACAATATAATTATGTTATTCATGTCAGCCTGTCAGAAGTCTAGTCATTTAAAATTGGTGTCGATTTAACTTCAAGGACGTGATTGTTACTTCGTTGAAAACGTGGTTTTTTTAATTTTTTTTAAATAAAAAACAATTCAATCACGTATTTTTTATTAATTTCTTTTAAGCAAAACATGAATTTAACAACAAGAACAATCAAATACTCAAACTTTATGCAAAATACTGCATTTTTTCATGGAAACTTTATGTTTAAAACTCCTAACTTGTTGTAAAATTCTCCCTTTTCTCGTCAAAACGTTATTTCTAAGACTTTATTTTTGTTCTAATAGCAACAGCTGAACTGATCCAAGTTAGAAAAAGGCATCTTTACACGGGAAGACAGGAAAACTTTATTTTATATTGTTTGTTTTGTATCATGGTAATTTTTATTATTATGGTTTTAAAAAACAAAAAATATATTTTTAATTGTTGTTTTTTTAAAATAAAATTTTAAAAATATATATTTGAATAAAACTACTATAAGATAAATTTTTACAAGCAAAAATAAAACAAAAAAAACAGGTTTTTATGAAAAATATACTATTTTAGTTTATATAAAATTAAAATTTAAAATACAATTATATATGGAGTACGGTGAAAAAAACAAAAAAATATTTTGTTAGCCAGTAAAGCAGAAGCTACCATCAAACATCAAACGTTATCTAATTGCTTTAAATGTTGAATCTTGGGAAGGACTAAATCAAGTTTAGGCTTAGTATCTGACAGATAAAATTTTGAGAAGTCTTTGTAGGCCAACCTTCCTACGTAATAATCTAAAAATAACACATATGTGATACTTATCACCTCAGGATAATACAAACCCTGCAGTCACACATTCCTTCTCTCCTTAGCTTGAATAAATTTAAGAGATCCTTTTCTTCTTATATAGGTGTCGTTATTCCATCGGAATTGCAGTCAATTTTGTGAGCAAGAGTTAAAAACTTCAAATTTATGAGAGCTTGTATTCATGTATGATTTGAGAAAGAGATAAGAACAGGGATGGCTACAGCCTACAGGCAAAGAATATGTCCAAGTTTCCCCTAGCCTCTTTATCCTCTGTGATTTTATGTAGGATGGATTTGAAACTTTAATTACAATGCTACACCCTTTTTTTCTTTCAGATCCTGCACTGCAAAAAATGAAAGTAAGCCGAATGCGATTGGATTTTTTATTGCGTTTGGCATATAGACCGTTTATCAAATCATCAGAACACATGCTGTCACTAAATTTCTAACATAAAAGCTATGAAACACAAATAATAATGACTTCTGAAACTCCAATATAAATATATTTATTTTCGTACTTTTTTTTTATTTTTTATCTTGTAGTAGTGGTCATGATGTCTATTTTACTAATTGATAATTTTTTATATTAGAGTTCGGATTTGCAACTACATGTTATCTTACAATAAATAGGCACTGGAACAAATACACGAGGAAACCTGGCAATTAGTTTCTAGCTAGTCAAAGGCCCCCTCGTTGCGGGACTTCTATTATCGTATTTTCTATAATTAACTTATCAATAGCAAATTCTTTGACTTATATAAGAGTATTATTTATAATTATTGTCATGAAAATTAATTTCATTGCAAATAAAGAGTTGTATATTCATATACTTTCTCACAGTTTAATGAACTCCTTTCAACTATATATATTATTTAGCATTACTCTCACAATATTTAAAATAGTTCAATTCCGATAGTCTCCGAAACAGTTTATTTAGCATTACCCTCGAGTTTATTTTTATTTAGCATTACAGTTTAATGAACAGTATATAATGTGTTAGGGCACAATAAAAAATATACCTTTAAGATATATATATATAACATGGAGCAGGGAAACATGCCAACAAAAGGGTGTCCTTCACGTTCCAGTTGTGGGGCGAAGAGAGAAGAGAGAGCAGGAGATGGGCTCTAGAAGACTCAATCTCATCCTTGCCACCTCTCCTGACCCCACCGAAAATCCCTTGACATGATTGGCAGCCAGTTAGAACTCATAAAATAGGATAATCTTTACAGACTCAACCAATAAAAAAGCAGATAAGGCCTTGTTGTTGTGGTCCTAAAAGTGCAAACGACTTTCTATGTGGAAAACTCCCAAAAAGTGAATCCAAAATAAATAAAGGGCGAGCCCCATCCTGTTCACTGGACTCCAAAAGCGCTCCTTGTGGGTCACACCCTCTAATATACTCAAATTATTGAGCCACTGTGAGGTCCAAGAACTGAAAAAACACAAAAAATAAAAATCACAATGACCCAATGATTAATTTCTGGGAACCCTTTTGCTTGCTCGATTCCCTAGTTTTGTTGATTTCATTTTTTCGTTCTCCCTTGTTTTTGGCTTCAAACTTTGTTTCTTGAATAAAAACACAGCCTCATGATTTGCAACAAAAGTTTGGCCAACGCTGTTGGTGGCAGAACTGCCAGAGCCTGTGATAGTTGTATAAAAAAACGTGCTAGTTGGTACTGTGCAGCTGATGATGCATTTCTTTGCCAAGCCTGTGACTCTTCAGTTCACTCTGCGAATCTATTAGCACGTAGACATGAAAGGGTTCGCTTAAAGTCCGCATCACTTAAATCTTCGGACGCAGGTTCGAAAGATAATTCTATGCCATCATGGCATGGAGGGTTCACTAGAAAGGCCAGGACACCAAGACATGGCAAGCCAGTGTCTCAATCAAAAATTGAAGAGACGACAAGGAATATTCCGATTCCACTAGTGCCTGAAGTGGGTTCAGATGAGATATCGCTTGAAGATAATGAAGAAGAGCATCTGCTGTATAGGGTTCCAATCTTTGACCCTTTTGCTGCCGAATTATGCACTTCAACAACAGTCTCGAATGAAGCGGGAGCAGTAGTACCAGCCGGTGGTACTGATACTGATCAAAGAGCTGCTGATTCTAGTGGAACCGAATCAAAGGTTTTGTTAGGAGGTAGTGAAGGGAAGGATGTTGAGAGTTTGCATGGATTTCTACCATCTGATATGGATCTTGCAGAGTTTGCAGCTGATATGGAGAGTTTGCTTGGTAGGGGTCTTGAAAATGAGTCTTTTGGGATGGAGGAGCTGGGACTTATGGACTGTAAAGAAGAAAACGAGTTGGGGGTGAAAGGGTATCCTTTAGGCAATGGAAAGGTGAAGGTTGAAGAGGAAGAGGATGCAGGCATGGAAGAAAAAGCTGTTAGGGAATGTCATGCTGATATTGAGATTGATATTGCAAAAGATCCGCCTTTTGAGTTGAGCTTTGACTATGACTCCCCTGCAACTTGTGTAGAGGAAGATGAGAAGGTAGGGATTGAAGAGGGAGACTTGAAGAACAGTGATGGAGAATATGAAGATGATGGTGGTGCAAAGAAGAAGAGGAGAACACTGCTGAGTCTGGATTATGAGGCTGTCATGACTGCTTGGGCAAGCCAGGGGTCTCCCTGGACTAACGGTTACAGGCCCGATTTCGACGCTGATGAATGTTGGCCTGACGCTGACTGCATGGTAAGATTTTTTATATTCATCGCTGGTAATTTGTTTCATTTTTAACTCACTAAAATAGGATCCTGTGTTCAAAGTACGTGTGTTTTGTTCCTTATTTAATTATAGATTTTGTAGCTTATTTTATATGTTTCCGTTTTTGGAAAACTAAATAGAAAAGAAATCTTTTTCTAAATGAAGAAATTATTAATTAGGTGAATTCAGTTTATCCATATGATAATGAACCAACTAATTAATTTTACAGGAACATAACAATTTATTTATATTAAAAAACATAATCGTTTTCCACCTTAATATTTTTCTTATCGTATGACCATGGTCATTGTGATTAGTTGGTTCAAATCTAGAATGGTAAACCAGATTTATTTAACAATTTCTCACTTCCAATGCTGGATTAATCTTTCTTTCTTCTCATTTTCTTGCATAACGGGATTCGAACTCTGAATTAGCTGATCACTGAACAACAATCGTAATATTTTCCCTAATTTAAGACACTGCATGGGGATTTTTCAGGGTATTTGCGGAGCCCAACTTCATCACCCTTATGGAGATGTGAGTGGATTAGGGGCACACCCTGCAGCTTTGGTGGACGGAGGGCGCGAAGCTAGAGTATCCAGGTATAGAGAGAAGCGGAGAACAAGACTGTTCTCCAAGAAAATAAGATACGAGGTCAGGAAATTGAATGCAGAGAAGAGGCCCAGGATGAAAGGGAGGTTCGTTAAAAGGACAACCTTCGCCGGAAAATAAATATTAACTACTCTAGCTCGCTACAAGTTCGATTGTGCACCTCATCACGATTGACTCTTATGTATATTACTGAGGCCTTTCGACTGGGGATCTTCACAGATTCAATAAATAAAATTTTGTGCTGTGTCCTCTCCTTCTTACTAACTTTTGGTATCCCTTTAAAGCCGGGGGATATATTTTGATGCCATGTATTTCTATTAATAAAAAAAAAACATATTATTTTAATTTCTACAAAACGAAAATTTTAAATGTAATATATACCAAGGTCAGTGTAGAAAAACAAAAACTATTTGAATATCCAAGATGTTTATTTTTTTCTATGTGATTAAATAAAAAATAAAAATGAGTGGATTTTGGAAAAATTTCACATAATGGGTCTGTTGGATTTCTCATGGAACAACATGAAAATGTATTTAGGAAGTATGGACCGACATCAGACTTAA
Source organism: Populus trichocarpa (assembly GCF_000002775.5). NCBI lineage: Eukaryota > Viridiplantae > Streptophyta > Magnoliopsida > Malpighiales > Salicaceae > Populus > Populus trichocarpa. The sequence continues at coordinate 14,244,565 of NC_037294.2, read as the reverse complement.
CTATACCAGGCAGGCCCATGTGCTAGGCTTGGAAACGAGCTAGCCCACGCGTGCATATGACATAAACACGTGTGGCCGAACATTTTAGATACGGGAGAAAAACCCAATTAAAGAGAATAGGCGAGGATTTAGAATGGGGTTGAAGTTAAAACGATGCTGCTTCGACATGTATCAGATTTTTTAGGGTCTGTCTTTCTATGTGGTTCTATTGTCTTTATAAACTAGCCGCTAGCGTTGAAACTTGTATATGACAATTATATATCTCATATATAAAAAATAAAATAAAAATATGCTCATGAATATTCAGTAATAATAATTTTTTAATGGAATTAGTTTTAAAAAATGGAAATGAAGTACATAGCCGTAATGCTTTTTTGTTGACCAGGGTGGATAAGTTTGTGTTGTCATTATTTGATTTTAGGATTTCAAGAAATGATCCCTTGGAAGGGGTAAATTACTTTTTAAAAAGTGTTTTTTAAAGCTGTCATATTTAGGTAATTATTTCTCATCATTAACAATCCAATCCAACCCAACTTAAACCTCTTTATTTATAAATTTGGTCATATATGATTTAGTTAGTAATGTAAATAAGGTGACATTAAAATATTGTTAATAATACATATTTAAGTCAATAATACATATTTAAGTCTTTTGATCACCAAAAATCAGCTTCTTTGAAACGTGAAAAGATGAAAAACAAATGTACAGTTTTCATTTATTTGTTTTGATATATACCTGGAGGTGCAAAGTTTGTGTTGAGTGTAGATCTTCTTTGGATTAATATCATAATTAATATTGTAAAAATGCAGAGTTTGTGACGAGTATGGAAGAGATAATGGCAAATAAAGATAATGGTAATATCTTGCTTTTTCATGTTAAAAAACTGGTAAGTTCATCCCTTTTTCCCCTCCTCCGTGATATTATTTTTTCAAGGCTTTTCTTGCAGAGAATACCAGGGAAACTTTAAAAAACTCTTGCAGGGAATGTTGCATGTCACATGAAATAAAGTATCATGGAAGAGGTCATATATATGTCACTGCAAAAGCAGATATCCTCCATTTCCATTATATAATATATATTAAGTACTTTTTTAATTGATTATACAATAAAATGGAGAATGTATGCTTCTCCCATTATTATTTTTGACATTTCCCCCCCAAAAAATAAGTCTTTATCAAATACTTTTACTTAAAAAGATTTTAAAAAAATACTTATGACCGCAATAAAACTAGATAGCCTTGGTCTATATATATAGGTTTCCAATGGAAGGGTGAAAGCAAGGAAAAATAAGAAAACAGTTGAAGGAGCATTGAGTTTTTTGTTATTTCTGAAAATGAATATTGAATAGTTAATAATAGGGTAACTGATCCATCTATACACAACCGTCTTTCAACTTTGTTGTATTCACTTGAAGAGGAACGTTAATATTTTCTAGGGATTATTCAGAAAGAACCATCAAGGATATGAGAATAAAATCACCATTGAAAATGATATACGAATCTTATGAAACTGCTACTTGTGGAAATAATGCAGAGTCCCCCATTTATGACCACCAGGGTGGTTTAGAAAAGACGAACTTGGAAGGGTGGGTTTTGAAAGGGACTCAGGTGAGATTGGCTCATCTATTAAATTCCCAGTTTGGCCTTTCGTTGCAGACGAGCGTGGCCTAGATGCCCATGTGTAAGTGGACCATATCTTCACCATCACGAGTCGTGTTTTGGGCTGTAGAGATCAAACCATAAAACAACTGACCACCAGGTCCATAGTTTTTCCTTTTTGGTTGGTGACCACAGTGTTCTGCGATTGGCGTGTAAAGCCATGGTGTTTCATATCTGAACGGAGAAACTGGTAAAAAGATTAACCAGAGACTTTGTGTTTATGTAAAGTTTCAACTGATAAAACTAGTCTCCTTATATTATGCAAGGACATTCTGAGTACTGCCATCAAAATTAACGATATGTGCTGGATGTATGGTTGCAATTCTGAATCAAGTAGGGACCAGGGAGTACAGATAATTAAGAGAGCGTGACAACCAATCCAGACACCATACATACAGAGAGCCTTACACTCCTAGCAAGCTAATCAGGAATGGGCCGCTCTACTAGCTAGGTTATCTATTGATCTTTCTAACATAAAATATATAAGATCAGATGACAGCCCTGGATAACCTCTACTACAGTGATGGAATCTGTCTCCCTCTCTCTCTCTCTATACACCTGGACAAATTTGCATCAGGTCAATGATGTCGAAGTACCAAGACGACAAACTTGCAATTTTATTGGATTGGAGACAAACGCGATCTTTAAGAGCCATGAAAGAATGAATAAGAAAAGAAAAGGCCCTTTTTTACAGCGTTAGTTTCAAGGCTAAAAATCCCTTGGTTGTTTTAAAATTACCACCAAGTGCATGCGTGTAGTGTAAATTACTATTACTGATGTATCAAATTCGACCACATCATTGCGCCCTCTTAAAGTGCAGGGAGGGACACCCAAGCTATAAAAAGTAGATGGGGACCGTACGTGGCTTCTATCAATTTAAGGGCAGAATCATGTCCCTATCATTCTTGCCAAATTATGAGAGTAACAATAGCTGTAATATCATGCTGGCTACATACATGCATAATTGCATTTGTTACCAAATACTTTATTAGGAGCTATGAATTACATGAGCCACCGAGTTCTTGATATGGAGTTAGCAGCTATGAAGTGTTCTGTGCAATATCTCAAAGACCCGTTGCAGATGAGCCTTCAAATCCGCGATTCTTTGCAAAAGTAGGAACAGATAATTTTTTAGCCTCAAATTCAATAAACCAGCGAGGAAAAAATATGTAAAAGAAAAGGGCTAATCTGTATCCGCTGCCCCAGGTGGGGATGCCCTTCCTTGAAAAAGGAGAGGAGTGAGTGAGAGGAGCGGTTCGGTCAGAAGCAGATACAGGATTGGCCAGGTGGGCGTGCCGTATGAAACAAAAAAAAAAGGCAAAAAAAATAAGAGGAAGGAAAGAATTGGCAATCTATCAATCCATCTTATATATATATATATATATATATATATATATATATATATATATATATATAAGGATTTGTCAGGTTGGCAATAATAAAAATAATAAAATATATATTCCATAACATGGCAAATGACACTATTCACTCAAAATTAGTCAATCACGGAGTTGCAGCCTGTTTGACATGTTAAACAATTTAGCTAATCAGTTTAATCTTAAGAATTGTGTGTATTTTGGCTTTTAGGTTTGAGTTTTGGATTCATGCCCATCCATGAATGCATGCATCACATGTTCTTTTTCTTTTTATCAAAATCATGAATATTCAAATAAAAATATGCAAAGCAATTGTAAATAAAAAAAACATAATATTTTAATTATTTTTATGTGACTTGTAAAAAAAATAAAATAATAACTAATTGGAGGAGATCATAATACAAAAAATTAACAATAATAAAAATAATAAAATATATATTCCATGACATGGCAAATGACACTAATAATCACACAAGATTAGTCAATCACGGTTACAATATGTTTGACATGTCAAACAATTTAACTAATCTCTTGGCTTTTAGGTGTGAGTTTTAACTAATCTCTTGGTTTTTCTAAACCCTGATTTTTTTCAATATCATTAAAGTTTGAAACTATCTCAATATTTGAGTTATTCTCTTAAAAATAAATTTATAACTATATATCAAAATCAAAATTATTGATAGCTAAATTTTATCCACCCAAGAGCTTCTCTCTCTTCAAAATTTCTAGTAACTTTCTTTCTCTTATCTCAACCTCGAGAGACTGGAATGTGAAAAAAATTGAAGTTTAGTATTGGAGATGAAGTTAGTCTCTTCTTTCAATTCCGTTATTTTCCCGTTAAAGTCAAAATTATTAGCATAAGAGAGACAGATGTTGTGGATTGATTGATGCAGATTTTGGTCAAGTTTGACTGTTGACCAACCATATTTCGAAATTCAAATCTCAGTAACTTTTATTCATTTTGGTTTTTTAAACCATACAATTTAATATAACTGAATCTCTATATCACAGAGACCACATAGCTATAACCAGTATTTCAAATTGCTAGTAATCCCACCCCAAGCAATTCTCACTTGCACTCGTTTGTTTAATTAAAACTGGAATTATGGTGTTGTAGTAGAAAAAAACTTAAGTGACATGGCTGAACATTAGTTAAGGTGTCCCTAATTGACTAAATTAGGAAAGAGATATAATATCTTAAATAAATCATAATATCACAATTATAAGACCTAGCCGAGCGTAACAAGTCAACCCGTACGTTAACCTGTCGATTCAAGGTTTGGCCTGGATTTAGATAGTGAAAAAACCCTATTATTATTTTTTTACAAAATAATTTAATTGAAGTTATTTTTTAAGAAATCAAAATCTAATTTCACCGGTTTATCTGAGTCATGGGCTAGATGGACCTGCCGAATCAAAGTCTTATAACCATGAATACATCTTCTTAACGAGAATAGGTCTGAATAACAAAATGTTATGTAGCACGTAGAAAGTACGTTCTTGATATTAATTAATCAGTGCTGAACACAAAACAAGAACATATAAAGAAAAGAGGTGAAATATTTTGTTTATTTCATTTCATTAAAATCCGATATATTAATTTCATGGATTTTGAGAAAATCATCTATACACATGTCTCGCCAAATTAGCCAAGGTAAAATGTATGTCCCTAATATATATATATATATATATGCCTTTTCCCTCCATAAAAACACATCCACCCAAGCAACCACTTAACAATAGATCGAGGGAGAGTTTTTCGGATTTTTTTCAAGAAGAAAAAAAACTAAATTATCCCAACACACATGCACACACACACATGCATATATACACGGTAATTGCTAGCAAAAGAAGAGCATGTAAAAGTGATTTGCTATCCTTTTGAGTCGTCAAAATTGCTTCACCATGCATGATCTCATGAAGATAAATTAGCTAGCACACCTGCATGCTCAACTCAATTAATTTGGTGCTTTACTCCGAAACCAAAGCAAGAGTCAGTTCCAAACTAAGATCACTATCATCACTTTGTCCATTAAATTTGAAGACCTGGTCTGGCTCAACTCGACTCCACAAAGAATCCTCCACATTTTCCGCAGCTAATATGCTATCCTCATCTTTGATACGACTATCCCCGTTTCCCAAATGACCAAGCCACGACTCACGAACCGGTTCAAATCCCAACTCTCCCTGGTTAAGCCGGCCCGTTGGCTCAGCCAGTGAACTGGGCCTGGTGCCAATGGACCGCTTGCACCGGGTTCTGCTCTTGACTTTGTTGAGTTCGGGAGAATTTTGGTCCCTGGACACGTGGCGAATGTCGTAGGTGTTGAGGGAAGAGATCAAGTGTGGTGTTGGTACATCAGAAGAAGGAATTGATATGATGGGTAACCCTTTGAGCACTGCATCAACGGCTGCTTGGCACTGGGCCCAGTTACCTGACCAAAGCATGCCAACTGACCCATAGACCGGATTCACTATCCTGCCACACGCCTCATATAGCAATGAACTAAATATAGCTGCACGCAAAGGAAAAAAAGCAAAATCAGACCGAACAATTACTGGAAAAAAAACTGTGCATGTGTGTCTGTATATATTATACCTGGGCGGAGTCGTTGGGGCGCGGCTTCAATGAGGTTGATGAGGCCAGCACGACCATAGAACTTGGCCAAGAAGAGAGTGGCATTGGCTTGAGAATCAGTGGATTTGATCCATTGAAGACAAGGTCTAATGGTACAGTTATCATTGCAACCTTTACGCAGGACCCTGCAGCCATTGCAGCTCATTCTCACCGGTAGCGTTTCTGAGCTAGAGGAGGGGTTTTTGTGCGGAGATGGTAAGAGAGAGAGATAAGTAAGGAAGAGAGGTAGGGGAGCATATAAGGGCAAGGGGTTGGTAGGTGTGTTGTGGAAAGAAGGAGGCGGCGCAGCGGTTTCCAAAGGGGGTGGTGTTTTGGGAGTGAAATTGAAAGCTAAAAACCAGGGATTTTGTTCCTAGTCTTTTCTTGTTTGAGTAAGCTGCTTTCTTGGAAAAGCCTCTGATTCTCTTGTCTCTTTAGTTGGCTAGGATGTTTTTACCCTACATGCATAAACTTTATTACAGATGTACCATCATATCTTAAGAGCATTTTAATTACTGGAGAGTTCCCGATTACTCTCTCTCTCTCTCTCTCTCTCTCTCTCTCTCTCTCTATATATATATATATATATATATATATATATAGACACACACATGCCCGCTGAAAATATAAAAATAAAAAAATTATTTAATTAAGAAAATAAAAAAATCAAGTTAACTTGTTGAACTCATGATTTAGATTACACACCCCATTGAATTTAGAAAATTTTATTTTCAAAATTATTTCAAATATATTTTTTATTTATTTTAAAGAATTAAAAACAAATTAAATTAAAAAACAAACATGCCAAGTGTGTGGGCCTACCCACATGGATAGCCCATGAAATAGGTCTGGACCATGAGCCAGGCTTTTTATTTTGTTAACGACACGTAACGGATAATGCATCGTTTGCTCTTTTTTTTTAATTATTAATAGCCAAGCCTTTAAATTAAAAAAAAAGTGACCCATTGTATGTCAGCCTAATTTCCAGAGATCAAGGGTCAATAGAAAATCAAGCCCACTTTATTTTTTAAAAAAGAGTTTTGATTAGCAATATATTTTTGATCCAAAACACGTAGATATAATTATAAATCCATACATGATCTTGAAAAAACACACAATAACTTGAAATAAAAAAATTTATCGGGCTCAAATATATATTTTTAAAAATTTTGAAGGTCAAAAGGCATTTAAGTGGAACTCTTTATTGTCCTTTGATATAAAAATCAACTATTTTAGTGAGTAAAATCGATATCGGTAATATTTTTCTCTTTCTTCTCTTAAACTAGGAGCTGAAAAATAAAAAGAATGAGGTTGTGGACAAATTATTTTTAAAATTTCATAATTTAGAGGGGCTCAATATTTATAATTCAAAAAGTACGAGGACTATAATAAATATTTTGTCAAAAATTAAAAAAAAAACAAGCATTCCATTTTTTTTTTCTAACTTAGGTACCATATCTTTTAATTTTACTATTTTCTAAAAAAATTAACTTAAATTGACCTTTTAGTGTTTTGTTAACCAAAAAAAATTAATTATTAATTAATGACAGTTTTCACCAACAAAAAATAAAAAAGATGGGACAATCAGTCTTGAGCTGGAGCTGACACCCGCTTTTGCTTTTGACACCAATAAAAATTGCATAGACAATTTAAGCTCTTTTCAATTTCTTCTTTCTCTTCTTCATGGAGTATTTAATTATTGTTCCCCTTCTCAGTTCCATTTTGCGAGGGCAGAAAAATAATTATAGTACAGTCAAAAGGTCAACAAAATCGAGGAGAAAAGACGATGGGGATGCTAGAGGGGAATAAAGGTGGGAGGAGAAGGATACAAAATTAGAAAGAGGCACGTATGAAGCACAAAGTCAGACCTGCGGATAGCCACGTCTTCTATTATTTGTTAAAAACATCATGGCTGATGCAATTTTCTTTTATCATTTTAACACAATTTGACGAATATCACAGAAATAATATAGTTGTAAAACTAACATTGCTTATTTCAAAAGTTATTTATCATTTAAACTAATTAGTAGAAACAAAAATCAATTTAAAATTTTATAAATATTCAATAAAAAAAAAGATAAGCTGATGTGATAGAAAAAAAATAATAATAATGAGTCATCCAGAATAAATCAGGGTTTCGTTTTCAACACTCTTAATATTCTATAAATAATGGTGATTTGTTCTCTTTTTTTTTAATTTTTTTTAATTTCTCTCTTTTATAAACTGATGTTATTTTTTTTTTTTTGTCATTGAATCTTGAATCCTATATTTTAATTAATGAATCTTTATAAAATTTTGAGTTACGGTTTAATTAGTTTAATTAATTTACAAAAGACATAATGATATTTAAAATATAGCTAAAAGAATAACAGTTGTGTATAAAAATAATATTTAAAAACACAATTATGTTTAAATTATGTTATTTTTCAAAAACTTTTTAAACCCAAGTTTTTCTCCTAAAAATTTTACCAAAGTGCGTTATTTATTTTTTAAAATTCTAAATACAAAGCTCAAAAACTCTCCGGTTTTCAGGAGTCCGCACATGTGAAGAAAAATAAAAATAAAAATAAAACAACTTTTTTTTTTCTGTTAAGCAAATAATAATAATAGAAATAATCAAGAAAAAAAATAGTTTTGCACTGGTACTGTGGGCGACCTATGTGAGACGCCGGTGGTTTTGAGTATTCCATATTTGTCCTTAATATGCTTTCAGAGTGGGGATTATGGACTTGGATCATATCATTCTCTCTTGATTTAATTAGTTCCCTTTATGTTTTGAGAATCGTATGGTATCCATTCATGGATTCTATATGTTGTTAATATTTAGAAAACTTTGACGTTTATCAGTTCCAAAGAAAATGAAATTTTTGACCATTTGAGTTGCGTCTGAGCTGTCCATACAATCTGTTTATCAGGCAGGATTGGTGTTCAGAATGATGTCCAGAAGATTCTGCTTCCATCCTGCAGCTATTTATTTCTTAAACTTTGATATAATCGGCCAGACATTGGATGCATGCTCTCGTAACCTCAATTTTCTTTTGTGGAGCATTGAACATGATAAACCCAAAATTTTAAAAAAAAAATCAACATAAATATGAGAATTTTTAAATCTACAAAAAAAAAAAGACTTTTTATATATATCAGTCATCTTGTTAATTTTTCCAGATACAATTATCAGTCTCAGATTATTAGGATTGCAAGATAAACTGAATTTAATTATTCAACACATTAATCTTGTTCATAAACAACTTAGATTTTTTATTACCTCATCGTAACATGAAATGAAAAAACCAGTCTTTTAACAAAAGAACTACCAGCTGGAACCAATACTTAACTTGTTGCTGGATAATTAACCAAAAGCACCACAGCGAATTCAGTTGGGAATCGAAAGCTCGCATATAAGAATGACTGGCTTCTAGTTTTCACGGTGGTTGCGTAGTGGGTGATGATCAATGTCTTGCAGTTTTTTTTTTTTTTTTTTTGCGCTAGATTTCCATTATAAATTTTTTTATAAGATTTTACAATATTCCTTCGATACTAAAGATATTTAGATTCAAAATTCTGGTTGACAAAAAAAGGATGCTATTTTGGAACATGAATAACTACAGCTAAAGTCTCTACCCTAATCATAGTTTATATCTTAATCCAGAGATATACTGAACTAAGAAAATATAAAAAGAGAAGACTTCAACCGGCCCCTCCTCATGACATATATATATATAGAATACCCTTTGAAGGGAATACCCTTTGAAGGCTAGGAAACCACACATGGAGTATCCTCTTCTTTGTGTGCGTGTGTGTGTGTCTATATATATATATATATATATATATATATATCAAGATACCCCTTGAAGGCTAGGAAACCACACATGGAGCATCCTCTTCTTTGTATATTTGTTGAACTAATAAAGTTTCCTTTGAAATTAGATCAAATCAAGTCATAAGTTTTAGTTCAATCATCCAATACCGTCAATAATTGAATGCCACTTATTAGAATATAACTAAATAGGTGAACACTTCTATGTCCTGAGCCAGATCAAATTAATTTTTTCTAATGTTAAAAAAAGATATTTAAGTGAAGATAATCTGAGACAATGTAAGTTAAATTAACTAAAACATAAGTTGAGATATGAGACCGAAAAAACCTGTAAAAAAATGAAAAAGATTGTAAAGTTTAAGATCTAATAATCTAATCTTAAAAATGAAAAAAAAAATTAAAAAATACAACGTAGATGAAAAAATTATTTTTAATATCAACACATAAAAAATATCTAATAACACCAAAAAAATATTAATTTAAAATTTAAAAAATTATTTAAAAAAAAAAATACTTTTAAAACATAAAAATAAATAGACTCTATAATCACAAAGACAGAAAAGCCTTACCTCAGTGTGCCTTCAAAATCTCAAGTTACCAAACAATCCCTAGTCACAACCAAAATGCCACCTCATTAGGCCTGAATTGAAGCCACAATCACCTGTAAGATAAAGGGGCTTTTATCATTCCATTAAAAGCATTTAATCCAGGGAACCTAGTTCATCTTGCTAAGCACGGCCTTGGGGAATGTTTTGTGTTGGAGTTTTTTATTTTATTTTTTAACATAAACTTATTTTTGGTATGTTAAAGTAGATTGGGGATATCTCCCGCTGTCAACCCCCCCGCCCCCCAGAAAAAAAAAAGATTTTACCAATTAAATAAATGTGTAAAAAGGCCATTAAAACTAGCTAATTAAATAACCCACCAATAAGACTCCACGTCAATTATAAATGAGATTCATTTTACAACGTTATTTGAGGTTTTATTTGATTATTATAGTCTAATTGTTACTAAAAATTGTATCAATTAGAATAGATCTAATTTATTTGAACAGACTTGGAAGGATTTAAATTTCCTTCTTTTCTTCGGTGGGAATATTTTATTTCTTTTTTCAATAATATATTTGGACCCAAGTCCAAAGACAGTGTGTTTTGGTCCTAATAGTTTGGGACGTGGGCCCGAACATTCACATTAGTATTATATCTTTGGATACGAGAATGATTGGGCCGAAATCCCAATTTTAATGTTAGTTTTTTTATATAAAAAAAAATCATCAGAAAATAATTTTAGAATCCTGGAACTTGTTGCTATTTTGAAAATTATTTAAACATATCTCATAGTGTCTGCTTGTTATCACAATCCATGAATTTCTGGTGAATATATAGCACTTATTCATTGCCATCTCTTTGAGACCACGACAGGCCATGTAATTCCTTGTAAGTTCGATTCCATGCAGGAATACATGGCTTCAATACGCCCAAGCTAATCCCAGTTGAGCTGACAGCAAAAAAAAAAAAAAAAACACTATCGAATTATGATTTTTAGTCATTTCTTCCTCGCCTAATTGGTTTATAAGCGCTCGCTTTTAAAAAGTAAAACAGCTTTTGTAACTGGCAAGGACCCGTTACCTCTGGTCAGGGCAGATGACTTTATTGCCTTTATTTTATTTTTTTTCAAGACTCGTGTTGGGTTGCTAGTTGAAATCTTAGAATATTTATTTATCTAGTGAATTTTAATCCTCTAGTTTGAACATATAATTTTTATATAAATATAAATATCTTGCATGCAGGCTTTAAAAATACATAAAGATTTATATATTTATTAATTTTAAGACTCATAAAATTAATTAAATTACGTGCAAATTGATCTGAACACTAACACACTGTCAATACGGCTATGACAGAAGCTGCCGAGTTGCAGCCTTTGTGGACAGAAAATCGAACAGCTGATGAAGCATCTATATAACTAAAACACGAGTCCTCTCTTAACTTTTCCAGTATATATATAACCGTACAGCTTTTTCAGCGTGTACATTTAATTTTGTATGCTGGAATAAAAGGATTCTTTTCTACCTAACTTTTGGCATTTTGTAATAGTATCGGAAGGCTCTTCCCCTCCAGGTTTTTAGAATACACGATAAAACTACAAGCTTAGAACACACCAATCATGCATGTTTCTGGTGTGCTTTCTAAGCAAATGCACCAATTATTTTATCTTGTTCTTCGTTTTATAACCTCCTCTACTGCTTACCATCTTCCTCTGCAAGGCAGCAGTTGTGGGCCTCTGATGTATAGAGATTTAGGGAGTGAAACAAGTTAACTAAAAGAAGTGGGCTTACTACTGGGCTTCACTAGACTTCCAAAGCATTAAGCATGGCCTTTGAAATGTATATTAAATTCTCACGTTTAAATAATAAATAGCAGCCCATATATTGTCAGATATAACAAGCTGGTACTATATGTTATATCTGATTTATTTTTTTATACACTGAGAGGACAGTAAGAACAACCCTTTTGTCCATATAACTAGCTTGTGTATGTTAACTATATCTGCCTCATATTTTTATACATTGGGAGGCCCCTACACAACAGCACATCTCTGCACATGACGCGTTCATGGTGGGAAAACATAATCATGTTGATCCCAGCTTCGAGGCTTTTCGACACGCTCAAGTCCAATACAAAACCTGTCAATAATTTTGGACGGCAACGTCAACTAAGAGCTGATTGGCCCATCAGTCTCCATGTGCAACCTTGATAGGTACAGATGCCCCAGGTGTCCTCTACACAAGATGTATGCATATATAGGTCCCCTTGATAGCTACATTGATGTATCCCTTTCTCATTCGCCAAGTATATATACTAGTACAAGTAGAGGTATCACTGTCATTAGTATTTTTTCAGTTTGTTAACGTGAAAAAATGGAGAATTATCGCCGTAGGTGGGATAGTTTTTTCTCTCTCAAGAATTGATGTATAAGTATTATTAATATGTTTTTTAATGTCAAGTAAAAACTATAATCATGAATCTAAAAATCGATATTAACATATGATAAAACATTATAAAAAATATATGTATTAATAAAAACTTGTAAGATTTTAAACTTAATGTAGCAGAATAATAGATCAATGTTTCAATTGCTACCGTGAAACACTATTTTCCTGGTCTTTGTATAATATTTTTTAAAATAAAAGTGTAAAAATAATAATTACAAAATAATAAAGATAAGAACAAAAAAATAGTATGAATAGGTTAAGTGTAGAGTGATAAATATTCAAAGTTTAAAAAATAAAAAAATATTGTTATTTTTCCAAAAAAATTGTAAAGAAAAAAAAAGGAAAGAATAATTTTTTTTAAAAAAAAATAATAAATAGACCAAGTGTAAAATGATAAAAATATCAAGTATGGGAAGAATAAAAAATATAAGAAAAACCTGTTTTGTAAAAAAAAAAACCCAAAAATCACAATTATGCCACTGCTATATCACCACTACAATAAAAGAACTGGCAAAATTTATAATTATGTTATTTCTACAAAATACAACATCATTTCCTTTTAGTACATGTATAATATATGGATTTGCTTTCAAACTTATTTTAAAAAAATCAATTAAATATTTTCACACACTTTAAGATTTTTCATTTATATTTTTATTCAAATCGTTCTTTTATTTTTGATAAAAAGATGTTATTTTATAATAATAATAAAAAACTATGTTTTTTAGTTAAACAGTATTGCACCGATAATCTAAAAATATATTTGAGATTCGTCCTTAATTCTTGCTCTAACATGGAAAGCAAATCTAATTACCATGCGAGGCTTGCTAAGAATACATTATGATACACACACCGAATATATAATTGAGAAGCAATAGGTGCGTTGGTGAGCTGAATTTGTGTTGAAAGGGAGGATTTGTGAGGGGAGGATGAGTTTGATTCCGAATCCAAATTGCAAACAGACAAATTAACACGGCTACAAAATAACTTGCAGCTTTTTTAACTTCTTACGCCGCATAGTTCGTACGTTGGTTTCCCTGCATTTTTATAAATAAATAAAAAATAAAAAATTATGGCGCTCTCTCCTTTCTAATACCACCCGAAATTACCAGAATACGAGAGAAGACTCCTTTGTTTGTTAACGCAAAATACAAAAAACCCATGCTTATTTTATAATTACAAACCAAGAATATCGTAAATGCCCCTGAAATAACCACACTTCACATCTTACTCTTTGTCGCTCTCCCCTGCAATTTGGGACCCCAGTTGTTAGTAGTAATATAGTTTATTGCTAATTAAAAAACAAATTAATAAAGTAAACAAACAATATCAGTGGAATAGTGTTAGAATTAAGGAGTCTTCACATATTACAATTCGGGACTCTGACCGCCTCAATTATAGAGTTCAAAGTACAATAAAATTGCCATCGGAGAAACAATTCTATTCATAAAATTGTCACTGGATAAAAAAAATTGAAAGAGGACCAAGTTATAAAAATAATTTATAAATTATTTTAAATAAAATAAATATTAATTAAAATAATAGAGATCAAATCTAACAAATTAAAAAATTAAAAATAATAAAATTTTAAAAAATATATAATTTCATAAATTGTTTCAAATAAAATAGACACAAAAAACCGGAACCAAATATATTAGATAAAAAAAATTAAATTAAAAAAATAATAAAAAAAGTAAATAACAATAAAAAACCGAGGATCAAAGTTGATATAAAAATCAAGTTAAATCAAATTCTAAGAGATAATGTTTTTTTAAAAAAAAATTCAAAAAATATATATAGCAATAAAAAAATTGATGGCCAGATTTGATATAATTAACAAATAACAAGATATTTTTTTATTTTTTGACAACTTTTAAAAAGTATTTTTCTCTTAAAATAAAAGAAAAACATTTCATTGAAAACCAAGTAAAATTTTTCTTTAACTAAAAAATATTTTTAGTATTTTTTGTTGATCAATGTTTTTTAAGACTAAACAAATACAAAAATATTTAGAAAGTGTTCTCTAATAAACGAAACTCAAGTGTAATCTACATGTTCATTTAGTTTTTCGACTAGATGATAGGGTTTTTTTAACTAGTTGATTCATTAATAAGATTTATTTATTTATCTAACTTTCTGAATTCAAAACTTCATATCATCATCCAAAAAATTAATTAAATTTCTTCTAATTTACCAAGTTGTTACGAGGAAAATGATTTTTTAATTTTTTTTTAATAATACTGGTTAACGCGAAAGTTAATATGAGAACAACATTATCTCTTAAAAAGATAGTTTAAATGTATGATTTGAATAAGAAAAAACAACACTGATAATCTACGAAAAAGCTCAACCATATATATTACTGCTATTGTTATTACAATTATGAATTTAGGCCTGCATTCTTTTAAACGAAAATCAATACATCGTAGTCAGATTAACGGGACTACTGGTTAAAAATAGATCTATAAATTGATCAATACTCCATCAGAACGGGGGAAGGAGTTTTTTAAAACATTTGTGACTGATATTTTAGCTATAATAGTTTTAGTTTTCATCTCAGTGAACCAGGTAGGGAAATTATCTCCCACCTGGCGCTTTTTTAGCTAGAAGAAAAAAGATTCCTCCTCTTTTCCGTAGTTTTAGTATTCCTTGAGGCACATTCTCATAACGGGACAAAAAGTTAACTGGAACTAGCGATAGAAAATTTAGACTTGAAGGTTTCTATACCAAACAAATCAATGCACGAAAACTATAGTCTAATCTAACATTCAACAACTATATGTACTTTAATTACTAGTTTGCTATCCTATGAAATCTTTGTGCTCTTAAACTCTAGATTTCTCATGTCTAACTTTTCGCAAAATCTTAACTGTACTAAATTACTTTTACAACAACGCAAGTATCTCCCTTCAATTGCCATTCTATCCTCAACGGCATTCTAGGTAATTTTCAGACATTAACTCTCTCTTCTAGAGCTTAGTCTAATCCACTGTCAACTGGCAAGAGTCAACGCTTTCTTTTTTGAATGCACTGACCTTGCGGCTAGACATCCCAACCCGAAGCCACCCAACCTGGGTTCGAACCCAGGGCATGCTCCATGAGAGCATGGCGGTGGATCCACTGTGCCAAAGGCGAGGGTGTGCGAGAGAGTCAACTCTTGGAACTTGCAAAAAAATAAAAATCCATACATATAAGGGGTAGATCCCTTAATCAAAATTAGAGTTGCATAGCAAGATTTACAGTGAGATTTTGAATTTGATTTTGGGCAGGGCTTTGAGAGCAGGGAAAGCATGTGGTGGACAACCAAAATTTACTTGATGGGGAAAGATGAGGAATAGACTACGACACTAATCAGTGAAAACTTGCTAAACGAGGAGAAGACAGGTACTAGAAGAAATTGCCATACAATGCTAAAGCTGGAGACTCAACACTGAATAAATTAATTTTCTCATGTTACCCAGATAGAAAGGAAAAAAGCTTCCATGATATCTCTTTGACACTGTTACAAGCAACCAATATATATTCTGTGATAGGGAAGTAAAAAGCAAAAACATCTTATTGCTGTAGTAGTGAAAAAACAAGAATCTCTGTACATAATTACAATGCCTGCCATATGTACTCTTCCCTGTAACTTCTTCTTCTTCTTCTTCTTCTTCTTCTTCTTATGAGAAGAGATGGATTTACAGGATTCAGAATGCTGGGCGTACGTACAGACAGAGATTAAGGCAATACAAAAGTTTTCCATGTATTAATCAGTATAAAACAAAATTCCCAGCTTCTATACACATCATCATCCTCCATTTTCATGATCATCCATACAAAAGAAAAGGGCTTAAACATACCGAAATACCCCAGTTTTTCCCTCTGAAGTTACAAAAACTAGCTAATCAAACTTCTAGCACGAAAATTATAAGAAAAACGTGGGTATTTTGGACTAAAATTACCAAAAAGAAAGAAGAAAATTTGAAATTTGAGTTATTCAACTAGTTATGGAGAGGATCTGGGCAGCTGGGCACTCTTCTTTTGTTCTCTTCAAATCCTTTCTCAGTTTTGTTGAAACCATAAGAAGTGTTAGCTCTTTCATTGAAGTACTTCCTGAAGTGCTTTTCTTTGCTCTTATAATTATCCTTGGTAATATCGCTGCTCTCCTTAAACTTTTCCATGCCATTCTCTTGAAGTAATCTTATTGCTCCTGCCTTGCAGTTGCAGTCACTGCAGACCCAAATCTGTAACACAAAAACAACCAAGACCACCACCAGAGATGAAGAGTACATTAATCTCCTGGAGCTGCCAAACGACATCTCGCTTGATAACCCACATAAAGCTTTCAAAAACCCACTCTTTTAACTTCCAATCCTTTCTGACACTCTTCTAATTCTTTTCTCTCCAGAAATCTTGCTAGCTGGCTGAAATGAGGTCCGGGTGCTTGGATTCGAGGCTCAAAAATCTCTCTTTCTCTCTCACACACGCAGTGTCATGGATGCGAAGGTACTAAGTACTATAAAAAGGTGAAAGAAGCGACGGCTATTTTGGGGCAAGGAAGGAGAGAGTAGCTGTAAGGATGAGCCTCTCTCACTCTTCTTCTCTCATGCACACCCACACTGGCCCACGTGATGAGAAAATTGGCAGGCTATTATCGATTTTTTATTTTGCTTTGAATTTATTGTATATATGAGCGTATTACAAACAGGACTGATATTGTTAAGAGATAGCTTCATTGTTTTGTCCATGCTTCACCACCAAATTACTGACTCCGTAGCAGCATCTACCATGAGAATTCAGTTTGAATTCTGCTGCTTGTCGGTCATTGTGTTGAAAATCAGCTCCACGCGCCTCTTTTATTGAGGGAGCCCTTTGCACTCGTCACTATTTAATGTAGTTTAATTATGAATCATTCTCTCAATTATTAATCTACGTAATATTTATTGCTCTTGTAATCTGATCACAAAAGCTGCCTTTGTAATGTTCTTTCCTTTTATCTTTGTTCAATTATTAAGCCACACAAGCCAGAATAACTCTCTCATTGCTTTGTCGGATCACGGGATGATTAGCTTCGTTTACCTTCGAGCAATTAGGATTTTGATAATGTACTGTATGAAAACGAATAATCTATTATTTCTTATGAGATTTTTTTTAAAAAAAAAAACTTAAGGGTAGGTTTGAAAACTTTATGTTATACTTTGCAACTCTTTAAATTCAGTTTCACGAATTATGGTATAATATCTATTATTTTATAAATGCTACTAAGAATAAAAACAACCTAAAGATCTATTATCTCCCAACATTAACATCAAATGAATAACTTGGAGGTAGGTTTGATGGGAAAGAGATGTATGTCTTATTTAGCTAGTTACTACGACTGAAATTTCAACCAAATTGTCAAAAGTAAGATTTTTATTAATATTTTTTATTCCGACACAAATAAATTATGTTTAATCTTGTTAGAAAAATATTGAAGTTAATTCTAATTGAAGAATATCATTTTCCTTAAAATAACGAAAATTAATAAACAAGTGAATATATATATGTTGATGGTCACTATCAATTGAAATCTATAAAAAAAAAAATGAAGTTATAGAGCATGTTACATCACGTCATGTTTGCGAAAATAAGAAAAAAACTACAAGTAAAAGTTTTCCCACGCGGCTTTGCTGGGGACAGTTTTGGACCAAAACAGAGGTTGATATGTTAATTAAACGTTGAGGAGAAACATGGGATTTGGCCGAGGCTGGCCGGGAATCTCGCGGCGGTGTTGGAGACTTTGGCTGTGCTTGACGTATGTAAGGAGGAAATCCTGTCTGGATTAACGAAGTCCGTACGATCTTAGGTATCAAATTTGATGCAATCCTGTGAATTTTTACTCTTTCAAAATAAATCTTTACACGTTTATTTTCTAGCTTGCAATTAGCACCATTAATTACAGAAAAAAGGACGACCTCGTTTGTGAGGTCTTTAAAAGGCTAGTACTTCTCCCAGCAAAGTCTTAGTTCTCCATTAAAAAAACCAAACAAACAAATGATGCCTTGACCTTAACCTTAACCTTAAAGTCAAGTTTGAAATCAACTCTCATAAATATGTGAATTTTTCATATGGGATATAATTTAATTTAAGAATTTATCGGTACTCGTAATCCACTTAAGATTTCAATGAGTTTAGTATGACCGGAGAATGTGGAATTTTTCACAGCATAATTAGCTTGAGAATAATTCAACTAATTACTAATTATGTCCATGAAGATAACTGATTAGCTCAGGAATTGTTTTAAAATATTTTATGATTATCTTAATGTTGGGATGAAAATCATGAAAGTTTAGCAAATGTCTCGGTCGCATTAATGCAAACGCATAAACATACCGGAGCAGACGTTGAGCGCTGGGGGTCCTGGCATTCAAAATCTTAGAAGATTTTAAATTTTAGTCCTAAATTCTTGAAAATTCTTAATTATACCCTTCTATTTAAAGTTTATTCTGGAATAAATACATGACTTTACTGGGATATTCTTATTGGCCCTTCCCAGTCCTCAATTCCTGGCTTGGCCCCTGTACACATACAAGCTGATTTCATATAATAAAAGGTTAATTTAATCCGTCTATTAATTCTGGAGTTGGATTAACAATATGAAAAATAGGAATATCGCCACTTAATTTATTGGTGAGAAATCTAGAAACTAGTATTTTGAAATGGAAACTATAATAGTAGATTCCAGCTAATTTAGTTACATTATGATTTACGATCCTGTAATGGGATTTAAAATGTTTACAAATATATTTCATGGATTAAATGGATAAGTCAAAGTCCGCAAAAAAAAAAGCTTGAACATGCGAGACATGTTCAATAACAAAAACAAAAATAACTTCAAATTCTACTACTGTATTGGATTTAGAATTTGCTAAATGATTTTACGTGGTCTAGTTTGGTGTAACCAATCAAGATCCATAAGACCCTCAATTCAAGTTTGAAAGATGTTGTTTTTGTTGTTTTAATTGATTTTTTAGTTAATTTTGAGTTTTAATTATTTTTTAATTTAAATTTGAATTATTTTAATTCGGCTAGTTAATAAATGAATGTAACAACGGAATTATTCTATCGCTGGACCAAACATCAGGAAAATTTACTGATGGAATTTCCCCAGCTGCTCTTGCTCCTCACTCGCTCACCACTATCGTTTTGAGTTCCTTCTTCTCTTACTTGAAAGTTGAAATGATCGCTCATAACATGCTTTATCAAGTATATATTACGTGGATGATTTACTGGAGGTGCTACCTAAAAAGTGGATCATTTCTACTAATTTGGTTAAAGGAATTGTGTACCAGACATGCATTTCGACCTTCATATTTATGGAGTGTTTTAAATTTTCATTGCCTTCATATTTACTGGGGGTGTCCCTTTTTTATAAGCTATGTTTTACGTTGATGCCTATTTTTTAATCTCAAAAGAGAGATATTTATTTTATTAAAATATATATTCGAGTTAGCTTGCGTGTATTTTGATTAATTTTATAAATTTTAAAATTAATAATAATAAAAAATTTTAATAATTCTAAAATTTGTAAAATTTAAACGATAAATTTTAAAAGTACAAATTTAAAACTTACCGCAATGTATTTTGATTAAGGAAACGTGGAAATGTCATTTTCGATGGCCAAAATTGGTATTTTCATGGCAATGTCGTTTCCGTGGGCAGTAAATTGACAAGACTTGAGCAAAGAGCAGAAAAACTCAAAGTTCTTACAGTAAAAAGGGGTTCAGATATAATGGGATTCATTATTGATATCTTGTCAATTTTGCAATTGTACCGCATGCTAAAAAAATCGAGGATATATCTCACCTCATTCACTTTTTTTTTTTTTCTGCATCTAAAAAAAACTGGGATATATCTTATCAATTTTGCAATTATACTGCATACTAAAAAGAATATCTTTAAATTGAGTTAACAAATTAAGTCACGAAGCTTAAATTGATCAAATATAGTATAATCTTAATATTCAAAAAATAAAAAGTGTCATCTTCAACTTTTTTTAAAGCAAATCATATTTACTGCCATTTGTTCGATTTATCTTTAAATTTGTTAAGTCAATTGAGTTGCATTAAAGTAATTTTTACATAATTAATTTTAAATTTGAATTAAATAAGGATTCAATGAGTTGGTTTTAAAATTAATTTGTTAATCCAAGTTAAATAAAAAATTTAAATAGTTTTTTATGATTTAAATATTATTTTATAGTTTTTTTTTTCTTTAATTCCACTATCAGCGGGGGCAATCAACTATTTCCGTACTAATAAATCA
The DNA here is from genome assembly GCF_000002775.5 of Populus trichocarpa. Lineage (NCBI taxonomy): Eukaryota > Viridiplantae > Streptophyta > Magnoliopsida > Malpighiales > Salicaceae > Populus > Populus trichocarpa. The sequence continues at coordinate 14,223,819 of NC_037294.2, read as the reverse complement.
GTATGTCCTGGGGGTAAGTTCGAACTCGGTATGCTCACAATTTCGTCTTTTATCGAACCCAAAAAAAAGGGATTTTGTTTTGGTCTGTTGCTGGAAAAAAAAAAAGGAAAAAAAGGGATCCAACTCCAAGTCTCGAAGAGGTGGAACGGGGGGGCATCTGATCCAAGCAGGCAGGCAATAATATTGAGAACTTTTAGCTTATGCTTGGACTTTGGACTCCTCTTGGTGTCCTTGACTACTCAATTTTGTCCTTTTTCCGACTTGAAAGCTTTTAATCTTCTGCTCCTGTCCTTTCTAACGTTTGCCTTGTCCTTGCCATCTCTTGCCCTTTTCCCTCTCCCTGCCTTGAGAAAAACAAACTAAAAATTCAAGTCAACAACGTGGCACTCTTGCAAAATAGATCAATCATTGTGACGCGTTGCTTCCATTTGCACGTATTTGAGTGTACATTTTGTATGTTCTGCGCAACACCATCATGATAATAGCCCGTGGTCAGGACATTAGAGCAGGCTTATGTTAACCTGCCATTGGAGATGGCAATCCCAAAGGTCCGTCAAGAATTAATGCAGGATATGATAACCAGTTGTTCCATAATTATGCCATTTATAATTATTCTATCGTAATGTCAATTAGGGATACAAAGTACTTGTAACCTTATCGCGTCAATTTATAAAATCTGGAAGTAGTCTCATTTTGGTAAGTTTTATGCTATTATGGAAATTGCATTACTTTTTTTTTTTTTATCTACATGGATGTCCAGTCTAGCTTGCATGTACCTCGACTAATCTCACAGATCCTGAAATTAACATCCATGTAAGTTTCCATTGACCCTGAGGTTTGTAGGACTCAAACTGGTGACGTTTACGGAACAAAACCAGAACTTGACCAGTTGAGTTACACTCCTCGAGATTTGTATTACTACAGGTATTTTTTTATTAACATGAGTATCAGGGCTAGCTTGCGCGTACCTCGACTAATTTCATGGGCCCTGAAGTTAACGACCATGTAAGCCTCCAGTGGTTCTGAAGTTTGTGGAACTCGAACTGGTGATCTCTAGAAAGTAAATTCAAAGACTGACCAGTTGAGTTACACCTTATTACATGTTTGATTAGGTATGTTGTGGTAATGCAGTGAAAAAAATACAATATTTCATTCCATTCCTTCCTTTTTTTTTGTTAATTTAATACAGTAAAATTATTCTTCTAACTTGCTAAACATTTGATCATAACAGTTAAATCTAATTTAAAGATTAATATGAAAAAAAGCTTAGTTCTCTGAATCATTAAATCAATCTACAAATCATTTTTTTTAATTACACCCGTATATAATATTTAAAATCTAAGTCCATCTTATAGATTACATCCATATACATAATAAGACATGTAATATAATGTTTAAAATCTTAGTAATATCCTAACTCAACTCTTAAACCTATTCGGAAAAAAAACTCTTATACCTAATATCTAGCAAATCCGCCCAGCAAGGTTTCTTCTCCTTCGTTTTCTTTACTATCCACTATTGCAAATTTAAGATTAGATGAAATTAATTAAAATAAAACAAGTTTATAAAAAAAAAACGTTTTGAAACAGAAATCAAGGTGTTGATAAAAAAAATACATCATTGATAACAAAGCATAATTTTTTTCCCTTGAAAATTAAGGGGCAGAACAAATATTAGACAAAAAAAGAAAAAAAAATAGCCTGGATGATGCGAAATAACCCGCTAAACTTGTGATCTAACTCGTGAACTCAATTAAATTCAATAATTTTTATTTTATTTTTTTAACCCGGATATAAAATAACAAAAAAGAAACACCCAAAATGAGCCCAAGCACTTATAGCTTAGGCATTTGAATAAAACAACCTAGGCACATGGGCTTTCCAACCTAGACACATGGGTTTTCCAACCCAACCCGCGCACCTAGGTTTATCCTTTTTTTTTAATATTTTAAAGGGTATCAGACAACGCGTGTCTATGGTTGCTATAAAAACAAGGCTTTCTTGTTTTTTTGGCTTAATAACCCATTAATATGCCTTTTTTTTTAACCAAAAACACCTGGAAAATATTTCAACATCTTGATAAACCTATCCATGACCCTAAAAAACCAAGAAACAACTCAAAAAATCAAAATCAACCCAAACCCAAAAACAATTATGTGGTCAGATCTGCCTCTCTCTTTCTCTCTTCTTTAACTGAAAGGTACTAAAAAATGAGGAAAAAAACTTTGATATCAAAATTGAATTTTGTGAAAACTAAAGGGATTGACAAAACTAAAAACCAAAAAATATAGGGAATCAAATTAAACTTTTTATATAAAATCAAAGACGCCATCTATTGTTCTCCTATTTTTTTATTTGGTCATTTGACTTTCAATTTAATTCTCTACAAAAAAACATACAGTTGGATGTTAATTCAGGCTCAAAAGAGCTCAATTGTACAAAAAAAAAAGTGAGAATCAAATTGATTTTTTTTTTAAATCAATACTTTAAGACACCGTTATTTATGAGATAATAAACAATAATTTCAGTTATAATATTTTCCTCACACAAAGGTTTAATTTTTGTTAATTAAACTTGAACTTACTTTTTCATATCACAACCATCACCGCATATTGTACTTATTTTATAATGCAATAAAGAGCTTTGTAAGATATGACTGCGAAAAAAGCAAAAGAAACCAACCTACCTTAAATTATAACATATCAACCAAAAGAACCATTACACTTTAAAAGATGGTTCATTTTATATTATTTTTTGATAAAATTTAATCATTTTCTCTGAATCTATGTTATATATTTACAATAAATAGTTTTAAATCTATCAATTTATATAAATACCAACCTCAATAGAGTAATTATATATTAATTTATAAATCTCTCTTGACATTTGATTAACAAATATTTTACACCGGATCTAACTGTGACAGTTAAGGAACGCCTACAACAGTTTGCTTTGCCACAACCACGATCCAAACAGACAAAGAAGCAACCCCCCCAGATGAAGCCCTATAGTTCAACCAACCATGGCAAAAGAAATCTAATAAATTCAAACATTACAATCAAAGCACCTGGTTTGCAACTAGTCTCGTGCACATAACAGCTTGTAAAACCAAATAAAATAGGCTAAAATGAACTAGAAACATGGACAGGCCATAGATTTAATGGGATTCAGATAACCTAATTCTCTTAATTACGAGAGTTGATGTTTCATGTTTTTTAGTTTAAACTTTTCACAATCCTTTCAAATGATGGTAACATTCATAACCACGCTTATATGTTGCCAGAAAAACGCAATGTATATCAGCACACTTGCACAATAGAATCGCCAACAGACTCAAAACATCAGGATCAAAACTCAGCTATCTAGTCATGTTCTTGATTCTAAGCATAGCCAGTCATCCCAACAGAACTTGTACGATTTGTTTTGAGAGCTGCCTTGGTGGCAGTAGCCTTGGAGAAATACATGTAGTAGTATACATTCAGAATCATTGTTGCCACCACAAACACTGCTCCAGCAATAAAAACACCTTTCCGCAATGTTTCACAGGCAAAGTTTTGAGCATAGATCATCCCAACATACTTGGTATGATAGGCATTTTTCTGTGCACCTGCAATTAAACATGCTTCTGCCACCAGAAAAGTCGCCCTGCAGATGCATAAGATGAAAAAAAAAGTCTTAAAGTGCAAGCATGTTTCAGATTGAACCATAAAAATGCTAGAGCTGGAGAAAGAAAATGATCCTCGATGAAATGATAGATGTAGTTTAATCACAGTTATCCTCAAAACAGAGTACTAATATATGAAACCCCGTTGGCATAGGTCATCCTCTGCCTCAATGTAGCAACTTGTAATTTACAACATTATGTCAATTCACTAATCACTGATGTGTAATTTCCAACATGTCACTTCACCAGCTACGAATGCATGGGATCCTGGCAAAGAGATGCATAGGCATGAAAAGAAAGAATGAAAACCATAATGCAATAAGAATGGTTTGTGTGTATGTGAGTGTTCCCGTGCCTGTCTCAGTGATTCACTTGAAAGAAGAAATGATAATTTAACAAAGAGAGACTAATTGTGTGTTTTGACAGATAACAATGTATTGCATGAAGTCTCCCTGCCAAGAATGGATAAAGAACATTATCCTGAGCATCAAAATTCTCACCATGATGAAACAAAATATATGATGGACCAAGCTCGATCTCCACCAGGGGCTAGTGATCTCCCAAAACACATGCATCTTGTGACACCCATCAATAGTGATTCACTTGAAAGAAGAAATAAGAAAGCGCCCACTCCATAACCAGTTGCAACATCAGAGTTGTAGACACAGTATGTAGCGTTTGTTGCATCTTTTTCAATATGGCCCTGTTTGCAGAAAAACAATGTCTTCAAGAAAAACAGACACCATGGATTGCTGATATTACAATTTAGGACTAAATTCTTTATTATTGTCATGTAAAACAGCAATATGCCTACAGTGCTATTCATTGTCAACTGGAAGGGGACCAATGCAACCCCTGTCTGACCAATACAGGCTTTCACCCCAAGTTAAACCTGCCTGCACACTGCCATATCAAACAAGATCACTGTTTTCTTATGCGGATTTGCTGTTCCTGAAAAAGCACTAATTGTTGAGCCTAAATGCTGTTTTCTAGAACTTCTTGAAAGCAAGTACAGTGAACTGCAAGCTACTTCCATCTTCCAGTTCACTGAAGACAAATCAACAAAGTGGTGACAAGAAATTCTATATTTGCATATTCAAATTGTTACAGTTCCCTTCTGGTAGTGTAGTGTTTGTTTACCAGGAGCAAGAGCCTAAGGTATCCATCAGGAAATTCATGACACAGGAACACAATTTCAAGTGACTCTTAGTAGTCCATCAATGATTCATGCTAGAGTTCAACCATTTTCAGGATTAAGATAATATAAATGCTAAATCAAGAAACTAAAAGGTTATGCCTCAAATTTAGAGTTCCAATTGCACACACATATCTTAATATAGTGGGATCAATTTCAGAGCAGATAAATATCCACTATAAAACCAAATCAAACTTGATTACATGGTGTATGATGTCACCAAAGCATTTGGCCTTGTTACGATCACTAAAATAATTTTGGGAATCACAACAAGGCCACCCAACTCATTTACCGCCATCATCTAGTTCTGATGCAGAAAGCCTAGTGAGTAGTGACCACATTGATTAAGGAAAGGGAAAAACGAGTTACAGCTTAAAGTAAAAACAATTTGATAACTTCAACGGTTGATCTTCCTATCAGTGATACTTAATGTGATGCTGTTTGTAGGGACGAAAGCTCAAGAAGATAATAAAAGACTATGGCAGAGCAACAACATAGTTTCCCAAGGACAAATTGTTCATGTTACATCGGTTACTAACAAGTCCACAAAACTAAAACTTTTTTCAACCACTTATTTTAGAATAATCCTTCACATTATCAGCCATCACAACTTCACTCGTTGTCAAAACCCAATGTCTTCATACCAACTTCAGTTCAAGTCACAGTATTTCATACCAACACAAATATACAGGTTTTCTCGCCGTTTGCTAATTTCAAGTAACTCATTTTAGTCAAATTTAACCAATTAGCTAGGAAGCAGCCCAGCTGCCAGGTCACAACTTCGAGACTCTTCTCTACCCTCGTCAAAAAGGTTGTAGCCAAATTCTCTACCTTTGCACATCACAACAACTGCAAAATTAAACAAAACCCAATAATTCTCACACTAAGTCTTAAAACACACAGATCTCCTGTTTATCTCATCTCACAAAACGTCACAGACTCTAATAACACTAGAACCAGGGCCCAAAAAATTAGTAACAAAACAGAGATCAATCAATCAAACCACAAACAATGAGAAATATAAACAAAAACCCTAACACCCTAGCTTGTAGCTAAAAACATACTAAAAGGATAAAGAAAACGAATGGAAAGAAAAGAAAAGGGGTGCGTACAGTGCTTCTGCGTCTTTCAGCAGCAATGGCGAACCCAAAGGCAACCAGACACAGAACCACCACTAGAAGGTGAACCAGAGTCGACCCTTTTCCCTCTCCCATCTGAAAATTACGAATCTTCTTTTGCTATCTTTCTTTGAGAAAGAAATCGATCTCCTGCGGCAACTGAAGTGAGGACTTGTTTTGCACGCAGGAGGAGTGGAAATAAGCGAAAGGTTGTCGGGGAAAATTTAACTTTTATTAGACCTTTTCAAGACCCACTCGATATCAATGAGTGTGGTAACATGCTATGGCTTGAAGACTTATGTGTTGAGTTGACGTTCGGTTGTGTTTTGCACGCGCCATGGCACTCAGTTTCAAAGCAGTAGAGTTTGAGATAATCTAGTGTATGAGGTGAATTTTAACATGCAAAATATTTTTTTATAAACAAAGAATAAATTGTTTTAGTTTTTATATAACTAGGATTTAAAAAAGTAATTGTACGTGGAGTAGTGTAAAAAATAAAAATTATTTAACTAACATGCTTTTTTTTTTTTTTGTAATCCGATAAAATAGCAGAAGCTCTTCGGTTATCTTTGATTAACTAGGAATAATGTACTTTTGTTGTCTTTTTAACTATGAATACGACTCGATAAGCATTCGGATAAAAAAAAAAGTTATTCTGATAAATTTTAATTATTTAATATTTTTTTTCACATTCCTCCATCGAAGTATTTTCTTCATTCTTCGAGTTATATTTTACTCGGATTATATTTTACATGATTCGCATAATCCTAATTATGTACCTATTTTCCTATTAATTTTTCAATTCATTTTATTTTTAATTTCAATAAGATTATGTTCAAGAAAAAAAGTCACCACCTTCCTTATGGGATATGGAGAAGTGATGGAAGTTGATGGGCTGGGCTAAAAAAATTTGGTGGTGTTGGTTAATGAAATCCCAAGACTTTTTACAATTAGGTTCGACGAGTTTTTTTTTTTCAATTTTATTCTTCAGTGTTAGCTATAATAGATAATGAATTTTATGGTTTATTTTAATTTATTTTCTGTAAATTTATCTCAATTTTATTATTCGTCTTTGACAGGTTAACCCGGATTAACTAGGATCATTTTTTTTTCTCAACTCACCATCTTCATAATTTTTTGTTTTTATACGAGATTATTATAGTCTCGTGACTTGGATCATAAGTTTTGCGGATTAGTCAGGCTGGACAAGTTTTTTGATCATTTTTTAAATTTTTTTCAGTTTTACCGTTCAACATTAGGTTGACTAGGAACTTGATTTCATGATTTTTTTTCTTTTCATAAATTTATCTTGATCTCATGATCTTGTTTTGGCAAGTTAACCTATATTGACCTGGATTTTTATTTGTTTTTTTAATTGATTTTTTTCTCAATTTAATCCTTCAACATTGAGTTAATTGAGAATTGCGCTTCGTATATTTTTTTATTTTCTTTTTATGGATTATCATGGTCTCATAACCTAGGATGTTGGTTAGCCTAGTTTGCCTCAAGTTTTATTTTTTATTTTATTTTTTTCAAATTTATTTTTCAATATTGAGTTGATTGATAATTAGGCTTCATAATTTATTTTAATTTACTTTTTATAAAGTTATTCTAGTCTCACAAGTTAAGTTACAGGTTTAGCCGGTTAACTTAATTTAGCTCATATGGTTTTTTAGTGTTCTTCTTTAAAAAAAATTGATTTTTTTTCTCTTTGATTTCATCATTTAACATTGGGTTGATTGAGAATTGAGTTTGACAATTTGTTTCAATTTTATTTCTATACGATTGCCCTGTTTCATGGCTAAGGTTTAGTAAATTAACTCAGGTTGACTCGACTCCTTAATTTTTTCTAACTGAATTTTGTTTTCATTATCACCCTTTTAATAACGGGTTAATTGAAAATTAAACTTAATATTTTTTATACAGTGTTATTAGGATCTCATGACATGAGTTGGAAATTCAATTGGTTGATTCGGGTAAATTCGAGTCAATCCAAGTAAATCCAGTATCTTATCTATATATTTTAAAAAGATATATTCTTGATTTTTCAAGTTAAACCATATTTTTACTTGTTATTTGAGTTATTTTTAAATATGTAAAATTAACTATATCACATCAAGTTAATCCTCACATAATTTTTTTTTGTTATAAAATATGGCAGTAATACTTATTATTATTTTTCGCGTTCAACAAAAATTTGTTCTGATCGGGTTTTTTTTCCCTTCTTAATACCTGCCTGGGAAGATTTTTAACAAATTTGCTGTGTCTTTTCAACATTATCCAAAATAAATAAATTGTTAGCTCAATTTATCCATGTATTTTAGGTCCAGTCTCTTACATGTTTTTAAAAGTCTAATTGCTCCTAACATGTGTTTATATTTTTTATTATTCTCTAATCTATATTTTTAGTAGATATTTATATAAGAATCGATGAAAATATTTGAGAAACTCAAACCCCCATGCAATCCATTAAAAAATGAATTTCATATAGGACTTTCTTAATAAATCAGGTTAGGTGGAGTTACAGTTACTCTCGCATACGGGATGCTAGATGGGCCTGGTCAATGTAATGCTCTTTACTTGACTTGGATTTTAAATTCAGATCTGTTAGACCAGGCTAGGCCTCACGGAGGGCCTTGATACGCTCTAGCTGTAAAGAGTTAAGTTGAACCCACAACTTTGTCCCCGGTATAAGTTTATTTTCTAATTTCTAATTAGGACCAAAATGGAACGCTAGAGCTGCTTTGTGGTATTTAGATAATAATTATTTTAATTTTTTTTATTTAGAAATATTTTTAATTAATATATTTTTTAATTTTTTACATCATTATCATATAAAAATAATAAAAAGCATAAAAAATATTAATTTTAAACAAACAAATCTTAGAAACACGCACTGCCAGCCACATTCCAAATAAACTCTCATACCGCCTATATTAAGTCCACATTCACTTTTTCAATTTTTTTTATTAAAAACCTAGTCAGATTTCAAATTGTATTCCAAACAAGCTATTAGTCTATCAAAAACATGGTTAGATTTCAAATTCTAACAGTGTTTGTTTTTGTGGTTGAAATTAAAATTTGTATATTAAATTCATAAAAAAAACTAGAAAGAAAAATAATTTTTATAGTTGAATTTTATATATAAGTAAATTATACCTACTTCAACTATAATTTTAACCACAAAAAAATAAACACAATCTAAGCTTCCCCGTCCAAATAGAGGTTTTGACACCAGCTTCAATCCATTAGCTGCAATATCGTACATTACCGGGTAAATTACTGGAGAATGCTAATTAAAGTGGCACTGCCTTACTGGGTTAAACAACCTAAACAATATAAAATACATTTGTAACCGACCTTCCTATCTTGCTTAAACGAACATGGAAATTTATTCAGAGATTGATCAGATTGCATGGTGCTGGTCACCATGCAAATCATCAGGCCTCAGCCAGAATGGAAGAAACAGCAAAATTAGAATGCAACAACCTCGGGCTTTAACCAGTACTCTTCTGTAAAATTTGAACGAACAGTGTAGAGATTATAATCAATCCTCCCTCTTCCTATTCATCTGGTATCTTGTCAATACCCTTCAAGTTCCAAATATCATCATCCCAGACAACATCACTGAACATTTCTCGACAAGCCTCGCCCGTATAGTCCACATCCCAAAATGGCAACCAAATGGACCCCCATGACATTTGCTCATCCACAATACCCCTATACAATGGCCATTGATCCTCCCAACATTGTAAATTCTCCATCACCATCTGAGTCGATTCACCACCTGTATTCTCCCTCTCGTCTTCCACCTTCTGAACCGCAGTGCTCTTGCCCTTCTTTTTCGCCTTTGTACTCATCCCTGCTGTCGTTATTGCAGTTGTTTTACCTTCAGCCTTAGTTGGTCTCATATTGTTACCATGATTAACATTTCCTTGACTCTTCATTTTCTTGCTGCAATAATATTGCGTTTTCAAAAGAATGGAGCTGTAATTGACGGGATCGCTAAGGAAGAACGAAGAAGAATTTTATGGTATTTATAGGGGAAGGGAGAACTTGGCTACTAGAAAAGGTTGGTTTTGAACTCGGACTAGTATATTTGGTGTTGAGATCGCAGGCTGTGGATTCTTGTGATCATAAATTCACATGCCACTTTCTTGTCCTTTGCACAAGACATGTTAACAAGTGCTCTTCTTGATGTTGAAGGGTAAATTGTTTACACGAAGGTAGTTTTGTCAATTTGGAACTGTACGCTGTATACGGTTCTGTTCAATGAATTTTCAGTGATCAAGGGACAGCTTGGTTAAAATAAGATCTTGAATGACCCATGGAGATATTGCCACGTTTTGAGGGCAGAATGGGCTTTTTAGCGATGGTGGGAAGAATAAGATAAGACTTAGGGCTAATGTCACGATGTTTCACAGTTATTAACAATTTCAATGTCTCTTGTGTCTACCATATCGTCGCCAAATGCTGCAAGACTTAAGCGCCGCTTGTTTTTCCCAAGGGGTGGACGACTGCAGAGGTAGCTGAATGGACGGAGGTGCGTGTAAAGCAGGAGGCCACATTTGATGACTCGACATGCTGACATGCATGCTATCTTTGTATTGGCCTCAAATCCAGCTCAGGTCATGACACACTTACCTAACACTGCCTCTTCGACCATGATGTGTAATTGTGTATATCCGATACTACCTTTTTCGGTGAGCCTTCCTTTTTTTATTCATTGATACCTTATTTCAAGGGAAGCTGTAAAAAAAATAACCCAGAAAAAAAAATAAAAATAAACAAACAATGAATATATTGAATGCCTCATGCCATGCCTCTGCTTTTTCTTGCCAGTGTTTTGTGACGTGAGGAAGGATATTTTTAAAAAATATCTTTTATTTGAAAATATATTTAAAAAGAATAATTTTTTTTATTTTTAATATTATCACATCAAAATTATTAAAAAACACTAAAAAATATTAATTTATTACATTTCTAAATAAAACACACTTTTTAAATACATCTAAAAATAAAAGCCACCGGCCGTTCCTCAAATAGTGCAATTGGTCTGAAAGAAGAAGAAAAAAGGAGAGAGCTAGGCAAATTTAATCAGAATTTTCGATTAGATCATTGTTCAGTTCTTTTTTTTTTTTTTCTAATAGCAATTAAGAATATGTATATTATTCTCAAGTGTCTCATTGAATGTTATCAAACTCAAGGAGAATAGCAACCCAATCCAATTGACATGCCATTGGCCTTGAAAAGGTTTAGAACAGGAAGGAGGGATTAAAAAAATCCTCTAGACGCAGAGCTTGTAAAGCTTTGAACTTAAATAATAAATACATTAAAATAAACATGTTGGTAAAACAACCTTCTTCGAAAAGGTCCAAGCGATAAGCTACATAAATAATATATTGATTCTTTTTCAGCAATGAACTCGATATCACAGCATCATCGTTTATAATGATCAAGACTGGTAAGCCCATTGTTTCATACAGTTATCCATGTACGGGCAGAAGATTCAACAGCTATCACGACACCTTCTTCCTTGAGTGAAACTCCAGGTCGATGAGTCGCTCGTAATGTTGTCAAGATACAAATCTTTGGTTTTATACTCTTTAAGAGTATAGTAAGTCACCGGTCTTCGGTCTTCTTAATGAAGCACTTGCTTTAGTATAAATTCCATTATTTTACTTCATTTTTACCATATTGAAATTTAAAAACTAATTCGTGGTTGAATCGGTGAATGAATGACACAGATGGGTCCTTGAGATAACCAATCAATTCCATTGATTATTCAGTCTTTTGATGATGAAAACCAAACCAAGAAACTCATAATTTATAATTTATAAAACGTACGTTAAGCAGTTTTTCTTTTTATCATAAACTTTAAATATGTTAGATTTGTTCATAAAAAATAATAATTGATAATATTATATTAAGATTGATAGGATCATTATTTTTATTTTACCAAGTTACTTTAAAATATATCATATCAGTTTTAATATAATTTTTAACTAATATGCGAGGTTTAATTTGAGTAGATGAAGTATATATGGAGTGGTAAGTATTATTGAAATACCAATGTTATTCTTAAAAACACTGCACTCTTCCATCTTACGAATGAATATCTCATAAATAAATAAAAAATTGGCAACAAAAGAATGCATAATTCAAATTCTGTTGTCTCACTCCCAGGAAAATTTCCTACTTCCATAACTGCGAGGCATGCCTCTAGGTCGACGAGGCTGGTGGCAAGTTTATGTTTTGTGGCATTGTTCGTAAACATATCTTTAGTTTTAATTTCAAGATAGATGTTGAGTAAGATATGTTAGGGATAGTATGCGGTGTGATAGAAATTTCAGCAACCTCCTAGCTTGCTTCCAATTTATTTTTACTGTGAAGAAGACGACTTCCAAATTGTATTGCCTAAAGAAAAAGATAGGCTGCTCAGGCTTGGCTCTCCTCTTTTCTTTTCTCTGGTTTGATTAGCCCCACGCCATAATCGGTTACTGGTTTTCTTTTTTGAGTTTAAAATCTCATCTTTCCTCTTTCTTCCTTTATTTTAATCTGGGTTGAAAAGTTGAATTTCTTCGAACTAGAATTTGAAGTTGGACGACGTGAGGAAGATAAGGTTGCACGCTCCTAGATGTTAACGGTGAGGCTCCACTGGGCAGCTGCCCCCTGCCTCTCTCACGTTGGCCTTGGGACTCGAAAGCCCCATTAAACAAAAACTGCAGCAGTGACTCGAAACTACTTTAATTTGAATGCTTTTCTTTTTTACTTTCAATTTCAGTCGTAAGATAACAAGCACGATATTCTAAGCAGCATGGTTTTTTTTTATCCGAATTGGAAAAGGCATAGTTTGAGCCTGCGGTTCACTACATTGCTCCAGTAAAAGTATTTCGATTCTTTCTGCAGCTTTCACTACAACAGAGTGTAGTGAGTGAGTGAGAGTTCTACTCCATTTTCATGAAAACTAAAGAAAAAGGAGAAAAACGTTGAAGTTTTCTGTTCAAAAGTCTATTTTTCTATATATAAAAAAAAAAACAGAAATGGAGAAGCGCTTTTTTCAATCCTCCAAGTACAACATTATTTTGGACGTACACCTTGAATGTTTTCCAGGTTGTTGTTCACTCCAAATTCAAATTAGAGAACATGCTTCTCATTATTATTATTTTTTTTCCATTTTAACGAGCTTGTTTGATAAAAATATCATGTTGAGTTTAGTCAATCTGTGTACTGCTTAAAAATGAAAAATTGAAAAAATTCTTACAAACACGGTAATTTTAACATGTTTTGATTTTATTCAATTTGAAAAGGAATGATTTGCCACTCAAAGTACGTTTTGTTTTTATATTTGATTGTGTTTTAAAAATGTATTTGGTTTGAAAAAATATTTAATTAATATTTTTTTAGTAATTTCAAATTATTATGATGTATTGAAATGAAAAAAAATCTTCAAAAAACATTTTACTATACTTTCAAGAAAAATAATACTTTTAAAAAATACCTTACATTATAATACCAACCAAATTATTTTTTTTCTTAACATACTGTACCAAAATTTGTCGACGGATTTGATCATGGAAAGGATATTCCAAAATTCATATAATTACAGCAGAATGACGGTTCAAGAGCAAACATATATTATGTTTCCGGGTCCATAAGAAAAAATCTCTCATCGTCAGTTATTACGTCGACAGTGAAATGAAGCAATTTTGACATGTTGATCACTACAATTTGAAGGGATTATTATTGCTTTCAAGCTACACAAACGGGTCGATATAAGTACCCAAAAAAATCTCTGCCCAAATCCAAACAATTCTTATCCATTATCGTGGTGTTTTGAGATATGTATTAGTAATCTTATCAATTGTATCACTAAATTATCATGTTTTAAGATAAATACTATTTTTCAATTTTATTTGACTGTTGTTATGGATCAAGAGTCTCTTTAAGAAATTTCAACTTGATATTTTGAGGTGGAAGTCTTCACGTATGCTAATAAAAATTCAAATTATTTTAAAAAATAATTTCAAGGATTTTTGATTACTAAACATAATTATCATGTCTTTATTGTTATTATAATATTATTAATTTCAAAATTCTATACAAACTAAAATAAAATATTTGGTAAAAATTATAATTGAAGTTTACAAGCGCAACAAAAAAACATGTATAAGAGGTTTGGTAATTATATGGTTGCAATTTTTTTTTAAAGTGATTTTTACTTGAAAATACATTAAAATAATATTTTTTTAATTTTTAAAAATTATTTTTGATATTAGTATATCAAAATAATTTAAAAACACCAAAATAATATTAACTTTTTTTAGAAATGTTTTTGAAACACAAAAATAAATAAAATTTTATAAAACTCAATTATAAAAGCATGTAAATACTGGTTCACACAAACTATATTTTAAACTTAATTTTTTAAACAGTTTAATGTTCCCAAATACCTTAGTGTTTTTACATCGCAAACATAAAAGCTGAAGGTAAACAAACGCACCCATTTATATGCGGCTTTCACAAAGCAAGATCTCAGTGTTCATCGTGGTGGATGAAGGACAAAAAAAAGAGCCACTGAAAATCAGCTCCTTCTCAGGGCCCATTTTAAGCACATAATGGCGTAATTCACAAGCGAATATCAATACATCATCACACGATATTGCTTTAGAGGTTCGAATCCAAAAGGAAACACAGAAGGAAAAAAATAAAAATAAGCAACAGAGTGACACCATCACGGAATCATACCAAAGGTTTATTTACATTATAATTTGCAAATCCCTAACTCAAAATACTCTCTACACAACTTGATTTTGTACAAATTTCCCTTGTTAATCCATTCGCTCGTTGAAAAACAAGGAAGCAAAGAGAAAAGAAAGACCTGCCGATTCTCACTTAGAGACTCGTTACTTGCAACAATCATACAGAGGATTGATTATAGTCATCAACTCATAACCTTCCCTACCTAGAATCTAAAAAAGCCCTCATTATTTTTGTCAACTCAATTTACTTACAAAGATGATATTTTTTACATGCATAAAGAATCCCTCAAAACAATTTTTACAATAGCAAAAGGATCCCTCAGTTTCCCTCTCATGAGAACACCAAAATTCCTCTTATAACTACGTACCGAAGTGATCTCTGTTTTAGCTCTTCTTTTTTTAACTATGTACTTTGTTGAAAACGGGGTTTTAAGCCAAAGCAGGAATGCTGCAATTTCTACAATCCCTGTCAAGGCAATCAAACCCCTCAATTCTCACCACTGGTTTGTTTCCAAAATTTGCCCGAACCAATCCTCCTTTCCTTGGAGATGATGATGAAGATGACAAATCCATCGTAGGTGGAATAGGCGTGACCGGTGAGAGGGGGGAGAATTTCTCATCCCCAAATCTAGCATCTTGAATTAATGGGTTAGCTACTCTGCTTGGCGGCGACCCGCAAAAAAATGGGGGCGGCGACGAGGCTACTTGTTTGCAAAAAGATTGATTATCCACACCATAACCACCCTACAAAGAAACAAATTATTGAACAAAAAATCAAACAAGAGAAGAAATAGGCACCGACAAGGTTAATGGATGGTCCAAGAACATCTGTAATATATTCCTTTTCCTTCACGGTTGAAATGTTAGCCGCTGTTCATGGGACCACGTTCAGATTTTTTTAACCTCATAAGAAATTTAGAATCACAAAATAAGTTGAATAAACAGGGGAAAAAAACTATTACCTTGGCGAGGATTATGTCCAAAAACTCATTCCCTGCTTTTGAATCACAAAGCTCTGATTGGTGGCTGAAAATTCATAAATTTTATTCAGTTTCAAATTTTTCATGAAGAAAAAAAAAAAACAGTAGGTGAAAATTTTAAGGAAATATTACCTGAGCTGAAATCTGATAGACCTGGCAGGGTAGTTGTTTAACAGACCGAGCCGTCTGGGTTTGGGGCAAACCACTGGGTCTCTCCTGTCCGAGACTGGAACTGAAACGGAGCTCCGAATCTCTTCCCGGGTTGAAAAAGCGTTTTGTTGGATCGCACAGTGATTCATCTTTGCTGTTTTTATGCCTTTTTTTCTATGAACAAAGCCCTGCAAATAAAACCAGTAAAACGAATTGAGACTTTAGAGTAAAATTATACAAATTATTAACAGATCTCACAAAACTCGTTTTTTTTTTTCAAATAAAAAGAAGACAAGAAGCCGCCGGCGTTACACGCATGGCTGAAATTATAAAATAAAAACAAAAACAAAAATCCATAATTCACGAGCTAAGAAATCGAGATCTTTTTTAAAAAAAATTGAAAAACAGAGCCTTTATGGGATGTCAAATCTGAAATATTTGTGGATCTATCAATTCCACACAAAAAAAACTGGAAAACTGCAGGTGAAAACATAATTAAATAGATAAAATGATAAGAGGGGAGATTCAAAAGAGAGAGAGGCTGGTAGCTATTAGGTGTATTACCTTTGGTTGCTTGAACTGTACAACTCAAGCTTAAAGAAAGAAAATATGCAAAAGACTCTGAACTTTGTGAAGTGTTGTGGCTAAGCTATTATGAACAGAAATGGAAAGAAAATGAGAAAAAGAAAACGTTGGAGAGATATAAAGAGAGTGGCTATTTGGGGCTACAGAAGGGGATGGATGTCAGAGGTGGAAAGGATCAGCGTGTTTCAAAACAGAAGTTAAAGAAGACAGAGAATCAAAACGAAAAATAATTTACAGGGAGGGGAGGGGGGGGGGGGGGGGGGGGGGGGGATCGTCTGGGTATTGGGCAACAGCACAGCTAAGATATAAATTAAAATAAATAAATAAATAAATAAAAAGTAAGGGGGCTGCAAGTGCTACATCACGCCAACAATAACAACCGCCTTTTTCACCGAGTCATTACTAGTGGTTTAGAAATATATTCATATTGGTCCTACATATGTCATGTTTCTTAATTACATCCTTGTACCTTTTTTTCAAATTGATCCTGAATTTATAATTTATTGTAAGATTCTGAATTTATAAATTATAATTCATATTGGACCATTCATTTGTTATTTGATATGTTGGTCTGTATAGCATTTAATATGATTCGTTTATATGCATATCATTTTCATGACTAGATATGGTTTTTGAAGATTTAAATCTATTTCATGGTACTGTGGAAATTTAAGGGCTGCGGACCAGATTGAAAAATATGTTTTGGAATCGGAATGGTATAGTGAAAGTTGTCATGTGCTAGGGACTAAATTGAGGTCTTGCTTCTTATCTTTCTCTGTGCACTTAGCCTTTTTTTTTTTTTTTTTTCTGTATAATATTTTATTGTTCACGCAGGCGGTGCCTCCCTCCCGCGAAAAATCTCATCGATTTTAGCACCCTTCTTTTAAAATAATATTATTTTGTAAAATATCTCTGAATATTTATCACCAAAATGGGAACGTAACCAAACCGTTCAAAACGATGGAAGCCACGGTTTTTTTTTTTTTTTTGAATTATTATCTTGTTAACATATGCACAGAAAGCATGCAGTTGTTTTTTTTTGTTCGTTGGGAATATAAAGCACGCAAGTTGTTGATAAAAAAAAAGAAGCATGCAAGTTGAGCAAGGATTGCAAGAACTCGCTCGCGGTTAAATTAATTATTTGACAAAAAGAAAGAACCGGGCGCATTGATAAGTTGTTTCGGTGTTTGTTCTTGAAAATAATGGGAATAGATTTATTTAATTCATGGATTTTTAGGAATTTATATTTTATTGAGAGTAGAAAAAAATTGAAATGAAAAGTTACAACTGATGTGTGGTCTTGACTCTTGATAAGATTTAAGATGCATCAATATATATATATATATAGTCTACCTTGAATATTCTTCCAGGTAAAGAATAGTCGACGGAAAGTTCCATGCCCTTGTTGAAATAACGAAAAACATTGCTCTTGCATTTTTCTTTCTAATGTGAAAACAACAGGTTGATAGTGGAGGTTGAAGATTCGCAAGGCGGTGAAGATGACGACTCGTATCCTACCTGCTTTCTTTCTCTCCCCTGGGATATCACCGGCCATTCATTTTACTCTGCTTTCATTAGACGATTAAGATAATGGTTTTTTTATTTTTAAATATATTAAAATAATATATTTTGTCTTTTAGTTTTTTATTTGACTATTCCAGATGTCCTTAGGCGATATGCAACGACTCTGTAATTTTAATATATTTTGCTCTCATTTGTTCACGTGGTAATGCTCGTTCCAGGAAACACAGAAGCCATGTTATAAGCTGGTCAAAAGGTTCTCGTTTGGGGAATAAAAAGACACATTGGCCACGTTTCCTCCATTAAGCGGTCTGGTGTCAATCTATGATATGATGCCTCCATCAGATCGGCATACTGCCTTTTTTATTCGATTGCTCTCTCTCTCTCTCTCTCTGTAGCATTTTACGAGGACACGCGCTCTACCACTTGGATTGCTTTATATATATATATATATTAATAATTATTTCGCCTGTCTCTGCGATGGGTCAGATCAAAATTTTGTTTAAGGTAAAAAATGGAAGATTGAATTTTTTTAAAAAAAAAAGAAGAGAAAAAAATGGAAAACATACAAAAGGAAAAATATAAAAAAGGGGGCCACAACAGTGAAGGAGATGGGAAACCCCAGTTATAATAATTAATTTTCGAGTAAATTACAATTTAGTTGTCAACTAAAGGGCGTCCATGTATTGAGTTGTCGAGATTCTACTGGTTTTGCTTTTAAAACAATCTTTTACTGTCAAATTTTTTAATTTCATCTATTTTTCAGAACATTATTTATTTATTTACTTTTCTTTCCTAAAATTATATTTAACCTGCAATATTAACAACTTGAACAATATTAAACTGTTGAACTGTAATCAATTTAGTAGTTTTTGTCTCTAAAATACCTAATTTTTTAGTCAATTTTTCCAGTTTCATCCGGAACCTTAAACCATCAAATGATTTCTCTCTCTCTCTCCCTTTCTTTTTTTCTTAAAAAATAATAATCCAAATACCCTCAAGCATTAAAAACTCGTTGAAAAGTTTGAATCATCCCACACAAAACGAAATTTATATTGCATGAGCTCATTCAATTATTATTTTTAAGTTTTTGTTCTTTACTTCTCGTTATTTCGATATCTGACTTCTACCATAACAGCAAAATTGGATTGCTGGGAATTAGTCATCTATATATATTATTTTTAATTTGTTTTCTAAGGTTGCCAGCCTCCCAACCTGGTTTATGAGTTTATTATGCTAACTCGGGTTGGTTCAAGACATTTGTTTTTTTTTAAAAAAAAATTATCATTTAATATTGGTTTAGCTTTGTGTTTTTTTTTAGCAAGTATTTTCTTCTCCTAGTCATCATTATCATTTTTTTTCTTTTAAATTTTGATTGATTTATTATCATTGTTTTTTTTACTATATAGTTAAATGAAACTATTTTATTAGATCTAGTAGGGTCTATGACTCGCATCATAACTTTTTTTCTTCTTTAAAATATGTTAATAATGTTTAAATACTGTATTATTATATTATTAAGAAAAATAATTTATCCCACAGTTAAGCACGAGCCATTGAATAGTTGTTTATCAATATACATCCTTGAAGGATTATTTTAAGAAATCTAAAAGAGGCTGGTATGATAGTCGAAAGGGTATAATCAGCTATTCATATTTTTTATCGCTATAATTCAAACCTCAAATCATTATAAGAAGTAAAATTGTTATAAATTTTCTAGTTCATATATGAATAGTCTATCTAATTTATTATATGAAAATCGATCCAAAAATTTATTCGAAAACATACAAGTAGAGATCTTCACTATGATCTGAAAGTATAATAAAATTTTTGATGAAATCCAGGGAAAAGAATCAGCAACTGACCCGAAAATCAATATATCTTGGTAGGAAAATTTGATTTTGTTTAGAATATATACGCGCCACCTGTCAAATCAGTCATTTAATTCCACGATCTTCAAGACATTTTCCTTGCTTGTCTCAACTTTGGTGATATATACTCTTCATCGTACCTTAAATATACAAGAACAGATGCACGAACGTGTGAAACTATGTCATTTTGTGTTTTCTTTTTTTGAGAAATGAAAACTGTGTTGGTTAAGATTGGTTCTTTGCAGTTCATATGTACTGGATTTTCGATCTCCACCAAATCATGCAGACTAGCTACGATTTGATTTGATGTGCTGGTTAACCTAGCTACGATTTGATTTGATGTGCTGGTTAACTTAGCTACGATTTGATTTGTTGTGGTAATGATGCTGGTCCAAGGGCTACATGACAACGCAAACAAGGCCACGGTTATTATAAGAAAGCGTTTGGAAACGCGGTTCAATCCGTGTTTTTAAAAAAAAATTAAAATTTTTTTTATTAAGTTTTAATATGATTTATATGTTTTGGATCGTTTTAATGTGCTGATGTTAAAAATAATTTTTAAAAAATAAAAAAACATCACTGACATGTATTTTGACACGAAAAGTTATTTGAAAAGCACCCGTAACTACACTGCCAAACTCTTAATTTCAACAAATCAAGCCAGAGCCTGCAACTGAGAAGCACAACGTTTTAGCAACAGTACCTCAAAATGATTTATTGAGAGCAAGGCAGCGACAAGAAGAAAGGTCGTGACTTATGAACCTATGGTTGATGCCATTTCCTGCTATGACCGACCACTGGAACACTTGACCTAATTCATGCCATCATGCCCATATGTCATCATTCAGATAATCCGCTTACAACATAGGATAATTAAATCAATTAAATTTAACTTGACAAGCAAGAAAGAGGGAATAGCAGGCATTTTTCAAGGTACGTGACGGTCTTTTTCAAAAGTTTTAATCAACTCTATAGTTAAGTAAGGAGGTCTTTTCCTTTTTCTTTTTTAAAAGAAAAAATTACCATTTGAACAGTGAGTCTTTCCTAACCACACTCCACAAGTTAGCAAGGGTAGTAAAGTTAGGTCTTGCAATCTGGCGAACAATACTAGTTTGATTAGTATGGCCCATTGTGCTTCCACTTGTTACTTTCTTCCCAGGAGCAGTGCAAACTAAATCTTAGCTAAAGTGCGTGATCAATTGATTCTTTGTCAAAAGAGGCATAAATCCAAATTATTAACACTTAATTGCTAGAAGAATTCCATGCCTAATGCTCCTCTTCTCTCCTTTTTCTCACCACTTCACCAATTTAGGCGCCACGCAATATTGTTCAATCTAAAGCCATTGCGTCATGCTAGGAATATGACTAATAAAGCATATGGATTGTGTCTTAATCCATAGAATATGAATAACAAAGTGAAATAAGCAAGTGTGATTGTGACAACTATTAGATTTGGTGAATTGCATTGACTAGTATAAATCCCAATTTGAGATTCTTATTTTGTGATGCTAACAATTTGGAACGATCAAGACAAAATCTAGTGGAGGGTGTGATGTGCGATGGCTTGGCTTTCCTTGTTGGCAATCTAATCCTGCGAGGAAGTTTCATCCACAAAGTAAATTTACTGGAAAAGACCAATGGTTGGATTTTCCTGGACTCGGTTTCTTCTGGCTGATATTATCCTCTTGTGATTATTGGATGATGGCACCATTGATTTTCCCAAGTGCCATTTTTACCCCCTTCCCAAAAGTTGATCTTGACATGAAAGCATAACTGGGGTATAATACCTTTACCGAGAGAGAAATTTTGGCTACTGGAGAGTGGAGAGAGAGCGAGGGACGGAGGGAGGGAGGGAAGCTGCAAATTTTTAACCAAATTACAGAAAGGCATTAGATAAATAAATAAGAGATATAAATGCAAGAAATTACAAAATAGGGAGCTCCCAAAAACACCTACCAAACAGAAAAATCTACTTCCCCACATGCTGAATGAAGGTATAAAAATCAAAGGACAAATGATTTAAGCTGCGGTTGGTTCAGATGCGGCGGCGGCAGCTCGTTTCTTAGCAAAGTATTCTTCTGCACGGGCAAGGTTCTTAGCAACTGATGGTTTCACCCACTTCTTTCGGCCAGGTAAAACAGTAAGAGAGCATCCAGCAGCCTCAAGTTTCTCCTTGGCCGCTGCTGAAAAGGCACGAGCTTTGATGTTCAGCTTGACACTCAGCTCTCCATCACCCAGAACCTAAATCCAAAAGAAAATAAGCATGTCTCAAAGTCAACTACTAGAAAACACTACTGTGATTTGTGGCTCTCACATGCAATTGACTTGATCTGTCTTCTCTCCTTTCTAGGAAATCAACTGGAGTCTCTTCATTCCATGACAAGCAGCGGACTAGAGATTTCGACCACTGCAGCTTATAATTTCCATATAACAAAAATACTGACAATATATAGGATTATCACAGTAGTCTTTAAACAGCTGCAAGGACAGATAATGGTATCATCTTAGCTCGATTTTCTAGGGTTTTGGAATCAAAATTCGCATGACACGCTAAAAGATACCACGAGCTCACTGGAAATAAAGGCCTCCTTTTTTGTTTGGATAAAACACAATATACTAAGGCGAAACAGGTCTGGTTCATCTAGAACCTTTGCTTCAATTTTTATTTTTTCTACTACCCCTATAAGAAGTAAAACACGTATCCCAACTGGAGGCATCAGAACCAGATAGAAACAGCATGCAACTGTTATTTCCACTACGCTGCACTTCATTAAAAACCAAATGCAAGGAATAACGGATGCTCTGAAAACCAGAGGAGAGACCCGCAAGATATGGCTATATGCTGAACAATTTGGAGCTTCAAACAATATCAAAAGGAGGATGGGTAAATCCTTTCAGCAAAACAAAAATAAAATAAAATAATAGAAGGCAAACATGCCTTCATTTTTAGTCACCTTATAAATGATATTTGAAAATCTCTCACCAGTCACATAGAAGGCCTGATAATATAAAGCTTGACCCTTGCATCTTTTCACTTTGACAATCATCCCAGATTGATGGTTTACCTAGTTCAGAATTCCTAAATTTATTTATTCACATGTACTTATTTGCGATTTAGACACATTCATAATAGCATACAAAATCAGACTAAAGTGTTGATGGGCTTATGGCAAGAACAAACAGAATAGACATCTGAACCAAGTGGCCAAATTAAAATATCACGGGATGACATGAAGATCCTAGGTCTTTCTGTGTCACAGATATCACCTAAATCAAGAAAATATGTAAACATTTCAAACATACCAGTGAAAGTTTTGTAATCATATCAATCATAGATAGAACTATCACACACCTTCAAAGGGAGTGTCCTTTCTCTTCCTGATGGGTTGATCAAACCTTTCTCCTTCAAAGTCTCTAGTGATACCTCATCTCCCTCTTGGAATCCTGCTGCTGTTATGTCTTTTAAGTGACAGGGACATATTTTGGCAACCCCACATGCATACCTTTGAAAGAAACAAAAGCATTCCAGCATGTTTATAAATATGAAAACACACATCATTAAAACATTCAAGTCTCCCTGTGCGGAGAAAAGATAGTAAAAAAAAAAAAACAAAATTCAATTTCATGGCATGTACAGTGAATGTGAATCAAACAAAAAGGCGATAGAGGAACTTGTTGGCCCTAAGACATTCCATAAAGCACTATTGATGCCTACTATTGCCAATCAAAAAATGAATCCTTCCCGACTTTCAAGTTGTGCTACATGGTTTAATTAAAAAGCACCAGAAACACAGAAGCAACCCTGTATAATAATATATTCTTCACCACTTCAACAATCACAAGAGGTTTGAGAGAATTTCGCATTACTCCACACTAAATGGTAGTGAGATGTCCATTTAGTTCACCCACTATTGATTGATCTTAGCAAGGCAAAACCATGAATTTTCAAACCCATACTCAACTAACATTCATGGTGCTGGAATCTTTTCGTTTATGTCTATGATAGAAAAAATAGATGTCACCAGCAAATTTCATCAATAGGTATACAAGGTTAACCACTCTATCTGGGATATTATATGGTCAACATAACCACGCAAAGGCCTCCAGAATTGAGTATTTCTTAAGGTTAACCATTCTATCCGGGACATTATATGGTCAACATAACCACGTAAACGCCTTCAGAATTGAGTATTGATCATTTTAAACTCAAAGAAAGACAATACTGGCTCAGTATTTCTACAAGGATTCATTGTGCATCACCACATCCTAGGGGAAACCATCACCAAGAATTCAGAAATATTGAAGAATTAACAAAAGGCAAAGCTCATGGGGAAAGGACGAAACTTTTTTACTCTATCTCAGAGTTCCACAGCAAATTCGGAATAAAGAGAAAACACTCTGTCAAAAGATGTAATTCAAGATTGAAAGTAAACATAAATCATTATTGAAATTCTCTCGGCTCTATCCTTCTACAGAAATCCAATTACAGAAACATACATCAATAAAAATCTTCCCATAACAATAATGATAATAATCCTAATGTTAAGAATTGTTAATTGATCAAACATGAAAAAACGAATTCATTAATAATTTACTACACAATAAATTAAAGAGAAAGAAAAAAAGAGTACCTCCAGCAATTCCACGCAATTTAGGGATACGGCGGTACAGAGGCACTTGTCCACCCTCAAACCCTTTTCGAACACCAGGACCAGACCGAGATTTCTGACCTCTCATGCCAAAACCACAACTGTTTCCTTGTCCTGCAGAGATACCTCTTCCCTTTCTCTTCCCTTTCTTTCTAGACCCCGGTTGCTGGCCCAGATTGTCCAGCCTGAACCTCACTCCTGGAGATGTAGTAACCACAGAAGCTGCTGCTGCTGCTTGGCTGATGATCACCAATGGTCTTTTCTTCTTAGAATGGAGTTTAAGACAAGTGAAGTTGCATGCCTTGGGCTTCAATCCTGTCAAGTTTCCCTGTCAAGTAAAAAGAAAAACTAAACTAATAACGGGGGTGTTTTAATACCATGAGATAATAGTTTTGATTAATTAAATTACCTTGAATGGAGAAGAAGGGCAGCAAAGTGACAGAAGAGAAGCTTCTACTGCTGCCATTGCCATGAACTGAGCAGATGAGTAGTGTGCGTGGGAGTGATTTCACAGAAATGGAGCGGCTATAAGCTTCATTCTTCATTCTCCGTTCCATTCCATTCCATTTCTAAACGACGTGGTTTCTTTCCCGCTCCAAATTACTGAAGCCCATGTCATGTGTTATGGAGAGTCCAATCACAATATGGGCCTCATCTAAGTTGCAGTTTTTTTTAACTGGTCTGATATAAAACCCAAACCTAACAGGCCATGATTTTTTCATGTTGATTTCCAATGGGCCTAACTCTTCGGCCTTGTTGATATTGCTAAAATTTTGCAAACCTTGAAATTATATTTGCATATCAAGTTTTTAAAGAACACAGTAGTTTGTATCTTGCACTTAACATTTTAGTAAAATAAAATCAACAAAAAAACATTATTTTTTATTTAATAACTAAAATGCTCTTATATTAACTATTAGACTAAAAAAATGTGTTCTAGAGAGAGATCAAAGGGAAATATTTCAACTTTGATGATTGTTGAGAGTGGAGGGAGGAGCACAGCGAAGGAAAATGGAGGGGGAGACACTAGCAAAAGCACAATATACCCCTCAAAATTATAATCGGTAGGTAGGTGCTAGATAAGAATTATATACCCTCTCATTTTTTGTTTTGTTTTTCTTGATCTGGATTTTCTCCCGTTAAATATAGCCTAAATTAGATTTTGAGAAAGCCCTTCTCTCATTCAAGCTCTTAATGGTGTTTACAAGAGTCAAATCCATTGGAGTGAAGTTGATACCCTAAGTTTTTGCTTTAGGCTCCGCAATATATTTTTCTCGTTAAAAGGAGTTGAGAACTTGGGATTTCACAAAGAGAAGGAAAGGAAGAAATCAACAGATGTAAAGTCTGCAGTCTTCTATGGGTATGTTTTATAAATAAGGGTGTATTTGAACTGTGTTTTTAAAAATTTTAATTTTTTTTATTTTAAATAATTTTTTTATGTTTTTAGATTGTTTTGATGTGCTGATATTAAAAATAATTTTTAAAAAATAAAAAAACTTCATTTTGATGCATTTCTAAGTGAAAAACACTTTGAACCATCACCGCTACCATAATCCCAAACAGACCCTAAAGAGACGATACGTGAATGATTCATTAATTTTCTTTAATACATCATATATAGCAGAAAATTATTCTGATAATTAAGAAATAAAAAATAACACCTAAAAATCCAAAATACCCAGTAATTATTCACAACCAAGTGAAATATAATTTTTTTAGAATCTATAAGAAAATAGACATCATGTACTCTAAACTTAGCATGCAATTATAAATTAACTTGCAGATCTAAAGAAATAAATTATTTTAATAATTATGATGATTATGAAAGGATCACAAGGATAATTTAATATCTTTTCATATTTAATAATCACACTTAATTACCCCCTTTTAAAACTATTTTTTATGATAAAAATAAAAATAAAAATAATGTATCATGTTTCTTGTTAAAATTAAAAAAACAAAACTACAGTTATAATATTTTCCTCTTTTATAAAATACCTCTTATATAAGACTATTGACCATTTGTCAATCATGCCATTACCTTATAAACAACATTAAAAAAAAATTAAGATAAATTTTTAAGTTTTTAAAATCATAAACTTAAAATTATATTTAGATTTAATATCCTGCGTTTGTATCTCCATGTATCTTGATTATATTTCACACATATTCAAAATCTATACAAATAAAAAAAATTAATTTTATTTGCACGAGTAATTAAATCAAGTCGAGTCGAGTATTGATGTGTTCAAGTAATTAAGTTATTTTAGTTTTACTAAGGTTTAAGCACTGCTTATATTTGTGATAACTGATAACCTTATATTTGTGATAACTGATAACTCTAAAGGATGAAGCTCAAACACAGTCTAAGCTTGACTCAAGCTCAACATGTTTATCAACTTGTTTAAATTGATCGTTTACATGAATTTAACGAAACCTTCACTTGTTTATCAAATTAAAGGTTAATAATTGAATAACAATAGCAAGTATACATGGGCTCATGATTGCTAATGAGGTGGTCTATGGAGTTAAGAACAGAGAGAATCATGATTTTTTATTCAAAATAAACTCCCATAAAGCCTTTGACTCGATCTTGTGGGACTACGTAAATGATGATATGGTTCATATAGGGTTAGGCATTATGTGGAGGAGTTTGATTAAGGAATGTTTCTCTTCTTCTAAAATGATCATCCTTATTAACAGGTCGCCAAGTAACAGGTCGCCAAGTAGAGAATTCAGTCTTCAGATGTGTCTTTGATAGAGGGATTCTTTATCCCCATTTTTCTTTGATATAGCAATTGAAGGTCTTTCCATTCTCTTTAGGGTATGTTTGAGATTGTGATGACGGTTCAAAGTGCTTTTCGCTTAGAAATGCATTAAAATAATGTTTTTTATTTTTTAAAAAATTATTTTTGACATCAACACATCAAAACGATCTAAATTTTTTTTTTTCATTTTAAGTAAAAACAAATTCAAAATTTAAGGGAACGTTGTTTGCACCGCGTTCCCAAACGAGGCCTTAGTAGAGTTGTAGATTCTGGGTATTTCAGAAGCCTGAAGGCAGATAATGGTATGCCTTTATCTCTCCTTTAATATACAGATGACCCTTTTATTTTTGCATTTAATGATTATGGTTCTCTTCTGCATGTTAAGAGGATCCTTCGCTGGTTTGCTCTTATATATGGCCTTCGGGTAAATTAATTCCAAAAGTTATTTGATTGGAATTAATTTAGATAATAATTATGTCTTATAGATGGCTAATAGTTTTTTTTTTTTTGTCACAATGATACTTTTCCAGTTAAGTATCTAGGGTTGCCTCTAAGTGCTAATCCTTGTTGTTTATCTATATGGAAACCAGTAATTTCCAATAGCAGGTCTAGGTTAGTATCATGGAAGGGTGAAATATTGAGCATAGCTTTCTGTATCTATCTAATTAAGTAATTATTGAATTCTTTGCTTTTGTTCTACATGTCAATGTTTCTTGTGCCTAAAGGTATCATTGGGTCCATTTATGCTATTATTTAAAGGTTTTTATGGAGTGGTAGCTCAGATACTTTCAAGATGTGTAAGGTAGCATGGTTCAAGGTCATTCGACCAAAGAGTTAAGGTGGGTTAAGGCTTGGATCGTTGTATAATAAAAATATGACGCTACTTTTAAAATGAATATGGCATTTAGGAGTTGGTAATTCAGGGGGCAAACAAGATTATATCGTGCATAAATATCAACTCACTTTTGAAAATGAGTTTTCTATGTTTGCTCATCAACTTTTTCCAACCTGGAGAGCAATTGTTAAAGTGTTAGCTCTTGATGAGAGAATTGATGAAGTTATTCGTGCTTTTTGTTGCTACAAGGTTGGTAATGACATGACTATTTGATTTTGGTTGGATGGGTGGTTTAGTTATGCTCTATTAAGGATGTTGTTTCCTTATTTATTTAGGTTATCGAGTCAATATAATGCTACAATCCAGGAGGTGTATAATTATGATTTCAATATAGTCACTTTATCTTGGAATCGACCTTTAAGGGATAGAGAGTGTCAGCAGTTTGGAGTCTTTTCTTGTTGAAGTAGAGAGGAATTTATCTAATTCTGATTCAGTTGACAGAAGTGGGTTATAGTTAGAGAAGAATGTGATTTTCACAATCAAATCGGCTTGTGCTTTTTTTGATGATATTCTACATCCAAGATATGAGAATTTTGGTACTTTGCTCTGGCAAGGTATATTTACTCCTAAAATTGAGATATTGTTGTGGTTGTTGTTGTACGATAGTTTGAGTACCAAGGGATTTCTTGCCCACAGAAGAATTATTAGTTATGATGATGCTTGTTGTTCTTTTTGTGGTATGAAAACTGAGACCATTGACCACCTTTTTATTTATTGTTCTGTGACTTGGAGATTCTGAAATTGTTTTATGTAATGGATTGGGTATGATAGGTGTATGCCAAAGACTGTTCAACTTTTTTTACAAGAATAAAATCATTTGTTACATGGAAAATTTCAACACACAAAGCCATCTATACGCTTTGTTGTGGTATCTTGCGGTCTATTTGGATTACTCGTAACAAATTAGTTTTAAATGTTGTTGATTCTAAATGGGATAAAATTTATGATTTAACTTTTCATCGTTCAGCTTAATAGCTTCGTGTTAGATTTGTATTGATCTAGCTAGATGTTTAGATTGTGTTTTGAGATGGTCTAATGATCATGATTAATTTTTTTGTTATTTTTTTTTTCACTGTAAGTTTTTCTTTTAATCAATTTGTTATTTTCTTAATAGCACAGGATAAATCTTAATAACATCCTCCCTCGATTACTATATAAAAAAAGAGTTAATAACTGGAAAAAATAATTTTTGGAAATGATATAAAATTTGTTTATCTTACATGAATTTGCCCCTGAAAAAGCAAATAGGAGCTTACATGTATGCTTAGTTGTGAGCTCGTAACCATTAAAATTATCAATTGTTGTCCTTTGTACAATCGTACTCATTGTTTGTATTGTCAACCTTCTATTGGAGTTCCATCCGTTAGTAAACTAAGACAGCCACGTGATAGTCACACGTTTTGTCTTTTAGAAGGCACGTGCCACAATCTTATCTGGTCTCCATTGAGGATTTCGTTGATTTATAAGCTGAATCTCGACGGAGATAGTATGATAAATATAGAAGATAGAGTGAAGGACTAAATCAAGATTCAAGAATCTCGTAAGTTAGGGAATAACTTGTTGTTAACTGAAAGTTCAGGACCAATTGGCCTTTCCAGTAATTGAATTCGAAATGTGAAATTTATTTTTTGGTTTATTAATGAAATGAAAGGGTTGTGATATTCTTTTCTCAGTAAATTGTAATTCGAGGAACGGGATTTCTTAATTAGGATTCAGACTTGACTGAATGAAACTATCAAGTAAACAAATACTTAGACCAAAGATTTGAGCAACAACTTCCTTAACCACCAGCTGGCCTCAACTATTTTTCTTGCCTAATTTATCTTCTATTCCAAGAATTGAATAAAAATAGAGTGTTCATCATTGCGGGGATCGAGTAGAATTGAAAGATTTGACAAAATTCTGAGATAAAATGTTGGTGGATTTTACTACTGGACACCTCCGAAGGAATGGACCACCTGTAAGAATCCAAACACTAACAAGAAAACTTTCAGATGTTTGGGCACACACGAGCTTCACCCACTTGCTTGACCGTGTCATACAAATGGAAAAAAGATTTACATACGAAAGGAGTGTTATCCTAACATAATCAATATTACCATCAAGATAGAGGGGTCCATATGAACACCTGCTATATATATATTAACTTGCCCCTTGAAACACCAATGGGCTCTATATACGTTCCCTTGAGCTATTATTTTCAAGATGAACACAGGTGAAGCAGGGTAGCCTAAGAGTACCCTAGGTTAGTAAGCTATATGATCTGTTTGTGTGCGTCGGTTGAACATTCATATAATCAAACACTGTTCACTGTCAACTTGGCGAAGCTAGTTTCAATCTCCGTAGTACTGTAAAAGCTAGTTTGGATAATAAGAACTGAACGTAGAATAAATTAATTACAGTGAGAGGGAGGGAAAAAAAAGAAAGAAAAGAAACCAATACTGCTTTGCTTTTTGTTATTTCAGATTGGTTGAAAGGGACTGTAAATAAGCAACTAGAGTTTCCAAAGAATAAAACAATACTTTTTGTGGGGTTGAGACTATATCCCAACTTAGATCACAAAACCCTAATAATTAGATATTGATAGTAACACTTCCTTGATCCAGGTAAGCCAGGTACAATATTGATGGCCAAGAAGCCTTAAGCTTCAATGGGGACCATAAACTTGAAGCCTGCCCTTCTCACAACATAATGAGCAGGAGCAGCATATTTGCAGGGCAAGGCTCTTGATTGCACTCAAGGTATAAATGTCACCTTCCAGAGCTTTAATTAGTGATGGAAGAGATAAGCAAAGGACACTGGTGTTTGATTGCCATCTCTTATGCTAAATCTTTTTAGCAATCTTCTAAATATTTCTCGCATATATAAATCATTGAACTCGACACTAGTTGTTCTAGGGCAATAGACCTAGCCTCCCTCCAGTAAGGAAAAACTAAGGCAACGTCTCTCTCTCTCTCTCTCTCTCTCTCGATCTAACCAAATGACACGACCACGTCTGCCTTACCCTCTCCCCATTCACCCCTCCCCCTTTTAAAGTCACGAGACCACACTGTCCCTTGTTGTTCTTTCAATTAGAGAGAGAGAGAAGGAGATGAGTTCAGGGGTTTGGCAGAGAAACTGAGAGCTTTCAAAGCTCCTTTTCCCCCCCTTCACTCGACTAGCCTCTTTATTGCAGTCTCAAACTGAAGTCATAATTTTATAAAGCTTTAGTTATTTTCCCATCTGAAAGAGTGTTTACCTCATTTTTTTTCTGTCTGTCTCTGTCGGTACCATGTAGGTCATCCCTGCAAACCCCTTCCACTCACACCTCTTAATTTCTCTTATCTTCTCCTTTACCATCTCAGTCTTCTCTTACTCTTCAACACTCCTTTTAACTCTTTCTTTTGTGTCTTTTTGCTTTCTAATTTGTTTTTCCAGGAGACACGAGAATAACCCATTAGACCTCAACAACTTGCCTGAGGATTACTCTAGAGATGGTAAACAAGTCCTTGATGAAGGCTCCTCCTCTGGTATGCACATCTATCTATCTATATATATAACAGAAATACGAGTTTAATACATAATCTCTCCCTCCTTCCCAGTCCTTCTCCTTTTCATTTTAGATAAAAGACCAAACAAGATAAAAAATAAATTAAGAAAAGGGAAGATCACAATGATTTTGCGGAAAGAAAATTAATGAATGAGGGCCGGCAAAATTCATTCTTTCCTCACTTAATTTACCCATTTTTAAAAAAAAAAAAATTACATACTATTTGGCATCATGAAGTCTCAATTGATACAATAAAGAAGAGGAGATGGAACGTCAGAGCTAAAAAAAGAGGGTTTAGAGAAGAGAGATCGATAACTAGGGTTCGGCTTTTGGTGCAAAGAATGGACTCATCTAAGTTGCTCTAATTGGCTCCTTTTTTTTTTTTTTGGCAGGCTACAGGAAAAAGAAAAGCGGCGCTAAGAATGGGAAAGAAGAGGGTGATAAGGTCTACGAGTGTAGGTTTTGTTCCCTCAAGTTCTGCAAATCTCAAGCTCTTGGAGGGCACATGAACCGACACAGACAAGGCAAAGTCATGTCCTCCCTTTCTTCACCTTCTATCAACATGTGTTAATCAAATACGTCAAAACATAGTACCTTTCATCTTATATTTTTTAATGGGAGAGTATGATTTGCCATGGAAATGAATAGTATAGCGTGGTCGCGTCAATCTTGAGGAAAACTAATTTGATGTGCTGTTGAAACTCTTGTGTGTTTTTGGTTATTTGATACCTTGATTGATTTGATTTGTGTCGCTGGTCGGTCAGAGAGGGAGACAGAAACATTGAACCGGGCTCGCCAACTGGTGTTCAATAGTGATACTTTAGCAGCCCCTGGGGGTCATCCAGGGTACGTAACTATGTACACCCATCATCTTTATCCACCATTGCTCTCTTGCTCTTGTCGTATCTCCTCCAATATCACTCCATATATACTTTCTTTATGGGGTTTCTATTACTCCATCCTTACTTCTTTTCTTCACATCTTACAAATGGAGAAGGAAACATGACAATCCTTAAAAGCAAAAGATCAAATGATCCACAGATACTGTTTTGAACTAGAAAGGTTTCTAATTTCATAATGTTCTACTTTTAGAAGTTCCTACGAGCTTCATTGTTTTATCTCATGTGATCAGCGATTCAAAGATCCTCCACCGGTTTTGTTCCGCGAAAAAAAATGTATTCCCGTTTTGATTTCATAGCAACAGAAAAGAACACATATATATATTTGATTTCACATCTTGCTGTTTTGCACCAAAGGTCATGGACATTATTTGACTCCAATCATAATATTTCTGTTTAATCTCAATAGTTACAAAGTTCATGATTATTATATACTTTATTGCGTTCTTCTTCTTCTTCCTGTATTAGAACCACTACAAGCTATTTGAAACTCTAAGAGTTGACTAGAAATGAAATTATTTTAACATCATATTTACTTAATTCCAATGTTTGAAAAGCTTCAACAACATAAATGGCTTTTACAGTCAATTACAATTAGATATTTTTATAGATTTTTAATTCAATAAAAAGGGTATGATTTGCTTTAGAATTGACCCATTAAAAACTAGTCTCACCAACGCCCTTCTTTCTTTCCTCTCTCTCACGCATATGCTTAGAATGTGATTTCTTAGAAACGAGGACAAGTTGGACGAATGATGTATTTTCACTTTCTCAAGTTAAATGAATTCCACAATTTCATAACTCATTTCAAACAGAAAATCTCAGTTAGCAGATTGAATCGGTTCGATCTATTTAAATTAGTTGAAATCAATTTCATCATAGAATTGGTTCCAACAAGTTGCTAAGAAACCAGATTCTTCTACCTAATATTCTTTGCAGCTGCCATCCGATGGGAACAGGGAGCTACATTCCAGCAGGCAACATTGGAGATCCATTTAGATCTGTGTACCCACCAAGACTGTTCCCTGGCTCTTCATCAACTCTCTTACCAGCACCACCAAATCAACATCCTCATCAATCATATCTATACACGCCTCCTTCACGCCTCCCGGCTTATAAATCGCAGTATCCTCAACAGCCCATCAACGATTACTACATTGGACATGTACTCAACAACACTTCACAAACATACCCTTCCCACCAGAACATGAACTACAACATGGGTGGCTCAGAATCCAATTACACTTGCATTGGTGCACCGGTAGGTCATGGTGGGTTCGGACCTGGTTCAAGCCGTAGCACGGAAGGAAGTGGTAGAGATGGATCACTGAGCAATCAGGAGGAAGGTTTGAATTGGGGAAGGAACCATGCAGCAGGAGGACAGCAGCAGTGTTTGGATCATCCTTCATCGATCAATCGGTTTCAAGATGGGTTTTAAAGATTGTTTTTGTTTTTCTTTCTTTTCTTCTGTTCTACTTTTGTGGGATTAATGGTAGTATTGAATGAAGCATATTGATCTGCCTTGACACGGTACCCATAGAGAGAGATAAAGAGAGGGACTTAACAAACTGACGAATGGGGTCATGCAAAGGAGGAGAGAAGTTTTAGCTTTTTATGTACAGGGATTGGTGCAGCTTTCTGAGCTCATGGACACTCTCAGCTAGTTTGGCTTGGAGCTGTGGGGTTTGGATGGGGGCATATGTTGGTGGTGGTACTGTAATTGTACAAACCAACTGAGAAAGAGAGGGGACTGTAGGCTATATAGCTTGTGAGGTGGGACAAGGAGTCCGATTTGAACTGAAAGTTCCTAACCCCCTTTTGCATTTGGACTTGATTTTGCATGGCTGCTTTCCTTTATACTAGCATTTTTTTTTCCCTTTCCTTTTCTTTTGCTGTTTCTTGTTTTATTTTGTGGCTCTCCACAATATCTTTGACCAAAAAGGAGTGAGAAGGTGAGGGTTTAATTTAACCCCTTCTCTCCCACACTCAACAGACACCACACAGACACAGATATATTCACACCACAAGAACCAAAATTGGTATCTTCTGGTTTCTTGAAACATTTATGGTTAAACCATGGCTTGCACAATACGGGCATTAATGACATGGAGAAAATACTTATGGGTCAAGAGTTTCATTCACCTGCTCTTGATTGCTGAAACAATAATTATAAAAACATCTGTCTACAAAAGTCTGTGGGTGCAGTAAATCTCTCTCTTCTTATTATTGCTGCGGTGTTTTTTTTATTAGTACATATTTCACTAACTGCAGTTTTAGTTCCTAAAACAATGAATCCTTCCTTCCTCTTTCTTTCAGTTTCCTCTATGGATCCTTGATAACTAAACAAAACAAGACAAATGTAACATCTAAAGTTGAGAATAAACCATTCACATTAAGGTAAGGTTCAAGTATTTTGGTCGGAGCTCTTCAATTAAACCATTAGCAGTGGTCAGAAAGTCAGGATCTGGCCAATAAATAAATAAAAGAGGCAAGGTGGGTTCTTTTAACAGAGCTTTCTTCTTGTATTTACTTCTGTGCACCGATAAAAATGCTTTAAAAGATTTAAATT
This sequence comes from Populus trichocarpa, assembly GCF_000002775.5. Taxonomy (NCBI): domain Eukaryota; kingdom Viridiplantae; phylum Streptophyta; class Magnoliopsida; order Malpighiales; family Salicaceae; genus Populus; species Populus trichocarpa. Next base: position 14,188,665 of record NC_037294.2, on the reverse strand, counting down.
TTAACTAATCCAGTTAAATTATAAATAATTAGCATATATAGATTGTTTATATCTTATGGTTGAGCGGAACAAAAAATAATAACATCTAATTCAGAAGTGAATAATTGGAGGGGGTTGGTGGGTACGTATATATATGCTTTGTTCTCGGCTAATGATCCAAATATCAGAAAAGTTTACTGGGGATAACTTATGGGTTTGGCCTTGGACAAATTGATATAACAATTTATTGGCTTTTAGAGTAGTTTTTCAAGTAATACAAACGGAGTTGAGGGTAATTTTTAGAGAGGATTGGTTACAGTGGCCAGAGCATAATATACATCAAGCTTTGGAAACCTGGATTAGACAATTTTAATCTCAGGTATTTATTGCTGATCATTCGGTTTTTTTTTTCCCATTCAATTGATCTTACGACTTGTTTCTTCCAATTTTGGACAATTCATGTGCTGTTAAAAACACTCTGGGAGTTAAAAAGCCATTGATTATTGTTACGTACTGAGTTAGCACATACTGAGACAAATTAATGCAGCTGCCTGAGCTGGGAGCCTCAGAAGAAGGTCACAGTTTCGGCCAAATGTTTCACTTGAATTGTTAAATAAAATGAGGAGTTTCAGGTGCTTAAAAATGCAAAATTTCTGAGAGATTGATGAATGATTGAGTAGGATGGGTGCTTGATTTTACCCGTATCAGCAATCTAATTGGCAGGGACCATCAAATACTAGAAGCTATACAAAAGACAGGTTCTGATGAGAATAAACCCTAACCCTGCTAGCCCTTCTATACATGTACAGACTACCAAAGCAACTAATAGGTTCTGCTGGACTGCAACTGGCCACCACTCTAGGCTCTAGCACAAAGCGATATGAACATGTCAACTTGGGATGCTAACATCGTGGCCCCATGCTGCTACAGCTTAACCTAAAATCGTTAGCTAGCTGCTAGCTAGACCCAGCTGAAATATATATACAAAGCAATCACGGACGCTAATTTATTTTCTTGATTTGGGATAACTGTAAGTGTATACTGTATATAAATCAGGAAATAAAAAGAGAAGGGAACGAGGGCAGTTGAACCCTCTTTTTCTTGTTTGTTTCTATTTGTATGTGCATAATTGGCTCCTCCTCCTGATCCTCCTCCTAATTTTGTTGGTGTGCTAGTAATTTGAAGTTGTGTTAGTAGCGATACTTGTAGCTAGCCATGCCCCCTCAAAGGCAGCTGCTTTGCTTTCATTACCTCTATATATATTCCGATGATGAAAGCAACAGCCATTTATCGTTTTCCCTTATTTTAGCTAGCTGTTTAGACTTACAAAGCATAAATCTTGCAGATTAATGACACAGATCCTTGAGGTCACTTGTCTTTTAACGATCTACTGTTGTTTTCTTATATTTTTACGATATTGGGGTTTGGATGCTTACGTTAAATCATGTCTTTTACGATTAAAAAAAAATTAATATAAATTCCATGGGTCTTTTAATTAAGTGATTGAGGTGTGCTATTTTGAATTCATTAGCGGGTATATATATTAAAAGGCACATATTTTGTTGAGTTAATAAGAAATTAATAAAAAATAAACACATGACTCCTTAGCGTATCATCAAATATGTACGAGCACCCAAGTTCCCTTGAGGTCGTGGCTTAGCGGTCATGGCAGAGACTTATTTCCTTCCTCAGCATCCAAATTCGATCTTCTTAGTGCATGTCTGTCACCACCGTAATACCTTACCTGTTTATTGGGCTTACAGGGTGTTTAGTGGATCCAGAGATTAGTTGTGGTAGGCGTAAGCTGGTCTGGACACCTCGAATTATCAAAATAAAATAAAAAAAAATATGGACGAGCATAAACATGCACTATCAACAAATGTTACTTACTTTAGTCAAAGAAAATAAAAACAAAATGTGTGTGTGTGTGTGTGTGTGTGTGTGTATATATATTGGTTAACATTTTTCGACATATTTAGCTAATTATTGAAGAGCACGCCCGCATTACTGATGAGAAAAATATAAAAAGTACTATTTATGGTTTATGTACACCGAAACTTAACAACCTTTATTAATATTTTATTTATGTTCCAAAAACATGATCTATTTTTGACCTTTCAAGGTCCAATAAAATACAATTTTGACGGTCGTTCTTAATTATTGATTTGTTTAGGAAGACATAAGGTTTACAAAATTTTATTTTATCCTTTAATAAATTATTTTACTAATTTACCAATTAATATTATATCTCAAGAAGAGAAGATAAGTAGACGAAATTCAAAAACTTATGGTACACAAAGGGTTAATGATAAGAAAAGGGTTAATGAGGGCTCTTAATGTGGGAAAAAAAGAGAGCCAGTACTGCCATGTGCTAGAATAGTAGTAAGAGTACCTAACCAGCAAGAAGTGTCATCAACTAGTACATAATTAAAGGAACTCGATGAATTATTAGATTATTACCCTTAATTATTTCAGCAATTCCCAAAAAGATCAGCCAGACATTAATTACCAGTGATGGCATGGTATCAGCTGAATAAACGAACGTGATAATACTCACCCTCTTAATTTGTTTTTATATTTTAAAATTGTTTTAAATTATTGATATTAAAATAAATTTTGAAAATTATAAATAACAGTTTGAAAAAAAACAAAAAAAAAATACCACCACAGTACTAACGGGATCTAAGCTGTCATATGGCGCTGAGTTTTTAATCAAGAACCTCTCTTCTACATTTCAAATCATTAATTGAAACACTTCACAGCTGCGCGACAACAATGAGAACCATAGAAATACCAACTGTTTAGCTACTGTAAATCTCTTTCACACCCAGAGGATCTTTGTCAACCTACAGTCCCGTACCTTTCTCGAACATATCTCGGGATCAAAAACAACACGGAGAGAGATGTGGAGGCATTAATAGTGTTAATTTAAATGTGCTTCTCTGTGATATATGTAGAGCCAGAACTACACTAAAAAAGTTGCATGTAACTGTCAATATACTGAAACATGAGAGATTGCATGCAAAGACATGGCAATATAGGCAGCAAAAGCAGCCGGCTATAAGAGAGTAGACTCAGCGTATTTTCCATGCAATATCAAGTGTGGGAATGTTTAAAGCTGCTGCATGGCTTTATTTCTTATCAATTTATAGCCTTATTTAATTTGTCTTGTTGCTGCAGAATCTGATAATTACATCCCTTTAAGCAGCTTTACAGTAAGTTTTCTATCACTAACTCCGATCCTCAGTCGAGGCGTCTTAATTACTCATTACCTTTATACATTTTGCCACTCTCTATCTCTTCCCTTTTTTGTTTTGCACTGAAATGTTACAATACTTGCCAGTGTCCTATTCGTTACTCATTAATGCTTGCCTCGAAAAAGGCCAAAACAGCGGCCATGGGTGCCTATTTTTGGCTACTAGCATAAGAAGTTGTGAAATATTACTATTTTGTTTTGTCGCGGATTTAAAACGTCTTTTTTAATTTATGTTGTTCTATCTAAATTTTAATTTTACTGTTCTATTTTTTTTAAAAAAAAATATCACCATTGGTTGGTTACTTATGAATGCTAGTGGCTAGCCTGGTAATTAAACTAGCTGAACCAACTAATTAACATCTTTAATGTTCTTACTATATGAATTATACTTCAGGTATATTAATTTTGTTTTTTTTTTAGGGTTGTTCCATGGAAGATGAAATGTCTCCCAAAGAAATCTGAATTGATGAATTAAAAAATTCATTAATGAAAGTTTTATTTGAATAGCATGGTGATCGTTAGTCATGACACTAAGCAAGTTCAGAGTGTGAAAATATTAAGAATTGAGCAAGTTTTTTTTTTTTGTAATGAAAGACTTATAACCCGTAAGCCAAATTTTTGACTGAAAAATTACTCATGAATGATTAATGAGAATTGGCTATCTTAAAAGAGATATATTGAAAGGTACTTGAAGAATCCAACATAACCAAATCCTAATATGTTTGCTTATACATCTATAGTTTGAAACTTGATGTATGTTCATGCATGGTATGCACAAGACTGGATATTTCTCTTACAGTTGGTCTAGTGAGTCAATTCTAGTTCACATAATGAAACACCAGTTAATACTAAACCCAATACTTAGTTATTTTAAAGGCACTTCCAATTTTACTTTGTATTTTTATAACGTTAAATCTATGTTGAATGTTTACACAAATGTATATTAGTATATATGATCATAGGTGAATTGTTTCTAAGAAGTTCACATCGAGTTACTTGATGATATTTGCAAGAGAAGTGATAAGGGAGAATTAAATGTATCTCCATAATATATATTGCACTCAAGTTTGTGTTATACTATGATAGTTAAAGTCTCATCATTAACCTGTTTTCTTTGTAATCTACGATCGATGGTTGTTTTTAATTAATATAAGCAACTATAATATTTTTTTTAAAAAAAAAGGTAAATTCTCATCCATCTCAACAAACATTCTACTTTTCATTTTAGATCAAAGTATACTGAAACATATGATTGAGAAGTTAGAATTCTGTAAAAGACAAATGAGCTTGATAATGTCCTCGAATTAATTAGTCAGCAAGGGAAGAATTGTCCGGTGGGTTTCTTCCTTTTTTTTAAAGGAATCCAAGCCCTGGATTCTCAGAAAAGGGGGTGGATTGGGATAAAAGCCAGCCACTTTTAATGTTGTATAAAATTTAGGAGAAGCCCATAAACAAGAGACTGTTTTTGCGAATTGAAGAGCTAAAAAAAAAAAAGAACAAGCATCTCTTGAATGGACCAATGGAAACATCTCCTGAGCTTACTAAACGAACCTCAAGATGAAAACGACCCTTCACTTCAACAGAATGAAAGTGGGTTCTCAGTTCAGATCACGCCTTTGATCAAGTGACGATGCCCTGTTCTTACAGGGATTCTATGGGCCGTCCGCACGGGTTTTTTCTTTCCTCACCGGTCTTGTTTACTTCTGTCGTTTCTTGATCTTGATATAGCTAGCTAAAGACACCTTTATCACTCTCTCAAATATATGTACGGCTATATCTTTTATATCTATATAGATTTGTTTTTATCAAGTTTGATGCATGAAAGGATTGTCTTTTGAGAAACAGACACTCCTTTGAGATGCATATGAATGAGATATATAATTATGATGTTGAGAAATGTAATTATTCCAGGTAATATAATTAATTATGTATTCTGGTGATTAAAGATGTTTGTTTTATATATTTTTTATTTTTTAAATTCGAATCTTGAAAGCAGAAATTTATTCTCATATGGAAGATATATCTTTAGAATAGTTTGAGAAAAGTTCAATCATAATTGATGTATAAATTGAACTAAAATTATACCTTACTGCCGGGAGAGAAAAAAACAAGCAGGCTTGCTTCTTCTTCTTTTTTTTTTTTCTTTTTTTTGCGCTTGTGAGTTGTGAAGGAGTTAATCATAATTGCGCATGCAGCTTAGGTTTTTTTGTTCATAACAAGAATGTTTTGGTTTCTTATGCCCAGATGCCAAGCAAATTAATTGTGTGTGGTCCTTCTCCCTGTCTGCATATCATTGTTTCTTTGTCATTGGTAGTGGTTTGCAACTTGTTCTTGTAGTTCCGTAGGCTTTTTCTTCCCTTGTTTTTATGTTTCTAGTCCCATAAAGTGGACAGAGATAAAATTTCACCTGAAAAAAAAATAACAGGGATGATGAGATAACCCTAAAAATTTAGTTACTTCACTTCGTAGCTAGTATTTTCTTTTTCCTTCTCCTTTTCTTTTTTCATTTTTAGAAGAAGATGCTAGAAAATCAAAGCTGTGGTGTGATTATTCGTAAATTTATGAGAGGTGTTACATGTACAACACAATAATAGTAAATATAGTACCAAATACCAAAATCTCCAAGTGTTCATGCATGAACTGAAACTCGACGTTCAGATGACAATTTCCCAAGTATATGGATTATTCAGATCTTTTTGGCAAGTTTGAAGGTTAATTGAATTTCTTTCCCTTGATATTATTTTAGGGAAAGAAGTTTTAGGAGCGAATAAAAAACACAAATAATTCATTTCCATCCCAAGTTTTTAATCCTGTCCTTTATTGAAAGGATGAGGAAAATATACTTGTTAGATTTTGATATTGCTAATTGGCAATGGGCTTGTAATCATTATCAACCACAAGAAACAGGTCCATCTCTGGTACAAGGCCGGCCTTGCAAAGAAAACCTTTCCTTTCCTTTTCCCTCCAAGCCATCTTATGGACCACAGCAGAATCATGTTATGAGTAATTTTGAGCTTCATTTTTATCCCGAGATTTTTTTTTTAGAATATATATATATATATTATCAGCTTTGCAGTTACAGTTACAGTTTTAAGTTAAAAAAAACAACAAATTATAACCTGTCCTTAATCAAAAGAATTTTTAACATGACCCATGCAAAACTTTTCAAATTTATAATCGAGACAAAACACAGACTACATCACAAAAGCAATCAATCATGAATAATACTATTATTCATATCACCAATTGGATGGAGAATCATACATGAGGTGTGGACTTGTTTTCGGTCTTTAACATGTACTTGTCTGGTCTAATGAATGCAGTTACAAACATTGTCACAGGAAGAGTTGCTATTCGAAAACAATAAATTTTAGACAAGAACAGGTAAACATTATGTGCAGAAAACAAATGAATTGATATCTTAAAAGAAATTGATACAATCGTGGGGTTTCTTGGTATTTCAGCAAAGATCATAATGGTATAAAAATATTACCAATATGAAACTCTTGGTAGTTTCCAGTTTTTGTAAGATTGTGTTTTTACATAGTGAAATAATGTACATTTTCTTTTGGTTTCTTTTTTGGCATGCTTGATTATGTGATCTTGAGATATAATTTTATAATCAAAGGTCGATTATGGAATAACTATGACTTGCCTTCACCTAACCTAAATGAGCCAAATTTAACATTTACAAGCTCGCCAGCTGCGCTGGCAGCAAAAGCTGCACGCTCTGCTTATGCAATGGCAGCTCGAGCTCTCCCCAAAACATCAGATGCTTGTGGTGTTGTCTCCCTGTTACCATCAGTCAATGGTCCGGCATTATGATTCTTGATTGATGGTTCAATTTTGTTAGAAGTGTGACCTGGGGCATATTGCTCACAGTGCCAGAAGCTTGAAGATGATGAGATCCTTGTTTGCTATCCATATTTATGGTACGATGGACCCCATTGGAAAGTGGTGATAGAGGAGAGCTCTGTTTGGTAGGAGCTTGAGGAAGTGTGGCTTCAGCCACAATCTGCTTTGATCCACCCTGGAGATAACATAAAGGGTCAGATATTATATCCGAGTCATGCAACAGACAACCAAAAATGCTTTCTTAAAAAAGGAAAAAAGAAAAGACAACAATAAAAGCCAAGACAGGTCAAGAAGTAGGCAGTTAGGCCTAACCTAAACTTTAAAATGCGCCAAAGTTAGATTGTTCTAAGTTCGTTTATTTCATGAACAATTTTAAACAAGCCGCATATTCAGCCAAGATCAAGTTTTTTGCATGTTTAGACATTAACAAGCCTATGAAGCCATGTTTCAGTTGAAGAACTCTACATATGAGCTAATCAGACATTATTTCTTGCAAAAAAAGTTGTGGATGCACACCCATTGGTCTAATAGTCTTCCTCCAAAGATGAGAAAACACATCTTTCTAGTTGGGTGCGGTGCTCATATACCCTGTACAAGGCTTACAAAAACAGATATTCTGAATCCACTTTGTCGCTTTCATGTAATTGATGATGCGTATTCAGAATCATCAGTCAAATCATGTTATCTTACATAGTACAGAATTGTCTACATAGCTTAAGAATAGAATGCATGATATCATCTCTAATTTTAATAAGCATCATGAAGACAATGACATCATCCTAGGCAAACAGGCTAAACGTAAATGATTCAAATACGATCCCAATTGGCAAAGATTAAAAGTTTGTAGCGTTGAGTTGGTAAAATATACTACCTTAGATCCACATTACTGCTACATTTGACAACCCAACCCAGTACCAGCACATGGGATTGGCATAGCACTAATTAATCAACCAAATAACAGGCAATTAACCCAAACAGCCATGAAATATCTCCATATACTTGACATCTGGATCAAATTGAATTTACTCCGTCATATCAAGGCTAAGGTGATGATCACCATATTTATCCTGTAGCTTAAACAAAATTCCCAACAGGCTCGCATAACAAATTATATGACGTGTGCATAAACACCCCAAGCAGTGGCGGAGGGAGGGGGGTGGCAGGGGCTGGGGCCCCTGCAAGAAAATGCCCCTCCCTTGTAAATATTTATAATTTTAATAAAAATAACTGATTTTTTTTCTTTGCCCCCTCTAATTTATAATTTGGCCCCCCCTAACTATTTTTTCTTGATCATTGTACTGATCCTAAAAACGCGTTATAGGAAGGTGCGTTCAGCATCAAGATCCTAAAAACGCTGCTCTGGATCTAGATCTTGATCATTGTACTCGACAATCAGAACAGAAAGAAAGACTCATCCTTTCGGCCATTTGTTTTTAGAAATTTTCAATTAAGGTTCTCCCATTTGGAACAAAATGTGATGTCCCAACTCATCTCAAATCAAGGAAAAAAAACTCCTTGCAGTAAATAAACTTACGACTGACTTTCAAGAATGGGAACACGCGCAAGTAAAAATTAGAAGAACAGCTCCAATATCTCATATGCAGCCCATATATTCTTTTTCCTCGTTACATGTTCCACCTAACAAAATCAAACACCAAAACGCTGTTTCTTTAAAACATCATAATTACTAAGCACATGAAAGAAAAACAAAAGGCGATTCAATAGTAATTATCAAAATCATCCAGAAGGTGGGTGCCTACTCGAATTCGAGCCATTGCTTCTTGTCCAGCCTGAAGAAATTGCGCAATCTCCTTGCGCATATTTTAAGCTGCAAATCTCTCTTATTTTGCAGCAATTTAATGCGCGAGATTGCCAAATTCAAGCATTTTTGCTACAGAGTAGTCATCAAATATAAAATTTAAACCATCTAAAAAAATCACAACAGAAATTGGAAAAAAAAATCCAATTTCAAACTAATGCAAATAAAGATAAAAACAAAAAATGAAAATGAGAAGAGAAGATACCATTTAGAACCAAAAAGGCCTCTGTTGAAGAGTTGGTTTAAGAGGGACATTGATCGATGCTTAAACAGAGACGGGTTTCTGGTTATGATTCAGTTCGAGGTTGGTTTTCTCGATCGTCGATCTTAATACTGCACAGTTAACTATATTGCTCAGGTCTATGTCCACGGCAGTTTTTCTCAATTGAGAATAAAGAAACAAGAAAGATTGAAAATACTTCGTCTTCTTTCTTTGCGACAAATTTTGATTTCAAGAAGAAATCTGATCCGTCCATTCTCTTAAAAAGTAGAACTGCTTCCCTATTTGTTTCCATATGTATAAATCACCAAATCCACGTGGAAAATAAAAATAACCTTGTAATATTTTTTTTATTAATAAATATCAAATATATTATTTTATCTTGATAAAATTATACATGCCAAAAATGAAAAGACTTCTACCCTGTATAAAATAATATTTATTCTCTTGTGTCACAGTGCAAAATATATGCCAATAAATTTAACTCTGTTATATTCTTAAAAAATAAATTAATTTATATATCACATACCACGTTAAATAATATAAAATATATAAAATAATCTTTTTAAATCATTACTTGCACTTTATTTTAACAATTAAAACTTGAGAAAAATATTAAAAATAGATTCACAAAAATCAATAATTAAAATTAAAAAATATTAAAACATGACATCTCTAGATATCAAGCGTCTTCAATAAAGGAAGAGAACATAGAAAAAAAACCAAATGAGACAATAAAAGCTCATTTTACATCACTAGAAGACACTGCATATATCGTTCAAAGTGTGTGACGTCTCCCACATGCTGATGCATATATGTTTTTACATTTAAAAATCACAAATTAAATAGTAAATTATGGTATAACTCTCAACCAAATCAATAATTATATATAAAAAAAAAAAAGTGAGAAGAAGACGATAACATACATGTTTCAATAGCTTAATTTTTTTGTTTTTAAGGTCATATACATGATCTCATTGTATTCCAAAATAAAAGGACAATAATATCCTTATCTTACAGTGTTAGTTGTTTTATCCCAATGATATTTTAGTTTTTTTTATATTTATAAATATATTAAATAGACAGAATACCTTTAAATAAATCTACAATAACTAATGTAATATATAAAAAGATAAAAATACTTCTAATTCAAAGAAAAACAACTTTTATTAAGAAAGATAAAAAAGTCACTACAATATATTATTGAATAGTAAAATATAAGGGAGAATATAGTGTTTTTTCCTGCCTTCTATTTTAATTGTGTTGTAATTTTCATAAAATTATAAATTTAGCAACCTGAAAGGAATTGATGTTTGTCGATGTCCGTATCGCAACAGCTCGTCTCAACGCTTAAAATATTCAAAACACCTCTTTTGTTTTAAATAAAAATAATTATTTTTTATTCGGTTCAGTTTTTATAAAAAAAAATTACCAAACTGGTTTTTTGAAAAAAACCGGTTCAAACCGATCGGTTTCAGTTCGATTCGATTATTTTGGGAAAAAAACCGGTTCAAAACGGTTTGACTCGATTTTTTCCGGTTTTGGCTTGTTTTTTCGGTTCGATTCGATTTTTTTAGTTTCAGACTTATAAAACCAAAACCAAACTTGTTGGTTTTTAAAAAATTCTAATCAGTTTTTTTTACAATTCATTTTTTTCAATTATGTTTTTAAAATTTTCTCCATTTAACCAGTTTTTTTATTTTTTTTCTCATCTCTAATTTCACGTGTCTTTTTACATGATCGCTGGAGCTCAAATGTTTTACAGGCATGTGCTGTGTTGTCATTTTGAGAACATAGTTTATTTACGAAATGGAAACAGCTTTTAAAAATATTTTTTATTTATAAATATATTGAAATAATATTTTATTATTTTTTTTAAATATATAAAAATAGTTTTAAAATATTATTTTGAAACAAAAAAATAATTATTTTTTTTCAAAATAATGTTAAAACAAAAAAATAATTATTTTTTTTCAAAATAATGTTAAAACAAAAAAATAATTTTTTTTTTTCAAAATACTGTTAAAACATAAGAACAAACAACTTCTTATACTGATTTATATATAATAACAATGGCATGCTTTTGGAGCGGCAGCCATCACTAACCCAGCAAGGATCTGCAGAGAGATTGAGATTCTACCATTTCGCAACGCCTCGAATAAAAATGGCTCATAACCTCAGAAAGTTGTTCTGCATATGCTATTCCAATGAAGCCAATACGATTACGATAATCCAGAAGGTGAATAACCTATATAAGTTTTGAGTACAGCCATTTTTATTTGATCTTCTGTGTGTTATGCTATAGCTATCCATGAACATCATTTGAAGTACCAACCTAGCAATCTGTCATTATACTTCATAATTCTCAATGAACAAACACCATTGACTGAACTGAAATTTGTCTTGGTTTCCGGATCCTCCTAAAAATTAGCATTGTTAACTAAATTTGAAAAATTGGTTGGGAACGGGTGACTATCCCAATAGCCAGAGGCAGGGCGAGGAAATCGCATAGAGAACTGTAGCATGGAAAGAATATTTTACTTAGCCGAGCATCTGGAATCAAGCCACGCAATAATATCATCGAAGACTGCAAAGATTTTGGTATCAGGCTCCCCTTCAAGAATGCTGTGATAGGCCCCTTCATAGAGCTTTAGCGTTTTGTCTTTGCTAGAGGCCTTCTGATAGAGAAACTGGCTAACTAAAGGATCTGTCACCTTATCAGCAGCTCCATGAAGAATCAACAATGGGGATGAAACCTGCAACATGAGTGAATCGATCAACTTATCTTGATATTTATGTGTTTGTGTGTATAACATCAAAAGCACACACTGCGTTGTTGAGACAACAAAGATAGATGAAGGAATCATGAAAATACAATAAGATAAAACCCAACCTTTTCCACTTGTTTCTCAATATCCTTGGTAGCATTTAGGAGCTCCACAGCAGTTTTCAATCGCATTTGGTCATTGTAACAGATAACATTATAGTCGGCCTGAAGTAGAAATAAAGAACAAAGATTTTTTTTGTGAAAGCATCTAGGGAATACTGAACATTTGAAATTTAAAACACACAATTACATCTACCAGAAAATTCCAGGAAGAAATTTGTGACTTCTTTGAGTGAACATTCACTCACTTATTGATTTTCAGATTTTTTTTATGGACAACACAAGTTCTTAAATGTTATAAAAGAGAAAACAAGTTGATATGGGAATGTTGCAGAAGTTATGAGAAAGCAGTAAGCCCTGATTTTACAGATTAGTGACGGCTAAGTTTCTTTATGAGGTTATGATATGATCTATATGCTAGCAGATTTTGAATTATAAGTATAAATGCACAATAGGGTTTTCTTTATTCATATTAGCAGATTCTGAATTATTGGGTTTACTGGTTATAATCAAGTAGATGTTCATTTTGCATTCAAATATGAGATATGCTATAGTGATGTTCAGAAGGCAATTCATCTTGGTAGAAATGAAGATGCATGGGTTCTTCACTTAATTGTAATCATTGGAAAACCAATCAAATAACCTATTGAAAAGCTCGAGGAGCATATTATTCATCAATGCTGTAAGGTTGTCAGACAAAACCAACATAAAACCAATTAATTTTCGAAATAAAGCAACAAAGTTACTGGGCACTTGAGGCCCAATAATGAGCTTGGTTTTCAATTGTCACGTTTAAAACACCAAACAGCATGACAGTGAGGCTCGTTGTGGCAGCAAGTGAAAGGATTGGTTCAATATGATACAAGTCTTCTGAACAGAGAGTAAATAGAATACGCACCATTTTTCTTTTCTTCAGGTCTCTGAAGCAAAGTGCTGCTAGATCTTTCTGTGGCAAGAGCTTTGCTTTTGGCATAACTTTAGAAAGAAGAATTAATGCCTTAAGAACTGGTGCTGGGGGCTGAACATCCTCTGCAATCTTGGCAAGAACTTGAGGTTAGAAAATCTTAAAGTAATCATGAGTAGCTTTCTGCAGATAAAATAGTTATGCTTGCAACTTAAAAACCCAGAGAAGTCAGACCCTGAAAGAGCAAACAAATATTAATCCACGTGTCTGTTTATGAAGAGCGATGATGATCCTACCCACCTAAGTGATGATAAGATAATAGTGATCAATTTGCAATAGCAATATCATGTGTCCCCATTTGCAAAATTTAAGAAGCAAACAGATGGTTAAACTCAGGTGCAAATTGTAGCCACCACTCTTTTCACTGGTCAAAAGAATCACAGACAACTGTTTGAGATCCTGCATCTGCCGTCTTTTATGTCAACTTTCCAGTATCAGATGCCATTGATCTATATTGTCAGGCCAAAGTTGATCAAGCAAACCATGTCTTTCAGAAAGTTCAATTCCTTCCTGAGCACTATTTTAATCATTATGATAAGGGCTGTTTGGTAAAGAAATCGCTGAAACCTCCAAAGCAAAGCTTTTTGCCAAAGACTATATACCAAGGCTTTGCTTGTCTCTGATAATGATGAAATCAGGCAAGGTAAGAGCGGTGACAGTAGATCACTTCGCAAAATTCAAAAATCAGTATGCAGAGCTAAAGGACCACAAATGAGCTTATTCAGTGGACTTGGTAACATGTTTTAGTGATGATAAACTGTTCTACAGTCTGACTAAAACTTCCTCTGCTGAGGCACGCTATTAACCTCCATGGCAGCTGAAAACTGTTTGTCAAACATGAAATTCCTAACAGAAACCCACGAATATATGAACATAGCGCATGAATTTATGACGATCTATTAGTATGCTAAACTCCAGGATATGAGCTGGCTAGGCATTTATAAATATGCTTTTCCAAATTTGACAGCATACTGATGCACTTCTTCAATCGGGTACCAAATGTAGGGGATTTGCTTTTTGCAAAGTGCAATTAACTATTTGTTCTCTCATGAAATAAGGGAAGGGAAGCTTGTAAATAATCCACATACTTAAACAGGCGCAGAAATGCAAATGGATTACCAATGAGCTCATTAAAAAGAAAGGACTCACTAAAACTATCTCTGTAGTAGGAGAAAGGATGGGCTTACTCTACACATAGGGGCTACAAGGATTATGCCATCCCATGCACGTGGTTTTTTTAGATGAACTTTGAGAGCAACAGCTCCTCCCATGGACTGCCCCAGTAAGAAGCAGGGCAACCCTCTTAACTCAGGACGTCCTGCCAATCATGATATAAAACGAATCAGAAATTAAAACTTCCCAGTATTTATGTGTATCAAATACTAAAACAAGAAATAATCACAATAACTTTATAGTCATTGCATGACAAGTTGCGTATCGAACCTTTTATTTTTGTGTACTGTTCAATAACATTGTCAGCTAATTCATCAAAGCTTGGTATGTAACCATGCAATCCTTCAGATAGGCCAAAACCAGGATGGTCCAAAGCATAAACACCATATCCAGATGCAACAATTCGTTTTGCAATACCTGAGATTTCAAACTCTCCACATATCAAACACGGAATGTTACCGGTGAATCTATGTGAGCATATAAAAGATAGAATGGCAAACCTTCAAAGAAGAAGGTACAGGTATCACCATAACCATGGCAAAAAAACACAGCGCCTTTCATTCGAACTCCAGGTTCCGGAATCCATCTTTTGCAAAAAATTTCCAAACCTCTAGAATTCCTTTCATACCACTAAAGAATCCAATAATACAATCACCGAGATTTAATTAACAACCAATTAGCATCTAAAAACAATTCACCTTGGGTTTGATAATATGACTAAATGAATTCATTTCAACCAAACCAGTCGAAAATAACTCCAAAAATGTCTTCTTCTTCTTTTTCCTTCTCTTTATTCCCCTTTCATCAGGACAATATGGAAATTAAATTCAACCCGGCTCATAATGTTTGGTGTTTCCAAATAAGAAAATTGAATTACAGATCAATATTCACGTAAAGAAAAGGTACCTTTTTCATGATCGAAAAGAAAAAAACTAAATGTGTAAACAAATTTCAAATTGAACAGGGAGATGCTCGCTTATAGAGTAAGAAGTGCTAGCAACAAATATTAGTGGAGAGCAGCAGAGCGTACCTCGTATGTCTTCCCAGGAGGTGTCATCTATCCACCAATAAAAACCCAAAACAAGTAACAACGGTCACTATCCATGTAAATTCAAGAGATCAAAACAGGTACTACGATCGTGATCAGATCAAGAAAACAAACCTTGAAAAGTGGGTGATCAAGCTCCTGTTGCACTTGAACGAAAGCTGACCGAACCCTTCTGCGAGCTGGTGCATGGTCTAAATTTTGCGAAGCAATCAAGTTCAGCTCTTCACTCACACCATCTATTGGCTTATTCAACTTAGCGGTCACGACAGTTGACTGGTGGGTCCTTGATGACATTGGAAATGGTTTAGCGTTTGGCTTAATATCAGGCCGATGAAAAGTAGGTAGGAACCTTTTTAGCGGATGGATGATCGGAGATTCCAGTTTCCGGCGAGAGAGAGGAGGGTTAGGTGGGCGGAATCTGAGGGTGAAAGACAGATCCATTGACAGAAGAAACGAACTACGAAAAGTGAAAGAAATCTTCCACTAAAAAAATAGTTTGTTCTGGACTACTGCTTTTTGTTTCCTTTTCTTTTAATGGGCGTGCGTTGCTACAATTTTCGCAGCTTTGCACGTGGTCTTTTTTATTTTGTTCTTCCATGTGGTCGGTTTTGACGGTCAACGATAGTAATTTTGTGGTATAATCCACATAAAATCTTTGAAAATTGATCTTTCTGTCTTAGCTAGGTGGGTCATTCGATTCGATTATACTAGGTCGGATAATTCTTTTTAGATAAAAAAAATATATATATATATACAAGTTTTCAAATGTGTTTTTTTAATTTAATTATAAAAAAAAAGTTATGCATGTATTTAATTAAATATATTGATAATTATTTGTGTCAATAAATACAAAACAATAAAGTGTTAACATGTTTATTTAACTCGTTTCATTGCAAGTCTTATAAGTTTTTTTTTAACGTAAAAGAATTAATGTGTAAGTGTTATTAACGTATTTTTTAATATCGAGTAAGAATATAACTTTAAATCAAAATGTCGATACTTGCATATAATAAAATATAGTAAATATTATATATATATATATATATATATATATTAATAAAAACATATAAGATTTTAAGCTAATTTTTAACATAGCAAACGAAGTGAACAATATTGCAACTGTTACAATAAAATATCATTTTCTTAGTCTTTGTATACTAATTTTTCAAGAAAAAAAGTGTAAAGAAAAAAATTACAAAAAAATAAAGATAAAAACAAAAATAATGGTATAAATAAGTTAAATGTAGAGTGATATATATTCAAAGTGTAAAGAAAAAAAAATCTACAAAAAAGTGTAAAGAAAAAAAAAGGAGCTAAAAAAGTATTACAAAAAAATGAAAATAAAAAAAAAAGATGATAAATAAACCAAATATAAAATGATAAAAATATCAAGTAAAACAAAATATGAGAAAAACTTATTTTTCAAAAAAAAAAATGAAGATTACAATTTTGTCACCGCTACGATTACAAATTTGGCAAAGTTTACAGTTATGTCATTTTCACAAGAAAAAACATTGTTTTCTTTTAGTTAATGTACTAGTTATTTGACCAATGTTTCACCGTGGGTCGAATAGTTCTCTCAACAAAAAAATAAATATGGAAGTATTTCAAAAGTTTTTTTTTCAAAAAAATCTAACTACAAATAAAAAAATTCATGCATGCATTTAATTAGACACATTGAGAACCATATATGTCAATAAATACAAAAAAAAAATTGTTGACATATTTATTCATCTCGCATCGTTGCAGGTTAAATAAAAAAATTTATTACGCAAAAAAATTAATGTGTAAGTGTTATTAATGTATTTTTTGATATTGAATAAAAAATACAATCATAAATCAAAATTTTGATGCTTAAATATAATAAAATATAATAAAGATCATATTTATTAATAAAAATAAGTAAAATCTTAAGTTAATTTTTAACACAATAAAAAGAATTAAAGAATGTTACAATTACTATAGTTAAACACTATTTTTGTAGTCTTTGTATAATAGGTGTTCAAAAACAAAAAGTATAAAGAAAAAAATAAAAAACAAATTGTAAAAGAATAAAGATTAGAACAAAATGAATTGTATAAATCGATAAAGTGTAGAATGATAAATATTCAAAGTGTAAAAAATAAAATAAAAACAATATTTAAAAAAAAGTGTAAAGAAAAAACTAAAAAACTATTAAAAAAAATAAAGTTAAGAAAAAATAGTGATTATTAGGTCAATTCAAGTATAAAGAGAAAATTTTTTTTTTGCATAACAAAAATAAAAGTTATAATTTTGTCACTGCTACAGTAAAAATAATTGGCAAAATTTATAACCATACCATTTATATACAAAAACATAATTTCCTTTTAGTATATTGATAACAATCATATAATTGATTTGATAGCTAAAGGAAACAGTGATGATGGATATTAAAAAAAAAATGTCATTTATCCTTTACTTGTTTTTTTATTGTAGAAATATTTATATTCTCAAATCCACATATATCCAAGAAAGGTTTTATATCAAATTAGAAAAAATAGTAAATACACTTGATAAGTTAGATAAATGCACAAATAACAAGTAGAACTTATATAGTAATATATTTATGTACAAATGGAACTCATATATTAATCGACGTGTCAGGTTAATGACAAGTGGGTTGATAGGTTGAGACTAAACTATTTTTTTATAGAAATTAATCATTTAAATATTGTCTGGGACCAATATGATCTTTAATGTCTTTTAAAAAATATACTGTGTGATAAATGGTTAAGATAAATAATTATTTTTTCCCTTATATAAAATCTTAACTACTAATTTTGAATTTATCTATGTAATGCGTTCATATTCTAAAAATAAAAAGTTTGTGTCATTAAAAAAAAACTCTTAAATTGCTAGCCCACCCATAAAATCACTGTACTAAAGCAGCCATTATTTTAAAACTTGATTTAATTTGATGGGTTAATCCGTGACCCGATAGTTCATGATTTAAATTAGATCGAGTTTCAAAAAAAATAAAAGGAGAATTGATTCAGTATAACCCGATCAAAAGTTTAAGTCAACTTATGACTTGATTAATTAAAGAAAAACCCAGTTAAAATCATAGTTTTCAGACCCGGTCCGGTCCAAGCCTCGGGTTTTGAGCGGGTCACCAAGGTCAATTTTTTTTTTAAAAAATTAAAACGACGTCGTTTTAGTAAAAAAAACAAAAGTTAACGGGTTGCAACCGGGTCGCCAGGTCACACAGGGTTTTTCCTTCCCTTTTTTTTTCTTCAACCCAGCCTGGTTCCAACCCCGGGTCGACCTGACGGGCCGGACCGAGTTTTAAAATTATGGTTAAAATCCTATTAAAACTTGTTTATTATTTTTATTTTATTTTATTATAAAATAAAAAAAAGTTAACATAAATTAACTTAAATCAAGTGACTTGATCCGTCATCCTAGATTTATTCCGGATCATCTAAAACCCGTGAAAGGAACCGAGACAAAATTCAGTTCCTTCACTGTTTATATAAAAGGTAGAGCAGCTGACCTATTTTTCATTTTATTTTTATTTCTGTCTTTCAGTTTTTTCGTTAACAATGCGTAGGGTACTGCTGCCATAAATCTTTCTCCGCAAAGCTGCTTTGCAGGGAAAAGAACTTTTTTTAACCTTTCACTATCCGAGGCTTTTCTCTCATTCTCAACCACAAATATAGAATGATCACAGAGGAAATCCATGATAAAAAAAACATAAAAAAAATATCTGACTGTGCCTAGGAATTTCTCCGAAGTAAAATATGACACGTGGCAAACTACTTATCTGACAACCTACTTAGCTTCTAAGCCAACTTAATTACAGTGGCAGTACTAGTTAAGATTTTGGCAGTTTCAGGCTTTCAGCAAAGCATTGTCAGCTTCAATATAATCACCGATTGCTTTGCTGGCGGCTAAGGTTTTGACGACCTAATTATTAACAAAACATTAAAAGAATTAACTAAATCACTGTAGGCATATAATCATATAGTCATGGGAGGAAACCTCAATTTAATCTCTAACCATACACACCCATTTCGAGTCCAAAAGCAAACTTACTTTTCAATGATTTCTAATGTCTTACACATTTCTCAATTGGCTCCATCCATCAATATTAGTTATTTAATATTTTTTTGCAAAAAAATAAAATAAACATACAAGTTTTTCAAATATTTCTTTTTTTAAATCTTATAAATCAGAAAGCCTATAGATATATTTAATTAAATACATCGAGAATTATTTGTGCTAATAAATAAAAAAAAGAAAGTGTTAACGCTGTATTCAATTCGCTTCGTTGTAGGTTAGATAAATTTTTTTTTCCAACGCAAAAGAATTAATTTGTAAGTGTTATTAATGTGTTTTTTGACATCGAATAAAAAATATAACTACGAATAAAAAAAATCAATACTTACATATGATAAAATATAATAAAGATCATATACGTGAATAAAAATATATAAGATCTCAAACTAATTATTAACATAACATAGGAATGAGACAATGTTGCATTTTCTACGGTTAAACACTGTTTTCTTAGTTTTTATATAATATATTTTAAAAAAATTTAAAGTTTTTTTTTTAAAAAACAAAAGAATAAAGATAAAAATAAAATGAATGTTATAAATAGATCAAGTATAGAGTGATAAATATTTAAAGTGTAAAAAATAAAAAGTAATTTTTTTTAAAAAAATAGTGTAAAGAAAAAAAAGCTAAAAAAATATTACAAAAAAAATGATAAATAGAAAAGTGTAAAATGATAAAAATACAAAATATTAAAAATAATTTATTTCTTACAAAAAAAAAAAAAAAACCCCGAAAATTGCAATTTTTACCACCGATGTAGTACCGTTATAGTACTGTTATAGTAAAAAATTATTGAATTTTATAGCTATCTCATTTCTGTATGAAAATAAATGTATAATAATATAATAATTCACCGTCTATTGTGGTTTCGTCTATGCTAAAAACGCCGTCGCTTTGAATAGATTTGACGGGGATAACGGTCTCGGGTAGCCTCATGTTTTACGGTCAGTGAACATACTTGATACTTACCAAGTGTAGTTGGAAAATCCCCTCACAGTCACAGAAAGAAGACAAGTTTATCCCACTCTTACAATCATGCAAGCCCCTTAACCAAATCCACTCCCAAATTATCACTCATGGGTTCGAACAGATAGATTATATCACCCCAGAAAATCATCACGTCCTATACTCATTCAAGAAAATGGAGCACGCCCACAAACTGTTCGATCAAATTCCTGACAGAAACGCCTTCATTTGGAACGTAATGTTCAGAGGCTATTTACAAAACGAATCTCACTAGGAAGTTGTAGTTTTGTTTAAACAAATGAAGGGACTGAATGTCTTGCCTAATTGCTTAACTTTTCCACTTGTTCTTAAATCGTGTGTCAAGATTAATGCATTGAAAGAAGGTGAAGAGTTGCTTTGTTTTGTGATTAAAAGTGGATTTAGAGCGAACACTTTTGTGGCTGCTACGTTGATCGATATGCAAGCTAGTGGAGAAGCAATCGAAGCTGCTTATAGGGTGTTTGGTGAGCTGATAGAGAGGAATTTAATTGCCTGCACTACAATGATTAATGGCAACATTCCTTGTTGTGATTTAGTAACTGCGCGTCGCCTTTTTGACTTGGCGCCCGAGCGGGATATTGTGTTGTGGAATACTATGATTTCAGGTTATATTGAGGCTTGGGATATAGGAAGAGCGCAGGAGCTTTTTAATAAGATGCCAAACAAGGATGTTATGTCTTGGAAAACAGTTTTGAATGGTTATGCTAGCAATGGGGCTGGCACAGCCTGTGAGGATTGTTTGAAGAGTTGCCAGAAAGGAACGTTTTTTGTTGAATGAGTTGATTGAAGGGTATACACGTAATGCTTGTTTTTTTTGAGGTATTGAGCGCTTTCAAGTGGATGTTAGTTGATGAAAATGAAGCTCCTAATGATGCCACACTTGTGAATGTGTTGTCTGCGTGTGCGAGATTAGGTGCTCTTGATTTGGGCAAGTGGGTGCATGCGTATGCAGAGAGTCATGGTTACAAGGGAAATGGTATGTTGGGAATGCTTTGATGGATATGTATGCCAAATGTGGTGTTGTGGAAACTGCTTTTGATGTGTTCAAAAGCATGGATAAGAAAGATCTGATTAGCTGGAATACGATAATTGGTGGATTGGCAGTGCATGGGCACGGAGCTGATGCCTTCAATTTGTTTTCTCAAACGAAGAGTGCAGGGGGGAATCTAGATTTAATCACATTCATAGGCATTTTGTGTGCTTGCACACACACGGGTTTGGTTGAAGATGGTTTATCATATTTCAAATCAATGACCGATAATATTCAATTGCGCCTCAGATTGAACACTATGGTTGTATTGTTGATTTGCTAGGGCAAGCTGGTCTCTTGGCTCAAGCTGTGGATTTCATCAGAAAGATGCTCATAGAAGGAGATTCTTATTTGGGCTGCATTGCTTAGGGCGTGTAGGGTTTATAAAAATATTGAATTTGCTGAACTGGCTCTTGGAAAACTCATTGAATTTGAGCCAAAGAACCTTGCAATTTTTGTGATGCTTTCAAACGTGCACTGGGACCTTGGAAGATGGAAAGACGTAGCATGATTGAAAGTTGCACTGAGGGAAACAGGGTTAAAAAAATTACCAGGATGTAGTTTGATTGAGGTCAATGATTGTGTGGTTGAGTTTTATTCATTGAATGAAAGACATCCCGAGAAGGAGCGAATATATGGCACCTTGAGAGCACTGACAAAATCGACGAGATCATCAGGATACAGACCAGATTATATGGGGCTGGACGAGAGAAACTAAAGATAGAAGAGATCTTGTTGAGGATGATAGAAACATTATTAAGTTATTCCCTATAACATGGGTTCCTTGAACTTGAACATAATTTACCTTGCTACTTGTTTTGGCAGTTCAAAAGCAATCAAGAGACCTACGGAACTGCTTCATGCCAGGGAAATTATGTACTTTGGTACAGTCAAGAGTATCTTTGTAGCGGAGATGCTTATGCTCAAGATTTTTGTCCAGCGAAGATCCTCCTCCCTCTGGTAGTTGACTAGCTGTTGATTACAACCTAAGCTTTTCCATAAACTTCTTGCTGGTAGAGCATGCTGGGTGGTCGATTCATTGTTTGGTGTCAGAAACCAATGATGGTAGTTACAGTGTAAGTCTTGTCAGTATGCTTCCTGCTGTTGTTGAAATCATCACCGGGTGTGGTAAATTTAGCAAGCTATATTCATATTGGTGATCCTTGTATTCAACCACTTCAATTATTTCCAAAAATCTCATCCTTTTGAGAGCACTGACAAAATCAAATTTAATTGTATTATAAAACCAACTTTTCGTGTAGCTGAAGCTTACTTCGCAAAAGTAAGGTTGAGCTCTATAGTAGTTGGGCTCTAAAGCAACAGGAAATGGATTAAGCTACTTGCGTGAAAGCCATTGCACATTAACGCATCCATTTTCTTGCTTGTCGGCCTTTTACTTTGATTGTATTGCGTAAGGCTTAACTAATAACATTGGTTGGGCTTTTCCCCATTATCAGGTACGCTTCTAAAGCTTCTTCCTTCAGCTAGACGAGGCTTTGCTTCTCCATGTTGCTATTGTTGAAATCATATCATCTTATGTAGCTTATAAAACTGTCAGAGAACCCAACTTTTTTACTCACATGTCGTTTGATTTATTTATTGTTATGTGGAGGCATATAAATTGCAGTTAGTGCATGGAATCGAACCCTTTACTCGCTGCTTTTCCAGTATGGATGCCATGATAGGAAATGAGGAAACGGAGGAGGCCAATCGATCTAATTTAACTGTTCATGTGATAGCCTATCCCTAGCAATCAAATTAAGTTGGGGTAAAAAAAAAAGAGCAGTGCAAAGCTGCATGGTGCCTTCCATATCAAATGGGTTCGAAGGCTTGAAATCCACCCCTGGCATGTAGCCATATCCAAAGGCTAGTTTCAAATATTTCTGCAAGGTTGATTATTTCAGATAAGGAGGAAAGACTAGAAAAAAGGGGCCAAATGATTGCCAGAACATGAATTTATTGAGATTGGTATTGGTGCTGGGCTCTTTCTAGTCCACTGCGGACAATGTATGAGGCCCAATCGGGTGTCCTCTCCTCTTGCCTAGAGATCCTCTCGCTTAAATCAGCTCCAATCTCTAATTAAATTTAACTTGGTTTTTAAAAAAATATATATTTTTTTTAAACGAAAAATATTTTTTGAAAGTTATGAAAAATTTATAAATATTATATTATCTGCTGATTATATCAAATTTGATTCTTAAATTTTTTATTACTTTATATATATATATTTAAATTTTTTTTGAATTTTTTTTTCAATTTCATCCCTTAGAATTTGATTTTTATATTAACTTTAGTTCTTATTTTTATAATTATTATTTTCTTTTCCCCTATCATTTTTTAATTTAAATTTTTTATCTATCAAATTTGTTCCTCATTCATTTGTTTGTTATTTATTTTATTTGAAATAATTTATAAAATGATTGTTATTTTTTTAATTTCTTCATCTTTTAATTTTTTTATTTGTTTTTTATCTCTATTATTTTGATTATTATTTATTTTATTTGAGATCATTTATAAAATTATATATTTTTTTAATTTTATTCTAATTCAACTTTTTAATTTGTAAGATTTATTCCTCATTATTTTAATAAACTTGATAAAAATAGAATATTAATAACTTATTTTCCAACTTATTTTCCATAACATAATCAAATACTGGAAAATATTTTCTAACTTATTTTTTATTATACTACCAAACATCATAAAATAATTTATTTTTCTGAAATTTAGTTTGATAAAAAATTACTTTTCACTAAACGAAGTCTCAATCTTTCCATGAACGCATGTCATTGTCATGAACAAACTGGATGTTTATGACATGGTTTTCTTAACAGACAACAGCATGTCTAGTGAGTGAGTTTCTAAACAATAAAGTTTCATGCGGTCCTTTTTTTAGTGACCTAAACTCCTAAATTTTCACCTAAACACATACATTCTTAATAAAGAATGGGAGAAAAGAACAATAATTGGAAAAAGAAAGGAAAAGGGTTTTGTGACTAATCTATTTTTTAACCTTCGTCTATTATCAACCTAAACTAATACTGCATGCTTTGTACGTATTAAGTCCAATTTGTCTCTGCATTGATTTTCGAATTTAATTATCTGATCCAGTCTTTATAAATAAATTAAGGCTAATAACACTTCATCATGATGAGTATGGTGGCTATAAAAGATGAACCCTAATGACACGTGGATTTGTAATTAAGCCAGGTGGAGTCACGTAAGCAAGATTGTTTATTTATTGTTTTTATTCACTTTCAATTTAGGCCTGTTTAGTACCGCGGCCAAAACAATATTTGTTTAAAATTAATTTTTTAAATATTTTTAAATTACATGTGCTCATATCAAAATAATTTTTTTAAAAATAAAAAATAATATTATTTTAATAAATTTTTAAATAAAAAAACACTTTTACGAACAATAATTGCCGAATTTCCGAACATCACTTTAATGAGGTTTTTTGTGACTCTTTCGTACGGGAATGGGGTCATAATGAGCGCAAATATCAAAAACTAAATTTTTATTCAAAAATAAATAAAATAAATATAAAATGAATTAAGTACACTCGTGCACCATGGCTGTTGTTGAGCATTATTGGTTAGTAGTCAAGCTGTGTCTGGCTAGCAACTTCAACTACACTTATCACTAGGATTTGTCGATAAAGTATACTCCTCACTAGCTCATGCACAATCCACCATTGTTATTGCTCCTTTACAAGGTTGTTAACTACATGCCTCGGACTCAAATCAAGTACCTAATCATGTACTGTGTTTTTTGAAAAAAGGTTGATAAAGTAGACAGACCATTTACACCCAAACAAATACGCTGATGATTTTTTCCTTCGTAACCTAACCTAATTAAAATCTGGATTCCAGATATTAATAATGCAAGAAACAGACTCGTTTATTCATCACTTGAACCGCGCGATACCTCCAAACCTAAATGTGCTGTGCAGCCATTACAATAGGTGTTCACTAATCACAAATTAAACAGCTTCTTATCCCCACCAAACTATATATAAAAGTAATTAAAAGTTGATTTTAGAGGAATTTGAGAGGGGATGGTTGCTTTTGAGTAATCAATTATAACTGTACAGCTTTCACACTTGCTGCTAAGAATAAAGTGAACTAGCACCTTGTTAAGGCCATAGCATATATATATCTATTTGTGTAAATTTCTTGTTGGTTATGATTAGAGATGAAATCAGTCGGGTTTGGATTTTAATAGCTAGTTTCGCTTCCAAGATGACGAGGCGCATCTTTGAACCTCTGGCTTCGATACTTTTGTGATACATTTTAATTAATTATGCAGAGTCACAACCATTTCTGAATTATGAGATTTGTTATGATTGTATTGTTTACTCGAATTTTAAAATATTTTAGTTTAAATAGGATTAGAATTCCAAATTATCTGTTCCGGTCTGGTAGTCATAATTAATAAGTACGTATATTAGTATATTAAGGAAGTATACACCACACACTCATCACACGTATTCCTTAGACACATACATACAGGTACGTTTTGATCCTAAGATTTTATAATTATGCAAACAAGTCCTTAAATAGGCAAAAATCCTTACCATTTTCTTATTACGTTTTCCCCCTTGCAGCCTTCAAAGAATTAAAGGGCGTTTGGTAGCGAGGTTGCGTCTGCGTTTTTTACAAAACGCAGATACAACCCGTTTAGTAAAGGAAAAAAACAATTTCCTATTCATGGGACCCACGACATTTTAGTGTCCAAAACACAGGAGAAAAAAAAGCAGATGAATCCTGCTTCTTGCGCCCTTCATGCTAATTAATTAGCACGAACAGTGTAGCATGGCTACACTGTTCACTGAACAGTGTAGCCATGCTACACTGTTTCGACCGGACCGATTTCGGTTCAAAGCTTAAAAATACATTGAATCAGGTCCGACCCAGTAAAATAAAAAATAAAAATTATTTTTTATTTTTTAATTGTGTTTTATTCAAAAAAACTAGTGTTTAACATTATTTAATGATACTGCATAAATTAGACAGAGATCGCTTGATGACGTAACATTTATAGAATTTGATTGCAATTCCAATTTTATTCCTGATTATATTTTACCTGATGTTGTTGCGTGCTTAAGAAACAAAAACACTGTAGTCCTTGTCGTATGTATTTCTTACGTGATGGAATTGTAGATAGTTTAATGGAACAATAAAAAATATTTTATAAAAAATATTATTTATTTCATGATGTAATAACAATAGTTAAATCTACAATATTTAAATTAAAAACCATCAATATTAATATATATTTTTTAAAATTATTTTATAACCTCAATTTCAAAAACATTATTAACCAAACACATTAAACTACTTTTTTTTCAACCTCAATTTCAACCACAGTTTTAACCAAACATATATTTTTTCAAATCAACCTCAATTAAAAATACTTTTTATAAAACAATTTTTTTCAAACCACAACCACAACAGCAACAGCAATACCAAACACACTCTTACATAGGCAATCAGTGCAACTTGATACTTTATTTTAAAACTATACAATTACATCATTATTTATTCAAATTAAAAATAAGACATTACTATTATAATATAACAGATTAAGACTATAATATGATGATTTTTTTATGAACTTCAATATCAAATAAATTTGATCATAAATGAAAAAAATATATACGTAAGAGATGATAATAACTTAGGAGTTAGAATGGGATTTTTAAATAAATGAGTTAAAATGAAAAGAAACAAAAAGCTCAAGAATTAACAATATCTTGCGTGCTAAATAAACAAGGGTATTTCTTGAGCACAAAGTGAATTTAATTAGGGCATGCTTAGATAATAATGAAACTTGAATGGTGACAGAATATAGTAAAAGACAACAAGATTTCAATGCTATAGCTAAATTGAGGGTGTAAAGAAATGGAGTTATAAAAAAATGATGCATTTAAATTATACATATATTATGGAAAATTCTAATTCTTAAGGAGTTATATAGATGAATAATTTACAATTAACCAATTTTGTATTAGAGTTATTATGTAAAAAAAAAAAAGAGATCTGAAATCTGACATCCATGACTATGTGAACAGACAATTAAATCTAATAGTTTGCTGGTTCAAGATCATAGTAAATAAAAAATCAATCGCATCCTGTAATGAGTTATATAGTTTAATTATATATGTGTGTTTATATATATTTATATATAAGAAAAGCTCCACTCTCTCCATTGTCTTTCCCTTAAAGTCCACCATCATTTTTGAACTAAGACAACCCCAATCAGCTTGATCTCATGATGACTACAAACAACAACCAATTTCCAGTACCGCATGGCTTCCGAGTTTCAAATCCTCGAGTGGTGGGTTTACTACAAGTTCGATCTTCTTGATCATGATAATGATGGTTATGATCTCTCACCAAACTATGATCCTAATGACCCCGCAAAAGTTGACCTCACTCTTTGCTTAGGATCACTTTCTTGATATTCCTGAGAGATACATTTTCTTAAGAATGCACTGAAAACCGCTTCTCTTTTTCAGTATTTGATCTTTACATGAAATTGTATCTTTAATGCTTTATTTGTTTTTAGGATGTTGTTTTGAGGGAGGTCGTTTGCTCCTGGTGGTGGCGATGCCAGCTTGGCTTTATATAGGGTGGCATATGGTGGTAGTTTTTTTTTTTTTAAAAAAAAAAAATCATCATTTTTTCTTATTTCGGTGTCTTATTCTTGTACTGCCCTTAACTCCTTTTTTTTTTTTTGGGAGTTTAATTCAATATCATTACTGTTCGAAGAAACAACAAATTAACAATAATTAATATTCCTGAAAAAAAAATGTCTGCAAGGCAGTCGGTTTGAAAACGCAAAATCCTGAAAAGACCTTAGCAATGTAATCTCAGAATCCTCCAGTGCTCATAACTAATTGGTTTCTGAGTGATATTAGTGGGGTTACTCAAATCTTTATAATTTGTAGTGTAGTTGCCTGGAGCTTGGGTCCCTTACACCGAAAAAAAAACTCAGAGAAAAACAGCCAAACCGTGCGGGAATGCCGACTGAATGACTGGGCAGGAAAGAGCTATACGTACGCGAAAAAAATGGCAGATTCATGTGCTAAAATGACTTAACACCAACCATCTTTGGACTTTAATTACATTGATGTGAATATATCACTTTTCTAATATGCTATTGGGGATTTGTTGCTAAAGTTTTCATGATTGAAGTGGGTCCATTTGGGTACGGTTTCCGAGATTCCAGCTGATCTGGGCATGAAGCATTTGCACGTGTAACCGTCAAACCTTAAAAGAAATATGAAGAATCATTTCTGCAGAGGAAAGGATATTTGCTTGGCTGACTATATATATTTGTTCAAAGTGGCCGGTCCATGTTCTTACCTGTAAAATGGTCGGCACAGGGCTTTCGAACCAGTTAATATGCTCTGGTGAAGGGATTTTTCTTCTTCCGGAGGTGGGAGGTTGGGGAATTGGACTACTGAGAAACAAGTGGCGATTAAAGTGAAACCAGATATATAATGCATTTGATTCGGTGATGGAGATTGATTAGGACAGGACTTTGTTTTAACTTCTCCTGTGTTATTGCATTGCAGTCTGCCCAGAAAAGGATTTGCTGTCAAAGAAAGAAAGAATAAAGGTTTCTCTGTCAAAAATGGATGTCCATTGCGTATCTGAAATTAAGATGCTGTAGTTGGTAAATGTAGTCTTGGATTGATAAGTTCATACTCTTTTTCTAATGTTTGGATTTTATTCGATAACATTGTCAAAAAGGTATACATTACAATCATTGCACAAGCAGACCATTCTCTTAATGTCACGTTCGAGTGGAAGTTGAATTGAAGTTTATGGCGGAGAGCTGCGTTAGACTATGAGGATAACGAAGACTTTTCTACCCAGACCACCTTTCGATAATTCGGGGAAAAAATAATATAGAAAAAGCAATCTAGAAGGTGTTCTAAGTTTAATTAAGAGTAAGACTTTTCTGAAGAACTTTATTTTTTTTTTAAAAACCTCAATTTCAACAAGAGGGATCTCTCGAGATTTGTATGGATTTGAAAGGCATAATATCATCATTAATATTAAACTGGTGTCAAGTTAAAATTGAAATTAAACCGGTATCAAAAACAAGAAAGAAAGAAGAGAGTATAAGTTTATGGCCATAGTCACTAGCTAGAAACAAAACTCATGTAAAAAAAAGTGTATAAATAGGTTGATCGTATATCCAATTAAAGAATTGCAGTCATGACAAAATAAGTTCGAAATACTCTCTTGTACATTTATTATCTATTTGCTTCTTGATTATGACATTTCATTCTATTTTAACTAATTATTTGTATTTTAAAACATATTTATATGTATTCTACTATTTTTCTTGCATATTTTTTCTTTCTTTAAGTACTGTGTGCGTTTGTATATATATGCATGTATGTTTAAACAACACCAGTTATATTTTAATATATATTTGAAGATTTAATTAAAATTAAGAAACATATTAAATAAGGCTATATTGATCTCTGCCGTGGGCATAGCACCACCGTTTTCTCCATTGATTATAGGCTCTCTACCTAATTATCCAAAAAAAAATAAAAATCGCTTAACGCTTTCATGGCAAAAATATAAAAAATTCGTACTTCTCTCAGTCGCTCTCTCCTTGAGAAATAATGCGGGATGGTTGATTCGATGCCTTTGAATCACGGCCATGTTAAAAACTTTGTGGATTAAATCCTTTGAATGAAAAAGTTAATAATAACAATGAAAAAAATATTCTTTATATTAGAAGTGGAATAATTGTTACAAGTCATGTGGAGCCTGCAGATACTTCATTTCCTCGTAAGTCACAAAAAAAATAATAGTTTGTAGAAAACACAAACAATAAGAATTTAATATCCTTGTAGTTAGAAATGAAATTTATAGAAATTAATTTATGATTGAAAAAATACATAAAATACAGCCTACCGATAATTAATAGATTGAAAAAACACAATTAAAATATTTTGAATTTCTTATTATATTGGAAAGAAAGAAATAGGAACAAGAAAAAGGAATTTGAGGGAGAAATACCATGACATTTTTATTTAAAATTTTGCGTGATTACTTTTGGAATGATCAGTAAAGTAATAAATTAAAACATCTAGGATACACTCACCGTACATTAAGATCATGGAATTGACTGGAAGTGATAATGTTTTTCTTAAATTTATTTTTTTATCAAAATATAAAATAAAACATTGTTAAAAAAAACATAAAAAAAAAATCTTGGGCCACACGCATAGTACTATCATCTGCTCTATTTTTTTTTTAAAAAATAGAAAATACATCATCTATTGAGACAAATAACGTTTACATCTTAGGCCCGCACGCATAAACCAAGAATTAAAAATAATAAAAATAAAATTTTATAGGAAAATTGAATTTGAAAAATAAAATAAAAAATATATAATTTTAGAAATTGAAGGATGGAATTGATCTTTTCATGGCAGCTTTGAACACGCCATCTATTTTTGATGTCTTTTCTGCCTTGGTCTTCTTTCTTCCATTTTTTCTCTTGGTCAACAAATAAAAAGAAATTAGCTCTCGGTTTTGTAATTGAAGGACTCAATCGATGAAAAAAAAAGATCAGTATCAAAATAAAAAAAAGTATTGCTTCAGTACACAATGCATTATAAATGCGTGCCTAGTATTTTACACAGTTGAACATCATCCTTGTGATTAAGTTTTTCTTAACGAGCATAAGACATGCGAATTCACTCCTTAATTAACATAGACTGGTGGTTTGATTATACCAAACCAGAAGGTGAATCTCGGTGCATGAAAGACTGCATGTTTGATGAATACCACCTTCTTGTAAATAAAAAAATATCATATTATTGCTAAGCGTTTTGGTCTCAAATGTAAATTTCTGCACCTAGCTAGAAAACTTCATTTATTAACGAAGGAGCAATCATAGACTCCACGGCACAATAACTTACACGATATCCCACAGGCACATCAACGGAGTATAAATCATGAAAATGATTGATATCATCCATATCCATTTTAACTCGATGGTTTTCATATACATAGCTTGTTAACCCAGTGGGAACCGCAGTCTGCTTATCCACTATGGCTACGTCCATCACGAGTCAGATTTCGAGGATATGGGAGTCATGCATGAACCATATTTCAATTAAACTCCAGTGGTCTATTTTAGCTTCCACACTAATTACAGTCAGTGGTCTATTTTAGCTTCCACACTAATTAGTAATTACAGTCAGTGTTCCATATGTTAACTCTAAAATAATGACACATGTCAACCTCATTAGCACAAATACAGAGGCGTAACCATCTTCTATCAAGTTCTAATGACATTTTTTAATCACCATGCAGTGCTTGTCATTGCTGGTGACGGGGAGTGGACGTGAAGACTAAGACCCACCAAACTCTACTGACCATTTAATTGAAGATCAGTTCACCTGATCAGTACCGAAGCCGCCCATCAAGAGATAATATAGCAATTGGGATGTGCATGGTTGACTTTCCTGTTCTAAAAAAGTTTCCATTGTAAAAAAGTGATTTCAAATCCGTTTATATATTAATCTCAGATTTTATTCTCTCTTTAAACGATTCTAAGAACACATATTCTTAATTAATTCAGTGTACTTAGGAGAAAAAAAGACGATGATCTTAAAATCCAAACTCGTAGAAGTAAAGAAAATATTTAAACATCCTTGTTATCAAACTAACCTCCTATGATTACATATAAACCACTCAATGTGAAAAGCGGGTAGGAATAAATCTCTTTTGAATATGCCAAATGATTGTATACTTTTTAAGTTTTTTTTCCCCCCTCTCCCTATATTCTTGTACCTTTGATTGATGGGTCATGTAGAGTTTTAATTACTTGGTGGTGATAGACATCGAATGAGAATCATTCGAATGAGTGGTAAATATTTTGACATATCATTAAGAAAATATGACTCTGGTCGGTGGTGATATGAAGTGATTGGTGATGTAGCATGATCAATTAATAGTACGTAAATACCGTCTTAAGGAGAAATACGATACACTTATAGCGTGGATAAAAGATTAAGTTTTTAAATTTTAAGATTACAGCTTACATACTATAGAGAAATAAAAAAAAATTATAAAAGTTTGAATGGTCTAAATTTTTACATAGAAAAACATCTTTAATATTATATTAGTTCTAGAACTAAAATGCTTTATAGAAAAATAATTTATATTTAAAATTTACCTAATTAATATAATTTAACTAGCATTAGAATTCCTAACTAATAAAATTCTAATTAAACTGAAAGTTCTAGTCTAAATAGTAAAAAAAATTCAAATATAATAAAGTAAACAAAAACAATCTCGCATTATAATTTTCATTTTTTATTTGAAAACATTACTAATCTTTGATTATCATGAAATTTTACCCTATAAAAATATAACTTTTAAAATTTTATTTTAAAATTTTAGTTCAACTTAATAGTTGGATAAAAGATTATTCTCGTTTTAGTAGATTGCATCCTCATCTTTTTCAAAACTCCTCATTACCTAAAAAAATCTTAATAATTAAAAAAGAAATACAATAAATATTATTATACCAATAACAAGGCAGAAAGTGCCCGTGTCAAAATATTAAAATTGGAGCTGTTCTTACTCGAGTTGTTAATTAATTAATACACTAGAGCATTTTGCGACCAAGGCTCTGTAAAAGGAGTGTGAAATCCCCAGCAGTTTCTTATTGAGTAGTTCTTGATTATTTTACTTTCACGGCACGAACTCTTTGGGTGTGGACATGGTAAAAAAGAAAGCTTGTGCTTTCTCCGAGTTTAATAGCCTCCTATCCTATGGATCAGCTGACTGAGAAAGAAAAATCAAGAACAGACTGTAAGTGTGTAATAACTGTACTAGCAATCCAAGTGCATAATTTACAAGATTTTTCTCAGGGAGAGAGTATTACGTATTTGCGAGAAAACAAGGGAAATTGGATCAACATTGGATTTCTTTTTCTTTTTTCTTAAAAGTGTTGTCTTTTATTCTTATTTATTTTAATTTGATTAAATTCTTATTTATTATCTTGTTGTTCTAGTTTTTTATTTTATTTGACATGGTGAATTATTACGTGCACATACACATATTAGAATGTTGAGTAGACATTTGTTAACTTTTAAAATTGAGAGCATTTTCCATTGATAATTTTTGAAAATACAAATGCTCAAATACTAAAAGTAAAAGTACATATACTAAAAAAAAAAAAAAGGTAAGAATAAAACACACCTAATAAAAAATAATGTAAGAAGTTCATGCATATCTGGCAAAACGTGTTATGTGTAAACTAAATGATCATGTCAGCCTATATTTGATGGAGTTTAACTGAAGCAAAAAAAAATTAAAATTTACTTAAATTAAAAAATTAAAAATTCCACACCCTAGCATGGTAATTTCAAGAGGGGGAGTAGATAATTTATCAAGGTAATGTTACATAAATATTATCATGTAAAATTTTACACAAGCCGTGTGTCATGTACTTTTTTAATTGAGAACCAATCATTTATAATTGTTTGGTTATGTTTTATTACTTATCAATTGACATTTTAATATGAACATTGCTTTTTATAATGTTGCAACGCTGATAATCGGCCGAAGCTTTCTATAATGTTGCAGAGTAAAATCAGACAGGAAGGGAAATCCAGTCATAAAGTATTGGGCCCCTTTTTCGTTGTCTGGGTTACACCTTCAGAATACCCTAGAAAGGGAATTCTTCTCTACTAGTTGGTTGTTCGATTTTGATTCATTGTTTTCTTAGCTTTAACCATGAAAAACCATCCTCACCCTAGACAGTAGAAACGGTACAGGGGGACGCGAAGCTCCAAGGAAAAAAGAAGAAATCGAGGTAGCGTGTAATTATTATTTTGGGATATAAAGAATTATGATAGTAGAAATAAAAATATATTTAATTAAAAAAAGTTAAAATATAAAAATAATTTTATCTTTTACATAATTTTTAAAATAAATTTTTATATTTTTAAAATAGAAGATATACTTGTTTTAAGAGGCAGTATTTATTATTTTTTATATCTAAAATATCCATGTAAAAAAACTTTTAATTTTAAAATTATCCAACTAAAATTTATGAACATAAAATTAACTATTATCATAGTTTTTAAACTAACTAGGGGCAAACACCGAGGTACAAGTCAGTAAGATTAACTCAAGTTAACCTATGTCAGTCCAAAAAATATTATTTAAAAAAAATATAAAACAAAACATTATTTTGATATAAAAAATAAGTTAACATATTTTTTACTCGGGTTTTACCCCGGTCAACCTGGTTTTTTATCCATTCAGGTCGAGTTAATTATTTTTTTATTTTTTTCTAAACCCTAACCATTCCATACCTCGAGTCACAAGTTTCTGAGCTGGTCTAGATTTTATAACTATGGTTGTTATAATATTATTAATTTGAATACTCAATATAAACTAAATTTTTTTAAAAATCTAATTAAATATGTAAGTTTTCAATATTATAGGTAAATTTTTATTTTTTTATATTTTACTATGTCTTGTTTACTATCAATAAATATGTTTCAAGAATGGTTCTTATATATGTCTGGTATATTATTATTAGATATAATTATATCTTTATTTTTTATTTTTCATGTCACTTCTATTATTTCTATCTTCATTTTAATTTTATTTATTTATTAGAAAACAATAACCAAACGCTTACTAAGGCCATGTTTGTTTCCCGGAATTCATTTTCCGGGAAACCACTTTCCAAACTTTCCTGTGTTTGTTTGCCATTAGGAAAGTTGGTCAACGGAAAACACTTTCCGGTCAACGGAAAACATTTTCTGGTCAACAGAAACACTTTTCGATCAACGGAAAACACTTTCCAGTCAAAGAAAAATTTGGTTTGGTTTCTAGGAAAGTGTTTTCCTTTTTGGCTGTGTTTGTTTTCCGGAAAGTGGTTTCCGGGAAACCATTTTCCAAACTTTCCTGTGTTTGTTTGCCATTGGAAAAGTTGGTCAACGGAAAACACTTTCCAGTCAAAGGAAAATTTGGCTTGGTTTTCAGGAAAGTGTTTTCCTGAAAAATTTGGGCGGAAAACACTTTCCGGAAGTTGTGAAAAATTTAGAAATGTCATTATTTGCTGATTATATCAAATTTGATCCTCAAATTTTTGATTGCTATATAAATTTGTTTTGAATATTTATTTTTCAATTTCATCTCTTAAAATTTAATTTTTATATTAATTTTGGTCCTTATTTTTATAATTGCTATTTGCTTTTTCCTTATCATTTTTTTATTGAAATTTTTTATCTATCAAATTTGGTCCTCATTCTTTTGATTTTTACTTATTTTATTTGAAATAATTTATGAAATGTTAATTATTATTATTTTAATTTCTTCACCTTTCATTTTTTTTAATTTTTTAGATTTGATCTCTATTATTTTGATTATTATTTATTTTATTTGAGATAATTTATGAAATTATATTTTTTTTCAATTTCATTCTCATTCAACTTTTTAATTTGTAAGATTTGTTCCTCATTATTTTAATAAACTTGAAAAAATCAAACATTAATAAGTTATTTTCCAGCTCATTTTCCATAACATAACCAAACACTGGAAAGTGTTTTCCAACTTATTTTCCATTACACTACCAAACATCGGAAAATACTTTCCTGAAATTCACTTTCCCGGAATTCACTTTCCCCGGAATTCACTTTCCAAAAGGAAACTACTTTCCTGCAAACAAACGGGGCCTAATAAAACATTACGAAAGTGAATGTTACCCCACCTTTGAATATTATTTTTGTAGCTAGATCGTTCCTAATCTTCAAACTTTCGCTCAAAATAAGACAGGTCAAATTTTATTCTTCAGAATTCAAACAGTTCACTTTCAGCTCGCTATCCAAAGATAATGAAACAAAGAATTTTTTCCAGACTCCAAGAAAAGGGGTCGTTTCACCGAATAAGATTTGAATTCCTATTTAGAGAAGTTCAATTTAGTTTCTGGTTGCAAAAATTTTCAGGTGTTTAAAATCATTATAAATCTCTGCAGTCCAAAATTCTCATTTTGTGCTTACTAAAATGTCTATAATTTTAATAAATATCCATTTTCTTCCCTTTATTTGCTTTTTTCTGATTCAGAGGAGTCGATCAAAGAAGCGGATCTTAATCATATGATTGTAAAACTTGAATGGAATTAATTTCCTTTATCTATTCTCAAAAAAAAAAAAAACTAAATCCATACAAAGGGAGTATGGGATCAAAGGTTATAATGTATACTTTAGGAATTATGAATGGCCCTTGTGGTTTTAGAATGGGCAATTGAGTCCTTCTCGTTTCAATTCTGCAACGGTGTCGTCCTTCTTTCAAAATCAACTTCGATTGCCATTACATCATAAGACACCGGCCCTTGTTGTTTGGAGCTTGTACCTTCAGCCAAAACACATACATTAATGCGAAGTTTGCTAAACACTGCAGCGCAACAAGGCAATGTCGAGACATGCTGCCACTAGAGAAATTTATCGTAGTATACATTAAGTGTCCACTAAGAAACCAGGGGCACCATGTGCCGACCACTACCATGAACAGCTTTCACCATTGAACAAGTTAGGAAGTGGGT
Organism: Populus trichocarpa; assembly: GCF_000002775.5. Taxonomy (NCBI): domain Eukaryota; kingdom Viridiplantae; phylum Streptophyta; class Magnoliopsida; order Malpighiales; family Salicaceae; genus Populus; species Populus trichocarpa. The sequence continues at coordinate 14,151,737 of NC_037294.2, read as the reverse complement.
AATCCTAAGGGTAGACTTAACAGTAGAGGAGATCCGCTGTCTCTTTTGATTTTCTTAGTTGAAATATTAGAATTAATATTTAAAATAATTTATAAGAGTGTATTCTTAAAATCATTTAGAAGACAGAAACATCCATTGAGGTAAAAGCAGATTGGAACAATATCATTCATCTCAAATCAAAAGAGAGAGGGAGAGAGGGAGACAAGACCCACGCGTTGGGGTGGCAATGCCATTCTTCACGTTTTTAAAGATTTTGATTTATTTTTTTGTTTAAGATTATTTTTTTTTTAATTTTTTGTATTGTTTTCATGTGATTGTGTTAAAAATAAATTTTAAAAAATAAAAAAAAATATTATTTAGATACATTTAAAAAAATATATTTTAAAAAACAATTACTACCATAATATCTAATTTGGTGTGCAATGGTTGGATAAGCTCCACCAAAGATCTACCCATCTGATCTTCTTTTATATTTCTAAACTAATTTTCACAATGAACGTGGAAAGATCAACACCAAAGCTATAGTGGAAATAAACTTGAAAAGACTTGTTTTGAGGAATGATTTCTCAAATTTCATGAATGTTTTAAATTCTGAGTTGACTGGCAGAGAGAGTGAGCAGAATGTGCTTGGTGCGTTGTATTTAAGGACAGGAATGAAAGCTTAATTGTCAGGTAAGTTTTTCTCCATCTCTCTTCCCTTTTTACTGAACATTCTCATGACTTGCTCCAGAGTAAAATAAATCGGCTGCTGAGTCAACTATTTTTACCGAGTTACCATATTTGTGTGTTTTCCTAACAAGTAATGCTAGGTATCTTCGCTAACATGGTTACTAAAATTAAAACCTCATTATTATTATTATCCGATCACAAACCTTGTTACATTATTTCATTTATCATATTAATTACCTGTCGCCAACTGCAATGTATGTGAAATCTCGATTCCTGCATTTCATAGAACTTATACTTTTTATATGAAATACATGTAAACTTAATTATTAAATTTAAAATAATAGGTAAATTATTCAGGATTGATGACGTAGCAGGGATCATGAAGCCTAAATTACTCGACAATCTTAGAAGATAGATCATGCATTTCAAGATCCAAGTCTTTTAGGTGAATAATGATAACGATAATGATGTTTGTTCCAAGTTTTATCCGCTATAAAAGAAGCAATAAACTCTTTCACAATCCTCTTTTTTTAATATCATCTTTCACGGTCCAAAAACCCTAATCACTTATGATTCATTACTTTATCCCCCAAATAGAAAAGAAAATTAATTTTTTTTAAAAAAAAAATGTTGCATTCAATTTAAATAAAATCAAATGATTTAGAGAGGCCAGTACTTACAACAACAAAAAGTCAGAAATGACAAAATAACGCAAAAAAATCAATGACTGGACTAATGGGTTGGAAAAAATAACAAAAATAATGGCAATCGTATTGGAGTAGCTTCTTCGGGATTTGTAGTTGTATAAAATCTATGAGTTTTTTGTTTTCTCTCAAAATTAGATAGAAGGTCTCTGTAGCTTAATTGCCTGATAATCTTGACTCCACTGGCCTCTTGTGGTTTGCTATTTATTTATTTATTTATTATAAATCTCAGCAAATACTACAAATTGGTTAAAAATGTTGTTCTTTTGCCAAACCATAAGGCAACCCATTCCATTTAATAAACATACTATTTTTCAACAGTGTAGTGTTAAGGAAGCCAGAAATAATAATAAAAAACTATTTTTTAAAAGTTTTTCTCCCCTAATTTTAAAGCTCCAAAGAATAGTCAATGGAAGAGCCAAAATAACTTTTATATCAAAGAAAAATTATTCCTATATATCTATTAAAAAAATAAAAAGTTAAGATAGATTATTTAAATATTTATTTTTTCATCAATTAAACATTTTTAAATTATTTTTCTCAAGAAAATAAAAGGCATTGATATTAATATATTAAAATAAAAATGAGTTGTTAGAATAATTTTTTTTCAATTGGAATATACATAAAAAAACTATATTTATACTTATTAAAAAAAAAACTATACCATGACTCTTTTAACAAAGTTCTCGTGACAGGGATTAAAGCTAAAGATTTATTTTTCGGCATCAAACTTTTCCACTAAATAATCTCCACGTTAGGCGCTCTTTACACATGCAACTACACTATAGATTTTCTGAGGACATTTTTATATTATCGTGAATTTTTTATTTTATTTTAGAATGTACTGTGAAAATGATTTCTTGAATGATGTGTGATAAGATCCTTGAATGATATTTCATATTATACTTTACATCAGGACATCAACATCAATTTGTCCTTGAACTAAACATTTGACGCTATTGTTTCTGTCGCACGTGTGTAGCGTTGCTGATAAATATTCCACTTCATCAAATATATATGGAAAATATGAAATATGGAGAGACAAGGATTCATTGTCTTTAATAAGTGGAAAGTGGGAAATGGGTCACCACCTAGTATTTTGATTACTAGAAACTCTAATTGGTCTTAGAGATCGGGTACGGGGACTAGTTGGTCTCAGAGGTTCGGCCGGTGGCTCAGTAGGCTTCGGTGGAGGGAATGGTGGCCGGTATTGATTGCTGGTGACGAAAGAAGAAAAGTTGCAAAGGAGAGAGGCTCGGCGGTCGCGGTGGCTGTTCTGCCATTAGTGAGGATTTGGGTTCGTAGGGAGGCTGCGTCGTCGTCTGTTGGTGGAGGAGAAAGGTGTCTGTGGGGGCTTCAGGGGCTGAAGACACGATGGGGAGAGAAGGAAGGGAGGAAAATGTTGGCTGGAACCGAAAATGACTGGTTTTTTGGATGACTTTGGACCAAATTTTCTCCACCTCTGGAGCATGAAGATCAAATCTATTTATAAGTGGTGGAAGAGGGACACTTTGTCTCTTCTGGTGAAAAATATCAGAAAGCATCCCAACCATTGGCTCAAAGTAGCAGTGATGAACTGTCAGTTTTGTGCAGGAAAAATGGTTGGTCGGGTTAGTCACTTTGGAGCGGCGCCACTACCTCTACAGCCTCGATTAGCCCGAACGGCTTACACTTTTGTGTAGTAAAGTGTAAGAGGATCGTTTGCGTGCAAGTTTCATTTAATTTGGGGAAGAAACGAGGCATCAAACGCCTTCGGAAGGAGGCCCCTCGGGCGGCCTCTCTGAAGAAGAAGATGAATAGTATTTCTGCCAATTACGCTTTAGTCCTTTAATTTGTGATTTATCTCTAATTACACCCCTGATTAACTTCAATTCAAACCCCAGATTTCAGCGTCTTTTCTAATTTGGTCTTTGGTTTTGAATTTATTTAATCAAGTCCTCAATTGCCTATTAAACTTCAATATTTATGCAATTAAACCCTTGATTTGACCAAATCAACTCTTAAAAATTGTAATTGACCCCTAAATTTTAATTTATTCCGATTAAAGCCCAAATTGACTTAAAAAATCAATTTTTCTTGAAATCAAACCCTCTATAAATTCAATTAAACCTCTAGTAAAATTTAATTGAGCCCATAAACATCTGATTTTGAACATTTCTTCCTCAAATTGAATTTTTCTTTGCCAACAGGGCTCTCATCAGTCAATGATATACTGTAAAATTTCAATCTTTGTATTTTTGAACCTTCTCAACCAAAATCTAGCCATTTTCTAGGCGCTCCGGCATCCTCCTCTCATTGCTATTATTTTTTTGGATTTTTTTTTGTTTTTAGTCCGAATATATTTTTGATTTTTTGAAAAAGAAAAAGTGAATTTGGGGAATAACTCAAAAATGAGTTATGACAGTTTCCATGACTATTTGTTTTCCAATCTAGTCCTTCAGTAGTTTTTGCAGGTTCCATCATCAAAAAGAAAATAAATTTTGGATGTGAGAGTAAGTTGTGATCGTCAAAGAAATATCTAATTAAAAATTAAAAACAACACATTGATGTGGTTTTTATTTAAATATACACAAGCTAAGCTATGGATTGGATAAAAAAGAATTTAATAGAAAAAAATATTTAGGCATTGTTAATATTTTTTCTATTAGAAAAACATTTAAACTGTGTGAAAATTGACATGATGTGGTCCATTCAATTTGATGAGTCCAAAAATAACCCAGATGATTGGTAAACATATAACTTGACTCAAAATAAAAACTTGATAAAAGATTTTTTTTATAGATATTGATACGAGAACATATTGGATCGATTCGGATAAACCTGAGTCAACCTGTCAATCCACTTATTGAGTTATGAAATCATGATAACTTCATAGAAAACAAATTAAATAAATTATGCAACTCAACTTTTAATAAACACAACCGAGTCAACCTGGGTTAACTTGTCAAACTTGCGACTTGGAACATGAGACCGAAATAACCTAATAGAAAGAAGATTAAAATAAATTATGAAGGATAATTCTCAATTAACTTGGTGTTGAAAGATGAAATTGAAGAAAGATTTGATTAAAAAATATTTTTATCAACTCAGGTTAACTCGTCAAACTCATGATCTAAGTAATGAGATGGAGATAGAAAGCAAAACGAAAAAAATCATAAAGCCTAATTTTCAATTAATCCAGTGTTAAATAATGAGTTTGAGAAAAAAATAACAAGGAAAAGAAAAAAAATCTCGAATCAGCTCACTAAACTTGTGGTTCAGGTTATAAGATTTGAATAATCTTATAAAAATAAATTAAAAAAATTATAAAACTTGATTATGAATAAATCTAATGTTAAAGGATATAATTGAAATTAAAAAAAAAACATAGATCAAGAAAATAACAAAGAAAGAAAAAAAACAGTATTATAATAAATAGTGATATGTAAGAATGGTGCTGGAAAGAAAAAGTAAAATTTTCTTCTCTTTTATTTATTTATTAATTTTAATTATGTGATTGATAAGGTGTCTTGTTAATTGTGAAATTGGTTATATTAGTCACACATACGGTTGGTCTATTTATTCACGAGGAAAGAAAGTCTTTGCTGATAGAAATAGATTGACTGCTGGCAGGGTTTTGTATTCTTGGATTCACTGCAGAATTGATGACAAGGAGCTTCTACTATCATTTAATAAAAATTCTATATTTGAGAAAAATAATTAAAAATGTAATTAACGTACCATAAAGCAAAATCTAATAAATGATTTATATTGCAATAAACTTCAAATCTAAGGATAAGGATTTATCACTCATTCCGACACCCACCACCTCATCATATTATCAAAGTCCACTGGGTGTTTCAGGGCCCGTAGAATTAGTCGAGGTATACACAAGCTAACCCGGACATCTACGTTAAACTAAAAAAAAAAAAAAAAGTCCACTGGGTGCTTAAAGATGTGGTGTTAATTATTTTTAAAAATATTTTTTATTTAAAAATATATTAAAAAAATTTAAATTTTTTTAACTTCAATACATTAAAATAATTAAAAAATATATAAAAAATTAAAATTTTAACATATCAATTCAAAACACTTATTTTTTTTCACTTTCTAGTTTTTGTTATCTTGACCGGTCAAAATATTTGTTATTTGAATATATTAATCAATTTTGTCCTTATTTCATTCCAAATTCATCGATCACCTTGAAATTTGAAGAGAAACGCAATGAACACCGGTGATAAGGGAAGGTGGCAAGCACCGCAGTCCCTCGAAAAAGAAAATCCTTTAATTCTTATAAATATTTTACGAGAGTCCAATTCTTCTGCTCATCATGATCTCAAAGAAAGCTACTATTTTGTTCTTTCAGATGTAGGCAGGAATTCTAATTTAAAAATACAATTACCGGTTCCAAAAAGAAAATTCCTAACTCATTACTGTGTAAAATGGACGCCATAGGCTGAGCTTGTTTATGGGAAAGGATAGATATGTCACGTCATATCAATATCTAGCGTGAATGATCAAATATTCTTGAATTAATTTAAGGGAAGTTTTTCTTCGAATGATTTTAAGAACGCATATCTATATAAGCTTGACGTATTTAAAGTGGTGAATTATGAAGCAAATATATTCCGAATAAAAATTGGAATCACGATCTCTGAACAGAAAGTCCTCCTTCCAAGTATTTTTGCTTTAAGAAATATTACATAAGATTCTAATATAGTCCAATACTCTTGATGACCAATAGGCTAGTGGTACGATGACAATAAACGTCTTGTGTGAATAAAATTTTACGAGTTTAAATTTAAATGGTTACTAGAAACTTACATTATTATTAATTTTAAGATTTGTAAAATTAATTAAGGTGCATGGAAGTTGATTCAGACATCCACGATTAATAAAAAAAAATATTACAAGTTTAAATCCTAATCCAAGTATTTTTTAACCTCTCATTCTTGCGGTGGTGATTATTTCAATTCAATCATAGTAATACACGAATGTTTCAGATTTCAAACTGAAAAAATAAATAAAAATCCGATAGTTACCGGGCGAACCTTCCAGGATCGTAGGTAGCTACCAGTATATATATAGTTATTATAGGTCTTCTGCACTTCACTTAGTGATACCAAGCTCAAGAAGACGAGTTTGCTAAGCAATTAAAAAAAAAAAAAAATTAGTTGCTCACTACTACATATAGTTTAGTACAAGTAGCTAAGCCACATACAAAGTTAATGCCATTTCAAATTTCTCTCTTGTAACAACAACACAAAATCTCAGTCCGAAATATTCTGCTGTATATATAAACAAACTCTCTCTCTCTCTCTCTCTCAGGTGTCTTCTTGTTCCGTTTTTGTCTGCGGAGCTCTTAGCTTACCATAGCACAGCACAGCAAAATACATATCCAGAGAGCCAGCTGTCTGTCCCTCTCACTCTCTCTATCTCTCTGTTTTTTCGTTGCCTATGAAACTTACCTTCCCAAAGAGTACTATTCAGTCCCATTACACTGCCCATAAAATCCAACCACTCCACCCCGTTACCATTTCTAAACCCTTCAATAAGCCCCGCCCACCACCAAGAGGAGTCCGTATGGTTACGGACTCCTCCACCGCCGCCTCCGCCGGCGTCCACCACCATAAAAAGGACAAGATTCTTGTAATAATGGGAGCAACAGGGTGTGGAAAAACGAAGGTCTCCATTGATCTTGCTACACGCTTCCATTCCGAAATCATCAACTCCGATAAAATACAAGTCTACAAGGGTCTCGACATCATCACCAACAAAATCCCCGTTCAAGACCGCCTTGGTGTTCCTCACTATTTACTCGGTGAGTTCGACCCAGAGGATGGTGAGTTGACTCTCTCCGAGTTTCGGTTAGCCGGTGGACTGGCTATCTCAGGTATTGTTTCAAGGCAAAGACTCCCTATCGTGGTTGGTGGGTCAAACTCCCTTGTTCACGCTCTAGTTGTTGACCGGTTTAATCCCGAGTTAAACGTTTTTGATGGGTCTAACCCTGTTTCGACCCAGTTAAGGTATAACTGTTGTTTTCTGTGGGTGGATGTGTCATTACCTGTTTTATGCGATTACTTGTGTATGCGGGTCGATGAAATGCTCGACTCGGGGATGTTCGATGAGTTGTCAGAATATTATGGGTCAATCGACTCAGCGAGTCAAACCGTGTTGAGGAAAGCGATTGGGGTGCCTGAGTTTGACCGGTATTTCAAAAAGTACCCACCTGGGTCTGGTTGTGGCAGGGGCATTGGTGGGGAGTGGGATCAGGTACGGAGAGGAATATACGAGGAGTGCGTGAGGGAGATAAAGGAGAACACGTGTCAGCTGGCAAAGAGGCAGATTGGAAAGATCTTGAGATTAAAAGGTGCAGGGTGGGACCTGCAAAGAGTGGATGCTACGGAGAGCTTTAGAGAGGTGATGATGGTGAGGACGTCAGATGAGGATGATCATAAAAAGAATACGAAGAAAAGAAAGAAGAATAAGAGGTGGGTGGAGGTTTGGAGGAGAGATGTGATGGAGCCAAGCATGAAGATTGTGAAACGCTTCTTGGATGAGTAGTAGCAGTAGTAGTAGGTTTTACCAAATCATTCAATCCAGCCCTTTTCCAGCTATCAAATTTTTTTTTTTAGGGGGCAGCATTTTTTGTTTTCGGCAATGCTACGCGCGCTACGATTTTTGCAGTCTTGGGTTCGAATCCTCGCGTGCCAGGTTCATGCAATCGTGTGTGGTAATCATGCGAGCATGGCGGAGTTTGCAGCACCATCAATGCAATCTGTGCGGTATTGTGTCCGATAAGCATGGTGAAGAAGATTGCTTGCTTAATCACATCCATCGCGATTGTGCATACTAATTCTTCTCTTTCGATTTGGGTCTTAAACAAAACGATGGAAGAATATTTTAGTTACATTTACATATCGAGGATTCATAAAGGGTACCAGATTGTGCAACGAGCAACCAGTTTTGCAGCAAAAGGATGTTCTTGGTTTTGGTTTTGTATTGGGGATTCTTTTCCCTCAATGGGTTCATTTAGAGACAATATAAATACACGGAAAAATCATGAATTTTGGATGGAGAAATGAAAAGGGCTATTTTGTGAATGTTATTGCTAGCAAGTGTTTACTCATACTAGTTTGTTTTTAGTAGTTACAGAGTCCTAATTCATTCTTGGGATTTGTATTGTAAACAAGTCCCAATACCACGCGGAGAATTGGATGCCAAGAAGCTTACACGATGGAACAAAAAAGACCTTTTTATTTTTTCAAGACTCGTGTGTTTCCCCCCATACAGAAAATAATCTTGTTCGTGTTTTGTTTCCCCTTGGTTTTCGATGTACTTTATTTTTTCACAATCTCTTTGACATCAAATCTTACACTGAAAAATTAGTTTGTTTAGAAAAGAACTCTTTTCTTTTTTAAAAAATCAAGATCTTCCTCCCCGCATAGATTTGGTCAATCTGTTAACTGATGGAGATGAACAAAAGCATGTCGTTTTTTTATTGTAGCCCATTCGACTTCCAAATTTCTGCTCTCTGATTTAAGAGGATCATATGGTTTCCAATCGGTCAACTATTTCTTTCCCAGTGAACATGGAACTCAGAGTAGGTAATAGGTATTCAAGACAGCCTCAAAAACAAATGTACACAGGAAACACAGGTTCTGCAACCTGCATTGGCTTAGGACAGTGGTCCCTGATCCTTCAACTCTAGATTTCTAAAACAGTGATTGCGTGTGACCTCCGACGGACAACGAGGTCGAGGCCTATGATGCCTACCTTACTGTTTTGGTACAATTAAAGGGCAACCCTTCTCTTGTCCATGTCAATATCATTAGGCCCTCCGTGTTCGGAGAACGGTAATTTGAGAGTAAAGATTACCCAGTGATTCATGAATTGTCAATTCGCGCTGCCAGCATTCTGTAATACTGAAATTTTAATTTTAATTTTTTACCCTTAACTAGCAAGACACAAATAAATAAGTAGATTACTATACTGTTTCGGTCATGAGCTACTTAAACAAGTGTGTGTTCATAGTTATAATATAATAGCATTTATGATTATGGCTTAAAAAAATATTTTTAGTTATTGTTTTAAAAATATATGTTAAGTTAAAATTATTGTGGAATAGATTTTTAAATGTAAAATAAACAAAAAAACAAGTTTTCATAAATAAAAAATAAATCATTTTAATTATTATAAAATAAAGATTTGAATATAAAAAATATAAAACATTTAATTAATTAAATAATTTTTTTTACGTGATTTGAAAAAAAAAAATTGTCATAATACCCAACAGTATCTAAAGTTGTTAGAGAATATGAGGCTAATTTGCCACCGTGATAAGAAATGATAGAATTAAGTATTAGAATCGCGATCAATTTAATTATGTGATTCTAAATAAATTAACCATGTTCTTCTACACATGGCAGGCCATGACCTAAAAAAATTACACACTTACGTCCACACAGAGACACACACACTTGCGGGGTTTATTCAAATTTTCCAAATCCAGCTTGTTCTTTGTCATTTTTTAGTTGCTAAACCAAATAATTGAGTTAATGGACCGTCACTATCTTAGAGAAATCAATCTAAACTCAGATTATACATTTATTATTTCCATGCATTATTCAACCAAGTCACTTTGTCCCATGCGTTGAACCTTGCAACTTATGAACTGTCCTCAAGAGGATGTATATATACACGCACATATATACCCTGATCATCCGATCGGAAAATATTTGATAATTTAACAATAATGGGCTTCAAATTATGAAACACCACTGGCAAATTTTCGCCACTGCTGTACAATTGTCACATAGCTATCATAAAGAACATTTTTTAGAGTTGAATGTTCTGAGTTTTCTGAAGCAATCATAGAACTTTCTGTAGTGTCACAGCATCAGGATGAGCCACTAGCTAGTAGTCGTTATCCGAAAAGTCCAAAATATTATTCTGGGAGTCCCATTTTCGTGTTTTCGGTTTTGAATTTGATTAAATCGTAGTTGTGATGGGGGGGACACAGCTATGATCAGTTGCCTAATCCAAAACTATAGGTTTTAATCCATCATATTCAAAGGCATATTTTTGGCTATTTCAGCTGCCGTTCTTCTGTTTCTTCCCTATCATCAAATAGGGAAGCTAAATATTGAACAAGACAGCATAGAAGTTGGTGTCTTGCATCGCGTCCCCCTCATGGGCAAGATTGACCTCCATGCCATGCCATGCCATTTATAGAGTACTAGACTATTAGGTAATACGGCCAGCTCATATGTACAGTGAAGCTCAGCTCAATCAACTGTTGAGTTTCTGTATTTTAGATGGATGGAAAATAAAGTAATTAACGCTATTCTTCCAAAAATATCTATCCTGAATCTTGTTAACCATATAATTGATATGCAGCGGGAGACCCACAAGTCAAGTCCTCTCCATTGATGTTTTCTTGAAAGATTAATAAATAGCATTAATTATTCGTTCAAGTGTTGATTGCTAGATATCAGCCAATCCATAAACATTATCAGAAGTGCTAATCGTAAATATGGATTAGGTTCCATTAGAAAACTATAATATGTATTTAGCTAGGTGGGTAGGTATTTTCACTTTTCAGCCTAACAAATTGGGGATATTTTTATTTAGATTTCCAGTCAATTTTCAGGTTTTGCTTTTGCTTAATCAGGCAATAGATGTTTATAATTCCGCTCTTTCGGCCAAACCATAAACATGACTAAACTCTTGGATGGCAAAAGAGCATGCACTTTTAGTTCTGTCAATTTGATGTTCTTTCTTCCTTTTCTCGTCCCCCTTAACTAATTTCTTTGAACCGAATTGTATTAATCTAGAGGGACTATATATTTTTTAGCAGGAAAACATGTAGAGGGACCTGAAACCATTGCATTATTTTATGTTTTTCATCTGTAACACGAAAGGAAAAAATAGATTGCCAATTAGATACTCGAGAAAAAACAATTAGCTGTCCTGCGATGGAAATGTGGTGAAGAACATGTCCTATGGGTCGTTAAGCTTGATTTTATAAGAAGAAGAAGAAGAGGAAGAAAGAAAGAAATTCTAATTAACTGCCAACAAGTAATGCTACAAGCATGGGATATAGTAATTAAATGCTCAAATTGCTATGTCGTGTGTGCAATGCGCATGATAAAAGCATCCAGAAATTCAATAAAAAGAAGGCAATTGGGGACTCGATGGTGTTTATTTGCAGGCACAAGTATTGAAACCCAGGTAATGATCAGTAGCATAATAACAAATTAACGAAAATAGGTCGGTCGAACAAAATGGGGGCATCCTTCTCCAATACTCTAGAATGATTGCAGTACATGCATGTAACAACAAGTTGCAATAGACAACTCTAGTTCATTTAATTTAAGCTCTTATTAGCAGTAAACACCACCTCAATTATCAATTGTTATGAATCCTATAAAAACAAGTACACACATGCAGGTGATGGATGTTTGGTACGCGAGAAAATACTGGACAAGTTGCAAGTGTGTGCTTGGTTCATTGAACAATAACAGTGGATTGTTCATGTTGGTTTATATATATATGAAAATTATTTATATCTACTGACTGTCACGTAAATAAATTTGTGTATGTAAACATGCTTATATGTGATGTTTGATTCCTGTACCCTTAACCATGCATTTATATTTATTTAAATTTAATGCCCTGACATCACATGTGGAAATATAGAAAAACCAATAGATGAAGATGAATGGAGATGGTGCACTCAGCATAGGCTTGTTTTTGTTCTTAATTAGATGATCATGCCACTTCGAAAAATGAAAAGCATGACTCCATGCTTAGATGTGAACATGCTGGTTTTAATGAAGCTGTCTTGAGAATGTTTGCTCGGAGAAGGTGTACACGGAGAGAGAGAGGGAGAGAGAGAGAGAGAGAGAGTTAACAAATTATATATCAATGACAGAAAGGGAATGATGGGAAGTAGTGAAACGGAAGATCCAAGGACGGGCTAAAAGAGTGAAAGACAAAACATCGAAAAGTGAGTAGTCGAAGCAACCTAGTTTTTAATATGCTTAATAATTGATATTAAACAAATGCAAGCTCATATAACATGATGGGGGGGTTTGTAGCAGAAACCCAAAAAGAGCAGCCCAGCCCCTGCTACGACTGAGAGATGGCAGTGCGCGTGCTGTTCCTTTGCGCGCGATCCTATGAAACTCATCTCCACATATGCAAATGCCCTATAAATTACTACGTGCTTGCATTTTTATACTAGCAGACAATGAAATCACTCCATGTTCCAACTTCCAAGTTGAAGGTGTGGATGTTACAGTCCCAAGTCTCATAGACTGCTGTGATCCATTTTGAAGCACAATGATGACCATGTGGGTTTTGCAAGCCACGTTTTCTATTAATCACTCCTAATTAACTGCGAAGAGTGCACCTATGTCGACTCTGTTTGACCACTCCATGAATGGGGTAACAAAATAAAAACAAGAAATTACACGCTTATTTTAAATTCTAAATGTTGTCTTTATTTCTTCTTGTTAAGTTCATTTTTGTCTCATGGCTTAATGTAACATGTTATTTTATACTCACACGGTGTATACTTGAAAACATGACATGGCTACGATTAGAATCAAAAGCTCAGATCAGGCTGAAAACTCGTATTTCCTATAAAATAAACCTTAAATTGAAGGGTGTAGTTTAAAATTCCAATAATTTTAGGACTAAAATGTGATTTGTTTCAAAATTTGGAGGTGCCATGCCTGGTTGTTGGTGTTTTTACAGGAATACTCTTAGAATGGTTTTACAAACATATAGAATTTCAATTTTCTGTAATTAAAAAAGAAAAGAAAACGAGTGAGAGGAATAGAAAAAAAGGTAAAAAATAATCGATAAAATATGCTAAACGTATAAAAAGTTTACACACCAAATAGTTGAAACAATCACATAACATTCAGCATACGACTTGCGGTGTAAATAGTAAAAATTGATGCTTATTGTTAAGTTAACGAAGCGGTTGGCTGTTCAATTTCTGGAAGAGTAGGCATTTAAATGGAAGAAATTAAAGATAAAGCACTCAAGTAGTTATTTATTATAAGAGGACAGACATTAAGAAGCTATTTTAAAAAATCAAGAGTCATTTGCTCTGGTGACCCAGGCGAGGCGAATTGGTGATTCCTCCTGCATCTTAAGGGATTCCATGCCCTTTTAACTGGGTTTTTGGGAACCATCCATTCTCCGCTCTAATGGCAGCAATATGCTACTCTTAGTTTGTGTATGTTTAGTTAGCTGTTGTTGTACTGTGTTTTAAATTAAAGCTCCTTCGCATCACATGTTACCATCTTTTTTTGAGGCCAGCCAACGGAGTCTTTTATGTTTGTATCTAAACTAGCTGCCTGAACAGCCCATATTTATATAGGATACGAATTGTGAAGTTTGTTTGCAGCTAGTGTGTACGGGGTATTGCCCAGATGATCTGATTAGCAAGAACGAAGGGCGACCTCATATCCCCATTTCTTACAAGGTCTGGGCAAGAGTTTCCTTGCAATGATCATGGAAAAGAATAAAGGATTGAGATTTATCGGCCTCCATTATCAACGAAACAGTGTTTGGATTCTTGGATTCTTGATCATCCGAATTGAGTTCCGACTCCAGGCCCCTTGAACTTGAGGCCTAATCACAGAATCAGGAATTGGAGAGTTAAAGAAAGATATAAACGTGTGGCCTGAGCCTGCCTAGCATATGGCCTGGACTAAACGTTGTACAAGAAAAAAAACAAAGACTTTTGTAATGGAGCTCAGGTTTTGAGCTTTACCTCAGCTTGTTGAGCCAACTTTTTTCTTGACCGTGACTTCACAGAACGGTAAGCCCAAGATAAATAATTACCATTTACCGGGTTAGAAACAAGACTTTGAGAGGTCAAAATCTAAGAAAGTTGGATCACCGAATACTTGAAAGAATCACTCTTAGAATTTTGACCACTCAAAGCTGCCCACCCGAAGCAATTTTTTTGTTTTGGATAACAGCAGGTCAGTTTGAAGCCGAGATTTCTTCTGTGGATGTGTATGTTATTCAAGACATCACCTTCGTGTATACTGCCATAGACTACTTTCTCCGAACCACGGCACGTAAGAAATTGGCTAATAAATGCACGTAAAGTTTATCTTTATGACTCTATGTACTTTAATTATTTTTTTGAACTAATGTTGATGAGGAGATGGAGATGGAAATGGACGATTCAGAAGATTCTAGCTGTCAATATCGGCAGCTTTGGTACATTGTTGTCTATTGATTAGTCTCACTATTTGATTCTTCCTCTTTATTCAAATCTGCTCTACAGTCTTTGATTCCATGTTAGAATAAATATTATACTACTCTAATTAACATTAACAAGAAACTAAAAGAGGAAAAGGTTTACTGTACCTCTCCATTGAATAGTAATTTGTTTCTTTCCTTTGACTTTTTTTTTAATTTATGTTTTTTTTTAAAAAAAACTCAATTTCATCATTCAACTCATAATTTTTTTTTTTTTATAAAGATATCCTAGTCTCATGACCCGAACCATAAGTTAATCAAGATTGATCCAATTCAATTTAATATATTACCATCTCAATATTTATATAAAAAAATATCATTTTGAATATCTATTTTGAGTTAAATTATTTTTTTAACGGTCATCCAAGTTGTATTTTGATCTGCTAAGTCAACCGAATCACATTAAAACAATCCCCATATGATTTTAAAAAAAATTCTACTAGAAAAATATTTTTCATGCCTGGATATTTTTTATATTAATTTTTTTTAATTCAATGAACAGCATAGCACCGGCAGTTATCTAGTTTTGTACTAATACATCTCCACACCACGGCTTAAACCTATCGCTTTCATTTTTCCTATCCAATGATCAACTACCAATAGAAAGGAAGGAACATATATAGGTCTTTGTTTTCAATTTTGTATTTTTCCCTAGTTGTTTTAATAGTATTATTTTCTAGGTCAATTGTATAAGTAATTTTATTAAAGGGCAACGACGTACATGTTGGCAATTAAAATTCAGTGAAGATTATGTCATCTTACCGAATACTCAAATATGCACGTATTTGAATATTAATTTTCACGTTTTGTGCCTCTTTGGTTAAGTTGATCAACTAAAATCATCAAGACTTGTTCAGATCTAAGATCTTAAGTTTGAATTTTATTATTGTTTTTTATCTTAAATTTCTCTCCTAACGTAAATAAAGTGATATTTGTTTTTGACATATGTGATTTTAATATATATATATAAGGTTTGAAAAATATATATTTAATTAATCTATCTTACAGCAATTTTGTTTAAACACAAAGGGAGAAAAGAGAGACGGTCGTGAATCCCAATCTGGAAAACTCAAAACTCCAAGTTTCACTGGAGAAGGGTTTTTCTTCTCACTGCCAATCATAACACATCATTAATTAAATCCTGAGAAAAAACATCGATAAAATTATAGACTTTGACCGTTGACTTTCAACCAAATCCATTAAAGTCAAAAGCTATCTACAAAGAGGACCAATCACCACAGGGAGCTAGAATTGAAATTTCGTTTTACTTTTATCATTAGATTAAAATTAAAATCCAAATTTAGCCGGCCATGCCATATATGCCATGCCACCTGGTAGCTTGGTATGTATTGACAGAGCAGTTTTTCTGCCATTATTAAAATTCCCCATCAAATTTAATGCTCTGGGGTTTAAAGATGAGACCCCCCTCGTTAGAGCAGTCGATTTGGAAAAGCTGTAGCTTTTAATTAGCTGTATATAGCTTTGGATTGCAACTAGACTTCAGAAGCTCGTGAAAACATTTGCTAGTTAAAGTGATTACGTTAATATAGCTTGGCTCTTGAATCTCCTGCGTGATAAATCAATTTATCAAATCAATGGCTAGGTTAGATTTCTCGTAAGAATAACCCTATATATCATGTAAGAAATTAATCACATACTCACACGAATGAATTGTCTATAATCTTCACAATCATCAGCGCATATACATTGAATATATATATAAGAACCTGTTCTTACGTACAGAAATACAAGCATTATTCTTCTCAAAATAATTAGATAATAAACCTTCATCATGTGAATAAATATAAATGAGGCTAGCTAGTTGAATGAATGTGGTGCCCAGCTTCCACAAGTGGCATGCACCAGCTCGCTGCAACGACTCGATATCCCTATTATACAATAGAGTAAATAACGTGTCAACTAACAAAAACAAATAGTGATATTATACAATAGAGTAATTAACGTGTCAATTAACAAAAACAAATTGTGATTCTTTTTTAAGAAAATAAACAACTGTGTGAAAGTATGCAGAACTGAACTGGCATAGCCGACAAAAGCGGCCATGAAAACCTAAACAAATTGCCTTGAAAGAGAGAGAAGGGTACCGCCTAACAACTGCTTTCCGCTTAGGACAATAAATTTCAACATCTCCTTAATGTCAACGGTCAAAAGCCGGCTATTCTTTCAAAAAATTAAAATTACACCTCATCTTCCTATATATAACTCCCAGTTGTAATAAACTTTCTCAACGTCAAGAACTCAATCTTTTCCTGTATTTTGTTCTGATCTGTCAAGCCAGCCCGGCCAGCCGCACATCTGTTTTCTTGTTTTGCTTCATTTTCTTGCAAGATTTAATCCAAATGAGTTCTGCAAAGTATCATTACGGACAAAGTAACATCAATGGTCAACGTCCATCTCCATTGAAGATCAACAAAGAATCCCATCTCATTCGCAAATCTTCTTCTTCTTCATCAGCTTCTACGTCGAATTCTTCATCATCGGTATCTATAATAGATCCTCCTGTTTTTGGAGTAAAACAGCAGCAGCAGCACCAAAAGAACCAACCGGTTATTATCTATACACATTCACCCAAGGTAATCCATACGCAAGCCAAGGATTTTATGGCCTTGGTACAAAACCTCACGGGACTTTCGCGGTCTAATAATCAAGAAATGGCACCTCCTGCACAGCAAGGGCAAGATCATCAAGGTGTTGTTAGTAAGGGTTTAAAAGCGGGGAGAGGTAACGGTAACGGAAGAAAGCATGTTGGTCATGGTGATAATGACTCATCTTCAATTTCAACAGAAGAGAATTGTCATGGGGCTGCTGCTGCTGCTGGTGGTGTTGATATTGTTGTTTCACCATTTCTTAAGCCACCAAATGCTCCTTACTTCGCTGATGTTCCTCTTTTTACCCCAACTTCTTCCGATTTCTTTTTCTCACCTAGGCCAGTATTTAGATGTCCTGATTCAGTTTTTGCATCGCCGAAGATGGGAAATCCGATATCTCCATCTGTTCTGGAGTTCATTAAAGGTCTACCTGAATATTGACAGAATAGAGTGGCAATATGGGAATTAGAGGATTGAAGTTTTTCTGGTTCTTGGCAAACGATCAATGGTTTATTTGTTCATAAATGAGGTCGATCCTTTCTTTTGTTCTTTTCGTTGGGGAGTCCGTAGTCCGTACTCAGTGTTTCCGTATTTGCAAAATTAGGGAGATCTATCAGCTAGAGATTATCAAGTGTGAATTACCATGTTGCATATTTAATTTAATTCATTCTTTGGCCATCGAATCCCCAAGGGAAGTTTGATATCTCTTCTGGTGAAAATGGCATTATAGGGGATTTTACGACATTTCATACATAGTGAATTCTTTTGACATTCTTTCAATCTGTTTTATCTTTCTTAAAAGTATTATTTGAAATAAATTTATAATACTGTAGCTCTTCAGGATCCACGTTAATTACTCATCACTTTACTTGTCTAGCTGTGGATAGAAATTACAGAGTTAGGTTGTTCGTATTTATTCAACTAAAATTTGTGGACTAAAATGCGGATCTGAAAGCACATCAAAGAATATCTATATACATCGTAGTCCAACACAGCAAATGTGTATACCCTTAATTAGCTCTTTCCCTACTCGCATATGGATAGTTCCAGCCTCAAGCCGAGAGAACCAGCTTGCAAGCCCTCGAAGGTCATGTGGAATTCCATTTCTGAAAAAGAATCCAGCAAATTGATATTAGGTCTTGATTTCTACCTTAATTATAATTCCCACCGTAACCAGTGATAAATCTTTGTAACACATCCCAAGTTCGACACTGATTTCAGAGTCTTATTTAATCCAAAATATGCAAGCAAGAACAAATCAGGTTTGGTTGATTAGAAAAGAAAATGAGTGCAAAATTTGCCGCCAGGAAGAAGCTTTAGCACTGCCTCGATATTTGTTATAGTTAGGTATAGGCAAGGAGGAGGACGCCCTTGAAACAAAGAATGGAGTAAGCCCATGATACTATGAGAGACTGCTACCCTTTCCCTGCTAATTTATTGAGAATGAACCCAGTATCTCAGCTTGTAGGACAAACAGTCGTTTATTTATTGAGATGTTGCATTTGGGACATTGGGCCTGTGGTTCATGAAAATCCCTCCGAGCCCCAACTGCTTTGACAAACCAGCTTTGATGGGCTTCGTTCTGATGTTTGATTTCCTACCCTACTTTAGACCTGATTGTTTATGCAGTCTTGTGTTTTTTTTTTTTTTTAATTTTTTTATTATTATTTTAAAGTATTAATGTCAAAAATAAATTTTAATAAATAAAAAAGATATTATTTTGATGTATTTACAAGTAAAAAACATTTTAAAAAATAATTCTTATCACAATACTAATCATTATGATTTTTTAAAAAAAATAATTATTACCACAATATTAAACACTATTATTTTTAGTAGTGACATTAACAACCTAGGTTAGCCCAGTCCAACCGAGCCCAGTTAACCATTTTGAATTTAATTACTAGTGCCATAACATCAACGGTGTTTCACATGTGTGATGAACCATTTCTAGCTTTTTAAAATATTTTTAGAGCTCGTTTGATATTGTGTTGTTTTTTAAAGTATTTTTTTAGAAATGTATTTTTTTATTTTTACATTGACAAATCAAAATAATTTAAAAATATTAAAAAAATTAAAATACAAAAAATAAAATAAAAAATTCAAATTTTTATAAAAATGCTTTCTAACTACAAAAATAAACGAACCCTGGTATAATAAAACTCATGTATCGAATATCAATTAGAAAAAATGAATATAATCAAGTTGCAAAATTATAGTAACGATGGATGCAACGCATCTCCCTCAAAAAATTCAAATATTTCTAACTTCTGTTGAAGTTCATAAATCTTTTAAATGTTCCTTTTTAATAGATTACGCATCTCTCCCAAAAAAAATTAATGTAAAGCTGGAAATATTCCACGTTATTGGAGCATGCTTCCGAATGGAAAAAAATCACGAAAAAGTGTGATATATGGATAGAATCGGCCATCTAAAGGTTTGAAATAAAAGCTACTTGGAATTTGGAAAAGCACTCAAACATACTAAACTTCCTCGGGACATCTAAATATTTCCTCCTGCAGAGAATACATTCTGGTATATTCTAATGATGAGACAACATTAGCATCTTTAAGCTCCCTACTTGTGTATGAAAACAATTCATCCCTCCAGCATAACATATAACACACACACACATATATATATATATATATATATATATATATATATATATATATATATATATATATATATATATATATATATATAAAACATTTGTAATAATCAATCCCAAATTGACTGGAAAAACTGAACATAGGAATAACATCTAAATAAGACTCTGGGCTTTCCGGACAGGTTCATCTTGTTAGAGAATTTTTAAAATTCATGTTCGTTAGATTTTAGATTTAGGTTTTTTTTTTAAAAAAAAAAAACAAGACTTTAGTTTAGAAGAACTTCAGTTTAGCAGAACTTCTAAATCAAGTTCTTTAAATGAAAATAAAAAACTTAATTATTTTTCAATAAGATAAATCTAAACTCTAAATTTGAGAGAAAGATGAAACATTAAAAAAGAAAAGAAAATCACTAAAATGAGATGATGAAGAGTGAAAAAATCTATATATATATATATATATTGAATTCTTTTTTCACTTCATTTTTATTGCCGATCCTAGAAGATAAAAAGTTAAAAAAATCAATTATAATAATGATCAAAATTAATTTTTATAATTATTGACCTTTGATAATTTACAATAAATTAAGAATTAAATCTCAATACATTGCCATAAGTATGAATCTTTTGAGCTAAAAAAGTGTTCAGATTGGTAACAAAAGCCTGTGAAAAAGATCGTGGACTAGGCCCATGTTCAGCTATACCGTGTAATATTGATCAACATAATTCATTTTTCGGGCAAAAGAAAACACAAGTTTTAGGTGAAGAAAAATGCTTTCCAATTTAAAAGATTGAATATATGATATAATAAAATAAATTATATATAGCCTCACTCTTTTCTTATATGTGATCAAGTAGTTAAATTTAATGTTTTTTTCTTTTGAATAGCATAGTTAAACATCAAAAGTGTTTTTTAAAATATAGTTTATGACAATATCAAATAGAAAAAATAATTTATTTAACAGGAATGTTATATATTAAAGTCACATAATTGACATAATTGCGAGGTGTCAATTTTATCCTACTCATTGCCCCAACCATCTTATTAATTAGGTGCAACAACTGAACTTAATTGCTCCAGAGGAGCATCTCTTTTTCCTGAGATAGGGTTCTCTAATCTCTAATAATATGGGTAGAGCCCATTAAGTGCAGGGCAACAATGAAAGCATCCTTATCTGATATATCACTTGGTGAGATTCCGCCAAGCCCCCCACCACTGCCTGGATTATTATTATTATTATTATTATTATTATTATTATTATTATTTTAGTTTAACGTGGGTGTCCGGGCCAGTTTGCACGCATCTCGAATAATCCTACGGGCCCTGAAGTTAACGACCATGTAAGCCTCCAGTGACCATCATATGAGTAACCACAAGGCTCAAACCTGAGACCATAGAGAGAGCAAACTTCTTGGTCTCAAACTCTTATCACTGGGCCACCACCTAGATTGTTATTATTATTATTATTTGTGGTGAGAATAACCATTTCCTTAATTATCATCTCTCAAACTTGAAAACCAAGACTGATACCGTCTAAAAAATCAAAACTTCATGATGTCTGATGGACGGTGTACCATTGAGCATAATGTAGTGGCAGTGGACCCAGCTGAAATATGACGAGAGAGAAATCCCACTTCTTGAAAAAGTACATTCTATATAATTGAAACATAACTATAATAATAATAATAATAAACAAACAAAGAAATAAATAAATAAACAGCTTAGCTTTCTTAATGTCTAAATGCAGAAAGATTGGACAAATGACATAGTTTGAGTGTTATAGTGACCAGACCTACACCAAATCTGTCCCCGATATGATCTTTCTAAAGAATTGATGTGGTAATTTACCATTATCCCTTCTGTTCCCACACTTCAGCTTGAGATCCATGGATATTAGAACAAGAACAATTTACAAGAAATCCCTTCTAAGACTTGAGCTCGGGGCCTTTTCCCATCTGATCCTTCAGGCTACAATTAATACATGCAAATTAACTGGTTAATTGTTAATCAAACATTGCGCTGTGGAAAAGGTAAAATTGACAAATTGACACGCAAGGGAAACCAGCTATGCACCATCCAGCTTCCTAGCAACCGCGTAAAATTCCAAAATCACTCCAGAAAAATTTACTCTATAAACAAAGGAATTCCTAAACTTTGAACAAACTAACATAAAATTCCAAAATCACTAAATCAAATCTCTTTTTCTTGAGTTACTTGTACCGGAGTTTTTTTTTCTGTTTTTAGTATGGTTAAATTTTTTTTGGTAAACTAACACCGTGAAAAAAATATTTAATGATATAACATCATTTCACGAGTAGTAACTGGAAATTACGACACGCAAGTCACATATGATTTTATTTGAAATTAATATAGAGAGAACCTCTTTCCTTCCCTTCTCCACCCCCCCTCTCTCCCCCATAGCAACCCTCCCTCCCTGCCATCACGAAATACTCCCAAAACATATATTTTGATGCTAGAAAACTATTTATTTGAATTGTATAAATTATGATTTTTTTGGGGGATGGAGTTAATAACATGAGAAAATGTTCTAATGTGAGTCTGTTGGTTTATATGCAAATAACATCTGCAACTCGAGCGTCGCAATTAATATTTCCAACTCTCAAGTCGTAAATAAAAAATATAATTATCAAGTCATAAATGATATATGCGACGCGATTAAGTATGTTAGATTTTTAAATATTTTTTTATATGTTAATTTACTAATTTTTTAATTGTACCAAGTTATTATTATTTTTTTAAAAGAAATTCAATAGTTGTAAAGCACTCTTTCATTCATCAGAAACGGTAGTCTCTCGCTCTCTCCCTCTCCCTCTGTTTTTTATTCTTCTAATGGAACAGTCCCTGATTACTTGAACAATAAGAGAGTCCATCTGGAAAAGTTAGCACAGTCTATTTCTTTTCTTGTCACTTGGTGCAATTATTATCACAAGAAAGCATCAACAACCAAAGATTGCATTATTTGAATCGCAAGCTAAGCAAACAAATTAAAATATACGAAAAATCAACGAAAATAAATTATGTGGCACCCAGATTGAACCTTTTTTCCATTTTTTAATTGACTATTAAATAAATATATTTACAGAATGCAGAATCACATTATTTGACCACTGCCTTTTTCTAGAAAATACAGGTGAATTCTTAACAGCGTTGTCATACAGACTTTTCACATTCATCCTCAACAATAACGGCGTCAGCATCCCACCAGGTATCCACATCAGACTCCGTCACATTGACTAACGGCGAACTGACTTTTCTTATATCACCCACCGTTAACTCACCAGTGACATCATCTCTGACATAAACCTTCTTCGCGCCACCGCCACCGCCGCCACTGACACCGACAATCTTCCCCAGCATAGGTCTCAGCTCCGCAAAAACCTCCGGCATCCGAAACCCAACACGGCTGTCCCATAAATTCAAGGATGAATGGCCTGATAAATTTGTCTCTGCGGAGACAACCACTGAAGGAGACGGGGAAACAGCAGTGAAACTATCACATTTGCTGCCAAAAATGGAACATATGTTTCGCTCATTATTAATGTCATAGAAAGAAACGACCGCACTCCTTGAATCGCCGCCGTTGTTAAGGTTGAAACCTAGGCCTAATCCTAAATTATCCCAGAGCTTTACCACGTTTCTCTCATTTGTGAAATCAGACAACGAAAAAAAGTCTCCAATGCTGCTGTTTCGTCGTCTCCGGAGCCTAAAATTACCGTTTTGCCATTGATCATCAATGTAACGATTGCCAGAACCTCTGACACAGAAATCTTCATCATGATCATTAATGGACCACCAGCTTCGTGAAGTTGATGGGGGCTCTTCTTCCTGCTCCTCATCTGATAAGGATATTGACGACGAGCAGGATAAGTCGGTTTCGCTTTCGTAATCGCCGTCTTCTTGATTGGTAATAAGAGATGGTGAGGAGATGAAGGGGTGGTTTTTGAATCGGATGACCAGAATCTTGATTCTGTTAATTATGGTTGTGAAAGAGGCGACTAGGGCAAGAAGGAGAGCGCCCCATTTCCAAAAACTGTAAGCTTGGTGAATTTTTTCGGCTCCGGATAGAGCTAAAATCTGGGAAAGAAATGATGGGTTTTGCAGAGAAGATATGCCAGTCTCGAAATCGCTTATTCTGTTGATCACTGGGATCTCCATGCCTAGCTAGCGAGCAACAAATATGTGCAAACACAAGAGTCTGATCTCTAGCAAACAAGGAGACTCTTGACTGGAACTTTGTGATGCAAAATATTAGAGAGAGATGAGATGTGAAGTGGAGGAGGTTTGTTTAAGGCCAAAGGATTGGGTTTTTAAAGGCAGAGGAGGTGGACGGGTGCGGATAATAAAACAGGGCATGGTGGTCTTTCAATGTTTTTTATAAAATCTATGTTCTTTTTAAAATGATTTTTTTTCCCCTTCAAAATTGCTCCAAACATTAAATGAGCAATTATTTATCATATATGAGTTGTACCAGTAACGAAAGTGACGACGATTGGATATGGTTATCCGCCCAAGGGCATCTTAATGGAAGAAAAAAAAATTAATTTTTTTTTGGGGGATTTACAACTCTTAACATTGATATAAAAAAAAAATCCCTACTCTAATTGTTAAATTAAAGCCACCGATATGATGGTTAATTGTTTTTTTTTTATTAAGCTAGACATTTTTTTTTAATTTTTTCATGTATAGAACCTTGTTTTTTTCCTTACAAATGACGATTTTTTCGCAAGTGATTGGTTGGTATGCTTCTCTAACTCGACCGTGTTGAAGGCAAAGTAGAAAACATAGCGCACACAAATGCCAAGAGGAAGTTGAGGAATCTTATTTGGCAGATAACCATCGGCCACGTGGTAGAGATCAGGTCCACGTCAGATGAAAAGTGCTAGCAGGCTTTTTTTGGAAAGAGAAAAAGGACAGAGACTGCTGGGTCAGTATGTGGGAACAGCAATGTTAATTTATTATATATTTTTGTAGTTTGTAGAGAGGTCTACAAGTCATAATTAACGTTGTTAATTTCTTTTGTGGTAAAACAATAAATATATAATGGGGGTCGGGTCAGTGATGAGTCACGCGACAGAGGGAGAGATGATCTGGTCCTCCAGTCTAGAAACAAAACAGAAAGAGGGAGGGCTCTATTCGCCCACTTGTCCAAATCTGACTTTTCAGCCATTTGAATTTTGACACGCGGTGACAGGTCATTTGTTCTTGTTCCTGGAGAGGCTGCCTCGACTCTCTGCATGATTGTTATTAGTCTTAAGTGATGTCGTGGTCCACTTTCCACCGTCACCATCACCGGCATCTTATTCTTATTCTTCGACACCAAGAGGTGTTGGTCATATGCAATATGCTTTATCAAAACATTTTGTGGTCCTAGCTCGTCTTTCTTTCATTTCCTGGGAAAATCCTTTTATAAAAGAATATGGACTATGGAGGATTTAATATCGTTGTATTCTGCTTGTGATTCCGGCATCTATTTATAGAGCCCCGGTTGGTTCATGTTAATATTCAAATTTCTATTTTTTTTAATTAGTTTATGGATTAGTTTGATTTTTCTAATCCTGTAGACTGGAAGTAAGAATTTAGGAGGATTATTGGGTTTTTTCCGCAAGAAAAACCCTTTGCTATTAAATTTTTGGTGAATATGTATTTGCATAGAAGTTTCGTACTCCTTTTCCGTTTTGACGGACTTTTATTATTGGAAATTACCCGTAGAGACCAGCTTTGTTAACCATCCTCTCCTTTTCTTTTATAAAAAACCACGTGCCTATCACGTGTGAGCTACATTAATTAGCATTAAAAATTGAATAAAAGGAAGAAAAGAAAAACAACAACTAGAAGGTGTTGAAGAAGTGATGGTTGTCGGTGAATGGATTTAGAAGAATTTACATGAAAACAAAGGGAGACAGGGATGGGATTGAAAATGGATACTGAAGAAGGATTGGTTGTTGGCGAGGATAAATAAAAACTTGGATTTACCTCTTCCTTTTCGTTTTTTTTTTTTTTTAAAAATACAAAGCCGGTTTCGGAAACTTGCTCTACCAATATTATATTAACTCGTTGTGAGGCTTCTTCATTAGGAACTGGTCCAGAAGTTTAGATGTCAGGATATAGTTGTAAAATCCGTCTACAGGGTTAACTAGATGGCATTAGTAAAGAAAACTAACTTGAAAAATATATATATTAAAATAATATAATTCTGACTGATTTTTTTTCTCAAAAATAAATCAATAGATTTTAAATGGGTTTTACTTGATTTAATTTGAATTTTTGACCCAGTCGGGGTTGAGTCAATTCCCCATGTTTACTAATTAAGAATGAATATTGTTTTCTGGCATTTGGAACCAAGTCACATTTTGGATTGAATTCAATATATGAGTAAATTTGAATTTAATTAACAATCTATTATAATTCTCATGTTTGAAATAAAATATTAAATCATATAATTAAATTTAATTATACTATCTAAAATATTTGTGAAAATAAATTGAATTATCAATCTTGACTATTTTACCTTTAATTCAAAAATTATTTATTTTTGCTATGAAAAAACATTTTTTTGTTGCAATGACCCCTGCATTTATTTAAAATAACATAATATATAAGAATCTTAAAGAAGATATAAATATACTTGTCTCTTATTAATTCTTTATTAATAAAATTCAAAAAATAAATATTTGTCATAAAAAACTTTTGATCAAATTAATATTTCTATTAAAATGTTGAGAAAAAAAAATTCTAGAAATATTCCAATAAAAATCCAAGCATTTTACTCAAATTAAACTTAAATAAAATAAATATCAAACCAGCTTTATCAAATAGACGAGCCAATTTAACTAATGCAACTTTGATAATTTTAGTAAATCATAAAGATGCCACAATTTCTAGTTATAATAATTCAAAATATATCACCATATAAAATAAGTTTTCGACAGCTGTGTGAATAAATTTGTGTTTGCATATTTCTCCACCCAACACCACTAGTAGCTTATTTGTTTTTATATTTTAAAAGTATTTTAAAAAAAAATTAAAATTAATTTTTTAATGTTTTCAGATTATTCTAACATGTTAATATCAAAAATAAATTTTAAAAATAAAAATAATATTATTTATATATATTTTTAATAAAATAACAGATTGAAAAATAACCATTAATAATAAATAAACAACCTACATGAAAAACATGTATGATTTCTACAATTCCCGTGACTTCTAAGGTACAACATTTACAAATTTGTTTTATAAATAAAATCCATCCATCTTGAAAAAGGACAAAAGTGAAAGGAATTGCACGGTAAAGATTTATTTAAGAAGATGGTTGTTTTTTAAAGTTGAACGAAAGCCTGAATGGTCACAAGGTCCCAAGACCTGCTCTTGTGTATCTGCTGGTTACAGCATCTTGGTGGGGGTGTTTGTATTTTTAAGGGTATTATTTTAAATATTATTTTTAATATAAATTCCAGGGGAAATTATTGTAACAAATCATAGGATCTTTCATTTATGTTATATTTACATGTATTTTAGAAATTAAATTTAATTTGAAGTTCAAATCTAATTCTTTAAAGGGTTTCAAACATAAATATTAATTTAATCATGTAAATTGAATTAAATTGAATTGAATTCACACGATTCCAGATTTCAAATTCTATTATTTTCTAATTCTTCAACTCTCTTCAAAACTCAACATTTTTTTTCCTATTTGTTTTGTTTTAAGATAAATCAAACGAGGCTCTTGTTTTTTATTTTTAAAAAATATTTGCTTAATAATATGTTTTCATATTTTTTTAGTTTTTTTTAGAATAAATAAGAGAATTAAGATGAAAACTGAAAGATTATTTTCTAAAAGCTAGTCTTAAAAACAAAAGATTTAATAATTTTTTTTCAAAATTTTGTGTTGATATGATTACATGTGATTGCAAGGTCCAATCATAGCTGGATCTAGCTAATGTCAGATTCCACGAGTCTTTACTAAGATGTGTTTATGTTTTGAAAAATTTATATTTGTAAGTTTTTCTTGATCGGATATTTTTTTATAAAGACATAATAATGAAATCTTGGTTCATTACATATAACTTTTTTAAATAAAATATATAACAAGAGAGAGCGAATGTATTTTGAAAATAATATTTCTCAAAAGATATTTAAGGAAACTAACACAATCCTAAAAACTTTATTAGAAAAATATCACACTAGTTTGCGTAAAAAGAAAAAAAACTAATGATATAAAATTATTCTCCTAAATAAAATTATTTCCTAATATGTTAATGATATACAGGATAAAATACTTTTTTTTATTTGTTTTTATTCTCAATATTTATTTATTTTTTAATAAGTTCTCTATAAGATAAACATAAATTCAAACCTCATCTTTATCTTTCCTTAACAAAATTATTTTCTTATATGTTAATGATATACTAAAAAAAAAAATTGTTTTATATTTTTTTTAATATTTATTTATTTTCTAATTAATCAGTTCCTTGTCAAATAAACATGAACCTGAATTTCATCATCATCTTTTCTAAATAAAATTATTTCTTCATGTATTAATGATCTACCAAATAAAAAATTTGTTTTATATGTTTTTTCTAATCTCAATATTTATCTATTTTTAATCAGTTCCTTATTAGAAATATTTTCTCAAAATTTTTAGTTGTTAAAACAACTAATTTACTAATGTCATTTTATTCTCAAAATTTTATTATTGATTGCTAGTTACATACCAATTGTTAAGGAATTCTATTGAAACTTAAATTAATTATAAATATTATTGAATTTTAAATTGACTACAACTAATTATTAATTATCATAATTAGCCTAACAAGTCAAGTAATCCCATTGAAATTTAAATGGATTACTATAGAGAATAAAATAATCTTGATTACAGAGAATAAGTATTATTTAAAATTTTAAATTAAACTAAAATCCAAAAAAAAAAAATTCAATGAGCTACGTAGTTTTCAACAACATAGCCTCTGGAATTGCTAATTTATGTGGTTGCGATGTTCTCAACATGTAAAATGTGAGAATTGTTTTTTCACATGTGCTACTTTTTAAAAAAAGTTCTGATAGGTGCTATTTTCTTTTTCTTGTTTTTTTTACGAAAGCAAACAAAGGAGTTACATTGACAATTCTTTCAAAGTAGAGGGAATAAAAAAAAAGATAAAAATAAATAAAGAGTCTTTAATTATCCAAACTTCCTGTAATTTAAAAGGTCTTCGTTCAGGTTTACCTAAATTCTTATATCCAAATCAATAACGTGTTTAAGCATACATACATTGCTTCATCGAGGATGATAAAGAGTCGTTTTATTTGCGGTTCTGGATTTAAATCTCGAAATAATCAATTGATAAAATGATATATTCATGTTAGTTTTTAAGATGATCTCAAGTTTCAGTTACAGCAAAGATGTAATGGATTCCCATATAAAAGATATCCATGGTTGCTTACCGGAGATATTATATTGATACAACATGATGATCGGCGAAACCCGCACGGATATATCCTCATTGCACCAAAGATTTAAACATGGCACTGGAAATTAAGAGTTCATGTACTCCTTTTTTCTCTTTTCTTTTCCCTGTGGCCAAGTTTCATAACTCTCAACCGTGCTTTAGCCCTGTAGACATAATTATACTAGAAAATAACCCTTTGAGCTTGTGATCCCTATGATCGAGACAGGATTTTATATAGTGCCTTCGAGCCTAATCATATACCCGACCTCAACGGCAAAGCAGAAGTCCTTGTCTATTTGTCCGTGCAAGTCACACGACTATATGGTATATATTATATACCAGGCATGGCATATGATTTTTTGGAGTAAACGAAAAAAACGTTATGATTAGTCTTGATCGAGTGGCCGGCGGAGCAAATAGAGCAATGCATGCCGACTTTTTAATGGCTAATATCATACTACGGAAAGGGTTCTTCTTCGGACTGTGACTCTGGTGGTGACATATGCCCCATATTCAAAAGAGGAACAGGAGATGTCATGACTCGTTGAGAAAAGAAGAAAAAAGCAGCAGAAAGGTCATTGAAGGAGGGTTTCTATCTTTTCGTTCAGTGTCGGGTAAGAGTTTAATCAGGCTCAACTGATCACTATCACCTGCATAATTGTCTGATGGATGATCGATAAGTTATTGACCATCTTGGTTACATGCTAGATCAACTCTATCAGGGAAAGGAAGGGAGAAAAAAAGCACCAAATCCTCGAAGGGTTTTTTTAGCTTAGAAAATGGACAAGACATGACCATGTGAAAAAGACAGTTCCTATGAAATTATACATTTGAGAAACAATTACTAGATGTTTTGATTAGAATCATATAAAATGTTGTATAATTAAGCCGTATGCATTACTTATTTAAAATAATATAATTTCATTGAAAAAAATTGATATTATTCTTTCGCATACACTTAGGCCCCGTTTGTTTGTTGGAAAATAGTTTCCTTTTGAAAAGTGAATTCCGAGAAAATGAATTATTTTCTGATGTTTGGCAGTGTAATGAAAAATAAGTTGGAAAACACTTTCCAGTGTTTGGTTATGTCATGGAAAATAAGCTGGAAAATAATTTATTAATTTTTTATTTTTCTCAAGTTTATTAAAATAATGAGGAACAAATCTTACAAATTAAAAAGTTGAATGAGAATGAAATTGAAAAAAAATATAATTTCATAAATTATCTCAAATAAAATAAATAATAATCAAAATAATAGAGATCAAATCTAAAAAATAAAAAAAATGAAAGATAAAGAAATTAAAATAATAATAATTAACATTTCATAAATTATTTCAAATAAAATAAGTAACAATCAAAAGAATAATGACCAAATTTGATACATAAAAAATTTCAATAAAAAAATGATAAGGAAAAAGCAAATAACAATTATAAAAATGAGGACCAAAGTTATATAAAAATTAAATTTTAAGAGATGAAATTGAAAAATAAATATTCAAAACAAAATATATATAGCAATCAAAAGTTTGAGGACCAAATTTGATATAATCAGCAAATAATATGACATTTCTAAATTTTTCATAACTTTCAGAAAGTGTTTTCCATCCAAATTTTCTAGGAAAACACTTTCCTGGAAACAAAGCTAAATTTTCCTTTGACTGGAAAGTGTTTTTTGTTGACCAACTTTTCTAATGATAAACAAACACAAGAAAGTTTGAAAAGTGGTTTTTTAAAAAATAAATTCTAGAAAAAAAACATAGCTTTAATGGAAACGCTGTGAGAAAAAAAGTATGAATAAGATTTCGATAATAAAAAAGAAATTAAAACAGGGGATTGATTATCCTGCATATAAAAGGTCATCTATAGCAGATTTACGATTCCAGCTTAGAATAACAGAAGTTCCGTCATTCGTGAACCAGGAAAAAAATAAACAAGAAGAAGGAGCACGAGCACATGGTGGTATGGAACATGAGATGGACTGCAGGACTTGGGCTTATGAGCAGGCCAGAAGGCCCATGAGACTAGAAGTATTTTATGAACCATTTTCTGATTTGTAGGCCGCATATAGATTTACGTGGGCTCTAGCGGACCTGCACAGTAAAAAAAAGAGGAATGGAGCCATTGCAGCCGAACCCGAAGTGGCACGGTTAAATCGTTGTGAAAGACTCGAGGAATAATAGGATGCAAAAAAGTGGCAGTGTTGGTTTTTTAAAAAAAAAACAATTAAAAACAAAAAAATATATTATTTTAAAAAATACTCTTAAAACAATATATATATATTTAAAAAATATTTTTTTAGCATCAGCATATCAAAACAATTAAAAACAAAAAAAAATATTATTTTAAAAAATACTCTTAAAACATAAAATTAAAACAAGCTAACTGGCTACAAATTATTAGCCTTGGCTTTAAACTCAAACATTCAATAATTTATCGTAGCCTTGTAGCAAACATGGCCGCAAAAGTAATAATTGATTAATTTTAATAAAAAAGGTGTTTCCATGTATATTTTCGGATTTCAATGATATACTAATATAGCCATATGCAATCTCAAAATCTGGGTATGCTAAATAACTTCTTTTTTCTTTTATTTAAGAATACCTTTGGTGTTAAATGAGGTGACTTTACAAATAACGAGGGCATTTAAGATACAAAATGATAGTTTTGTAATATTTTAATAAAACAGAGTGTAGATTTTTATCCAATTTTTAAAATTTTGTTTGATCTCAGTAATTTCACAGCAGAGGATTGTTGTAATTCACTCCTATGATATTGTAAAATGTCACATAAGGTATTATCCTTTCCATGAATTCTATACAGAATCCGTTTTTATTTAATTAAGAAGATTCTGCCTTTCAAGAAGGAAATGAACAGGATATCTCTCAATCACCATCCTACCACCTCCATTTCAGCCATTATGCTGCCCGTTTTGGGGTCCTTTCCTTTCCAAGCACGCACCTGCCTGCATCAACAATGAGTATATTCCGCCGAAATAAATTTAATTAAACACAGACACTCTAGTCAAATGGCAATTCGAACTTCCGAGTGTGAACAAAAAATTGGATCCTAAGCCGTCACTGCATATCCCAATCATAAATTAAATTTAAAAATAAAATAAACATACAGATATAGTTAGTATTCACATGATATGGATATCTTTATGACAAATACGCTGGCAAAAAGGTTGGGTGCTCATACAGTTCACACCTACCCAGAGTCTATACGTTTTAGATTCTTTCCTCTTTTTTCTCTCACGTCGGCAATGGTACCTCTGCATAAATACTGAGAGCTCAGCGAGAGTTGTCTGTCCAAAATTGACAATGGGGTATTGGTGTATCAATCTTTTGACAATTGTTTCACTTCTGCTTCTGTTTCCAGTGATTAATGGTTGGGGAATTGATGGACACCTCACAGTATGCAGAATTGCTCAGGTCTTTTAGCTTCTCTTTTGCTCTTATATCGTTATGTGCGATCGATGTGTGTTTTTCTTCTTTTAGGGATCAATATGTATTTTGTGCTTGTGCTTTTGTGCTGTAACAGTCCCGCTTAAGTGAAGCTGCTGCAGATGCTGTCAAGCAACTGCTGCCAGAATATGCAGGGAGTGACTTAGGGAGTGTGTGCTCATGGGCAGACGAGGTTAGGTTCCGTTATCATTGGTCAGCCCCTCTTCATTTCATCAATACCCCAGATGTTTGCAACTACAAATACACTAGTAAGTTGCTCTTCTGCTTGTATATGAATACTATCCCCGTTTTCTCTCTGTCCCTTTTTCCCTTCCCAGTTTGTATTGCTTCTAAGTCAGACCAGTTTTTGTTTTTTTTTTCTGGTGTTAACTGCCAGTAGAAAGACGAAAGCCGAATTTGGTGGTTCTGCTTTAATTAGCCATTGCTGCAGGTGTTTACTTTTTCTTTTTTATGCTCAGGGGATTGCGAGGATGATACTGGTGAAAAAGGAAGGTGTGTTGCTGGGGCAATTAACAATTACACTACCCAGCTTCTTACCTACAACAGTGGCTCCTCGCAAGCTGATAGTAATGAAAACAAATTGTTATTCATCAATCTTCCCTGCCTGTCATCATAAATCTTGCTAACGAAATGAGTTGATTTATCAGATAACCTGACAGAAGCCCTTCTCTTCCTTTCTCATTTTATGGGAGACATCCATCAGGTGTGAGAAAATTGCACTTTTTATTCCGCAATATTGTGTTCATTGTCGAGTCAATGCTTTTCGCCTTTGTAGATGATAGTAATGTTTTTTCAATGCAGCCTCTACATGTGGGTTTTGCTTCAGACAAAGGAGGCAACACCATTGATGTCCATTGGTACAGAAGGAAACAAGTCCTTCACCATGTCAGTCCAATTGCCAAACGTTGTCGAAAATGCCTCGGCCTTTAACAAAAAAGCTTAACGTTGTGCTCATGTCGATGCTTACAGATTTGGGATGCCAGTATAATAGAGACAGCAGAGGAAAGATTGTACAACTCAAACGTGGATGACTTGGTTGATGCCGTTCAGAAAAATATCACGGTACTCTTCTTCAAAGATTTGAACCAAATGAAATACGTTTGGCCCAATAAATCTGTTCGTTTTCTTCACCCTTTCTGACATAACTTTCTTTTTTTTATTCTCTGTTGCCTTTGGCAATAACCAAACAACAGAATGACTGGGCAGATTTAATTCCAGGATGGGAGACCTGCAGCCTTAACAAGACAGCCTGCCCGGACGTGTATGTTAAACATCCTCGATTTATTAGGAGACGAACAATTTATAAGGAATTTCTTTCTTTCACCATAAGATTATTTTGCGACAATATCGATGTCTGTTCAACCCTAGTCACGCCAGTAATTTTTTTTCCTGCCTGTTTTACTATATTTTCAACCTTTGCATGTAATTAAACTTAATTCAAACAGCTAGGATGGACGATGATTAACTTGATTCTGGATTTTATTATTACAATTTTGTTAATTCATACATTAATCTTAAAAATAAAATTGTTTGTTTTATAGATACGCATCTGAAGGTATCAAAGCAGCATGCGATTGGGCATATAAAGGGGCGGCTGAAGGGACAGTGTTAGAAGGTTGGAAAGATGCAAGATATTCTTCTGAGGTTTACTGGTTTGAGTGCATGCACTTGTTATTCGATTAATCAGAAAAAATAAGACCATCTCTTTCGCATTGCAGATGATTATTTCCTATCCCGTTTACCGATTGTGAAATTGCGGTTAGCTCAAGGTGGAGTTCGTCTGGCAGCCACGCTCAACCGCATTTTTCTGTGACGAATATTTAGTTCTGGAATTAAATAGAGCATCCTAAAGCTTTTGAGAGAAACTGTTCTATGTTGATTATATGGGGGGCCTTATCTATGCAATGCATCCTAAACTTTTAGGCATTGTTTGCAAATGTAATACTACTTATTGTCTTCTAAAAACTCAAGCACTCTGATTTTTCTTAAAATTTAGTTTAAATCAAACAAGTACAGATAGACATATAACTGTAAATACTGTTACAAGCAATGGTGGTACAAAGAAAAAGCAGTGCTTTCAACATACATTCCATGAAAATAACAAGTTTTTGACAAACTACAGATCATTCAATACATTTAACAAAACATCGAGAGGTTGAACTTTGTGTGGCATTCATTGCAACGCCACCTTTTTTTTAACACAAATAATTTACAGCTGAATCATCTCAAATATCTATACAAGAAATAGAGATATGTAGTCTAAATCCAAGTTTACAACATAACATACTTTTATTTTTTTAAGGTTTCTTCACTACCAGAACGGGGCACTTTGCATTGTGAAGACAGTAACTGCTCACACTTCCTTGGATAGCTCTGTGTAAAGATATTGGAATCAGAACCCAGAAATGCTATTTGAAGTTAGTATAATAACTTAACTGGCAGAATACGTAAAATGTTAACTGTGATCATCATTTGTCAAATAAAAAGAAAGAGGGAAAAAACTAGGAAAGCATAACTGGATAAACCAAGTGAAAATGTTTCTTCTATCTGTTGCTTCTCGTGAAGATTCGGACTAGTAGAAAATATTCTAATAAGTTTTCACATCCTTCTTTAAAACAGCTAGGAAGACTATATGTATGGTTGAAAGGTATATGATCGTAACTCGAACTATAATACATTCTGCGTCTAAATGCAACTTAGCTACTGACTCATGAGTCATCAATAAATATTTTCATATCCTTGTCACATTTTCTCAAGCAACTTTTAACAATACCAATTTTCATAAACAACGAAACAATTCTGTTTTATCTTGGTCTCAATGACACCGAACATTTCTGATGTTAGGCTTCAAGTTCATGAATTGATGAAAAATGAGTGCTTTGTATTTTTATTTTTTTTAACTTGCGCCATCATCCCACCTACAGTCGATGAATTGTAAAATCTGTATGTAACAGCATCAGAGAGATAGTTTTTACTTAAGCTACAGAGCATCGAAACAGATATAAATTTGTAAACCCTTTTGTAGATAGGAGAGGATTAACCTTTTGATTTTGCCAATGCCGCGCTCCCCTAAAACAAGCAGGCTAATATTGAGCCTTTGAACTGCATCGCATATGGCTGTTTGAGGATCACCCACCTCTGTTAATGTCTCAGCATCAACCTTTGAAAAACAAAAGTAATAAATGTAAGTCCTCATTTACACACATTGGCATGCCCCATAAGATCAAATGCAAATTAGGGCTTTAATATCTTGGACGGTTGTGAAACAATTGAATTTCATGCTAATCAGTATAGAACAGAGAAACGTGAGCGTACTCCTCGACCAGCACAAATTTCTTTAGCTTTCTCCAGCAAAGCAAACGCGATCTTCTTATTCTGGTCTTGGATAGTGTAAGTATACTCCGGATCTGTCACACACAACATAAATAATTTGAGCGTACAATTTCCAACATACAGAATCCAGATGTTGGTCTATTTCTCCTAAGATTCTATACCAGTCAATCAAAATTTTAGTAACAAAAAGAAAATAGAGGATCTTTACACAAAAACACACCGACCGAGGAATAGTAGATTCGAAGGATCCTTTACCTCTAGTTTTAGAAGAAAAAAAAACTTTTTATGTGGACACTGCAAACTCCTTGGACATGTTTTGGTTCACTAAGGATTTGAATGAAATACGAATCTCCTTTTGATTTCTCAACAATATGCTTTGGTTCCGCAAAAAACAGAATTACAACTCCAATAGAAAT
This sequence comes from Populus trichocarpa, assembly GCF_000002775.5. Taxonomy (NCBI): domain Eukaryota; kingdom Viridiplantae; phylum Streptophyta; class Magnoliopsida; order Malpighiales; family Salicaceae; genus Populus; species Populus trichocarpa. Next base: position 14,115,194 of record NC_037294.2, on the reverse strand, counting down.
CAAATCCTGTAACTTCAGATTTTGTACATATAACAAATAGAGGAAAAAAGGAGCACTTACTGGCTGAAACCGAGCAGTACATGCGAGCAGAACTGAGAGCAGCGGCAGTAAAAGAATGGTTATTGCTGGGAGGAGGCTGTGCGGTGAAGATAACTAGAGGTGATTTAGTGATAGATTCCTCAAGATTGTCAAGTACCCACATGAGAGCATAGTGGCTATACTCACCATCATCAACGGCAACCATCACTTTCCTCTCAAGTGGTACCCCTCCATTTTCCGTCACGTGCTCCGCCATTTTCTAGGGTTTGAAGTAATGAAGCACAGAGAGATGCAAAAGTTCACTTCTGGTTTGGAGATAAAAGATGCAGAAGCCAAATGGGGTGTGTCTGTTTGTTGAAGACAGCAGCTGCTAGTAGCTTCTGCCTTGTGGGTTGTGAAATGGTGGTAAAGAGAAACAAGTGGCGGTTTTAACAAGGTCAAAACGGCCAGTCAAATATCAAGAAGTTCTGTGCATTAGACACGTGAAAAAAAACCACTTTTCTTCATAAATCCTGCTTTCCTAGGACTTTTTTATTAGGTTTCTTTGGAAGTAAAGAAATATATTAAAATAATTTTATTTTTTTAAATTTATTTTTTATATTAGTATATAAAAAAATCTAAAAATAATTTAAAATTAAAAAAAATAAAAAATTTCAAAAACATGACACCGCAATAGCAAACAACATAGATATCCAAACGTATGACACCACAAAATTTATCCAGAAGACCTTTCGGACATGGTCCCCAGAAATATTCGTCTTTAGATGTGATTGGGTGTTGTTTTGGTAGATAAGACTGAATGGTAAAATATGAGATCATGTCACCATTTATTTGATCGGACGTTTTAAACATTCGGTCATGGTATTTAACTATTTATTACCTTTACTTTTTGAAATATGACGCTTTCACTCTTCTTTTTTTTTTTTTTTTTAGGATTGCTATTTCCACGTGCTCACAAAATATTACTCTAAAATGTACGAATTATACTTATTGTTTAAAATATTAATTATATTTTTTTTAATGAGTGCTGTATATGGCTTATAAAAAAAAATTGAGCATGAGACATATGGAAGATTGTCTGATTTCTTCTTCTTATTATTATTAAGTAAAAACCTAAAACATGTGGGATAAGTATTGTTTGGATAATATTTTGCATCCTTTTATATTTTACCATGGATTTATTATTCATATTTGTTTTTCAAATTACTTTTTAAACTTTTTTTTAGTGTGATTAGATCCTTTTTAAGCCAAGTTCAAGGGTAATCGAATGAAATTTGTTGACTAAGTATAAAATTGAAAAACAAGAATTAGAGTAGAAAATACATCATAAATAGGTGATGGTTTCAAAGTTCAAATAAAAAGTTTAATTTAGTCCTTGTACTTTAAAAATTACACATATTCGGTACCTCAATATTTTCTCCATTCAATTTTGATACAAAAATTTATTTTTGTTAATTTTTAGTTTCTGATTCGAGAAAAAAGATAGAGAAGTGGCCAAACTTTGATGATAGAAAAAAAAAAAGTATCGTTGACACCGATTTAGGCTACCAAAACAGTCAATATTTGTATCAAATAATTCAATTTAATGAAAGGAGTTCATTTTATGTATTTTTTTTTTACTTTTAAAGTTGGTAAAAACATAGATCTGAGCCTTGAATGATTTTTTATTTTAGGTTGATTTTGGTTTTTGATATGTTTTTTTGGGGTTTTTAGGTCATGGATAGGTTTATCACGGTTTTCTATAGTGTTTTGGGTGAAAATAAATTAAAAAATAAGTTGTGTAAAAAAAACCTTAAGCCTTGATTTTCCGGACACTATAGTAGCTGAAATCTTGGCAAAATCACACCACATGTCGTCTCATTTTTTTTTCAAAAACGTTGGGTAGACAATATGTCATCCACCCCAGATAAAAAAAAAAAGGCCCAAGCACGGGCCCTAACAAAATAGGTCAGGCCCAGCAACACCTGACCTTATGCTTTTTATTTAAAAAAACTATTCTTTTTTATTTATATTTAAATTAATATAACTTATCTCTTTTATTTTATTTGTGGAGCCTCTTCTAAATAATGGTTTTTTTTTTTGTTATTTTGTATATATTTAATTTCTTAAGTGATTTTTCTTTTGTGTGTGTCTCTAAACTTTATATTTTCAAATAATTTTTTTTTTATTTTTAGATAATATTTATAATATGTTCAGCCTTACATGATATTTTTTTCCTTTTATTTTAATCAATCAATTTAATATATTTATCCATTTCTATTATCGTTTGTTTGAATAAAAAAATTATTTTAATAAATAAATTTAGCAAACACAACCAGATAAATGTCCCGTCTTGCGAGATAAAATATCTTGATTTACATCCGTCTCTTGATTTTTTCAATTTTATTCTTAGTTGTCGTCTATGACTCCTTTTAAAAAAATTTATTAACACACATAATTTTGGGTTTATTTAATTATATGCATGCATAAATATTTTTATTTTCTACAAAAACAAGTCGAAACAGCCTGTATATATAATTTTCTTGTTGAAAAAAAAAATGGATCGCAACGAAGCACATGTTACATAACTAGTAGTGTAAACTAAAAGAGGTGATGCTTTTAGTATATACCTTCTCATAAAACACTAGTCATTTCAATAGTATTTTTTTTCTGTCTTTTTTTTTTAAAAAAAAACTATATTTCTTTCTCTAATTTAATACAACAACATTTAGTTTATTGGAAACTGACCTTCATAATTATTATGGTTTATTTTATAGGTGGTTAGCTCAATTTCATAACTAGATCATGTGTTTTACGAGTTAACTCGGTTGACTCGAGTTTTTTTAAATCTTTTTAAATTGAGTTTGTTTAATTTTATCTTTCAACATTGGGTTGATTAGGAATTAGACTTCATGATTTATTTTGGTTTGCTTTCTATAAGGTTATCTCGATCTCATGACTTGAGTTGCGGGTTAACCCAGTTAACTCAAGTTTTTTTTTGTCTTTTTTTAATTGGCACTTTTTCATTTTCATCCTTTAGCATCAAGTTGACCATGGATTAGGTTTCATGATTTATTTTTTCTTGTTTTCTACGAGGTTATCTCAGTTTTATGACTCATGTCATGTGTTTTGTGGGTTAACCTGGATAGACTCGTGTCGTTTTATTGTATCATGTTTTAGATTGATTTTTTCTTAAAATTTCAATCTTTAACAATGAGTTTATTAAAAATTATGTTTCATAATTTATTTTAATTTGCTTTCTATGAAGTTATCATAGTTCTCTGACCTTAGTCACGAGTTTGACAAGTTAACCCAGGTTAACTTATGTCTTTTTTTTTGTTTATTTTTTATGAGGTTATCTCGGTTTCATAACCTGAGTCATGAGTTTGACTATTAACTCATATAAATTTTTTTTGTTACTTTTTTAATTAATTTTTTTCAATTTCTTTCTTTGGCACTGGTTTGATAAAAAATTAAGTTTCGTAATTTGTTTTATATAGAATTATCATAGTCTCATGATCCAGGTCGAGGATTTGACAAGTTATCCCAAATTAGCTCAAATCAATTTAATATGTTGTCGTTTTAATATTTTTAAAAAAAGATATTATTTTTAATTTTTGTAAATCAAACAACATTTTATCAATTATTCAGGTTATTTTTGAACCCATCAAACCGATTATGTCACTTAAAAAAAAACTGCAAGGAACCGAATCCTTTTGTAGTGTCATAGTTTAATTTTTGTTATCTGTAAATCAATCTTATCCCAAAATAAGGGCAGAGTCGGATAATTAATTCACATAAAGTAGCTGTTGAAATGGGAATCAAATAAGCCAAACGCAAGAAATATAGAATATGTAATAATGATGACAAATACGTGGGGATCAAATTATCAATCACATGCTTAACACGATAATATAATGTCATCTAATCATCTGTGAATTATTTTTTTTTTATTTGGTTACAAATATTTTTTGTATTGTAATGGAGATTTTTTAAGGGTTTCATTTCAGTCCTAGAGTTTTTTAAAAATATCGATCTTAGGCTTGATATTTTATATTTATTTACAAAATGGTCTTTATTTGAAAGTTGTTTTGTCCTTGAATTTCTTTAAAATCACATTTTAGTCTTGATGATAAATTTCTTTGCAATCAAGTCCCTATATAATTACTCTCAATCATGCACATAATTTTTTTATATTATACTTATAATGTAACGAGTCATGATCGAATTATAATGGTTCATTACATTACAAATTTGAAAATTACACAACAAAATATAAAATGTAAAGTAATGCAGATGCTTTTTCGAAACAGTCTAGGCCAATGAATTTTCGAAACAAAGTAATGCAGATGCCTTTTCTCTTTGTGGCCATGCAAATCGCCATGTCCTTTTCATATCATCCATCCGAGATAATGTTGGGATTTTTTTATTTCTATGAATAGATACTTTCGGTTTCTGAATCTTTTATCTGCATATTTTTACTAATGGACAGATACTTCTGAAATTACAACGTTCTGTTTTGTTCAGGCTCGTGCCCAGCTAATAGTCAACGCTTGGATGTAGACAGACCGAGTCTCAGGTGATCAGAAACGAAAAATAGAAATAAGGAAAATATATAGATAATCAACAAAAATAAATGCCAGTGTGTGTTTTTATTTAAACACAGGACATAACATAATTTTCCAATGAATTAATCTGAATACGTTGGCTAAACACAAAATAGATAATCATATTCCTTTGGGGAGACTGGCCAGATGGGGAGCAATCGATCATTCGATCTATAAATTGGACAATTTTCCATCTAATTAAAAGTTTATTCATGCTTTTTTTTTGTGTGTGTGTGAAGCTAATATTTGACCTAGTTTCATATCAATTACAGGAGAAGGAATGATTTTCTTTGTTGTTAAATACAAATCCTAAATCCTCCCTGTATAGTTTCTTTGTAAGTTTTGTGGCAGAAATTGGCTAGCTCTTGCTTTTGTTGCTGGATTAATTTGTAAGTGACCTAACCTGATGGTATGCAACAGTAGCTGCGTTAGCTGGCCTGAGCAAGCATTACATTTTTCCTTCCAAGTCATTTCCTCACAGCTAAGATGGACATGTATTGTACGAATCACTTAAAGAAAGAAAAAGAAAAAAAAACATTTGGCTGTTGTAAATTATAATAATTAGATGTGAATTATTATGCAAAACGATAAAAAAAAAAAAAAGATTCGTTTTTTATGAATGTGGAATTCTATACTGCCTTGACCTCTCTGAGCTTGGTGTATGTTATTAATATTTTGCGTTGTCATCGTCGGTTGAACAAGGACAATAATTCAGCATTGCCGAGCAAGGAAGTCAACGTAGTTTATACAAATTAATTGGGCCACAAGAACATCATTCCTAACTGCCGTCCAGAGGGCAGCCTAACTGCCGAATTCACTCCTTCCAATGTTTTTCCGTGCACAATATATTGATGGCTGGGCATTTTGTTCCGGCCAAACAAGCATGCTAAGATAACTTGGACACAATAGTAAAGCTTAGCAGAATTTAGTCTCTACAACAGGAATCCTGCTTCGCATTATGAAACTAGTACCAGATTCTTTTATATCTTCAGCTATCTATTGCCAGCAACTCTACCAATACCTTTCTTTGTTGTTCCTAGGTGATCACAGCATCTGAGTGCTCGTGTCAAAATCTAGCTAGTGTTTCTTAGGATAAAAAGACATCTAGTGGGGTCGGGAACTGTACAAAAAAGACAGTTAATTTGCTTGCTTAAATTGTCAATCTTGTTCTTCAAGGAAATTGTCAGGTAAAGATTGGCTGTTAGTCTAACTTAAACCCATTTCTTGAACAGATCTGAAAGCAAATTAAATCTAATCATATGGATATAACTACCAATCACTGTTGCAGCTTAATTTCTTACATAACCATGGCATACATGTAATGACAACAAGAGTACCATACAAATGATGTCCAAACAACTTAATAATTACCAAGTAATCCCACGTAGAAATAGAAGTAATGCCTTTTCATTCTGGTTTCTTAACAACAAGGACAGAACAATTGGCTTTAAGTAGGCAACAGTTGCTCTGACTCCCCAGAAAATCCCTGGATCAAAACAAAATCTAATTTTAGAGCCTGTGGTGAAGTTTATTGCAAAAGTTCATTTGTATTGGTACCCATCTGAATGATAATCTATATTTTGAGTAGGATGAGGTTTTGGGTAACAGGTTAACGTCACTGTAACCATTCCAGTATCAAGAGACATGTGACTGGCAATTGATATCATGTAAATATGAATTAGTATGTCATAATCGTACGAGAAGACATTTTCAAGTGATTTATGTGATTTAGACAGATAAAAAAGTACCCTTTGATAACTGGACAATTTAACCAAATTGCTGATTTTTTTCTTAAAAAAAAAGTTTGAAGAAAACCAACCTTTTAAGGGTTCCATTAACGAGTGTGTCACCGATCACTAGTAGATTAATCTTGTTCTTTTGAACAGCACTGCTTATGAGCTCATAAGGCTCCCCAGCTTCTGTGATTGTCTCTGCTTTCACCTGTGGAGACAAAAATGACATGAATTGATGAACACACACACATATCCTGCACTGTTGACTGCAAGATTGCTGAAAACAAGTGAATACGCATAGGAGACATGAACTCAGCTTTACTTGATTTATTGTTCAGATGAAATTCAGATTTTAATGCTTGTGTAAATCCCTGAACTGAAATTTATTCGCTGATTTTGTCAGCAGGAACAAAAAAGAAAGCGATTCTTCTATATATATTAGTTTCGTCTTCATATTGCCAAGTCAGATATAACCTGGAAGAAAGTGATCCAGTGGCCATACCCCTCGACTATCACAGATATCCACAGCTTTCTCCAAGACACCCAATAAGATTTTCTTGCTTTTTTCTTGCATGGAACAAATCAAACCTAGGGCTGCGGTGAAAAAATATATGCTTGTAAATAATCTGTAACTACGTAGTCAAAACAATACTAAAAACACAACTCAGACATAAAAAAAAAATTGGAAACAAACTTTTCAGATCAAAATACTAAATATACCAAAAGAGAAGAATTAAATATTAACACAGCAAGCTACCAAATTTAGAAACAGGAATGTAAACCAGAAGAAGAACAAAGAAGATAAAGAAAACTAACTGGGTGAGACTGTACAATACAACGCAGTGGTGCCAAGTTGTGCCCCATATGCAAAGTTACAGTTAGGAGTAGGTAGTGCAGCAAACATGACAAGCGGTGAGTCAGTAATGAATCCTTTGAGATTGTCAAGCACCCACATGAGTGCATGATAACTGCACTCACTCTCATCTATGATCACCATCACCTTCTGATTAGACCCTTCTATTTGTTTCTCCATTTTTCGCAAGAGAGAAGCAACTCCAGATTTTCAGAGCAGGAAAGGCTTTCTTGCTATGCACCACCTCAACTTCAGACTATTTCTATTTATAGAGAAAAAAGAAACTTGAAAACCCTGACTTTACATCATTTAAAATTTTCTTTTTAATTATAGCTTACAAGAGCTAAAATACATCTCGCCCGCACCTCTCCAATGTGTTGATAACCATTACTTAATTTGCTGCTGACTTGTTATTTTAAAGAGAGGAGAAGATACATATGTTGAAAATGTTTTATTTTATTCAGTTTAATAGAAACACGGATTTCAAATAAATCATGATTTCAGATAATGCATATAATACTATTAATATACAGTTAATCCTTTCTTTTTTTCAACTTCATAATTTTATCATTGAATTTTAATTTTGTTTATGCCCCTTCAAGTATTAAGTAACCTTGACAGCAACGATCATCTTGTAAAAGTCAAGATGATCTATGAACACAAGACATGACAGCTTGGAGGACTTTCTTACAAAAAGGTCGGTCGCTTCCCAAGCATGACTAGATTGTACCCACTGCAATACTATTTTTTTCAAATCAATTAATAACATGCTGTAGGGGTGGAGATTGGGTTTTCTTAGGCACGTGATGCAACATTGCAACTCGATCTAGAGTTTCTAGCCATTGAATAAACATTTAAGTATTCGTTTTTATTACTAAGAACGACATATTACTGTTATTTTGTGTAATTTCAGACCTTTTGTTATAAATCACAACAAATGAAATCTAATCTAGTCTCAAATTCTCAAAGCTGTATCTAATTTATATCACCAAAAGTCTGCAAATGTACAGGACATTGTTTTGAATTCACGAGGGTGTTAGTTGAGCCCTGTGTTGTATCTCAACAGTAAATTTCCCTCAATAAGTAACCAAGAGTTCTCTTTCTCTTATCTAAAATTAATATGCTTTGGATAATAGCCATTTTTTTTCTTCAGTGCTTCAGGGTGCTTTGCTCTTTTCAGTGCGGAGTGAAACTTTTAGGCTAGGTTAGCGCAGTTAGCAGTCCAAATAATGATGCCCAGATTAGAATTTGGAGCCCTCTTTAGGATCCCTAGCTGAGATGGGAATTTTTGTTTTACTGTATTTCCACATAATGACGTGCCAAATTGGTCATTAAAGATTGTAGAAGCTTTTCCTATTGTCTCTATATTTCGGGGTGTGTGAAAAGATTACTTCTGCTCTTGCAAGTTAAGTTGACGTAGGAATTGGAATCTTTCCTAATTGTAGATCTTAGTTTTCTTTACAAAATCTTTTGTGATTATACGGAGGAAGGTGGGGTCCTTCTTTCGTTGCTTTTGATTTATGAAAATCTTTCATTCATGAAAAGGAAAGGGGTAACTTGAAACACACCGCGTTTTTTTGACGTGAGACGTGACAGTTTTACCCAGGATAGAAGGATAGAGACTAGATGCTTTGGCCCAGTCATCAATTTTTCTGGTGGATTAGTCTCACCAGCAAATTACAACATTTTCTTTGCCTTCATGTATTTGCGGCAATTTCCTTTTCTTCCTCTCATTTTTGTTTTGTTTGTTTCTCCTTGATAAAAATCCTCCATCAGCAGAATCCCAGCTTGAAAATTCTATCCAAGTGGATTAGAATCAAGATAGTCCCCTGAATATAGTTTTTATACATCTTGACTGATTTTTTTCAATGTGTGTAAGCTCTAAGCATCCGTGGTTATCCCATCCATGGGAGGATAATTTATCATCTGTATTCACCAGAATGTGTTTGACAGTTATAGGTTTTCCGTCACCTGAACAGAATTTGCTGGTAATCTGTTCCTCTTTCGTGGATAGGTCCGTTGATGTGCTCAATAAAATTTAGCGTTGATAATATTCTAAACATTTGATCGAGTATTTTTGAAAGATAAAGAGGAATGGACTTCACATGCAGTGTTGGGAAGATACCATGGTCAAGTAGATCAAGGAGAGACTTGTTTGTTTTGGTGTATCTGGAAATGAAAAGGACCAAAAACAGTAGAGAAATTTTGGTGATTTGCAAGCTGATGGGTAAATCATTATCAATGCATTGAGAAAGCAATGGAATTTTGAAATTCTGAACAACGAAGTTGAGGATACTAATGGTCACCGGAGGACAATTAGACAAATGTTAATGGGATGTTCATCCAGAGAGGTGGCAAGCTAACCCAAATAAGCAAGCACAGTTTACCAAAAATTCCTTTTCTTTTTATATGAGCTGGTTATGAAAATGCAACTAGTGTTGCCAGATTCGCGTCACATCTGAGAACGATCTGAAATAATAGAGCTGAAGATAACCCATGTTAACAGAAGCCAAACCAGCTGAGATGAATTTATTTTATCTAATAACTTACAAACACAACGCCTTTTGACAAGACCCAAATATCAAACTTATCAAACAGCATCGGAACATTCTGAGGATTATTTTTTACTTGATATGCTGTAAGTTTGTTATGACAGAAAACTGAGACTTACTGGCCTCCGTATAGCCAGAACTCAGCATTCTGCTTCACATGATAGCAGCACTATGACGGTGAAGTCCTCAAACTGCAGGTTTCTTCACAACAAGAACAGGGCACTTGGCATTGTGCACACAGTAGTTGCTGACACTTCCCAGAAAAGCCCTGCCCCAAAAAACTTGAGTTAAATAAGTCATTTGTATGTTTTAGTCTTTCTTGGTGCAGTGCAGAGGCACCAGTGTTTGCACACAATAGCACAATGATAGTTTATAAAAATAAACCTGCTACACAGCTCTACAAGTTAAAGACACAAGACTTGTTTTGCATTCAATTACATTTTGAAATGAATGACATACCCTTTCTTTTTCTTCTTTTTTTTTCTGTAAGGATACATGAAAAAAGAAGGATGCGTATACCATTTCAGAAGAAAAGACTAACCTCTGCACAGGTCCCCGATCATGGCTACCTAAAACCAGTAGTTGGACGTTGAGCTTTTCTACAGCTTCACATATTGCCTCTTTAGGATCCCCAATTTCTGTCATTATCTCTACATCGACCTTTAGGAAGACAAAAGAGTATCAACATATCTGCATATAACAACAGGCATAAATACTTGATGTGCAGCCTACTTGTACTTGCATGCTTTTTTATGTGTGTATGAAGGAACTTCAATTTCTTTTTCAACTACAGGGGCTTCAATTTACTCACTCAATCAACATGTTGTATAGATCATGTACAATAACCATCAACAAATTCATTCTACAAGCAGAATGCTTTAATAACGAACAGTTAATAAAATGTAAGAAACCATTACCCCATGTCTGGCACAAATGTCTTTAGCTTTATCCAACAGAATTAATGCAATCTTTTTTTTATTCTCTTGTATGGATGCAACCAAATCCGCAGCTGCAAAAAAGAAAAAAAAAATATACTCTGAAGTATCATACAAATGAAAAACAAAATAAAGAGAAATTATTACTGTTGCAATTAAGTTAATCTAAATGGGTTGAAATATGCTTTAAACTATTTTTTTTAAATTAAACTTTGTTCGCTTTTTTTATGATTACTGCTAAAAGAAAAGAATTTTCATTAAGGAAATAAGAAGGAACTTACGAGCAGTGCCAAAAGTGGAAGCATAGAGATAACCCAGATCAGAATTAGGCTGTGCAGTGAAGATGATAACATCAGAGTCAGCGATGGAATCTCTTAGCTTATCAAGAAACCATTCAAGTGTATAGTGGCTACTCTCACTATCATCTATTGCCACCATCACCTTCTTCTTTTCACTACCTCTTCCCTGTTCCATTATTCTATAATAGCAGAACAGCGCTCTATTCTCTCTTTATTAAAGGCAATGAAGTCTCTCTAGCTATAGGTTCCCAGTTATATATTAAAGGCTGGTGGTTATGATCATGTGCTTCACTGACCACAACGGTAGGTATTTTTGGACTGATGATGGGGAATTCGATTACACTGCAATATTTTGTAGAATTGTAATTTTTTTGGTTGAAATGTAGAATTGTAGTTGAATACTGTTTTGTTTTTTTGGTCTTACCAAACAATCAAACCAAACTGGTGCTGCAGTTGACAATAGTTACGCCATTTAGTTGAGTTTGGATAATGATGTTTAAACACAGAAATTTCCTGCCCACATCCTCCTCCGTCGCCTCCATCTCTATCATAAGAAAAAGAAAATACGGTCGGCTTTTGACATGTCGTTTGGGAATATCGGTGGCACAAACTTTCTAGCGCTTTCCCTTACTTTAGAGGTCTAACCCAAATCTATCCTCTAATGGGATTACAACACAGAAAGAAGATCCCACCCATTTGAAGATTTTAGTCCTTTTGGCCCTTTGGGCCTCCTCACACCATTTATCTCCACAACGTGCATGGATGGACCGCTAAGATTGATGATACCTCCTTTTCTTTTCCAGGAAAAAAATGGGGGTCAATTTATTGTCCTCCCACTTTCGAGCTCTGAAGAAATATAGCAATAGAAGTGACTACTGAAATAATGTTCCTTCGAAGGAGAATACGCTTTGTTCCTGTAAAATTGTGTAATACACATGACTACAAGCATGGTATAGCCAGAACCGAGAATGATTGCCATGACAAACATTCATAGCTGGACTATACCATGCTCCTAGCCTCTAAATATTTGATATCCATCGTTTTTCCCATCTACTGAAATTCAAATCTATGACAACAACTCAGCTCTTCATTTTACACCTTAATTAACTGAATCTTTTTCACTAAAAGAACAAAAAAATAAATGAAAATTGTCTGGTATTTTCTATGCTTAATTCAATCAAGCAATGGATTTAATTCTCTAAGATGAGTGATAAAAATGTTTGCAACTTGCTAATAAAGAAGAAAAAAGCCTGTTTACAACTAAGAACGTGAAGATAATCAGAAATTATATATTAAAAAGTGCTAACATTCTCTTCAATGCGAACTAACATAATTAATCAGAGACGCGAAAGAGGTGTACAAATTTGATAAATTACAAGCAACATTACTATCCATTCGTGGTCAAGAGGTTTCCTAGGTATACTAGATGTAATTCTATGAGTACTATCCTATTACCTTCATCATTTTTTGTTCTTTTTGGTTAAGTTCATCCTCTAATTATTCTTAGTCAATTGCAAGTGAAACCGAGAATTATCTTACCAATTACAATTGGTAATGAATAACAAATTTGTCTGATTTCTTGTCACAATAAATTTACTTAAGACTCCTCATGCCGAAGGAACTGAACAAATTTAGATCTGAATTCAGGTGGAATGCGAACTGGATGATATTTTTTGTCAAGCCAGACAGCCGTTGCTTTTGCTTCCAGAATAGGCTGCAGAAAATGCAATTAGAGCTACTGAGATTTTGAGAATATACAGGACAAATCCTTAAGACATGTACCCTAATTGTAAGGATGATAATAAATTACCTCTTCATTTGGCAGTCTGAAAATGAAGTGTTCAAAGTATAGGCGAGCAGCAGAGGAACCAGAGATCCTTACCTTTACAACAAACCTGTCTCCACTCTAGAAGCACCAACAAGAAAGGAATATTACTAAAATTTACCAGAAACAAGTTTTAGATGTTGCATTTACTAGTGGCAGCACACATATTGCAAAACACACTGATCAAACTTTCCAATCAAGCACGGAGCAAGTGTTTTATCATAGTTGCATTGTAACAGATGCACATGAAAGTATTTACAGATGCCCAGTACTATACTAATAGGAATAGAGTTTGGACAAAAGTTTATGTTAAAACCCTTCCACCCTTCCACGAAGAAGCAGCCATTACCTTCCTAGACCTTAACTTGGATAAAGATTAAAGTGAAATGCGAGTGAGGCACTCGAGAATACAAAGAAGTTTCAAGTTTAAAACCCTTTTTTGACAATTAGAAATCGTTCTACTTTCAAGAACAGCTAAACCAACTACGTTCACCAGTTTTCCCCGTTCTCTTCCCCATTTAGTTTGTTAGAAAATAAGCTTGGCATTACCAAAATATACAGGGAAAAACACAAAAGGATTAGTATAGTTGATTAAAAAGAAGAAGCAAGGACATACTCTTAGCGGGGCGAGGAATTTGAGTGACAATTCTGACAGTGCCAAAGCATCGCCAGTGCGAGCAACCACATCAGCACTGACACCAATCCTCTCCAAAAGCTCATGACGACCTGATTAAAATTAAAATTGGTGATAAAGGAAAATGAATTTAACAATTTCTTGTTTCCAGTTTTACTCTCATCTAATCAAATGCAACAGAAATGTTGAATAAAAGAAGAAATATAAGTACCATGTTGGCAATAACTGGCGTAAACAGCATTGTTGACAACTCCGAATTGATCCAGCTCGGCGTAAACAGCATTGTTGACAACTCCGAATTGATCCAGCTCGTAATCACGCACTTTTAGCTCCACTTCCACTAACCCACTCATTCTACAAAACCCATTTGCTTCCCACATAAATACAAATAATTAACACCTAATTAGTCCCTAAAGAAAGAAAGATGAAAGATTACCCTTTGCCAGCTTTGAGATCGATAAATGGTAACGACGTGCAGTTTCTGATGAGGGGCAGTGACCGCACATGTGGCGGCCGGGATGTTGGAAACGGAGCAGATGAGGATTGACGGGGAAGATGGATCATCCATTTTGCGCAGGCACGTGAGGTGGTAGGAAACGTCACGTGTGGCGGGGGGGTTATTGCCAATGCCTGCAAAATCATACTCAATAGGACAGTCACCCTGCTATGCTAAATTGCTAATTGCTATCTATCTAGCTGGGGGTGAATGAGTGGGAAATTGCATATGTATATACACGATCTCTTTCTTTTCGGATTTTTTTTTGGGCGTTAAAATCTATGATTTAATTGCAAACTGTAGTTCTCGCTGACTACTCTGTGTCCTGTAGTTCGCTCGTAGTCCTTCCTTGATTCCATTACCCCCCGCCCCCCATCTTTATTTGTTACACGTTATATAATTATAATTATGTCATAATTAGATATTAAAAAGAAAGAAATTAATTATAAAATGCTAAAGGACAAAAAAAAAAAGAGATAAGAAAAAATTAAAAGTCCAGACATTCATAATTTGAATATACCCGTTTAGCCATAAGCAAACCCGGGTATGCTTGGGTTCACACACCTTCTTTTTTATAAAAAAAAAAACAAACGATATATCACTCACCTCAAAAGTTATTTTATTTTTATGGATATCGTGTCTTTTATTCTGAACAAACAACGTGTCATTTGTTATTACCTTTCTATTCAATGGAAGTGGCTCTAGTAACTTGAAAATCAAGATCTTAGATTTTGAACATATAAAATAAAACCCATATTCTAACCATTTTTCACTCCAAAACATGAAAAATAAAAATATGAACTTTTGTACCCTTGTTTAACAACAAAATATTTTTTAATTGGCCAAAATCCTCAAAATCAAATCAAATAACAAAATTAGAGCTTCGATCTACCATTTTCAACATCAATGAAGGTAAAAATCATCATTAAGTTTTTTTTTTCTAAAAGATGAATCCATAAACATCAAGATCAAAGTATTTGGTGGTCAAAAACCGACCACCCACAAGTTTTCTCTCTCTTTAAAATTTTCTACTTTTGACGACTTTTTCTCTACTCTCTCAAGGCTTGGGGATTAAAAGTGTCACGATCTAAATCCTGGATTTATGACCGACAACGCAAGAGTGGTGTCGTAAGAATACCATACCTATGCTAAGTCTTAGAACATACATATCATAAAACAAATTATATAAAAATTTCAGAGCATTTCATAATCTTTCAGGATATTATATTCTTTAAAACCAATAAAATCAAATAACAATTCAAAAATTCTCATCATCAGACAAAGCAAAACAAATAATCCATGATACTTATAACAACAATGTAATAGTTGAGCGTCTAAAACATTAAATTAAAAACTTTGATTGAAATTTCCAGAATCTCGATTTGTTAGTTTTCAAATCTGTAGATTCCACAATATAACAGTCTATTATTCAACAACCCATAATTTCAAACATTAAATTAGTTTGTTTCAAGTCAACTAACATCCTATTACATCAATTAAAACCTTTAAATCTTTTTTAATTACAAAAACAATATAAAAACCCCAAACACTTCTTAAATCTTTCAACAATAAATTTTCTAATAGAAAATAACAAAAGAGGGAATCATTTACTTGTTTCTTCAACATTTATTGAATCAAAACTTAATCTAAAACTGAAATACTTGGTATATGGGAGAAAGTTACGATCTGAATAATTTGAAAGCCCACATAATTTGAAATATCCCGTAGCTATTAAACCTGTTAGAGCACAAAACAAATGACTTAGGATGCATAAATATTTCCATGTCATGATATACTGCATGTATGAGATAATTCCAAACTAGTAGAAGAGTATTTCTGAGTTCCAGCCTTGATCAAATTAAACAAGAAAACCATTCGTCAAGAGGCATATTATTTCCAAGAGTTCTTTTCCATGCGCATGTCCATTGCACAGTAGGAGGTCCATCTTCCTTTAATTGAGCCCATCACATGCCAGGTTTAAGAGGCTAACCCCCCCTAATGGGCCTCTATCCTATTATTCGTTGCCTTTATACAATGGGCTATCTTACTGGGCCTTTAGTGTATCTAGTTTAAGAGAAGGGCTGGGAACTTCGCATGAAATTGTTAAAGAAGAAGAAAAGAAAAGCTTTGGATGGTATTGGGGTTGTTTAGGTATCACCATCAGAAAGATATTACAATGACCCAGATAATTGAATGTCTATACGTAGATGGGAAAAAAAAAAAAAAAAAGAGGAAAAAAATGAAGAAGGTGGTGTTCTGCTCATTGATCCCGTTTGAAGCAAAGGAAAGGCAGGGGGGGAATATTATTTAAATTTGCCACCATGAAGGATCGAACTACAGACCTTCAGTTTACAAGACTGACGCTCTACCACTGCGCTATAGGGGCCGTTTGGAATGTGATTTCGTAAGTTGTACAGTTACTAAACAATAGCTGCATGGCGAACTAAACAATAGTAGCATTCTCTTGAGGAAGCATGTATTTTCCGGCCAGAGAGAAAAAGGATCTCGGACTCCGCCATTAGCCCCTCTGACAAGTGATGCGCGGCTACTCTCTTCTTTTGTTTTTCCCACGAGGAACTCTTATCGGACAAACATTGCTGACACCTTTTTGGTTGTAATGAGTTAGTTGTACGCTTTATTTATTTATCCTCTTGCCACAAATCTAGTAAAAAGGAGCTAAAAATATGCAGGAACATTTTGATAAATCTTAGTTGTCATTAAAAATGAAATCTCTCGTTGGGTAAAACAGAAGCACTTCCACTTGAATATTGTAGGATTTGCCCCTGCCACCAATCATAGAAAATTTCTTTCGAACTTCCCCCATCTTATCTAGAGAGAGAGAGAGAGAGAGAGAGAGAGAGTGTGTGTGTGTGTGTGTGTGTGTGTTAACTTCAATTGAATATAAAGTTTAGAACACAAGATTCCACGAGTGAACATTTAGTCAAAATTATTCATGTTAAGAGATGCATGAACAATAATTTAACACCCTTTCCTTTCTCTCATCGGATCGACGGATAAGTATGAAATTTTATCCGGTCCCCCACCGCCCAAACACGCGCATGATAAATAATATCAATGTTTGTCATTTTCACGTCTCACAGTTATTATTATTATTGGAATACGAGTGTGAGGATTTCTATTCAAACAGTTTTAACCCAAGTCACGTACGTGAGATCTTGAAAATATTCACAAATTAAAATTAGACACATGCTCAAGGCATCGAATCACTAATTATAAAAGCTGCAGAGTACTCACACCTATCGAAATATTTATCCTTTATTAATTTCATCTTAACTGTCAGTAATTGATTCTCATTGTAAATGTGTTTGTTTTGGTAATTTAACTTATTTTTCATAAAAAAATATTAAATTGATACTGTTTAGATGTTTTTTTATTTTAATATATTAATAAAAAAATATAAACTAGACCCATTGCAATCGATAAAATAATAATAATAATAATAATAAATTTTTATATCTTGCATTCGGTTATAGGCGTACAAAGTGAAAAGTAGCTGGTTTTATTATAAGTAAAAACCTTTAAATATAAACTACATTCTCATAATAATTAATTTTATTTATCCATGACTCACTTATCAATAAATCATTACAACTACTTATATATAAAAACAACTAAAAAAACTCTAGTAATACTAAATAAAAAAATAAATTATTAAAAAATATAATAAAAAAAATTAAACAAAATAATTATTAAAAAAAAAACCTTTCGCGTCACTTATGGATCACACGTTATTCATTCAACTTTTTAATTAGGCATTGTTGGACGTTAATAAACGTTAAAATGATACTCCAATTAAATTCTAAGAGTGAGTGCTGTACTTGTACTCGTATAAAGTAATGCAATATTCTTTCCACAGTGACAAAATTATGCGTTTCCATGAATATCTTTGTTTCGCCAAATTCATCGAAGTTAAAGATTTAGACAACAAAAAGAGCTCTCTCCTCCAGGACGCGCGGTAAAGGAATTCACGTGAAAAGGAAATTTTTCTTGTTAACTTTGTATTGATGAATTTGGGAGAAATTAATTAATTGATGTATCTTCCTCCTGCATCATTAATTATTTATCACTTGTAATTAAAGAAATTAAAAGTTAACAAGAGAACTCTCTCTTTTCTAATCTTCTAGCCCTTGTTGTCCAGGTCTTTAAATAACTTAGATGACTTCGGCAAGACAAGAAATTTAAGAAATCTGAAAGATTTTTGCTTCTTTCTTTGATTTTTCTTAATTAGTTCGAACTGAAATGCTCATTAAAATCTATTATTTTAAATATATTAACTTATTTGTGGATATGATATATTAATAGGACTATAAATTAAAAAAACTAGCCTGCAGTATTGATAAAGAAAATGACTAAAGATATTTTTCACAACTGAAAAATAAAGAGCTGTAGAATGAAAAGTGCATCACTTTATACGAAGTCCTCAAGACTTCCATTAACAATTGGCAACCTCTAGCAATAATTGTGTGTGCTATCGAATAATATATTTTGTCTGGTCAATCACGTTTCTTGCAAGGAGGAAGCAGAAGAAATCAACATAAGAAAATGGTAGGAATCATTCGCAAGAGAAACAAGTAAGATTCATTTAATTTCGAGTTAACTTCCTTACGCCTTTACGTACGTACCAGCTCTGTATGTCACTTAATTGTTTGATTAAATAGAAAGAGTTGTTGAATAGGATAGATTTCTCTTTAATTGCAGTACTCTGCTAGGTCATTGACTACTGTTTTCATACAAGTCTGCCATTACATAGTTGATGGGATGGAAAGGAAGATCCCACTTTGTACATGCTAATGTGTGGCCTCTTTATATTTCTGGTTTATTGGAAGACTGACGTAATGTGGCTTCAATTCTTTCTCTATTTCGGATGATTAATTAAAAACAAAGAACAGATGTGACCTAATCTTTTATATAGTTTCTTTCTTACAGTAAAAAATATATTCAGATCAATTGGTAGTTTATATCTTTTCTATTCATCAGATCTATTCCTTAAGATTAACTGATTACCCAGCTAAAAGAAAATAACTTTGAAATATATTCATGCTCGTCAAGAGTTTTGAAGGATCTCGTTAATTGTTGGAGTTTTGTAGTACTGCTAGATAGGGTCCTTTAAGTGGGACTTGCCTTCTATCTTTGGCACCTTTCAATCTACAGTACCTCCCCACCCCCTCCTTTTTTTTTTTTTTGGATGAAACATTTTCAGTCTATTCATAACCCATTGCACATCACTCGTCGGAAATGACCACCCCACCACAAAAAATTCCATTCCATTCATTTGTATATAAAGGCAAAGAGCATTTGGCGAAAGAAACTGCGAATGAAGTTCATTTGTAAACTCTCTCTAGGTTAGTAGAGATAGCTTGAACCATGCTATGGTGGTCTATAAACTTCTGGTTCTTCTCTGTAGTTTCACTTTAGTACGACTACTCAAATTAGACCCTTGACCAATACCGATCTGATCTCTCCCTCTCCCTCTCTCTTTCACGCACAATAAATATTAAATACCGATATCATCTAAAAAAATATGAGAGCATCAATGCTTGGTGTTACAAGGAGGATTTGCAATTCTAGGGAAGAGGAAGGTGAGCTAAGAAGAGGTCCATGGACTCTTGAAGAAGACACTTTGCTTACTCGTTACATTGCTCGTAACCGTGAAGGTCGTTGGAACATGTTAGCAAAATGTGCAGGTAAATTAAAGACCCCATGACGAAACCATGTATCAACTCCAAAACGTTAAAATAATTGACTAATTTCTTAATTTGTTTTGGTTGCCCAATTAGTCATGCTCTAACTTTACAGGACTGAAGAGAACCGGAAAGAGTTGCAGATTGAGATGGCTGAATTACCTAAAACCTGACGTCAAGCGTGGAAATCTTACTCCACAAGAACAGCTTTTGATTCTTGAACTGCACTCCAAGTTGGGTAACAGGTATACAATCTCATCATCAAATCAAGTCCTAATAATTAAGGTTGCTGTTAAATCTTATGTGTTATGGACTTATTGTCTTATACTCCTAGATCCTAATATTTGCTTTCTTTTGAAATTAAATTCCAGGTGGTCAAAGATTGCACAACATCTGCCTGGAAGAACAGACAACGAAATCAAGAATTATTGGAGGACAAAGGTGCAGAAAGAGGCGCGCCAACTTAACATTGAGGCTAGTAGTACGAAGTTTCTTGATGCTGTTAGGAGTTTTTGGATGCCGAGATTGCCTCAAAAAATGGAGCAGGCTTCTTATTCTTCTTCCTCGACAACACTTGACTCACAATCACAAGCTGATCATGGAGTCAGGTCTCCATCGTCCAATTCCACAGTTCCTAGTTCATTGTCAACGTTGTTGTGTCCTCCAGAAAGCAAATTGGCACACTATTCAAATCTTGGCAGTGAAAATTCAAGTCCAGTCACAAGCCCTCATGTTCTTTCTGCAAATTCCGATACAATCTCACCGCAGCCTGAAATTCTTGAAAACCCGACTTGTTCGCCTCTCCATGGTGATACTTTCTACAACAACTTAATTTTGAGTGACACCTGCTATGAGGAGGGCAGTTGCTATGACCTAGATGGATTCAATCAGGCTTCTGCTGGAATGGGCACTTATGACAATTCACCATTGGAATGCCAGATGGCAGGAGGCAATTGGGTGTTTGATAGCAGGGTAGATACTATATGGGATATGGATGACATGTGGCAGTTTAGGGACTTGAGAGAAACAGGCATCTAGAGTGGTCCCTGTCGATGATTAGGATCATTTCTATTAATCATCTTGACCCATACTTCATATATATATATATATAACTCCAGCATTATTGGTGAATATTGTAGCTATGTTGAGTATTTTAGAGTTCAAGTGATTTGTTGTTGAAGAAGACTGTATATGTATTTTTTTTTATGGTGTTTGGTATTTTCATGTTTAATTATGAATCACATCTTATTTTAATTATTTTTCATATTAAAATAGTGTTTGAATAACATTTTATTTATTTATTTTGCTTTGAAATAAAGTGAATTTTCTTTTAAGATAAAATCAAAGGTGACTTGCATATTGTGGGGGTCATTTTTCTTTAATTAGAACGACAATTGTCTTTATTTTTATTTTTTATCAAATCATTTGCTCCTTGACCACCAATGCTAACAGATCAAGGGAACCTTTAAAGGTGGTGGTCATGAATATTCCGATGAAATAATGGATAGAAGTGACTACATGTACATCGGATTAGATCACAATCACATCTAGATCTCTTGACATATTCAATGTACTGGACACTATCGTTTGAACTAGGGGAGGGCTGGAAATTGGAATAGAAAAGGGAGTGTGGGGCTAAATTAGCAGGAGGGGGTGATATTGATGCCACAGCCCCAAACAATCAATTTTCCTTCACGTACTACTTCTCTCCTGTAAAATTATTTTAAATTAAACTTTCTTTAGTTTTTTGGATTGATTTGATGTACTAAGATTAAAATATATTTTAAAAAATAAACAAATATTATTTTAATATATTTTTAAATTAAAAAAACATTTTAAAAAAACAATTACATTACTATAAAAACAAACTACTAGCTGAAAGATTGTGGTGCTGGTATCTCCACGTCATTTCAACATAAAGTTAATTTTTAGAAATAGCACGAGATGAAATTTCTAATTTCTATGTACTGGATTGAATTATTACAATAAAGAAATTCAAAGAAAATAGAAAATAGAGACAAAAGGTATCTTTTAATTAAATCTGATCCCGTAGCTTATACATCGATCTCTCTGCGCGCGCGACACTTTAACAAATAACAAGATGATATGCGTCGTGCAATTGGAACCCATATATACTCCTAATTTCCACCATGGGAATTAAAGTAGAATTAATTCATATAATTTGGAATCTTAAGGAGATGATATGAGATTATACTAGTTAATTAAGCTTCGATAATTTGGGCTTAAAGTGGAAGGGCTGCTAAGAATAAAAATATTTTTCCTGGTCGGAAAGGTTAGCATTAACCCATTGCACAAAGAAAATGATCATTCTTTCTATATATTAATTAACTTAGTTTTTCTATATTTTCATTTGAAACTTTAATTAAGTACGTAGTTGTTTTCTGTTTACTGCTAATGGTATGTCTAAAATTATTGTAAAAAGATTTGTTAATAATAGAAGAACCATAAGAAGACGCGTTCGGGGTAAAATTAATGTGTTCGGGCTAAAAAATTTAAAAATTTATTCTAATATATTAATTTTTTTAAGTTGAGAAGACCTTGTAGCTTCCATCACCTGCTCCAAACGGCACGTTTTCAACATTAATTGTGTTCTTGCAACTTTATCAAACTCTTACGGGCCAGGGAAGAACGTGGAGAATTGTAAAACGATCCCTTCTTCACTTTTGACTCTCCCTCTCCCGATCTTGGCTTCCTAGCTGTCATCAGTTTTCCACTTCAATGTCGGCTAATTTGTCAATGATGCATTTATATCCTCTCTCTCTCTCTCTCTCTCTCTCTCTCGTTTTTGTTTTCAGAGGGCCTATTGGTAGGGCCATTTAAACTTTTAATCTTAAGATGACAGATATTTATTTATTTTTCAGTCATATGAACTATGATGCAGACGCTACCGTTTATTTTGAAAAAACTCTGGTCCCAGAAACATTTTTTTTAAGAAAACGATAGTCTCAACGGTGTTTTTTTTCCTATTTTTAATTTTTTTTAACTGTACTATTTTTTTTAAAAAATCCACCTCGAAAAGAAGTATATTTTTTACTTATTAATATATTTTTTTAAAATATCAGCAAAATAATAGAGTTTGAGAAAAAAAGTTAAATAACACGGTATACATGTAGCGATTAGAAATAACAACATTCAAGTTTGTTGCTATTAAAAAACACGATATTTCAAAAAAAAATTGAAATTGACTGCTCATGAGAAGAAATGAAAAGGAAAAAAGAAATAAAATAAAGATTCAACTATAACACCATCAGTATTATCAGAAGGATTTCGATGAAACTTATCAAACAATATCAACTTAGGTCACAAACGATGATAAATAAAGTGGGACGTCACACTTTTTATTAAAAAAACAAATGAATCATCCGTCACTTTTAAACAGCAAATGCAACCTGCTCAGATCAACATCGGTGACATTTATTAATATCATTAGATTCTTCTCATTAAAATACTTATGATAATATTGTTGATGTTGTAATTTGAAGATTTGTTGTGCATCTAATATTTATTTTATTTGGTTTTTTCTCTCTCTTCTCTCTTAAAATGCAACTCGTTTTATTTTTTTGTTTTTGAAATGTGGTGTTTTTAAATAAGAACAAGTATAAATTATGCTATTTTAATAAATATTTTAAATTGTATTATTTAAAAAAAAAAACATGTTAATTTAAAAAAAAAAACTTAAAAAACACCCACGTTTCCTATATGATGTTAGCAGATGAGTTGTTTTAATCTTTATCATCCCCATGCACTCATGCAGTCACCAATATTACATCCATATCAATTCACCAGTACGTTTCACATGCTAAAACATCTAATCCACGATGGACTGGGACCGTCAACTGTTTCATGGATTTACGAGAGACCACCTTTTTCTATTTAAGAGATTGTTTCGCGTTTTGGTTGAATTGTCGTTTTATTATTTTGGATATTTTTTATTTGTTTTGATATATCGATATAAAAAATAAATTTTAAAAATAAAAAAAATTATTATTTAATTTATTTTAAAACACAAACTTCACTTATTCTTTAAAACAATCACTAAAGAATAAGGATGTCAAGACATTTAACTTTATTGAGACTTCCAGGGATAAAAACATGCGTGGTCTCATCTCATGATTGGATATTTTGGTTAGTTCTGGACTATGATTTATGAAATTTGGTACGAAGAGATTTTAAAGTTTTTGTTATTAATTAGTCATCAATCATTCTTTCAACAAAATCTATAAATAAAGGGCGTGTGATATTCGGGGAGTTTTTCTTTTTTTTTGAAAAATATCACAATTACAGGAAAAATTTTAGAGAATAATATAATTTGAATTTTTTTTGAAAAAATAGTATAGCTTGAAAGAAATTATTAATCAAAATCATGTTTTTAATAAAAATTAGGATTCGGAACCAAAGCTTTAATAAAAATCACGATTTAGAATCATGGGTTTTATACAACCAAAATAACGGATCTAATTAAAATATGAAAACGTTGTTCAGCTTTAATATGAAAAATTTGCTACAGCTTGGCTTATATCTTACAGTTTCCGTGAAACCTTACTTTCCCTGAGCTTTGTTTCACGTGGGATCTGTAACAAAGTGAAGGTCTGTCTAAGAACAACGGGATCTTAGTTTTTAAATCTTAGCTTAAAATCTTATAGGCGAGGATGGTGGAAACAGCACCATATTTTAATTAGCTCATTGTCTCCTTTTCTGGGCATGAATAGTTCCATCCAGTTTAAATAAGCACATAGTTCTTTTGATGCAAAGGTATTGTTCGTTTCCCACTTATCTCTCCCGTCATCTCTTTTGCAGAAAAACCAAGATGTCTTCCAGGAGTCACTTTTGCTAAATTACTCGATCGGAGGTAATGATCAGATCATAGCTCCGACTATATTATGCTCAAGTGCTCTTCGATATACGAAAATGAATTTGGATTTCAAGCTTCTTCTTTGATATAATTAACAATAGCATGTTTATAATTAATCACAGCAAGATGAATCTGCCTTTGATCGATGTACTATTCTGCATAGCTTTCGAAATGATTGATGCTCAATGGCTAGCTTGCTATGCGTGCTACACCAAAGGGAATGGCGGTTTTGTTATATAATCACTATTTATGGTAGTGGTTAATTTATTAATTATAAAACCGGTGAAAGTATGTTATTTCTCAATAATTTTTATATCTCATTCTATATTCTCAAAAAATTTATCAATTAGTTTGGTAAAATATTCAAATTCGCGACATCGTGAGACACGTGGATGATAAAAATTAACAAAGACATGTTGAAAGTTATAGATATACATACCGAATAATAATTCATAAACACAAAAAACTGAAATATATAAAATATAATTTCCTCATAAGAAAAACTACACATAAAAAATTTAGTTAGAACTTCTGATTTTTCACAATAAGTTCTTTAGATTAGATTTTCTTTTCTCTAATGTATTTCTTTTTATTTTAAAAAAGGAATATTTATTGTATAAAATATATTTAATTCATTTACGAGTTGTTATGTATTTAGTATATTTAATTGCAGTTTTCAGCGTGTTTTTATTAATTCTCAACATCTGCGTGCATGTTGCAAAGCTCACTCTTCTTTAAAGTTGTAAATTTGATCAGAGAGACCACACAATATTATTAATGAAAATTTAAGGTTCATTACACTCAGTTTTATGGTAGAAGGATAGATTTGATTTTTAAAAAAAAAAACTAAAGAGATCACGCCGTGTTTTTATCTGTTGGCTGGTAGTACTTTTCAATGCACTGAATTGATTTTTACAGATCTTCTTTTATATATGATTCTAACCTCTTTATATAAAAACTGTGCAAAGACAACAAATTAAAAGGAAAAAAGAAAACTTTCCGACGATTTTATGAAACACACCATGGGGGCTTGATTTGCAACAGTAGCAGAATATTAAAAGGTTGCCTTTCGCTTGCGTGATGGTGGCATGTAGCCCGGGATCTAGGAAGGGAAAAGAGAAGAGAAAAAAAAGATAGAGAATTAAAGGTGAAGATGAAGCAATCATGAGAATTGCAGTACTATTCTACACGTGCTGATATATAAAGCTGCAAGATCATGGATGGTCCTCCCTTGATATGGCCCACTGTGTCAGTAGTATCTTGTTCTGATGTGATGATTCTTTCTGGAACTACGAAGTCGGATTAGATAGTTATCCTCGGAAAAGCTAGACTTTACCATGTGAACAAAAAAAATTCTTTGGGTTTAATTTCATGTGAGGGATGTGGAATCCTCGATGCTTAGATATCATTCTTTCAATTCTCAATCACTTCAAACCTATCATTGTCAACACATAAGCGTCAGCATCCTAAACTCTCATATGATTGGGCCTTTCCGTTTTCTTACACGTAAACGTGTTTTTAAAATTATTACACCCACATTTTATTTAACAATTTAAGTTATTAAATTAAATAGTTTTTTGATATTATATCAAAGTCTTGATGACCAAACAATCACAAGTTTGAATCTCACCATCCTTATTTATTTGATAAAAATAAGCACAGGGTATTGAGGGCCTGTACAAGTTTCAAGTTCAAAGAGTTTTCACTTGAAGGGGTGTGTTGGAGAATAATATAAATTATATCTTGAAACATTACCTAACAACTTAAGTTATTGGGTTGAGATAGTTCTTTGACAAGTGTTTTAAAATAATTTTAGTTTAAAAATATATTAAAATATTTTTTTAATTTTTAATATTAATATTTAGAATTGTCAGAAAGCATTAAAATTTTAATTTGATATTTTTTTCAAAATAAATACAATTTTAAAATGTATATAAATACATTCTCAAACATTGATTAATCTTCCTTATTTGTCCTTCCATGGGATCTATTTGTTTTTACATTTCAAAAATATTTTTATAAAAAATTTAAAAAAATTACTTTTTTTACTTTAAATTAATTTTTTAATATATTTTTAAATTATTTTGATCTACAAAATGTTCCAAACAACTGTTATCTTGGGCACTTCACCTATCCCCTGTGCCAAAAATTTCAAGATGATGATGCATGAACTAAGGGCTTTTCAAATGGTGGTAGGTCCAACGAAGTGAAAGGCAACTAGTCACCAGTTCAAAGGCATTGAAATCCTTTAAAAGCCTTGGAGATTGGATTTCAAGATGCCCTACCAAAATGCCACCTACCAAGCTACCCCGAGATGAAGTACTAATGATAAGATGCCGGGGGTTTGTGACTATTCAGTTTATGTGGCTGTGATGCTGAAAGAACTTAGAATATGACAAGGACATTTAAGAGGCAAGGAAGCAAGGTTCTCATTCTTCAGAATAACAGGCTGCAAAGAAAGGGAAAGCCATTTTCTGATGATAACTTGAAAGAGGCAATGCGTTATTTTGCTTATATTTACTGTCTCGTCGTTATGATCCCCCGCCTCAGAACCAGCTCAGCATGCACCGTCATCATTTGGTTGCCATCCAAGTTTTAGCATTTGACACCTACCACACTGCCACGCGCTGGTGGGCTCTCAAGATGCAGTGCAAGAGAGATGCGTCCGAACATAGAAAAATTTATAGCAAGCATGACTGATACAACAGTTCAATTTCCAACTTCATCCATTCCTGCGAGACAAACGCACGCAGACCTCATTTGCCTTGCATGCGACCGCACAACTAAAAATCAGAGGGGCAAACTAGAAAACACTGTTCTAACAATGAAACTAGTACTCAATACTCTCCAGGAAAAAGAACAGCATTATTTGGCATCAAACGTTACATTCGATTCTCCACAGTCCAGGTTGATCTCCACTGCTGTGCCACGGAACAAACATCAAGCTAACTTAGCTACTTCACCCTCTCTCTTTTTTGTGTGGGGGGAGAATTATTGCCTTTTATCCCCATGAACTCCCAAAGCAAGGACTAAACCTGACTTCCTGTTCCCTATCCCCGATGAAACATGCCCTCAAGCTTTACCATACCATGCCAATCGGGAAAAAGTGAAACTTCATGAGCCACATCAATCATCAATCGAAAAGTTTCGAGCACATCTGATTAAACCTAGCAGACTATATATGCATAGAAAAGGAAGCATCCAACTGAAAAGACAAATTTCCAATATGACTCTCCACGTATAAGATGTACAAAATTAAAGCCTCACTAAACACAAGGTAACATTCATGCATGACTTCAGGTAAGTAACTAACTTGAATGTTTCATTTACATATAACAAAGGCTTTGGTGCTTCAATTGCTCGTATCCCTTTCAGATACCAGGTTCCTTTGGTAATAACCTACTTCCTGCTCTTACCATAGCTGTCTCTAAGTGTTACAGTTCGATTGAAGACGCCTCTCAGAAGTAGAGAGTCCTTATCAACCACAAAGTAGCCTGGATTGTGAATGGAAAACACAAATATTAGACGGAGTGGAACAGCATTAATGTCATACATGTAAGAAACAAAACTACCATAGCAAAACCAGTTGCATTGGACATCTAGCTTGGAAAAATATCAAATGGAATGGAAAGGGGTAGTTGCATGTGTTTTAACACCAATTAAGAAGCAGAGTTGCACAAAATTAGTGACTCCAAAGCAACAATTGCAACTTTTTATGCTAAACTTAAACATCACATTAACAAAAAAAATTCAACTCCGCCTGCAGCGTCCACCAATATATCTCACTTTCCAAAGATATTCAGACAATCTAAAACTAAGAGATCTGAAATTTACCAAGGCGTTCGAACTGGAATCTGTCTCCAATGGCAGCATATCTCAGTGATGGTACAGCATATGCCCCAGATATCACCACTTTGGACTTCGGGTTCACATCTGCAAGCCAATCTTCAAGTTCTGCAGGATTCTGAAAAAATAAATGCAAAAGTCATGAGATATCATTCTGTTTTTCTGTAGCAGGGATGAGGGAAAGAATATGAACAAATCCACAGAAAATAAAGAACTGCCAACCTCAGAATTAAATAGTTTAGCAAACAATCTAACTTCTATGCTTAGTGGATCAGCTTCCCGTGAAGGTTCAGCAACCCAGTGTATAACTCCCTGTGTATAGACAAGTTATATTGCAAAGGGTCACCAACAAGCAGCAATAATATTAGCAATCTCAAAAGAATGCCATTCACAAAATCATGCACAATAGGCATTGCACATCATTTTGATACACAAGAATTAGCAAAATACGGTATGGAAAAAATAAAAACCTTTGGTTTTTCTTCTTGGAATGATCATACTCGGCCCAGATCTCAACAATAGTCTCATTATCATCAGCAAGGACTACTTCTGTGCACTTTATCGGGAATGCATACCTGCCCACAAAAAAACACCTTCCATGTTGTGGCAACTTTCTAGAAAAGGATTTGCATACTGAGCACAAAATCTGCCCAGGTAATTTTATGAAGGGGAAAGGAATGTGACAGTGTGCCAAACTCCTGCATACCTGAGCAGGACAGATTTACCAGGAGCGAGACCATAGTAGTCCTTCGAGTCTTTCATCCGAAAATCAGATTGTTCAATGTATACAACTCTGGAAAATGGAACCTGGATAACAGGAAATAATATAAAATAAAAAATTAGAAAATCAAAAAATTGGAAAGATATGAAGTTAGAAAATCGCTAGTG
Organism: Populus trichocarpa; assembly: GCF_000002775.5. Lineage (NCBI taxonomy): Eukaryota > Viridiplantae > Streptophyta > Magnoliopsida > Malpighiales > Salicaceae > Populus > Populus trichocarpa. The sequence continues at coordinate 14,085,933 of NC_037294.2, read as the reverse complement.
ACATAAAAACAGTCAATTTCATCATCTCATATTCTTTACGGTTTTCCATTTGGAAGGCCAGAAGGCAACAAGGCATAAAAATGAAGATAAAAAAAACTTGTAATTTCAAGAGAAAACTCTGCTTCTCTAATTAGAATGTGTTATATATGTCACTGCACTTATAAAAGCATTGGTGTTTGGCGTATTTTAATCATCATTTCAAGGTGAATTTTGATCTTTAGGAACTGTTTAACTTTAAATTGCAAATTTCTTGGCAGTCAGTTGAACTTGGTCAAGCTAGTCCTTCACAAGCTAACCCAATCCAGTGTATGGAGGTTAAACCTGGAAAAAGTGGCACCAGGTGAAACTTGAACTCGTGATGCTTAGAGTTGACAGTTTCATAACAAACGCTGAGCTCAATCCCAAACCAAGAAGTCTACTTTGCACCTTCACCAAATACATAAAATCAGATTTCAGCCAGAAAACTATATTTACCTTGTAGAAAGCAGAAGAATCTTCTGTTGAGGCATCGGGCCATTTTTTAGCATCAAGATCCATAACCAACCCAGAGTCCAGGTTGGTAATGACTACCTGGAAATATAGAAAAGCTGAGATGGAAGCGAGAAGAAAAATGTTCACAAGGAAGGAACACATACAAAACACACCTTTAGAGGCTGCAGCACAACCATTGTACGGGGTACTGTTCTGTTTAATTCTTCTCTTATGTGATACTCAAGCCGTTCCAAACGTATCGTACAACAATCACTAGAGAGGTATGACAATTTTTTAGAAAAGCAGCAAAATAAATCTGATTAATTGGGAATCTCTGACTACTTGTCTAAATATATTATCACAACCTTCTAGTAATACCAATTCCTCGGACAAAAGCATTGATTGCAGTTGAAGTTACACCTCTACGCCTTAAACCAGCTAGAGTCATCAATCGAGGGTCATCCCAACCATCAACAAGCTTCTTTGTAACCAAGAAATTTAACTGCAACAGCAAAACTTAAAAGGGATTAGATTTATCATAAAACAGAACCAGGTGATCATATTTCAAGAGTTCAACAAAATGGAATAATATTATTGCTTGCCTTCCGCTTTGACATCACATTGTTGGTAACATTCAGTCGTGAGTATTCCCACACATAAGGCTGATAAAGATCCAATACATGTAACAGCCAGTAGTATGAAGCACGCCGGGTCTCAAATTCCAGGGTGCAGAGCTGACCAAGATATGAATGAAATTGAAAAACAAAAATCCAAACAGCATTCCAACTTGCTAAAAATATACAAAAGTTGACCGTTTATCAGTACTCGAACTTAAAGAATTGTCTTGAATAAATGACATTCAAGCTCCCTTGGAAATGTAATTGAGAGCCTTAGTGTGAGAATGACAATTTCAGATTATTGTCAGTTAGGAAATTACGAATCAAGATATGAAATTGAAAGCCTTAGTGTGAGAATGGCAACTTCAGATTATTGTTAGTCGGGACATTCCTTCTCCAGAAATTGCTCGAGATCAAAACTAAGTTATTTCAAATGCATTAAAATCAAGCTTAAGATTTTTAAAAAGCCATTAACAAGATACATAAGACGATTATAAACAAAGACCTCCATACAGAAGTAAAAGTAACACTTTTTCACCAGCCATCGGCATCCAATTGATAGGAGCCATTGGCATCCAATTGATAGGAGCCATTGGCATCCAATTGATAGGCCAATGTCAAACTTGGCGTGTCTTGGAAATTCATCCTCAAGATTATCTCAAACAAACTAGAAACAGAAAAAAAAGATACCAATCAGATATCTTGGTCCTTTTTCCATGCGCCAAAATAGACAGTAGCGAAACAATAACCTTTCTAACATTTCAGAAACAGTATTCAAAGACATGTCAGATAGCTAGCAGAAAAAATATGAACAACCAACATCTTCAAAGTTAATACTAGCAAAGTGAAACAAGAGAAAACAGGTTCCTATAAAAAAAATATAACATACCGAATGTGTGATGTCCTCCAGAGAATCCACAATGCAGTAAGCATAGTCATAACTAGGATAGATACACCACTTGTCTCCTGAATGTGGAGTGAACTGAAGGACAGAAAAATCAGACCACCAATACATGTGATAATGAACAAGTTGGGTCATTGATGATATTCATCCAATTACACTTGCCTTGATTCGATAAGCAATGAGGTCATGCATATTCCCATTATCACTCTGCATGTCTTGCTTCATTCTGAGTGTCGCTTTGCCTTCTTCAAGCATGCCCTGTCTCATTTCTTCAAAAAGTTTCAAAGATTCTGCAATAGGTCTATCCCTCCAAGGAAAGTTTCAATCATGCCATGCCATGTCAAGTTTCAAATTCAAAAAGTTTCAAAGATTCTGCAATAGGTCTATCCCTCCAAGGACTGTTCATCTTCTTTTCTCTATACTCCTTGATCTCTTCCGGTGTCTATGAACAGCATTTACAAAATTACCTCTTTGAATTTGAAGTCAGTCAATTCAAAAATATAAGTGCCATGAATGCAAGGTGCAACTGCTATGCTCAGGAAAGTAGCCATATCATGTAAATCACTCATTACGATAAAAACTCTGGTACTAGATAATATCAATTAAAGCATTAATGGATCCCTCCCTCCCTCTCTCATATTGATTCAAAAGTCAAAAAAATTGAAGCAACCTGGTGATCAACATAAGCATGACCCCTTTGTATCAGCTCAACTGCTAATTCATAAAGCTCTTGAAAATAATCACTAGTGTAAGTGATCTGCAGACTCCAGCAGATATTAGATGTCAAAGAGGTGCATAGAGCGGATATAGAAAGACAGTAAAAAAAGAAACAAACCAACAATATAACCTTAAATGGTTTCCAACCCATCCACTCGACAATCTCCTCAATATGATCAATGTATTCTTTCTTTTCAGCTTCAGGGTTTGTATCATCATACCTAAAAGAATAAAGATGGCAAGTTAGACTTCAAAGCAATGGCAGATAAAAAAAACCCGTCCATTTTATTTATCATGAATACAGATGAAGGTCAATCAAGTATGGCTTAAAACCAAGATGCTCCTTCATTCCCATTTTTAAACACAGCATGTGCATGCATGCCCGCACACGTGTGGGTGGGCGGAGATGAGGTAGGCAGGCAGGCATGGGAGTCTGTGCATGTGGTTATACAAAAGGAAAAGGGAAGTATGTTCTTGATGGATAAAGGTTTTGGAGAACATGTATTATTGAGATTTAAATAACACCAGATCCTTGATTAAATAAACTGGGAAGTTTATGGAAAAAAGCATGCTGCATGATCAATGTTCGAACTTTTAAGGATTGTCACTATTTTGTGCAGACCATCATGTTTGACAGAGCAGGTAACATAATAAAGCTGCACTTAGAATTCTAGAAGGATTAGAAGATAAGCATTGAATATAGATGTGCCAGTAGCAACTGTGTCTTCATAATAAAAATGACAGCACTCCTCACCTAAGGTAGCAGCATCCACCTTGTTCCTTTGCGAGGCCAAAGCTAACAAACATTGCCTGAGAAATGTTTATAAAACGAGGAGCTCCACAGGCAAGGCAAATAATAAATCTCAAATCCTGTCATAGTTCCTTTTTAATCAATAACCTCAAAGATCAACATGAATAAAAAATGAAATACCTTGGCATGACCAATGTGTAGATATCCATTTGGCTCAGGGGGGAAGCGGGTATAAACTTTCCTGCTGGTTCTTTTGAGGTGCTTATCAAGCACCTCCTTTGTGTTGCAGCATTGCAGAACAGGTCGATCACTGAAGAATATTTCAGTATGCACCTGATAATCCACAGCAATTAATCAGGTGTTTCCATGTAATAAAAAAACTCTATAAAGCTGCATATGGGATGACATCAAGTAGGGAGATGAAAATTTATAGCAAACATAGTGCACATAGCATGTTTGATTTAAAAAGTATGATCTTGAACAGCACAAGTTTTCATCTTCATTCTAAAGTATGGCACGGATAAACACAAAGTAATGGTGGCAGTTATCGACTCAACCCAGATGGATGTACCAATCAAACAATTTATAAAAATGCTAATATCATAATCTTGGTCTTATTACCACCACCTTCCCAAATACAACCATTGAAAACAATGGTTAATACAGTTTGCCGCAATCCATATTTCACACACCCGACTTCTCCATCCTTTTCTTTCCACTATCTCATATATAATCATCATATCACCAGCAGTGAAGCAAGCTAAGAGCGGTGCTGATATATCTTTTTTTCCTAACTAACAGTCTCATACAAGAAAGTTTAAACTTCATAGACAAAAAAAAGTATAATGTCGATAACTCCAGAAAGGATATAAAAAGGCACAACATCAAAGGTTAAAAAAATGAATAGCAATATTTTTTAACATCAAAATCAGAAAATCATGCATCCCCATAAACACATAGCTTGAAATTTTCCTCGGGATTGGGAAATATCAAGAATGGATTAAGTTCTTCAGGTGGCTGTACTGGATTGTCATCAGCAACTTTTTTATCCTCCACAAGTACATTATACACAATCAAAAATGGAAAACAATCAGAACTCTTATATCAAGGCAGATTCAGGTAAATATAACATCCATGCAATTCCCTCACTTCGACTTTAGCAGGCTTTTCTTTTTTCTGTTTTGAAGGCTTCTCGTTATCTGCTGCAGTCCTTCCACCAAGCAATTCATATAATTTTGCATCAATGAGTTTCTGACAAACAAGACATGGGAAGCAAAAGGTGTTGACAAATAAGAAATAACATACTCCAGCAATTGATAAACCAGAGTTGTTAAAATCCTAGGACCATGTTCCAAAAAACTGAACCCTTCCCTCAGGACACAGAGTGTAGGCAAGTGCCGTAGCAAAGGCACATCTTCGAAATTGAATGTATCATATTTTATATGAGTTCTTATAACACATATTAGGGAACAATAAGCATGATATGGTAATAATTCTTTAGTACAGGAAAATAATTGAGTTCACCTCATGGCTTCAAATGTTTAATGGCCCATTACATTCCCACAGCCAAAAGAGCCATTATGTAGATATTACAAGAAAATAATCAGTTTTCTTAGTTTTTAAGGGTTTTTGTTTTTATTTGGGTGTTAGATTTTGGCTTAATCTTTGCGATCAGTGCAAGTACAAACTGAGGGTCACATAAATTTGAAGCTAAATTGTTACAAGGAGCATCATATTTTCATGAAAAGTTTGAATACACATTTAATGAATAAATGTCACGGAATTCCACACAAAAAACATAAGATTTTTTTTCAGAAGAGGGAATCTGATTTATAAAATAAAAGTGCAATTTTGTCTAGCTTCTTTGAAAAAAGATATTTTGGGATTTTTAAAAATTTTAAATTGAAAATTAACTCCTTTATCTTAAGATAAAACATGTATTTTTTTTATAAGAAAATATATAAGATGTAAAATATAATATTCCAAAACCTAAGTATATGCTAATATCTTCTGTGTCTCTATTGCACCAAGATGTAAGACCTTTCCTAAGGACTCAAAAGTAGATCAATTCTGGGCCCTAGTGACTTGTTCCTTGTGCCTCACAGCCTACAGCGTGCTTTCAACAACAGTGTGATAAACTCCTTTCTAAAAATTAGCAAAAACTCTACCTAAGGCACCGACATTGCAATAAATTCTTTCAGAAGCAAAAAAGTATTCACCTTGACAATCTTTGGATCAGCCCATGGAAGCCTCTTGCGGACATGCCCAAATAGATCTCCCACTAGCAACAAAAATGTACATGCCAGATTAAGAGATTACAATCAGCAAAGGATGGTGAAATGTGAAAGGAGTCTGTATAAAATATGGACTCCAATGAACATCACTAACAAATCATATACATCGAAATATATCTTGGAAGTTTGAAAACAAAATTTTTCATCAAGAGAGAGCACCAACTAGAATGCAGGTTTCAGTACAGAAAGGCTGCAATAAAACCCTAAACTTGAGATGCAAGAAAGATGAAAGGGGGACAGGTGAAGGACGAGGATAGAGTTTGTCTCTGCATTCATAAATTTCTGTGCAAGATAAAACCAAGGGGTAGCATAAAAAAGAAGAATCTGTGTCTTTCTCAACTCCCTCCTCCTTTCTGTCGCTGGAAAGGGGTTATCACACGTGTCACAGTGCATACCAATTCCAGTTTCAACTTTCATTCTCTTATAGCCCAAATAAGCATGAGTATCAATCCTGGTGATAATCCCACATTATCATGATGATGTGGAAAACCAAGAACTAAAGAAATAACAACAGTGGCCCAAAGCACTAGATAAAAATAACAGTCTGCTTGTTCAAAGCAAAGTAGATAACTAGGTAAAAAACAACATGGAGAAGTAACTTAAATTATAAACATTGTTACACTGACCATTTGTTCGATAACGGAGCTCCAATATCGATCCCTTGTTTTGTTCAAATACTTCATTAACACTCCGCTCAATATCTTCTTCAGAGACTTCAACCCCTGCTTGCAAGTACAACAAAGTTACTAATGTCTATTACTCCAAAAAGGAAATTAATCAACTAATAGTGGCAAAACCACTCCGGGTGAGTAACTCATTTTAAAAATATGAGGAAATAACGATGAAATATAAGTAGAACAAACAGATACAGCCACAACGGAAACGGAAACCATAAAAACATAACATGATCCCGGTGCATATGACATAGCTCAGTTATGTTCTATCAAAAGGATAGCTTACCAACACCACAAGCTTCTTCAAATCCCTTCAACTCAAAACTCTCTGAAGCAGTACTGGATAAAAATGAAAATGCAGCTTCTAGCTGGGCTGGGGTTTTAATCTGCAAAAAAAAATTAGAGCTAAGTACTAAGAATCGACCTAATTACTTCAAACAAAATATTCTCATTTAAAATTCTGATTCAAAATTTGCAAGCATTAAAGGAAAGAAAAACTTAAGAGGAAACCAACTAGTCACGCTAAAAAAACTAGTGTCACCATAAAAGGTGAAACAACATATAACCCGAACTTAACAGCATAAAAAAACAAAGGATCAAGGATATTGCAGTCCATACCTTTGTGGTGACAATATATCCGAGCAAAGCAGGGCGATGAATGAGGGCATTTGCTGGGTACTTAGTAGCAACCTGTTAAGCGCACGGGAAGCAACCGTGCTTCACATTAGTATAATATAGAGAATGAAAACCCCTTTGAGCTTTGGATTGAAAGCAAATAAATCCATGGAACCCAGATAGCCAGATTTTACTTTCCAAAAGAGAAAAGAAGAATGAACAAAGGCATAACCATTAACCAACCACTAGGAAACTAAAAATTTCACGAAGTTGTGATGCAAACAGCAGTTTCTACTTTTACTCCATTGTACAGCTTGTACACTTCAAATTATCTAATCGTACCGTGTAAAGAAGATTTCCAATTGTTCGATTACATCCCTCTGTGACACCAGCCTGAAAACAACAAAAGAAAACATATAATAAAAAAAAAGAATAGAGAAGTAATTTTACCAAAATTTCAAAAGAAAAAAAGAAAACACCACACAGAGGTTTGTCGTTGCTCCTCTTTGAATAAAGCTCTGAATTATTTCAGAAACTCAAAGTTAAGACTATCTTCACATTCTAACCCACCCACGCATCCCTCAAACATAAATCCAGTGAATGCAGTTAAGAAGAAGGAGAAGAAATCGAATACCTCGTGAATAACAGCAGTGAGATTGTTGGTAACCTTGTTGTTAGCAATGGTATGACGAGCAGTCCTTTCATCCAGACCGGTCTTCAAGAACAGCTCCAATCTCTCTTCTTCCTTCACCGCCATTCTTTATTTTTTTTTTCCAGATAGAGAGCTAAAGAGGAAGATTTGGATTAACCTTGTAAGGTTCCGGATTTCAAACTATTTTTTTTCTTTTTAAGTTTAGAGATAGAAAATTGATAAAACCCTGATTTAAGGCTGGAATGGAGCCGGGAAGTGAAAGATTGAAGAGAGGAAACTGTGACTGACTGTGCGCGTTTTTCTTTTCTCGGTATTTTTTTAGATTCTCTGCGGACGACCGCTGCTATATTTGTTTGTGTGTGGTAACGGAGTGCATTCGCTATTCAAATGTTTTCAGTTAAAAATATATTAAATTAATATTTTTTATTAATATATTAAAATTATAAAAAAAATATTATTTTAATATTCTTAAACAGAAACAATCTGGAAAAGCAAAAGGATATCAACGTAAAACAGGCTACCCATTTTGCGCAAACTTGAAAACCGTTAGATTATTCTATGAGTCTCATCTTCACCGTCGAAAATGGAATGAGAGGGGAATCAGTTACCTGTCCTGTCAAGGAATTGGGGCGGGCTGTATTTTCTTGGCTCTCTATCGGTTCTTGATATTTTTCCAATTAAGATTTTTGTGTCGCGAGTACCAATATCTATAGGAAGTAGCCTTTTTCGATAGAAATAGATAATTCATTCGCGCTGCGATCAATCTTTTTAAAGTTAAAAAAATATTTAAATATTATTAATAAAGCACTGTAGAACTTGCCATATTCTGAAAGGGGTTCGGCATTCAATAGTAATAAAGCACTGTAGAACTTTTGCCCTTGGATAGTGACTTGTTACGAGAAAATGGCAAGATCAGTACCCAAAGTTTATGATTTTTTTCCAGGGTGTTTATTCTTTCAAAATTGATTAATTGAGTTATTCTATTAAGATGCATTAGAAACAGTATAAAATTTCGAATTTTCAACTATTCTGTAAAATAGATGCTTGATGGACAGCTCGTTAAATTTCTAACGGTTTTAAATAGAAGTACTCGATTGATTGATTTTAAAACTATAAACACTTTGGACTGGTCAGCTTTGGACCGGTTTCAAGTGGACGTTTGGGCTTCGACCGATTGTTTTCCGTTGGGCCCTTACGTCACTGTTGGCGGATCCAATACGCCGGAGAAAACGAATTAACGACTTCATTTTATAATTTTGTATACATCCTCTTTATTGTTTATTGCAGAGTCGCATAGTTAGAGTCGTGCATCCTCTTAATTTCTTTGCAGATTACAAACGTCAAGGTATGAGCCTTCCTATTGCCTTTCATCCAAAGTTTTATCACACCATTATTCAGGTTATTAGCAAATGAATAGGCTGTTTTGCACTGTATTTCATCATATATTTGGATATATTTTAAAAATATATTTAACATGAAAAATTATTAAATTAATATTTTTTTATTGTTTTACAATGATTTTGATGTATTGATACTAAAAATAAAAAAATATTTTAATATATTTTTAAATAAAAAATATTTTATATTATAATAACAACCACATGAAAAAAAAATCAATTTAGATTTAAATTGTTAGGTAAGATGCTAGTTTTAAGAAATGTTTTTTGGGAGGGAGAAGGACATATGTAGCTGGTGCTAACATATTCGAATTTGAAATAACTAAAAAAAATAATTAGGTGAACCTAACCCGTGGGTTAGCTATAATTACAATAATTTTTAAATTTATAAACTCAAGTCTAATGCATTACAAAAAAAATTTTAATTTTAAATTCCATCTTCAAGATAATTTTCCTACAGCAAAGATAATGCAGTAACTACGTGCTTGTTTCATTTTATAAAATTTGATGCCTTTTAAAGAAAGCTAGTACCCTCGTATTCTTCCTCCTCCTCATCCTCCTCCTCCTCCTCCTTTTTTTGTGACAATCACGTTGTTATTTTCTTGAAATAAGTTACCCCATTAAACTTTGATTTAAAGCATTGTTAATATAAATTCATATGTTTTGATAATTATCATAACTATATGAAATATTCCTAATTTAGACACGTGTAAATTTTGATTTATAATGACAAAGAATTTCAAAAAAAACTATTATACAGTGATCAAGGTTCCAATTTAATTGGCGACTGCACATCTTCTCTGAAAAGAAAATTTGAGATTAAATCTACCTTTCAAAACTATACACAAAAATAAAACTACCTGTTTGAAAAGGGTACTTTTCTCCTTCTTGACTGAGATTTTTTTTTCTCAGCTGGCAAAGAGAATAGAGAGAAAAATGAAAGGGCAGAGATCGAAGCATCAGGTCCCACAAATGGGGCAGGGCATCCAGGCCATATAATCATGTGTCAGTCCCGTCCTGTTGAGGTCATATAATTAATTCATTTGGGCTATAATGAAATGTTACATCGTGAAATAAAAATTTAATTCAATTCCTAAATTAAATTATTAGTTAGAGGATATGATTTATATTATTTATATATTTATATATGTTTACACTTTTTTATATTATTAATTAAAAATAATATAATAATTTATATTATTTTCTAATCAATAATGAACAATATTTAGTGCTGGGTGTCATCTTATGAGAACTGTTATCTTCTCTTATTTACTACAAGTCTTTGCTCCATTATTGCTGAAGGTGGAAATCCAGTCCAAAGTTCTTGATGTGACATCTCAAGAAGGGTTACCAATTAAATGGCAAGTTTAATACAAGCAATCTTCCCGTCTACGAGAGTTATGTGTAAAGATGTGGATAGATTTATATTATTGTGATTTCTTTTATCTTAGGTTATGTTTATTTTCTGAAAAAGTGAGAAATTACTTTTCAAATTTTTTTTGTGTTTGTTTGCCATTAAAAAAGTTGGTCAACGAAAAACACTTTCTAGTTAAAGAAAAATTTGGCTTGGTTTTCAGGAAAGTGTTTTCCTGAAAAATTTGAACGGAAAACACTTTCCGGAAGTTGTGAAAAATTTAAAAATATCATATTATTTGCTGATTATATCAAATTTGGTCCTCAAACTTTTGATTGTTTTATATATTTTGTTTTGAATATTTATTTTTCAATTTCATCTCTTAAAATTTAATTTTTATATTAACTTTGGTCCTTATTTTTATAATTGTTATTTGTTTTTTCCTTATTATTTTTTTATTGAAATTTTTTATGTATCAAATTTGATCCTCATTCTTTTGATTGTTACTTATTTTATTTGAAATAATTTATGAAATGTTAATTATTATTATTTTAATTTCTTCATCTTTTATTTTTTTTATTTTTTAGATTTGATTTTTTTTATTTTGATTATTATTTATTTTATTTGAGATAATTTATATAAATTTGAAATTCGAAATGTTTTAAAAATTATATAAATTCCGATTAGTCCCAGTTTCTGGAACATTCAAAATTCGTGGCAATATATCTTGGACTTTAATTCCCTGATAATCATGTATATTCCCTTGCTCTCACCACTTGGAAATGCACAAAACTTCCCAGGTCTTCCCTCGATGTCCCTTAATCTTTTTCAAGCAAGAGGGCACTGGCTAGCTAGTAGCATTGGTGATTGGAATCGGATGATTAATTAACATGTTGTTGATTGTTGGTAACAATATGATGAAGATAAGAAACAAAAGAAAAAACAGTAAACAAAACCCGAGGTGTGTATTAACATTGTTGTCAATAATATTTCCTCAACACAATATTATTCTCTCTATTATTCAATAGGTTCTTCCTCCAAAACGAGGGACCTAGAAACAACAAGATAAAAATCATAAGAAAATACCTAGCAAGGTTTAAAACGAGTGAGAAAATATTTTGGCTTTATTTATTCTTTAATTCAAAGAGTACACAAGTTGTTATTCTCTAACAATAAAGGAGAAAAATAAATCATATAATTAAAGAGGTATAGTTATTACAAGAGTTAAGAGAATATAGTTATTACAATGACCGTTAGAAAATTAATTTCAAGTGTTTAAAAATTATAATTTTAATTTAATGGTTAAAAACAAATTATTATTACCAACAAAAGATTCAGAAAATATAGTTACTGTCTCACATGTAGAAGAGATAATTATAAAAAATTTTCTTGTTCGGCTCAATCTTATACAAGTGAATCTAAAACCTTTTTTTTATTCGTTGTTATTTTATATTAAAGTTTTATGTATAAATTTGTGTTTTTTTAATGTGTAATTAGAAACCTATTAATATATCTATTTTATATTCTCAATGAAAAATATATGATTTTTCAATATAAAATAAAAAAATAATTTAAATATTTTAATTTTTAAAAAAATCAATGTATGATAAAAATCTTTCGAAGCAATCTCTCAAATTTTATTATTTACGTCACATGTTGCTCGTGCTATGTCGACGTGCAAAGGGCACTGGGCAGACAGGACCGGCCCTTATAATTGCACTTGCAGGGTGTAAAACTTCCTAGGAGCTGCCAAAATGTGTGCAGAAAGCAGAGTCTGACCTGATCGGACAGGTAACATGTGGCAGAGGAATGAATAATACTTAGACAGGCTGACAAGGGCCTCTCTTTGTCCCTCTGCACTTCATTGCCTCTGGATCTCAAAATTAACCTGTTTGCAGCCTGCAGGAAAATTAAGAGAAAATGAACGGTGATGGTAGAGAATAAAGAGAGGACCTTTTAGTAAAATGTAGAATAAAACAAGGACTTTTAAAAGGTATATTTGATGCTTGGGGTAATAGGAAGTTGGTTTATGGTTGTTTTTTAAAGTATTTTTATTTAAAAATATATAGAATAATTATTTTTATTTTAAAAAAATTATTTTTGATATTATTATATCAAAACGATTTAAAAATATTAAAAGTATTAATTTGAAGTAAAAAAAAAAATTCTTATGAAAAGCATGATAAACTATAGTCTCAAACGAGCACTTGAACTTAAAGTTGTCAATTTCGTTTCGTTTCATCTGAAATAGCCGAAACATTTCATACCAATTCAAAAAATGAAACAAAACGGAACAATTTTCATCTCATTTTAAATCTTGGTCCGTTCCGGATTTTTCAGCTAAATTTTAACCGGACTGTTCCGGTTTCATTCCACATGTTCCGTTCCGATCTTGAAAAGTCATTGAATCAAATTGAACCTGGTTCAATTTAATTAATTAAACCACTCAAGTATAAAAAGCTTTTTTTCATTACTATTTTCAATAACAATGATATTAATAATAATATTAAAAATTATTATTGTTATTTTCATTAACAATGATATTAATTTTTAAAATTAGATTTATCACTAATATATATGGTTTATATTCATGTTGTTTTTTTCATGTTTATACTTTGTAGAAATTTGAGCAAAATAAGAGATGCTTCAGATCTTATTAGCCTTGATAATATTTACCTAACTTTATATTTTAAATATTTGTGTTAAAACATTTTACTTTCATAATATTTTGATATTTTGTTTAAGTTAAATTACTTTAAGTTAAAGATCTATTTAATCTTTACTATTTAGAAATATTTTAAATTTTGAAATTATATTTGTTTGGCATTGTGTTTATATTGCATAATTTATAATTAATTTATCTTGAATTTGAATTATGTTTATTGAATATATATATATATATACAGTACAACCCTGAAACGACACGCCGAAACACTCCGAAACTGAAACATTTCATTCCAATTGAAAAAACAAAACACCTACCGAAACGAAATTGACAACCTTTTGAACCCACAACAGCCGCACACCACTAAGGGGCATACCATTAAGGGGAAGTTTGTTTTTGCGGCGTAACTGTGTTTTTTAATTTTTTTTATTTTAAATTAAGTTTTTTTATGTTATAAAATCGTTTTAATATACTGATATCAAAAGCATTTTTTAAAAACAAACTATTTTAATTTATTTTTAAATAAAAAATACTTTAAAAAACAAAAAAAAATCCTATGCACCGAATATGTAACCTTTTTACTGTTAATTTCTTTTTTTACCTAAGAAAAATAATACGTGTTCCGAGGGAAAAAAAATTAAGGGCAGTGGGGGCAAGTGCTCCCACTGCCCACGTATTGCCTTCGCCCCTGATAGCGAGGGTTCAAAGAAAAAAAAATCAGGGTGATATTTTAATAAGATAACGGTCAATAAAATCAGGGTTAAGTTTTTTAAATATAAAAAAAACTAAGTTATAGTTGCATTCGAAACTAGATTAAATTATTTTTAACTCCTTAGCGTTTGTATCGGTAACATGATGTTATTTTGCTGAGGATGAGTTTTGATGGGAAATAATTTGCCTGCGTTGCACAGTGTTTTCCTGGAAGAACTCTGGTTGGGTTTTTGGTGATTTCAAGGGACACATCACGTTTCTGCCTTCCCGAAAAAACAAACTTATTTGGATCTTATGGGAATTAGATTAGGCTGTCATATCCATGTACCAGGACATAGTTTAGTTTACAGTATGTTAAAGCAATAAAAATATTATTTTGATCCTGTTTAAAAAAAAATTAAATAACATGGTCTTAAGGGTATAAAAGTATTTTCAATAAAATTTATTTATTATCATCATATTAATTTGGGTCAAAAAGGCTCTTTCACATTTTAAATTAACAAAGTAATAACTCATATATTCTTGAAAGTAAATAAAATAAAGATATGTGTAAGGGCTATTTGGTATTTTGAAGCTTCAAATGCACAATAAACTGACCATGTTGCGCTTGCATTTATAAAAAAATAAAACTTACAGAGAGGGTCAATTGAATTTTTTTCCATGCAATTCTTTTTGTTATTGTCTATTTAAATGATACACAATTAGGTCTTTGAACAAATATGAAAATAATTAAAAAGTTATTGGCGCGTTAATGACACGCGCTAGCAATTAGGAGGTACCCAAGTTATTTGAGTGGCGCGTGTGATGTCTCCCGGTGTTCAAATGTCATCATCTACGATGGCGTTGGAGCGGCGTGTTGTCCTTCACATGATAGTATGATGTTTGTCAACGACAAATGCACAGGTGGTCTCTGGTAAAATTTTTTTCTCTCTCCAACCTAGATTTTCAAGCCCACCCTTCCAAAACTTAAATACGTCTTCCAGTTATTGTTTATTTCAATGTTGGTTCTCATTCTTTTGATTATTGTTTGTTTTGTTTTTTATTTTTTTTTAAGTTTTTTTTTTCAATTTCATCCCCAAACATTTTTTTTTATTTTTTTATCCAATTTGTTCATCATTCTTTTGATTGATTTTTTTCAATCCTTTTCTTAATTTGTTTTTTGTTTCAATTGCATCTCTAAACATTTTATTTCATTTAATTTTTTATTTAATTTTGGTCCCTATTCTTTTTATTTCTATTTTCTTAACCATTTTTTCAATTTATTTTATTTTCTAATATAGTCCCTAGTTATTTTCTTTCATCTAGTTTTTATACAAGTACTGGTCTCATGACTCGGGTCACTGATTTCGAAGATTATCCTGATTTAACATCGGGTTTTTTAGGTTATTTTTTATTTTTTAAAAAATTTTCATCATTGGATATTATTTGCTTCACTTTCTTTTATATAGGGTTATCTCAATCTTATATTCATGGTTGTGGGATAATTGAGTTAACTTGTTTTTTTTTAAAAAAAATTAAATTTTATTTTCTCTCTCTCCTTTACGTTGGGTTATATCGGGTTGCGGGTTAGTAAAGTTAACCCGGGTTGACTCTTTTTTTTATTGATTTAACTTTGGTTTTTTTTTTCTAGGTATGTTTTTTTTAAAAAAATTAATATCATGATCTCATGTTATGGGTCACAAGTTAGTTAAGTTAATTTGAGTTAACTCGAGTTTTTTTTTCCATTTTATCATTTGACATTAGGTTATTGGGCTTTGAGCTTTGTGATTTGTTTTTTGCTATCTTTTATGTGGGGTTATCACACGTCGCGAGTTCATCGATCTAATCTGGGTTTACTCAAGGATTTTTTTACGACCTTTTTTTAATTGATATAACTTCAATCCTTTTCCTAGTTTCCTTTTAATTTTCTTTTTATTTTGATTTCATGATGCATATCGCATGGCAGTCGAGTGAACCTGGGTTCACCCAAGTTTTTTCTCGAATGTTTTTTTTTTTAAATTAAATTTTTTCAATTATATCATTTGACATTAAGTTATTGGGTTTTGAGTTTTTTGATTGTTTATATGAGGTTATTTTGATTTTATATTATAGATGATGTATTACTCAAGTTAACTTAAATTAACTAAAATTATTATTACATGAATATATATTTTTATATTAAAAAAGAGTTTAACCCGATGAACGGAGTACCCTGTCAAGTGTGTGTGTGTGTGAAATGCAAAACATGATAGTACCTCCGAAAAAAGAAGTTGGGGGTAACAATCATACCTAGCAACTCCAAATATTGAAGGATATAATGCTTCCCTAAGTCAATTATTTTTCCAATCGACCCTACCTCGCGTGCCACATAATTTTGCTAGCCTCTCAAGTATCACCCCCTCGTGTCTCCAACCATTTGACAGTAACTTCACAACTACATCTTCGATATACTACCTGCTTGCGAAAAAAAAAAAACTGAAATGATCTAATTAGGTAAAAAAATTGAATTCTGGTGTGGTAAACTGTTCTTGCAGCAAGAGAGAATTAATACTATCAGATTGTAAGGTCCAATATTATAAGTTGATCTTAAATAAACTACTTCAGTTTCACTGTTAACGAATCCAGCTACCAGGTCAATCCCTGGCATAATTTCCCAATAAACAATTAAAAAAAAATCTATGATAATGAGATGGCTGCCACAGTTGTTTTTTTATTTTTTTATTTAATCATAATTTGTAGTTACCTAAACGTTCAAATATACAGGCTTGTATTTTGAGTGTACCATAGTGTATGTATTGTAGTACTCCACAGAGAAGTTTCTACTGTATAGAAGATGAAGGTCTCTCTCACTCACTCACTCACTCTCATTTGGGCTAAAGGCAGTTCTTAAAGTAAAAGTGTTCTTGCCTCATTGGAAACCATCCTAGAGAGGCATTCTTTTGTAGCCTTTCGGTGCTTAAATTCTTCTTCCTTCTCTCTCTTTATTCTTCCATGGCATGATCAATTGTTTTACTGCTGCTTCAATTTTGCTCAGCACATATATAATTGATCAATCCTCTGCTGTTGAAAAGCGATGCTCTCAGTTTTGACAAAAAGCAAAAGCTAAAGCTGCTATTTCTGACTTTGAATCTCCATAATTCCTTCCCTCTCTCTCCTTTGCTTTTTCTTGACTCCAAATCGATCGCATTTATTGCTTCTTGGTATTTTTTTGAACCTTTTGCCCGCTTTCAAGCAATGGGAAACTAGACTCGCAAAACCCCTTGCTACCTCAGAAAGAAGAAGTGAATTGATCCCACTATGGCTATAGATGTCTGCTCAGAGATTTCAAGCGCAGGAATTAGTCCAAGAATCTCCTTCTCCCATGATCTCAACCAAACAACAGATGCTGTTTCCATCGAAGATCATCACCATCGCAGACTAGACTCATCTCTGTTGGATTCTGATTTCGATTTCTGCATTGGCAACAGTTTCGTTCAAGAATTGTCCTCTGCTGATGAGCTCTTCTCTAATGGCAAGATCCTGCCTGTTGAGATAAAGAAACATTCCATTTCCTCTAAAGGTAATAATCATCAGCCGAAGTCTTTGACCTCTCAACCTCAGCATCAGACCAGTACCGGGACTACAGAGAAGAAGCAACTGAAAGAATTCTTGTCAGAGAGTCTTGATGCAGATGAAAAACCTGCATCGAAATCTTTTTGGCAGTTCAAGAGAAGCAGTAGTCTGAATTGCGATAGCACTAGAAGCAAAGGCCTAATTCGATCGCTACACTTTCTTTCCAGAAGTAACTCTACTGGGTCAGCTCCAAATCCTCCAAAACAAGCAATGTTATCCAAGGAGACTCAAAAACCTAAATTGCAGAAACAAGCTTCCGTTCCAAGTCGAAAACCATCGGTGCCTAGTTCTGCTGCATTTTATTCTTACAATCCACAGCAGAAGCCTCCTCTATTAAGGAAGTGTGGTTCTCATGGGAATGGATTCAGAATCAGTCCTGTCTTGAATATACCACCACCTTACATTTCCAGAGGAGCTGTCAATCCTTTTGGTCTTGGCTCACTGTTTTGTAACGGTAAGGTTAAAAGGAAGAAGGGGTAATTATTTGTTTGTTTTGTTCTGTTGATGACTGAATCTTTTCAAGTACAGGTGTCTTTAGCTGTCTATCATTCCGGTTCATGGATTAGCATGTGATTAGTCTGTAAATTGGAAGAAAAATCTAGTAAAGAAATGATTAGATCTTAAGAAGAAATACAACTACTACACGGGTTAATTACTTTTGGAAAGTGAAAACAGCAGTATTATGGAGGAGGAGGAGTTGTAATATTGGAAATGGATGATGGTGACTGTTGTTGACGCCTAGCTATCAACATGGCGGTCATTTTGGGAGACATATGAACAAGGTGTTCCTCTCTTTCATTGCTGTCCATATCCATGATTTTCTTTCTTTTCATCCTTCGAGATTCTCTTTCTTTCTTTCTTGGTTTTCAATAGTTTAATTAATCGTGGCTCTCTTTTGTTCTTTTGAATTTGATTTGAGGCCTCCTTAGGTCTCTTCATATGTGCGTAGAAAATATAGGAGATGCTTCAATTTGACCACACTATTACTGGGTCCATTCGTTCTGCTCCTTTTGTTCTCTCTCTGTATATATATTGATTCAAGACAAAACAGCTGCTACAAGGAAGTGGTTTCAGGAATTAAAAATTAATGATTAATTGTTTCTCTTGTTAGTTTTGGCTTCGCTTTCTCAACTACCCTTAACATTGTCCCCCTTTAGGATCGGATCTGCGGTCCCTTCATATATTTTGTTAAGTATTTTTCTATCTACCAGCTCAGAAAATTATTAAAGCCAATTAACGGCTAATTAAAATTGTGTTTTAAACAGTATTTTTTAAAAATTATTTTTTTTACTTATAATTAATTTTTTATATTTTTTAATTGTTTTGATATGCAGATATCAAAATAATTTTTAAAAAAAATATAAAAAAATATTATATTAATGTAATTTCAAATAAAATATATTTTAAAAAATAACCTTATCACAATTTCAAATACCCTTTTAATCTTAATAAAATCTAAACCTACCATTATCTAAATATGTCAAAAGGATTTGGCAAGTATTTTTAAAATTAACCCATATAGATGTTATTTCATTGGTGAACATTTCAGCTTTCATTTGTAAATCCACCTCCTCCTCTCGTACTTGTGTACTTTCTCCTCTTTTAATACAGAAATTCTTTAAGTTTTTCGTCCTTCCATGGACTTGGCTTCCACTATCGTTTTCAGAGAATTTGAAAATGAAAATCCAGTTGTCAATGTAGTGGATATTTCTCATTCCAGCAAATGTTATCTAGCTTTAGCGCGCGCGCACCCGGCATGGAGGATCAAGTGAGCTCTCGAAAGTACTTGGAGATCCAACGCTACGTGCCAACATTCTTTTTTTTTTTTTTCCAATCTTTAATTGCCTTTCCTTTTAACACCTCTTAAATTGCTTAACATTAGTTCTATTATGGTATCCCCATACAATGTTAGTAATGTTAGTGTGCGGCTTGAGTAAGACTCAACCTTAAAGAAATTCAGGGGTGTTTAAAAATATAATACTAATTATTTTTTAAAATATTTTTTTGTTTGAAAATATATCAAAACAATATTTTTTTTATTTTTTAAAAATTATTTTTAACATAAACACACCAAAAAATATCAAAAAAATAATTTAAAATAAAAAAATATATTTTTAAAACACAAAAATCAATCTAAACTAACTTAAAACATGTCCCTGTATCATAACAACCCATAAAAAAAATCTTTACATATTTTTTTTTGTCATTAGGAGAGGACAACCCATGGGCCTCAGGGGTTCAATCAAGAGCAATGTTTAGACCAAGGGCCCATTATAGAGCTGGCCTAGATAGAAAGGCCCAGGTCCAATAGAAGCTAACCATCTTTGATTTGGATTTTTCAAACGAAGAAATCGTTTCAGTATTTCCTTTTTTCATTTTTGGTCCGACCTCTCTGCTCCCTGGTAACTCTCTGGTCTGGTAGAGATTCATAGTCTTCCTTCCTGAAACGGAAAGCACGTAGAAAATATCACAACTAAAAGCAATCCAACACAAGGTTAAACATGGGTTTGCGAAATGGATACGGTGATTTCATGAAATAATTTATAACCTCCCGAGGATTAGGTCAAATTGTGCAAGCTCGGCTCAAGTCAGAAGTCTTCCATGCAGTGAATACGAAGAAACCATGACCATTTCCAATCGCTGACCTCAGCTTCTTTTGAACTGAACTCAAGCTCTCTCTCTCTCTCTCTCTCACGCGCATAGGAATTTAGACCCCCTGCGACGTCCAAGCAAGCACCGTATAGCTTTCGGTAAAGTATATGTTTAATATTAAGATAGTTTTTATAGTTATGGTTTGAAAAAATAAATTATAAAAAAACTATAAATTATAAAAAAAATTAATTAATATATCAAGATAAAGTTTTCAAAAGATCCATATAAAAATATTATTTATTAATTATTTAAATAATTTTAAAATTATATTTGAGAAAAAACACGGCATCCAATTTCCAAACATTTTCAATTATACGGCGTCACCTTTACAAATGGAGGTAGATCATCTCGGGTCAAACAATAGACGATTATATAAGTTGACCCTTGCCCTTCGTCAAAATGGCAATGCAAGGCAAAAACAAAAACCTCACGAGGTCCAACTTCCTCCTCTTCCTCGAAGATGGGTTCCTGTTTTGCCTTTGTAATTAATTTTATTATTGGGCATTTTGACTTGTCAATTTTTTCCGCGTGTAGACTTGATGATGATGATTGGACGATATCAACTGACGTGGGCAAGTGTCCTAAGCCCCACTCGCATAAAACCCATAAATATATTAAAATCATAATTCATAACGGAACAATAAGGAGTCCTTTCATCTCATAGCGAAAATAATATTAATAATTCCTACAAAGTCATCTCCCGTGATTCAATGGTTTAATGCCTTTTATTTTCTTTATCCTTGAACTAGTTTGTATATCCCTGCTATGCTCCTGGGACCAGGATTTTTAAAATATACAAAAATATCCAAGTTTAAGAGAATTCTTTACATTGTTATTAAATTAAAAAACTACAGTGGTTTTGAGAAAAAAAAATCATCAAGATAATTTTTTTTTTATTAATATATCTCTTGTTTATCTTAACAAATGCAAGGTTTTTAATCTAAAATAATATTTTAAAAATATATATTTAATAATTATTACAACAAGTTAAAAAGATATCAAAATAATATATTTATATTTTATATCATTAAAAGCTGAAAAAATCATAAATATGGTAAAAATCATATTAAAAATCTATTTAAAAATTTTATTATTAGTATTGTTATTTTCCTATCATATACATAATAATATAAAAAATCCAAATAAAAATTTATAATAGTATTTAAGAATCATGTTGAAACTAAAAAATAATTAAATATGGTAAATTTTTTTATGGGGTGCCAAAAAACAAACAAAGAAAAAGAAAATGATAGAAAGGGGTCAGACCTAGCATTTGGACCACTAGTAGCAAGCTTGCACATTTAACCTTGTTCTATTTTTTATTATTAAGGGGACGCATAACATGGTGTCTACCCTTTATTTTTTTAAAAAAAACATAAATGACATGTCATTTGATTTGTCATCTTGAAGAAAATATTGTCTTCATCAGCTCTCAAACTCATGGTCTTTAGGCTTAGATAAGTGCATTAACCAACTGAGCTACGACACAAAGTTATTATCATGAAGATCAAACAAACATATTGATTTAATTCACTGTTTATATGAGCATTAAAATCAGCATAATAAAATAATCTAACTTGTCGTTATTCAGAAACTTGAAATGAAATGGGCTGTACAAATTAACTTAAGGAAAGAGGAGAGAAAAAAGAAACAAAAAAAGAGATATTGGAGGCACATTAAAGCTCTGACTAGACACCATCATAATTAATTCACTGTTTATATGAGCATTAAAATCAGCATAATAAAATAATCTAACTTGTCGTTATTCAGAAACTTGAAATGAAATGGGCTGTACAAATTAACTTAAGGAAAGAGGAGAGAAAAAAGAAACAAAAAAAGAGATATTGGAGGCACATTAAAGCTCTGACTAGACACCATCATAATCATTGAAAAGATTTTAATGAGATGAATCCGATGACAACAATTAAGGTTACCAATGGTGACTCGCTTGTGCCACACATGTCTTCTAAAGATGGTGGGGGACTTGCTTGCTTTTGGCGTCAAATGTGACCCACTATATTCATAATTGATGATTTTCTTTATGTCGTTTGATTCATCTCATCAAAATATTTTTTATGGTATTGGTGGTGTCGTAATTGAAGTTGTGATGTGCCTCTATGGTCTTTCTCCCCCTTTTTTCTTTGTTTTGATCTCTCATCTCCTTTCTCAAATTACAATGAGGAGAGAAGACATATAAAAAAGAAAAGAAAGACCCTGAAGATGCATCAAAACTCTAATCACAACATCATTGATGACATAAAAAAATTTCAACAAGACGAATCAAACATTTCCAATAAAGATCATCAACGATGATGGCTGAAGTGGGTCACATTTGTTGTTAAAGGAAAGTGAGTCATCTGTCATTTTTTAGTGGCAAATGTGGCTCATATGGGTCACTATCTGGTGACTTTCCTTAGTGTTATCGTATTCAGAGTTTTGATGTATCTAAGATCTTTTTCTATATTTCTTTATTCCCCATCATCTCTTCTAATTTGAATTTATACAATCTATTTTATAATTTTTTTGAAATATCACATTTATGAATAAAGATAAGTTTCAATGTCATGTTTTTTAATTGTTACAAGTACAAATTATATTATTTCACTAATTATTTTTAAAATAGCATGCTAAATAAGCAAAAATAGCCCAGGAAAACCTGAAAAAATCTAAAAGACTCAAAGCAGATACGGTTGTCCTTCAAAATTTAAAGCGTCGAAACTGGATTCTAATTCCTCCAAATGAGATTCGCAAGAAATATTTAATCAGAAAAAAGGTGGGCCACTCTTGGATACAGATTGAAAATTAAAGCACATGTGCTAACTACCACCAGATCCCTGGATTAAAGAGAACCATACCAGTACATCTAACAGCCGCGTTTTCATGGTCAACTAGAGAGTCAATGAGCCGCCCTTGTTGCTGTCGGTCCATCAGCCATGCTTAGCACAAAAATAATAAATAAAAAAATATGGGCAAGTGCTATGCCGCATGCCATCTTAAATTTCCTAACATACAAAAAAAAATACTGAGACTACACCAGCATTTCTAATAAAGCTAAAAAAACACATGAGATTCGGTTGTTGATTCAATTATATTTAACAAGCTTGGTAGAGTTTTGAGGCTGTTTTTTTGTGTTTTTTGAGGATGAATAGATTTTAACAAGATTTTTAGGATGCTTTAGGTAAAAATATGTTAAAAATAGATTTATAAATGAGAAAAACAGAAATCCTATTTTTCAGGCAAACCAATTGCTAGATTGTGGGGGAGCTATAAATAATACATCATCTAGACAAACAATATTTTTTTAAAAAAAATGATTGGGATAGACGACATGTCGTCCATTCTATTAACTTAAGAAAAAAATTTAAATGTTCGTGCACATGGGTTGTTTGGCCCTGGCTTACCAGGCCCAATAACTTCTGATCTCATTTTATTTATTTTTTAATTTTTTTTAGTTAATATCTTTTTATATCTTTTTTTTAAATAATTTTTAATTTCATGTTTTAATTAATATCTCTTTTGTGATTATTTTTTTTTGCTTTTCTAACCTTTTTTAAATAACAATTAATTTTTATTATATTTGGTGCGTTTAATTGTTTAAGAGGTTAATATGATTTATTTATATTTTTATTTATATTTTATATAGATTAAATATTTATTTTTATGATATTTTTAATACATGCAACATTCAATAATATTTTTTTATTTTTTTAATAAATTTTATATGTATTGATTTTTTTTACAAATTAATTTTAATAAACAAATATATTAAATACAACCAGTTAAATAATCCGTCTTTTTAATCTTGGATAAATATTTTTTTCCATCCTATCATAATCACTTTTGATATATATTCCAACATTACCTTTTTTTAATATGATTCATATAAAGTTAGTTTATTTAATTAATCAAAACTGTAACTTGAGGTAGGAGGTTTTAAATATTTTACTAGAAAAAATAATGCATATCCGGAACATAACACTGTCTCTATATCTAGTCGTGAAATAAATTCACCATGGAACTTTTTTTTTTTTTTTTTAATACCAAAAAGTCGACAGTAGAGAGCAAAATAAACAAACAAATAAGAAAAGAAAGAGAACCTGTCTAGTTTCTTCGTTTTACTAACGGTCAAGGAGGTCTGGACAAGTAACCCTAGCCAAGAAACGAATCTGTACCCCGTGCATCCTTACTCCCACGTCAGGCCAGACCAGTAGACTATCTATCCAGTATAATTTCAAATAGCAGGAGTATTGCTTTTCATTCAAAGAACATTGTTTCATAAACTAACACATTTTTAGAAGCATCAGATAGCATTAAAAAAAGAAATCCAAAGTTAAAAACTGCTTATTTTGAAATCATTCGATTCAATGGGGGAGGACGAGGAAACCTGCACAACCCCTCAGAATCACCTGGACAACTCCTAGACTGTGGAAAATGAAGAAAGAAGGACGAGGATGGTTTCACGCTATCTTCGGGGAGGAAGGGAAGAAAAATAAGATAAGGTCACAGTACCAGAGCATCCAACATCAAACATCAAACATCAAACAAGGACGAATTTCATCACATCACGTATTCTGCAATCTTCATTTCCAATTAGAAAAGGAACGACAACTTCGCTGCCTAGGCTGAAAGGAGGACCCATCGGCCATCTAATGAGAGAGCAAGTCTAAACTGGAGTTGGTCGACAACTAATAGCAAGATATAAGCTGAACGAATTAGTGAAAACAAGAAAGCTGCACACACATTAGTGGATCAAACTTCGAAGTAACAATCAGCTGTCAGTTCAAGGGTGGATGCAGCAGAAAAGGGCACCTGCTGACTGAACATGCTTTCAAGGCAAGATACAATTTTCAAATCTAGCAGCTGCTGAGGCTAGCAGTTCATGTGAGGAGAGCTTTGTCAAGCCCTAAAATCGTTTTGACAACAAGCTCGTTCCTCTCAAGCAACATTGCCCTCATTCGTCAGACATATTTTGCTGCATCCACGTCAACTTTCTATGGAGCATATCAGGAAAGGTGAGCATGTCCAAAAAATTAAAATGCAAACCGGCAACACTATAGTTAAAATATGAAAATCCCATTCATTATCATCAACTTGTAAGTGTACTCAACAAAAAGGAGCTCACAGAACAAGGCATTCCTTTCGTTTTAGAACATCCAACTACCCTTTCTTTACAGGACATTATTCCGACAGAAAAGATTATAATTAATGAAAACAATATTAGCATTTCAAAACAACTGATCTAACATCTCAATGAGTCACCAGGAATATCAACTCTATTATGAAATCCCCAAGTCACAAGGATGAAGGCTGCTCTTGTATACCACTTGTTAGGTTCATAAAGTTACCAGAGTAGTCAGCAAAAGAAGCCTTGAAATTTGAACCTCGCAAAAGACCACCACTAGCATTGCTACCTCTGCAATAAAAAAAAAAAGGACAGAAGTGTTAAGCTTAATAACTTGAAGAAATCAATCAAATCACACAAGCAAAATCAAAATAATCAAAATCAAAATAATCATTCACTAAATGTAGCAAAATCAAAATACCCAGTTTGGTAGTAGAGAAAGAATGGGAAAAGGCGGAAAAAAAGAACAGAAGTTTTGAACTTCACCAATAACAATGAAGACAAAACCAAACCCAACACCCAAACTGAGATTTAAACAACTAATTAGCTGATTTAAAGCAAATTTCATCTTCTTAAACTAATTAACACGAGAACTGCGTAAATTTACAAGCTTCAAATGGTAGTTGAGAAAGAACAGGAAAAGGCAGACAAGAACAAAACTTTTGAATTTCACTGTTGCAGAGCTAAGAA
This sequence comes from Populus trichocarpa, assembly GCF_000002775.5. Taxonomy (NCBI): domain Eukaryota; kingdom Viridiplantae; phylum Streptophyta; class Magnoliopsida; order Malpighiales; family Salicaceae; genus Populus; species Populus trichocarpa. Next base: position 14,060,056 of record NC_037294.2, on the reverse strand, counting down.
AACTAAATTCCACCAACCAATTGAGCCTTATACAAAAAAAATGACTGATTTAACACCAACCTCGTCTTCAAGAATCAAATAAACACAAAAATTTATACAAAATTCAAAATCTGCCTTCCATCATCCTACATTCTCTCATCAAAGAATCAACCACTGGAAATGCTAATTAAACACAAAGACTGTACCTTTCCGCTCTCCGGCAACTCCGGCACCTTATAATTATCAACAGTAACCTCCGATAGCCACAAACCAGGAAATAAAGCCTGCAGCCAAAATAAAATACACACCGAATTAGTAATCCCCAAAAACAAAAATAATTACTATACAGAATAAATTCTCTGAATTTACTTACATCCATCTGCTTCTGCACAATCCTGGGCCGTTTCTTAGGCCTACGAGAAGGTCTATGGCCCAACATCGCCATGAAATCCTCTTCGATCTCCTTCTTCGATAACGGCACCGAAAACACCACTCTCTCCTTCTCCTTCTCCTCTCTATCCCTCTTATCTCCTCTTAATCTCGGCGATTTAGCACTGTCGCTTCTCAAAGGCGAACAGTTATTACCACTCACTTTCCCTGAAATTGGATTCCCACCTCCACCAATCGCCGCTCTCCTCGTCCTCAGGTTCCACGGCCTCACTTCCTGCTCCGCCGGTGCTTCCTCAGCCGCCGGAACCACGGCCCCTGGCGGAGTCTGAGACTGAGATTGAAGAGATTGTTCCTCTTCGACTTCACTATCATCATCGGACACTTCTTTCCTCAAAATCTTGTCTTTCATCTTATTCGCCGCCGTTTTCAGATCAAGCATGATCTTCTCCCTCACTGCATCAATCCCTTCCTCCACACCGCCGAATCTCTCCCTAGGAGCCTTGGACCGCCGGGCATCATAATTGCCAAAATTCGTCGGTGGAGATCGGTTGCTGCTGCGGTGTCGCTCAACTGGGAACCTGCCTCCTCTGGTCTCGTTCTTGTTGTCCCGAACAACGGCGGCGGCGGTACTGGAGTCGGGAAGTTTCATGCAACGGAGATGCCTTTGATTCCCCCACTTCAAGAAAGGAAGATCAAAATTATGAAGCGGCGGTTTTGATCTCTCTTGTCCCATGGCCATAACTCTCTCTTCTCTTTCAACAGAATACACCATTGATCGAAAAAAATCGTTCTATCTCTCACGAGCTCCGATCAAAAGCTCTCTCTCTCTAACTTTCTGTTTGTTTCTCAGGAATCTTGAATTTTCTCGGAAAAATAAAAGTTCGGAATTCGCCGGGAAGAGGGAGTTTATATACGAAGTGGAGGATATAGATACTTAAAAGAAGGAGAGAGGAGAGGGCGGTTTTAACGTTCGGGATGTGGGGATTTTTTAGGTGTGTGAGGGTGTTTTTGTAATGACAATTGAGAATTGATGTGTGCTAAAATGCTCTGAGGGTGTGGGAGGGCAAAGATGTGGGTTTTCCCGGGTAATACGTCGTTTTAGAGTGCTGATGGTTTGAGTAGCCACCGTTGGATGATTAGGAATCTTATTTGTAGCCGTTGATTAAGAAATATTTATATTTACTCTTTTTTTCTTAAGCCGGGAAGGAAAATGTAAAACCGTGTGTGATTAGGAAACACTATAATTAATTACGCTATGCGGTGAGTTGGATGTAATTTTTGTTGAGTGTAAAATAATATTCAGTTAATATTAACATGATTTTTTATAAAAAAAATTAACTTGACAGGATAAAGTAACTTTCTAGGTTTAAAAACAATTCGGATAATTAATAAAAATATAGTTGATTAAAAAAATTAAGATAATATTTTTTAAAAAATATTAAGACAATAACATATTAAATCTACTTGTATTTACTTGGATCAATTTTAATTTACTTGGAACAATTCAAGTTAACATGTTAGATCTTTAACTTAAAACATGAGATTCTAATAACCTTGTATAAAGCAAATTAAGAAAAAAAATTACACTCAATTCTCAATTAACTCAATATTAAATGATAAAATTAAAAAAAAATGAGTTGAATCAACCTGGGTTAACCTGTTAAATTCGAGTCATGAGACTAGGATAACCACAAGGAAAAAAATTAAAATAAGCTATAAAGTTCAATTCTCAATCAATTTGGTATTGAATAATAAAAATGAAAAAAAATCAATTAAAAATGACATGAAAAAACCACCTGAGTCAACTCGAATTAACCAACCAAACTTATGATTCAAGTCATTAGACCGAAACAACCTCATATAAAGAAAATCAAAATAAATTATGAAACTTAATTCTCAATCAACTCAACGTTGAAAGATAAAATAAAAAAATAATTAAAAAATTACATAAAAAAACCACCCGAGTTAATTATGACCCAATTCATGAGGCCGAAATAACCTTATAAAAAGCAAGTTGAAATAAATTATGAAGCATGTTACCAATCAACTCGATATTGAAGAATGGAATTGGGGCGTGGGGGACATAAAAATGGAGCCAATTGTGTTAATCCACGACCCGGGTCATGAGACCGTGATAATTCCATAAAAAAACAAATGAATCACAATTTTTAACTAACTCAACGTTAAAGGATTAAGTTGAAATTAAAAATCAATTATAAAAATAAAAAACACCCCAAGTCAACCCAAGTTAACTTGCCAAACCCAGATCATGAGATCGATATAATTCTATCGAAAGAAAAAAATGAAGTCAAATTCTCAATCAACTTAATGTTAAAAAATAAAATTGAAAAAAAATTCAATTACAAAAGGACCCAGAAAAATCGAGCTAACCTGGTTAGCCGACAAAACTTGTGACCCGGATCATGAGACCGTATAACCCTATAGAAAGTAAATTAAAAAAAAATATGAAGTCAAATTCTCAATCAACTTAATGTTAAATGATGAAGTTGAGAAAAAATCAGTTAAAAAAGAATAAAAAAATGACCCGAGTTAGCTCGGGTTAACCCATCAAACTCATGCCATAAAATCATGATAACTCTATAAAAAATAATTTAAAATAAATTATGAAGTCCAATAGTTATTAAAACCCAACGCGAGATTATGAAATTAAAAAAAAAAAGGAAAAAAAGAAACACTTAGAGCAAATAGTAAAATGCCAAAGCATTTCATTGCTATTGCTACACTGAAATGCTACGTCCTATATATATATATATATGTTAATCTTGGCCTGCCACCACAAGGATTGAGAGAATAAAAGGGAACACTCAGGAATTTAATCTTGGAATTTGACACAGAATGCCCATAAACAGTTTGGTGTAAAGCCTTGGCATTTTGTATTTTATAGTTGAATTAATTTTGATGTTTTTTTTAGTTTGCCATTCAGGTGATTTTGTTTGAAGCTTTGGAGATATACAAGACAAAAAATCACTTGTCTGAGTTTTCCTTGATCCCAAGAAGAGCAACAATTAATGCTAATCTCCGCAGAAAAAAACTGGTTATTACTCGGGCGCATGTTTGTTTTTTTAAGGACCGCCACTTGCTCAGATATGAGCATGATGGATCATTAATGTTTATCTCAGCTAAGGTTGTTTTTGTTTTATCCTTTTGATTTTCTTGAAAATATTTATTCAGTACCTTTTTCTATAATTCTTTGTTCAGCAAAGATATTTTGTAAGAAAATGAATTATTCTGTATTGTTCAGATGTTTTGGAGAAGGAAAAGAAAACATTTGCTGAAAGAATGAGTCATTTTCTATTAATAGTCGTAGGATGAACAGTTGCGATGACAGGATTATGGTAGTGAGATGCCAGTGATGGCAAAGATGGAGACAATGGCTATGATAGTGGTCTGTTCTTATAATCCAACGACAACGAATAGACATCACAATAGAGGGAGAGATGGCAGGTAGATATTTTGTGTTTCTTTTTTAGGTTAGTAAAAAAAAGAGAGAGATACTGACTGAGTGAAATTAATTAAGATTAACTTGTGAAATTTTAGATCAAACATATTCTCATCAAAATTAAAAAAATTCAGGTTTTAGAAAATTCTAAGAGATGTAACTCAATTTTTCAAACTTTAAATTTGTTTTCTGGAGATCATCAGTTCGAGTTTTACAAATCTCAGGACCATTGAAGACTTACATATTCGTTAACTTCAAGACTCGTGGGATTAGTTAAGGAGCCCGCAAGTTAGCCCGAACACCCACGTTAATCAAAAGAAAACATTTAGGTTTTAAAACTTTTTTTTCCGCTCCCTCTTCCTCTTCAACGATGTGATTAGGAGTTATGCATCACAAACGTTGATAAATCCACGGTCTTTTATGATCGATAAAAATAAAATAAACAAAAGGCGATCAATTACCAAAATTACATATAATATGATGTCATATTGACTTAATTAATATATAATTCATAGCCTAGATTGATATGTTTCATGTAATGCTGACTATATTTTATTTGAAATCCATCTGCTTGTAATAGATTTAATTTCACCAGTCAACAACATCGGTAGTAGGAAAAAATGACTGTCATCACCGGATCAAATCAGAGTACCTGACCGTATTGAACGAGAAATGAAGGAAATATTCTCTATTCATTTCAAGAACTCAGGCAAACAAAGTACACGAGATCTAACCATTTTACTTGCAAGATCGAACATATTACACACGAGATCTAACCATTTTACTTGCAAGATCGAACATATTACACGAGAAGTGAAGGGAGACTCTCAGGAACACACGTACTGGGCACGGATATTGTAACTTGTGCAGGCAAAGTAACCCCGGCGTACATTGTCAGTGCCAGGGAGAAATTAAAACTCAAGAAAGAATAACTTGAATCACTTTCGCTGCGTACATTTTCACGTGAATTATGAAGCGATTTCTTGAACAAACCGTTAAAGCATCTCCAGAATTTAAATAATCAAACTGACAGTGACCCCAAAACAGAAAGAATGTGTAAAGAGAAAGAAACCAGGCGGGGATCGCACGGACGCATGCTTAGACTCAAGACAAAGGTGATAGATCGATAGCATCAGAAATGTGTGCACGTCTGAGGGAAATGGAAGGAAGTAGACGACCATTCTACCAATTAATTTGGTGAAATCCAGATGGCATTTGTGCCAGAAGTACCGAAAGTTTTCCCATGACAGAGGCCATTTCTTTTAAGCCATGCACTGCAATGGCATGGGCAAAGTGGAAATGACTTGTAGATCGATTAATGTTACGGTCAAGATACGAAGAGAAACCATGAACATTTTGCGTGGATCATCTTATTAAGAGTAATTAATTATAACTTAATTCATGTGGTTTGTTGAAACTAGTTGATTAATCCATAATTATTATAAAAGTTAAACAATTCTTTGTTGACGTTGACCATTTTAAAAAAAATTATAATCAAAATCTTCCATTTCGTCGACTTCTCTTTTCTATTTATATTTTTTAAAATAGATTTAAAAAAACCAATAAAACTGATGAAAAACTAAGTTATAAACAGATTAAGATTAAAAAAAAAAAAACAATCTGAGGAATAGATATATAATTGTTAACTATGCCTATCAACTAACTAGTTTATCAAATTATATGAACTAAGTTATCATTAACTTTTACAATTGTTTAATTGTTATACATCTATTACATCTTCATACACTTAAAACAATTACATGCTGTTAATTGATTTTTATTTTTCTTTAAAAAGAGTTTTCATAATAATGTTTATAAATGTCCAATGTCTATCTTGTAAAAAAAAATGTAATATATATATTACCATTATTGTAAATCTCAATTATATTCAAATCAAACTATGATAACAAAGGTATAAAAATAACTACTCATATTTATATAACTTATTTTTTAAAAAATAAATATTTTGATGATTATAATTAGCATAATCAATGAGATGCTCTAAACATTTTCCAAGAATTATAGTAATTAAAAAGAATAAAATTGTGCGATAATAAGGTCTTTGATTTTTTAAATAAAATTCAAAAAATTCTTTAAGAAAAAGAAATGCATCATAAAAGTTTTTGTAAAGTATTTTTTTAAAAAAAGATAAATAACAAATTTTAAATATATTATAAGGATTTTGTAGAAAAATATAAGATGACAGACTTATTTGGAAGAAAAACTTGAAAACTAAATTTACTAGTTTAACAAAAAGATCATATTGTTCATTTATATTTCGAAAATAAACTTATCCATACCCTTTTTTTTAATGTACCAGATAAATAAATATCAAATATATAAAAACAATGTTAAAAAAAGTTTGCTATTGTCTTTGAAAATTTCTGTATGTAGTCATATAGATCCATGGATACTATCCTGGTGGTAGAGTATAAAACATAGAATATTTGGTCAAAGGTTCAACTCCAATTTAAACTTCAAAAACATATACAGGTTCAAGCAAGGAAAGGGCCAGGAGGCCGGTCTAACGGCTACTTGCTTGAGGCTTTCTAATTATTCCTTGATAATAAATCCAAAACGCAACCGACCATACCATCCTTTTACAGCTTGGCTCTCCACCACCAACCTCATCTCTCTGCACTTCGTTACCTTTTTGGCATCCTTAAAGGCTCCCTTTCTCACGAGTCATGAATCAAACCCTCGAATCCCTACCAAAACCCTTTCTGCAGCTTAAAAAGATTGAAGTCCTTTCTTTTCTTCAAACCAAAAATGCGTAGAAAGAGACTGCCCATTTTCCACAAGGTCTCTAATCTTCTTAGAATCTTTGTTGCCAAGATGAGGAAACCCACCATTCCAAAGCTTATTCTCATCAAGAAATCAAGAAAGCGTAGGAGGTTCAAGCTGCTCAAGCATTACAACGGGTTTCTTGAGGAATACGAGTTCTCTCCTTCGAGTACCTCACTCGCTCATCATCCCAGGAAACAGTTCAAATTTAGAAGCTATAAGGACAACATATACACTATGCTGTTCCTGTGTAAATGTTTGGGTGGCTTGAAAGCTGATCAGGGAGGGGAAGGGCGGTATAGATTGTCAATGGATAGTACTCTACCAGTTGCTACCATCAGTACTGGAGACTTTTTGGAGCCCTTGGATTATTTGGTAGATGAGGAAGATTCAGTTGATCAGAGGGCTGAGAGGTTCATTGAGAGGTTCTATCAAGATATGAGATTGCAGAGGCAGGAATCAATCTAGCCATTCACGTAGACTGTGTTGGAAGTCTAGTCTTATCTCAGAAATTTTCATCTTTATCTCTCTGCTTTGATACAATTGTTTAACGTTTTTTGTTCTCCACGTGAAATTTTGAGACTGTGGGGATTCTCATTTGATTGTCAAGTATTAGCGTTTCTAGCTAAAATTTTAATCTTTGCGTTTGTGAGTGTATTTTAAGGAATTTGGTTCAAATAATATTTACCATTTCATTTTTTTTTATAATCGTCAAGACGTCAGCCTCTACATATTTGGCATTTATACTTAAATTTACCTAGTTCATTTTCTGCATTATTATATATGATGCTTGTACATCCATGTGGTTAAAACATATCACGGGATTTCTTTTCTCAAGGAAAAAGACGATATTTCCTGACTTCCCAGATTGTATTTCTGGAATTTATTTGATGCGCACCAGATCAATACTTGGAAGCTCCTACGTAACTGAAGGGTGTTTCCCAAACAATGTCATCTGGAGCCCTGACTCCATATTAACTATTGACCTCCACACTCCTAAATTGATTTTAAAAAGTAGAAAGTCTAGAAATTAAATATAGTGCATAATATATTTTTAGCCCGCACTTGTTGGTGGAGAAAAAACTTTCAATGTAAAAAAATAAAGTTAGGAAAAAATAATAATACTAGAATAACTAGTTTAATTAGTAATTTAAATAAAAGAATTAAAAAAATATAACAACAATAAATAAATAAACTAAAAAAAATGATTCAAGCTAGCTCGGATTATGAAATAACTCAATGATAAAGGGCAAAAATAAAAAAAAAACAATAAAAAAAATCTAGTTGAATCGGGTTAACTTGAGAACTTTGTGATCATGGATATATGATTTAAATAATCTCATAGAAAAAATGCAAGGAAAAAAAAGTCAAATACCAATTTCTAATAAATTGAATAAGAACATTATAATTTTTTTAAAAAAAAATAATAAAAAAAAATTAAGTTTAATCTCTAACAAATATAATGTTGGTGGGTGAAAATTAAGGAAAATATAATTTAAAATGGTAAAAAAAAACTTGATTCGAATGTGGGACAAAATGCAAGATCTCTAACCAAGTCGTGATACCAGGGTAAACGCGTTCGAGAGCAAATTGAATAATATCATGAAGCTCAATCATAAAACAATTTAGTGTTGAAGGACATAAATTAACAAAAAGAAATTTAATTTAAAAAAGCAACAGAAAAAATACAAGTCAATCCGAGTTAACCTGCAAACCCTGCAACCATGGAAATCATGAAATCCTTGAATTAGGTTCAATCAATAAGCTTAATTCTCAGTTAATTTAATTTTGAATGATAAAATCGTAAAAAATATCAAATAAAAAAACTTGACAAATAAAAAAAGATAACAATAAAAAAATAGAGATTAAACTTTACAGGGGAAAAAACTCATGGATGATAAAATTAAAAAAAAAATGACGAGGATAACCCAATATAGAGGAAATGAAAAAAAAAAGAAGTATGGATACTAATTTCCAACAAATCATATGTTAAGGGATAAAAATGAAATAATTCAATTAAAAAAAATCCCAAAAAATATCAATCCGCGTTAACCTTTAAAATCGATGAATCCAGTCCGAAACCCAGGATTGACTCTATAGTATAGAAGAAAAGATCTTAGTTAACTCGAGTTAATCTGCAAATCTCGTGATCACGCGCACATGATTGAGATAACCCAATATAAAAGAAATGAAAAAAAGAAGATAGAAGGATCAATTTCAAATAAATTAAATGATGAATGATGAATTTAATATAAATCAATTCAGAAAAAAGACCAAAAAAATAAAAGTTAACTCATGTTAATATTTGAAATCAATGAGTTTGGTTATAAACCCGAGACTAATCCCATAAAAAACAACAAAGTAAATATCTTAGAAAATGGTAAAAGTAAACAATAAAAAACATCAGTTTTTAAAAGGAAAAAAAAACAACAAGCAAATATGGCCAAACCTCATAAACTTGGTCTATCTCTAAAACTCGAAACCCGTAAAATCTTTAAATCGAATACAATCAAGAAACTTAATTCCCAACCAATTATTTTTCAAGGATGAAATCGTAAAAAAAAATCAATTTTAAAAACTTGTCAAAGAAAAAAAGATAGCAATAAAAAAAATGGGATTAAGTTTGAAAAGAGAAAAAAAAAACATGGAGGATGAAGTTGTAAAAAAAAATCAAAAATTGATCACAAACAAAATATATTGCAATCAAAAGAATGAGAACTAGATTTGAAAAAAAATTAAAAAATAAAAGTGAGGTAAATTGAAAAATAATTGTAATTTTATAACTTATTACAAATAAGAAAATTATAATAAAAAAGAATAGAGACCAAATCTAAAAGATTAAAAATTAAAAAGGAGGTGAAATTGAACAACTTTTTGTAATTTTTTGGCTTATTCAAAAAAACAAAAATGTTATAAAAAATAAAGGGGACAAATGTGAAGGTGAGATAAATTGCAGGGGCTAGTCTGTTTTTTTAAGGTTCTTACATGAAATTCAAGGGTGGTTAGAGAGAGAGAAAAAAAATATTGTCGTCGATGCCAAACCCAGTGCATGGGGGTAGTTCACACGCCGGTTCTTGTGCAACACATGCCAACGAGTTTCTTTTTTACAACATTTAATAAATATATTTTACAATAATATTATTAAGCACCTTTGTGATTTACAATATAAACAATATAAATTGATAATCTTGGGTGAGAATTTATTTGTTTTGTCTTTAAAAGTATTAAAATAATTATATTTTTTTATAAAAATAAAAATATAAAAATATCTTTAAGTAGGAGGCATTAAATAATTTTACTATTGGCTCAAATAAATAATTCTACTATTAAAAATGAAATTACCAGTCCAACCTTGTATAATTTATAAAAAATAATTGTATAAGATAATAATAAGATCATTCTGCTTCCGGCACCAGTTCATTTTTTTTTCTTTTCTAAGAGCAATTTCATGTCTACACTATTCTATTCTAGTGATCGTAGTCCTGGGTTATAGTAATTTCTCCCTTACCTCGAGGGTGTTTTTTTTTTCCCTCTTTCATGTCAACACTATTGTATTCTATTCTAATTGTATATGATACTAGGATTAACGCTATGTTACAACTAAGATTTTATGGATTTTAATGAAATTTTAGGTTTGTTTTCTAAAAATCACTAGTTCGAGTCTTACAAATCTCAAAGCTACTAGAGACTTACGTGGTCGTTAACTGCGAGGTCCGTGATATTAGTTGAGGTGCACGCAAATTGACTCGAACATCCACATTAATAAAAAAAAACTAAAATTTTATGTTAATTTATAATGCTTCAGCATTACCAATCATTTTTAATTAATAAAAAAATTTATGCCTAATAAAATAAAATATGAATTGATAAATTGTAAAACAAAACTAACATTAATTAAAAATTAAAGCAGGAAGTTGTTCTTGCTTGTGAAAAATAAAAAATAAAAGTAAATGTAATGTAAATATTTGATTTGTGGAACACTTTTAAAAAATTATTTATTTAGTTATATAAAAATTAAAATAAATATCCATAAAAAAATAATGATTGAAATTCTAAATGAAAAAATCATTAATCAAAACTGTCCTGTCTCATTGATGTAATTTTTTTATTACGTTTTTTTTAGCAGCGTATTTTATTGAACATAAACTAAGTTGCAATTAAAAAAAATAACGTCAAAATTCTAATGACTTAAATCAAAAGGCAACAAACTAATATTTTTATTAAAAAAAACCCTTTTCCTATTCATTCTTTTTTTTTTTTAATGTTTTGAAAAAAAAATATTTTTTATTATTATAAGTGCTGTTTTTTAAATGAAAACTCATTATAATCATGAAAACAAGTTTCAAAAAATAAATTAATTATTTTACACAATGTATTAACAAATGTTTTTTATATAATTAACAATGAGTTTGCAACTCAATCAACATGGATCTGCAGTTATTTTCTTAATAGAGAATAAAAAAAAATCTTGGTTCGTACCTCTTTTTTTATAAAAAGAAAAAGAAAAAAAGAACTCTACTCTTGTGAAACTGGTTTCAAGCCATTTATACCTACCATAATGAATTTACAGGCCAGGTTAATTAATACCATTTAATTGGGATATAATTACAATTCAATCTATTAATTGATCCATTCAACAATTTAAGACATGGCAGTTTTAAATACAATCAACTAACTAAAATATATACTATGATTTCAATTATGATTTTCAGGAGCAAGATTAAATGGATCTTCAAATTTAGTTAATTTTTCTGAAAAGAAAATAGTTAAAATAAAATTCAGTTGAAGAAATACAGGGTGGTCCAGTTTGATGGGCTTTCTATTTGGGCCAACCCGTTCCATTATTTTAAAACCCAAAACCCCTAACCCCAATCACTCCACCGCTCTTCTTCGGTTCTTTCTTCCGTACAGCATCTCCTCGTATCGGCAGGCGTTGAGGTTTTAATAAAGTTAGCAGAGAGACAAAGCTACCTCATCGTCCTCGCAGATCGAAATGGCAAACAACGAAGAGCTTAAACTCTACAACTCGATGACCCAACAAAAAGAGGTATTCAAGTCCCGTATTCCCGGCAAGGTTTCCATGTACGTTTGCGGTGTCACCTCCTATGATTTCAGTCACCTCGGTCACGCTCGCGCCGCTGTTGCCTTCGACATATTATTCAGGCCGGTCCATTTCTATTCATCTATCTATCTATATAAACACGCACACGCACTCTCTCTTTATGTATGCAATTAAATTTGTTTGTTAATTTATTTATTTGGGAATTTGATTTGATTTGATTATTTTGATTGTGGTAGATAATAGGGGATGCTGATTTCTTAATCAATTCCAAATACGCTTTCTGACGTGTAGATTTGATGTTTTATCTATGGCGATTCCTCCGTGGAAATTTAACTGTTATGGTTTTAGGCTGAGGAAAGCGTTTTTGAAAAAGATCTCTTTGATCGAACAATGTTTGTGTACTTTGCTGCAATTAGACAAACCCCTGGTCCTTTCTAGATTTTGGCTGACAAGATGTTTGGGTTCAGTATCTAATTGGACTTCGAAGCTTTGGCTAGATTATCTCATTTCAAGTTAAATTAAGCATGATTTGTGCCATGATTTGCCGGCTGGGCATGCACTCTTTCTAGTTTTCTTTCCCCCCCCTTTATTATACAAGTTTAAAACTGCTGGGAGTTTTGCTTTCTTTTTCCTTTTATGACATCAGTTTATAAATTCTGTTCTTGACTCATAGTTCAGTCAAACTCCTCCCAAATTCTCTTGCATCCAATCCTCTTCTATCTTTCAAACTAGGATGCTCATGTGTTTTGCTCACACAACTCCTCACATCAAACGATCCTACATAACATCTCCATTTATACTAGTAAAGTCTACAACAGAATATGAAAATACTCAAAACCAAAAATCCTTGTTCAACAACTCACATAATATGTCGGTCAACTAGGATATACTTCACTACCGAGCCATACAATTTGTCTCCCAAGCAACACAACTTGTCCTCCAAGTCACATGAAGTGAGCCATACTGGAATTCAAGACACGCTACAACAGAATGAAACATGTCAAATAGGATTTCTTTAAAAAATAAAAGAATTCATATTCCATTTCTATTTTCTTGTCTTAGTTATTTTCTGATTATTTGGGGTCCAAGTCTCAGTCGAAAATAATTTAGGGTCCATCCTGGTCGGCTTTTTATTTGGGTCATCTCATTCCATTTAGACCTTCAAATTGCTACCCTCAATTGTCAAGCAGATAATCTCTCCTTTTCAGTTTACTGCATCCCTTCCTTCCCTGGCATCGAGGTGTTAATGTTACAGAGCAGTCATTGACGACAGCACAACCTCACTGTCCTTGTTGAGAGAGGTGTGTGTAGATTGAAATGGAAAATGAAGGTGTTGAACTGTACATTTCAATAAACCAACAAAAGGAGGTATTCAAGTCCAAAATTCCTGGCAAGGTTTCAATGTATATCTGTGGTGTTACCGCCTATGATTTCAGCCACCTTCATCATGCTTGCGCTGCCACTGCATTTGATGTTTAATTCCAGTTTCATATCTTCATAGAGCATAAACACACAGCATTACATGCATTTGTGCATGCATTTTATGTAATTGAACTTAGTTTTGCTTATTTGGGAGATTGATTGATTTGCTTATGCTGAGGTTACCTCATATGAAGTTAAAATCGTTGCTCAATGCCTCAGGCTGATATGTGGCATTAACCTCGCTGGGTCGATCATGCACTCATTTTATTTTATTTTATTTTTTATTTTACAAGTTTAAAACTGCTTTATGTGCTTGGAGTTCTGGCATCCTTTTGGCTTTTTATGTGTTCGGTTCTATGCTATTTATTTGGCTTTTATGTATGAATGAAATCATCGACCATTGATTTGTGTGATTCCATTTTTTCATTTGAACTGCAACTGCAGATACCTACAACACTTGGGTTATGAAGTTACTTATGTCCGCAATTTCACTGATATTGATGACAAGGTGAGAATTTCAACCCAACAATTACAACATGTCTAAGGCTCATAGTTGGAGTAATCACAATATTGCATTTGTTCACTATACATTACTGGGCATAAATTTGGTAAAGATCTGTGGATTCTTACATTCTTTCAGTCTTGGAATATTTGTTTTTTGTTGCTGAAACAGAAGGACAATGCATTATTTTGGCTAGTTAAATATGCTAATTTATTAAAAAGCTTACTTGATACTGTAATTTGAAAGAGCAAAGGGTGTATGAAATACATTAAGAACTCCATATCATTTTATTTCTGACTTTGTTTAAATTTGTGCCATTGTTTTTTATGATTCAGCTTCAGTTTTCAGAAGGGGCTGTGACCACCCCTGGCCCCAAAGAAATCCTTTCTTTATATATGTTCCATTATGTTTTATGTGAACAAAGTCTGCTAGTGGAGCATTAGATAATTCTCTCCTAATCCCCAAAACCTCAAATAGGCTTACAAAACATTCAGAGGGTGCACGCTTTTGGGGTTTTTTAGTCAAGGTATGACGATGCATACAGTTTTTTATTGTACACGTGTAAGATCGCCCTAAAGGCGATAAGGAGTCAAAATAAGTTTTAGTCTCTAGTCCGTGGTTCTATCTATCTTCATAATGATTAAAACTGGCCTGAAGTTTAATGCCTCAACATCAAGATTTGCCTTGTTTTTCTTTTTCTTCCAATTCTTCCCAATTTTTTACTTTTACTACAGGCTTTATGCAATAATGATGTTGTTCATGTCAATCCTCATACAATAACGTATGGGTGTGTGTCTGTATAGACACACACCCATAAACTTTGCACATGTCCATGCGCATACATCAATGTTCTCTACTTTTGGCTAGTATCTTGTCTAAAATTCACCAATCTCTGTCTTTGCAGATAATTCGTCGGGCAAATGAGATTGGCGAAGATCCATTATCTTTAAGTAGCCGTTTTTGTGAAGAATATCTTGTTGACATGACCGATCTGCAGTGCCTCATTCCAACCCACCAGCCACGTGTAACTGATCACGTGGAACAGATTAAGGACATGATAACTCAGGTTCCCCCCCTGCTGTGTTTACTTTGTTGTTGACTAAGCTTGGATTATTGCACTCTCATTGTGTGGTAGCGTGCTTGTGTGTGCACCCAACTGGGTCATATTTTGAAATTGGATGGATCCCTGTTGAATATGTTAGAGTGGTTGGTAAGGCAGTTCAATCTATATTCCCTTCCAATTTTTCATATTGTGACATGGAGTTTTTCTGCTGTGTCTGTGTTGGACACACCAAGAAAGATGCAACAGTCATATTTCTAGTGGATCCAGGTTACATTCAATTAAAACAGGATTAAACTCTAAACTGTGATTTTGAGTGGTTTACCTTTGTGGAAGCCACTAGTTTTTGTAATCTCTCTACTGATTAATGGTAATAGCATATTAAGTTATTAACAAATAGATAATGGAACTGTCAGGGTGCAGTAAGTAATGCTGCATTGTAAGTCATCTATTATGGTCCTTCATAATCAATTAGAGATATATAGGAATTTCGCGAACTGTTTTGGCTTTGAGTGGTTAAACCAGTTTGATACTCTTGAAGTTTAGTAACTTATTATAACCCAAATGGACTTGATTAAATAGGTCGTTGAGAACTTTTGACATATATAAAACCCAGTGGAACAAATTTTTTATTTTATTTTAATCAAAGCACAGCTCACTCTACTTGCGCCTTTTATTTGCTTCTGATGCACACTTTTGGCCACTTTTGGCCTCTTTGAGCCATTTATGTGTCTGTGACGTGAACAGCAGTTGCTTTCTGCTTCATGTATAGCCATGGTTTTGTTTAATTGATTATTTCGGGTTTATTGCATGATGGACCTCAAGTTTTTCTTCAGTTATTATATATGTGATTCAGTTGTTGCAAGAGAGTTCTGTTTTCTTGTATTTAAGTGGAGACCAATATTTATGCAGATTATAGAAAAAGACTGTGCATATGCAGTGGAGGGAGATGTCTTCTTTGCCGTTAATAAATCCCCAAATTATGGTCAGTTATCTGGGCAGAGGTTAGAAAATAATAGAGCGGGGGAACGTGTTGCCGTTGACTCAAGGAAACGTAACCCTGCTGACTTTGCATTGTGGAAGGTATAAATCTCTTTCAAGATCACTGGAAATTTATGAAGTTGTTGGCATTGCACCATATCCAATGTCTACTTTTGCAGGCAGCAAAGCCAGGTGAGCCAAGTTGGGAGAGCCCATGGGGCCCTGGAAGGCCAGGATGGCATATAGAATGCAGTGCAATGAGTGCTCAGTATCTGACCTTCAAATTTGACATCCATGGCGGTGGGATTGATTTGATTTTTCCACATCATGAGAATGAGATTGCCCAGAGCTGTGCAGCATGTGAAGAGAGCAGCGTGAGTTACTGGATGCATAATGGTCATGTCACTAATAACAATGAGAAAATGTCAAAATCATTGGGTAATTTTTTCACAATTCGCCAGGTAAATTGATAATCATTTTTAGTTGTCATTGCACCTTTTCTTATTGAATTTCTTTTAAATAAAGAAATTCCATCCTTATTGGTTGTATATGTTTACAATTCCCTTTACAATTTTCTGTAGATCACTGAACGGTATCATCCACTGGCTTTGAGGCACTTCTTGATAAGTGCACACTATCGCTCTCCCCTCAATTACTCTGTTTCGCAGCTGGAAAGCTCATCAGATGCTGTTTTCTACATTTATCAGGTTTGACGCTTATGCATGCTCCCCAAACTTTTCATTTCAAAGTTTTCATGTGCCATAAACCAGTCATGGAGGGCCACCTGTTTGAAATTATGTTAATGTGTGTGTCAATGTGTCAGTTGTGCATGCCTATGTAGGTGGGAATATGTCCGCTCAGCCTACTTTTTTCCCTTCAGAATTTTAATTTACTTGCAGTGTTCGTCTCCTTAAGTTGAGACTTTTTCACGAGTTAGTGTTTTTTAGAGCTTTGCTGTTCAGTTAAATTTACAAAGTCATCCTTGTTTACCTGAGTTGCACAGTAAAGTTTGCCACGTGCTATATTAAACAGAGTTCCAGAATGATTTTAGTTAGCAATTTATTGAAAGTAGAATTTCTTGTGGAGTTCTTCATTTTCCTTTCTTGATATGCTTCATTCATAACTTGTTCATTTCCCTTATCATTGTGCTTTGATTCTGGTAAATGTAGTGCCATGATTCAACACAAAGAATCACAAGCACATCTATGCTTGCATCCTCATCTACACCCACCCACACCCACCTTCGGTGACAGACTCAGATGTTGACACTTTGATATCATTAGTATTCATACTTCTAGTAAATTATATTTATTTCGTGATTGTAGACATTGCAAGATTGTGAGGATGCTTTATTGCCATTTCAAGAAGGAAGTCTGAAGGAAGGCGCAGGACAGAATGCCAACCTGGTTGCCATTACTGCTGATGCCCAAAAATGCATTTCTAGGCTACATGAAGATTTTGAGACTAAAATGTCAGACGATTTGAACACTTCGCCTTTATTGACTGGTGCTTTCCAAGAAGCCTTGAAGGTCGTAAATGGTTCTTTGGGCATGCTAAAGGTATGGTAATCTCACTCTATTACCGTGGACACTTTTTTGTGAATGTATGGAGATTAAACGTGTACTTCTTTCCTTGATAATTGCCAGAAGAAACAACAAAAGAAGCAACAATTGTCATTGATTCGGTCCGTTACTGAAGTCAAGAAAGAAGTTACGGAAGTTCTGAGAATTCTGGGATTGTTTCCTCCTTGCACTTGCGCCGAGGTGAGGTTTAGCAATTTCTTTTGTATACAACAACCTACTGCAACCCTCCTTATCTAGGCTTGGGATAAGGCCATAGTAACCTAAGCTAGCACATGCAAAGTTCCCAATTCTTTTTTTTTTTAATGATTTGTAAAATGTGAATTTTCTCCTTTTTGAAATTCGTTAGCAAAAACTAGATTTTCCCTGGGACAGGTTTTGCAGCAGTTAAAAGGGAAGGCATTGAAGAGAGCAGGACTAACAGAAGATGATGTGATGAGCCTGATTGAGGACAGAGCGGTGGCAAGGAAAAGTCAGGATTTCAAGAAAAGTGATCAGATCAGGACTGATTTGTCTGCAAGGGGCATTGCACTGATGGATGTGGGCAAGGAAACAGTTTGGAGGCCTTGTGTTCCTGTTGAGAACGAAGAGAAGGCAAAGACAGTTGTGGAAGAGCCAACGCCGCCACCACAAGCTGCATCAAGTTGACGGTGGACAAACCTTTTTCTGGCCCCAGCTTTTGCACGTGATACAGTTTTTTTTTATAATCACTTTCTACTGTATTAGATCACTTCAGCTCGGAATGGAGAAAATATTAATAGGTTTTGATTTATGTACTGGTTTATGTTGTAACATTGGAGGACTTTTTACACACATTATGGCCCTGTGAAGTAGCTCCTTGCATGTAGCAGGCGAGCAGAAAATTGTTCTTCCCAGCTTGTTAGATCAAGATACAATGTAGGAAGGTTGGTAATCATATGTTTACATCCTGTTAAGCAGCCCTGTATCAGAAGAAAATAAATTTTTTTTATGTAGCCCATAAATGTAACCAGCCTTCAAGTGAACTATAGGAAAAGTGATGTGCTTCGGCAATACAGGAATATTTGTTGGTGTCTCATGGGTCAAATTGTAAAAAGCCTTCCTAACTTTAGTTCAAAAACAGATACTCTCTTCAATAATAAAAAACAAAAACCGATGATGTATTTTACCGATAAAAATAATTATTCGAATTCACACCTGCACAATAAAAATTTACGGAAAAGTTGATGAAAAGCCTCTCAATTCCTCCTGCTCTCTCCATGACTCTTAATACAAAAAAGAAAAAAGCATAACCCATCTTCAATGATTGATTTAATTAGAATTTTAATGTGGGTGGGTATTGATGATTAATTCCAGAGAGATTTCAATTTTTTATTTTTTTTTTCCATATTTTGCTCTTTTTTTTTTATCCATCAGGTTAGAGAAGCAGAGGAACTAGATGGATTTATAAGGGTATTTTTATTAGTTTTTTCAACGAGACCCTAACAGAAAAGATACTTTCAAAAAACTATGTTATTTAGGGTGGAATCATGGATTTTTTTGTGAAGGAGATATTTGTATTTTTTGCTAAAGGTTTTTTTTTTGGGGGGGGGGGTGGGGGGGGGGGGTGTTCAAGTTTGTTCGGTTGTTCTTGAAGAACAAAAACAAAATAGAAATGATCAAAGTTATCCACTTTTTATGGTAGAAAACTCTGTGATTAATTACAAGGCCAAGCAAATTGCTCGAAGCTGTGATGTTTTGACATTCCTCAGCACGTTCAGGAAGCTCTACTGGTTTCATAACTTTTCCTAATATATTACTGTTTCTTTCTTCTATTCTCTCGTGGTGCTGGGGTGATGGACTTTTGTGCGCGCGCGCGCTATGAAATGGAGATAGCTTTTCTCTAACAGGATAAGATTTTGTGGTTGGCAAGGAACTAGAAAAGCTGGTCCTTGACAAATGACAACCATTCATCACTTTTATTCAATAGAATAGTAATTAATAGTCGGAGTAAAAAGAAATAAAAAATTCTCCTGCAACTTCTGCTTCTAATGCTTGTAAATTAATCTGAAATTTGTTTTTGGTTGTTAGCAAGGTGCTTTTTTTTTTTTGTGATAGCCAATTCAACTTGTAAAATCATTTGACATGGTACTAAAGATTGGGTTCGAATCACGAACATGACGATGCGGCATAGAGTCCAAGGATGCAAACTGTTTTTTTTTTTTTTTTCAATTTGGTTACTGTTTCGAGCTCTCCTTGTCCTGGAAGAATTGCTGCATTTCCCTCGGCTGGCCCAATTCATTGTCTACACTCTACATAAAGGCCTAAAGTCACGAACTTGTTGCCTTTGGATATATAACACACCGAATGATTCAATCACGAAGGTGAATGGGCTCTACGCCTTCACCGGTGGCCTGTTTGGAGGACTTCGATTCTTACCATTTTGGATAAAGCAGCTGTTTTGATTTTTAGAAAGCCTGTTTATGATCATTGAATTTTCTTTCGGCACAAATTGCAAATTATATATAAAAGAAGCGTCCATGGTGTCTCGGATCAATGGTTGGGTTAATATCGGTTGCTTGCTAAAATTCATTGCATCAGAAACCGATTCTAGTGATCCACCAAATTAAACAGAGAGAAGAAATGCTTTATAATTGAACTTCTGAAAAACATCGTCCTCCTATTCCGTTTCAGTTACGATCATTTGTTGCACAAAGAAGAAAGCCACCAGTGTGATGAAGTAGTAAGCTAGGTTTGTGGGCCCTGATATTTCACGAGTCGGAATGTTTTTTACTTGTTAAAAAACATATCCAGGCAATGCAAACTTGTTTCAAATAAGTAAAAAAATTATGACTTGAGTTATAGAGAAAAACAAAAATTGATATAATTTAATGAGATAATAAAAGACTAGATAGTGACAATTAAAAAAAGAAAAACAACTAGTAAACCGTGCAAGTTTATCAAATTTTATTATTCATATCATACCAATGAGACAACTTAATAGAAAATAAACTAAAAATATTACAAAGCTAAATTCTAAAATAACTCAATGCTGAAGGAATGTAATGTAAAAAATATTAAATTAAAAAAACAATCGTACAAAAATACAAGTCAACTCAAAATAACTATCCAAACTCGTGGTCTAAATAAAGGGACCAGGATAAATGAATAGAAAAGAGATTGAAAAAAAAATCTTGAAGGGCAAATAAAAAAAAACTCCAACCTTGAAGGATAAAATTAAAAAATACAATTAATTCCCAACCAATATAATATTAAAGATGAAATTAAAATTAAAAAAATTAATTTTAAATTTTTTTCCCAAAGTAAACAAAAAAAAACGACAAATAAAAAGAACCGAGATAACACAAGTTATTTTTAAAACCAATGAAATTTTTTATAGAAAGCAAATAAATAAAAATATCGGAGTCTAATCTCCAATTGAATCAATATTAACAGATAAAACTAAAAAAATATAAGTTTTTTTTTATAAATAAACTCGAATTAACCTCATGTTAAAAACTTAAAACCCATGAAATTCTATAATTTTATTATCCCAATCAACAATGCCCCAATGTTTAGAGCTACGGTAAAATCGCTATCGTACTTGTGCCATGGGTTTTAGTTTTGTTTTGTTAATGGATTTGCGTCAACACAGAGGACTAAAAGTTCATTTGCAGATTAGAAATGAAGAAAGAAAGATGCTTTGTATAGAAGGATGGATCCATAGATCAATAGATTAGGTTTTTGAAACGAGGTTTGGTGTCCATCTATGCGTACAAGCCCTACCTGTTTCCTTTGTCAAACACGTGTATCTGAAAAAGGGAACATGCATGAAATCAAACCTTTCCAGCGAATAATTTTTCTTTTTTGAAAGTTTAGGGATTCACTGCGTAGAAAAGAGGGCCAAAATCCTCCAAAGAGGGGGAGTAGCTATAGCCATTGAGAGCTGGGAAATTCTGGAATGGAACCAAAAGAGAGCTAGCCCCTAAGTAGTCGCTAACTTGCTATAAGGCCCAACTTGCTTCCTGTCTTTGTCGAGTTTAAAATACTAAGGATTATCATAGAAAAACTATTGATCGATCGCAATCCTTCGGCCCCCACTTTCCCTCGTAGAAAGTAGAAACCGCTGCCTCTCCCTTTGGTTGTCTTTAAGTTGCATCTTTCGACACTTCTATCTCTCTGTCTACCTACCATTCTATCTTTATTATCTTGGACTTTTGTGGTTTCAATTTTTTTTATATATATTTTAAAAGTTTTGATATAATTTTTTTTATGTTTTTAGATTATTTTGATATGCTGTTAAAAATAATTTTTTAAAAATTAAAAAAATATTATTTTAATATATTTCCAAACAAAAAAACACTCTAGAAAATAATTACTGTTATATTTTAAATTATTATTATTATTATTATGTACTTTAAAGCTGGCTCGCGGCTAGTTTGAATGATTACTAGGAGAGGCAAACATGTAAAAACGTAAATGGTAGTTTGCAATCAATGGTAGATCGGACCTTTGATGGCGTGAACTTTACTTTGAATGCATCCCATGTAGTTCCTGATCAATCAATTATCAATCCCTCCCTAGGGAAAAAGAGGTGGTGCTTATAGTCAAACTACCAACCAAACCCGTTGTAGGGTCCATGGTTCCATGCACATGGCAATTAATGGTCCGAATCTTTGGAAATTTTCAGAGGTCCCCTGGAACCAGTGGCATAGTTCAAACTCTTGTTAGCAACACTAAGCTGATTTGTCAGATAGCTAGCTGGTGCCAACAGTCACTCCTTGAGAATCGTAAAATTACTCCATACCTGGAAAATCTTACCACTCACTAAAAACCCTTGCTGTGATGTTGGCATTAGAGTCATTGATCGAGGGGCAACATTTCCTGCTTCTTGTTGTTTTTTAGAAGTGTTTTTTAAAGAAGTTAATTTTTTTTTAAATTAATTTTTTTTGATATTTTCATATTATTTTAATGCACTGATATCAAAAATAATTTTTAAAAAATAAAAAATAAATATTATTTTGATGTATTTTCAAATGAAAAACACTTTGAATAGCAACCGCAACCACACTCCCAAACACCCTTTTATTTTTTCAAAATAGCAGGTGAGATTTTTTTAACAAAAATATCATATTTAAACATTTATTTAGAATAATAGTATATTTTTAAGAATCACGGTTGACACATGAGACTCAAATTAATCTAAAATGATAGTTGTTATCTTCAACTTTCAAGTCGCATTTCTCACACGTGATTCCCTTCAAATTAGAATGTCAAAACCATTTCTTCCCCTTTCTTTTCTTATTTTTGTCTTCCTACTTTCTATTTCATTTTTAGTGTAGATCTAGTCTCTCTTTCCATCTTTTTTTTTTCTACGGCGAGAGTCTTTCTCTCTCTCTACCACGACAATCTCTCATCTTACTTGTGGGGCTTTGTACAAATCCAGCCGCCGCTGCTATATTTTTCCGCCACCGCCACCTTTCAACAATTCCAGTGTGTTACATGTTTCCCCTTTATTAATTTGATTTTTTTGTGCATTGATATTTCTTTTTTCACCTGGACCCATAGTTTAAGACAAGCCAAACAAATCTCTATCTCGACATGAGTTTAGCCAACTTACAAAAAATGAACTCATGTTTGATCACCTCGATCAAGTACCTCTCAAGTACTATACAAACCAATCAAGTCCAGACAATGCTTGAACTTAATTGTGGAGTTAGACTTTGTCAATATATCAGTAGGGTTATGAATAAAAAACAATCTTCTTCATTGATACAGCACCAAGTGACATGATATATAGAATGATATGGTAAATGACATTAATAAGTTTGGTCATTTCATGATACATCTGGTTCTTGGCTAGATGAATAACACTCTATCTATAACAATGTATAACAGTTAACTCATGTGGTCAAACATAATTATCAGCCAAACCTCTTAGCTATAAAAACTTATTTTAATACCTCTATCAATGTTATATACTCGATCTATGTTGTAGATATGACAACAATCAATTGTAAAATTGCTTTTTAACTAATAACACACTCCAAGACAGTGAAAACATAACTTGCAAGTGACATTCTCTTGTCCAAATCAATAGTGTAATCTAAATCTATAAAGCCCTTAACATTACCTCAAGTGCTACTACTCTGTTATATACCAAACCAATATTTGTAGTACCTCTGAAATAATAAAGTATTCATTTCATTGTCTGTTAATGAACTTTACCAGGATTTTTCATAAACCTGCAGACCATATTAACAACATGTGAAATGTCTTTAACGAGTGCAGATCATAACATATATAATGCTTCCAACTGCATTAGGATACTAAACACCTGACAAGTTCTTCTACTCCTCCTTGGTTTATGGTGACAAGGCTGATGATAAACTAAAATGAGACGTAGAGAAATATAAATACAAGTATAATTAATCTCACAAGAGCACACATAAAATTCATATGGTTTGACAATTTCGGTCTACTCTACAAACAAAAAACTTAGAGAAATTCACTATAAAAAGTAAAAGATTATAAGACGTCACACAAAATTGCTCTCTATCTCACAATTCTAAAATAACCTAAAACTTTTTTTTCCCTCTCTTTTCTTTGGCCGCTAGAGTGAGAGGATAAAAATACTCACAAATAAATATAACCCTAAATATAACAATTTTATGTTTTTATATGGATCAAGTATATAAATATTTATTTTCTCATTTAAGCTCACAAATTAAGACACACCTAACATTAATAATAGTAATTTATTTTATTGGGGATGCAAAATGTAGATATTCTTTGAAACAATGCTTAAATGATGGGTGGATTAAAAAAATTTGGATGTTCTAAAACTAATATAAAAACTATGTCATTTTTTTTTGTTTGGGGTTCCACATTACAACCCTACTCCCAAAAAAAAAAAAAAAAACCCGCAGTGGGTTGAGATTGATTTCAAAACCAACTTTCTTAAGCCCTCGTTTTTATTTTATTCTATGCTTGAACATTTTTGTATAATATTTTTTATTTTTTCCTTTTATTTTTTTCAAAAAAATTTATCCTTTTATTTTAATATGTACATTTGGCTTTTGGAACCATTTTTCTTATTTTAGTTTGTAGACACGGATTCTAACATGAGTTTATATTGAGGAGAAACATTTTTATTTTTCAAAATTAAAAATTAGATTTACACATTGAATACTATTTTCATCATAAAAATAGTGACAACGGGAATATTGGGAATTATATTAGAATATAAGGATTTATGGACTTGATTTTAGGACGCAGGGAGCAATCCAATATACAAATCCTCCAACATATAGGCATAACTTAATTAATCGTTAACCCTAAAACCAAAGCAATCGTTCACACAACTTGAGTTTGATCTATCAGACCTGCAATATTCTCAAGAAATTACAACTGCCATTAAAATATTCTCAAGAAATTGCAATTATTTTAAGTGGAATTAGGTCGCTTCCAATCACCCACCAACGACGTTTAAATTGCATAGCAAACATACTAAAAGGAGAACTGACATGAAATCGGGAAGTTTTGAGTTATTGTCACACCAACCATTACACTTCTAAAGGAAGACAACGCTGCATAGTAGTTAATTTATTTATTATGATAAATTTAAAGGATTAATTGATTTGATAATTAATTATAGATCAGTATATATTTTTTCATCATAGTCATCGGATTAATTTCAAATTTCTTGCAAATAAAATTATCATGATTCATCTGGTCTTGGATAGTTAAAAAGGTGGATTTATTTTTATATGTAAAAATATATAGTAATTAAAAGGAAAAAAAAATTAAGATTATGATATGGATTCACCGTAATGTATGAGGTCATTTTCTAGGAAAAGTAAGAATTGATGCTTAACCTATCTTACCAGGGTAGTGTCATCATGCCTATGACATTCTGGTTCCACGAATTGAGATGTGGAAATTAATGCGATTACTTATCTTTAAATCCTCTCTTGCAAGTCTTTGTTTTCCTTAAAGATGGTAATTATTAATAATTAATGGGTTGACAGAGTTAGCATCTTTTATTTATTTATTTATTTTAAGACTCCGGTTGGAATTATATTTTAAAAGATGTTTTATAAAAAAAATTTATAAGATTAATTTATAATTATTTTAATATATTAATATTAAAAATATTATTTTAATATATTTTCAAGTAAAAAACACTTTAAAAAATAAACACTATTTACTTCAGTGACTATACTTTTAAACACCCTAAAATCCTCTATTACAAGTTTTTTTCCCCTCCTGGCACAAGGAATTAAAACGAATGATCAAAAGGATACATGTCTATCGAAAGTTTTAAGTAGCCCAGTATTTACCTTTTATTCTGATAAAAATTTCTGAGAAATGACTTGCGTATTTAGCTATTCAATACAGTGTTTTTGCAAAAAAATGTGCTTAGATTAAAAAATCATTAAATTATTTTTAATGTTTTTGATAACAACGTATTAAAATTATCTAAAGATATTTAAAAATTATTAAATTTAAATATATTTTAAAAACACTTTCAAACACAAATACATCATAAATATAATATAAATACTTTCCAACGGGTCCTTTTTATGGATGAATCATCGATTAATTAGATTGTTTGAGAGCGCTCAATCACGTTCGAATATTCAAACAACTTGCGCTAAAAATTTGTCTGGATCAAGGTGACTGGCTAGGCAACGAAAAACTATATATATTTCAGCTTGATTGGAACATGGCGATGAAGGAATGAAATGATACTTTCAACTCATTTTGGGTTGTAATATATATATATATATATATATATATATATATATATATATATATAAGTTCATACATTGAAATGGTTCCCCAATCGTGACCAAGTTTTTGGAGAAAGGGATTTTGATTGGTTACCTAGAAGTGCAAGTCGCCATCAGTCTTGATGGCATCATGAAGCAAGAGATCGGGGTCCAATCCCCAGCTAGTATCATATATGTTTTAAATGCAAAGTCATCATCTTGTGGGAATGGGTTTGATTTTCTTCAACTCCTCTTCTCCCTTGCCACTAGGAGAGGAGTTGTTCTTTTTGGAAATTTATTCATATATCCAAAGGGTCCAAAGAAGAAACTTTTTCTTAGGGCACAAGTTTTCAAATGCAATTACGTTTGCTTGCTTTACCTTTTCAATATCAAACCCCAAAACATAATCATTTCAAGCAACCAAATTCAATCTATTCCTTGGAATATTCTTGTCCAATGCACTTACCTCCTAAATCCTGCCTGGCTATCAGGATTTTTGCGCGGACATAATGGGTACTTCGTTTTTTTCTGGTGAACAAGTTTTAATTATTGGCCAAAGTTAGCCAAGCTAGCTGTGGTCGCTCACAGGCATGCATGCACTAAAGGACCGGCCTTGTAATTATGTTCATACTTTAAAGTTCTATATTTATCACTTTTGCACCGAAATTAAAGATTGGCGTCTGCATGACCTTTATTGACCGTTTATACGTCAAATTATATATATATATATGGTGGAAAGTACTACCCTAGCTAGAATATTGATGTGTTAGGTGCTTCACTTGCATTATCATGTCTCAGTGGTTCCACGCAAGCTTTGTTTTACTCACAAGCTTCAAATTGGAGTTGATAATGTAATTAAGGGGCCATGTTTCTGATTAAAATTAAGAAAAGGTGATAAACAATATCTTAAGGCAATAATTAGAAACTAATATTGTTGGCAGATGGCACCTAGCTAGCTAGGAGTACTATTATTTTCTTATACTATAATTTTTTTCTTGGCGAGAGGTTCAGATTTCACCACACTCCAACTCAAATATTAATTTGACTACAATCTGTGTGGAAAATTTTGGTCTTGCGAATGTGATTCGGTCCCGCATTGCATCACTCAAAATTCAAGAAGCAGAAGGCACTGACGAAAGGGAGGCACTTAATCAAACGATTTGTTAGTTTTCTGGAGACTGGAGCTCGTGCAATAATGTATTTTCTTTCATTCTTTCTGCTAGGAAATGATAGTTTTTCCTTCTCTCTTTCCCGTGATGTGTCTCTATGGGGCATTTATTGTCCTTCTATTCTAGTGGTCACTCTAGATTTCTTATTTGCTCATCGTGCATCAATGGGGGATAGTGGTGCAGTCAATCCCAGTTAATGCTAAAATGGATATACTTAATTTATTAATTAATAATGAAGCTGAGCTTAATTTGTCAAACTACATTATCTCATAATTAATTAAGCTTTAATTTATATTATTTCTTGCACTGGAGAATTCTTCTTTTTACCCCCGCATGTACTGTCAATTAATTCTGCAAAGCATACATATAATGTAAGAATATTGAAAAGGGAAGTATGGAAGGGCTCGATGGGATGAATGCACGGGCGTTCAATCGTCCTGCGGTCAGATGCTATGATGAATTTGTACAAAATAAAATTAGAAAAATAAAATTGAAAAGAAAAGTAAACAAAACCCTAATATACGCTAAGTAATGACAATCAGAACAGCTATGATCCCTGGTCTCACAAGTCACAGCTAGACGCTAGTGTAATGTGACCTCGAGGCTTCAAGGAAATTTCTTAGACGTGTCCACAGAAAAAATCAACCATGTGGTGTATACACAATTAACAAGCTTGTTAGGAACAAACAAATATTTTGCTAAAGGTAGCGAGTCAGTTGTAAAATTAAACTGGTTAGCAAAGCAAAATGGAGACGAAGAAGCAATTCCTGATCTAATGAAATAAATCATCGCAAAAATAAATAAATAAAATTTGAAAATGTACAAATATCCGACTTGGAAAATAATATTCCAGGTCACTCCTAACAAAATCATGGCCCAGCTGGAGCAAGACTAAGATGCAAGTCCAAGCCCAGTTTTTCATCAAAGTTAGGCCCATCGTCACCTTCGGAGAACCTACTCAATGATGTAGGCCCACTATGATCATCAACTACACTGCTAAAATGGGCCCTACTTTGCAGTTGTTGGTGTGGCCCACTAGCACTAGTAGAAAATCCAAAATCTCCTACGCTGTCACCATATGGTAAGCCCCCTCCACCCCTCCCACTCACCCCACTAGGGAACACACACCCATGTGAAACGTGAAACGGTGTTGCAGCACGTGGCAAGTAAACCCACGACGGAGAAGCCGCCGGGACCATAACCTGGCCTGCTGCTTGGGCCAGGAGATGGGGAGGAGGAGCAAAGGCAGAGATCATAGGGTTTCTACCAAAAGAAACGGCAGCCGCAGCTGCGTTTCTTGTGGCTTGCATTTGAGCTCGTTTGAGTTGCTGTCTTTCTTTTTTGTGTGCGTTTTGATGGCCACCAAGGGCTTGTGAGTTTGCGAATTCCCTACAGCAGTACTGACACTCGTATTTTCTGCTGTCTCCTGAAGCCGTAGCTGGGACTGTCGTTGTAGCTGTAGCAAAAGAGGAGTCGTCAGGAGAATTACAAGAAGATGACTTGAGAGAGTCTGTTGTGGTTATTTGTTCTTCATCTTCTGAGACGTTGAAGCCGAATAGTTTTAAGCGTGTAGAGGTTGAGTTATGTTTTGTTTCGTAGTCTAGCTCTGCCATGTTTAGATAGGCAAGCAAGGTGAGAGAGACTTGTTTAGAGAAACAAAGAGAGAAACAGGGGCGTGGGAGCTGAGGGTGTGAAGTACAAGGCGAGATGTTGCATGGGTGGGGTATATATACAGGATTTAAAAAAAAAGTAATTGAGAAAAATAAAATAAAAAAGAGTAGTGTGATATGTCAGAGAGAGAGAGAGAGAGAGATGGTTGCGGACATCCCAAGGAGGAGAAAGTGTGTGATGGTCTTTGGGAACACGAACCAAGAGCACTGGACCCAAAAGGATTGCACTTGTCTCGGGCAAATTTCTATCTCTCTCTCTATTGCGTGACACCACTGTACTTTCTTAGCTTTGTTGGTGTATATGGGGATAAATTGCAAGAATGCCCTTTGTTAGACACTGGGATTCAATTCAATAATAGTCCCATTAGTTCTTAATTAATTAAACATAGTAATAGTAATGGTAATTAATAATAATAATTATTATAATTCTTTATTATATTTTTAGCCAAAACAATTCTTTAATTAAGCTGCCAGTTAAAATCTTTTTGATTTTCCAATTCATTGCTATTTCATAACTTCTCATCAAGAAAACCCTACTGTATCGTCTTCAAATAATACCACCACAGGAATGGCTAACATCCCCCAACAAGCCAAGATATATTATTACGCACAAAGAGATTCCTTGGAGGATTCTACTGCACTGATTAAGTTCTGCGATGAGAGGAAACTTATTGTTATTGCAGGTAGGTTAGAAAACTGTGCAATTAGAATGATCTGGATCACTTGCATTCACTTCATACGGGTGATGAAAAGTACAGTAAGGTGACCAATTAGAAGTCAACAAATCGGTTTGATAAACCAATTAAAGAGACTTTATTGGCTGCTCTAATACTCAGTACACATGCAATGGACAAGTAAGTCCTAATGAACCACTTCGTACGTGACACACGTCGTACCTTTCTACTGTATATAATGTCAATGCTTCTCCATGACTTGGATTAAACAATATTCCTCACAGATAAATTAATCAAATTGCACATGTATATGATTGTACCTTCAATCATCTTTTAAGAGCTCGGGCACTTTTGTAACCTTAATTTACTGTCCTTAAATGAATGCGGTGGAACGAACCCCGACGACACATCGTGAAGTCCATGTCTCAGGCTGCTAAATATTAATAATGCCCTAATCTTACAAAGCATAACTCCCTCTCTCAACTGTAGACATGTTTCTGTTGCCGTTTTAGCCCTTGAGTCTCTCGATCCTACTCTCAAGCCCAAAGCTACTGCGCGCGTACCTTGGCTCTCAATCTCAGGGCACACACACCACCACAACCACCCACCACGCTCACTTTCAAAAGTCAAAACATTGAACCATGCATGCAGCACATTAACTACTTGCAACATTGGATCCATGTCCTAAAACAGCAAGATACGTTCAAGATTTAACACCATCGAAGTCCCCAACTAATCACTTCTTCATGGCCCACGTGTCACCATCTGAATTATCTTGCATATATAGCATTAGATACGCATGTTTCACATGATATATACTATATAACCTTTTTTCTCACTATTATGTCTGATCGGCTCTATCTCCCCCCCCCCCCCTCTCCCCCCCTGTGATGATGGGAGTTTTTTTTTGTGAATTGAAGTCAACATAAGAAACTAGAAATTTAGCTTACGCTTAGCTTAGCTAGTTGCTTTAACTTATTTGAAAGGCCATACTATATATAATTAATAAACAAGAAACTATACAAGACTGGCTAGCTGGATGGAAAAATCAAACATGAATTGTTTGAATATAAATGTTCAGGTGCTTACAACTATCACATGGTCCTACCATTACGTGCTGATGATGAATAATGTTTAGGATGTTTGCGTGATTGACGTTGAGATCTTCATTACTATATGGATTTATTTCTTTTGAGAGATCTCTCCGAATCTTACTAACTACGGGAGACAGAGAGAGAGAGAGAGAGAGCTTCTTTAGCAAATTTGTGATAACCCACTTGAGGAAGAGCACATAAATATTATTATTGTTGTATATAATTATTGAAAACCTACTTGCAATGTCTTCATCACAACTCCAACGTATGACCCACCTTTGTCCCCTCTTTCTCATGCGTGTTCTATTCGAAAGACCTCTTTCAATTGCTCAAATTTTCCCATGTAAGAAAAAAAGGCCTTGTCAATATCCCCCATGAATCTTGATGATCAACTTTGATTTGAAAGCTTATGTTCTTTTTCGACCGTTAGATTCCATCAATAAACACTATTGTTACTAGCTAATAAAATATTAAATAGTCTAGATTTAGATGGTAAGAAAAAATCTTGTTTCAAATTCAAGTTTTGTTGCTAGTATATCTATGTTTGATTTGCTCCATTTTCATAAGATATCCTATACTTCAATTTAAGCATGGTTGTGATAGGGTTTTCTTCGAATATGTATATAGAATAAATAATTAAGAAATGCTTTAAAAAAGAAAAATATTGTTCCCCACATCACTATTTACCGGTAAACAAATCATTGTGGATTGCCATAATGATTTATCTTTTTTTTTAATTTATTTTATTACACCTTTATAGGCCCAAATTAATGGTCAATTAAAAAAATTTATTAAGGAATAGGAAGATTCAAAGATAAAGTACTAGCATGAAAAAAGTGGTAAAGAAAAAGATGATTTTTATAAAGTTGGAGTTAAACGTACATTTTGGTCCTCTAACTTTTTAAATTATAAACCTTCAAACCATAACAATTTATGAATTTTAATTTTGGTTTTAAATTTCATTTTTTTTATTTTTTTATCTCTAATTAGAGAGGTAAGAGAAAAGATGACTGGATTCCAGTGGTAGAGAGGAAAAGTCTCGGTCGAGAGTGATTCTAGCCACGCAAATAAGTTGTTTCTGTGTCGGTGAGTAAAGTTTATAAAATGTGTTTTTTTCTCTCTTAAACTTATTGAACTGGTAGATTTGAACCCTAAAAAAAATTTTGTTTCTGGTTAGTTGTGAGTTTTAGAGCCAATTTCTAGCTTGTCAGAGGCTACAAATATATTTTACAAAGCTTTTAAAGTGTTTTTTTTTATGTTGAAATATGGTTGCAAATTTGCAATGAGTTTGTCTTGATCTAAAACAGACCAACTTGATTTTTCAACGATCGGAGGTCGTTGAAATATGGACAATGTAGGTGACTATTTTTTTTCAAAGCAATAAAGGGCGGGTGACCTGTCATCCTCTCCATAATAAATTTTTTAAAAAGTAAGACCTAGGCACGGGGGTTGCTTCAGGCCTGCACGCCTAGACCTTTTTCTAGAGGCCTAAGAACTCTGGGCCTTCCTAGCATGAGAGGGCGAGCCGTTTTTGCTTTTTTATTTTTATTTTTATCCATTAAAATTGCATTTTTTTCTTGCCTTTTGCTTTTTCCATTTTCATCACTTGATATTTGATTGATTATTAATTGAGCAATGTAATTTGTTTCAATTTTATTTTTTTCCCAATCACTTTGATATTTTTTACAGGTGTCTATTTTAGATTAAAAAAATTACAAAAAACATTGTTGAACTTAATTAAGTTTATGGCCTGTGTCACAAGTTTGACTAATTAACTTTGGTTAGCTAGGGATTGGGTTGGATAATTTTTGTTATTGCATGAATTATTCTTGACTTATTTAATTAGATGTATGCATGAACTTATTGAATTCTACTAGGGGTTTTTTTATATATAAAAACACATCATAAAAATCTATATGAAAAATATTGGATTCTCGACTAAACATCAATCAAATAGCTATTATTCATTTAAGACGTGTATATAAATTAACCTACCTGCACACCCATTTCATGAATAAATTTTTTTAAAAAAAACCAAAATGGCAATTTTTTCCTAATTACGAGGTTACTATATATATGATGACACAAGGTTTAAATATCACGAGTGAAAAAACTAAAGGTCAAGTTAGCTTATCATAACCAACGGTTGTAATGGACGTGGCTTCTTGGATATTTTTTTTCTCCTTTCGAATTTAACCATTTTTTTTTTTGCCCCCCTTATCTACTCGGATGCACAAGACGATGAGGGATCTGATGGGATTGTTGTGATGACCCGTTGGTGAATAGTTTTATGTGGGCCCCGTTAGGTATAATGAAGTCCCTAAAATGGGGTTTAAAAATTGGACAGTAAGAGGGCTTGGATTATAATTTCAACCTCCATGGATTCAGAAGTAAGCTCATTGGGATCTCCATTAGTGTAGACAAAAAGCTCTCCTAAACCTAACCACCCCTCTCGCTTTAGTATGTTGGATCCAATGATCTTTTTCTTTAGGTCTTTCTCCTTCCTGGGAAGGTTAGAAAAAAAAAAGGCAGAGGCGGGGCCACTATCCCCCGCACCGGGGGGGCTCAAGGAGTACTTCCCACTCGAAAATAAAAAGCACTCAAGTGACCACCACCTCAACTGATACGAGAAGTCATCCTCCTAAAGGTTAAAGAGTTCGCACAGATATATGCTTGTCGGGAACAGTACTTGTGCCGGGTAATTAACTTCTTTGTTCACTTGTAAAGAGTTAATTATAAGGGAGTCACTTGAGTTTATCGAAATTAACTAACTAGTCCTTGCATTATAAAAAACAATTAAGAGTTCCTTGGTCAATATCATCGATTCAGTAGTTTTATTATAAATAGGTTTAAAAATATTGGGATCAAATATACAGTTCTTCAAAGCACAAGAACTGATTAAATGATTTTGTTAGATTATAAAGTTATAATTTATCCTTTGATAAATGAACTGCCCTTCCTCAATAATCACAAGGATAAAAAAACAATGGGGCAGACTTGAGGGTTTCC
This sequence comes from Populus trichocarpa, assembly GCF_000002775.5. Classification (NCBI taxonomy): domain Eukaryota; kingdom Viridiplantae; phylum Streptophyta; class Magnoliopsida; order Malpighiales; family Salicaceae; genus Populus; species Populus trichocarpa. Next base: position 14,026,488 of record NC_037294.2, on the reverse strand, counting down.
CTGCTGTGTGCTTCGGGGGGGCTAGCAAAACCGTCATCAGCTGAATCAAGATATGACAAACCTTACAAAAAAAAAAATAGCCAGGCCTATCAATAAAAGCATGGTTGACAGGCAGGAGATGGGTAGTAGTAGAGGCCGCCATGGTTAAGGAAGGAGTTCTATGGGATGAATTTGTCAAGATGGTGGGTTGGCAGAGGCGCAAGGGTTTCTCCACTAATGGAGGGTGACACATGTGAGGAGGGTAAAGCTAAGTGGCCTCTCCCTGTTTTGAACAAACTACACTAGGACCCACCCCTCAATGGGGTACAAAGGGACCGCATGTGCAAATTTGTGGCATTGGGCCCATTGGAAAGAGTTTTAAGCAGCTTAGCTAGAGTGGGTAGGGTGGTGAAAGAATTGTCCAATCATACTTTCACCATCTTCTTCCCTCGTTAACAACTGTCCTCTCTACGAAGGTTTCCTTTTTCCTCCTCCTTCGTTAATGGTTGATTGAAGGGATGCCGATCTTATAAAAACACTTTGTTGATATTATAAAAACACTTTGGGGCCTTAATCATGCTTACTTTGTTGGTTGATTGAAGGGATGCCGATATTATCATGTAAGATCACCCGAATCGCGTAGATGGCCCACCAAAGTTGTGCTTATCAAAGAAAATCAACCAATGATCGAGCCTCTATAAAAACATTATTTAACGAAAGATTATTCGAGACATGATCCTATCACGTTAGAAATCCATTAACTTTATATAATCATCTTTCTTCTCTTCTGCAACAATTACTTTTGAATGATCCAAAAAGATAAAAAGATTGCCCCAAAGTGACTTAGTTTTCAAGTTGGAAATCCCTTTCATGGATATGTTCAGGCATTAAACTTCTTTTTAAAAAACAATCCCAAACATTGTGGGTATGACTCAAAGAACCCTTCCATGTATTCAAAGTGACACTGCCTCCTTCATTAAAAAATGTGTAAGAAAGTAAGGGTAGAGCTGGGTGGAGTTAGCTTTAAGTCATGTGAGGTGACACTTTTTTTCTCTCCCTGGTCTTCCTATAACCCAGTTAAACAAATCAATCATGTTGTTAACATGATATGAAGCATTTAAAACTTCGATTGCCGTCTAGAATGTCTACCATTTCTCTTAAAAAAAAAAACAAATCATTGCCAGTATGAATCCCATCAAGCTTCCGAGTGTGATTTTTCTTTTTTCTTCTTCTTTTTTTAATGAAATAGAAGCCCGTGAAATAAGTTTGGAAGGAGAAGACCTTGGTCAATCAATGAGACAAAAATATATGTGCTTTGGTTTCTAATAAAGCAAGACACTACAGTACTAGACACACATAACTTCTAGCCCAGAGTTACATAGTTGGGAAACATCTGCACATGACATAGCAACTTATATTATAGCAAATTTTATACAGGTTCGCCCAACTGATGTTATTAAAATACTTGTTAAAAATTATTTAATATTGTTCCAAATTAGTTTTTAGCTTATGCCTTCTTATAAATCAAAGTTTTTGCCACTTGTGTTTCCTCTAGTTATTAGTCTATGCGTAATTTTCGCCGCTTAAATAAATAATCACACTTATATAGCATTGGTTCATTACAGTATTGGCCACATTACATTTGTGTGAGAGAATACCTTGCTGATGCTGCCTCGCCTAGAGGAAGCATTTATCTTGCTTTCTAGGTTAAAAGTTCTGAAAAATTATACCGACCACCTTAAAATTTGCTGTATAGCAAAGATTCCCTTATCTTAGGTTAATCAGGGTACTATAATATTATCTTAATGTGAGATCGTTGTTTAACCCACCTGTCTTGTTTGTCTTTGTTATGGAAGGAATAGAATTGCAGACTATGATTTTTTTATTCGGATATTACTTAAAGATTTATGCACCATGTATAATTGAGGGTAGCTTTTAACTTATCAAGCTGGATAGTACTGTTTGATCTCTAATTATAATTTTATTCGTATATTACTTAAAGATATATGAAGATATATTTGTTCATCAAAAACTATGTATGTATATCAAGATTATAACTATTTTCATAAAAAAATATAAATCATAATTTATAATAAGTATTTTAATATTTTATGTGCGTGATAATTTAAAAATTAAATTAATTTTATTTTATTTAAATTAAAAATGATTATGAAAAAGTTATATTGTTAACTCAAAGAAACAAAACCCTCTATATTGGATTCATAAAAAAGAATAAATTTATAATGCTAACTAACTAAATATGAAAATGTAAGAAAAAAAATAATTTTGATTTTTTACATTTCTAAAAAGTGATTGTATATAAAGAAAAAAAATATTGTTTGCATTTTTTCTTTTGAAAAACATTAATGGAAAACTGTAAAGAATTTTTAAAATGTGTTTTTAAAATTCAGTATAAATTTGGAAAACTAAAAAAATAGCTTTCCAATTTGTTAGATGAAAAGATATTGTATTTAAAAAAAATATAGATTTTTTCTTAACTTTAAATTTATAAAGATTTGGAGTATTATGCTGCATTTGAGCAACCCCTGTACGTATATCTTGATAAATATTGGAATCATAGAGTTTCTGTTCCCTAGCGTGCATGTGGGACTTGGCCTCTGAATAAGGGCTCAACAGAGAAATTAAAAGCTGGAATATTATGGGTTTCAGGCAGTTCATAGCTGCCTCATGTGATTATCGATTAATTAATTATCAAGACCCTTGTGCAAGTATAAACAATGAATCCTGGAACACTCGAGGAATTTGTTTGTTGGAAAAATCCAAGTAGATACAAGGATCTAACCACAGCTGCAATTGTTTTTAATTCAAGAAAGGCCCAGACAAGAAGTTTGATTAAAAGAAAGGGAGTTCATGTTGAGCACCTTAAAAAGCCATCCTCACATGTTTTCTTAAACAGATAACCTAAGATGCTACTGTTACCTGTTCTGTCACTCCAACTCATCATCGCAAGTTATTTGTTTAATTTAATTTCTCTTAAGCTCCCCTAATAAAAACCCTAAATCATAATAATAGGAATGCTGTTTGAAGACGCATTGCCCTCAATGTTTAAACCATTCTCAAGCTAAGACGATCACACAGTGTGGCAACCTCAATAAATCTCATGCCGCCGGCATCTTTCCAGTCAATGAAACTGATTTTGGAATTCTCCTTACTGATCAAAATGGACAATTTAAATCCGATTATAGTTGGTAAAATTAAAACCCCTCATTCTGTCAGAAAAGCTTTTTCCCAACTAAATCTTGTTGGGAAAAGTTCATCGTTTATGTACAAGTAAAGCTATTTCTTATGTCGGCAACCGGAGGTCTTTTTTACTTTAAGAGATTCCATCCAATAGTATTGGCAACGGAATTTCATCTATCTATCTGATTGCATGTTGCTTTTCACGCGAAAGATGACATTCAGTACAGTTTGGACATATAGATATTACACAATTTGTTTCTGGACTTCTAAGGATGTGTCTGTCTTCACAAATGTTTCCAAATCTCAACCCCATGTTTGTTTGTATTAGAGATGAGAATAAAACTTGGATAACATGAACAAATATTTTAAATTCAAAGTTGTAGAAAACGCCTACAGATAGTTGTAAATCGAGGAAATATATAATATATTTACTTGGAAGTCAGAAGATGATTGAAGTAGTTGAGCATCTAGTCACTGGCCATCAGATTGATTTAACAATCTCTTTCAAGAAAAAGTCTTGTTGTTTAATAAATATGCAAATTCTGAATACAATAATACCACTCATTTCTGTTTAGATACATTAAGAAAAGCCGCCATCATCACAGCCTCAACGAGAGAGGAAAAAAATAAAGAAGAAACGAAAGAATGTTTTATTTCACTTGTAAGCATTACAACCAATGTTCAGGTTCTACATGAACTAGGAAGACGGGTGCAGTTTTATGAAAATATGAACTAAGATTATACATACAGATACATTCAGACTTTGACACTTGCAGAACCATCTCGGAAAAGGCCACCTCGTTAAAACCCTAAAAGAGAAAAAAAAATCAAGCAAATAATACAAGACAAGTCTATGCATGCTAAGTGGGCGGCCCAGGTACTTAACCCAATGATGGATATCCAGTCAAATCCCTCGAAGCAATACAAAATCATCAAAATACGTCTCTACTTTTTCTCAGACCCTTTAAGGTTCAAGTTGAACCATTTCTTTTTGGAGGATTTATCCTTTCCATCAGAGCCTCCATCTTCCACTGGACTCTCAGCTTTTGAATCGTCACCGATAACTTTGCTTGTACTTCCATTACTTAAGTAGCTCACCATCTTAGTTACAGTGAATGAAGCATGTATACTATCCCGCTGTTTCAGCAGCTCATCAACCTGCAGCAACCAAAATGATAAGGTGAGCTAAATAAAAATAATGAACCTGGACCTCCAACGTACAGTGCGACCAGAAGATATGGAGCCAGAGTAAGCTATGGCAGCTATGATTCCACCATGATGACGGGAAAAAGATATCAAATACTAAGTTGGATGGGAAAACAATCTTAAACAGAGCTTTCCAGCATTTTCAGGTGGCAAATGGTTGTGTAGAATAAGAAGCTACACCCTTGATTTTCCTCGTTGTAAAAATTCATTTTCACCTTTTTTTTTCCATCATATAACTTTCCTTTGCTGAAAGACAAAAAGGGAAGATACAAGGTAAATGTTGTCACTATGACCAAGCAACGAGATGACCTTCTTCTCCTCTTGCAATGAACTCAGCTCCAGAAAACAATTCAAGGAAATTTACAATAGCATGTGTATATGCTTTTGTATGCTGCTAATTTAGTTTGGAAATATTGCACACATGTAGAATAAGAACATCTAACAGGAGACACCAAATTTTTGAAACATACCGATTGCTTTTCCTGGCTGTATCTGTTGGTTACTTCTTGGAAACGAGCCAAAGCCTACAGAACATCACAAGTGAGTTTCAAGGACAAATGGGCACCACCCTATACCCATGCAAGTCACATCAATAAAGCGGATTCTACCTTTCTGTACTCTGTTTCAAATTGGCGTAGCTCATTTCTTTTTCTAAGAATTTGGGCCTCAATATCCTTGAGCTTCTCTGTGGTATCCTCGTAAGTCTTTGCACAAAGTGCCTCGATTGTGTAGGTAGCAGTCTTGAAAAAATTATCTCCTGAAAGAATTCAGTAAACGTCAGACAGATAAAAATTCTGTACGACAACTAAACCATGCTCTAAGACACAGAAAATAGTTCGAACCATAAACTGCGAATATATGAGTCCCAGCTTTCAGTTCAGAAACTTCACAAGGTTGAAGACCTTCCAACCTTTTAAAGAAAGCAGCATCAGGATCCTTGGCTATTGCTAACTGCACCACCATGGTGTAGAAAAAGATTACTACAGCCACACGAGGAAAAAAGCAGATAACATCCACCAAAGTAAGAAGACGGGGAAAAATCAAGTGACAGGATGGGACCCCATACCGCATTCAAAGTTGAATCCATTCTGTACACTTGAAAATGTAAGAAATACATCCCTGCAGAGGTCACCTTGCCAGATTTCTCACTATCTTCCTGTATATAGATAGTAATATAATTAGTTTTGTGAATCCGCAATCAAGGTGTTGATTATAACACCACCGGATAGTGACTGGTGATTTAAGCAAATGCATGCAGAGGTCACCTTGCCAGGTTTCTCACTATCTTCCTGTATATAGATAGTAATATAATTAGTTTTGTGAATCCGCAATCAAGGTGTTGATTATATCACCACCAGATAGTGACTGGTGATTTAAGCACATGCATCTAAACAGCTCATGCGGACAATTTAAATACATGTCTAAGTGGTCGAGCAAATAAAATAGGATGATCAGAAACATTATCCAGGGTACATAACATCATAAGAAAGGGAAATTTCATAAACCTAACATAAGTTTTAAATGCTAGGATGAGATATCACTTGATTTCACAGTAATCATGGAAATCAAATTGAACTTCCAGGGAAATCTGAAATGAATAGTTAATATATTTGCTTTTGAACAACTAGAATAAATCCATAAGTGAAGCAACTACAATCAAGTGATCAAACTCTGATGTTTGAGAGAATATGCTCCTCATAACTTTATTAAGAAAAACAAGAAATCTTTAGTTTTTCCTCATTAAATTACACACATGTCCAAATGCAAGATAAACATGGTAGGCATTAAATAGCAGGTAAGCGAATGTAAAAGTAAAAAGGTTAATGCGGTTTGGCTCAACCGAGATCAGTTCAACATATAACAGGCAGTCCTAAGTACTTTGAAAATCTGAGATTGTGCAAAAGAGGAAGTCAAAGTAGAGACAAAAAACAGTAAAGATTTAGGAAGTTCGGCACCCGAGTAGCAACTCTTATATGTTCTCTCTCTATGGATTACAATTGCAATGCAGCTTGGGGAACTCACATGCCCACAATCATTAAGCTTGCCCCCCAAAAAATAATCAAATTAGCATGTACCATTCATCACAAGAGGAAATGCTAAACCAAACTTTCTGGAAGATCACTACAATCCTTAATAAGGGCCAAAACCATCCAAAGAACCTTTAAACAGCTTTTGAATGATATTTGCTACACCATCAGAACCTAAAAGAAAGTTAACAACTACAGATGGTAGTTGAAGTCAAATTCTTCCAGTGCAAACCAACCTTTTTGGGAAGAATATTGCCATCTTTCTTACTAGTCAATTCCTTTAATTAATTAAGCCCCAATTCAAAACTCCCAATATAAAGAATTTCATCCTAGATATCAAGGCTCAATCAGCAGCAAAATGCGACAAATGTTTAAAAATGTACCACTTCAAAAGAAGGAATATTGAAACAACTACAAAGACAGGCCCAAGTCATCTGATAGAAGGAGCTCATCTCCAGATGTTCAAGCCACAATATCTTCCCATCTAAGAGACTGCCATTGGCACGCGTCAATACCTTTATCATCCACATAGTACTACCATTTAATGAGCCATCACATCCTCTATTGGGTTGCTTCCTCATGCTCTCTTATAATTGATTAGGAGGGAGAGAAATTGAAGATTATTTAATGAAGACACCCTTGTTTCTAGTTTAGAGATCTCTTCTTTAAAGATTTTATGGTGCAGGTTAGTTAAACACGATACTTGGTTCACTACTTTTTTTATTGTAAGCTAGCAGATGACCTAAATCGTAAGGATAACACTTTTAGCTTCCAAGGAATACTTGTGGTATACACAAATGGGAGGCACTCTTTTGGCATATTCTTTTTCCTCACTAATAGCCAAAAAGAATACATGTTAAGGGAAAAGATAATCCATTAAATTCAGCAACGAGTCACCTTGCCCGAGAGCTCCAGTAATCCAATAATCCATTAAATCCAATTCCTGTGATTTTCTCATGGTGACTCGTAATATACGTCGACAGTCTCAAAGCTTTATAAAGCTCAACATATACATTTTAAAGAGCCACCTTCACCACCATAAAATCAAGTAAATATGAGTCATTAATTAAAAGCCTCCACATTGATCCACCATTACAGGTCAGCAACACCACATATCAGTAACCCAGAAGATCTATATAACAGAGAACAATCCTATAGTTGGTACAACCTCTCGTTCTGTCTAACTTGATAAATTCTTTACTATTTGTTGGTATGACAATGTATAATCCATTTTGGTGCATGTAATGGTGAAAAAGGATTGGAATATTAACATTTGCTGCCTGAAACTACAATATTATATTATTATGATTGCATATATTAAGATTCAAAACCTAAAAGGGTGCCTTTTAAGTGGTTGGAATGTGGGATTCAGGTTGTAGTGATACAGAAGAGCATGGATGGCTTAACAGGTAGAAACTGATTGGAAAAAAAGTCTTAACAACAAGCCCTAATCATAAGAATACGCAACACTGTCATCCAAAGTTGCAAGCCAATAAGGATATGGCAATAAGCATACAAAATGTTGCCACAACATCAATAAAGGTACAGAACTTTGTTCCACGCATACTTTATGGAGAAAATATAGCAATAAGCTAAAACAACACAAAAGTTATTAAGCTTTCATCCATGATTTTGTCAGTCCACAACTTTAAAGAAAGTTTTTCCTTCAAGAAAGAATAAGCTATAAGCATACAGGAGTGTAAGAAAGGAATAGCACCTGTAAGGCCAAACCATAGCCACCATTGGCATCTTGTTCAAAATATAGCAACTGTAAATCAGAAATGCAATACAAAGCTGTTATATTCGCATAAAAGGAAAGTGGTGGAAGGAGATATAAAGTGGTGGGGTGTGGGGCCAAAAAACTCCTCATATTCACCGCACTTGGAACTCAAACAACCTTAAATTTGCTTTGTGTTGTTGAAGTTACTCTTACAACAATCCCTGCCTCAGCTTGTTGCTCATTTATGGTTACACCAAAGAAGTGGGCACATTGCTTTTCCACCTGCAATTAAGATCAAATACATCAACAAAAAAGAAAGAGTATAATTATAACTTATATCAGTCATAAACATAGCAAGTACCTTCCCACTAACTGATGTACCGACAGGGAGGGGTCTGACTGTGACAGTTCCATTAAGAGCTTCTTCAAGAACATTAGCAGAAATTGTAGTCTTGATAGGGACACCGAGCTTGCTATAAACAACCAAATAAGAAATTTAAAAAAAAGTTTCCTTAAAAAAAAATCCAAATACTTCCAACTCAAATCACCTGAATAATGCAGCAAACACTGTATTGACAGTTCCCAGATTAGACAAATCAATTTCCATGTCCATGCTTTCAACATCCAAAGCCTGATTAGAAATAATTATAGAAGTCCAAAAAATTAGGATGTGTCATTGATAAAACATATAATTTGCAAACATGAAGAGAAGAAAGGAAATAAGATCAAAAGTCATTCCAGCTTCTATGAATTGACAATTAATAACTTAACTCTAGAGAGGGCCAACATGTGACATTATGTATTAAAAAAACTGCAACTATTCAGAATTAGAAAGACAGTAAATGAATGCCCCGACATTCCTCATAACCAGACAGACAGAATGTGGAACAGCAAAAACATGGCCAAAAGAAAGCTATTACTAAGTTTAATTGTCAAGGTGCTACACCTCTATTTATATTATCTTTTATGTTTCACTGGCCATTCAGATTTTTGGTACTTTCAACACTTTATTAAGTGTGCCATAGTTATCCTGATTGCTGTCTTTTATAACTCCCAAAGGGAAATTCCAGCAAACTGCACAAAATAGACCCTCAAGCTACACCATCCAGTATCATTTTTCACAACAATGGAGCACTAAACATCGTACATTAAAAATGTAATATGGAATTACAGAGAGGGAGCAAGAGAGAATGAGAGATATCTGGGAAAAGGCACCTCAAACCCATCACTGTCATATTGCCTTCTCTTCTCAGGGTCAGAGAGTATACTGTAGGAATATGCAACCTCCTTGAAAAGTTCTGAAGCTTCAGGATTACTGGCATTTTTATCTGGATGATATCTGTCCAAAACTTATTTCTTAGTGACCATAAGCTTGTACACAAATTGACATAAAAATTGACCAACAACCTTGTCATTGAACAAATGATTACCCCACAACAAAAACAGGATGTTATACAATGAGCATGAAAGATCATGCAAAAGAGAAGAATACAAGGAATTTGCCAAAAAAAATAACTTCACTTATCTACAAAGAGAATAATAAGAAAGGATTTGATGGTGAAATAGCTAAATTCTCTTTATTATCCAATTCATGTTTTCATTATTACATTTTATAGAGCATAAAAGACAAAAGAAAAGGAAAAAGCAATAACAAAACTGATGGCAAAGGACTTGTGTATTATCATTTTATTTTGTTTATGTCATGTGGATATATGGCTTCGAAATGGCAAATGATTGCAACTCAATTTTGAACATATCTGGAAAACATAACATCCAGTTCCAAAATGTGCAATTTCTAAACCCAAACATTTTACCGTTAAAAACAGCCTTGTACTCCATTTAGTAGAAGATAATAATAATAATAAGAAGAAGAAGAGGAACATCTGTAAATTGGTTCATTTGCTGGGATGAAAAAATCAAAGGAAGAAACTGGTTTGGAGAAGGGCTATGCATCCTAGGGTTAAAAAAAAGGAAGCAAGTAAACTTTTTCAAAGAATTTTTTCTTCTTGAACTGAAGCTTCCATTTCCTTAATTAGACAGAAGGAACCAAAGCTTCCATTACCTTCCCAGCCTTCTACTTACACCCTACCGAAGTGCGAGCAATTTCATCAAATTCATTGACCTCAATTTTCCACTTTTAATCAAATTGATGGTCTGCATCTACCAAGCCCGTTTTGGATGATAGCATAAGAATATAAGTAGAACACAGATGGGAACATAATAACTCCCGCAGTACACCAGACAGTCCGCAAACAAAGCAAGTGCATCATACTCACAAGATTATTCAAGCTATTCACATGCTTAAAATAAAATTCCAGCTCATTGACATGCTATCTATCCAAAAACAGCTGAGATTGCACTGTTTATAAATCAGTTTCCAAGTACTAATTCCAAATTTCTCACTTAATCAAGGGATACGAGCACTGACCCGACAACAAATTCAATCGAGTAAAATTGTAAAGAGCTGATCAATGAAACCCGATTCAGCTAATAAATAAGAGCAATAAGGAAACAAACTTAAACTCTGAAATCGAAAACTAGCAGAGCCCATGAGCAAAAAGAAGTCGGATACAACACGCAACCCCCCCCCCCCAAAAAAAAAAAAAAATCAATAGTAAAGCAGCAATAAAGAAAGAACTTACTTGAGAGCAAGTTTTCTATAAGCAGTTTTAATCTCCTGATCGGTAGAATCCCTTGATACCGACAATACTTCATATGGATCTCTTCGAAGTACCGGCGGTGCTGATGTAATGTCTGTCTTCTTCGAACCCATCTCTCTTCCCAATTCCTCTCTTCAGACGGTCTTTTCTTCTCCTCTAAAAATTAAATGTAAAAACTGTCACGAGAGAGAGAGAGATTTATTTACTCTGCTTTGAATCAGCAAAAACCTAATTAATAATAATAATAAGAAGAAAAAACACAGAATTCAAGCAAGTTTTGGATCCCTGATTAGTTTCTTTCTCGAGGAAAACAAAAGCGAAATTGCCAGTTTCAAATTATAATATAAAAATAATTCAAACTACAAGATCCAGATACTTTTGAAGGGAGCAAAGCAGCAGCTAGGGTTTTTGAAAACTTACAGATTATTATATCGGGGAGAGAGAGGGGAATGAGAGGTTTGAGTCGTTTGGCTTGAGAGAAGACCCCTTTTGCTCTCTGTTTCTCTCTTTCATTTCTTCTTCTACTTTTTCTTTTTTTTGTGTCCTAGCGTATTTTCAGCTGCCTGATTTTTTTGCCCTTTTTCTTTTCTTTTTACTTTCCATGGTATAAATAAATCAGCGTGTTGACTGTCGTTCCAGTGAAGAATTATATAATTTTATAACATGCGAACTCAGTCAATTCAAAATTTTGAAAATATTATAAAAATATTATTATTATTATTAATTTAATTTCCAAGAAAATACTCTTACAGCTAGAATAATATATATTTATAATCTCTCTTTACATCATTTTCTTCTCGAACAAGTAAAATAACAAAACTAAATTCATCTCTTCCCTTGCCACCATTTCTTTCTTTATTCGTTTAATATAGTACCTTTCGGATTAAGAGTTTGACACTCATAAGTCTTCGCTAATTTTTTAAAATAAAAGGAAAAAGAAAAAAAAAAGGTAATAGGAGTTGGATTAGTGAAATCGTTTATGGGCTGTATATTTTTGCATTTTAAAAGAATTTAAAAAAAATTTAAAATTTAAATTATTTTTATTTTTTTTTACTTTAAATTAATATTTTTTAGTGTTTTTAGATTATTTTGATGAGTTGATGTTAAAAATAATTTTTAAAAAATAAAAAATATATTATTTTGATATATTTCTGAATAAGAAATACTTTGAAAAACAATCAGAACCATACTCTCAAATACATTTTAAACTGTATAGTATGGCTTGTTTTTTGAGTTTTCTTCTCATTTACAAATGCAAGATTAGTTTGATAAACAAAATTAAACATCATTGAGTGATTAAAGCTCGATAAAATATATTTAAAAATTGTATGTAAGTGTACTTAATATGTGCAATGTGTGTGTTAAAATTTTAAATTATTCTCAACTTCTTATAATAATATTGCAGATTAGAGTTTTAAAAATATACATGTCTTAAAATATGAAGTTATTTTAAGAATTTTAAATTAATATTACAACTTAAATCAATTTAAGTTTCGTTTTAGGTTGTTAAGCAAGTTTAAAAAAATAAAGAAGATGAATGGTGCTTTTTTTTATATGACTCCTAGATCCCTTACCTTACTCTAGCCCTTGAATTCTTATGGGAAAAAAAAATTCTTGTTACACAATTTACTCTTACCTTTCTTAAGGAAAAAGGCTAGACAGAAGGTGACATGCCTATTTATAACCCGCTGTATGGAAAGATTTTTGTGAAATAATAATATATAAATTTTATCGGTTTAGATAACGGGCTGTATTTCTTGTCTGATAAATATAATATTGGCACGAAGACCGGTAGAATAAGATTGAGTGCAAAAGAAAACAAGAACCTATATGAGATTATATATAGAAAAATATATAAAATAAAAAATACATAAAAAAATGTGAATTTTTCCGTAGCCGGGCTGGAGCATGCTCAAATACCTACACTAACCAGGCAAGCAACCCAGCTCGCCTGGGCTGAACCAGCCCAGGCGAGCAGACTCCTTACTCGCCTAGGCTGAGTCCAGGCAAGCTGGATCCCGCATCTGGCTTCTTCTTTTTTTTCTTGGCACATCAATGAAACTTTGGCGCTAACATACACTTCGATGACTTAAAAACCTCGAGATACAGATTGGAGTAAATATGCAATGTATTTGCATATTGTAAATTATGGACAATTTATGAACTCTCAATTAGCGGGAGCAGAAACAATCAGCAATGATAGATGTGTTATTGAAGTTTTTTTTTTTCAAGCTTTTGGTGAAAAGAATGCAAGTTTTCTCCGGTTCAATCGTTTCGTGATTACCTAGTTTCTCGCATTAAAACTCTAGTTAAATAATCGTTTAGGTAGCATCTTCTTTTTTTTATCCACCCTTCTCTGACCTTCATTATGTAGATAAAAAGAAGGATGCGCGAATATATATAGTGAATTTTTTTTTTGTGTTAATGTTATTCTTCTTCTCAAGTTGTCTTTAAAAAAAAAATTCACTCTCAACTTTTCCGCGGCTTCTTAGCCTGCACATGTTATATCATGTTGATGTTGTAATACAGTAATAATAACAACAATAATAATACACTAATTTAATATAAAAAAATAAACTTAAATTTGACTTGTTTTTACTTTACAAAAAATATCAACAATTAAAAATTATCATACTTCGATAATTGCCAATTTGATAATTTTATCAACTTGTGAAGTCAAGTGTATGCACCTTTGGCAATCAAGATAATGATTCCATGATTTGAAAACACAGTTGAAATTGTGTTTTTTTAAAATTTAAAAATATTTTTTTATGTTTTCAGATAGTTTTAATGTGCTGATCTCAAAAATTATTTTCAAAAAATAAAAAATATCATTTTGATGTATTTATAAGTAAAAAATACTTTGAACTGCAATATCCACCACAATCTCAAACATACCCTTAAAACTCGTCTAACGTAGAGAAGGGGGGGTACAGATTTAAACTCTACGTTTCAAATTTTAGCTAAATTTTCAAATTTTCAAACAATCAAATTTGAGTTCATCATCCCTAAGCAAACGATTCTAACAAAAAAAAAAAATTGCAAGAGTTAGGAGTGCAATATATTTCAACATGCGCTAATGAACTCTGTAATTTCATAGAAAACAAGATAGGGAATCCTTGGAGTTTTGATGCTACCAGATGATTTTTTTTATAGATGATTTTTGTGGTTACAGAAATTTCATAATTGATGAAGGTCTTGTTTGGATAAGGCATCGGGGTGACACGCAATGGGGATGAATTCAGCAAAACATAATAGCGTTGACCAAGCTAGGTGCTATTTGGTTTTGGTCAAGGCAAAACATATTTGTCTCTGTTCCATATAAACCTCAGAGCCAGATGAACGTTGGGGTGGCCAATTCAGCAACCACAAGAATTATTTTTCCTTTTTGTCCCCCCTCTGGTAAGAGAGAAAATTGAAAGATGAATCTCGATCATTAGCAACCCACGAGCCGCTAAACAACGAAGGGTTAGCTGGAGCGAGACTAAACACAGTTATGCACTGGCCGTGTCAAATTCTTCAGGTGTAAGGTTGGTACAAGTATAACTGGTGCTTTAAGCCGTTGTGCGCTGGCCGAGTCAAATTCTCCTTAGCAGATACAAGCCAGAAAGTATGCTTCACCTGTTGGTGCTTGTGATTTGATCAAGTGCATATATTCCATCCAACCCTCCCTAACACGACACCGAATAGCTAAAAAGTTCAAACATCCGATGTGAAGCATTCCCAAGGGATTTCTCAAGAAAATCTCAGGGTGCCCATATATGCATTCTAAGATTTCTAAGCGACTGAAATCGAGATCAACAGTCATGGCTCGGAACACAGCTTATAAAATCGAGGACTGTAATATTTCACAAGGTAACTCGGCTAAACTCAGCAACCAAAACAAAAAAATTTCGATTTTCCTATACACTTCTTTAGAAACACTTTTACCTGGGCGAGCCAATGAGCGTGAAATAAGAAACAAAAACCATGCGGCATAACATGGGTGCTCCTGCCCCCCCGCTAGCTGAAAATAACACAGCCGAGGAAAAAAATGGTAAAATGGAACTGACTATTGTAATGGCATATCATTTACAAACCCATGTGATTGTTGGGCGCCAAGGAGTGCTTACATGCGAAGGCCATATGCCCTCACTGGTTTGAAGTTGAGCAGTTTGAATCAGTTGAATCAACCTTAATTACCCTGGTATTGTATGATCCACAAAACCTACACTTGTGGTATAGCCAGTGAAACGGTGCTGTGCCCTTCTTGTCACAGTCATTGCACAATATATCCTGCATTAAGGAAATCAGTCTTAGTATTCCTTGAAGGGTGATTATGCTCAAAGGAGAGTTCGGATAATTACCTGACAGCGATCCCGGTACTCTTCTGGAAGCTCCTCAGAAGCCAACAGCGCATCAAGCATACCAAAGTAAACCTGAACGAAAAGAACAAAGCCTTCAGAAGCGTTTATTGCACCTCATCATTATTTCATCCTCAGTACATAATACGGACATGAACAAACATTCCCACTGCATTCTAAAATAAGTTTTCATTTACAATTTCAATGGCATACTTCAATAGAATGCAGATACAGGTATGGCTTTGAAGTTAATTTTTATGAAAAATATTATTTCAAGTTTATTTTTTGTCCAAAAGAATAGCTCAGTTATCTCCTGGAACCATTAAGGCAATTCAGGTGTTTTTCAGATCTGATTACAATATCTAGAATGCTGAATTTCAATTTTATAATCTATTCATTTCCTCTAGCTTCCTTGGCAACTATAAAGAGGGTAACTGAAAAGATCCTTGCATGCGATATCTAATTCTTAGCAGCCTGCTAGTTGAGGATTGCTGGGAAGCATATCTCTCTAGAAGTCTTTTGGTACATGGATTAGAAGGATTTGGTTTGTAGATTCTGTTTAATACAAGGAAAATGCAAGCAGACAGAACAGTCCATGTAACAAGCATACCGCCATACTATTCTTTAAAGGACTATTCATTCAAATAACAGGACCGCACATCAAGCACCAAATAAGTATCACAACCAACAAAGCAAATATTATGAACAGACAAGAACCTGCAATGGCCCCTCATTCGAACAATAAAGCAAAATTCTAACCTAGTCAAACAAAACCAAGTCTCGTACGATTGTTTAAAAAATATAAGAAAGAAACCAAAAACTTTTCTAGACTGTCATTACCGCGTTATGAACATGTAAATTCTCATGATCCCTTTTTCTTTATTTGTTATCAGGAATCGTTTAAATAATTTACTGAACTCCATTTGAATTTTAAAAAGGTAAAGAAAAGATCACACAAACCATTTAGCTTTAATACCTGGAGAAGAAGAGTAGCCAGGTTAATAAGATCTAGCAATGAGGCAACGGACACTGCTTGTAAGTAATCATTAAATAGGCTCATGCTACACCATGGATCGGGTCAAATGTTTTCTAATGTAAAAAAAGAATGCCCAGGCAATGACAATTCAAGCAAACCCGAGTTAATTTTATTAGCACGCAACATGAGATATGAAATCGAAATAACTCACAAAAAGAAAAAAAACGAAAAGAAATTGCAAAGTTCAAGGCCTGATAATCTAATATTAAAGGATAAAAAAAAACAATTTCAAAAAATATAACATCGAAAAAGAAAACCAAAATCAACCCGGACAAACTTGACTAGCCCGCGATATGAGATTGGGATAAAAAAAATAGAATTTCAAAAGGACCTAGTAAAAAAAGACCAATGCTCAAAAACAAAATCGAGCTCATCTGTGTTAACTTTACTAGCTCACTCCCAAGATAACCCAAAAAAACAAAAAAATAACAAAGCTTAAGGACCAATAATTTAATATCAAGTGATAAAATTTTAAAAAAAAATCAAGGAAAAAAAAACTCATGTCAACACGGATTAACTCGACCAACCTGCCACCTGTGACATATGATTAGAATAAAAAAAACTAGATTTTCAAAAAAAAAACCTAGCAGAAAAAAAAGAGTTCAATAAATAAATATTGAAAACCAGAATCAATCTGAGCTAACTTGACTAACCCGCACTTAAAATAACATAACCCAATAGAAAGAAAAGTGAAAAAATCACAAAGCTCAAGGGCCAATAATTTAATGTCAAATGATGAAATTGAAAAAAAAATCAATTTCATAAAAAAAAAACATCGAGGAAAAAAAATTGAATCAACCCGAATTAACTCAACTAACCTGTTATCAGGGATATAAAATCGGATAACTCAACAAAAGAAAAGTAGAACAAACAAAGAAGCTAAGGGCCTAGTAAGCAAATGTCAAATGATGAATTTGAAAAAAAAAATATTAATTTTTAATAAATGACCCAAAAAATAGCTGAACTTAAATCGGGCCCGAGTCACGAGACAAGAATTACCAAGTATGAAGACAATCATGAAAAAATAACAAAGTAGAATTTCTAACTGTAAAATAATTTTAAACCCAAAAATATGGACCAAACATGGTATAAAAACAAAATGAAATAAAATAATTAGTGGCTAAATTAGAAAACAAAATAAATTAAAAAAAATGATATAAAAAAGTAATTGAAAGAATAAGGATCTAAATTGGATAAAAAAAACTAAATTAAATAAAATGTTGAGGGAAAAAAAAGATATATCAAGAAAAGTATAACAAAATAGCAAAAATAAAAATAATGGGAACCAAAATTGGATTTAAAAAATGCAATAAAATATTAAGGGATGAAATTAAAAAAAAAATTAATCAAGATAAGTATAAAACACATTAAAAAAACAATCAAAAGCAGGAGAACCAAATTGAATACAAAAATCAAATTGAATAAAATGTCTAGAGATGAAATTGAAAAAAAAGCTAAACTTAAAAAATCATCAAATGCAAAATAAATAGTAATAAAAAGAATGAGACAAAATCGATAAAGTTACAAACTGAAGGATACAATCGTTATTTGAAAGAGATGGCGCGAATTTCAAGGGCATAAGAGAGAAAAGAGAGGAAAGAAAAAAAACTTCATCTCAGCCCAACCGGATCTCCACCGTGAGCACAGGCCACACTACCAGAAAGAGGATGACTCACCACTCTCAATACCGTCGCAGATGGAGGATTTTGGTAATCGTAAGGCCCCGCATGCACCGCCCAAAAAGAGCGGGGGCTATCACGCGTTGGCACATGCATTGCACGCATCAACGACTTTTTTTTATAATATTTAATTATTTAAAATTATCAGACAACCCCTAACTAAATCCAAACATTACAAAAAAAAAAAAAAAAAAAAAAACAGAATGAAAATATGAAAACACCCTTGAAACCAACCTTAGATTTTTTGGATTTCAATGGTAGTTCTGTTATTTATCTATTTAAAAAATAGAAATGACAAAGAAGTCTCTCTATGCATGTTCACTTTTTTTCTCCTAAGGGTATGATCGTAACTTAACTGTGCAATTTTAAAAAAAAAGACAAGAACTTCTGACCAAAAGCTTATCATTATTTTGCTTTGAAGGGCAAAATAGTTATTTTACTGTGATAAAAAAAAAGTGTCCTGCTAATTTATCCTCAATCAATTTTACAATGACTAATGGATCCCCTGAAAAAAATGATTCTATCCCCGATTGCAAGATTCTTAAGTTTTTGGGATAGGAGTAAAAGTGGCATTTCATACAGTGAAACTAAAGCTACAATGTTCTGATCGCTTTTAGTTTTTTTTGTAATAAATTTTTATGATCAACAAAATAATTTTACTATAGGAACAACAAAAAAAAATGCTCAATACCTGGATAAGAGATGTAGCGAGGTTAACAAGATCTAGAAATTAGGCAATGGGCAATACTTGTAAGTAATCATAACTTTTTATGATCAGATCAACAAAATAAATTTCACTCAAGGACCAACAAAAAAATGTTCAATATATTGGAAGTATTCCTCATTAATACGCCATGTGCAACTCTAAACATCACTTCCCTTGATGGCACTCTACAATAGCATCATAGAAGAACAGACTGAGAAGATGAATCATTTTAATCTTACCGACATGTCTCCCAGAGATTTGCTGCAAATTGGGCAGATGTAGTGACTACAAGTGTACGCCTGACACAATGAAGTGCAAACAGAATTAAGTACCAGGCACACAAAAAAAAGGTACTTACCATATCACTGCAACAGGCAAAAAGTTGAAACAGAAAGGAACGGCAATAACCAGACAAAACCAGTAAAAAATAGACCTGAAAACAGGTTGAATGCATGAAATGGCCGCAAGGAAGAGCTTTGACACTTGCACTTGAAGTGAACATGTCGTCGCAGCAGATTGGGCAATTTGTTTCCAGACCTTTCTCTCGACATTTGTGGTCAGCTAGTTTCATTGCCAGGCAACAATTGCACTTCATGCAATGAAAGAAGTCAGCACCAAGCCCAGTACCCACACGGCATAAATTGCAGAAAGGACAATGATAAACAGCCCTGAAATAAATTCAGTGCATCGCAGGAAATCAAGCAGTAAGGATGAGTTCAGAAGCAGTTACTTGCATGAATTTATAGACCATTGGAGAGTTGAAATGATTGAATTGCTTTGCTAAGTTAGACCTATACCTTTCTCACCATGGCTTAAAAAATAAATGAAAAGGAAAAAAGGTCATTTACAGTCAATTATCATTGCAATCAATATTATTATTCCATCAATTAAAATGGAAGAGAGTGTAAAATGCGAATATATTTCTTGTGGTATACGATTCCAGACATGTAGCTGACTTCATATGCACCCTGTAATTATAATCGTTGAAAAAGTTGAATTTCCAAGCTAGAGAAACTACAAGAGAGATGGCAAGTTATAGATTTTGGAAGAACAAGTGAATATATTAATGATAGAAAATGCACATCACATTTCTATTTGAAATCCAGAAATGTACTACCTGGTTAAGCGTAACCAGGAACCACAATATTCTTTCATGTTTTCTGGCATCAATTAATCTGAATACCTTTCATCGTCAAAAAATTTGCAGATGCTGCAATAGTACTTCGCCATTGAGAACCCACCGCAGGAAATAGACGTGCAAACTGGTCCAACCGGCTGAATTTTCAGACAGCGCATACACATCATTTCAGATGTAGCCTTCCTGAAAGTACAGAATTAAAATACTATCAAGTTAATAGAAAGTCCAATCAAAACCGAGTATGACTGAATAACACTAAGTTACCTATCCATCGAATGGTCACTGACTTTATCATGGCAGAACCTACATGCAAATAACTTGCCACAACAAGTAGCACGTAGTTTACAATTTCTTTTGTAATGCTCACACCCAAATTCTTGTTTCTCTGGGCCTCGAAATGAAGGAGAACATCCAAGTAAGTCTCCACCATTTGAATGGTCACCAGTTCTTGCTTGAGGGGACTTCTGCTGCGCGGCTATCCAGCGGCTAACAAAATCAAATATGTTGATCAGAGTGAGTAGAAGAATAGTAATGCAGAAAACTGCAGAAAGTTTACACAGCATGAACAAACCTGGTCATAAGATTTTGAATAAGGTAAGCTTTTCTTCTTGGATCAAGAGTTGAATCTCTAGAAACTTTCCTAATCTCTGCTTCAAGCTCATTTTGATTCATCCGAAAAATATCTTTCCAGCCAGGCTTAAATGTATGATCACTTTGATCCAGACTTTCATGGAGATCAGTACCTAAACAAAAAGATAAAAGATAAAACAACAAAAATATATCTTTAAAATGTTTTAATACCAGCTAGAATAAAAAGCTACTTCCAAGAAACATCGCAGAATGTCTCAAGTTTGCAGCTTTATTCACACACAAATTGTGCCACATTCAACAGCAAATAAAAAATAAATTGATAGTGCGAATAAAAGATTGCAGAAACCTAGTGATATACAACTCTCTGATGTTGTAGCATGTGGCGTTGCAGCAAAAGTTCCTTCCCACCATTCATTAAGCCACTCACTAAACATTGTGTTTTTGGTCGCCTGCTTCCACGTGTCCATCATCCTGTTCTGCTCCTCCAGAGTGAGAGCAGACGTTACCCATGGCAACATCGATTGAAGCACCTCTGCACCTGTGGTACCAATTATCTGACCAACAATTTTGTCCTGCTCCTCTACAGAAAAATGCCTGTCAAATAATGGCCACAACTCAAGTTCTTCCCGGAAAACATGTTGATCCAGTGTTACTCTAATGGATTTGCACATCCCCTGAAGCTTTGTCGCAAGCTCATTATACTGTCTAACTGTATAGTTACAATCAGACAAATTAGCATGCTTTCCAATTAATTCATCAGCATGATTTGTATTCTTCAAGTAGTCTTGAAGTTGAGTGAGCTCAGAAAGTGCAGATGAGATATCTTCAAATAATTTCTCCTCCTGCTTATGGTCCAGAGTGTAAGAATGGCTAACATTATGAAGTGTTTCTTTAGATTCTAATGCTGGGAATACTATATCATCCTCTGCATTACTATGTGCTCTATACAAACCCCACAGCAGACGAAATCTACCTGTAAACTGCCTAAGCAAAGTTTCATTGCATTCATTTAGTTTTCCAGATTCAACATCTAAATACTCCAGGTCTTTGCGGATGGCTTTATGAAATTGAAATATGTTATCAATGGGCCGTGATGAGCAACCAATATTCGTGGGGCTCGTGTCCATTTCCCAGTTAAAAAGGCTGGAGTTAAGGGAAGGAGCAGAAGGACTAAAAGATGAGCGTAGAGATTTAGCTGCAGCAAGAGAACTAATTCCTAGATTGTTGCTACTTACTCCTAACCCAGGGACACAACAAGATTTATTGCTACAAGATGATTTTTGGGTATCAACAGGTTCTGAAGAGGGACAACCATTGCTGTCTTCCTGAGCTAACAAGTTTCCACATTTCCCTGGCCTTCTACAGTCATCAGCTCCATCTACTTGGACAAAGGAAGACTTCTCATCAACAGATGACCTAGGGCTGCATTTACAGGACTGCTGTTTAGTATCTTCCTCGGTCCCAGCCAAGATTCTCACCGGACAACAACCAATAGCACTTGAAGACAAACAAACATTTTTAGAACCACCCTTGCATGCCCAACCAGAAAAAAGTGTAACCAGTGCAGAATCTGAAGCTGGAGCTGCAAGAGATCACACTGCAAGTTAGGACTTGACAGATATGAAGCACTGATAGCATGAATACCACAGTGGCAAACCCTCTATAAAATGTCATAACGATATAAAGAGTATCAATAAAAAGGAGAGGTGGTGAATTGACTCTGGACCTGCCATGTACATATTTTGAAGAAAAGACCTCGCTGCTTCTTCACTAAGTGACCCCACCAACCACGGTAAGACACATTCAATCAATTTCAAGGGCATCACACATAAGCTTTGATAAAGAAGTTCACGCTGTCTTTTGGCACTAAAGTGCTTTCGAGCAAGTGGAAGAACCTGCCAAAGCAATATACATGTCAGATGGCTTGCCAAGCTAGCAAAAGCCAAGAGGTGCATGGCTGTTGATTTTAAATCTCAACCAATAAGCAGGTGATATTTTAAAGCTCTATCTTTCTTTTCTTTTCTTTTCTTCTTGTTCGGTTAGAGAATCCAGGAACTAGAAAATCATCTCTGTAGGGAAGACAAGTTCCACAGTGATGCAGCAATATGCTTACCTGAACTTCCTCATTTTGGAAGTGTTTCTGTATGTTGTCCATGATTTGATCAGCTTGGGAACACAGCTTTGTATAGAAATCAGTAAGGGATGTGTAGGCTCCAGCATTTTGAATACTTTCTATCAGGCACCTAAGCTTGTCAAACTGAACTTCTTCTTCTGCATGCTCCTGGGCAAAAGAGAGTTCAGCGTCTACAGCAGGGAATATAATTTTGTCCTCGGCAATACTGCAGTCATAGAAAACAAAAAACACATTTCAAAAATCTCGAGTGGTCATAAGTTTGATAACAAGACAAAAATAATATTCATGTTCTCTTTCTATTATGCTTGTCTTTGTGTCCTGTGTAGGCACTGAAAGGAAAAGGAAAGGTCCAAGAAGTTCAACTGCCTTTAAAGAAGTGCAATTTGAGGAGATTTGACCATTCAAAATCTTCCATACTTTATTGAGGAGAAGGGTTTTCTAAAAAGACAACACAACTAAGGATTCAAAAGACTGACAAGAGGTAGAATGCATAAGTCATGCAGTGGACTGTACTATGAAGGACTAATCACCCCAAATACTTATCTTTAGGCATGAAGAAAGTTACATCAACGCACTACTGATGAAACAAACAAGTTGCTGCACTTAAACAATGTTATAAGGACATAATATGGAAACACAAAAATAACTGCACCTGTGAAAGATGCAAACTTCAGCAATGAATTGCAGCCTCTTGTTGAATGAAGACAGATTAGAAAAATCTCCAGAATGCTGGATGCTCCTAGCTGCCTCGGTTATATCATTCAACTCTCTTTTAATGGCATTGTGCCAAAGCAGAATTTCATCTATTGGATGGAATTCAGTGGAAAGGGTGGCATCACAATTTAGCTCCATATATTTCCTTTTACCCATTCTAGAAGATTCACATGCACAGTGTCCTTTCATGCTTTGACACCCTAAAGTTGGCGCTCCTGAATCTTGACACCAGGCCTTAGAATTATCTTCACAGCTCTTACACGTTTCAGACAATTTTGCCCCTTTCATCCAGGAGAAAATAACCTTCATCAATAGAAGTTTGAGTCAGCTTGTTCAAGTCCATCCAAAAAAAATTAACTGCCAAATATATCCTCACCTGCCGAAGAAGTTTCTCTTCTGGGATTATCTTACACAAGCACTTGTGCATATCCTGATGCTCATCAGATGATATAGAGGAAGAAAGCCAAGGAAGAAACTCTGCCATCATATTAACAGGAATGCTGCACAGAAACTGCCATGCCAATGAGGCCTGCTCTTCAAATGAAAACTTCTCGATTAGCAAGGGAAAGACCTGCCACGTCCAACAACAAGCTGGTGAAATTCGAATTTATGTTTGACTTGAGTGTATCAAACTCCTAATGAATTATTTGTGAAATATAATTGCCAGTTAGAAAGAGAAGTCTCAGTGGCATGGATTCAAAAACTTAGAGAGCACCTTGTTCCCTGTCAGCTCACCCTGAGCAGTACTAATTTGTTGCACATAGAAAAATCTGAAAGACAAAGACAAGGCTACTTATTTCTAGAATATCTATTCAGAAGTCTTCCCTTGAGCAATGCAGATGTGCACTCTATTCCTCAGGGAAATCCTTGTGGAGGATAAGATGTAGTGTCATAATATCATATTCATGCCAAAACCATATATATCTTGTATAAAAAAGATGTTGGAGCTGGCAATTTGCTATTGGAACTTATAGACTACATTGTCCCCCTTTTTCCTGTTAAACTTGGGGGAAAATATTATTGAACAACTGAAACGAAAAGGATGGACTTCACATCATGCAGATCAAATGTCATGTGACTGCAGCATTGTTAGCCTCCCCCTTTGCATTTTTATAACCAATGGCAGTGCATAAAGACTAGAAACACATCTTTCATTGTGTGTTGATCGTAACTTCTATCAACTGGAGTGGATACTGAAGCACATTAGTCATATGCTGAAACAGAGACAACTCTCAGAGCAAGGAATGTTTGATAGCTTAAAGAACTAGTAGGTATTCATGTTTAATGTGTTGGAGGAAAATCAATATCAATGTTCAAACATGCACAGAATTTCATTGCACCTTTCAGATTCTTCTGAAATAGTCGTGTTGACACAGATTTATTTCAAGTTGAAATATACATTTCTGATTGTTAGTCAATATTTGTAATATCTTCTTGTTCTCTAGTTTAGTCAATCATTCATTACTACATCTGAAACTCTACAATCTACATGTTGTTACAATCTCCCTCCACCTGCGGAATCTATTTATCCTTGTTTTTCCTTTTTGTTCCTAAACTGTTTAAAGCATTAAAGAAAGCTCTGCACATCATGTGCGGTTAAAAGATACAGATTAAGAGAATAGGGGGAACAAGTTTAAATTCCCTTAAACCTATCATGAGAAAATGCAAAGCTATCCTTGCACAACCGATAAAAAAGAATACCTGTTCCTCTTCCTTTGACATATGCTGGTCAATTGATGTTTGAAGGGCTCCTGTACGAGAGGCTAACTCTCTACGATAGCTTTCTTCATTTTGCATGTTTGAATTGAGCAGCTCAAATAATTGATCGAAAAGAACACTCTCCCCCTCATGTTCAAGGGAGTAAGTCCGTGCCACATTCTTCACACGTATATCAAGAGCAGGAAAAATAACCTCCAGTCACAAAAAACATACTGTCAGAATCCTCAGCTAATTGTGTATAAGCTAAACCCAAAGAACAGGGAAATAATCCATTTTCAAGCACGAAATTTGTGGCTGGTAACATCATTTATCACATTAATTGCTTCATAATGCTATGAATTATGATTCTCTCAAAAATAGATAGCAGAGACCTTAAAAATCCATGTGAAAATAGT
Source organism: Populus trichocarpa (assembly GCF_000002775.5). NCBI lineage: Eukaryota > Viridiplantae > Streptophyta > Magnoliopsida > Malpighiales > Salicaceae > Populus > Populus trichocarpa. The sequence continues at coordinate 14,001,240 of NC_037294.2, read as the reverse complement.
AACACTGACTTTTATACACGGGATTTATTGCCCACAAATGCTTGTTTTAACTAGTGGATGCTACCTAACTAGCTAATAAAGACACGTGCATAATCCAAAACAGCCAGCCATTGAATCTCAGTCACATCAAGAATGAGAGAGGTTAAAAGAAAGGGATTATACACCATTGAGCAGTGCAAGACCTGATGGGCCTCCTAGTGAACAAAAAATAATTGACCACATCAACATTCCAAATACCAGTCCTGTGTGTTTCAATACACGTTCCCAGGACACACTGTTTTCTAGATTTTTCAGATATTATAGACCTACAAAAGCACTGATGCTTTCCAATACCAATTGATCTGATCAGACTAACAAATTCCAATTGACAGATGACTATGGAATCCATGCCACAGTTGTTTCTGACAGCACTTTCTACCTTTCGTCAGTTTAAGGATCAAGAGTAGAAGCATGAAACTACAGTAACAATTGTCTTATTCCCGTTTCACTTTGTACTGGATCGTGAACAGGAAATGCATCAGGATTTTAAAGCTTGTACTATAGCCAAACATGTGGAAAAGAAAATTTATACCGTTATTTGACAAAACCATTTCTACTAAAAGCTACAATGCTAGTATTTCTTGCAAGAACAAGTGGCAGATTTCTCCAAAGTATACCCTTTTCATTCATCACACTTCATATAATAATATCTAGATCAACTTGTGATAAATTCCACGATAAGTTTTCAGTTCAGAGATCATAATATATCATAAAGATATTTCACAGCATAATTAATTAGAGAAAGATGGCTGATATTACTGTTGTGCAGAAACAATGATTATCAGATTATCTTACCCTCTCAACCTTCTCCATTTGGCTAAAGTTTTACATGCTTATAATATCTGTAACTTCTAAACTCTTGCCAGCTTTATTTTGTTTTGTGTCAGATGCCCCCGCCAGATTATATAGATACAAATAGCTCTCAACCCCAAAATTATCAGTGCAAAAATAACCATCGGGCAAAGCTAGATACATGATGGAATACTCTATAACTTAATTAAGAAAGGAGGGACAAGAGTATAAATGCAATGCTAATTCAATAACTGATACCTTGAGAAAAGAATGCAGATTAAAAGGGAAAAAAAGAATATATCTGAAATAATGTGAATTGATTATAGCGAACAATGCATACCACAATCAAGACAGGCAGGAAATTAAGTACCTGACAAAACATATGGAGTCCATAATCTACCATGTGATAATTAATCTAATGACCAAAGACCATGAGTGGTGACAGTTGAAGTATAATCTGATATTTCAGTTTCCTAGCATTTGAGAGGGTCTTGCCATAAACATGTGATGGATGTTACAAAAACAGTGTAAGCGTCTCATATTATGTTGTGGCAGTATCGTGCCTTTTTGAGGCTAAATTGCATGTGGTGACTCACCGACATCGTCTTCCCACTAGACAAAATTCAATCTGCAAATCCAACTAAAGTGTGCATAAACAACAAAATGGTTACAAGCTTCTCGTGACTCAAAAGATTTGACCCTGTAAATCTGAAATTCAACATTTAAGTTGGAAATGAGGATATGCACTTTGATCAAGCAACGAAAGAAAATTTTAAACTCTGATTGCAAATGTCATTGTGTGCACTAATGACAGAAAAAGAAAAGGAAAAGAGAGTAAATATTACCCAATATGTGATCAAGTAATTCCAGAAGAAATGATAGTTCCAAGTCCCGCCAAATTATATAACAAAAGAGAAATTTTAATTATATTCCATCAAGACAACATGAATTCAAGGCTCATGGTACTTGATCTACTCTAAAACCTGCTGTTTAGGAAACTAATAGGCCCAACAATACGTGCTCATTCTTAACAATCCGGTAAAGCCTTAATCAAAGCTATCACATGTAATTCAATCACAAAGCCACGTAATGAACTGCTATTGCCATTGGCGATTCAGACTCTGCCGAACCTTGTTTTGCAAGATGAAAAAATATTTAGCACCACCATGCTAGTATCAAAGTATAGAGATACTATCCATATGTATCAATGCAACCATGCACAAACCTTCAACTGGTCCTGTCTACGACTACAGCGAAAAACAAAGCACACTCTCAACCAATCCAAAATAAGCAACTCAAATTACCACGATTAACAAAACTAAGAAAATTTAAGCAATAATCACACAAAATCATCACTAAAATGGCAAATAAATTAGAAAGCAAATTCATTTGCATATCCCTAAAAACCTCCAAAACTCCACTTAATCGATTGCAAATACACTAACACGCACAGAATCTGATACATAATTGAAAAATGAAAAAGCAAACTGTGCTGAACAAACTCGGTATACAAAATTCAATCAAAGCCTCAAAATCAACAAATCTGAAACAAAAATTAGTTAAACCAACCTCGTCCTCAGCATTGCAGTGATGCTTGTATATCGAGCGAAAAAGGTAGTAGCGCTCAAGTAACGGCTTAATATCACCACCAGTGGTGGCAAAAGCGATGGCGGCGCGGTGGAGACCATCGAGCTCGGACCTAATAGCTTTATGGAAGAAAAGGAAGATAAGAATTGGAGATTTCAAAGCAGAATTTTTTAGGCAAGTTTTAGACGGTGCAGAAGGATCGATTGGATTCACTGGACCTGCCATTACCGCTACTCCTCCTGCTCCCCCTCCGTCTATACCAGAAAATGGCGTCGACATTATAGCAGAAAATTAATTAACTAGTTGGAGAAGAATCTTGAAATTCCTAATTTATCTCCTTTTGTTTCCTTTTTCTTTCAAGAGAATTTCATTTTTGCGATTTTTTTTTAATCGGTTTCTTGTTTGGTTCTCCAGTTTTCTTGGATTATTTAGTCTTTGTAGAACGGAGCGAATACAAACAGAAGAAGAAAGGTAGAATACAAAATAAGGAAGATGGAGAAGACGGGGGGCGTTTTATTATTTTAGATCGGTCTCTCTCCTTTTTTTTTTTCTCTTTTTTTTTCTTCTTTTTCAGTTATTTTAGGTATTGAATTTTTATTTATGTTTGTTTTGGAATTTTTGGAATTTTTTTCTTACAGAGATTCATCGGGTGATGTGAATCAGAGGACGTAAGCCGGATTTACTAGGATCGACGTAGGACAAACAGAATAAAATTTATATATTTCTAATTTTATTTTATTTTTTTGAATGGTTATTCTGATACTTACATTAGTACAAAGAATTTTACCTTAGTTTGTTATAGAATTAATTGCTTGTTTGTTTTTATATTTTAAAAATGTTTTTGAAAAAAATATTTTTTTTATTTGTTTTAAATTATTATTTTTGTATTTTTAAATCATTTTGATGTGTTGATATCAGAAAAAAATAAAAAAATATTATTTCAATGTATTTTCAAGTAAAAAACACTTTGAAAATCAACTATCATCACGATACCAAACAGGCATAAAAAGGAAATCTGCATTATGTCGCAGGGCGATTGTGTTTTGAAAGAAGCAAGAAGAACTTGATACTCGGGTCATTAACTTGACTATATCCAATAAGATTGATAAATTTAATAATCAGATTTAAACCGAATGGAACAACAGAAAACAAATCACAAAAAAAACATTTGTTAGTAATAAATAAATAAAATGAGTGATTGATATCATACTTGTAAAAAGAAAAAAGAAAGGATTGTTGGAGACTTGCCGCCACTTGACTGTGAACATTATCCACAACCAAAAAAACTTGATGAGTTGATTTAAACTCAATTGCAAAATAATGCAAGATAACATCGAAATAAGTTGCATGGTTTGCTAGACCAATGCCCTGTAAATGTAAATCGAACAAAACACGATGAAATGAGTATTTGTCTATATTTAACCAATTAATTCTATTTAATTAAAAGTAATATATCTCAAAAAACAAAATATAAAAAGTTCTAGATAACCCAACCAAAAATACAAAAAACAAACATAGGATGTAAAAAGCATATAAAAAAACAATGAGCTTAATCTCAAATAGAATAAAATAAATCAAATGATAGAACCTAAAAAAATACATTAGATTAAAAGAATGATAAAAGGAAAAGGCAACACCTAGCGAACGTCTTTAAACTGGGTTAATTTATCGAGAATCCTTGAAATTCCAAAATGGGGTTAACCAATAAGCTCAAATCCAAATCAACTCAATGATGAATTATGAAATTAAGTTTTTTAAAAAAAACTAAAAAAATTAGCAAAGCAAAAAAAATAATCAAAAGAATAAGAATAAAATTTGACATTAAAAAAAATTATTAACGGTGAAATCACCGAAAAAGTTACATTATAAAAATTATTTTAAATGACATAAATAGCAATTAATAGAAGGGGTTTAAACAAGACAAATTTAAATAATCAAATGAGGATAAAAATTGGAATAAGTTTCAATTTCTATAAGTTATTTCAAATAAAATAAATATTAACAAAAAAATCAAGGACAAACAAAAACAAGAGAAGTAAAAAAATCAAATGAGAATGAAATTAAAATAAATTTGAATTTTCATAAGTTATTTGAAAAAAAAAAACAAATACGAGCCAAAAGATTAAGGACAAAATAAAAAACAAAGAGATGCTAAGGGGTTGATTTGAAAAATTGCAAGGCAAGACACAAGAAACGAGGGAGAGAGAAAAAGAAAAAAGAAAACACAAGACATATCTGTCAAATCCAAATCGGAGCTCTGTTTTCTACACACGTCATCTCAATATGAAGAAGACACCGAGACAAATTTAATGATGTTCTGAAATGACATTCTTAGTTACCGGAATCAATCGCACACACCGCCTAAAGATGACGGAGCAGTTGGCACCCACCAATATTTTTTCAATCCCTTTGATTTATTGAAAGACAAAACTAACCCTTACAATTTTACCACACACTATTTGTACAATAACAAAAATACCCTTAGACCTATCACATGAAAAACTAAAACCCAAGGGTAATGAGATATTTTTATTCTGCAAATACAAATGATAGGACGCAACACATCCCTCCTAACCATATAAAGTTTTTTTTGTTTACAAGGCTAGACTGGTAACTTTATTGTACACTCTACAGGTAAAAATACAAATTTACCAATAAACAACGCCAAATAATGCATTGGTCTTAAGAGTATTTATGATAACTTGTAGTGCAATTTTAAAGGCAAATACTCGTCTTACACTGTATCAATTTAAAAATGCCACCACTAGAAAGACAATCATGCCCTCATCATTTAGGCAAAAGTTTTTTTTTTTCATGAACAAAAAAGGGATGGGGAATTAACAATTCCCATCCATGGTGTGTCTTGGGGAATAATGAATTCCCCGTCTTTTTTAGTTTTATCTATAATATATCAAAATTTATTGGTATTTTTCCAAGCAACTTTTTATTGGCTCGAGATTATTTTTACAGTAGCTTGGGTCTAGAAACTAGCCCTGACATGTTCTTGGTTGGGTAAATCAAGAAACTGGTCTGGACCCGACACCATATCCGTTAGTTATACATGTTTATGGGTTTGAACATTGTGCTTGGTCCCAAAGCCAAGTGTGTGGCCGTGCCCTTTGAATCAAGGTGTCGTGCATGGACCCGACACAACTCATGGCACACCCCACACCAGGCACGAGGCCCGACGCTATAAGCATAGTGTATAGCCCAATGCTAATGGACTAACATTGTTTTTCTTAAAAATTTTAAGGGGTGTTTGAGAATGTGGTAGCAATTGTTTTTTAAAGTGTTTTTTCTTTTAGAAATACATCTAAAATAATATTTTTTTACATCAAAATGATCCAAAAATATAAATAAAAATAAATAAATTTAACCAACTTCCATTCAAGTTGCACTCTGACACATGAGGCTTGGTTTACTTGTTGATGTTTGGAAATATGGTAACGATTGCTTTTCAAAGTACTTTTCATTTTAAAACACATTAAAATAATTTTTTTTATTTTTTAAAAATTATTTTTGACATCAACACCTAAAAATGAACTGAAAACATAAAAAAACATATTAATTTTTTTAAAAAAAAATTATATTTTTTTAAAAGTATTTTTCAAATGCAGTGCCAAACACTATCGTAGAGTGGATTTGCCAGACAAGCATACGATGTTAAGAGATTTGGATAATATTTAGGATAAAATTAAAAAAACTAGATAGATTTTTGATGAAATTGATAATTACTATACAGGTTCGAGACTTTTTGTCGTTTCTCAGGGTTTAAATCATCACCCCACGTGGCTTAGACAATTTGGACTGCAATATATTAGCTCACTGGACAATTCTCTCGAGCTAAGTTACGGGTAAAATTATTTTTTTAATATAAAATAATATTTTGATGTTAGTAATATTTTTTCTAATATAAAAAAATTAAATCACATAAAAAATAATTTGATATAAACCCATTATCTTAGCAGGGTTAAAAAACATTCTGAATAATCAATAAAAATATAGTTTAAATTAAAATAAATTTTTAAAATTAAATTTTTTAATAAATATTAAAATGATAACATACTTGATCGATTCAAATTAACTTATATTAATTTGTCAATTCGCATACCAAGACATAAAATTATGATAATCTTATAAAAAAATTACAAAACTCAATTTTTAGTAAACGCAGTGTTAAAATATGAGACTGGAAAAAATTTAATTAAAAAAATAGAAAAAAAAACCTAAGCCAACTTGAATTAAATTTCCAAACCTGTGACCCGGGTCATGGAACCAAGATAAACCAATAGAAAGCAAATCAAAACAAATTATAAAACTTAATCTATATTCAATCTGGTGCTGAAAGATGAAATTGAAAAAAAAATTGATTAAAAAAAGATACAAAAAATTACTCGGGTCAACCAACCAAACTCATAACTCGAGTCATGAGATGGGGGTAACCTCGTATAAAACAAACCAAAATAAATCACGAAATCTAGTTCTCAATCAACCCAATATTAAAGGATATAATAAAGAAAAAAAATTCATTAAAAAAACGGAGAAAAAACTCGAGTCAACCAAGTTAATCCGTTAAACTCGTGACTGGGGTCACGAGCCTGGCATAACCTCATAAAAATAAATTAAAATAATTATGAAGTTCAATTCCCAATAAATTTAATATGAAGGATAAAATTAAAAAATAAATACAAAAATCAAAAGAAAAGGAAAAGGAAAAAATATTATTTTAATTAACAACATTATTCAAGAAAGTAAACAGTAAAATCCCTTCTTCCTTTATTTTTTCTGTTGTTAATGTTAATGTTAATGTGAAAGTACTATTTTAAAAAATAAATAAAACCCAGTCTTGTAATTTAGAATTCGTAACGCGGGTGGTATCACTGAGCAAACAGGTGCCAGGTAAGATACGGATCCATAGACACGTATGGGCACTATGTGAGAATCAGCCTCCACCACGGACAATGAGGGGCCCGGAGATTTTTCACGGAGTCCACATGAGCTTCCACCGAGAACGGATAAAGGGCAACATGGTCATTAGCTTGGTCAGTCAGACAAAAACATCGCGCGTGGTGGTTCCTTACATGATTGTATCACTAGAACAAAGCATATTCAATGTGTGCTCCTTTTCATGACACATTTTGTCGATTGTGTGACATCAATGGCGTCCATCCTTCTCATCGATCTGACTTGTGTGCCAAATATTTCATATATTGAGTATTTGATTTTCTGGTTTAGTGTTTTTTTTAAAATATTAAAATGAGTTTATCTGTGCATTAACTATTTGGCACGACACTCCACACCAGGAAACCTTCGTCGTGTTTAAGCTTGTTTTTTTCTTTTTGAGGAAATTTTCAAGGTGAGGTGGCAAACTCTTTCAATTTTGAGGTTTCACTGTTTAGTCCGTCACTGGTTCATTAGAAATGTGATACTTCCGTATCTCCATCGATACTACACGTGACTGAGATCAAATAAGTAATATCTTATTTATGAATACATTAGTTTAAATGAAAGCCATTTGAAAATGCAATTTTGAATAAACTTGCTTTTAGCATGTAACAATTGATGCACCATGGATATATGTGTGTAGACAGTCCCATGTTAACATATTTATATTTATCGTGCTGCTTTTAATTATTAAATTTTTATCGAATATTTAGTCTCCATTTAAACTCTAAAAATGCACGTGTGCGTTAATACTTTTTTTAATTTAACAGTGTCACATTATTATTACCGGGGAAATTTTAAATCAAGTACGAATTTTAGCAATGCTATTTATTGTCTTTGAATTGTATGCACCTGTCATAAATTTTCAGAAAAAAAAGTCAATACAAATATTTAGTGTTTCTGTCATTACTTTAAAACAATGATTAAGCAGATAACACACGTGCATAATAATTTATTTTATTTCTCAAACAATCGAGATTTTAATTTAACTATCGCCTCAAAAATTGAATCAGAAGAGATTTTATTTCTTTTTGAGAATTAGTAGTGCTTTTAAAAATAATAAAATAATTCAATTTAAAATCTTTTTAATAAAAATAACATAACTTCGTCCGTGTGATGATTAAAAACAAGTTGAGGTTGTGAATATTTACTTACAAAAAAATTGTTAAAATGGGTTAGCACTGATTTCAAATGGGAGAAGGAGGGAGAAGAAATTAAAGAATAAAGAAAAGAAGATCTTAGAGATACATTGAAACTCCAATTATAATACCGTTTGTACCATAAAAAATTCTTGACGAAACAAATCCAACGACACCAATAAAGATCATAAAAAATGATCGAAGTGGATCACGCTCTCAGTTTAAAGGCAAGTCAGCAATTACAACGAGGGAAAAAAGAGATGAAAAAAAAAAGATTATGAAATACACCGAAGTTATGACTATGACACTAGTAGTACCGTAAAAAGAGATCACGACAAGAATAATCAAACAACACAAAAAAGATCATCAACAATGATCGAATAGGGACATACACAACAAGTGACTCACTTGCTTTTTTAGCAAAGAATGTGACCCACTCCAGTCACGTTTGATAATCTTTATATGCATGTTTAGATTTGTCTTGTTAATATCTCTTTGATAATATAAATAGTGTCATAATCGAAGTTTTGAATATGCATTTAAAATCTTTTTCTTTCATTTTTTATCTCTAGTCTATTTATTGAATTGCATGCCAACTCATTTTAACAATTTATTTGAAAATCTGTACTCATAACCTTGACTTCTTACAAGTTGTCATTCATAATTGTGACATGTATTAAACTGAATTACTTTATCAAAAAAACATTTATGTGTTATTTAACTATTTTTTTATATAAAAAAATAGTGTTAACAAGTAAAAATACCCGATATACTTTGATTCAAGTAAATCGAGTCCCAACTGAATTTCACTAGACTATTTTATATCACGTGAATGAATTAAAATCTATTTGTTTTGCATAAAATATTTCACAAAAAAAGTATTTTACAGATTCTTCTGTGTTTGTTTTTGAAGAAATTGTATATGTTTCATGTAAAATATTTTACAGAAGAACTGGTAAATTAAATTATTATATAGTCAACTTTAAAACTTAGTTTATTTATTGAAAAATATTTTTATTTAACGAAGTTTGATAAAATATTTTATAAATATTAATATATTTAATGGATGATATTATAAATAAATTATTGTTCATAAAATATTTTACGATACTTCATGAGTTGAAAATATTTTACAATAAATAAATGTATTTTAAATGTTGACTATAAAATTTTTTTTATTAATTAATTTTCATATAATTTTTTTTTAAAAAATAAACATTATGAAATATTTATCAAAAACAAACACCAAAAAATATCAAAATGTAAAATATTTTATGCAAAACTGTAAAAATCAACATTTTTTTTTTTAAAAAAAAAGAAGAGAAGGGCGCGCGCGAGAATGAAAGAGAAAAAAAGAGCACGCCTTGGAGGGGGTAGTATGGTAATTTAACTCTGAAAGGGCCGATCCGGTTGTTATCCCAAAGCAAGGCTTGAAGGGAGCACATGAAACGGACGTGTAAGGTGTGCCAATCGCTAGGTGGCACAAGACATGCCCGTGCCATCTCAAGACATGTCTCTCCTCTCCTAATACTTGGAGATTCTCGTTGCTTTTCATCCACGAGACCATTTGACTATTCATTTGTGTTATCCTAAATCGTAAAAATTCAATCTAATTGGAGGGTATCAAAATAATTCTTTTTTTCAGATGAAAAACACTCATCAAATCATTTTTTATACATCAAAACTTTTTTTTTCGATGGAGTTTTATATTAACAAGTAATTTATAGACAACTCACACAACTTTTTTTTTATTTTTTTTTAAATGATAACTTAATTGAAAAAAAATCATTCTCTAAATAAAAATAATGATGTGATTACGCGTCTTTAATTTGATCAGTGATGTTCTAGTTCTGAACAAGAATCTATAGAAAAAGTTTAAATAATCTCTGAGGGTAGAGATTATGAAAAAATAATAATGTGATACTGATAGTGTCCAACCAACAATATTAATTAGTTTATAAAGATGATGGCTTAAGACTAGAGCAATCCACCCCCTAATTGTATCCATCAGCTTTAAACACACGCAACATCTCCTTAAACTTTGATTTATTATCCCTTTTCTTCTTCTTCTTCTTCTTTTCCTAGTTTACCTGGAGGTGTATCATAACATACCATGGAACATCGCCGTCACCTGATATATACAAAGAGAGCGAAGGGGTTTGAAAACTCTCGACGAGAGGTCCTGCCGCATGTTGAGTGCTCGGCCACTCACCAACGAGACATGCATTGTCATTAATTACTAGCTGCTGCTACTTATCTTGTGCTTCGTTTGCGTCGGCCGGAAATAATTACAGGCCAAGTTGACGCACAAGTGTTAAAGATCTTCTTCTCCCACGGTAAAGTTTTGTTCTTTACTTGGTAAAAAAAGTTTTCTTCTTTGCACAGAAGTAATTAATCAAATCTCTCCTTTTAATAAACCACCATCTTCTTCTTCCGTGTGTATGGTGCATGTTTGGAATCCAAACATGGGGATTTTAAATTAATGGCATGATTAAATGGATGGAGAAAGGAAGATTTTCTGTGAAAGTTAAATGGCATTATATGCCTACGAGGCTACGACTGGTCTGATATACCACAAATATTTTTCTTTTCTGCTTTCTTTATGTACCAAAGAGAGAAATTCTTTTACGTGGATGCGATTGGGCAAGGCACTCAACCATGCAGGCGTTTTCCCTGTGAGTGGATGACCGTGGAAAACCAATATTAAATCAATTGGTTACTTGGGTGAGTGTGTTATGCTTATGTTTGGCACGCATTCTTCAATTAAACATTGTCCCACTAAATGTGGATAATCCACCATGGACCCAAAAGCTGCCACTATAATCTTCTCCAGATGAGGTGCTGTCAATTTCACCTAACTTTTTCATTTTGATCTGTCCAGAGCACTATCTTCAAAAAGTTTCCCACACTAAGCATATAATATTACCATAATTTACTTCTTTCTACTTAAGTTAAAGACTAAAATTTGATCTTCTTTGCAAGCAGGAGATGCAAATGCTTTTTTAAGTATGGATTAAGGAAACCCTTCAGGCAATGATCTTATAATAGAAAATTTGGCACCCACTACCTCAATTTATCAAAGCGTCTACAATGGCATCCACGTGTGTTTTGATATAAATAATGCCACCAGTCCAGCAATTATTTGCTGTGGATAAATATTCTGAGCATCTTTTATGCTTCATGAAAAGCCAAATTCCATGTATTTCCACCCAAATGCATCGAACCCATGCAACTCGATATAGACCCAGAAAATCCTCACCATAGAGAGCCACTGGGAGGAGTATAGCGTAATTGGCACTAACCCTTCAATTGAAGTTGTGATTTCTGGGGCAAGGTCCTGAACATGGATGGTTAATCTCAAGAAATTAAGAAAATCTTATCAATTCCCATCAAAATATAAGTGACGAACTAACATTAAACACATTACAAGCCCTAGCTAGTGCAAACTACAAGAGGGGGTCTCGAGCAGCCCCTGGTGCAGCTACCAATAAATTTCTCTATTTTTTTTTCCTCTGGAAGTTTGAATGCAGATTGACTAGACAAAACACTGCCCAGTAACTTTTCCTGTTCACTTAGGGGACAATCGACTTGGGTAATGCAGGCCAGATGGAGTGCCCCAAATTCTGGTCTAGCACCGCTGCTATTCTGCATAGCATACACTCAGCACTTCAGTATTGTGTGGCTTTTGGAGTTCATGCCATATGCATATGCCTAATCTTTGTGACATCCTCCATTTCCCCTTTACTTGAATCATTGGTTATGCAACTTTTACATCACGGACGAGTCATGATCTCTTCCATTGGTTATGCAACTTTTACATCACGGACGAGTCATGATCTCTTCCATTGGTTATGCAACTTTTACATCACGGACAGGTCATGATCATGATCTCTTCCAAATTTATACATAAATTAATGTTGAGCAGATTTTTGTGTTTTTAATTTTTTTATTTCAAACTAATATTTTTAAATTATTAATACAAATTATTTTAAAAAACAATCATTATTATATTTTCAAGTACTTCTATAATTCACCGCGTGAATCACATGTTTCTTTTTGAAGCTAATATTAAAAATTACATTACCATTACTGTTTCTAAAAAAACTAAAGGATATGACAAAAATATCTTAGAAAAAAAAATAAATTATGAATTGTAATAGTGTTTAATGGTGTTTTTTTTTTAATAATAAAAAACAAATCTTTCTGGTGTGTTGCAGGTAATTTTTTTCTCCTTTTCTTTCTCTCTCTTTTCTCTATCCTTGCCTTGTCCTAGTACACAATTATTATTTTTTTGGCTCGGTCGGTTGATTTGTATAAGAGTTTATAATAAGAGGAAAAAAGGAAAGTTTATAATAAGCTCAAGAGCCGTAATCACTTATATTTGACTGAAAAATTATTAATGGGCCAGGCTTCATATCTGGGCAACAGCAAGCCTTTTTCTTAATTCAATTGTTGGTATCCGGGCTTGGCTTGCTTAGCCCAGCTCCCAATGAAATTTATTCCCGTAAAAAAAAAATTCAAGATCAACAGCAGTTCAGTTTGACCCTCCTCTCTTTCTTTCTTCACTTACCAGTCCAACAGAAACTTCTTAATTTTCTCACTCGCTAATCTGCAAACAACATTTTTGACGACAACGACCAAGGCCATTTCTGACTCCAGCCTATGGAGATTTTCTCTCTTGGAGAATAAGCCCACGGAAAATGTAATACTAAGGCAAACCAGGATCGAGCCCATGTCTAGTCCTAACCCAAACCAATTGAAGAACTCCATAGCCCAGTATTAAAAAGCAATAACAATGTAATTCGAGAAGAAGAATATCATGAAAAAATCTTAAAAAATAATTTAATTAGTCAGATTTTAAATTTATTTTTTAATAATTATGAGTTTGAATCCTGATTATTAGAGACTTACTAACTTCAAAGTCTATAGAATTAATCGAGATACACGCCCGCTGATCCAAACACCTATATTAATAATTAAAAAAAATAACCCAAAGAAAACAAGGGAAAGAAGTTGGGAATGCCAAGTTAAAAAAATAAAAGTGGAAAAGGATTTTTTTGGATTGTTTAATTAACATAAGCACATATCATTGCTATATCCATAACTTTCTTTATGGTCACACAAGGAACATACCAGAAAAACTATTTACGATCATATTATTCTACGGTCAAACAAGAGGAGCCGAGTACAAGGGAATACCATCGTATTGTTTTATGGTTTGCTTCCTTGGATCTTATCTCCTCCGTGTCGCCTCTTCCTCTCCCTTTCAGGTGATGTCTCAGAGAAAACAGCCTTCTTTTATCAACTCTATGCCATGATTCTTGGATTTGGATCTCACTGCAAACTTTTCTCTAGATTTCACCTTTTTTGATGGCCATCTAGCTAAGTCATATCCTGTGACTGGCAAAAGAAATCAAACATGTGTGTTGACTTTATTAAGAGCTAATTTGTAAGGAAATGGATCGATGCTATATAAAAAGAGCATGGTTAGTGTTGGCTTTATTAAGAGCTAATTTTTGTATTTTTTATACCAGAGAAAAGAAGTTTAGATGGAGACTTATTTGTATTGCGAAAGAGATCAAATTTAGTCACAAGAAACTTAGATATAAAATTATATAAGAAGAAAAAGAAAAAAAAAGAATCGTGAGAAATAATTTATTTGTTTCTTTGTTTTAAAAGTGCTTTTTAAAAATAAATTAATTTTTTTATTTGTTTTAAATTAATTTTTTTTTGTGTTCTTAAATCATTTTGATATACTAATATAAAATATAAACTTCAAAAAATAAAAAATGTATATTATTTTAATATATTTTAAATAAAAAATATTTAAAATCATAACTAAAAATACTTTATTGTCTGCCTTTAGAAAAGTCAAGGTTTTTCTTTTGAGGGAGTCGACAATAAAGTTTTATTGCAAGTATTAATTCTAACCATCTTTGCATTAAAACAAATAAATAACTTGACTTTTACAAATAGTCTTATACTTGTATTAGTTTTTTTTTTTCATTTTATATAACACGGTGAGAAAATTAAATGATATTAATAATCACGACAAAAACTTCTATCAAGAAAAATATCATATACCAAAATAAAACAAAATATATTCTTCCATAATAAATTAAATATGGTGATATTAGTACAATAAACAAAAGTAGTTGTCCTCTATTAACGATAACACCAACCAAAACCCGCCGTGCCAACTGTCCCTTCAATAAACGCACCCGCAGCTCACCATTATTTCTGTACAACCACCGCATTAACGCTCCATCTGTCTTTATTTATTATCAAAACCTAATCATCCATCCCTCCCTGCTCTCTCCCTCCTGAACCTCACTAAGCTAATCCAACAATGGCAACCTACAATCTCGCTTTAATCCTCGGAAACCCCTTAAACGACGACGAATTCCTCCTTGCAAAGCAAACCCCACCTCCAAAATTCGGAATTGAAGAGTATGATTCATTCGTTGACTCTGATCTCTGGGACTTACCCTCAAAGAAGCTGGACCTTGTAGAAGGAGAATTGGAGCCTGGTAGTTTTGTTATCGAAGGCATAGAGAGGACCAGTCTGCGCAAATTTGATTTTGATTCGGCTATTAACAAGGTGATTTGCAAGTTTAATTTTGTGTTTTTAAATTGTGGGTTTGTGTTGTTTTACCGGTTAGTAAATCGGGTTTCATTTTTTTTATGTGGCTTTTGTAGGTTTTGGAGCAAGTGGGGTTTAAGGCAAATGATGGAGGAGAGTGGAGATTTTTGAAGCATCTAGAGGAAGCTGAGTTTGGCCCAGGATTGCCAGTTCATACGGTGTACATTTCGGGAAAATTGTTGAACCGGAATCAGAATTTGCCAGGTTTGTTTTTAGCCGTGTTAATTTTGTTGACTGGTAATAAAAAGCTATGTTGTTATTGATAAAATAGATTCGGGTTCTGTATATAGGATTCTTTTTTGGATTGGTTCCGCTTAGGATTATTTTCATATTCATAACGTAAGTTTCTATGAGTATTGCACTGAAGCCAAGTTAGCTTTTGTGATGATGCTGTTGCTAAAGAATTGGGGTTTAAAGTTTGCTAAAGAGAGAATTTGGTGGAACTTTAATTGATGGACTTAGATATTTGCCTCATAAATATATGGACTTTTATCATGTTTTTAGTTATTACTAGTTTAATGGCCACGCTATCGCTGCTGCTTGGATTAAAATTTTGAACGTAGAAAAACAATATCTAAATTGTTGAAAATTTTTATGCATTTTCATTAAACTTGTTATAACAATTCAAACATGAAAAATCTAAACTTGACTTTTTACTTAGTTCAATTTTAAATTAAATTATATGAGAATTGTCCCGACATAATTTTATTGACTAGATAGGATCAAAGAAAAAATTAAAAAAATAAAAAAATAGATCAGTTTTACTCTAGTTAACTTGCAAAAACTGTAATCCGTTTTATAAACTCTACTGAGTTGATTTAATTTTTTTTTATTATATGATAGAAAATATAAATATTAATTTACAATCAATGTAATATTAAATTATAAAATTCAATAAAAACTTAATATTAAAGTATGAGATTGAAAAAAATAAAATAGAAAAGGCAGCAAAATAAATAAATAAATAAAGGACCAATTAAAAAAAAGGTATAGGCATGTTGCTAAAGGAAAAAAAAAAAGGCTAAGAACCTGGATGAAATAAAAAATAAAAAAGAAGAGATAAATAAAAGAGGTGCAATAACAACCCCCCAGGCTTGTTACAACAAAGCCTGTGTGGGCCTGAGGGAGGCCTGCGGGCCCTGGGCCGTTATTTTTTTCCGCCCCCTCTTTTTGAAAAAGGAATTCCATAGTCAATCTATTGCCGCATTAAACATATCATCCGGCTTAACCAAAGATCAAAGAAACATATCAAATTGTTTCATTGTTTATATGAACAATTAAATCGACTGCATGTTTTGTTAATGTTAACTAGGCTATGGTGAGTTGCTCAAAACTAATTTAAATCGCTTGTAATTACATGCAGGGCTGTGTAAGTGGATGTCTATCCAGAGTTGTTTAAGCTGGCTTGTGGATGTAAAACCAAGTAGTGATCGCGTGGGACCCTTGGTAGTTCTTGGTCTTATTAATGATTCCGTGCATTCTTCAGAGAAAGTGAACACTGCCTTGGATTATCAGGTTTGCTAGATGCACTTCTGGTAGCAAACGTATTATGAAGCTTGGTGCATGTGAAAATAATCTTTCCACGTGGGAAATGACAGTTGTGGAAATGAAAACCTACTTGACTTGGATGCTTGCTATTTTTATCAGTAATTCTCTTAATGTTCAAGCAGTTATTATGCTTACATGCTTCACCTTAATGATAACAAAAAGAAAAAAAGAAGATAACTGTTAAAATATTTTTGTAGAACAGAAAGTGTTCTAGAAAATGTAACACGGAAATGTATACCAGTATTCAATCGACAATTTTGTCACAAGAGGTTTATTTATAATGTTCCTTTCAATTTTTTTTGTTTGGGATGTGCCCTATTCTGATTACTGCATTTGTACTTGAAGTTCAACTACTTATTCTGTATCTGATTTTTACATTTCTGAGATTTATATAAGATATCGGTATCTGTCCCCTTAACTAAAATGAAGACTTGTATTTCTTGTTATTAAATATAACTCCCCCCCTTTTGGTGATGCTTATTCACATTTTCAGGAATATCCACCTGGTGTTATAATTGTGCCTATGAGAAGTAGAACAGCCAAGCCTTTCCACACAACAAACTTGGTTGTATTTGCGCCTGAGAGTGTAAAAAATAAATGTGAGGATTACAATTTTGTAGCACACGGAGATGCATTGATAGTGGACCCAGGATGCCGTGCTAATTTTCACAAGGAGGTATGTCAGTTTGTTACTTTGTGAGCCACATTTTGCTCCAAAATCATTATAGAAGTAACTCTTTGTGAAATTGGGCATGCAATGTGTCTTAATGCTATCTTCACGCAATGCAGACTGCATTTTCTTGACACATTGGCAACAACAGCAATTGTATTTAGGATGACAAGCTCATATTGGAAACAGGTTGTAAGATGAAAACAATTATTTGTCCTAGATCATACTCTCGAGATCTCCAAAATTCTCCCTCGGGCCAATTATCTTTGTGCATGATTCATCTTGTTGCAATGCCGTAATATTTCTTGTTACACAATAAAGCACACAAACTGTTCTTTTAGTTAGCTTATAAAAGACATTTCCCAAGTATCAACTCCAATGCTGTTAAATAATATTCATCTTTGAATTCTTTGCACAACTTTGTGGAAAGCCATAGCTGTCACACAGGACATCTAACCCTCTAGTCCAATCAAATTCACTCTAGTGCCCTGAAAGAAAAGAAGAAGAATAAAATGAAGAAGGTACATACAGAACTGAATTGAACTTGATAACCTTTTACAAGTGCATACCTTGATTTGGTTGTGTCAGGGATAGACTATAGTCATTTTTTTTTTGTTGCTTAGGCTGGTGTCTATGATGTCAGTCAAATTGCAGACACTGGCTTAAATATTTAATTCTTTTATGGCAATTCTTCTAATTAAAAATTTGATCACTCTACCATTTGCTTGATCAGCTCTTGAAAGTTGTTGCTCCTCTGTCGAAAAAGTTGGTCGTCTTTGTTACCCATCACCACAGGGATCATGTAGATGGTAAGATATGCAAAAGCATAGGAACTTACTTTGGCATCATGAGACCAGCCTAGAGTATTTCCGTTCCGTGCATACCATGATCCTTATGACTTCTCTAACTTTTCCAAATGGCTGAGACAACAATAGCATACTGAATTGTGTTTTTTGCCTGAACTTTTTAAATATTAAGTTATGTGCCTCTCTCATTTTAGATGCTTGTGCCGCACTTAATTACACAGTTTAGACATTGGTTCTGATTTGCTGTCTAATGGTTTCTTTCAGGTCTTTCTGTCATCCAAAAATGCAACCCTAATGCCACTTTATTAGCACACAAGAACTCAATGCGCCGCATTGGGAAAGGTTCCAATTACTTTGGCATAGTGATGATATCATTTTGTTATGGAGTGTTTAAAAAACAGCGTTTGTTAAAAAATCTATTTTCTTAATGCCATAATCACCAACTTTAAGCGCAGTGATTCATGAAATAACTTTTTTCAGGTTAATGAGCTTTGTTTTCAATCTCGTTAACTTCATTGAAGCTTAGTAGATATCTTATATTTCGCAGGTGACTGGTCTCTTAATCACATCTCAGTTTCTGGAGGTGAAGACATTTGCATCGGTGGTCAGAGGTTGAATATTATTTTTGCTCCGGTAATTCTTTCTGCATGACTGTTTGTTTTGGAATTTATAGTTACAAGATGAAAACCCAGTTTCACCGAAATTTGTAATGCCTGTAATTTGTGTACTTCATATTCCGTACATGTTTGTGAAACTGGTTAGTTATTCACCCACCCCCATAAAGAAGGCCTACTTTTTAGTTGTTAGCTGAAATATAGGGTTGTTTTCAATCAGGGACATACAGATGGGCACTTGGCACTGCTTCATGTTGATACTCACTCGTTGATAGTAGGTGATCATTGTGTGGGGTAAGATTCTTAGAAGACTGCAATTATCATTGACAATAGATTCATGACAGAACTACATTATCATATTGAGGGCAGTCTCAACCATGTGATTTATAAATTAGGAAATGATGCTATGATGGAAGAGTGAAAGGCTAATCGTTTCAATGTCATGAAATAATATGTTCATATAAAAAGGAAATCACAATTAGTTGGAGCCAAAAGAAACTTGCCTTTGACATTTGTATATTTATGCATTGCATTTTTGTGTAATTTCAAAGAAAATGAAGGCTATGGATAAAGTTTATATAATCATGTTGTCTGTATTTTCACCTCCACATTATTAAGTGTTTGCACATGTTTGTGTGTGAAAGCATTGATGGTGATCATCTTGCAGTTAAGTGATAGCCAAAAAGTTGTGTCAAATTTACTGGAGAGCTGTAATTGAGACTTGAATGGATTTCAACCTGTCAAATGGAGTTTTTTCCCTCTTTCAAGTTGCCCCATACAGTATTCTAAAATCTTCAGATGAACAATGCACTCAGTTTCAGTTGCATATAAACACCAAGGAGCCCCCTACTTGTTTACCTACCTTTTCCCCTCCCATTTTTCTGCAAGTGTGTGTGCTCACCCACACAGAAAAGCCTCGCATCACTTTAGTTTTTATTCTCATTCTTTCATATTGTTCTCTAGGATCTGCATTCCTAATGCATCTATGGGTTTGTTGCAGTCAAGGAAGTGCCCTCTTGGACGTTACTTCTGGTGGAAATATGACTGTAAGTAGATAAAGAAGCTAAAGTGAATACATTATTAATCTTGAGCTTTAATATATGCACTACAGCAGCTGTTAAATTTGCTTGTGCCATCAAACCTATTCTGTTGTTGGTATCGGTATGTATTAATATATTCTTTTGTATTACGATGGTGTTGGACTAAAGAATATGTGATATAGAATAGCATTTGAAAACCGAGGGTTTTCTGCAATCAATATGGGTAGACTAATATTTGAGAAGATTAGGGATATGTATTTGGAGGGATTAAGGTTGAAAATAGCTCATCTAGTGCAGGAGTGGGGCTGGAATAGAGCTGAACCTTTGAGTTTCTCTGAGCCTTCTACGAGCCTTGTGGAGAATAGAAACTGTTGTCGGTCAATTCTTTTTAAACTCTTGGTATGCTGTCCATGGATATGCTATCAGTCAAACTGTAATAGAAAAATAGAATATAAAATAAAAAAATGTTCAAATAAATTACTGCTGTCCGAGTTTTTATTTTCCTTGGATTAATTTAAACATCTTACTGTAGAGGTTTATTGTCTATGCAGGATTACTTCCAATCGACTTACAAATTTATTGAGCTTGCCCCACATGTTTTGATCCCAATGCATGGAAGAGTTAATTTGTGGCCAAAGCGCATGCTTTGCGGATATCTAAAGTATAAAACAAATCACTTTTCTTTCTTTAGCCACAACTCTGTATCATTGTTCTTTTGGTTGAACTGTTAAGGAAGCAGGACCTTGAAGAATTATTTTTACAGTTTTCAGATTAGGATTTTTCTTTCAAGTTCAGGTGGTCGAACACTCTTTTCTTTTTTCTATACAGTAGGAAGATCTCAGGCTGGACTATTTTGAGCCAAGAAATAAATACTATTACCTAGTTTAGACTTGAATTTCATATAGGTGCGCATGCTGTTCAATTGTGGTTCACCAAGCTGTATAACTATAAATCGACCAATGGTCTTACTCTTTAGTCAACTCGATGTTCTAGCTCACTAAACAATAATGATTAGGAGAGTTGCACGATACTGATTTGCACTTGATTTTTTCCTTCTCATGCAGGAATCGTAGAAGTAGAGAATTATCCATCTTGGAAGCAATAGAAAATGGAGCAAAGACATTAATTGACATAGTTGCCAATGTATATTCAGAGGTTGATCGCAGTCTTTGGTTTCCTGCTTCATCAAATGTTAGGCTTCACGTGGAACATTTGGCTCAACAAAATAAGTTACCAAAGGTAATTTCTGCCATGTTTGTGTTACAAATTTATTTTCCTTCCAACAGTAAATATAAACATCTGTATAGTATGGTTCTAGTTTCTCTGTGTATTCATTCATAGGCAAACACCAAATAGTTCCTATGCATTCTTTGTTGTCACTCATCGACAGTAATAAACCAGGGGGGGGGGGTAATACTCATAAAGGGCTTGAAGAATGTTTTTTTAAAGAAAAAAAACTGGTTCAGTTACACTAAAAGGCTTCTTATGGATGGTAGGGGGTAATAGCCGTGTACGTACACAGCTTGTGTTTTGAACAGAATATAACCTATGGTAACAAGATGAGTGCATATTGGAAAAATGGAAGGAGGGTTGGATTGACCTTGACTACAGCTATTATTCACATATTCAAGGGGGAGGCAGGGAATTTTATTTTTTTTACCAGGGGCTGGGCCCCTGCCAGCCACCCTCTCTGCCTCCGTCCCTGCTTGTAGCAGCAATCGCGTATTGTATATATATATTCATGGGGACAAAGGGTTGAACAGTGTGTGTCTTCGAATTTTCATGCCCATCAGATTGTGTTTTTTCTTTTTCTTTTTTGCCTTGAGCTTCTGGTAATCCACATCACACTGGGCACACCTTCTTACCTGCTGACCTTTAGTTTCATACTCGAGGTTTTTTTGGTGCGTGCGTGCGTGCGTGAGGAGACTAGTTTATGGAACTGTAGCAATTCCTTGTGTCTTGGACAAATTGGAAACCAGGTCTAAGTCTAAATTTCAGTTGGTAAAAAATAATCTATTATAGCCTAAAATATTATTTTACAATAAACCTAGACCCAGACCTAGACTTGACTTGACTCGAAACCTAAACCGAGCCACCTAGACTTGACTTGACTCGAAACCTAAACCGAGCCATTCAGCACATGCGCGTGTGTAGGTTTTAAACCTAAAGCACTCTTTGTTTAGGACCTTGTCTCCTTCAAAAGCTAGAGTGTTTTTTTTAAGTTAATTAACTTCTCAACTTTTTATTTTATAAACATCAATCAAGTTTTGTTGTGAGGTGTTAAGTCATTCAACTATATGGACCATGTACTGTGAAGTTTTTCCATCTTGTTTTACAATCTGATAAATGAAAGATCGCTTGCAACATAAGTTGGATAATTTGTCGTGGGAGTGATCAGAGAATACTGCCTTGTAGGAATTTTCGATTCAGAAGTTCCAAAGGACTTGCGGGGTGCATTTTATATCCAGATGGATTTGGGCATATCTTGCTGCTGAATTTCTGTCACGGTCCAAGAACGTACATATACCCAAAATACTAATCGGTGGAGCAGTGGTCAGCTTCGCCGTGTTCTACTCCTTGAAGTACAAGTTCACCTGAAAGTAAGAGAGGTAAGGGTGTACAATTTGCGGCTTTCTGGAAAACAGTCGACGCATTATGGCTTTCATACGGTGATTATTCATCGTGTATTTGAGGCTTCATGGAAAATGTTAAAAATGCACCGGCAGCTAAACCTTCTAAAGAAGGGCAGTATGATACAAGGTGCTTCCACAAAGCCAATCACTGATATTACTATGGATAGCTGCGATGTATAATTTCTCTGCGACTGAAATAGTTGCCTTCTCAAAGCTTTAATCATGTAGGTGAACCAATCTCGGTATGGAAAATTTTATGGTGCTAAACCTATACTATAACCAGTTATATTATCAGAAATGATTTTTCCTTTCTCTTATATGATATAGATATTCAATAAATATATCGTTTGAGTATTATAAGATTTCTCATATGAGTATATCCTAAACAATAAGAATTTCGTCATCCATGGATAACATGCATCCAAAACTGTTACTCAGCTGATGAAATGAGTGGCACTGTCAAACCCAATTGGAGGGAAAATCTGCATCCAGAACTGACCAAATTTCCATTCTTATTTAAACAACAAGAAGCAACAACAAAACTTTTGTTCTAAAGGCACAAACCGTAAGAAATTGAAAGTCTTGTATCA
Organism: Populus trichocarpa; assembly: GCF_000002775.5. Lineage (NCBI taxonomy): Eukaryota > Viridiplantae > Streptophyta > Magnoliopsida > Malpighiales > Salicaceae > Populus > Populus trichocarpa. The sequence goes on along the minus strand of NC_037294.2, from coordinate 13,978,195 downwards.
TATAGATATAGATTTTAAAGTTATTTGCAGTCCAAAAGACACAAGTATTAAAAAAAAAAAAGAAGAAGAGAAGAAGAAGAAAGAAGGGATGGGGTATAAAACAAGAAGAAGGTTGTTATCAGTAGAAAATCATCGAAGACACGACTGCGTTAGTCAGATGTATTTCTCTAAGGGAAGGAGAATATGAAATTTTAAATGCTAATTCAAACCATTGTTGCATAATGTCAATACAATTAAATAAAATAGCATTATGATTTTTACAAAGGCTCTTATATTTGTATTAATTAGCTAGTTTTCTTTTATTCTTGTGAACATATATATATATATATATATCATGACATAGAATTCTATCAAGAAAAAATGTAATCTGACAGAACTTTATGTTCTTCTGTAGTAAATTGAATATAGAGATTTTAAATAACGAATTACAATGGATAAAAAGTGGGATGTCCTTTATTAACGGTAATACCGACCAAACCCACCACCACAACTGTCTTTCAATAAACTCAACTACCACTTCACCGTTATATCTGTACAACTACTGCATTGACCCTCCATCTGTCTTTATCAACACCTAATTCTTCCCTCACTGATCTCACCATCTTCAACCTCTCTAAAAAAGTCGAAGTAAAAATGGCCACTTACAACCTAGCTTTAATCCTCAAAAACCCCTCAGACGAAGCCGAATTTCTCCTTGCAAAGCAAAACCCGCCTCCAAAATTCGGCATCGAAGAGTATGATACATTTGTTGACTCCGATCTCTGGGACTTACCCTCAACAAAGCTGGACCTTGAAGAAGGAGAATTGGAGTCTAGTAGTATTGTTATAGAAGGCTTGGAGAGGACCGATTTGGGAAAATTCGATGTTGAATCGGCTATTAGCAAGGTAATCCTATGAGTTGATTTTGTATTATAATTTGGGTGTTTGTTTTGTATTATTGATTAATGAATTGGGCTTTCTTGGTTTTTGTTTCTTAAGGTTTTGGAGCAAGTGGGGTTTAAGGTAAATGATGGAGGAGAGTGGAGATTTTTGAAGCTTGTAGAGGAAGCTGAGTTTGGCCCAGGATTGCCAGTTCATAGAGTGTACATTGTAGGGAAATTGTTACCTGGGAATCAAAACTTACCAGGTTTGATTTTATCTATGTTAATTATGTATCACACACACGCGCGCACACAATTTAGTTATCTCTGCTGACGTTGATGGTGGTAGAGAATTGAGGTTGAAGATTGTTACAGTAGAATTTGTTAAAACTCACATTGATGGACCTAGAAATGCTTCGTGTTTGGAAATATATAGTTGTCTAATAGACATTTCAATTTGGTTCTGTTTTAGTTATTAGTACTACCATTGTATCTTTGGTGAGGCTCGCAAAACTAATTTGGAATGAATGGAATTACAAATGCAGAGCTGTGTAAGTGGATGTCTATCCAAAGTTGTTTGAGCTTGCTTGTGGATGTGAAAAAAAGTAGTGATCGTGTGGGACCTTTGGTAGTTCTTGGTCTTATAAATGATTCGGCACAATCTTCAGAGAAAGTGAATACTGCCTTGCATTATCAGGTTTGCTGGATGCATTTCTGTAAGAAACATATTTTGGAATTATAGTTTTTTATTGATTAAACTGGTTCTCAATTGCCTGTTAAACGATTCTCTTACTATGGAAAATGACAGTTGTGGAAATCAGAACCTACTTGACTTGGACACTCGCTATTTTTATCAGCATTTCTCTCCATGTTTAAGTGGTTATTATGCTTTTATGCTCCACCTAAACAATAGCAAAAAAGAAGACTTGTTAAAATAGTTTTGTAGACAGAGCAGTGTTCGAGAAATTGTAACAAGGAAATTCATTCCACTTTCAATCGTGACAATTTGTTACAAGAGGCTTATTTATAATGTTTCTTTCAAATATTTGATTTTGAATGTGCCCTATTCTGATAACTGCATATGCATTTGATGTTCAGCTACTGGTTCTTATCCAATTTTTGGATTTCTAATTTTTATCAAAACCCTAAAACAAATTGGTGTGAAATCTTGTATTTCCGTTATTAAATATAACTCCCCCCCCCCCTCTCCCCCACTGTCTGTTGTCTGTTGTTTTATTTAGATGACATTTATTCTCATTTTCAGGAATATCCACCTGGTGTTATAATCGTGCCTATGAAAAGTAGAACAGCCAAGCCTTTCCATACAACAAACTTGGTTATATTTGCACCTGAGAGTGTAAAAAATGAAAGTGAAGATTACAATTTTGTAGCCCATGGAGATGCATTGATAGTGGACCCAGGATGTCGAGCTGATTTTCATGAGGAGGTATGTCAGTTTGCTACTGGCTCTGAAGCATGCATTGTACATATGATTTCTTTCTGAGCCACATTTTGCTCAAAAATCCTAACAGAAGTAAACTCTTTGTGAAATTGGGCATGCAATATGTATTCAATGTATTCTTCCCACTATGCAGCCTACATTTTCTTGACTTAACTGGCAGCTGCAGCAATTGTATTGGATGAAAAGCTCATAAGTGGAAGCAGGTCGTAATTTTACTGAAATAAAAAATTCATTAGAACCTAAATGGAAGGGAAAACATATTGTCCAAGATCATACACCCAAGGTCTCTATAATTCTCTCTGTTGGGCTATTGATCCAAGTGCGTGATGCATCTTGTTTGGATGCCATAATATTTGCTGTCATACAATATATCACACAAACTGTTCTTTTAGTTTAGCATATAGAAGGCATCTCCCTAGTATCAACTCCGATGCTGTTAAATGATATTCCACCTCTTAATTCTTTGCAGAACTTTGTTGAAAACCATAGTTTTCACACACAGCATCTAACCTCTAGTTGAGTCAAATTTACTCTAGTGACCTGAAAACAAAAATAAAAAATGAACTAAGAAAGCTCATATGGATCTGAATTTAACTTGATAACCATTTGCCAGCGCCTACCATGATGTGGTTATTGTATGGGGAAGACCTTGGTCATTTTATTTTATTTCATTTTTTATATTTTGTTGTGGCTGGTGTTAATGATGTCAATCAAATTGCAAACAGTGGCTTAAATATTTTATTCTTGTAAGCTGTGCAATTCTTCGAATTAAAAAGTTGATTGGTGTTTTATTTTGCTTGATCAGCTCTTGCAAATTGTTGCTGCTCTGTCTAAAAAGTTGGTCGTCTTTGTTACCCATCACCACGGAGATCATGTTGATGGTAAGATATGTAAAAATGTTGTAACATGCACTTTAGGATCATAACTTACACTTCGCCTGAACTCTTAAATATCACCTTTTCTACTTTGGTTCTGATTTGCTGTATCGTGGTTTGTTTCAGGCCTTTCTGTGATCCAAAAATGCAATCCTAATGCAACTTTATTAGCACATGAGAACACAATGTGCCGCATTAGGAAAGGTTATAATTACTACAGCATTGTGATAATATCATTTTGTTATGTAGTGTTTAAATATATGACATCTGTAAAAAAATGTTCTTTTTCTTTGTATCATAAGCATCAATTTTAAATAGTAATATAATGTCCATGAATCAACTGCTCCTGGGTTAATAAACATTATTTTCAATCTCATTCACTTCATGGAAGTTTAGTAGACACCATATATTTTGCAGATGACTGGTCGCTTGGTCACATCTCAGTTTCTGGAGGAGAAGACATTTGCATTGGTGGTCAGAGATTGAATATCATTTTTGCTCCGGTAATTCTTTCTATGTGATTTGTTTGGAATTTGTAGTTGTGAGATGATAAACCAAGTTTCATCAAAATTTGTGTTCTTCATATTTCGTGCATGTTGGTAGAACTGGCTACTTATTCGCCCAACCCATGAAAGAAGGCCTACTTTTTAATTATTAGCTGAAATATAGAGTTTTCTTCAAACAGGGACATACAGATGGGCATTTGGCACTGCTTCATGTCGAAACTCACTCGTTGATTGTAGGTGATCATTGTGTGGGGTAAGATTCTTAGAAGACTGCACTTATTCATTAAAAATAGATTCTTGATGGGACCGTGTTATCATCTTGAGGGCAGTCTTAACCATGTGATTTATAACTAAGGAAATGATGCTATGATGGAATTGCGGAGGGCTTATCATTTCCATGATTTCAAATCATATGTCAATAAAAAAGGAAATCATTGTTGTGGAGCCAAAAAGAAAACTGCCCTTGACATTTGTATATTTATGCATTGCATTTTTGTGTAATTGGAAAGAAAATGAAGGCTATGGATAAATTTTATATAATCATGTTGTCTGTATTTTCTCCTCTACATTAGTGACTGTTTGCACATGTTTGTGAGTGAAGACATGGAAATTGATAATTGGTTCATATGATGAATAAAAAAGAACTCCCAGTTAGGATAGCCAAACAGTCGTTTCAAATTTACTATGAAGCTGTAATTGAGACTTGAAAGGATTTCAATCTTTTAAATGGGAGTTTTTTTCCCACTTTCAAGTTCCCCCGATGTGGCATTCTATTTTTTTTTTCCTGATGAACAAAGCACTCAGTTCCAGTATTCAGTTGCATATAAACTCTCTGGAGCAAATCCCCCGCCCCCTGCACGCCCAGGTGCAACAGCCGCACATAAGCTGTTCTTGAACAGGCTCGCCTACGCCCCCTCAAAATTTTCAAAAATTCATCATGCTCCCAGCAGTTTTGCATATTTTTCATATTGATCCTTGTGATATTCTAATTTGGTCCCTCTGAATTTTTTCCTTTAAAGTCGTATTATATTTAACTTAGCCTCCCAACAATTTTACTCACCTTCTGCCATTGCACATACCCGCACAGAAGAACCTAGCATTTATGTAGTTTTTGTTCTAATTATTTCATATTGCTCTCTAGGATCTGCGTTCCTAATGTATTTGTGGGTTTGTTGCAGCCAAGGAAGTGCCCTCCTGGACGTTGCTTCTGGTGGAAATATGGCCGTAAGTAGATAATAAGCCACAATGATACAACTACATTATTAATCCCGTGCTTTAATATATGCACTGCTAACAGGAGTTAAATTTGCTTGTTCCATCAATCTAATCCTGTTGTTTGTTTCATTGTTGTATTGATATGTTCTTTTGTATTACAATGGTGTTTGACTAAAGAATATGTGATATAGAATAGCCTTTGAATTTGAAAATTAATGGTTGTTCTGAAATGGATACGGGTGGACTAGTAATTGAGAAGATCAGAGATTTGTTTTCCAGAGAGATTTAACTGATCCAGGGCAAGAGTGGGGCTGGAACAGAATTTACAGAAACCTTAGAGTCCCACTAAGGCCTTCTAATAGAAAGTTTGGTTAGTTGATATTTTTAGATTTTGTGGTATGCAGTTCATGAGGTTGCTAAATCAGTCAAACTGTAATGGAAAAATGGAATGTAATATAATAATAATATTCAAATAACTTGCCTCTGTCCAAGTTTTTATATACATAGAATCTATAATTTGAACATCTTAGTGAAGAGGTTTGTTGTTTATGCAGGATTACTTCCGATCTACTTACAAATTTATTGAGCTTGCCCCACATGTCTTGATCCCAATGCATGGAAGAGTTAATTTGTGGCCAAAGCACATGCTTTGCGGATATCTAAAGTATGAATAAATCATTTTCCTTTCTTTAGCCGCCACAGTGTATTATTGTGCTTTTCGTTAAGCTTTTTATATGAGATTTGGCTATTGCAGGACGATAGAGACTTATCTTTACGAGTTCAAATTAGGAATTTTTCTTTTCTCTGTACATTAGTAAGATCTCAGGATGGACTATTTTGAGTTAGAAAACAATACTTTTATCTAGTTTAGACTTGCAATTTCATGTAAGGTGCACACGCTGTTCAATTTTGGTTCACCAAGCTGTATAAATTGACCAATACTCTTACTAGTTAGCCAACTCAATATTGTAGCTCGCTAAACAATAATGATTATGAAGAGTTGTATAATACTAAATTGCATTTTTTTTTCTTTTATTCCACAGGAACCGTAGAAGTAGAGAATTATCCATCTTGGAAGCTATAGAAAATGGAGCTAAGACATTATTCGACATAGTTGCCGATGTATATTCGGGGGTTGATCGCAGTCTTTGGTACCATGCTGCATCAAATGTGAGACTTCATGTGGATCATTTGAATCAACAAAATAAGTTGCCGAAGGTAATTTCTTCCACCTTTATGTTACAATTTTTTCCCCCTTTCAATGCATGTATGAATGGCTGTACAGGATGGTTCTAGTTTCTCTGTGTATTCATTCATAGGCCAATAGTCCCTATGCTTTCTTTTCATACTCATAAAGGACTTAGGCAAATTTAAAATAAAAAAAGAAGTTAACGATTCTCAGTTACACTAAAAGGCTTATTATGGACAGTAGGGGATAATAGCTGGATACATACGGAACTTGTATGTTTTGGACAGGATATAACCTCTGGCGATAAGATGAGTGCATATTGGGAAAAAGGAGGGGCGGGGTTTGATTGATATATCTATTTTATGGTTTGTGACCTTGACTATAGAGAATATCCACATAATCTTGTAGCAGCAATCGTATGTATAGTACCTGTATGTCCATGGAAGCGAAGGGTTAGATCTTTATCTTTAAATTTTCAAGCAGGTGCATTTGCTAACAGATGTTTTTTTGAACACATGATTACCTCAGTGTATTTTTTGCCCTGAGCTTCTGATAATCCACATGAAACTGGCTGTATCTGCTCACCTGCTCAAGTTATTTACCTTTTTTGTGTGAGATTCATACTGTTATGGAATTTTAGCAATTCCTTGTGTCTTGGAAAATTTGGAAACAGCAATGCTGTATAGGATAACGATTAGAAATTAGTGAAATTTGCTAAATTCCAACTATTCCTCGGAGAGTGTGCAGGGCTTCTCTGTAGACACTTTCAATTGCAGTTTGATTGCATTTGCTGAGAAGGTGGGTAAAATTGAGCCCAAGTGAAGAGAGCTGCTGTGTCTGGCACATTCGCCCACTACATCTCTTAGGTCGGACCCCTTCCCTTGAAATTCTCCGTAGTCATTCAACTATGTGGACCTTATACTATGAAATATCACTCTTGTAATCTGAGAAATAAAAGATTGCTTGCAATGTAGATGGATACTTGGTAGCGGGACTGATTAGAGAAATAAACTATGAAATATCACTCTAGTGCTGACCTTATAAAGAAAGGCCCATTTATGATACAAGGTGCTTCTACGAAGTCACTCGTTGATATTGATAAGGATGGCTATGATGTTCAATTTCTCGGCAACAGAAGTACTTGGCTTTACAAAGCTTTAAACATGTGGGTTAACCAATCTGAGTATCTCCTTAATTGAGAAGGATTTCGGCATCCATATACTAAGGATAACATGCACTACATATTGCCCCAGCTCTATATAAATGTAATGTGAAATTCTAAGTAATTTTTTTTTATGTGATCTTGATGAGTGGATATCTCTCTTAGTCTTAGTGTTACCGCAGTCATGGACATTCAGGTTGTATTCAAGTGCTACCATGTCGCTACTTGTGATGAATGATGTTGAAGTGTTGCCATGTCGTATGAAATGAAACTAGTACTCTTGATCTTGAACCCCCCACAGTGAGATAATCTTCCACTGAATAGAATGGCACGATTATTGAACCAACTCTCTCAGATTAATATGTTTTGATGATTATGAAACATCTTGCTATTTTGTTTCTGAGTTAATTGTGTTGAGCTGTTGTGCTAGGGTTTGGACCTAAATGGTGTTTATGGACGCGTCAAACTATGATCACTCAATCTCAACAGTGCCGGTTTGAGGAGCTCTCTCTTCCCCGATAATAATTTATTTACTTTCATTTAGAAATTCATCAATGTATTCAATTAGAGATTCTACATGTTGATATTGTATGAATAAAATTCCTTCAGAGAACATGGAAGCACGGGTATATAGAAGAAATTTATATCGTTTTCTTTATCCAGAAGCATAGTTTTAAAATCTTTCCTTTGCTCTCTGGTTTTCACACCTCTTCTAATCTTCTTGTTTTTTCTTAGTTTTGCCTAATATGTCATGTGCTAAGCTTCTCTTTTTTTCTCCCTCTCTCTCCTAATAATTTATTCCAAATTTCACATTGAACAAACCTCTAGCATGGTAAATGCTTCGGCCTTCACTGATTTCACTGTCCAACACATGATATTCTTGATCCTCTCCCTGCTTTATTCACGCATGGGAGTGTGTGATGGATCCAGAGCCACAACATCCATACCTTTCAATCAGTAACACCCCACAGCCAATAGCAGTAAATCAATCCCAACTTTTCCTTCATTTCTCAGAAAATCAGGTATGTCTTGAAATTCACGCTTCTAATCCTCCCAGTTCTGGCATTTCCCATGTGCTCAAGCAACATTTACCTTGCTCTTTTTTTAACGTCTCGGGCCTTCCCAAATTCTCCGATCACGCTGTCTTGGTTTAAAGGTTTAAAAACATCGCTGATTTGAATAGAAGAAAATCAAACCATTTTGTAGGTGGTACAAGTTTTAAGCTAGAGACAGGGAGGTAGGGAGGGAAATGAAGCAGTGTAAGATCACTGTGTTTCTAAAAGACCTGTCCATACGTTTTAGAAAAGAAGTTAGAGAAGGCAGTCTTCAAGCTACAACCACTGTAGTTTTATGTTTGTCAATGGTGTCATTTGTTGTGATTCTTGCAATGTTCATAAATAATAATGTCAAGAAATATCTGGTATCCGAAGATTATTCTTACTATCAGTTGGCTACTTTAACCCCACTATCATCTGGGTCTCCATGTCCATATTTTCTTTGCAACTCTTTTTTATCTCCTCCTTCCTTGCAACCATCGCAATTTCCAATGACAAGCTTGAGAGACTGGGTAACTCCAAAGGAACTGTGTCATTCTATGAATGACAAGGAGCTATTATGGCGAGCCTCAATGGTGCCACATATTGATGAATACCCTTACAATCGTACACCAAAGGTTGCATTCATGTTCTTGACCAGAGGGAGTCTGCCTTTGGCCCCACTTTGGGAAATGTTCTTCAAGGGACACGAAGGTCTCTACTCAATCTACCTCCACAAGTCACCGGAATTCACAAATCAACACCCTGAATCATCAGTCTTCTACCAGCGTCAGATACCAAGCAAGGTCATAACTCATAAATTTATTCTTGCTTTCAGTTCGTATATGTATTGACAGGCAAAACTTGGCCTCCCAAAGGAAGTAGAAGAATATTATAGGCTTTAATTTTTTTGATATGCATATATCCAGTGCATTTAAAGTGTTTCTTGCAGCCAGCTGAATGGGGGAGAGCAACTATGATAGATGCTGAGAGACGTTTATTGGCCAATGCTCTACTCGACTTCTCCAATGAAAGATTTGTACTGCTCTCCGAGACTTGCATTCCAGTATTCAATTTCAGCACAATCTACAACTACCTTATGAACTCAAACCAAAGCTTCCTAGGTTCATTTGATGACCCAAGACACACGGGGCGTGGTCGATACAACAAGAGAATGCGGCCAACTGTGACATTATCTGATTGGCGTAAAGGTTCCCAGTGGTTTGAAGCTCACCGCAAGGTTGCGATCGAGATGATATCTGATGTGAAATACTATCCTGTTTTTAGAGATCATTGCAGGCCTCCGTGTTACATGGATGAGCACTACTTCCCAACTCTAGTAACCAAAATTTCCCCTGAGCTGAACTCAAATAGGAGCATCACTTGGGTTGATTGGTCTGGTGGTGGATCTCACCCTACAAGATTTGTGAGAAAGGATGTCTCTGAAGCATTCTTGAATCAGATCAGGAATGGGTTTAATTGTACATATAACGGTGGCATCACCACAGTTTGCTTCCTTTTTGCAAGGAAGTTTCATCCAAGTACTCTAGACTCTTTGCTAAGGATAGCTCCAGGATTGCTTGGTTTTCGCTCTTAATTAGAAACCTCATGATGTCTAGCTATTTTAAGAGCAATTAATACAATTCGATCAAGAAGCAAAACTAGTGGGATGATTTTAATTATAACAAAATCACGAATAAAATGACTCCTTAGTGACAAAGATAATTACAGTTGCATAGATAGGATTCGGATTACACAGGAACCAAAAAAATGGTTGTATTTCAGATTTTACCATGGTTATACCTTGTTTTCCTCGGTCAGAGGGTTACTACCATTATCCTCATACCCAACCTGATCTTTTACATTGATTTTCTTCTTCTTCTTTTTACCATGGTTGTATTTCAGATTCTCACATCCTGAGGGACCCGTCATTTATATTTTCGGGGAGAACTTCTTGTTTGGATTTGAAGTTCAGATTTCAGAAGACCACTTCAGCTGAATGACGTTCGAAGGCTGCCCATTTCTCAACTCGCAAGTTACTCGCCGGCTATTTCAATGAAAGCTTTTGGGCCAGTTGAAATGGGCTACCATGGCTGTTCGAGGTTTAAGAGAATATTAAGGCTTGATTTTGTGGCCCATTCCCATTAATAAAATATGGTTTAAACTTGTAAGAGTGACTTTGTTTTGTTTTTGCCGTAGTGTTTTCATGAAAATTGATTTTTTATTATTTTAAATTAAATTTTTTTTAATATTTTTAAATTATTTCGATAAGCTGGTATCAAAAATAAATTTAAAAAATAAAAAATAAATTATTTTAATATATTTTTAAATAAAAAGCAACAACTACTACTTCAATGTAAAATAAAATTTTTTGATATAATTATAGAGCGATAGAGAATTTCATTAAGAATTCAAATGGGACAAGTAAGAAACTAATTTACCTAGTTGTTTGTGTCTGAACTTATTCTAGTTATTTCCATTCTCAAAGAAATCAAAATCATTAATATGCAAAAAAAGGGGAAGTTTCGTTGCAGGTAACAATTAATGATAGTGATAATTCTAAGAAAGATGGTGATGGGCGGTGAGAATATTCACCCCGTCATGGACAATATAAAATCTCTGTTCCAATTAAATTAGACATAAGGGCTATTATTTTTCTTTGTTTTCCTTCCCTTTTTCTTCTCAGAATCTTCCTACAAGAACTATTAAATGGAGGAACACGTGATTTCTTAAACCAACCGCGCTGTGCTGATGCATTCCGGTGGCCACTCCATGATGTTAGGAGTGATTTAGGGTTTAATATTCTTTCTTGAACGGTCAGCATGCAACGCTGGCAATGATTTCTTAGTCAATTGCATGAATAATAAAATTAATTCTCTTGGTCTGGTCCCTGTAGGGTGGCCAACTCTCCCATGGCAGCCCTTCACTGATTACCAACAACTCACAAGACGTGTATGTTGAGCCAACTTGTAAAGAACCTTCCTTCTATGCAAATGTATTAACTGGCGGGCCGGCGGCCTCTCATTCTTAGTTGCCAACGCTGTGCTGCTAAAATTATTCTTCAAAGTCAAAAGGGCCTTTAAGCTTTCCAAATTCAGACAAGGTCAGAGTTGGTAACTAGCTAGCACACATATGTTACTTTAATTGCCCCTACCAAGTTATTCATTTCGAAGAAAAAAAGAAAAAAAAAATAGAAGAGAGAAGGTATAATGCTAATTCTATATATTATATATTTTAAATAAATAAATTATTGAATGAATAAAACCAACTTATTCAAGGCATGAGATTTTCTATAAATGAGCTTAGAAAAAAAAAAAAAAACTAGCTGTATCTTGTGGAGACAAAAACAGCTTGCTTCTGAATTATTCCACGTGGTTTCTTTTTTAATGTTTGAACACGATGGATTCCCTGTTGAAAGAGAGAAAAAGTCGTAATTTTCATTATTAAAAAAAAAAAAAAAAGAAGTCGTGATTTTAAAACAATGAACCAGAAAGCCACCGTCATGAAATGGGGTCGCACCACAAATTTAAGCCAACGGCATCTCATCTTCTGATTTCCACACCACTCTCTAGAGATTTCCCGTCTCTCCTTCTCTCTCCCTCTCTCAAAAGTCATCAAAATTGTCATTTCTTCCTTGAAATTCTCCATTAAATATGCTTGATCGCCTTTGCTTTAAGAAGTTCCCCATCTATCTTTGCATGCATATATATATATATATATGTAATAGTTAGCGTCTCGTATTAATTTCTTTTTATTAGCTTTTAATTTACACAAACTTCTAACAAACAACTCTACTTATCGTCACATCTATCTGTGTGTTTGGTGGCCATCGATCCCTTCTAGCACTGCTTACAACAAACGTTTGTTTGACAGTATCATTTATTCTTAAGATATCATCATTTTTTCCAACTGACATCTCTTGTGCTCGAAGGAAAGAACTGCTTATTGGATCAATAAAAGAATAATCCTGAAGCCTTCGCAAGCAAGACTACCACTACCCCTACTTTAGTTCTTTCGAGTTATTGAACTCTTTCCTTTCACATATCAAATTAAAGCAACCAATTACCATGAAGGGTCAAACTCAAAACCAGAATCTGGTCACTGCATTTACAAAGCTGTTCAATGCCCAGTTGCAACTCATCAATGTCCTTTCTCTCTTCTTTTTATTTGGCTGTGGTCTTGCCACCGGAGTCATTCTTAGTTCCTATCTCAACAACATATCATTCAATCTACAAGTCAGTCATTTCTCTTTTTCTACCACTACCACAACAGCATCGCCAACATTCAAGCTGCCTCCTCGCGTAGGCTTGAAAGAATATCTGAAGGTGCCTGATGTTAAGCATGATATGGATGAAAAGGAATTGCTGTGGAGAGCTTCCGTGACTCCAAACATACGTGAGTTTCCATTTGATAGAGTTCCGAAGGTTGCTTTTATGTTTTTGACAAAGGGGCCAGTTTTGATGGCTCCACTGTGGGAGAAATTCTTCAAGGGGCATGATGGGTTGTACTCAATTTATGTGCATTCAAGTCCATCTTACAATGAATCAGAGCCCGAAAGTCCTGTGTTTCATGGCAGAAGAATTCCCAGCAAGGTTAGTTAATTTATCGCATAATTTCGTGTGGCTTAATCATGTGAATTTAGCATTTCTTATCCAATTGTTTTGATCCTTAGCATCCATGTCCTACATCTATTGCACAAATTATTAATTAATGATTGATATTTTTTTTCTTAATAGCAATACTTGATTGATTAAAGCCCTTTTTGATTTCTATCAAAAAAGAAAAGGATTAGAAGCCTTAGGATATATATATATACATATAGCCATACGCGCGTGAGAAACTACCTAGGTTGTTTCCTAGAAGAGATAAAATGAATGCCTTTTGTATCACACAGTAGACTGGAGATCAATAGAGATCCATTTCTCCACTCAATGCAGGTGTATGAGAAATTGCCATTTAGCTAAAAAACAAAGGAGGTCATGCCAATCTCAAGCACCGCTCCTCTCTAAACAAAATCTCTACCGCCACAAATATGTACTCGTTTACATATCAAATTTAGCACAGTAATAAATAAGCACGCGCACACAGCATGTACATTAAGGTTCTATATATGATGACCCATTCCTAGCCATTTTAAGTTGAAGTGGAATTTGTTCAGTGACATGTTGTTTGTTGTCCATGGGATTCATGAAGGTCTTGACATAAGAATATTAATGAAGGTCTAAAAGATCTAATCAACAGAAAAACAGCGTAAAAGAAAGATCTAGTTGTCTGCGTGAATTATTAGACTGCTTTTTCTTGATATTCTATAGCACAGTTTCTACGGTTCTTTTTTGTTAATTATGGTTGCTCAATTTCCTGCTTACGTGCCATGATGCAGGTTGTTCAATGGGGAAATGCAAACATGATTGAAGCTGAAAGACGACTATTAGCCAATGCACTCCTTGACATTGCTAACCAACGTTTTGTTCTCCTCTCGGAATCATGCATTCCACTCTTTAACTTCTCCACTGTCTACACTTACCTAATGAACTCAACCAAAAGTCACGTGGAGTCCTATGTCTTAGAAGGTCCAGTAGGTAATGGCCGATATAGTCCACGGATGAGACCTGGGATCAAAATCGACCAATGGAGGAAAGGCTCACAGTGGTTCGAAATAGATCGAGACCTTGCCATTGAAATTGTCTCGGACCGAAAATATTTTCCCCTATTCCAAAAGTACTGCACGGGACAATGTTACTCTGATGAGCATTACTTACCAACATTTGTGACTATGAAGCATTCGAAGAGGAATTCAAATAGGACTTTGACTTGGGTTGACTGGTCCAGAGGTGGGCCTCATCCTGCTAAGTTTTTAAGGACAGAGGTGACCATTGAGTTTTTGGAGAGGATGAGAAGTGGCAGCAAATGTGTGTATAATGGGAATCACACCAACACTTGTTTCTTGTTTGCAAGGAAATTCTGGCCTAATGCTCTAGATAGGCTATTGAGGTTTGCTCCCAAAATCATGCATTTCAACTCATAGGTTTACAGAATAGTTTCATTCTTTATTCATTTGTATAAATGTTGCATATTCCCTCTCGAAGAGCTTGGAGTTTACAGCTCTATGATTCTTTATTCCTTCATGTTACAAGATATAAAACATGGAAATTTTTAGGTTTTTCCCTTGCATGTATTTACATGTGCTCCGCTTCAATAATATTAATCCTAATTAATAGAAGCACTAATTTTATTTATGTAGCTCAGATTTTGTTACTAATTCATTGTTCTTTTGATGAACATTGTTGATACCATATAGCAGCAATGGTGAAAGCAAAACCTGTCGTCATGGTTCGCGCAGTAAAAAAGGACAGTACAAATCTATCAGAAATTCATAATCATCTGCTAATTTGTTTTTTGAATGTTTCTAATTAAATCACAGTCCAATTGATGATTGCTGGTTAAGTTTACCGAAGCCTGGATACTCAGAGCATTCCCCTGCTGCTGCTGCTCTTTTCTCTTCATGCTTTCACAACAAATGCATTCATTCATTTTTGGAAAAATTAACATGAAAATGACTGCCATCTCCAAGATTTCATCACATGTTCAAGAGGGCTTGTTGACTGTAACATAAACAGTTGTGTTTAGGCCCTTCGGGGCCAAAATGACCCAATTTTAGGGGGGGGGCGGGGGGGGGCGCATTTAAAAAGCCCTGACAATCAACCAAATAATGCCTGCCCCATACGTCTACTACCAATTGATTCCATTCGATCTTGTAGGCTTACCTTCAGGTCTGAAATGCAGTTTTCAAACCAAGCCCTCATACCATTAGCAGAAAAGAATGATTAAATTGAAGTGCACATTCCACAATGATTAAAAATTAAGATTCCATGGCCC
Source organism: Populus trichocarpa (assembly GCF_000002775.5). NCBI lineage: Eukaryota > Viridiplantae > Streptophyta > Magnoliopsida > Malpighiales > Salicaceae > Populus > Populus trichocarpa. The sequence continues at coordinate 13,963,016 of NC_037294.2, read as the reverse complement.
AAAGAAGAAGAAAAGAGATTCTGTCCAGGATATAACAATTAAATACTCCCATTCATGAATATTTTATGCAGATGAACATGGCAATCGCCTCAAGATAAGAGGCTTTATGCAGATGAACATGGCAATCGCCTCAAGATAAGAGGCCACTAGTGATTAAAGAAATGTAGGGGATTGGCCATCCCTGTCTAAGTGATCAATTTCATGATTACGAGAACATCATTGGTAGAACAAATTTCATCAACTCTTTGCCGCTCTTTTAGCATAAACGGCCTAAAGAGAAACATATCCTCCGATTCATTGAATCTAACAAAAAAAATAACATGGCAAAACTCAATAATGCAGGAAAATTAAACCCACCATGATTTACATCAAACCCCAGTACTCTTAGTTTATAACTGAATAAACTGCCCTTCTCCTTCTGCGACAAATTGTTCAATCACTGGCCAGCTCCACTAGTCTCTTCGGACAAGCAAGGAGAATCAGAGACAGAGTCAAAGGTGTCGTGACATGGAGACATTTCGACCCCGCGTATCTCCTCAATCATCCTAACCACGTGGCCCATCCTAGGCCGATGATCAGGAGATGGAGTTGTACAAGCCAATGCAATTTGAAGTAGGCCCACCATCTCCTCCTCAATATCCTTATACCTCATCAGCTCCAAATCAAACACCTCAGCCGTCCACTCCTCCCTCACCACAGATTGGACCCACCTTGGCAAGTCCACAGGCCCACCATACCCATTTCCAGGCCCAGCACCACAATCCACTATAGAAGGGCATTTCCCTGTTAAAATCTCCAATAGCAAAACCCCAAAGGAGTACACGTCAGATTTTTGGGTCTGTTTTCGACCGTCAGATGTTGCTTCGGGAGCGCGGTAGCCATTGGATCTTGGGGCAGAATTAGTAGAAGATGCAAAGAGAGTGAGCCCAAAATCTGAGACACGGGCATTGCCTGCCTTGTCTAAAAGGATGTTTGTGGATTTGATGTTACCATGGACGAGTTTAAGAGCTTTGCATGAGTTGTGCATAAATGCTAACCCACGGGCTGCTCCAGCTGCTATTTTTAGCCTAGTAGTCCAGTCCAGTGGGGTTCTTCCTGGTCCTCTGTTACCTGTCGGGATACATAATTAGGCATATTTTCCCACAAATTTAATAATTTTACACTAAACAAGAAGAGTTGGGTTGTGTATCATTCAGGGGTGTCTCCCTCATGTAATGTCAGCATCAGATGTTTGAGATAAGAGTCCCGAACAATTTGGGTCCAAGAGTATCTTAAAATTGGCTTGATCTAAACCACCGACCCAATAGTGACATTAGGTCATGGTTATGATGTGATTAAAGAGCCTAAAATAAGAGAAATCATTGCCCCGTTAACCTATACTCACACACTAGATTCTTGAGTCACCCTAAAACACACTAGTATAGCTTGGCTAATGGCTAACGAGGTTAATTTTTGGTCTTATATTCGCTGGAAAAGGAAACAGACCAAAAGGAAAAGGATGGTCGAGAAAACACAATTATCTGTAGTGTTGTCCACTCCTGCTATATCCCAAATCACGATCAAGCTCATAAGCTGAACTTTTCTGTCAAATATTTATAACTGCTCCCTTGTCCGTCATGAATAATGGCTATAACAGTAACTATGCATGGACCCCACCCCAAATACACCTTACTATTCAGGGGCGAGAGCCAGCCTTGCAACCATTGGATTTACTACCAAGAAAGAAAGAATTCATCAAAACTACTCGACTGAGGTCTGCTTCCAATGCAGTGGTAGCACAAGCACAACAGCATATCAGGCCCCATACTATCAGCCAGATGTCCAATTCCATAAAAAACAAAGCGAAAAAATTCAGAGGGGCCCGCTAAAAACCAACCTATACCTACTAAAACCTACCCCGCGTGTTGGACTCCTCCGGCTGCACTCTCCCTTCCCACCAGGGCATGATCCCAAAATAATTTGTAAATTTTTCATGGTCCACAATCTAAAGCAGTTCCTAGAGCCCCAAACAATCAAGAACGATCATCAAAAGAATCTAAACAAAGCGAAAAAATTCAGAGGGGCCCGCTAAAAACCAACCTATACCTACTAAAACCTACCCCGCGTGTTGGACTCCTCTGGCTGCACTCTCCCTTCCCACCAGGGCATGATCCCAAAATAATTTGTAAATTTTTCATGGTCCACAATCTAAAGCAGTTCCTAGAGCCCCAAACAATCAAGAACGATCATCAAAAGAATCTAAACAATAAAAGAACAATAGCAGCTAAAGAAAGGAAACAGAGAAACCGAAACGATATGGTAATGGAAACACAGAGAAAATTGAGCAAAAACGTAATGCAACGTACCATGAAGAAGCCAAAACAAGCTCCCATTTGGCATGTAATCATAGACCAGCAACTTCTCTTCTCTAGCGAAGTAATAAGACTTAAAACTAACCAAATTAGGATGTCTTAATCTCCCTAAAACCTCCATATGTTGCTCCAACTCTCTTTTCCCTCCAACATTAGCATCCTTAAGCCTTTTCACTGCCACCACATTCCCATCATCAAGGACTGCTTTGTATGCGGTTCCAAACCCGCCTTTCCCTAACATCTCTGCTGAAGCTCTAAGTAAATCTTCAAGCTCAAACCTTTCCACCCCTTCAAAGAACACCATCCTTCCCCTCTCAAAGCCCGGCTGGTTCGGGTAAGGGCTCGAAGAGTAAACAATCTTCTCGGTTTCTAACAGCTTTGAGCCCTTCCCATTTCGCATTTTGGCTGCGTAGTTGCGCCAGAAGTAACAGTAGAGAAGGAGAGAAACCACGGCAAGAATTAAAATATCCCCTAATATAATGGCTATTAGGGCTAATGGGCTTATTTTGGTTGATGTTTTGCTGATTTTGTGGTTAGTGTTTGTTGGTTTGTTTGGTGCTACTACTGAGCTTGGTGTTGAAGAAACTATGCTTGTTGGGTTAGTTCCAGGCAACAATGGAGACGCTATAGCCCCATCGGATCCGGGTCTTGTCGGGTCGGAAGCTAAACTTTTACAAGCCTGTAACGGGGATCCACAAAGACCAGCAGGGAGGCTTTGAGCGAAAGCGGATTCAGGGAAACCCGATAAAGATTTGGGTATTTCACCGGATACCCGGTTATTAGAAACGTTAAAGTCTTGCAAGCTTGGTAAATTCAAGCTAGAAATGGACCCAGTAAACTGATTCTCTTCAAGCCTTAAAGTCAACAGATGAGTCAAACGGTTGACAATCACCGGAATGTTACCGGAGAAGTTGTTGTGAGACAGATCCAAACGGTAAAGTCTAGAAAGAGAGGGGACAGAAACAGGGAAGGTACCAGAGAAGTGATTGTGAGATAAAAAGAGAAGCTTTAACGCACTGAGGTTAGATATGTTTTGAGGTATGGGACCTGAAAGATTGTTTCTTTTGAGGCTTAAGACTCGAAGCTGAGTGAGAGAGGTTAAGGTCTGCAAAGAGCTGCCTTGAAGGTTAAGGTTTTCGAGGACAAGACGAGAGACTCGGTCGTTGAGACAAGCAATGCCCGTCCAGGTACATGGGTTGGTGCTGGAGTTCCAGTCTTGGAGCTTGTTATCTGTGTCTGACAAGGTTTTGAATTGCAGAAGAGGTTCTGAATCTGGGTTGGAAGAAGCTTGGAGAAGAGAGAAATGAAGAGATATTAAGAAGAAAGTTGTCATGTATGGAAATAGAAAAATGGGTTTTGCTAGTGCCATTGTTGAGGATCTGCAAGAGCAGAGAGAGTAGGGAGCAAGTGAGGGGAGTGAGGAGGATTGTTTGTAGCTTGTAAGGGAGACAGGTGAGAGTTGAGGGTGTGATTAATGGAGAGGTGAAGGGGTTACCTCCTTAAGTAAATGACAAGTAAATTAAATTACTAATAATTAACAATCTTCATTTCTACTAGAGATGATTTGAGGTGGATGGAACAAACAAGCAGAGTGAACTGAAAGGCATGTAACGGATGTACTGCAAGGTTAAATTTTGATTGAAAAGACTTCACTGCACTTCTATTCCTATTAGAGTAACGCTCTGGAGTTAATTTTTGTAAATTAATTTTATTAATTATACTTCAAACCAATTACAATGGCTAAACTGGAGTAACTGCTTACTAATTATTCTTATTAATGTTGAAGTTTGTAGAATCCCTTTTGATTTTTAAGTTAATATACATAGTTTAGTGTTTGCAAGTGTGATATCTTCTATTTTTCAATGTTTTTTAAAAGTGTGTTTTATTTAAAAACATTAAATTTATATTTTTCTTAGTATTTTTTTGGTAATTTTAATGTGTTGTTGTTAAAAATATTAAAAAAATCTGAAAACTGAAAAGTAATTATTTTAATATATTTTTCAATTAAAAAATATTAAAAAAGACCATCATGCACTATAAAAACAAAAATATATATAGAATGATTGAAATTTAAGATTACACAAATAGATCATGTTGTGATTTTTATATTTAAATATTAAAATTAATCAATATATAAATATACCACCTTGTTAATAAAACCAATAAAATAAAAATAAATAGAATGGAAGACCTGAGCTAAATTCTCATTTCTCCCATCTAAATCAATATCTTGCTGTTAAACAATAACCAATCATGGTAAAAAGCCCTGATTTTGTATTGTTATGATTTATTAATCGTTATCTTCCGTAATCCGTACCTGCAAGATATCCTGACACGCGTGGCTTTTACCTTTTCAGTATTGCTATTTACTGGAGTACGTTTTCTGTTTTGCGTGTGAAAAATGTTTTTAAGAATTATTAAAAAGCTTTATTTGCTTTAAATTAAAACAATTCTTATAATTTTATATTATTTTTTACATGATAATATCAAAAATATTTAAATAATAATAATTTTAAATCTTTTCAAAATAAAAAATACTTTAAAAATAACTATTTATCATAGCAGGCATGAAATCACTGAAATTAACCCCCTTTGATATTGTATTTCAAATGAAAGTGGGGTAAATTTTGGAAAAAAATTGTTTAAAATTAATTTTTATTATGTTTTTAAATCATTTTAATATATTAATATAAAAAATAATTATTTTCAAATATTTTTAAATAAAACATATTTTAAAAAATAATTACACTACAGCCCTCTTAAACACTCTAATTTTTTCTTAATTCTAAGTGGCTAGTAGCCCAGTAGAGTAGAGTGAGCTCTCAACTTTTTTGACTGAAACGGGAAGTTGTCCGTATTATCCAGCAAGTAGATGACCAATTTGCTGTGGACATATACAGCTTTTGACAGACAAGACAGGAATTATTTGGTTCATCTTTTTGTTTAACTTGTTACCATCAATGCATGTCTTCTTTTGAAGTCATGAGATTATGGAAGAAAGGTAGGGGTAATATTGTGATTTCGATTCAAAAAAGGGCACAAGTTAAGCTAGCAGCGGCACGAATAAAGAGCGCAGCTTTGGCTTGGCTTTGGTTTTCGAATTTGTTGCCATTTTAAGCTTTTGCTTTTGCTTTCGCTTTTCATCTTTTTCGCAAAAAACCGGTCTGCTGGTCATCTCTTGCTTAGACCACGGGTTTCCACTCTCTAGTTTATGCTTCCTGCCACGTGGTGCGTTAACGACTGGCTCCTTTGCACATCGATGAAATGCATCCCTTCCACTCTACAATCATGCAATATCGCGGTAGGTTAATTTTGGTATGGTAAGAACAAGTCCCCTTTCAATTGAATCTTCGACATGTCATGTACACTGACTAATATATTCACAATACAATATTTTTTATACCCTTTTAAGAGTTTGAATCTTGGATAATAACGCAGTGAACATACTAAATTATTAAACAAATTGAGTTTCCAGAATTACTCACTGCATGCCAGTCTAGCTTATGCTATTAGAATACTAGCAAAAACAAACAAACAGGGCACAATTTGTCTCGGAGACCGGCATTTCTTGCTTTATTATTTGAATATCCGTGTAATCGATAGGAGGAGGCCGTATATTAAAACTACGGTAGACTGGCACACTATTCCTTGCACCTTGCACGAAGCAGGCAGGAATTCATTAATAAAATATTGAATACATGTGCAGTTTGCCGATAGCTTTATTTTCTCATGTCTCCGATGTTGAATGCAATCGATTACTGGCTTTCGTTTTCCAATGCAATCGAGTATAAGAAAATTGGAAGGAGAATTTTGTCTTGGGGTTGGGGATGGACCATGGAGCCTTCGACTTCTACTCAAATTTGCTCGGTAGGGCACAGCATTTGAGTGGGGCTATAGTAATAATTGATGGAGAGCGTCAAAGGCGTTTGTTTCAGTGGGACGGTCAACCGGGCTGCAAGGTTGTTCATGAAATTACATTATTTTTCAGCTCGGTAAAGAAGCTCGTTTCTGGTCCAATGATCAAGACAAGGTTGTAACTCCATTCCAAACCAGTGCGTCGTGCGCGGGAGATTGCTAAGGACTTATTTTGGTATCCTCGATGATTTTTTATTCTTTCTTTTCATTTTTTTTTAAAAAAACTATTCGCTTAAAACGACGACAGTCAAGTTGCCAAAACTTTAAAGAAGAAACGAAACGAAGTGGTTTTCAAAAAGTTATATATATATATAGTTCTTACTATCACCGTTACTTTTTTTTTTTTGGGGGGGGGGGGGGGGGGGGTGGAGACAACCCTAAGATTTATAGAAAACTCCGAAGCTAGGCTTGGTGGTATAAAAAATAAAGGACAAAGGTGGGCTTAACCATAAACAGCGTTGGGGTTTATTTGTATATGGTGTTTGTATTCTGGGCCTATTGTCCCAGTGTAGATTCTTACTTGCTTTTGCCCAGTTGAGCTATGGATCCACTCTCTTTGTCCGAAAGCAGCAGAACGGCTGTTAGATCAGCTTGATTCACAGAGAGACATCATCTGCTAAGTCCAATTCTTGGTTTCTTGGACTATAAGATAGGCATTGTTTCTCAAAGAACCTATAATAATGCTAGAAATACTTAATTTTTTTTCCACTAAGAATGATTTCAAGTCCATTTGGGAATATGCAAATTCAATGAAAAGGCAGAGCATTTCTTAAGTGTTCAAAACTGTGAAAGATTTTCGATTCCCTTGCAGTCTCTTCCTTCCCTGTAGAAGGTCACTTTATTGAGCTACCTAAGAAATGCAAGAGCTTTATACCCTTGCGCGTGATCTGTATAAAACGTAAAGAGTAGCACATCCCCTTGTAAACTTCTTTCAGCGATTACTACACTTCACCTAGTTTCCCTAGATTTTAAAGAACGCATGAGAAAGTCATGCCTGCATTTTCCAACTAACCTGATGCGAACTAGCTTGTTGCAGCTTGTATGAAACAAAGAACGCATGAGAAATACCTCTTAATTCCTTTCCTAAATACTTTGGTCAGCACTTTCCAGGCACTCCTCACAACCATTCATATCCCATTTCATTGAAATCCTTCTCTAGACAGCTTTTCGTAGCCAACATTTTGTACTGTTTGACTGAGTTCCTCTTCCTCTTTCCTGGCACTCCTTACGTTGTATTCATGAAGAATTCAAGCTCTTTTCTGCAGGACAAACGCAACAAAAGAATAATGTGTGCCGTTTGATGCACAAGCAATATGAGATTTTCTGTAATCAACAGTAAATGGTTTGGTGCATAAGTGGAGATCAGCATGATAAGGACTAAGGATTAAAGTTCAGAAATGACTGGTCGAAAGAGTAACTCTGAACAGGAGTGAAGCAAAGCAACTGGTATTGAAAAACTCAAAGTCAACTAACCGAAAGGATTGGTTTGAATAAGAGATAGTTTGAATGCAACAATGACTGACGGTAATCTTACAGATAGGTCTTTTTCTCTCACACAACACCAAAGCCTGGATAGCACAGAGTCAGCCTCAACATTCTGGACGTGGAAAGGGTAGCTTATGTTAGGGCCAGGACCAGTTTCTAGGCTGACAAGCTTCATATTTTTGGTCTGCCTATAAAATAGATTTACTAAGAATGTTGAAATTACGGACAATAAATCCCGACATGTAAGGGTATTTTGAGGATTAACAAGTTGTGGAGACTCATTGGGAATATAGGATTAAAGAAACAGGTCAAAAAAAACAAGAATGTAAAGGTCTATACAGAACATAGGACCAGCATAGTAACCTCTAAACAAGGGACATAACCTGGTAATTTTGAGAGTCAATTGCATTTTTTTTACTTGATTTTCATACTCTATATCCATTTGATGTACGATGTTATTTTCAAATTATAAAATATTGATTGCAAATTGAAGTGATGTCTTAATTGGCTTTCACCGCATATTAAAATATATGACATATGCCGCATTATCTCATGAAGTGTTGCATACGAGGTATGGAATGTATTGTTATTTCTTTCAGTTCTAAAGTCCTAGAATGATGTGATTTTGAGTTGAAAAGGTCTTACTGCACCAGAGATTACAGGCAATGTTCTCTTGTACGAGAAGATTAGTCAATGGCCAACTGCTCTGTCTTCTATAGGGTGGGAGTGTTTCATATACTGTGACCAATTTGTCAATCTGCAGGCCTGCCATTTACGTTGGCCATCATATTCATATCCAAGTACTAGCCTATCTATGATGTCAGCTGCATTATCGACAATTAGTCTGTCATTAATCAATAGTAATTAGTACTATCATGCTGTATTACCAGCAAAGAAGGTAGAAAATATAAGCAGTAGGTAGGTATCATACCTGTTCTCGCCATGACTCATTCGAATTTCCCCTCGCTGTCCAGTGAAGAGGTAACGGTTTACAACATCATTAACAATAAATCCAAGTCTCCTTTCAAGTCAATAGTAACCAGAATCAAGACAACTGTCCAAAGTAACAGTCGTTTGTGACACTGGTTAATGTCTTGTCCCCTGGAAGACTCGTGGAAACAAGTTGAACTTGGGGAACCAGTAATTATAAAACTAACCCTACTGTTTTAAACGAGGAAGTTAGTTCCTCCCCTTAATTTGCCAAGACTGGATGGCCCGTCACAAAGCTTCTGTGAAAGTCTTGAGCTTGTTTGAGGCGTTAAAATAATGGCAGTCTGTGAGAAATTTGTTTCTATCGAAATTTGATGGAGATGGGGTTCCACTTCTTCCAATGTGGGTGGGAACCACACAGATTTGTTAGGCCATCTTCCTCCATCCTTGCTGTTCAAGTATAATTGCGCTTTAAAATTCAGGTTGATATTCTAACCCTGATCAGAAAATTTAGATCATCCACGCATTTCTGATCCATTTGCAAAAATTTTGAGGCCAATCAGCGTTCAAATTCTCACAATGAATTGCTAGATGGAAACTATAAAATAACCCGCTCCTTCTCAAAGCATTTGGATTTGGACTATTAAAAAAAAATGCACGAGGGCAACGTAAATTAACCCAAGACCCCCCAACGAGGAGAGATGGGTACTGGTTGAGCTATAGGCTCTTTGAAAATTCCTGCTCTTTTCAACAGTCATTGTGACAGAAAAAATGGACGTGTCTATGTAACCTTGTCCTAGCTTGTCATAAATCTAAGGGAACCTTAGTAGCCCAACCTTGAAAAACCTATGGTCAGTCGTCCTTTACGAAGTTCAGTCTAGAACAGCATTGCTCCTTTTTCCCAGCACCCTTGTGATGTCATGAAAACTCGATAGGAAATTGAATACCCCTCTCCTGCACTAAGGTGATAAAATGGCCACTCCTCTAGGCACAGAGAATATGATAGCATAGCAAGCCTTAAAAATAATCCAACTCTTCAGCTTGATTAGCTTTCACTACTAGCAGAATATCAGCATTTTTGGAACTCCAGGCAGGTGCTCCTTAAACCAACTCCTCCTTTAAATGCTAAGGCTAATTTTACATTATAGGCACATATTACATATACATTTGCCGCGCCACCGTACTAAGATTCAAACAACTGCCTGCCCTAGGTAAATGTCGTTTACCAAAAAAAAAATAAGAAAGAATGAGTGAGTGAGTGAGACAGTAAAGAGTTATGCCACTCTGACTCCACTTGGACGTTTTCCTTCCATGGCATCCTTCTTATTACGGCAGTCTGCACAGAGGAAAGGCCCTTGCCAAGGCTTTGAGCTGGTGGAGAAGATAGACCCAGCATGAACCGAGATGCCCTCACTTGGAGCAAGGTCAATTTGACAGACAACACATGTAAAAAGACCAGATGTTGATTGCGACGTGGAATCACCATTCCCTAATCTGGAGAACACATTAAAAATAAGAAGTTAGATGCACAGTAAGAAATTTCCATTCCCAAGTCTGCAGGACACAACTTAAGGTGCAGGTAGACATTGAGACAAGCGCGGAGCTCCCACATTTCAAGTATGCATGATACAACATGGACCAGTAAACAAGGATAACCCCACTGACACGTCAACTGAACAAATTAAACTAGATGTTATGGGGTGTTTTGTTACCCTATACATTTTAGGGTAACAATACAAATTTTCCATGCTCCATAGTAAACTGTGTTTAGAGAGATATGAAAATTATCAGCATTGACTCAAAGTAAAAAGGATTCAAGATATCCAATTGTTTTATATGCCACTGCGCACCAGATTCATCAGAGATGATCAAGGCTTGTGATTTCTCTTATCTGCTATTAATTAAAATTAAATTACCAGGCGACAAATTACAAAATTCAACTCAAAGAAACTGTTTTAACACTTGCATTCCTCTTCTTAGTGCTAGGGCTCAAATCTAAATCTAACAAATTCCCATCCCATTGCCACAATAGCCAAGGGCTGAAAAGCGTGAGGCTTGCACCTTAAATCACTTTTCTACAATGTTTAAAACACAGATGACAAAAAAAAATACATACAGATAGAACGAAGAGAAAAAAATCAACTCAGGTCCAAATAATGACAAATTACAACTGGAACAGTTAAGGGGTACTTCAAAAAATACGTTCACAATTTACAATAAACAACTGGAACTCAAAGACAAAATCCCCCCGGACTAGTCATAACTCATAGCTCATGTAGGTCAGGAGCAATTGTCCTTTCATAGAGGGAGTGCACATTATACCTCCTAATAAAAAATCACTTGAGTTTGTTTGCTATCGTCAAGGAGTTAACACAGTGATAGCATATAATATGAAACTGATAGAAAATGATGCATGTTTCCTCTCCTTCTGCTAAAAACTTACTTTTCATACTATATGATGTATAATGAATAGGACAAAGGTGGAGTATTGCAGGGGGGAAATCAATGTGAAAAAATGCATGCAAAAATGACAGCACTAACCTTTCAGCAAGCATAGCTGACCCTTCTTCAAACAGTTCTTCAACTATTCCTATGGCAGAAAGCTTCTTCGATAGCTTACTGGCAGAAAAATGGGATTTCTTCCTAAACAACAAGGCTCTTAGCTTGTTCTGTTTCTTGGGAGGAGTTGAAGGTGGAATTGAATTGTCAGGAGGAATTATGTCAACAACTACGCAGGTTGTATCATCCTTTAGTCCCCTTGTCCTTAATGCTTCCTGAAGAACAACATATAAAATGAAAAAGCAATTTGAGCATTTAGTATAGCACAAGCATTCATTAAAAGCAAGATGCTACTTCAAGTCAGCTTTGCCCATAATATCAGCATACGTATTATTTTAAAACTGCATTGGAAAATTTGAAGGGCACTCTAATTGAACCAAGACTTGCAATGAGAAACGCTGCAGAAAAGAATGTTAATCACCTTTACTACTTGTCTGGCAGCAAGTTCAGCTGGTAAACCATGACAAGATTTTGCTGCCATTTCTGAGGATAGAGCATCCCATATGCCATCAGAAGCAATTATAAGCCTCCCACCTGCATTTGATAGCTTTATATGGAATGGAGCAAATTAGAGTTCATGCTAAGGGACAGCACAGACATTAAGTATTAATGTACAGCTTTTGCATTCGGAGAAAGAAAATAATTAAAAGAGTACAATACATTCAACAACTAAAAAATACTTAGTAGAAGTAAACTGAAAATGATTCTTACTTTCACTTGTTTGACAAATGGAACAGGAACTATAAACTCTCCAACATCCATGTCTCCAATTGACCTAGAAAGGCATAAACCTCCAGGCCAACAGCGAAGTGGACCAATCTGTAGCGTTTAAAGGTTTAGCAAAATATATATACAGATATACCAAAATTACCATCGCCTGAAAGAACATTCATTTAAATGACAAGCAGTGAGACTTTAACAGTTGTAATAAGAATAACGTGCAAAATCTAAAAGCACCTCACCTCAACACCACCAACAGTGCTAAGCCTTCCAACTACCCCACCACTTGCAGTCACCCTTTTCCTCCTGCAGATATTGTAGAATAGATTATACTTCTGTCAAATATTTAGAATGAATAAGGTCTTGAGAATAGACACATACTCCTCCACGTTCTCTTGAAGTCTGTGATCAACAGTTAAGGAGAAAACAGCACCACCCTGAGCATCTAAAATACAACGCGAGTCCCCAACAGAAGCAACAGTAACAGTCCATCTATCAACTATTACAAATGTTGCTGTGGTACCCGATGTTTCTCCTGAAGAAAGGCACAGCATAGATTTAAACACAAATTATCAGAGTTACCTAAATGCACAAAATGGAAACCTAGAAAGGATAAAAAAAAAAAAACTGAAGGATCGGGGTAAATAATCCCATGCCTCTGCTCTGGAACTCCTTATCAGTCTTCACAAATCCAGCAACTAAAGCACGGGGTAAAGCTTGAAGCCACTCCTCCCGTCCAAGATCACGAGGAATAGCACCCAAAATATGATTCAACAAATTCTCCCTCGTATATATTGCTGCAGCATTTCCATTGTGCCCATCGAAGATCTGACAGTTAGGAGAGAACGAAGACCATCTTATCGAACAAGAAAGATATAGCAGTAGAAAACACATTCAGGTCTTACAGATACTTTGTTTGTTTCTGAACTCTGTTAAAGGAGGTCATTCAAAGTTTTCCACTTTACATACATTACTATAACAGGGACTGGAAAAGGGAAAGTTGTTAAGTTCGAAGCAACCATTGCCCTTGGTCAACAACAGAATAGAACTCTTTGGAATATTAGATCATCAATCAAATAGATAAAATAACAAATGAAAACCCCAACTCCAAAACTTCTTCTAGAGTTGGTTTTACAGAGAAATCAGCACTGAAAAGTGGACAGCATAGAAATATATCACCCAACCCAAAGTTTGGTGCACCGTGTCCTCATACCCACGACAATGCAAAAGAAACTGCATTCGCCAAGGATTGAAGCAGAGCCTGTTAGTGCATATAGGCAATTTGGTCAATGACCCGACATCCTCACTTAACAAAAAAATACTCCAAAGTATACTTGTTAATTATTTTTTATAAAATATATTTATTAATTATATTTTATGAAATAAAAATTACCCCACTTAACAAAAAGTTCCAATTAAAAATTGCTTAAGACTCTATTTGTCGAATATACATAAAAAAATAATAATAAAATATTTCTTAAATATTTTAAAATATCTCGTTTATAATTTTTTATCCTCTTATTGACTTTAAGCCGCCTCTGTATTGAGATATGATAGGAGTTGAAAGAATAAGAATAAGAATTACCGCAAACACAGAAAATGTTGATGACGAATTCCCTGGTAACCGCTGACAATCCATCTTAATCAGGAAATAATCCTCCCCTTTCCTAGACTGGGCTGCATGACCATATTTGACAATTGGCTTCTCCATCTTCTCGATCCTCATTTCTCTGCTGATCAAAGCAGCAAGAGGCACAAGATTATCACGCCGACGCCTCTCTTCTCCAGAAGCCATTATCTTCCACTCCAATATCTTAACCACCGGAGTCTGGACCTCAGACCTTCAAGTTACTGGTTTCTTTTGTCTCAGGAGCATATCATACCCCAAAAATCGAAGTGCTTATGGTTATATCCGGTGCAATCCAACTTAAACATAGCTTCCTTGATATCAATGGTTCTCCCAGAATATATCAAACCCGCCAACCCCGTTCGCATGAAAATTCCAAAACTCAACACTGGAATTAAAAAATTTCAATCAACCGCCAATTTTTGTAACTTGATCTACAGTCATCAGTCAGAGAATAATAGCAAGTTTTAAACTAAGATCAAGCAGAAAATGAACACATCTAAACTAAGCATGCAGTTTAAGGAAGTTGCATTTGTAGTGAACAACCAGCATAACAAAAATAACAATAATCTATAATTAGAAGACCAAAAGCTCTACTGTAAACCTTAAATAGTTAAAACAGTTAAGCACCAAAAGTGAGCCTAGCTAAAACCGTATGTAACATTGGATTCATAATCTGTTAAAACATAAACTGCCAGCTCTAGTAAGAGAATGTGAAATTCCAGGAAGAAGCAAGAATGTCTGGTTTTGTGTTTCTTAGCAGAGACAAAAATGCAGATCAGATCAAGACACTAAAGTAGCCAACGCCACAATTACAGGGATATGGAACGTGTTTTGCTGATAAAAAGTGAACTGTAATACCATTAATCTAAAAACCCAAAAATCTTTCAATTAAAGAAACAAAATACCATGTTATAAATATAGAAATAAACAAAATAAAAGGTGAAAGATTCAAATAAATTTTAAGTACCAGAGATCAGCTTCTATACATTTTCCTCTACCAAGCAGAGGTAGCTCTTTTTTTTAAAAAAAAAAAATTCACTTCTTCACCGAAACTTAACTAAGAAAAACAAAAGGGATTGCTTAAAAAGACAACCTTTTCAATTAGAGAAAGAAAAGGGAGAAGCTTTGCTGGCTCTATAAAGCAACCTCTTCAAATACCCACATTTCCCTTTCTGTAAAAAATCTATCCTTTTTTGTGCCATCCCACCTTTGTTTTTTTTTTTTTTCTCGGGAACAAAAAAAATAGAAGTTAGAAAGCAAGAATTACAGTCATAAGACCAAACCACACAAACCCAATGAAGTACAAGAGTGTTATAAAATTACTAGGAAGTAAGGAGTGTGTGCTTGTTTATCTAACCAAAGATGACACTTTGGGCTTGGAGCTGGGTGAATAACAGGGGAACAATAAAAATAAAAAATGAGTTCATGCCTTCTTTAGCAAGACGATTTTTCCACTTTCATTGGATTTGATAGGTAAAATGAGCTAAAATGGAACTAGGGCAGCATGCAGTTGATAGTCTTGATAGTTGAAGGTTGAAGCTAGAAGAAAAGAGGGTAACAAGAACAGCAGACAGATCATTTTTTAGGGTTTTAAATTTTAAATAAATGTTTTTTCTTTCATGAGTGGAACACTGACACGTACTCAAGAGAGTCCAGAAGGAGGTTGCATGTGTTCTGCAGCTATCTATACACAGATGGGGGTGGTGTACGTGTCTTAATTTGGCAATAATTGTAATTTTTATTTATTTAGGTGGTCCCTGGTATTTGGCCTGGAGGACTACCTTTACAAAAAAAAATTATGTGGTTGGACTGTTCTTGGATGTCAAATCTTTGGATTAATGGATGGGCTAATCGCCGGAGTCATCAATTTTTATGGCGCCGTTTCAAAAACATTATTTAAAAATAATGATAATATTTTTTTAATATTTACAAATCATTTTAATCTATTAATATTAAAAATAATTTTTGAAAAATAATCATTATTACATACGTAAATACCTTTTAGATATCACTATAATATTTAAGTGTTTAACAATATAAAAAATTATATTATAATGTTTTTCTATTTTGTTTTTAAAAACTCTAATTTATAACTTTTCAAGGGCAACAACCTTAACTGAATACATGATAAAAAAAACTTCAAGAAAATTACTAATCATTAAATCCTGATCTCATCGTGAGATCTGATAATGGATCTCACTGATCTAGCCATTCACGTATATTCTTGAATTTTTTTTATTAATATTTAGCATCACTTGAATTAATCGAGACATGTATGAGACAAACGTGATGGCCAATAGACAAAACACCTGGTCTTGGGTGGTAAATAAAAACTAATTAATAGTGCATTTGGCGTAACTTTAAAATTATGATTTTTAATTTTGAGTTATTTTTTATAAGTAATTTATGACAAGGATAGTTAAATTAGAAATATGTTTGATAAATAATGATTGAAATCATTTTTTAAAAGCTAATCATTTTTATTCAAATCAAAATTAATCTTAATCAATCATGCTTATACATTTTTCTAATCAAAAGTAAAAAAGTAAATTAAATTAAATTAAAATTTGTCATGAAAAAAAATAGAAGGAAAAAATTGTTTTTTTTTTAAAAAAAAAATAGCATCTCGGATTTGTCTCCTACTCTGTCCATAGCAAACACGAGATCTCAGGTTTGCTCATGCTCACCAGTCACCACAGTTACTTACAAAGGCAATGTGAACATGTAGTCCAAGCAAGTTGAAGAGGAATTAAGACACCAAATATGAAAATATAAGAACTTGATATAGGTTTTTTAAGCCAAAGGGATTGATTAACTAGTTAACTAAAAAACACAAGAATCAAACAACAATTTACTCCAAATCATTTTATTTTTTTTAAAAAAAGGAATTAATTAATATCAGGCCACCCAGAGTCTCCTGTAAGAGAAATTAAAACCATATAAAAAAAAAACAGAGGAATCAGATCATTCACACAATCCAAATTCACTCACTATTCATTCCAAAAAGAAACCAACATCCTTGTCTCGAGCCATGTGATTAGCCTGCATGTGGTCTTGCTAGGACTACTCTCCTTGTAAATTACTATAGGCCATAGTTTAGGCATGAAGGGCTATCGAAATAAAGAAAATGTAGGCAGCATTGATGCATAGGATTGCCGTAAAAAGATGCTAGCTTCATTTCAGATTTCAATTGCTTGACAAATAGTAATCCGTAAAATCACTGTTCTTGGTCAAGAGGAGCACCCTCTCTCTCTATGGAGGGGAGTGGTAGCATTGATGGCCAAGTATGCACTCCTTGCTATATTCAATAACATTAATGGTTTTTGAACCCATACGACTTAGCCCCTCATGATTGGAAATCTATAACTCAGTCCTTTGACTATTGTTGACTAATGCTCCATTAAAACATTTGTTGTTTTTTTTCTAAATTTTTAAGATACCCTTTGACCTGTTTAATTAAAAACCAGCACAGAAGGAGTTTAGAAAAAAACCAAGATGTCTTAACATCACAAAAAATATCAAGTTAAGAATTTTAAAACGTCGAGGATTAAGTTATGAAAACTAGAGAATTATTTATTTTAGGTGTTTGAAAATATAGTAATAATTATTTTTTAAAATGTTTTTTTATTCATAAACATATTTTTTAAAAAAATTAACTTCTAAACAATATTTTTTATATTAGCACATTAAAATAATATAAAAATACCAAAACAATATTAATTAAAAACAAAAATCAAATCAAATAAAAATCATTGAAAAAAAATGAAACGTTATGCTAACATCACATCATTTTTTTTTTTTAATCTTTAAAGACTCGTTATATTTATGTTAGTCAAAGTTTAGGATATTTACAAGTATACCTTCGATCGGAGACATGCATGTGCATTAACTATAAGCTACGATAAATACAATAAGTAAGATTTAAACTCTCATGGGTGAGCTATTTACATAGCTCGCTCAATAATTTTTTATTTTTTTTAAGCAGCTATAAATATGCTACTAGTCATTTGGTAGGAGGACAACCAAGATCCTTTGCTCCCCCATGTTACGTAGCAAGTATGGATTTAGCCCTTTTCTTTTATTTTTTATAAGCAAATATGAATTCTATTTTTTTATTTATCAAATACTTATTGTGTCTATTTATTTCTGTGTTTTAAAAATATTTTAAAAAAATTAAAAAATATATTTTTTTATTTTAAATTAATATATATTTTTTAAATTATTTTTAATGTGCTAATGTTAAAAATAGTTTTTATAAAATAAAAAATATATTTTAAATAAAAAATATTTTAAAAAATTATTATTATTATTATTCCAAACAGCTGCAGAAACACAGCATGACAGACAGTGTTTTCGTTCCAAAATTTGTGATGAACTAATTACAAGAGCTATATTTTGTATAGGCTTGTAATAATGTATACGGGGGCATTAGTCTAATTGTACCATCACTAGCAAAGATATTTAAAGAAATCAGTATGCACTCAAAAACATAAATTCGTTTCACTGCTGATCATGAACAGCATGTGAGAACGAGCCTTTCTCGGCCCCACAGCCCACATGCCAGGCCTGTTTGCTCCAAGGAAAAAAAAAAAAAAAGCAACGTTTTAATCTAGGCTCATCAATATACGAGAAGGATGAAGTTTCCCTCGGTTTAAGACATATGTTGTCCCTATAGCTCTTCAAAATGTTTAATCTGGTCCCTCTACTTGATATTTTTTTTATTAATTAAATCCTTGCTCTATGATTAATGTAAACCATCTACCTAACAACATGTTTAATTTGGTGCTGTTAGTAGTTTTTTTATTTTCGAAACTATCCTGGATGAGTGACACAAATAAATAAAATACAGAAAGATTAAAAATACAAAAAAAAAATATATTCATTGAGGTTTAAAAGACCACAAAAGGAAAACGTTAGCATAAAGAACGTGATTCTCTATGTTCAGTATGTTTCTATCTTCTTCTTCTTTTTTTAATTGTAATGGTATTTTTAAAACAGCTTACATGTTAATTGAAATTATTATTTTTCCAAGTAATTTTTATAGCACACCTCTTACATAAGCTTGGCCTATTCAGAAAAAAACATAAACTAATTGAATGAAAACCTAGTCCTATTTAAGATAATGACTTGATTTTACTCTTAAAATTGTTTGTATTAAATAATTTATTCAAATACTACGTGTGTTTTTACACCTGACACATTTTAGCCTTAACTGTTTTTTAACAGTGATACGTTGTGGGTTACATATTTTTTAAAAAAATTTAAAAATATAAAGATGCTAGAAAGTCAATAATTTGATGCATATTATATAAAAGAAGTTTTAAAATATTAAAATATTGACATATTGGATGATATATTATTTTTAAAAAAATATTGAGATGACGACATATTAGATCAATTTTTATCAACCATGATTAACCTGCAAAACTCGCAACTCAAGGTAAGAGAATGTGATAACCCCATGAAACATATATCAAAACAAATTAGAAAGGTCAATCATGGTTAACCAAAGATTGGTGGTTGGCGCTACACCATATGCTATAATTTTTTTAACTAAATGTGAAAAAAAAGTCAAGGTTTTATAAGATCATTTAATTCAATACCATGTAAAAAAAAGGCAACCCTAATTTAACAACAAGAAAACTCGGATAAAGTTTCTAAATATAGGTTAGTTTTCTAAATTTAAAATCCATAAAATTTTAGACTCGGGTTTAATAATTTACCCTTCAAACTACATGAAAACTATGAAAAAAAAACAAGATGAAAGTATCAACAAGTCCTTGAATAGTGTTAAGATTTTTTAAACTTCAAGATTACATGATCATTGATCTGTGCTTATAAAACGAAAAAATCCAAGAAAAAAAACTGTAACTCAATTGGTTAGACTCTAGATTTGTTTTCTAGAGGTCACTAATTCGAGTCTCACAAACTTCATGACCATTAGAGACTTATATGGTCGTTAATTTTAGGGCCCGTGAGATTAGTTAAAATATACTCAAGTTAATCCGGACATCTATATTAATAATAATAAAATAAAATAAAATAAAATTTTGGCCGCATTTAAATAAATTCAATGTGCCAAAAAGCACAAAAAACCAAGCCGCCCTAATTGAAAAAAGAGTGTGTTTGGTATTGCGGTAGCTATTGTGGTTGTGGTTTGAAAAAAGTTGTTTTATAAAAAGTACTTTTAGTTAAGGTTAGTTTGAAAAAATAGATGTTTGGTTAAAACTGTGGTTGGAATTGAGGTTAAACAAAAAGTAGTTTAATGTGTTTGGTTAAGAATGTTTTTGGAATTGAGGTTATAAAATAATTTAAAAAATTATATATTAACATTGATGGTTTTTAATTTAAACGTTATAGATTTAACTATTGCTATTACATCATAAAATAAATAATACTTTATATAAAATATTTTTATTGTTCCATTATAATATCTACAATTCTATCATGTATGAAATACATCCGACAAGGACTACAGTTTTTTTGGTTTCTTAAGCACGCAACAACATCAGGTAAAATATAATCAGGAACAAAATTGGAATTGCGATCAAATTCTGCAAATGCTACGTCATCAAGCGATCTTTGTTTAATTTATGTAGTTTCATTGAATAATATTAAACACTAGTTTTTTGAATAAAATACAATTAAAAAAATAAAAAATAATTTTTATTTTTTATTTTACAAAAATAGTGCAGCACGCGAACAGTGCAACAAGCTGCACTGTTCATGCTAATTAATTAGCAGGATATGCGCATGCAGCAGAAAGACAGGAACGCGACGAGAGAAGCAGATAATTTATGCTTCAACAAAACAACGTTTTCAACGCAGTTAATGGTAGGGTCCACGTACAAAAATCACGGTTAATTTCATAACCAAACACTATATTTTCACTGTTACATAACAAACGTAGTTGTAAACGCTTAGACAAACGGACCCTTAAATCAATAATAACTTATAAATCCATGAAAAGTCAGCTTTGTCTTTTCTGATAAAATGGTCAAGCTTTTCAGTCCACTATTTCAATGACTAGCAATTTCTCTTTTGAGCTACAATATCCCCCCCCCCCCCCCCCCCCCCAAATCTTAGTTTATGTTAATAATAATTAATCAATATAATATAATATAATACAATACAAGAATATACGATGTCTAGATTTTCGTGATGAATCACAAGAGCTTTGTTCAGTAGAACTGTAGAAGACGGAGCTTGTGAAGGAGAGATCGAATCCAACTAATTCAAGTTAGAGTCACGACCCATGACCTCCTTTCGATACCCCAATCATCAAGGAAGAACGAGCTTCACTGAAAAGAGACCGGGGCTAAGATACACAGGTGAAGTAGAGGTAGAACCGTACAAGTGTCGCATGTCGTAGCATGATCACCTGTCCAAAATGAAACGGCAAAGTCGCCGCGACAGAGGGTCGAAGTGTAAATAAAGGTACGTACCATGAAAAATAACACTGGTCGAAGTGTAAATAAAGGTACGTACCATGAAAAATAACACTTCACTGATGGCCAACGAATTTGAAATTGCTTGGCCGTGAACTAAGCTAGTTTATGAACTGAAAATGCAATGTCAAGACGAATGGGTTAGTTATGGTATGTCTGGTAAACATATTAGAATCCTTGTTTTATCCAAAGTTATCTTGAAATAAAAAAAAATTGTTTTACTGTAGAGCGAGATGAACTTATCCAATAGTATAAATAAGAGTAGTTATTTCTCAATTATTCTTTAAATTTTTAATTTGAGTGGCTAAAGTTTGATCAAGTTTACCTAAATTTTATTAAAATAATTTTTTACATGCAGGGGCTTAATTGCAAAAAAAAAATGATTTGGAGACTAAGTCGTGGCACCATAAAATTAAAGCATCAGAAATATTTCCTATAGGGACAAGAATATCATAAAAATAACAAATGGGGACTAAAATAAATTATTGTAAAAATTAAGGGACTAAAATAACTTATGCGGAAACTTTATTTAGTTAATAAGCACATGTATTTGTCTATGACAGTAAGATTCAGTATAATCTCATCTTACCGTGCTGTCTAATTCAGTTTTCATTCCATTTCTTGTCATCGTGATGTCCGTCGTCCAGAACGAACCCTTGATTTAGTTAGCATCTATCATGTTGGCTTTAGTTATGAGATCAAGAATGTATTTGCTGAGTAAATGAAAGATCATTACTGGTTTGGGAAACATGTAACTCCAAAGAAAAAATTGAGATGCTTCGTGCTCTCCGGAGAAAATTTATAGCTTATTTTGTATCATGATAGATTTTTTTTTTAATTTTTTAATTTAAAAATATATTAAAAAAATATTTTTTTAAAATTTATTTTTAATGATGAAAGTACTTTTCAATAACATTTGAGTTTTTTAAAAAGTGTTTTTTAAGAAAAAATTAACTTTATTTGGGGTGAGTGTTAGTACAAACCGTTTGACTTGAACAAAAAAATCTAACTAATTTTCTCTTTTATTTTTTTTATAAATGGAATTATAAAAATAAAAAATCCAAAAAGCGTTCAGTTCAATTAACTATGGATATCGTAAATAATTTAGTTAATTTACTCACTCTCCACTGACAGAAAATTAAGGTTCTGATTTCACATAACCAGCTTTCCCCTTCAAAACGCAAAACAAAAACAAAAACAAACCCTGAAGTAAAAAGTGTTAATATTCATCCTTCTTTTATGAAAAATACGAATAAAGTATTCTAGCAAAGACCCAATCTTTTTTTTCTCTATCGTTAGTTTGAAAAAAGAAAAAGAAAAAACACTTCCTTGAGGATCCCATTCATTCCCTTCCAAAAATATTTGCCAGAAGGCTAAAACTCGTACCTCTTCAATTCAGTGTTTCTTCCACGTCTAAAGAGCAACCGGGTCCAAAAAAATTCAGTCCTAATAAGTTAACAACCCTTCAAAGGGGCCAACCCCACCTCGAAAACATAGCCCTCTCGGTCAATGTAATGCAATAGAGTCATAGAGAGAAGGGGCTCGTGTTTTCTCTCTCTTACATATACCTATAGGTATATATATTGATTGATGTAGATATAGATCTGCCATGGTGATTTGGTTTTGTTTTATAGAATTCTTAGACTTGTAGTGAGGTTTCAAAGATGACTGGAGGTGGGGAAGCTTCCCATAAGCGAAGCCCCAGGGAGTTAGCATGCCATGCTGGTGCTGGTGCCTCCGCAGGTCTGCTTGATAAAGCTCAAGACTTTTGGTTGATAATGTTTTGTTTGTGATTTTAATTTGTGGGTTTTATGTCTAATTCAAGAAATCACAAGAATTTTTGTTTATTGGTTGGTGCATGCAAGTTTAGGTGATTAAAGATTGGATAATTTCTGCAAGATTATATAGTTGATTCTTCTTGCAGGTGTTATTGCAGCCACGTTTATGTGCCCATTGGATGTGATCAAGACAAGGTTACAAGTCCATGGCTTGCCTCCCAATTCAGGTCAAGGAGGTATGGAAGATTTTGTGCTCTTGAATATAATGTTTTATGATAATCCTTTGAAAAACTATGAATTGGTCAACTTATAAGCATCTACGGTGCACATTCTGGGGATGTGTTTCGAGATTGAATTGCTTTTTAGATATTTAGACGAGTAAAGACTGCACCTTTTTAAGAAACAGAAGGCTAAATAGCTTTGACATGGAACTTAATAGGAACATGAACCCTGATTTTTTGTTTATGACTAAACTGAGATAATGAGTGGTTATTTTTTTTTACAGGTGCTTGTTTGTTGGTTTATAATATATTTTTGGTTTTAAGTACTAAGGCAGTCCATAGAGTGTTACGATTATGTCATCTGTTTCAATGGGAAACTTCTAACTTCCTTTTCCCCTAAACATGCATGCATTGTCTTCCCTATTTGTCCTACGCAATCATTATTAACTGGTAATTGTGACATTCAGAATATATTGGATTGCCATCATTCCTTAGATGAACTAGAAAATATGATTATTCTACAAATACCAGATATATAGTGCAGTTTCCTTGCTTATTGATTTAAACCCATTCTTGTGCTCTTCCGTGCCCTCTATGCTCAGGTAGTATCATCATCTCAAGTCTTAAACACATTGTCAGAACTGAAGGTTTTAAGGGATTGTATCGTGGGCTCTCTCCAACAATAATGGCACTTCTTCCGAACTGGGCTGTGAGTACTGCCTATGTTGCTTTATAATTTTTGTTTATATAGATAGATGCTTGAAAGACACTAGGGTGCTTACAATGTGATTAGTTGGGCTAAAATGTAATGTCTATGATCTAGGACTTAAAGTGTGGATTTTCTGAATCCACCTTGTCCCAAGCTTGCCTCTTTGGTTCTTCCTTGTGTTCTTGTGGAGAATTTTAATGTTGGGGAATAGGAAATCTGGTTTTATTTTCCAATGAATGGAAAATAATTGTTGACATGTCTGCAGAAAGAAGACAATGATCAATAAGAAGCCATCACCCTATCCATGTTGATTGAAAAATTATATAATGAAAACACCCTCTAAATTCCAGGGCATAGATTATCTCTGGGATTGATCAAAGGGAACTGTGTTAAATTACTTTTTTTTCTGTCAAGACAAACACATCCAGAACTACCACCTTATGTGCTCTTCACATTTCCTGTAATGACAAATGTGTTCATTTCATTTGTAGGTGTATTTCACAGTTTATGAGCAACTTAAAGGCATCCTTTCAAATGGTTGGTTTTTCTAAGAGTTTCTTACTTGAAAATTATGCGTTGGTCTTCTTTTGAGTTCACATGAGAAACCTTGTTCTATTAATAATCGCTCTCTGAGATTGAAGAATGTCAAGTACTGTTCTTATTTTGATTTATTCTAAAATCTTATGTCTCATATTGTAGAGGATGGGGATAGCCATCTCTCAGTTGGTGCAAACATGGTAGCTGCTGCTGGTGCTGGGGCTGCAACATCCATTGCAACAAATCCATTGTGGGTTGTGAAAACCAGACTCCAGGTAAGTCAGCATGGTTATGAATCTGATTTCCTCTGAATATGTATATTTGTTAAGATCACAATGGTTCTATCACATGTCAACTATAATTGCTGCCTGCTAAATTGTTGAAGGCTTCTATCAAAACTTCACTGTAGTTTTTGATTTGACAAACGTGTATGCACATGTTTTTAGTGGAATGTACTTTCTAGCTGCACTTGGCTTAAGCTGCTGCCTTGCCAGAGTTCATAGCTGAGTTGGGACAACCATGTCGCTATATATTTTAGTCTCGCAGAAGTATCTAAACCAGGTCATAACTGGAGAGTGGGTGGAGTTCTGAGGATCAAACTCCTCATCAATTCTAGCGGGATACTTGACCCAAGCAAGCATACATCTTCAAACTTCAAAATAAGAGAAGAAACTTCAGTCAACACTATTTAACATTATGTTTCCCTTGTATATTTAGTTATTCTTAGACCCTAAACAGTCAATGTGCACGACCATATTGTGTTAGAGAAGAAACTTTCTTTTCTATATTCTGATTAGCTAGGATGCCTGATGATTCTTTGCTTGGATGTCTGGGTACTCTGATATTACATGTGAACAACAACTGTTACTCTGCATAGCTTATAATCGATTAATAATTGTTGCACCATTGCTGTTCCACTTCAGATATTCTTTTGTTTTTCTTCTCTTTTAGACGCAAGGAATGAGGCCAGGTGTGGTTCCTTACAAAAGCGTACTTTCTGCTTTGAGGCGGATTAAACAAGAGGAAGGCATGCTAGGCTTGTATAGGTCTGGTGTAAAAATTTTGATTCAGCTTTCTTGATTAAGCTTTTAATTGCTGAAGGAATTGATGTGAAAGTACATTTCTGTAATAGTTAAGCCCCTTTATGTTTGTAATGTTTTGCAAGCATTTGTACTATTGTTTTAAGATGATTAGAAAATCTTCTTCTCATGATTTGGTTTCATAATGCTGCTTTCTTTGTTTGAAACAGTGGGATTTTGCCTTCTTTGGCTGGGATAAGTCATGTTGCAATTCAATTTCCAGCATATGAAAAGATCAAGTGTTACATGGCAAAGAAGGGTATTGTTTATTATCTTATAACAGTCCAACTTCTGTAATTATATTCGAACAGCTCTGATTATACTATTTTGAAGTTCTCAGGTAATACAACTGTTAATAATTTAAGCCCTGGGGATGTCGCAATTGCCTCTTCAGTATCCAAAGTACTTGCCTCTGTACTGACTTATCCACATGAGGTACGCTTTGACATGGCACTTTACTCAGTGAGGTTTTATCTCCCATGAAAACTCCATCCCCTTCCTGTGTGTGTTTGTCTATTGTTATAATATCTTAATGTCAAATACCAGGTGGTGCGTTCAAGACTTCAAGAGCAAGGGCAGCTCAGAAATTCTGAGGCCCATTATGCCGGTGTTGTTGATTGCATTAAGAAAGTGTTCCAAAAGGAAGGTTTCCGTGGATTTTACCGTGGCTGTGCAACTAACTTAATGAGAACGACTCCATCTGCTGTGATTACATTTACCAGTTATGAGATGATACACAAGTTCTTCGAGGGCATTCTGCTTCCTGACAAGAAGCATTCACATGCCCAGACTAAATCCGATGACCATGCCAAACCTCAGCAGGAGATCAAAGGAAATGTTAATAGTAACAACACCGTTTCGGGGCAATCACAAACCCAACCAAATAAGACTCCCTCTATTCCTTTGGGAAACAAAGAGCAGCTACCTGCTGCGCACTGATTGGTGCTGTTTCTTTACAACATCCCTGTTGGGGAAATTCTCAACAGAAAATGAAATGGACAAGTTAAACGTGAAGGTAATAAAAAAATGCAAAATTCTCTCGCCAAAATTTTGATTTATTTTTAAGGCCTAGGTTGGTTGATTCAGTTTTTTTTTTTCCTTCCTGTTTTCCGTCCTCAGGCTGTTTATACTTGGTTTAGTTTTCAATGCCTGACTTCCGCTTTGGACGTTGGGGATGATCAAAGGATTTAATGGCATTTTAGATATTTCCATCCTGTTAACTTTACTTAGGGAGGCAAAAGGATATCATGGTTAGATTTGGATGAGCAGGTGTTTAGAATCTTGACTTGCAGTGTATGCATATGTATATTTCGCTTGTTGTCAAGCTTGTAATTTGTTAGTTCTTCAGATCAATTCGAGAGTAGAGTTGAATGTTGTTGCCGAAACATATGCAGAAGAGAAATTGAAATGTTGAGGAGGTAAATTACCTAGTCCGAGCTTCAATCTCAATTTTTTGTTCTCTGCAACACAAATAAAAAAGGAAATATGGCAGTAGTGCGAAACGTAAAACTACGAGTTTATGCATGCTTTGCCCAATCGAACTCTCCAATATTTAACATGCACAAAAATCAGAAAAAAAAAAATTAAGAGCAAGGAGGACCTGCTTATGAGTAATATGGGATTTTGTGGCAAACTAAATTCTGTTCTCACGACCCATAATTGTAAACCAAACCCAGTAAGCTAAAATCAATTGCATAGAAGACAGGAATTGAGTGGGATACCAGATATAAAGAATAGAAGGTCTACTAAATGTCTTAAGGTCCTCAGGACTATATTGGGTCGTAGTATACAAATATAAACAAACTTTCATGTATTTATCTCTCCCTATTGTGCTGTGTCCATGCATATCATACCTTTAATTGAATGGATGCATTTGCTCTGTCCTTCGATGATTTGACATTCCCCTCTTTGCAAATAACAACGATAACAGAAAGGCGTTACTAACACTTCAATAGAGAAGGTAGCTGTTAACAGCCTGAATATGTCACCATAACTCTCGGTATTATTCACTGGGAGCTGAAGAATTGAACAGGTAGGTGGAGGACTAGGTAGACTGGTGTTGCGAGTATAATAGATGCTGAAGTTGTTGCATCCTGTATAGTTAAATTCAAGATGGTGAGGAAAATTGACACTGGGATCGCATTGAATAAAGTTAGGTTGGAGATTTCTTGAATAGAGAAGTATGGGAGACTGGCTGGAAGACTCAAATTGTTGAAGGAATCGCATGAATTGGAATTCAAATGTCCCCTTAAATCTTTATCAGTGATTGAAATGGTACCAGCCTGAGAGATGCTGTGAAGTTCAAACCATTTTCCTCCCCTTACTAGTTGGATCCTTTGAGATTTTTCGTCACAGCCATCCACCACACAGGGACCGCATGTCTCAGGACTTGTGTTGTTGGTAAATGGGAACCCGATTTCTCCGAGCTTTCCACAATTGAAAGGCAGACGCCTATTGAAGGCCAAGCCATCTTTGGAAGCGCAAACAAGCAAAGGGTTGAAGAGGGCAAAGAAAACTAGCAAAGGGACGGGAGCCATCCCCGAGCTCCCAATTTTAAGAAACAAAATGGAGACAGTAACACCAACAGGATCAACTTCTCTTACTAGAACTATGTCTTCAAATACATATAATTCTTTATCTGGCAACATACGTTAGTTGACTTGGAAACTTGAGTAGGAAGACTAGTAATTAAGATGGACAGCAGGTGGGGTAGCCCCGCGAAATTTACATGTTAGATATCGTCTGTTTGGTCGGTAATAGCACCAGCCCGGTAAATTTGCACCTGGTCTTTGAAAGACTCCTTCCCATTGGCTAGCAAATCAAAGAGTACTTGCACCTATTGACTTTTCGAAGTCTTCTTCCCAAATACCACGCAATATCAACAAAGACTTCTTTTTTAATAACTAGATAGGGGTCGCGCTATACTATGGGCTAACTCAATTTTTTTTAACGTGAAAAAAATGTGAAGGCCACGCACATGTTTTTAAGAAAAAAAAGAGAAGATTTTGGTTATTTACTGATTGAGTTTAATAAATTTAATAAATTTAAATAAAAAATATAATAATAATAATAAATAAATTGACAAAAATAATTCACAATCTAAAAAATCTATAAAGTTTGTCGAAATCAAATTGAATAAAATTATAAAACTCAATTATCAAACAACTCAATGTTGAAGAGCGAAATTGAAAAAAATTAAATTTTTTTTGAATTAACCTGGGTTAAATCTCTAACTCTGCAATCCTAAACACATGACTGAGATAATATCATAGAAAAAAAAGTTGGAAAAAAAAAGAACAAAGAACAATTTCTAATGAATCAAATGTTCAAGGAATAAATTGAAAAAAAAATAAAAAAAGGACCTAACAAAAAAGACCAAAGTCAACACGTATTAATCATAGTTTGAAAACCTGGCCGGGTTGAAGAAAAAACAGGGGAAGAAAAAACTCGGTGTGACCCGGCGACCCGATCAAAAAATTGGTTGCAAGCCGTTGACTTTTTTTACTAAAATGATGTCGTTTTGATTTGTTTTTTTTAAAAAAATTGACCTAGGTGACTCGGTCAAAACTTGAAACTCGGGCCCTGGACCGAGCCGAGTCTAAAAACTATGATATTAACCTTTGAAACTCGTGACCCTGATCATGAGCTCAAAACCATCCTAATAGAAAGCAAACCCTAAAGAATAATATAGAAAAATTCTAAATCAACAAAATACTAAGGGATGAGATTGAAAAGAAAATGCGACAATAAAAGGATTCAAAACAAAAAAAATAACTATAAAAAAATAGGGACTAAATTGATAGAAAAATAATTTAAAATCAAATGGTGAGGGACGAGATTGAAAATAAAATTCAATTAGAAAAAGGAAAAAAACAAATGATTAGGACCAAATCTGATATTAAAATTAAATGAAACTAAATGATGAGGGATAAAATTAAAGGAAAAACATCAATCAAAACAAGATAAAAAAAAACCAAAACAAATAGCAATTAAAAAAATAAAGATTAGATTTGATACCAAAAACGAATAAAAAAACATCTTTATATTTTAGCGAGAATAAAAAAGAAAAAAAAGGGAGGAGAAAAAAAAAGTACATTGAAGTCAAACCATTGTTCCATCATGTACACACGCAGTATCAATTTTTTTTAATAATATTTATATTTGTCAAAAAATTAAATCCCTTCCAATTAACTTTGTAATAACTAAAACACCAGTTTAAAATTATAAAAAAGCTCATGAATCCTCAATCGATTTTATAATGACCAATCGATTTCATAATGACCAATGATTCGTGTGTAAAAGATTATATTACCCCTATAACAAGTTGATTGCTTTTTTGTTGGGATAGCAAAACGTTAATTATACTATTATAATGAATCTATGTATGTCCAGGGACATAATGAATTCTCCATGGCCTTCAATTTTTTTTGGTATAATTTTAATTTTCATTCATGGCTATACGTATCCAAGTTCAGGGCTGCTCCATAATATTAAGCACTCCTTCACACTAGTCTTTCGATGACAGACAAAAAAAAAAAAAAACTAAAGAAGAATAAAATAGAGAAAGAAAGAAAGAAGCCAAAAATTAAAATAAAGGAAAGAAAAGCAGGAAGAAGAGTAATATGTTATTTTTATTAAATCATCAAAATATTTGGAATATTAAAAAAGTATGATATAAATACTAAAATCTTAACTAAAACAAGTAATTAAGTTTATAACCCACTAAATAAAATATCCAATAATAATTAAATCAAGCCGGACAAATAAAATTTAATTAATAAATCTCAACTAAACGTTTAAGTAAATTAAACTAAAATATAAGTAAAAGTCTAATCTTTTAATGGTCTGAATTACTCTACATCATTTATAATTATACAGTGTCTCCACTATTTTTTTTTTTTTGTTTCATGGAAAAAAGACACCATTTGGATATCTAAAGTCGTTTGCTAGTGGAGAATTTAAGAAAACAAAGATTTATCATTGGATCTTATAATTGCTTTTAGGGCATTGTTTGAATTGTCTTTACGCTTCTATAACTTGTTAAAAAAACTATCTCAATCTAATAACTTAAGTTTTTAGATGAGATTTCAAGATATGATTTATATTATTCTCCAACACACCACCTCAAGTGAAAATCATTTGGACTTAAAATTTGCACAAACCCATATTACCTTGTACTTAATTTTTATTAAATAAATAGGAATGATGAGATTCGAACTCGTGACCGCTTGGTCATTAAGACTTTGATACCATGTCAAATAACCATCTCAACCCAATAGCTTAAATTTTTAGATAAAATTTCGAGATATAATTTATATTATTCTTCGACTTAAGTATTGGTCTCTGATTTAAGTAGAGTAATGCTCGAAGATTCTGTTTGAAGGATTCAAATCGCCAACATACCGACACGCTAATTGGTTAGAGTTAGAACGAGTTAATTTTCTGCATCTTAATTGTGCAAACAACATGTAGTCTTCTGAGAGAAATACACAATATTGACTAGCTCAGGCCACAGAGTTTTACAAGATATTTTTGGTACAATGCGTCATGGTCTCATGCAAGGAAGATGCGATGAGTATTTGGAACTTAAAGGTCATGAATTATGACAGTGGTTGTTTACGAATTTGAATTTGAATTTGATCCGTGAGGAGGTCTTGGAGGGGAAGACAAGTAAGGTTTCGGCGGGATTGGCAAGGACTCAAGACTTCCTTGCAACATGTCTACCACTCTAGACATTGGTGGGCGATTTGAGGGGTCGGTTTGTATGCACCACAAGCTTGCCAAAATCATTTTTCTTGCATTTTCTTCCTCCACTTCATTGCCAGCCCCTCGAAGCTGAAGTTCTTCACCTATTTCAAGACGCTTGTATATCCAATGTGGAAAATAGATCTCACTGGTATTATCAACTCCGACGCGAAAGTTTTTTCTCCCTCCAATCATTTCTAACACTAGCATCCCATAGCTATAAACATCGGATTTGTGAGAGACCCCTCCAAAATTTCTACAAAATACTTCGGGGGCAATGTATCCAGCAGTTCCTCTTGCACCCAACATCGATACGATACTCTCTTTACCGGGGCATATTTTAGCCAGGCCGAAATCAGAAATTTTAGGACAGAAGTTTTCATCTAGAAGAATATTATGAGGCTTTATGTCAAAATGTAAAATCCTTGTGTTGCAACCTCTGTGCAAGTATTCTAATCCTCGAGCAATGCCAACTGCAATTTGGTATAATGTTTCCCACCCCAATTTGGGTTGTGCCTTCGAGAGATTTTCTTCGTATATGTGCTTGTCAAGTGACCCATTAGACATGAACTCATAGATTAGAGCTCGTTTAGGACCCTCAAAACAGAACCCCAGAAGAGTAACAATGTTGACGTGGGAAGTCATGCCGATGCTTGAAACTTCATTTACAAATTCTTCTCCATTACTCTTTGATTTCTTCAGGACTTTAACAGCAACAAGACGGCCATCAAGTAAATTGCCTTTGAAAACACTTCCATAGCCTCCTTGGCCTAGTTTCTCTTTGAAGTTTTTGGTCATTTTCTTAAGTTCTGAATAACTGTATCTTTTTGGTGCCAAGGTTCCATAGTTCCTCAGAAAAGCTTCCATACTTTGACTTCCTCTGGTTTTTCTCCAACAGGAAAGGAAGTGAATGGATGAGTACTTTCTGATGATGACGCAGCAGATTGTAATTATAAGAACTCCAATGCCGACAGCTGTAGTAAAAAAAGGAGATGAGGAAAATAATGCAGTCTAAGAATGAGTCATTTAAACTATTTTTGAAGAATGTTTCTTCCTCTAGCAGTGAAGAAAAGTTTAGTAAATCACGCCATCTATGCATATGTGCTGCTAGACATTTAGAGGAGGTAAATTACCTAGTCCAAGATTCAATCTCAATTTCTTGCTCTCTGCAACACAAGCAAGAAAAGGAAATATGGCATTAGTGCAAAACTTAAAAGTTAAAACAACGAATCTATGCATGCTTTGCCAAATCGAATTCTCCAATATTTAACATGCACAAAAATCAGCAAAAAAAAAATCAGAGCAAGGAGGACCTGCTTATGAGTAATATATCCTTGGAGGAAACTATTTTACTGGCAGGAGGTTTTTCATTGAATGTTGTTGCCGAAACATATGCAGAAGAGATATTGAAATGTTGAGGAGGTAAATTACCTAGTCCGAGCTTCAATCTCAATATTTTGTTCTCGGCAACACAAATAAAAAAGGAAATATGTATTAGTGCGAAACTTAAAACTTCGAATTTATGCATGCTTTGCCCAATCGAACTCTCCAATATTTAACATGCACAAAAATCAGAAAAAAAAAATTAAGAGCAAGGAGGACCTGCTTATGAGTAATATGGGATTTTGTGGCAAGCTAAATTCTATTCTCACGACCCATAATTGTAAACCAAACCCAGTAAGCTAAAATCAATTGCATAGAAGACAGGAATTGAGTGGGATACCAGATATAAAGAATAGAAGGTCTACTAAATGTCTTAAGGTCCTCAGGACTATATTGGGTCGTAGTATACAAATATAAACAAACTTTCATGTATTTATCTCTCCCTATTTTTGCTGCGTCCATGCATATCATACCTTCAATTGAATGGATGCATTTGAGGTTTCCTTTGTTGATTTTACATTCCCCTCTTTGCAAATAACAATGATAACACAGAGGCAATACGGACACTTCAATAGAGAAGGTAGCTGTTAACAGCCTGAATATGTCACCATAACTCTCGGTATTATTCACTGGGAGCTGAAGAATTGAACAGGTAGGTGGAGGACTAGGCAGACTGGTGTTGCGAGTATAATAGATGCTGAAGTTGTTGCATCCTGTATAGTTCAATTCAAGACGGTGAGGAAAATTGACACTAGGGTCACATTTGAATAAAGTTTGGGTGGAGATTTCTTGAATAGAGAAGTATGGGAGACTTGGTGGAAGACTCAAATTGTTGAAGGAATCGCATGAATTGGAATTCAAATGTCCCCTTAAATCTTTATCAGTGATTGACATGGTACCAGCCTGAGATATGTTGTGAAGTTCAAACCATTTTCCTCCCCTAACTAGTTGGATCCTTTGAGAATCATCGTTACAACCATCCACCACATAGGGACCGCATATCTCAGGACTTGTGTTGTTGGTAAATGGGAACCGGATTTCTCCGAGCTTTCCACAATTGAAAGGCGGACACTTCTTGAAGGCCCAGCCATCTTCTTTGGAAGCGCAAATAAGCAAAGGGTGAAAGAGGGCAAAGAAAACTAGCAAAGGGACGGGAGCCATCCCCGAGCTCCCAATTTTAAGAAACAAAATGGAGACACCAACAGGATCAACTTCTCTTACTAGAACTATGTCTTGGTGTCTCTTCAAAGTACATACAATTCTTTATCTGGCAACACACGTCAGTTGACTTGGAAACTTGAGTAGGAAGACTAGTAATTAAGATGGACAGCAGGTGGGGTAGGCCTGCGAAATTTACATGTTAGATATCGTCTGTTTGGTAGGTGAGAGCACCAGCCCAGTAAATTTGCACCTGGTCTTTGAAAGACTCCTTCCCACTGGCTAGCAAATCAAAGAGAAGTTGACCTATTGACTTTTCAAAGTCTTCTTCCCAAATACCACGCAATATTAACAGAGACTTCTTTGCAGCTTGTTATAAACGCCTGCATGTGCAATAACAAGAAAGCGAAGTATAGGGTTTCAGTCATTTTACTACGCTTAAAAAATGACAATAATGCATCCTTCTCAAAGAATGGACTCCATTACACGGTCCCTGAGCTTACTAGATGCCAAGGATGGAGTTCTAGGGAAGATAAGAAATTGGTGAGAGAAAAATGACACATTAAGCATCCAAGGAAAGTTCAAACGTCGAGGAGGGATCATCGAGGCAGAGGTGTAATTCATGTACTGTCATAGTCATCTCTAAAGTAAATATATATATATATATATATATATATATATATATATATATATATATATATATTAGTGGCCATGAGTCCAAAGGTGATGTTTCAATTAAAGTCGTTTGTTTCATGAAAAAAAGATACCATTTTAATATCTAAAGTCGTTTGCCAGTGTATAATTTAAGAAAACAAAAGATTTATAATTGGATCTTATAATAGTAGGCATCAGTCATACACCATGAGTTAGTATTAAGTTTCAAAATGTCACCATCCCTCCATGACCAGTTAACAAAGAAAAACTAGATCTTTTAGTGAAGTTATTATGTATCTGGACATAGATTGTTATTCATTAAAACACTATAATGATGTATTTTGCCTTTACACCATAAAAACTTTAAACCAGTAATCGGCGGAGATTTCATCTTTTCATTAGGATTAATTTGTGGTAGATCGGTTTTCTATATTTTTTTTAACAGTCAAATGACTAAAAAGCCCATAAAAGCAAAAAATGTTAAACTATCTTTCAAGAGTATTTTTAATTTTTAAGCGTAATAAAATGACTAATATACCTTTTTACATATAAAAAAAATATTAACAAACATCTAATGGCTTTTTTATATTTTAATCATGTTTTTTTTTTTTATTATGATCAGGTTTAGAAGTTATTTAATCATTTAAACTATATAAGGATTAATCTTTAGACCAGATGACAATATCAGCATCAATATAGCAGAGGGCCAGGAAACTTCCTGTAGGCAAAAACGCTGCAAAATTATAGAACACAGAATGCTAAAACGAGGCTATCAGACTAATCATATATTCGGTGAAAGATGGTGATTCCTATACCAATTGAAGTGAAAATGTAATACAAAGGCGCCAAATTTAGTTTTAATGGAGGAGTGGAAGAAGCATGACATCTCCCACAGGCATCTTCATTGTCGAGCTTCTTTTTTAATTAAATTTATTTCTTGCGTGAGGTTGCCCTCATCCTCTACCTTTTCTTCCCATGTTATGAGCGGGTCCCATACCCTATTCTCACTCCTACTAGTCCAACCCACTTTCACTTTCTCCTGCACACCTTCTAAAGTGTTCAACACTCAAATTCAGCATGACATTTTCATTTCAGGCTGTCATTCTTGCACCACACACCACTTTTCCAATGCTCATCTTTTTTCCTTCTTTTACATGCTATTCTCCGCCAGCAAAATTCAATATAATGCTTCAGAGTAACAAAGATAAATAACCGTGTCAAGAAGCAAGCTTTGGAGAGAGAGAGACTTCCTCACTGCCAATTATTTATGATTAAAAATCTTCTAAACCTGATATCATTTTTGAGGGAGTATTTAGAAGAATTAAACACCTGGGACCTATGAAAAACAGAACGCCACTCCAATCCGATGTATGAAATTGAATGCACCAAAATATTTGATCTAAAATAAATAAAAGAAAACTAAGAAGGGAGGAAGAAAAAGGTTAACTGTAATCATAACTGAATTTGAGAAATTCAGTATTTCATTTGCATAGTTAAATCAAATTACCCCTCTACATCCCTAACTCATATCGGCAAATAGAAACACTCTCTTTCTCTCTCTTTTTTTCTTTTTTTTTTAACCCAAAAAAATTGGATTAATACCAAAATTATTTACTAGCACTTCAGTAACAGTAGAAAACCCCTGACATGGCAGTTAAAATCAAATTAACATTGAAGTTCTTCAGTCTCCGGGATAGCAACAAGCATAGGCCGCCAAGCTCTCCTCAAAATAGACCGGTGTCTAAGCCCGATCCAACCGGGTCTAGGCGAACCCGGTCCATCTCCTAAACCGTTAACTTTCATCCTATACACGTCACACTTACCTCCAAATCCTCCAATCACATCTTGCATCTCTTTCCCTCTCTTTCCCTCTTCTAATTCATCATCAAACGACATCGCCGAAGATATAAACAAGTCCTTCAAAGTGTCTCTCTTTCTCTCCGGCAACGGCGCCACCGGGTGAATCGGCGGTAGCTGTGGCTCCTGGCGACGAGGAGAGCGGCGTCCGAGGAGCATCCGGAGTGTGGTTTTACGACGCTGGGGGAGGTGGACAACTGGACTCGTTCTCGGGCTTCGTGTTGGACTCTGTGCAACGCCGCATTGTGTTGCTAGAAGCTTGAATTTCTGCAACGCCGCCATTGTTGGCAGGTTCCTCCCTCTTTGTCTCTTAATTTGTTCGCTCTCTATATCTGATTTGCCTGTCTATTTAAGTTACCTGAAATTTCGGTGGAAAGTTTTGAATTTAAAATAAAAATAGGGAGTATCTATCACTATCAGTGTGATGGTAATAATGATGTTTGTGTGTTTGTGGTTTTGCTTGGAAGAAAGAGGAAAGGATCAGTTTTGGAAATCTCCAATTCTCTACTTTAGTTTTCTTAAAGTGCGTGCTTCCTTCCTTCCTTCCTTCCCTCCCTCCTTTGAATGGAATATCTTGGAAAATGAGAAAATTATTTTGTCTTCATAGATTAGAAGAGGGCTTCGGAAAAGTCTGTTTTGTCCTTTCAATGGAATATCTCCAATTTATCTTATTTTTAAAATTCATTCAATTAACCTATATGTTCTTTTTTTGAATGTATTAAATATTAACATACAATAACTCAAGTTTCAATATTAAAAATGTATTTGACAATCCACCGTAAGATAACTAATGAACTATTCATGCATGTATGTCTGTATCATCAAATAAATTATTTTAGAAAAATATGTTTTCATAAAAAAGCTTATATAATGATATAAAAGTCATCTTAAATAAATATTATTTAATATTATCATAACTTCATGCATGGTAGTTGTCGCGGGGGCGCGAGCGACGCGACGTCGTCTGGCGACGGCGGAGGCTACTTTTCGTGCCTCATGTGTGAGATGTTGTGTGTTGAAAAGAGTCTTGGATTTAATCATAAAATTATGATTAATATTTTAGGAGTCACCACCTAGTATTATGGTCATTAGGAACCTATGATCTATGAGAATCTGAGTAAGGGACTGGTTGTGCAAGGGGAAGACGCATCACCCCCAGTGCACCCTACGTAAGGTAAGCTGCATTGGTGTTTGATTGTTTTTTCTAAGTCGGGTTCTATTCGTTGGTCTTTTCTAGGGCTCAAGGTAGATCTATCTTCATGAGAGAGTCTCTACCCTATCGGGTTAAATTCTAACTGTTCTAAAGTCTGAATTTTAGCATCGTATTTGTACACCTTGTATCTTTAATACTTGAGAGTGTATTTTATCGTGTAATTCTACACCCTACAAATATTAAAGTCTACATCTGGATCCTAAAAAAAATTGGAATTTTTTTTTTGATATTTTGGCCAAATCCTAATGGATGATCATAAACTGGTTATGATATCCATTTTTTGGATTTTCAAAACATGAGAAAGATGCAATCTTTTAATGAAAATATGCTTGAAAAAGTTTTAGGATTTGGCCATATGCATGAAAATAAAAAAAAAATATTATTTTTTTAAAGGGAAATTTGATTTAAAAGTTTTTGAGATTTTTTTGAAAATGTTTTGAATTTTTTTTTGAAATATTTTGGAGAAAACCGAGTATTTTAATACCGGATTTGTATTTTACAGTGTAAATATACAATCCGATATTATGCAAAATTGGTAGAAAAATATTTGATAAAATCACAATTGTTTTCAAAGGATTTTTGATTTTTTTTTGGAATTTTTTGTTTTTTTAAGAAATATATAATATAATATATTAATTAAATATTATTAAAGCATGTGGGCCAGGCCGGCCCAGACAGCTGGGTCGGCCCCAGGAACTTTGGGTTGGGTCAATCTCGCCCCAACAGATCCTTTTCTTTTCTTTTTGGGGCCGAGCCGGGCCATCCCCAAATGTTCCGGCCCAGGCCCGCATGATTGTTGACCCAACCCAGCAACCATGCAAATTAATAAGGCTGCATGCAGAACGAGAATTCGTTCTACATGCAACAACTTAGTTACAGCTACGGCGAATAGAGAGGGGAGAGGCCTAAATGGAGGCTTGGCTGGTCTAGAAGGGGAGAGGCCGACGTGAGGACGGTGGCTGAGGCTGTGACAGAGATGGTGGCCGGTGGCAGAGGAAGCAAAAGAAGACGAAGAAAACGGGAGGGGTTGTAGAGAGGAGAGAGAAACCGACGGTGACTCTTGGTGTTCGGTTGGTGGTTGTGTTAGCTTCCTATGGTGGAGTTGATAATGGGAAGACCAGTAATGAGGGTGGTGGCGGCTGAAACGACGAATAGAGAGAGAGGGAGAGAAGAAAAACTGCAGAAACAGGAAAGAGAGGTTGGTTTTTTTTCAACTTTGGACCCGAGTTTCTCCTCTCTTAGGCCATGAAATGCAGCCCTATTTATTGGAGGTGAAAGAGAAACATTTTGTCTTTAATGGTGTCAAATCTTGGCCTTTGGTTTGGTTGGTAAGCATCCCAACCGTTGGTTCAAAGTGTGCGTCTGGAACTGCCAAATTTAACAGTCCAAGGCTACCCAAGTTGGCTACTTCAAGCCAGTCACCGGAGCAGTTTTCGTGTTAATAGGCCTGAATCGATAATAATCGGGGATAGAGAGATTTCAGGTGGCCATTTTGGTACATGTGTTGTCAATTTTGGGGGACATATGAGGCATTAAATGCACCTGCAAAACTGCTACCCAGACAACATTCACGGGGAAGATTATGAACAGTGACCAATTTTGGGGGACATATGACCAGGCGACGCGTTGCCTGGTCTTTTTTTTTTTTTTTTCTCCCTCTTTTTAATGCAAAAAGGGTGCTATTTTGGGTTAAATAAAGCAGTTTTTACTGATTTTCAATGTAGTCCTCCTTCTTGCAAATTGTTTCAATGGTACCCCTAATTAACCCTAAACCTTTAATTTTGTGCAATTTAGCCCTTGTCGAAACTTCAATTGGAACCTCAAGTTTGCGCGCCTTTTACAGATTGGTCCTTGGCTGTGAATTTTGTCAATTTAACCCCTAATTGACCCCAAAACTTCATTTTTCTTGCAATTTGGCCCCTAATTTCAATCAATTAACATGATAAAAATTAAATTTTGTCTCTTAAAATTCCAATTTTCTCAATTAAACCCAAATTAGGCTCCCAAACTTAATTTTTCACCAGTTAAGCCCCAAATAAAATTAATTTGACCCATTTAAAGTATAATTAAGTCCTTGCACTTAATTAAATCCTTCAATTGGACCCAAATTAATTCTTAAACATAACTAAAATTTAATTTGGCCCATGATTAAATCAAATTGGCCTATTAAAAATTTAATTATGTCATTGGACTTAATTTTTATGCAAATTCGTCCAATAATCATTTAATTAACCTTGAATTTACATTTTTTTCTTCATTTTTGGGTATAATGGGGTACAATTAGGCCTTGAATTTCCTCCAAAAATTGCACCTTGTTTTCTGCCTATTTTTGCAGTTTTTCTTGATCTGCTTTCTTTATATTGCCAGTTTTTATTTTATTCTTTGATTTTTATTTTGAAAAAAAATTAATTTTTTTAAAAAAACCCAGAATTAAATTATGACAGTAGTATCAAGATTACACAGAAGTCAGCTATTAGATCAATCGAGTAAATTTAGATGTTTCATCTAATTATTATCATTATTATTATTTTAAGTCTTATCAGTATGAATATTTTTTTCAAGCTAGCTCTCGCACACTCGATTTCTTCCTAATCGAGTAAGCACGTCCTCCTCGCAAAAAGAAGAATTCTTCTCCCGGCCTCCCTAGATTCAAACCTTAGATAACAATATGGTATCTTCAGTTTCCAATTGGCTTGGAGATATATGCCTTACACTTATGCATAGAACTTGCCATGACCAAGCATTTCTAGCTCCTCTTCCGTTCTCTATCGACCACTATTGGATGAACCTGTTGTAGAGTAGGAGCATCAGTGGAGAAATCTGTTCGAATATCAGGGATTTAATTTGCTTGTAAAACATAACCACACAGTTCTAGTTTTAGGAGAATGATGGTAAAGAAACAGAGCATAAATAGTTCAAAGCATATGGAGTTCTGGAGCAGCCATGGGATGCACAAATTGTATTGAGGATATTCTCGAGGTGTCAATTAAAGAAAAGGTATGCAGTTTTCTGGTCATCAATCTCTTTATTGCAGTTTGGACATGGATATAACGGCCAAAATATACTAATAAAGCAACACAGTTGAAATATTAATTGCTGACATTAGGTGTAGTAGAACTGCTAAACCACTGATCAGTTGTGGAATTCGATGACAGCGGTGACCGGATATGCTTTAGCAATGCAACCACATCACAATCCGGAGGTTCTTTTTTCTTTGATGCATCGTTATCACCATGCTCCTGTTCCAGATTCTCCAACTCATACCCCCCACTCTCCATTGCTTTTAGTTCCTTTAGCACCTCATTCATACCAGGTCTGATTTCCTTGCCCTGCTGCAAGCATAAAAAAGCCAACTCTGCAACTGAAGTTGTCATTCTTTTAATTTCCTCATCTGACTTGTACCCAAGATATGGGTCAATCAACTCATCAAATGCACATTTTTGAATCTTGTTCATTGCTAATGTGGCCAAATTTATCTCATGCTGATTCCTAGTCATATCAACAGCAGGCATTGATGATATGAGCTCAATGAGGACAACACCAAAGCTATAGACATCACTCTTAGCTGTCAACTGGTAACACTGATGGTATTCTGGGTCAAGATAGCCAGGTGTTCCCTGTGGAGCAGTTGAGATGTGAGTGACATCGTTGGGGAACAACCTGGAAAGCCCAAAATCTGCAACTTTCACACAGAAATTGTTGTCAAGAAGTATATTGTTCGTTTTTACATCCCGGTGAATGATATCAGTAGCATGCAGATAAGCCAATGCGCCAGCCGTTTCTATGGCTATCCTCATTCGAATAGTCCAAGTTAGTGAACCAGATTTGGCTCGATCATGATGGAGATGATCTGCAACTGTGCCATTGGGAATGTATTCATAGACAAGGAGGAGCTCGCGGCTGTAGCAAGAAGTACACCCATAAAGAGACACAAGATTTTTGTGGCGCAGGCGAGTAAGGATTTGAATTTCATTCATGAACTGCTTTATCCTCTTACGATTGTGTTCATATAGGCGCTTGACTGCAACTTCCCGCCCATCTCGGAGTTTGCCTGTCGAGATTGATAAATAAAAAAAGAAAAGCCCATAAATAAAGTCGCTAGCTTTCTTTCTTTCATCCTTTGTTTTTCAGTTAAGAAAACCTACCGTAATATACAGTTCCAAAACCTCCGTCACCAAGTTCGTGTTTGGAATCGAAGTTGTTTGTGGCTTCTTCAAGTTCAGAATAGGAGAAGATGGGGACCCCAAAGTAGTTACTGTCCCCTTCCGGGTCTGATTTTGATGAGGGATCTGAAGAAGCATTTGCTGAATTGACGTTAGAGGAAATGTGTTTTCTCTTGTGTCGATGCCACCGGATGAAAAATACGGACACCAAAATTATTAATACCATGAAAGGGACTCCGAGACCTGCAGTTGAAAAGAAGAGTACTGTACTTTTAACTTGAATATATCCTTGGAGGAAACTATTTTACTGGCAGGAGGTTTTTCATTGAACGTTGTTGCCGAAACATATGCAGAAGAGAAATTGAAATGTTGAGGAGACAAATTACCTAGTCCGAGCTTCAATATCAATTTTTCTCTCTCTGCAACACAAATAAAAAAGGGAATATGGCATTAGTGCAAAACTTAAAAGTTAAAACAACGAATTTATGCATGCTTTGCCAAATCGAATTCTCCAATATTTAACATGCACAAAAATCAGCAAAAAATAAAAAAATGAAATTAAGAGCAAGGAGGACCTGCTTATGAGTAATATGGGATTTTGTGGCAAGCTAAATTCTATTCTCACGACCCATAATTGTAAACCAAACCCAGTAAGCTAAAATCAATTGCATAGAAGACAGGAACTGAGTGGAATATAAAGGATAGTAGGTCTAGTAAAAGGTCTTAAGGTCCTCAGGACTATAGTGGGTCGTAGTATACATATACAAATAAACTTGCATGTATTTATCTCTCCCTATTTTTGCTGTGTCCATGCATATCATACCTTCAATTGAATGGATGCATTTGGGCTTTCCTTCGATGATTTGACATGCCCCTCCTTGCAAATAACAATGATGACAGGGAGGGAATACGAAAACTTCAATAGAGAAGGTAGCTGTTAACTGCCTGAATATGTCATCATAACTCTCGGCTTTATTCACTGGGAGCTGAAGAATTGAACAGGTAGGTGGAGGACTAGGT
This sequence comes from Populus trichocarpa, assembly GCF_000002775.5. Classification (NCBI taxonomy): domain Eukaryota; kingdom Viridiplantae; phylum Streptophyta; class Magnoliopsida; order Malpighiales; family Salicaceae; genus Populus; species Populus trichocarpa. Next base: position 13,920,461 of record NC_037294.2, on the reverse strand, counting down.
AGACTGGTGTTGCGATTATAATAGATGCTGAAGTTCTTGCATCCTATATAGTTAAATTCAAGATGGTGAGGAAAATTGACACTGAGGTCACATTTGAATAAAGTTAGGTTGGAGAATTCTTGAATAGATAAGTATGGGAGACTTGGTGGAAGACTCAAATTGTTGAAGGAATCGCATGAATTGGAATTCAAATGTCCCCGTAATTCTTCATCAGTGATTGAAATGAGACCAGCCTGAGAGATGTTGTGAAGTTCAAACCATTTTCCTCCCCTTACAAGTTGGATCCTTTGAGAATTTTCGTTACAACCATCCACCACACAGGGACCGCACATCTCAGGACTTGTGTTTTTGGTAAATGGGAACCAGATTTCTCCGAGCTTTCCACAATTGAAAGGCAGACACTTCTTGAAGGCCGAGCCATCTTCTGTGGAAGCGCAAAGAAGCAAAGGGTTAAAGAGGGCAAAGAAAACTAGAAAAGGGACGGGAGCCATCCCCGAGCTCCCAATTTTAAGAAACAAAATGGAGACACCAACAGGATCAACTTCTCTTACTAGAACTATGTCTTGGTGTCTCTTCAAAGTACATATAATTCTTTATCTGGCAACAGACGTTAGTTGACTTGGAAACTTGAGTAGGAAGACTAGTAATTAAGATGGACAGCAGGTGGGGTAGCCCCGCGAAATTTACATGTTAGATATCGTCTGTTTGGTAGGTGATAGCACCAGCCCCGTAAATTTGCTCCTGGTCTTTGAAAGACTCCTTCCCACGGGCTAGCAAATCAAAGAGAAGTTGACCTATTGACTTTTCAAAGTCTTCTTCCCAAATACCACGCAATATTAACAGAGACTTCTTTGCAGCTTGTTATAAACGCCTGCATGTGCAATAACAAGAAAGCGAAGTATAGGGTTTCGCTAAATTATATAAGAACCCTGCGGTAATAATGCAATAAGGCATAAAAATGAGTTAACAGAAAAAACTAGATCTTCTAGTGAAGTTGTTATGTATCTGGACATAGATTGTTATTCATTGAAACACTATAGTGATGTATTTGCCTTTACACCATAAAAACTTTAAACCAGTGATCGGCGGAGATTTCATCTTTTTATTAGGATTAATTTGTCATCATCGTAGATCGGTCTTCTATATTTTTTTCAACAGTCAAATGACTAAAAAGCCCATAAAAGCAAAAAATGTTAAACTATCTTTCTAGAGTATTTTTATTTTTTAAACGTAATAAAATGACTAATATATATCTTTTTATAAAAAAAATTAACTATCACCTAGTGGCTTTTTTGTATTTTGATCATGGTGTTTTTATGTTATAATCAGGTTGGCTTAGGGGTAATTTAGTTATTTAAACTATATAAGTATTAATTAAAAAAATAGTTGACATGGCATTCCACGCGTTAGTATGTGGGTTATTCCTGCGTTATTTGGACAGTGCGTGCAATGGTGTTCGATTGCAAAACGATTGCTTTTGGGGCGGCTTTCAAATTGTCTTGGTGCCCCCTCCATTCTTGGTCGTCATGTGTAGCCAACAAGCTTCTGGTTTGACACCGATGATCTTTTTTCATTTTTTTTCTCTCTCCCACTTAATATTCATGCCTGACGCTTTAAATTTTCAAAGCAGTCTTCAAATTTGTATTTCATTTAGATTTGGTCTATTTTTTATTCCTATTGATTTAATTTGAAATAATATATAGAATTGTGATTTTTTTTTAATTGCATCCTCCTTTAAGTTTTTATGATTTCATCCTCGAATTGTTTCCTATAAGATACGATCCTTATTCTTTTTATTGATTTTTTTTACTTTGATAAATTTTTTAGATTGATATTTTTTTTTATTTTATTCTTCAACATTAAATTTGTTGAAAATTGATTTTCTTGATTAAGCTAAGATCTAAGATTTTATGGGTTACAAGTTTAGGAAATTAGTCCAGGTATAAGAGATTCATCTGAGTTTGCTTTTTTTTTTTAACCTTTTTTTAAGCTTATGTTTTTTTAGTTTATCACTTGATATTTATTTAATTGGAGATTAGACTTCATTATTTTTTTTATTTGCTTTCTATATGAATTTTCACTTGTTTTGAAAATGACTCGGGTTATCTCGAGCCTTTTTATTTATTGTTCTTTGTTAAATTTAGCTTTCTTATAGAAAAATATTTTTATCAAATTAAATTAATTGATTAGATATAAGCATGATATGATCACTTTATAATATTATTTTTGGTTTGTTTCTAGGTCGTTGCTGTTACAGCGCGTGCAACCTTTTTTGATGTCGTCATCTAGCCTTTTATAGTGATATTAGAACCGTTTCGGTGAATTCTTTTTTATGGTAAAATGATGACCACAATAGAGAGACAACGAGTTTCTAATAGACTTTTTTTTCTTATACTTATGAGTATTATATTGATAGCTCATTTTTATACCTAATTATTGCTAAATGTTTTTGCTTTATTTATTGTTGATATTATTTTAATTATATTATTAAATTAACCGAACTCGGTGAACCTAGTCAAATCAATGATAATAGTCTCAAATGTTTCTTGATTATTTAAAAATATTCGTGTAATCTGAATATATTTTTTTTTGTCAATTTATTTTATTTTATTTTATTTTATATATTGTTGTTGCATGTTCTTATTCATGTTATTTAAATTAGTTGAACTTACTAAATACAGTTGAGATAATGACACGAGGCTTGTATTTCTTTCTGAAACACTTCCATTGTCTTAATATTTTTTTTTATATTGAAAAACATTTAGGTAGACTCGTTAGCATAGCGTGGGTCATCTATCCAGTACATTCTACATGCGGCTTTTTAATTTTGTCCTTGATTGAAGCAACAAGCTGCATGATTGTTCGTATCTCAAAATTCCCAATAAAAGAAGGGCGACACAGCAATGAGCAGTTAGTTTTCTTGCCTGAAGTGAGGTCTCTTTGGCCCCACTCTCGCAACACATGCAGTTCTTCATCCATGCAACACGCTATTATTGAGTGGATAATTTGACAGGCAAGACTTGGTGAAAAAGACTGAAGAAAGGATGGAGATGCCTACCACACAAAAATTAAATGCTTTGAGGAATTAATATTTGCATTTGAAAAAAATACAGTACTGCATGTCCGCATTGTGGTCTGAGAACTGCTGATTTTCTTCCAGTAATTTCCCAAATCTTTTTATTGGAGCATTATAGCAAGGAACGAGTTAATTTGGCAGATCAAGCATACATTCAGCCAACAAAAAGACAACTTGGTGGATTTTTCTGTCCAGGAATTTTCTTGTCATACATTATGCTTGCCACTTTCACATTTGTGATTGTTAAAGAATACAGGGAGAAATTTCTTGGAATTTCAAGGATGGTATTTCCATTATTAATCTTGCTGCAGGCGTGTCATTCTTCGTCCACATGACCACTCATGCAGTGCAAGCGTGCAACTATTTTAGATTGATAAGTTGTGGAAGGCCATCGGAATTGGATGAACACGTGTCATGGAGGATTTATATGAGATGGTGAATGTTGATAGCCCATAAGGATTGACAGAGTACACAAAACAGAAATATTAATTGCTGAGACTATATAGTTCAATCTTTAAATGAAGGTGCTGACTGCTGATAATAGTCTTACAGTTATTAAGATGCTTCATTAGAAATGCTGGACTGGCTCTCGGTCACTCAATTGCTGGAAAGAAAAGAAGATAAACGTGTGTGTGTGTCTATATATATATATATATATATATATGATCGAGTGTTACTGTCAAAAAAGCACTTTAAACACAATAACATGTTGGGGATTCCGGCATCCCCATGCGCGGACCGGGGGTGTACTGATAGTTGCTCATCGGAGGGTAAAGCACACTGACACAATATTTTACGTGGTTCGGCGAAACCGCCTACATCCACAAGAGAGAGTCCATATTATTTAGAGATAGAGAAAGGATACAATAAATACGTGGAGGAGGATCACTCAACTCCCAGCTCACACACCCTGCTGCATATGGCAGCAGGGCTGCTGCCCATGGCAGCAGCTCCTCTTTCTCTTCTTCTCTTCACGTTCTCACACACTCTCTGCACTCTCTACAATTCTCTCAATCTTGCTCTCAAATATAAGCCTCCTTTATATGCATTTCTTAACAGCCTTCTCCAGCACATCAAGGGGACAATGGGTCCCGAAATCATGCCACTAATTGTGGCACTAGTGGTGCTTCCACTAAGCCACAATTAGTGGTGGGGTATTGCCACTAAATGGCAATATCCTAACATAACAGTTATCACATTTTCCAGTAACTTTAGTTGGAAACAACTGTCGGTCTTGCTGATGAAAAAATTAGAATTAACTGATCACTTATTCTAGCCCTCCCATTTCGAGAGTAGAGTAAGGCTAGAAGATTCTATTTGAAGTCTGTATTTAGGATTCAAATCGCCAGCATACCGACACGCTAATTGGTTAGAGTTAGAACGAATTTTCTGCATCTTAATTGCGCAAACAACATGTAGTCTTCTGAGAGAAATACACAATATTGACTAGCTCAGGCCATAGAGTTTTACAAGACATTTTTGGTACAATGCGTCAACAGTGATGCGATACGAACACTTCAATAGAGAAGGTAGCTGTTAACAGCCTGAATATGTCACCATAACTCTCGGCTTTATTCACTGGGAGCTGAAGAATTGAACAGGTAGGTGGAGGACTAGGTAGACTGGTGTTGCGATTATAATACATGCTGAAGTTCTTGCATCCTGTATAGTTAAATTCAAGACGGTGAGGAAAATTGACACTGAGGTCACATTTGAATAAAGTTAGGTTGGAGATTTCTCGAATATATAAGTTTGGGCGACTGGCTGGAAGACTCAAATTGTTGAAGGAATCGCATGAACTGGAATTCAAATGTCCCCGTAATTCTTCATCAGTGATTGAAATGGTATTAGCCTGAGAGATGGTGTGAAGTTCAAACCATTTTCCTCCCCTAACTAGTTGGATCCTTTGAGAATCATCGTTACAACCATCCACCACATAGGGACCGCATATCTCAGGACTTGTGTTGTTGGTAAATGGGAACCGGATTTCTCCGAGCTTTCCACAATTGAAAGGCGGACACTTCTTGAAGGCCAAGCCATCTTCTCTGGAAGCGCAAATAAGCAAAGGGTGAAAGAGGGCAAAGAAAACTAGCAAGGGGACGGGAGCCATCCCCGAGCTCCCAATTTTAAGAAACAAAATGGAGACACCAACAGGATCAACTTCTCTTACTAGAACTATGTCTTGGTGTCTCTTCAAAGTACATACAATTCTTTTTCTGGCAACACACGTCAGTTGACTTGGAAACTTGAGTAGGAAGACTAGTAATTAAGATGGACATCAGGTGGGGTAGCCCTGCGAAATTTACATGTTAGATATCGTCTGTTTGGTAGGTGATAGCACCAGCCCAGTAAATTTGCACCTGGTCTTTGAAAGACTCCTTCCCACTGGCTAGCAAATCAAAGAGAAGTTGACCTATTGACTTTTCAAAGTCTTCTTCCCAAATACCACGCAATATTAACAGATAATTCCGCCAAACGGAAAATAATTTTTTATTGATAAATAAACTTCAACATAATAAATTCAAGAAAAGTGAATTATTTTTTTATATTTGGTAGTGTAATAAAAAATAAGTTGGAAAACACTTTCCAGTGTTTGGTTATGTCATGGAAAATGAGCTGGAAAATAACTTATTAATGTTTTATTTTTCTCAAGTTTATTAAAATAATGAAGAACAAATCTTATAAATTAAAAAGTTGAATGAGAATGAAATTGAAAAAAAATATAATTTCATAAATTATCTCAAATAAAATAAATAATAATCAAAATAATAGAGATCAAATCTAAAAAATAAAAAAAAATAAAAGATGAAGAAATTAAAATAATAATAATTAACATTTCATAAATTATTTCAAATAAAATAAGTAACAATCAAAAAAATAAGGACCAAATTTGATACATAAAAAGTTTCATAAAAAAATGATAAGGAAAAAGAAAATAACAATTATAAAAATGAGAACCAAAGTTAATATAAAATTTAAATTTTAAAAGATAAAATTGAAAAATAAATATGCAAAACAAAATATATATATATATAGCAATCAAAAGTTTGAGGACCAAATTTGATATAATCAACAAATAATATGACATTTCTAAATTTTTCACAACTTCCAGAAAGTGTTTTCCGTCTAATTTTTTTAAGAAAACACTTTTCTGGAAATCAAGCCAAATTTTTTTTTGACTGGAAAGTATTTTTTGTTGATCAATTTTTCTAATGTTAAACAAATACAAAAAAAAATTAAAAAGTAATTTTTCAAAAAATATATTCCAGAAAACAACTATGGCATTCTTTACAGCTTGTTATAAACGCCTGCATGTGTAATAACAAGAAAGCGAAGTATAGGGTTTCGCTAAATTAGATAAGAGCCCTGTGGTAACAATGCAATAATGCATCCTTCTCAAAATGATTTTATATTTTTATGTTATAAATTAGATAAGCGAAGTATGTTATAAACGCCTGCATCTTTAGGGGTTTATTTATATTTTTATTTTTATTAAGCGTAATAAAATGATTAACATACCTTTCTACATAAAAAAAACATTAACTAACACCTAGTGGCTTTTTTGTATTTTCATTATAGTTTTTTTTTTTTTTTTTGTTATTAACACCAAGGGAATTGTTCTGTTCTGTTATATTATTCTACATTGTTACAGTACACGAGGAAGGGAACACAATCTTATATCTCAGCTAATGAATGCTGAATATCTGCTAATGATTCAAGGATCAAGCCGAAATATATATGCTAATAATTGTACAATTTATAGATGAAATGTGAATATATGATGCTAATAATGACAGAGAGACAATGAGTCTCTAATAGGCTTTTATTTTTTATATTCGTGACTGTTATATTGGTAGTTCATTTTTATACCTAATTATTGCTAAATTTTTTGTTTTATTTTTTGTTGATATATTTTTAATTATATTATTAAATTAACTGAACTTTATGAATCTAGTCAAATAAATAATAATAGCCTCAAATGTTTATTGATTATTTAAAAACATTTGTGTCATCTGAATATTTTTTTGTCAAATTATTTTATTTTATTTTATATATTGTTGTTGCATTTTTTTATTTATGTTATTTAAATTAGTTGAACTTACTAAATACAGTCGAGATAATGACACGAGGCTTGTATTTCTTTTAGAAACACTTACATTGTCTTAATATATGTTTTTATATTGAAAACAATTTAGATTGACCCGTTAGTAGAGCGTGGGTCATCTATCCAGTACATAATACATGGAGTTTCTTAATTTTGTCCTTGATTGAAGCAGCAAGTTGCAGGATTGTTCGAATCTCAAAATTCCCAATAAAAGAAGGGCGACACAGCAATTAGCAGTTAGTTTTCTTGCCTGAAGTGAGGTCTCTTTGGCCCCACTCTCGCAACACATGCAGTTCTTCATCCATGCAACACGCTATTATTGAGTGGATAATTTGACAGGCAAGACTCGGTGAAAAAGACTGAAGAAAGGATGGAGATGCCTCCCACACAAAAATTAAATGCTTTGAGGAATTTTTGCATTTTAAAAAAAATACAGTACTGCATGTCCGCGCATTGTGGTCTGAGAACTGCTGATTTTCTTCTAGTAATTTCCCAAATCTTTTTATTGGAGCATTATAGCAAGGAACGAGTTAATTTGGCAGATCAAGCATGCATTCAGCTAACAAAAAGACAACTTGGTGGATTTTTCTGTCCAGGAATTTTCTTGTCATACATTATGCTTGCCACTTTCACATTTGTGATTGTTAAAGAATACAGGGATAAATTTCTTGGAATTTCAAGGATGGTATTTCCATTCTTCGTCCACATGACCACTCATGCAGTGCAAGCGTGCAACTATTTTAGATTGCGAAATTGTGGAAGGCCATCGGAATTGGATGAACAAGTGGCATGGAGGATTTATATGAGATGGTGAATGTTGATAGCCCATAAGGATTGGCCGAGTACACAAAACAGAAATATTAATTGCTGAGACTATGGTTTAATCTTGAAATGAAGGTGCTGATAATAGTTTTACAGTTATTAAGATGCTTAATTAGAAATGCTGGACTGGCTCAGTCACTCAATTGCTGGAAAGAAAACAAGATAAACGTCTATCTATGTATATGTATGATTGCTAATAGTTGACAATAATACATCGTTTTGATGTGTTGATATCAAAAATAATTTTTAAAATATAAAACAATATTATTTTAATAAATTTATAAATTAAAAATACTTTCAACAATATTCATCATCACATTATCACATTATCAAAGACGCTTAATAATTTTAAGGTGGGAACAGCTGTCGGTCTTGCTGATGTAAAAAATATACTGAACTGATCACTTCTAGCCCTCCCATTTCGAGAGTAGAGAGTAAGGCTAGAAGATTCTGTTTGAAGTCTGTATTTTGGATTCAAATCGCCAACATACCGACACGCTAATTGGTAAGAGTTAGAACGAGTTTTCTGCATCTTAATTGTGCAAACAACATGTAGTCTTCTGAGAGAAATACACAATATGGACTAGCTCAGGCCATAGAGTTTTACAAGACATTTTTGGTACAATGCGTCATGGTCTCATGCAAGGAAGATGCGATGAGTATTTGGAACTTAAAGGTCATGAATTATGATAGTGGTTGTTTAAGAATTTGAATTTGATCCGTGAGGAGATCTTGGAGGGGAAGACAAGTATGGTTTCGGCGGGATTGGCAAGGACTCAAGGCTTCCTTGCAACATGTCTACCACTCTAGACATTGGTGGGCGATTTGAGGGGTCGGTTTGTATGCACCACAAGCTTGCCAAAATCATTTTTCTTGCATTTTGTTCCTCCACTTCATTGCCAGCCCCTCGAAGTTGAAGTTCTTCGCCTATTTCAAGACGTCTGTATATCCAATGTGGAAAATAGATCTCACTGGTATTATCAACTCCGACGCGAAAGTTTTTTCTCCCTCCAATCATTTCTAACACTAGCATCCCATAGCTATAAACATCAGATTTGTGAGAGACCCCTCCAAAATTTCTACAAAATACTTCGGGGGCAATGTATCCAGCAGTTCCTCTTGCACCCAACATCGATACGATACTCTCTTTACTGGGGCATATTTTAGCCAGGCCGAAATCAGAAATTTTAGGACAGAAGTTTTCATCTAGAAGAATATTATGAGGCTTTATGTCAAAATGTAAAATCCTTGTGTTGCAACCTCTGTGCAAGTATTCTAATCCTCGAGCAATGCCAACTGCAATTTGGTATAATGTTTCCCACCCCAATTTGGGATGTGCCTTCGAGAGATTTTCTTCATATATGTGCTTGTCAAGTGACCCATTAGACATGAACTCATAGATTAAAGCTCGTTTAGGACCCTCAAAACAGAACCCCAGAAGAGTAACAATGTTGACGTGGGAAGTCCTGCCGATGCTTGAAACTTCATTTACAAATTCTTCTCCATTACTCTTTGATTTCTTCAGGACTTTAACAGCAACAAGACGACCATCAAGTAAATTGCCTTTGAAAACACTTCCAAAGCCTCCTTGGCCTAGTTTCTCTTTGAAGTTTTTGGTCATTTTCTTAAGTTCTGAATAACTGTATCTTTCTGGTGCCAAGGTTCCATAGTTCCTCAGAAAAACTTCTATACTTTGACTTCCTCTGGTTTTTCTCCAACAGGAAAGGAAGTGAATGGATGAGTACTTTCTGATGATGACGCAGCAGATTGTAATTATTAGAACTCCAATGCCGACAGCTGCAGTGAAAAAAGGAGTTGAGGAAAATAATGCAGTCTAAGAATGAGTCATTTAAACTATTTTTGAAGAATGTTTCTTCCTCTAGTAGTGAAGGAAAGTTTAGTAAATCACGCCATCTATGGAAATGTGTTGCTAGACATTTCGAGGAGGTAAATTACCTAGTCCGAGTCCGAGCCCAAGCTTCAATCTCAATTTCTTGCCCTCTGCAACACAAGCAAGAAAAGGAAATATGGCATTAGTGCAAAAACCTAAAATTAAAACAACGAATTTATGCATGCTTTGCCAAATCGAATTCTCCAATATTTAACATGCACAAAAATCAGCAAAAAAAAATATTTAAGAGCAAGGAGGACCTGCTTATGAGTAATATGGGATTTTGTGGCAAGCTAAATTCTATTCGCACGACCCATAATTGTAAACCAAACCCAGTTAGCTAAAATCAATTGCATAGAAGACAGGAATTGAGTGGAATACCAGATATAAAGGATAGGAGGTCTAGTAAAATGTCTTAAGGTCCTCAGGACTATATTGGGTCGTAGTATACAAATACAAAAAACTTACATGTATTTATCTCTCCCTATTTTTTCTGTGTCCATGCATATCATACATACCTTCAATTGAATGGATGCATTCGGGCTTTCCTTCGATGATTTGACATTCCCCTCTTTGCACATAACAACGATAATAGAAAGGTGTTACTAACACTTCAATAGAGAAGGTAGTTGTTAACAGCCTGAATATGTCACCATAACTCTCGGTTTTATTCACTGGGAGCTGAAGATTGAACAGGTAGGTGGAGGACTAGGTAGACTGGTGTTGCGAGTATAATAGATGCTGAAGTTCTTGCATCCTATATAGTTAAATTCAAGATGGTGAGGAAAAATGACACTGGGGTCACATTTGAATAAAGTCTGGGTGGGGATTTCTTGAATAGAGAAGTATGGGAGACCGGCTGGAAGACTCAAATTGTTGAAGGAATCGCATGAATTGGAAAATGTCCCCTTAAATCTTCATCGGTAATTGAAATGGAATCGGCTTGAGAGATGCTTTCAAGTTCAAACCATTTTCCTCCCCTTACTAGTTGGATCCTTTGAGATTTTTCTTCACAACCATCCACCACATAGATACCGCATTGGTAATAATAAATTTATTTTTGTTTTATTTATTAAGGGTAGAATAATATTTTTAATTGAACTTATATACAAACTCTTTGTATTTAAATTAACTCAAGCACTTTAGAATAAACAGATTAATAAGAATTCCAGCCTCTTCTATTTTATGTTCGTTTTTTTATGTTATTTTTTTTTTCAGAGTGATATTTTATCTTCCGCTTCTACAAAATCTGGTATTAATTTCATCTTTCTTTCTGCTTCTGTAATTTGATTTTTTTTGTTCAATTTCTGTAATTTGTGTTGTGTTTTGGAGTAATCGTATAATTTCAAGAAGATATTTGTTTAGTTTCGGTGATATCTGTTCAGTTTCTGCAATCTGGTGCTTTGTTTTTCATTACTTTTGCGTTCTGATTCTTTTTGTTTGTATGGCTATCGAAAGAAATGATTCGCTTCAGTCTGTGAGTGTGAGGTTGAATGGAAAGAATTATTCGTGCTGGAGTTATGTAATGAGAAATTTTCTTAAGGGTAAGAAGATGTGGAGATATGTTAGTGGAACTTATGTGTTTCTCAAGAATACCGAGGAGGGGGATGTTGTTTTGATAGATATATGGGAAGCAAACAATGCAAAAATTATTACTTGGATCAACAACTCTGTTGAGCATTCTATAGGTACACAGTTGGCGAAGTATAACACAACAAAGGAGATTTGGGATCATCTGCAAAGGTTATTCACGCAATCAAATTTTGCAAAGCAGTATCAGTTGGAGAATGACATACGAGCTCTTCATCAAAAGAATATGAGTATTCAAAAGTTTTATTCTGAGATCAATTGGCTTTTACAGAATCAACAGAATTAAAGGCATGTGGTGCCTATATTGAGCGTAGAGAGCAGCAATGATTCGTACAGTTTTTAACAACACTTCGTAGTGATTTTGAAGGACTTAGAAGTTCAATTCTACATCGTTCTCCACTTTCTTCTGTTGACTCTATTGTTATTGAGTTATTGGCTGAAAAAATACATCTTCAGTCTTATTCTGAAAAGAAATTTCTTTCTGCTTTGAATCCTTTTGTACTAGTAGTACTCTCTAAGCCATTATCTAATCATCAGAATAGCCTTACACAAAAGTTGGCTTCGATGAGTGCAATTTCTGTAAGCAGAAATGTCATTGGAAGGCTCAGTGTCCCAAGTTGAGACAACAAAATCAAGCTTGGAAGAATGACAGTCAGTCACAGTCTAATGCTCATAGACCACCTCAGGGTTATAAACCACCACACCACAATATTGCAGCAGTAACTTCATGAGGCTCTATCACCGAACCTAGTACTCTAGCTGAGCAATTTCAGAAGTTTATATCCTTACAGCCATAAACAATGTTCGCTTCTTCTTTCATGGGCCAGTTGCCTCATAGTTCCTTAGGTATGTCATATTCTAAATAGGTCTTAGATTTTGTTGCTTCACATCATATATCTCCATATTCATCTTTTACCTTATGTCCCCTTTCGCCCTCCATTCCTATTATGACTGCTGATGGCACTCATGCCCTTAGCAGGTGTCGGTTTTTCATATTTTACGATATCTTTGGCATATAGTCTTTCAGAGTCTTTTACTTTCATCCACCTCTTCCTTGGAGCTGCGTGCATACTCTGATGCTGATCATGGTAGTGATCTCACAAATCATAAGTTTGTTACCAATTTCTATATCTTTCTAGGTGATTCTCTTATTTCTTGAAAGAGCAAGAAACAATCTATTGTTTCTCAATCCTTAACCGAAGCAGAATATCGTGTTATAGCATCTACTACTAAGAAGATTGTTTGGTTACGTTGGTTACTTGCTGATAAGGGAGTTTCTCTTTCTCATCCTACTCATATGTATTGTGACAACCAGAGTTCACTTTAAATTGCTCACAACTCGGTTTTTCATTAGTGAACTAAGCACATTGAGATTGATTGTTATCTTACTCGTCATCATCTCAAGCATGACACCATTACTTTGCCTTTTGTTCCCTCTTCCTTGCAGATTGCAGATATTTTTACCAAATCGCATTCCATTTCTCTCGCTTTTATTTTCTAATTGGCAAACTCTCGATGCTTGTAGTTGTCGCATCGTGAGTCTGATGGGAGATGTTAAATAATACATTTACTTTTGTTTTAATTATTAAAGGTAGAATAATATTTTAAATTTAACCTATATATAATTTCTTTATATTTAGGTTAACTTAAGCATTTTATAATAAATAGATTAATAAGAATTTCAGCCTCCTTCTTTTTTATGTTAGTTTTTTTATGTTAATCTGAATTAATTTAACAAGCATATATCAGGACTTGTGTTTTTGGTAAATGGGAACCCGATATCTCCGAGCTTTCCATAATTGAAAGGCAGACACTTCTTGAAGGCCAAGTCATCTTCTTTGGAAGCGTAAAGAAACGAAGGGTGAAAGAGGGCAAAGAAAACCAGCAAAGGGACGGGAGCCATCCCCAAGCTCCCAATTTTAAGAAACAAAAATAGGAATGGAAACACCGACAAGAGGATCAAGTTCTCTGACTGAAATAAGGCCTCAAAGTCTCTTAATTATTGTGATCTGCAATATATCTTGTTGTGTACTTACTAAGCCCGTCAGTTTACTTGGAAATCTGACATGGAAATCGCAGATAAGCCTTCGGTGTTATCGTTGAGTGGAATACCAGATATAAAGGATAGGAGGTCTAGTAAAATGTCTTAAGGTCCTCAGCAGGGGCGGAGCTAGGATTATTTATTAGGGGAGGCCAAAATTAATATAACAAGACATAATATTTTAATTTATTATACATGAGTTATAAAAAAAATACAAACTATAATGATCTTTACACAAGGTAAAAGGTTTTGAGCAATACCAAATTGACTCAAAGCGATAAAGTTAATTTCATCTTCATCGTGAGAAAAAAATTGGTAATTTTAGTGGTTCTGTTAAAAACAAAATATAAAAAAAATATAATCAAGACAAACAAATAAAATATATCTAATTAATTAAAAAAAACATCACTATAACAAGAATTCAAAAACAAATTTAGTAAAACTAGCAAATCCGAGCAAAAGAACAAAAAGAAGGAAAAGTAATAGAATTATGAAAAAATCTCATCAAATTCTTAAAAAACATCTTAAAACGAGACAAAAATAAATTTTAAATTTAAGGTTAGTGGTGCTCAATTATCTTGATTTGTTTAATGAAAAAAGAATTAATTGATAGCGCTCTACTTCAATCTTTCTATTTGCTATTTATATTTATATTTTTGTATTTTAATTTTTTTATTAGGGCTCCAAGAGAAAAGGGTAAAATTCATTAAGTTAAAAAAGTTATTTATAACTTTATATTTTTTCTTTCCATACGTAGATAATTTTAAAGTCAATGAACAACAAATAGATTTACTATTAGAAGGCTCACCCATTTAAATATCACATCTTCTTACACTATTCTTAAGAGCAAAAAAACCTACAGAATCAATCATCATAATTTTTCTTTGCAGGGGCCCGGGCCCCTGCTTGCCTCTCCTTGATTCCGTCCCTGGTCCTCAGGACTATATTGGGTCGTAGTATACAAATACAAAAAACTTACATGTATTTATCTCTCCCTATTTTTGTTGTGTCCATGCATATATCATACATACCTTCAATTGAATGGATGCATTCGGGCTTTCCTTCGATGATTTGACATTCCCCTCTTTGAACATAACAACGATACAGAAAGGCGTTACTAACACTTCAATAGAGAAGGTAGCTGTTAACAGCCTGAATATGTCACCATAACTCTCAGTTTTATTCACTGGGAGCTGAAGATTGAACAGGTAGGTGGAGGACTAGGTAGACTAGTGTTGCGAGTATAATAGATGCTGAAGTTCTTGCATCCTATATAGTTAAATTCAAGATGGTAAGGAGAAAGACATTGGGGTCACATTTGAATAAAGTCTGGGTGGGGATTTCTTGAATAGAGAAGTATGGGAGACCGGCTGGAAGACTCAAATTGTTGAAGGAATCGCATGAATTGGAAAATGTCCCCGTAAATCTTCATCGGTAATTGAAATGGAATCGGCTTGAGAGATGCTTTCAAGTTCAAACCATTTTCCTCCCCTTACTAGTTGGATCCTTTGAGATTTTTCTTCACAACCATCCACCACATAGGTACCGCATTGGTAATAATAAATTTATTTTTGTTTTATTTATTAAGGATAGAATAATATTTTTAATTTAACTCATATACAAACTCTTTGTATTTAGATTAACTCAAGCACTTTAGAATAAACAGATTAATAAGAATTCCAGCCTCTTCTATTTTATGTTCGTTTTTTTATGTTATTTTTTTTTCAGAGTGATATTTTATCTTCCGCTTCTACAAAATCTGGTATTTCATCTTTCTTTCTGCTTCTGCAATTTGATTTTTTTTGTTCAATTTCTGTAATTTGTGTTGTGTTTTGGAGTAATCGTATAATTTCAAGAAGATATTTGTTTAGTTTCGGTGATATATGTTCAGTTTCTGCAATCTGGTACTTTGTTTTTCATTACTTTTGCGTTCTGGTTCTTTTTGTTTGTATGGCTATCGAAAGAAATGATTCGCTTCAGTCTGTGAGTGTGAGGTTGGATGGAAAGAATTATTCGTACTGGAGTTATGTAATGAGAAATTTTCTTAAGGGTAAGAAGATGTGGAGATATGTTAGTGGAACTTATATGATTCTCAAGAATACCGAGGAGGGGGATGTTGTTTTGATAGATATATGGGAAGCAAACAATGCAAAAATTATTACTTGGATCAAAACTCTGTTGAGCATTCTATAGGTACACAGTTGGCGAAGTATAACACAACAAAGGAGACTTGGGATCATCTGCAAAGGTTATTCACGCAATCAAATTTTGCAAAGCAGTATCAGTTGGAGAATGACATACGAGCTCTTCATCAAAAGAATATGAGTATTCAAAAGTTTTATTCTGAGATCAATTGTCTTTTATAGAATCGACAGAATTAAAGGCATGTGGTGCCTATATTGAGCATAGAGAGCAGCAATGATTGGTACAGTTTTTAACAACACTTCGTAGTGATTTTGAAGGACTTAGAGGTTCAATTCTGCATCGTTCTCCACTGTCTTCTGTTGACTCTATTGTTATTGAGTTATTGGCTGAAAAAATACATCTTCAATCTTATTCTGAAAAGAAAATTATTTCTGCTTCGAATCCTTCTATACTAGTAGTACTCTCTAAGCCATTATCTAATCATCAGAATAAGCCTTACACAAAAGTTGGCTTCGATGAGTGCAATTTCTGTAAGCAGAAAGGTCATTGGAAGGCTCAGTGTCCCAAGTTAAGACAACAAAATCAAGCTTGGAAGAATGACAGTCAGTCACAGTCTAATGCTCATAGACCACCTCAGGGTTATAAACCACCACACCAGAATATTGCAGCAGTAACTTCATGAGGCTCTGTCACCGAACCTAGTACTCTAGCTAAGCAATTTCAGAAGTTTCTATCCTTACAGCCACAAACAATGTTCGCTTCTTCTTCCATGGGCCAGTTGCCTCATAGTTTCTTAGGTATGTCATATTCTAAATGGGTCTTAGATTTTGTTGCTTCACATCATATATCTCCATATTCATCTTTTACCTGTATGTCCCCTTCGCCCTCCATTCTTATTATGATTGTTGATGGCACTCTTATGCCCTTAGCAGGTGTCGGTTCTTCGTATTTTACGATATCTTCAGCGTACAGTCTTTCAGAGTCTTTTACTTCCATCCACCTCTTCATTGGAGCTGCGTGCATACTCTGATGCTGATCATGGTAGTGATCTCACAAATCGCAAGTTTGTTATCAATTTCTGTATCTTTCTAGGTGATTCTCTTATTTCTTGAAAGAGCAAGAAACAATATATTGTTTCTCAATCATTAACCAAAGCAGAATATCGTGTTATAGCATCTACTACTAAGAAGATTGTTTGGTTACGTTGGTTACTTGCTGATATGGAAGTTTCTCTTTCTCATCCTACTCATATGTATTGTGACAACCAGAATTCTATTTAGATTGCTCACAACTCGGTTTTTCATTAGTGAACTAAGCACATTGAGATTTTGATTGTTATCTTACTCGTCATCATCTCAAGCATGATACCATTACTTTGCCTTTTGTTCCTTCTTCCTTGCAGATTGCAGATTTCTTTACCAAATCGCATTCCATTTCTCTCGCTTTTATTTTCTAATTGGCAAACTCTCGATGCTTGTAGTTGTCGCATTATGAGTCTGATAGGAGATGTTAAATAATACATTTACTTTTGTTTTAATTATTAAAGGTAGAATAATATTTTAAGTTTAACCTATATATAATTTCTTTATATTTAGGTTAACTTAAGCATTTTATAATAAATAGATTAATAAGAATTTCAGCCTCCTTCTTTTTTATGTTAGTTTTTTTTATGTTAATCTGAATTAATTTACCAAGCATATATCAGGACTTGTGTTTTTGGTAAATGGGAACCGATATCTCCGAGCTTTCCACAATTGAAAGGCAGACACTTCTTGAAGGCCAAGTCATCTTCTTTGGAAGCGTAAAGAAACGAAGGGTGAAAGAGGGCAAAGAAAACCAGCAAAGGGACGGGAGCCATCCCCGAGCTCCCAATTTTAAGAAACAAAAATAGGAATGGAAACACCGACAAGAGGATCAAGTTCTCTGACTGAAATAAGGCCTCAAAGTCTCTTAATTATTGTGATCTGCAATATATCTTGTTGTGTACTTACTAAGCCCGTCAGTTTACTTGGAAATTTGACATGGAAGACTTGTGAAATGGATTGAAAGAAGAGCAAGGAAGTTCATGTGAAAGTTCCAGCTGCCCTGCCTGTTCTATTGATCATCACTTAGAAACAATCGACTCCTTAATTCTTGAAAAAAAAGAAACCATTTCCTATTAAACACGCAGATTGACTTTAGTAATTTGGGAGAAAAGACTTGATGAAAGAGAAAAAAAAATTGCAAGGAAAAGAAGACTTCAGCGACGTATGTTTCCAAGTCTATTTTCCAGCATAAAATTCCACCGCCAACCATAATTCTATTCCCTTTACTTGAATCCCTGACGCTTCAACCATAAAAATTGACAGACTGCACTTTATATTATATTATATTATTATAAAGCTAAAACTAAATATGGTTTTTATGCCAAATATTTGTTTTTGGAAATTTTGTGCAATTTTTTATTGAAATAATTACAAAACTCTTATTTGTATCTGAATTTTATTTTCCTTTATATTTTTATAAATTATATTTTTTATTGTATTGTTTATATCTTTAATAATATTTTACATCCTTTGTTTGAATTTTTTGTTTGCACGTATAATTTATGAAAGTATAGAATGAAAATGAAAGTTTCAATCTCTATGATCTATTTTTTTTTACATTTTAGTTCTTGAAATTAAAAATTTGTATAAAATATCCCTAAACTTAATTTGCCTTACAACAAGGTCCCTCAATATTGAGGGAGGAAAGAGAAGACAGGAGAGGGAGGAAGGTTTTTTAAAAAAAAAATTCTAGAGGGCCTTAGAAAGTGTTTTGAGATTCAAAATGGGGTTTTACCTAATGATTCGACTGTGTTTTCAGGTAAATATATTGGGCGATCTTTACCACTTAATCTAACAAGATATTGATCACTTTGTAACCTGTGTTTTTGTCCTTTAATTGTATGTAATTTAGAATTCTTGCTTGATAGCTTGACTTGTTTCAACGATGGAGCTCTCCCATCCAACACCGTTACTAGCAATGTCAAATTTGTTATTGAATCCTTTTTTTTTCAGATAAATTTGTTTCCAAATCCATTTTTGTATTTGTGTAGATTAAAATGGTCGTTTGATGTTAAAATCAAACAAATCAGACCAGAAAACCAAAGCTTCTTTTTTAAAAAAAGAAATGGAGAAGATGACTAGTTAAAAATGAAGGTGGCTTGAAAGAAAAATGAAATATATGTTTTGTTTTTTCTGGCACTAAACCAATGATTTTGTTCAGCTAGTTCTATACTGAATGGCTGTTAAAAATGAAAAAAGAAAAAGAAAAAAAATGGACAGCGTGAGTTAGGGTGATAGAAGGTCCCCAAGAGGGAATATCGAGTACGTTCAAGGATCCCGCTAGGAAAAAAATCATTGAGAAACCAATGTAAGATAAAAATCAAGAGGAGACTGCATGAACCCTTGAACGATCAATAATCATAGCGATTCTTGTTAATTCTAGAGAATTAGATTTATCCCTAATCCTAATGACTGGCTAATGTTAGAGAATTAGATTTATCCAGCCAAGTCCACCTGTCCGATCCCTTAAACGGGTCCCTTTTTGCCTAAACAGCCCCTACCTACAGACACGTCGTTCTTGGTGTATGTGTGGTATTGGTATCTGTCACTGTTCATCAAAGAATTCGCTAGCCTAGCAAACATGAACCTCATCTAGACAGTGGAAAGAAGAGAGATGTTTTGACCATGGTTGCGTGGACATAACGATCCCAGCACGACACACAACTGGCACTTATCTTAGCCAAAACACACAAGTGGGCAATGGGCCTATACCATATACTATCCATCACTCTCAAGAAAGAGATAAAATTTCAAGACAGGAAAAAAATTAATAATAAAATGACTCACCGGAATAACACCGCCGAGAATGAGGTCTGACAGGGCAGAAACATTTGAAATGGTACGCGGCGTTGTCAAATCCACACTTGCCACCACTGTCTTCACAAATGCTACAATTACTTGCTGTCCAATTCAACACAAACCCTCTTTCTAACATCCTTTCAGCCCCAACATTCTCACCTCTATACACATCCACAGGTGCCAAAACTCGAGTTCCACATTTGTCTAAAGTAGAACCCAGTAGAGGATCATCTTCGAGCATTGCTAGAGTCCAAACAGTTTCATTCTCCCGGCCAGGACAATCAACCTTGTAATTTAAAAGCTCACTGTTATTTGATAGCAGCGTTGAGTTGCAATTGTAAAGCAAGAAGAGGCCTTTACTGTTAGAAGATCGATGAAACCTGCCATCATCTAGAGATATGTTTTGTATTTGAGGAGTACAGGAGGGGCTTTTGCCAAAAACAGCTGCATTTGAGACACGAAGAGACTGGTTTTGGTAGTAGATTTCGTGGATGATATACTCACTATTGGACAGATTAAAGACTGGCTTGCCTTTGTCGTTGCAAGAGATAGTGAATCCAGGGTAGCCACAAAAGTCGGGTTGCATGCCTTGGATATGAAATGGGAAGCTTATGCTTTGACCATCGCTACAGTTTTTGGGGTTGCAAGCTACGAAATAAGGGTCTGTACATGAGGCTTTCTTTGCCAGGAGAAAGAAAGTGACAATAAAGAGATTTATTATTGGAGAAAAAGGTGTTAAAAAGAAGTTAAGGTTCATTTTTATGGATCTTTGATTTTGTGGAGGAGAGAGAGAAAGGGAGGAAGAGGAACGATGGTGAATAAATTATGGGGGAGGAGGGTGAAGAGGGAATCGATGTAGCGGGAGTTATAAGAGGGTGAGTTTGACTTGATTTTTGCAGATTTTCTGCCTCTGACAATTTTTGTAGCAGGAGGCTTGTTCATATCTGATTAGAAATCTTAGACTGTTGAATATAATGCAGTATAAGACTACAAGTCGGTGTTGCCCAAAGGAAGCGTTCATTGTCAGGAAAGCAGCGCAAGTTGACCAGCTTAAAAAACTCTGTGCCCTTCATCGTCTGGGCCTTCTTACAACTTGAAGTGAGGTTATGTACCATAGCCATCGCTGGTTTATTTAATTTTAAATGTATCGTAATATATTTCATTTTGGCACCCTTCATGTTTAAAGTCCTAATTTTGCCCCTGCTTCTAGTTCATTAATGATTAAGTGTGTGTTTACTATTGTGATATTTAATACTTATTAAAAATGTTTTTCTTTTAAATATATTAAAATATTTTTATATATATATTTCTTAACATGTTCAATTCTTTTTCAAGTCATAAAACACTTTTAAAACACACATATACACAATTTTAAATACAAAAATAAATAATGCCATGAAAACTATCAAATATGTTTTTAACATTATCACAACCAAAGCTTAGAGAAAATTCAGAGTTACCTGTCAAGAAAAAAACAACAACAATCAAAGATCTTTTAGTTTCTAATTTGCACTACATTAAAACTTTTGTGGATGTAGTAAAAAATATGCAACCAAGAAGAGTTATTTGATTTTTTATTAAACCTGATTTAACGAGTCAATATTAAAACATCCTGGTTCAACTTTTTTATTTATCTTGAATTTATTATTAAATTATGTGGAAGTTTTCTTAGTGTAACTCCGTCTACTTGACATGTTCAAAAGCATTTTGGTTGACCGGTAAATTAGCTTGTGGATGAAATTTATATAAAAAATCTATCACCCCAACTTCCTACCTAACTATTAAATTTTATAGAAGTTGTCCCGACTTGATTTAGTCAACTTGATCGGTCTAGAGACAATTTGTCCTACAGGTAAAAAATATTTAAGGATGAAATTTAGAAGAATAAAATGATGAAATTAAAAGAAGAAAAAAATCATCTCAACTCAATTTTTTTTAGCTCGGGTCTAAAATTAAATTATATAAGAATTGTTTCAATATGATAAGATAACCTAGCAAATTAAATGTAAGTTGGATGATTGTTAAAATATTATAATAATAATAATAACAATAATAATGAGAAAAAAAATGATTAAATTAAAATAAAGAAAGGGGATAATGAAAGAAGAAGAAGAAAGCTTAAATGTTTACTATTCATATAACCAATGAAGCTCGTCGTCTGTTCTTAGACGTTTTAATAGAGAACAAGTAACTAGTTTCATGTCAATTCTCAAATGTTATAATTTTTTATCTGGCAACACACGTTAGTTGACTTGCAAAAGACTAGTAATTAAGATGGCCAGCAGGTGGGGTAGCCCTGCGAAATTTACATGTTAGATATCGTCTGTTTGGTGGGTGATAGCACCAGCCCAGTAAATTTGCTCCTGGTCTTTGAAAGACTCCTTCCCACTGGCTAGCAAATCAAAGAGAAGTTGACCTATTGACTTTTCAAAGTCTTCTTCCCAAATACTTTTTTTTGATTCGAGAAAACATTACTCTTTAAAAAAAAAAACGTATTTTGTGGGTCCAAGTAAGTGAGTAAAACTATGGTTATCTCAGGCTCTTACAAAAAATACACGTCCTGACTCGAACTCAAAACCTACTATACAAATCTCAAATTTTTTACTATCACACTACGCTATTGAATACCTTCTTTTCAAATACGTACCACACAATATCAACAAAGACTTCTTTGCAGCTTGTTATAAAAGCGCGTGTAATATAAAAAAAAAAAAAGTTAAGAATATAATTTTGTTTTTATGTTTTAAAAGTTTATTTAAAAAAAAATTAAAATGTTTTTATTTTTCGAAGGAAAAGAAGACTTCAGCGACGTATTTTCCCAAGTCTATTTTCCAGCATTAAATTCCACCGCCAACCATAATTCTATTCCCTTTACTTGAATCCCTGACGCTTCAAGTTCAACCATAAAAATTGACAGGCTGCACTTTATATTATATTATTATAAAAAAAAAAAACTAAAACTAAATATGGTTGTTCTGCCAAAGATTGTTTTTTTTGGAAATTTTGTGTATTTTTTTTACAGAAATAATTAAAAAACTCTTATTTGTATCTGAATTTCACTTTCCTTTTATATTTTTATAAATAGTATTTTTATTGTATAGTTTATATCTTCAATAATATTTTACGTCCTTAATATTATATTTTGTATGAGTTTTTTGTTTGGCCCGAAATGAAAAGTATAATTTATAAAAGTACAAGAGAGAATGAAAGTTAGATCAAACTATAGGATCTATTCTTTCTTTTTTTTACATTTTGGTTCTTGAAGTTAAGAAGTTGTATGCAAATATCCCTAAACTTATTTTTTCTTACAACAAGGTCCCTCAGTATTGAGGGAGGAAAGAGAAGACTGGAGACGCAGGAAGGTTTGGTATTTTTAATTTCTAGAGGGCCTTAGAAAGTGTTCTGAGATTCAAAATGGTTTTTATCAAATGATTCGATGGTGTTTTTAGGTTAAAAAAAAATGTGAAGGGCCAAAAACAGCAATCCCCATTTGTTCGGTGACAAAATGATCATCGAAAGTTGCATGCGGTGGACAGCACGTCACTCCTTGCAAACAACGCGTCATCCACTTTTGTTTGATTTATTTTCAAGTTCCTGGGCCAAGACCGTACAGCCTAGGAGTTCAGCAATCAGGCCCATACATGCAGACCTATTGTGTGCACAACCCGGCTTTCTTCTTCTTTCAATATTTATGATTTTTTCAAGTAATTAATTTTTTTTCACATCCAGTCTGAGCCTTTTTTGTTGTTGTCCATTCTTGCCTCCTTCCAATTACTGATTCTCTTAATTAGATTTTATTAAGTGATATGGATGGTTGGTTGCATGTTTGCTCTTTTCATTCATCAAAATCAAAAATATTTATAATATGTATTTAAATTTAAAAAAAAAAACATGATATCAAATACTACAAAATAAATATTCAATTAAAAAACTTCCACAATTCATGTTGATTTATTATAATTTCATTAACTTAAATTCTTTAACTAATTGAAATATTATATAGATCTTAGTCTGAACAAAGATGGGAACTGGCATGTTGATGCAAATGGAGTGAATAATACTTTCCAGTTCTTTTCTATTTTTCAGTTCATAAACTAGATGTCTTGGGGTTACTACTAAGAAACAGAATCTGAAGCTGCTTGCGCTCGATTAGGGATGAATCCACTTCAAAAGCTTTGCTTCACTGTTCTGCTATAAGTTGGTAGCTATCAAGGTTCCGTGGTTGGTAATTAGAGGATTAGAAGTGAAATATAAGTTCTGCCTTTGGAAACACGGTGCATATATTTTTAAAAAATTTATTTATTTTTATTAAAATTTAATATGTTTTGTATATTTTAGATTGTTTTAATATGCTATGTCAAAAATAATTTTAAAAAATAAAAAAATATCATTAGCATGCATTTCGGCACAAAAAATTATTTGAAAAATAACCTGTCAAATACTCTTAAATACAATCAATATGTAGAAAGCCAAAGAACAAGGCATCAAAAAAAAATATGAGCCATGATTTGAAGCCTGAATATAAACATTAGTGATTTAACCTCCAGTAATTATATGGACTCCCTTATACATAAACTCGCCAATGCTGTGCCTAGGATTTAATTTTTGGGTGTAACAAAACGACGACAAGGAGAAGGCAACGTACATTTGCACTCAAACCAGGTATTAGCCATGCTCTCATCAACCAACTTGAAAGTAAGCAGCATGGAGGAAGAAAACTTAAACGCTTTCATTAGGTGTAGTAGAATTACTACTGGCCCATTTAGCGGTAACAGAAACTGGTGAAGGTGGCAGACGGATGTTCTTCAATAGACCAGCCTCGTCGCAATAGGGTGGTGAAGGTGGTGGCAGAGTGTTCTTCGACTTCTTGTTATCGTCATGGACTTCTTCAAGATTCTCCGAGGACTCCCCGCCTTGAATTATTTTTAACTGCTGCAAAACATTTTCCATGGAAGGTCTTGTTTCCTTGTCTTGCTGCAAACATTGAAAAGCCAACTCTGCAACCGGTGTTGTCATTCTTTTAACTTCCTCGTCTGAATTATACCCAAGACGTGAATCAATCAGCTCGTCAACTGCACATTTCTGAATCTTGGTTATCGCTAAGTTAGAAAGATTCTCCATGGACTCCCCGCCTTGAATTATTTTTAACTGCTGCAAGACATTTTCCATGGAAGGTCTTGTTTCCTTGTCTTGCTGCAAACATTGAAAAGCCAACTCTGCAACTGATGTTGTCATTCTTTTAACTTCCTCGTCTGAATTATACCCAAGACGTGAATCAATCAACTCATCAAATGCACATTTCTGAATCTTGCTTATTGCTAAGTTAGAAAGATTAATCTCATGCCGGTGCCTGGTTATATCAACAGCAGGCATTGATGATATGAGCTCAATCAAGACAACCCCAAAGCTATAGACATCGCTCTTATCTGTAAGTTGGTAACTTTGGTGATATTCAGGGTCAACATAGCCTGGAGTCCCTTGTGGAACAGTCGAGACGTGAGTAACGTCTTTGGGAAACAACCTGGAAAGCCCAAAATCTGCAACTTTCACGCTGAAATTGTTGTCAAGGAGGATGTTGTTCGTCTTGACATCACGATGTATGATGTCAGAAGCATGAAGGTAAGCCAGAGCACTAGCTGTTTCTATTGCTATGCTCATTCGAATAGGCCAGGTCAGTGGACTGGACTTTGCTTGATCTCCATGTAGATGATCAGCAACAGTGCCATTGGGAATGTATTCATAGACAAGTAGCAGCTCACGGCTGCGTCGTGAAGTGCATCCATAAAGGCAGACGAGGTTTTTGTGGTGCAGGCGAGTAAGAATTTCAATTTCATTCATGAACTGCTTAACCCTTTTATAGTTGTGTTCATATAGGCGCTTAACTGCAACTTCCCGTCCATCTTGGAGCTTCCCTGGTTCAAAATAAACCCATTGATCAAATTGCTTGAGTTTTAGGAATGCTTGAGTTTTCTTTTGATTAGAAGTTTTCTACTGTAGTATAGTTGATCTATCAACAGAAACTTTAAACTTTCATCTTCTTACCATAGTAAACAGTTCCAAAACCTCCATCTCCAACTTCCTTTTCACTATCAAAATTATTGGTGGCTTGCCCAAGTTCAGTATAAGAGAAGATGGGGATGCTGAGGTAAACACCGTCTCCTTCTAGGTCTGCTTTTGAGGAGGGATCAGATGAAGAATTCATAGATAACAAGTTTGAGGAATCACGTCTTTTCTTGAAGCGGCGCAGGTAAATGTAGGACAACAAAATTATTCCCATGAACAGACATCCGATGCCAAAACCTGATAAAGGAGAGAATTACTTTGGATGGCAGATGACCTTTACTTTGGATGACAGATAACCTTGCAGGAATCCATACATGCTAGAAATTATGGAGGTTATCATGGAAACATATAAAGCAGAGAAATATTGGATTTTGAATTACCTAATCCTAGCTTCAATCCCAGCTTGGGTTTTTCTGCAAAAAGATTTTCAAAGAAATATGATGTTATATGAGGTCGAACAATAAAACTAAAGTGATTCAGAACCAATTAACCTCAGAAATTAAGGAATACACACATACAAAGGTTCAAACCTTGGAAGTTTTTTTCCAATATAGATTCACTGCTGTAGACTGAGTTCTTATCCGCTGGGCATGTTTAACGAAGGGCTCTAAAGCTAAAGCTAACTCTATACGGTTATGAAATTTTAAGAACTATTAGAGCACAAAATATAGTGAAATATGTAGGCTTCATCAATGTAGATATGCAAGTCTTTCTGCATGTGTTATGTCGTCTATACCTTCTTTTGCAATGGAACAAAGAAGTTTTTGCCCTTTAATCTGGCATTCTCCTCCTCCACGATGACAGTGCAGACAGGCAGGAGATACTAGCACTTCAAGTGTGAACTTGGCATTAAGCATTGTGAATATGTCATTGTTAGGTTGATAACTGTTTCCAGGAAGCTGTATAAGCGAACACTGAGGTTGAAGACGCGGTAAACTTTCGAATTACTGAGTGTGGTAGATACTCAAGTTTTTGCAGGCTACATCAATTGAATCTAATTGGCTTGCATCTCTGTGAGGGTTGTTGCATTTGAACAAGGTCAGATTTGGCATAAATTGCAAGAAGAGAAAAGGGAGCCAAGGAAAAGTCAAATTGTTGAAGGTTTTGCAATCATGGGAAAATTACTGCTGCCAGAGGACTTCATCGTGAGAACTGAAATGGTACTGTGTCCATTCCAACGCCTACAAGAGGAATTTAGAATTCATACCACCTCCCTTCCCTCTCTAATTGGATCTTCTGCGTATCTTTATCACAACCATCAACCATAAGAAAACCACAGTGCGAACGTGAGGCGTTGGTGAATGGGAAGTGGATTTCACCGAGTTTCCCACAATGAAAGGGCTGGCAATTTGGATGTTATCTAGTTTCTTCTTCAGCGGAGAGAGGAAGTTTGAGGTGAAAAAGAATAAAGAATACTAACAGACAAACATGCACCATACTGAGATTTCCAATTTAGGAAATAAAAACAACAGTGACACAAACAAGGATTAGCTGCTCTTACTCTTAGTAACAGCTAGGCCTCTGTAGGCTGTACCTCTCCGTTAATGCAACTTACAATATGTACTTAGTTCCTTACCCGATAGAAACGACAGTTGACTAAGAAATTTGATTCAGAAGACTTGTGAAGATGAACTGAAATATTATATGGTGGGCAGTGGGCCACACGTTTGAAAATATAGCTTGAATATGTAAAATTTTGTATTAGTCAACCAACTTCAGTAGAAATACTTTGCTTTGGCTCTAGAAAAGCCCCGCGCATTCAACATAATCATGTGGTGATATAAGCTAGGACTTTTTTGCAGCTTGTTATTAACGTCTAGACTGTTAAAGGAAAAGATGATATGGGATTGGTTCTCCTAAAAGAAAGGGAATCAAAAGACAAAGATGATGATAAAACAGGAACTTCACTACGTGGTTTTGCAAGCTTGCAGAAGTTATCGATGGTATTGCAGTAGTAATATATTAGAAATTGGAGTCAAGAGAGAGTTGGCATGTGACAAATAATTCAAATGTGGTGAGATCATCGAGAAGTCCATAGGTAAATTGAGGTCATAATCATCTCTCAAATGCAAAACTGGTTGAATTATGATAGGGCAATTCATGGCCATCAACTGGTGGCAACAGTTTTGGGTGGTCTTTGTCAGTGAAGCAGATAAAGGTTAAAGAGAATGGAATTACAAGGTTTTCAGATTGTGGTAAAATAACTACATAATGAAGGTCTGATAATTCCAGGGTGTCATGGGTTCTCCATGATTCTCTTCCTTGTGTTATAGAGGCCTGACATTCTTTTCTTCTTCTTTTTTACCCCAGTACGGGATCTAATATCCCAGCATTTCGAATATTGGAACACAGTTGAAAGCGTTAAAGACAGGACAGTTTTGGTGATCGAACTAATAACTCATTTCCTCCATTGAATCACCATTTTGTTCATGCTATTATCCCCTACCTTGTTGGATCACCATTTTAACCTGCCTGTTACCTTCCCCTGTAGGCTGGAGCGTCATGGGATTGTACCCTAGCAATTACACTAGAAAAAGGACTACTAAGCTGACTAATATAGGTTTAATACTATCTTCTGAGAATCTGGGATAAATCAAATTATGACATTGCCTAGTGGTGCCTGGAGTACTGGGTAGCATCTGCCACTAACAAGAGGAATAGTCTTACAAATATGATAGCGAGTGCCGTATATTTGCAATGCCATGTTTCTTAAGGGGGGCGATCTTTACCACTTATTCTAACAAGATATTGATCACTTTGTAACCTGTGTTTTTGTCCTTTAACTGTATGTAATTTAGAATTCATAATCCCACTAAAATGACAAAAAATCCTTAAGGGGGGGAAAGCGGGTAGGCAATTCCTATTTCATGATTTTTCTTTTTTTTTTCCGGTATTCCGCTACACGAGCAGAGCGAATGAACCCAGAGGGCTGTGGTGATGTTAGAATTTGCACCTATTTGTATCTATTTAGTGATCAGTCTGCTAGTTTCTTTGATCTTACTCGGTCTTCCTTTTCTATTTGGGGGGATATGTAGTTATCTAGACCTAAACTTAAGAGATCCAGAGAATGAGATCATAACTAATCCAGAAAGAGTTTGGAACGAGACAAATAAAAACATGGAAGCGAGCCATGCCACCATCACAGAAAAATACACTGGTATCATCTTCAAACCCACATCGGCCGCCACTTCTTTGGCAATGATGCGGAGCTAAAAGAATCGGAGATGCAAAGGAGCTAGATGGAAATTCATCATCAGCCTCTCGGCCGGAAACGTTGTTATCAAGAGCACGACTTATTTTATTACTCGGGATATTTCATCACTTTGTCGGCCTCGTCTATTAAGCATTAATTAATTTTCAAACCAAATGATTAAGTAGTTCTCTTTCGGTGGTCAGACTATACCGCCTCATATATTTCAAAAAAAAAAACAAATTCAACATCAATGGTCATATCTCTTCATTAGGAAAACCAGTTAGCTGTGATTTAAAGTTTTCAACTTTGAGGATCTAGATGCATATAAATTGTCCCTCCGATCAAGAAAACTCCCCCGATCCTGTTCTTTACAGAAGAGAGTCATAGATCCCGATGTTTTAACTAGTTTCGGTCAATAATTATTTGATGATGCACAATTTTTTTTCGCCGCGCTCATCCTGAGTTTTCAGTACACTTCGTTGAATAATTAAAATCAAGAACTAATCTTCTGTAATTTTAGGATAGAAATTCAATAAATAATTGCGGGCGTCAGACTAGAGAGTCAAGTCAAAAGCTGTCCCACTGGTAAGGAAATCTATTACTCTGACTCGATGGCTTATCAGAGAGCTAGAAGAGGTAGCTAAACAATTGGCAAAAGAGTTTGATTCTTCATTTCTGGTACGTTTGCTTATTTTGACCATTAATTGAAGAAAACTACCTTTGACTAGGACGGCTATTCAAGTTTAGAGTTCGAGGTCCCACCTGCGGGCGTTATGAACATAGCAGACTAGATTTTTAAAAAGATTGGGTTAAAGGTGGATTTGGTCCTCCTACTCTTGATTTCTTCTTAAACTGCTTCCTGTATGATATGCTTTCCAAAAGCAGTCCTTGTACTTGATATCTTGACTTCTTTCACTTTCAACGATGGAGCTCTCCCATCCAACACCGTTACTAGCAATGTCAAATTTTTTATTGAATCCTTTTTTTTCAGATAAATTTGTTTCCAAATCCATTTTTGTATTTGTGTAGATTAAATGGTCGTTTGATGTTAAAATCAAACAAATCAGACCAGAAAACCAAAGCTCCTTTTTTAAAAAAAGAAATGGAGAAGATGACTAGTTAAAAATGAAGGTGGCTTGAAAAAAAAATGAAATATATGTTTTGTTTTTTCTGGCACTAAACCAATGATTTTGTTCAGCTAGTTCTATAATGAATGGCTGTTAAAAATGAAAAAAGAAAAAGAAAAAAAATGGACAGCGTGAGTTAGGGTGATAGAAGGTCCCCAAGAGGGAATATCGAGTACGTTCAAGGATCCCGCTAGGAAAAAAATCATTGAGAAACCAATGAAAGATAAAAATCAAGAGGAGACTGCATGAACCCTTGAACGTTCAATAATCATAGCGATTCTTGTTAATTCTAGAGAATTAGATTTATCCCTAATCCTAATGACTGGCTAATGTTAGAGAATTAGATTTATCCAGCCAAGTCCACCTGTCCGATCCCTTAAACGGGTTCCTTTTTGCCTAAACAGCCCCTACCTACAGACACTTCGTTCTTGGTGTATGTGTGGTATTGGTATCTGTCACTGTTCATCAAAGAATTCGCTAGCCTAGCAAAGATGAACCTCATCTAGACAGTGGAAAGAAGAGAGATGTTTTGACCATGGTTGCGTGGACATAACGATCCCAGCACGACACACAACTGGCACTTATCTTAGCCAAAACACACAAGTGGGCAATGGGCCTATACCATATACTATCCATCACTCTCAAGAAAGAGATAAAATTTCAAGACAGGAAAAAAATTAATAATAAAATGACTCACCGGAATAACACCGCTTAGCATGAGGTCTGTCAGGGCAGAAACATTGGAAATGGTACGTGGCGGTGTCAAATCCACACTTGCCACCACTCTCTTCACAAATGCTACAATCACTTGCTGTCCAATTCAACACGAACCCTCTTTCTAGCAATAGCATCCCTTCAGTCCCAACATTCTCACCTCTATACACATCCACAGGTGCCAAAACTCGAGTTCTACATTTGTCTAAAGTAGAGCCCAATAAAGGATCATCTTCGAGCATTGCTAGAGTCCGAACAGTTTCATTCTCCCCATGACAATCAACCTTGTAATTTAAAAGCTCACTGTTGTTTGATAGCAGCGTTGAGTTGCAATTGTAAAGCAAGAAGAGGTCTTTACTGTTAGAAGATCTATGAAACCTGCCATCATCTAGAGATATGTTTTGTATTTGAGGAGTACAGGAGGGGCTTTTGCCAAAAACAGCTGCATTTGAGACACGAAGAGACTGGTTTTGGTAGTAGATTTCGTGGATGATATACTCATTATTGGACAGATTAAAGACTGGCTTGCCTTTGTCGTTGCAAGAGATAGTGAATCCAGGGTAGCCACAAAAGTCGGGTTGCATGCCTTGGATATGAAATGGGAAGCTTATGCTTTGACCATCGCTACAGTTTTTGGGGTTGCAAGCTACGAAATAAGGGTCTGTACATGAGGCTTTCTTTGCCAGGAGAAAGAAAGTGACAATAAAGAGATTTATTATTGGAGAAAAAGGTGTTAAAAAGAAGTTAAGGTTCATTTTTATGGATCTTTGATTTTGTGGAGGAGAGAGAGAAAGGGAGGAAGAGGCACGATGGTGAATAAATTATGGGGGAGGAGGGTGAAGAGGGAATCGATGTAGCGGGAGTTATAAGAGGGTGAGTTTGACTTGATTTTTGCAGATTTTCTGCCTCTGACAATTTTTGTAGCAGGAGGCTTGTTCCTATCTGATTAGAAATCTTAGACTGTTGAATATAATGCAGTATAAGACTACAAGTCGGTGTTGCCCAAAGGAAGCGTTCATTGTCAGGAAAGCAGCGCAAGTTGACCAGCTTAAAAAACTCTGTGCCCTTCATCGTCTGGGCCTTCTTACAACTTGAACTGAAGTTATGTACCATAGCCATCGCTGGTTTATTTAATTTTTAAATGTATCGTAATATATTTCATTTTGGCACCCTTCATTTTTAAAGTCCTAATTTTGCCCCTGCTTCTAGTTGAAGTGTTTCCTATTGTGATATTAAATACTTTTTAAAAAAAATTCTTTAGAACATATTAAATTAATTTTTTTATAGATTTATTTTTTCCACATGTTCAATACTTTTTCAATCCAAAAAATACTTTTTAAACACACAAAAATATAATTTTAAATATAAAAATAAATAATACCCTGAAAATTATCAGGATATGGTTTTAATAACTATCACAACCACAACTCGAAGAGAAAGAATGTTCAAAGTTACATGTCAAGAAAAAAATAACAACAATCAAAGATCTTTTAATTTTCAATTGGATATAGGTTTGTGATATGTTGCAAGTTGTATTGAAGTTTTTCTTGAATGCCGATAAAAAATATGCAAACCAATAAGAGTTATTTGACATTTTTATTAAATATAATTTAGTGAATCAATCTTGAAACCTCATAATCCAAGTTTTTTATTTATCCTAGATTTATAATTAAATTATAAATAAGTTTTCTTGACATGACTCTATCTATTTTGTCAAGTTAAAAGCATTATAATTGACCAGTCAAATAGTTTATAGATGAAATTGATATAAAATACAATCTTACCCCATCTTCTCACCTAGTTCAAGTTTAAAATTAAATTGTACGGGAGTTACCCTGACTTGATTCAGCTAATTTGGTTAATCCATAGACAATCTGTCCTGCTAGTAAAATATATTCAATAATAAAATTAAAAAAAAAAGATGAAATTAATAGAAAAAAAACTCTTTGAGCTTGACTCTTTTCTTAGTCTGGTTTTAAAATTAAATCATAAAAAAATTGTCTTGACGCGATCAAGTCGACTTAGCCAATCCAAAATATAATTCAGGCAATTATTAAAATATTATAATAATGAAAATGAGAAAAAATAAAATGAAATGAAAAAATAAAAGAAGATGGAAAGAAGAAGATAAACAAGGATATAAAACAATGATGTTCATTGTCAATTCTTTAAATGTTTTAATAGAGAAGATGTAACTAGCTTATCCTAGTATCTATTTTAAATAATGAATACATTAAAAGAGTAAATAAAAAATAGTATTTTTTAAATTTTTAAATTTTATATTGACAAATAAAAATTTGGGGCATTCGCATAATCTATTTACTTTATATACATTAAAGGTTCGTCACGGTTCATAAATTACAAGTCAATTTTATGATATAGCAGGGAATCACGCTTCTTTGACAAGAAAATTATTTATTTTTTCTTAAAAAAATTGTTTGGTGACATCATTGTATTTGACAAACAGTTTTATTTTATGAATTTCTGTCAGAAAAATTACTTGGCTAAGATTCTCTTTCTTCTTTTATGTATTTATTTTTTATATAAAACATATTTTTTTATTCATAACATTGATTATTATAATCTAATTTTTTACCCTGAAATTTTTTATTTCCATAAAAAAATATTTTTCTTTAAAAATTATTTGAAAAATCCAAAAACAAATAGGTTTGTTATGTCTGTCCCTTACACAGATACGTATAAATGTCACGCTGCCCTTTTTTATTTATTTATTAGACAGTTGTTTTACTCTCCTGGAATTAAAAAAAGGTGAAAGACTAAATTCAAGTGGGGTTTGCCCTTTTGTAGTTTTTTCAGGGAGATTCAGGCTTGGGCTAGAATTGGTTAGCGGGCTCCCTGTTTCTTTTTTTTAAAGGGAAGGAAAGGCTTGGTTGTTGAGGCTGATAGTTTGGTTTGCATTTGGGTCTAAGCCATGATAGTTTAGTTTGCATTCTGGGTGCTCTTCTTGCCCGCTTGGGCTCTACTTTTGAGCTGAGGCTGGGTCTGTCTTTCCTCTTTGGGCTACGGTTTTGGGACTTTTCCCTTGTTTAAGCCCTTTTAGCATGATGTCCTAAGATGATAAAAAATAAATATATCATAAAAATTCTTTTTATAAGTTGCATGGCCAGGTCCTCTATAAGAAATCATTTTCCATATCCTGGGCATTGTATAATGACAAAACTTTTGTTTTGTTCTTTACAAAAATAAATGTAAAATAAAAGGTCAAAAAAATATATCTCACCTTCTAGTATTCTATGAAGTTTTGGCTTTAAATATTTTCATAAAAAATACAAAAAATATTTTTACATGATTTTATAATAAATCTACATTACTCATTGAGGTTTGTCTAAATCAAGGATGTCAATTCCGTTCCGTTTCGCTTGGAAAGACCAAAACATTCCATACCAATTCAAAAAACGGAACAATTTTCATCTCATTTTAAATCTCGGTCCGTTCCGGATTTTTCGGCTAAATTTCGGCCGGAATGTTCCGATTTCATTCCACATGTTCCGTTCCGCTCTTGAAAAGCCATTGAACCTTGCTCAATTTAATTAATTAAACCACCCAAGTATAAAAAGCTTTTTTTCATTACTATTTTCAATAACAATTATATTAATAATAATATTGAAAAATATTATTACTATTTTCATTAACAATGATATTAATTTTTTAAAATTAGATTTATCACTAATATATATAGTTTATATTCATGTTGTTTTTTTCATATTTATACTTTGTAGGAATTTAAATAAAACAAGGGATGCTTTAGATTCTATTAACCTTGATAACATTGACCTAACTTTATATTTAAAATATTTGTGTTAAAACATTTTACTTTCATAATATTTTGATATTTTGTTTAAGTTGAATTACTTTAAGTTAAAGATCTATTTAATCTTGACTATTTAGAAATATTTTAAATTTTGAAATTATATTTGTTTGGCATTGTGTTTATATTGCATAATTTATAATTAATTTATCTTGAATTTAAATTATATTTATTAAATATATATATATATGAATAGTATAACCCCGAAACAACATGCCGAAACACTTTAAAACTAAAACATTTTATACTAATTAAAAAATAAAACACCTACTACTAAAATAGAATTCACAACTGGTAAAAACATTAAGCAGTCCATGGGGCCCATATGTCGAATATAAAAAAACTCGCTAGAATTTTATTTTGACGAAAACTTCCATGAATAGGGACTGGCATCGTGATTTTAATAAATAAAAAAATCATTTTCCATCAAAAATTTATATCCATAGGAATTGACACCAAAACTTTTCATTAGAATCCAAATCCTGACGAAATCTTTTACTTGCAGAGATTAACATCAAAAATTTTAAATTTTTTAAAAATGGTGAAATCTCCAATTTTTGGGATTAACGTCCATTTCCAATTTTACTTAAGTAACCAGCTTCATTGCTTACACTACACTACGAAGTGTTTGTTTTAATTGATGAATACATTAAAGGAGTAAATAAAAATAAAATAATAGTATTTTTAAAATTTTAAAACTTTATATTAAAAAATAAAAATTTGATGTATGCGCATAATATATATATAAAATTCACTCGCGATACATAAAAGACAAGTCATTTTCATGATATAACAAGGAACCACACGCTTTGACAAGAAAAATGATCCTTTTTTTTCTTCAAAAAAATTTTGTGACATCATTTTATTGGACAAACAGTTTTATTTTATGACTTTTTATCAAATTTTTCTTTAGTTAAAATTCCCTTTCTTTCTCATATTCCTCTTTGACGCCTCTCTCCTTTCTCGACTCTCGACTGTTAGGGATTGAGATGTGAGAGAAATAGAATTTTATATTCAAAATATAAACTTTAAAAACTACAAGGACAACAGTGTAAAAAATCACACTTCACGAACAATGAAAAATGAACAAGGTGCTGTGTACATATGAACAGTGTGACACAATAAAACATCATTTTCTTCTTTTTTTAGTTCTAATTTTTTATTTTAATATGCCTTATGGAATTGGTTTGCATTTCATCTCTTTACGATGTTGACACAAACCAGCAGTAGTTTTCCTGAATTACAAGTTTATAGAATATGAATGTTTATAATTTTCTCCGTTGTTCAAGCCAAAGGTTCTTAAAATCCAGGAATGAGATTGTATAAATCATAACAAGGTTCAAGTTGTGTTTCATGATTTTGGTCATCGAGTTGATAAAGAGAGAACATGCCTACCTCGCAAAAAGCATGTAAAGCCTAGACTCTGTTCATGCCCGCATTGCCCACCTATTGTTGTGGTGCATAACGAGCAAATTTTCCAATCAACTTTGTAGTCCAATTCGAACCTTTCTTCACTCTTGCTTTACGGGTGTAACGTTCCTCAAAGCCACAAAAAAATGTAAAGTTGTGTTTCATGTTCTTTCCGATCAACTTTCGTTCGTCTACATAAAAACCTCCAGCAGTCGTAACTTTTACAGGGCATTTTGAGGCAATGGGTATTTGATTCTGCTTTCCAGGGGGCAATTGTATACAAAAGTTAGGTTTACACTCTTAGGAGCATAATCAAAGGAAGTATTGTCGAGGGTGATGTTAAAAAGATCCTTAGGGCAACCATCATCCTTCGTCTCCATCCGAACAACTGTAAGAATACGAAGCTCTTTATTGATTGACCAAATGTTGTAATCATGTGACATGATCTCGATGACAGTATTATTATTTCGGCACTCAATCTTGAATTCCAAAGGATATTACAAGTCCTGCATTGATCCGCAGCTGAACAGGCGATCTAGACGTGTGGACATGTCCACAAAGACAAACACGGTGGCCGATAAGAAGAGGAAGGAGCGTTAGCGCAATTTAGGATGCTTCAAAAAAGTCCGAGAGCAGGGGAATCTTTGTTCACACTACGTTTTCGTAAGCGATTGCAGGAAATAGAGTGCTAATTTTTATCAAAACTGTGGCCTTGAAATTGCCTGCAAATGTGTTTTAGTCACTCCAGAGCATCATAACCTTAAGGTTGTTGCAGTTGAAATTCTTCAGCTGATCTTTGAAGAGATCTTTCAGGGAAATATAAGAAAGGTTCGGAAGGAACTGGCAAGGAGTCGAGGTCTCCTCGCAGCATTTTCACACAACTCTTCCCGTTGATGGCTCATCTCCCATGAAAGCATTTTTTTCTGATTGTTAGCCACAGCAGATATTAAAGGCTATAAGGCCCATCATTCTTGATATTTATCTTTGCTTGTTGCACTTCTACCGACAGAAATTAGCGCGCCTTCACTCGGCGCAACTCTCTTATTCAAAGACAAAAATAGAGGAGTAATTCAATTTTTTTTTTTTAAAGCCAGAGAAATTAAAAATTAAAACTTCAATATTCTGACATTTAGAAAACTAGAAAAATAGTTTTTCAAATCTATATTGAATTTAGAAAAACACATCCTAGAGCTTCTCAATGATTTTTCAATATAATTTTTTCTTTGTTTTTCAAATAAAGAAAAAAATATGAACGATACAATTTTTTTATATGTATACAGATACTTTTTAGAAATACAAGAAATAAAATTGTTTTTTTTATATATTTTAATATTGAGTTAATGTCATGAATTATTTTTTATTATAAATATAATGTAAACATTTTCTTAGTTAACAATATAGCTTTTTCATGATAACTTTCTCTTAAATGAAATAAAATTAAGAATTCATAATTAGATTATCACAAATAAAAAATATCAAGATGACTATTATGAATTATAAATTTATTTTTTTATAAAAAAAATAGCTATAATCTATTTTTTAAATCGTCTTTATTTTTAACAAATAAACAAGTTTTTTTTTATTTTTTTTATCGGAAAATAAAAGAAAAAAAACTGAAAATGAAAAAAAATTTATCGCCGAGCTATGCACACATGTCGCCGTTGCAGCCCTCCGTATTGATGCGGAATTATGCTTCGGTTTTAGAATCTGAGATTTTTTTAAGAAAAGAAGAACCATTTTCTTACAGGGGCAAACCTATACCGGTCCCCTGACTATATATAGCTTCTTGATTGAGTCCTTCAGCTGCTAATTTAACCCATCGGGTCATCCATCCATGTATCTTTCGTCAATCGGTTCCTTCCATTGATATAATTGGAGACTTAGGTGCAAAAATACTTTCAGTTTAAGACAATTTAGGACAAAATAGGATG
Source organism: Populus trichocarpa (assembly GCF_000002775.5). Taxonomy (NCBI): domain Eukaryota; kingdom Viridiplantae; phylum Streptophyta; class Magnoliopsida; order Malpighiales; family Salicaceae; genus Populus; species Populus trichocarpa. Next base: position 13,882,640 of record NC_037294.2, on the reverse strand, counting down.
AAATTGAAGAAATTTTATACTTTAACCATGCAAGTGTTCTTTAACGTGGTGAATGGAAGGAGATGCATATAGATGAAGAAGCTGATTGTAAAATCGGTAGCTGAGAGGCTCAATCAAGACAATATATATAGTTAAGGGACTAATAAGAAGTTTGCCTTGTTATGATGGATGAGAATATTTTCATTGATTTATGTGAGGTCGTTCCACTCATCAAAAGGAGTGAACATCAGTTTTAGTGGGGGCACGTCACTCGTTTGCCCTTTCATTGCCCATCGCCCATTTTGCAAAAGCAAAACCACCTTATAAAATATCATACGGCCACTTTTATAAATAAAATTCCTTGGTTTTGCCTGCTTGGTCGGTGTTTGCGATCTGTCACCTCTCCGTCCGTACTTTCATGGCCATGTGATTTTAGTGGACCTGCAAATTTGATAGAGTATTTTGTTCGATAATTTGATGATTGATTCCTATCTCTAGTCCCTCCCTGTGTATAAATTTGTTTTTTTTTTTTTATCTGGTCAAGAAGAATGGTTCGTGTGAGTTAACGAACACCATTTCTATTGTGGCTGTTGTAGCTTTTTTGCAGTGTATTTTATGAATTAGAATAGCTGATTGTTTTAAAAATTTCAATTTAATCATTGATTTATTTATTTATTTATTTTTCATAATTGAGTTTTTTTAAGTTTAAATCTCATCCAGTTGCATATTTTTTGAAATGAAAGATTGGATTGAAAGTCAGGGAATCAAAGTGAAAATCACGAATGAAATAGATAGTAGTTTCAAATTTTATACAAAAAATTTATTTTAGTTCCTCATCTTTTTTAATTTGTAGGTGTTCAGTCCCTCTAATTTTCAAAAATATAATTTTGGTATTAGAGCTCATTTCCCTTATTTTTCAGTTTTTTTTTGCGATAAAAAAAAACTATCAAATTTTTGTTTAGAAAAAAAAAATCATTGTTTATATCTATCTTGACATTAATGTTAATAAATAACAACCAGCGAGGAAGAGTCTTGTAGTAGTTGTTGAAACATGTCCATGAATTTAAAATTTTATTCAATTTAATTTCATGATTTCAGCGTTTTTTTTTTAATTTATTAGGTTGCTAAATTGATTTCTTCATGTTATAAGACTAGATTTTTGCTTTAAATGAGTTGAAAAAGTAATTTGTTTGGTTAAAAGTCTATACCCTAACTTTTCAGTCACTATAGTGGTATTCAGAATTTAGGTTAAAAGACAATGCATTGTCTCCGTATTTTTTTTTAAACAATGTCGACTGCCACCTTATATGAGAGAAAATAAATAGGCCCAGGCATGTGGACTTAGATTTAAAGGCCTACATGCTTTAGTTATTCCTTCTAAAGACCCAATGTGTTGGGCCATAATCATGCGTTGTATAACTTTTTTTGTGGCCTCTTTTTTTTCAAATACAAATTTATGAAAAAATATTCACTCTGTTTTTCAAGCCATGACATTCACTCTTTTTTTATAATGCGATTTTTGTCCCTTATTTTTTTTAAAAAAAAATTCACCATTTATTATCAATTATATATTTTTTATTTCACATAAAATTTTTAAAATATAGTTTCACCATTCGTTGTCAATAGTTTGTTTTTACTACCTCAGTCCCAAATATTTGTCATTGTTTTTTTTTCGTTTTAAAAAATGTTTCATTAACAAAAAATTACATGTGTTTTATTGTCATGTAAATTTATTAAATAAAAAAAATAATCTATGAAATAAAAAAATTATTGGATTCGATGGCATTCATGGCTTGCATCGAGAGTTTGATTGGTTGATTTAAGTTTATCGATTTTTTTTGTTAATTTTTTTCTTTCAACATTAAATTAATTTTTAATTTTAATTTTTGATGTTAGTAAACTAAAATAATTAAAAAAACACACAAAAATCATTTAAAAAAAAATACAGTGCAGGAACAAAAACAAACACCGTAGTGGCGTTCACAGAAGCCATGTTCAAGTCTTTAAAAGGACTAAAGGTAGAACTCATTGTCAAGTTAAATTATTTCCAGACCAAAAATTGTGATGGCCTTTTAAGCAATAATAACAAGCTTTAAATACATTTATTAAGCAAGGTTGTTATCATCGTACCACCTGAGAAAATAGAACAAATAGTTATTCGTTTTACATAGTTTAAAATCCCATTTCATACCATCTGAGATGAGCCAAGACGGATCCAAATGTTTGAAGTATTATTAACCGGTCTTTTTCGCTAATTAAAATTCTCTCGCAATATTTATTATATTTTACCAGGCTTAGTTTTATTAAATCTCATTGCTCTACATCTTTAAAAACATGGTTTATTGATTGAATAATGACACCTTGTTTTGTTTCTTTTTCATATAATGCTGGCTTGTGAAATCTGAAAATGAAAAAACAAAATAAAATTGTACAGCCTTGTAGGTAGAAATGTGGCTATACCAATAGGATAAGTTTTACCGGATAGGGTTTTTTCAAGATTTTCCCTGGTTACTAATTTCTTTTTATGTTTTTTTCACGAGTTAAGCCATCTTTTTATGTTAGAGGTTTTATGTTTCTAGGAATTTCATTTTTTTAATCTCTTTTATGTTTTTTTTCAAGTTTTTGCGAAGTTTTAAAAAAATATATTATATTATGTACACCAACTTCTCTTTTAGTGGTTTAAGGGATATTTTTGTCCAACAAATAAAGGTGTACGTGGAGAATACACCCAGTGTGTAAAAGATACACGATCGGTTTTTTTTTTTTGCTCGTCGGCAAAGATGACGTTAGGATATTGGATCTCTAACCTTTTTCGAGAAACTAATCATAGTTATGAAAGCCTTGGCTAGGTTTGTTTTTATTGAAAATCTAGGTTTATAATTGATCCAAAGAGAAACAGTCAGCCTGTCGGATCAATATAAAATTCAGGTGATTTGGCAATAAAGATCTATTTTTTAAAAAATATATTTTTTTTCCTTAACTAGATATTTATTTTATATATATTTTTCAATTAATTACTAACTTATTTTAAAACTCACTAGATAAATACTAGAAAAATATTTTATTTTTTAATATTGAATTTGAAGTCATTTAGTATGTATATTTTATGTTTACAATAAAAAAATTATGTTTTTTCAATTTAAAATAAAAAAATATTTTTAATTTAAATACTTCAACTTAAAAAAATAAGATTGTATATTTTTAATGCATGATAAAAAAATATTTTTGAATTTTTTTAAAAAAAATTTATTATTTATAACATATATAATCTATATCCACATGAATTTTTTTTTAATTTTTTTATATAAAATATTAAAATATTAAATATTTTTTTTAATTTTTCAAGTTAATCTAAATAAATATATGTAACCCAAAAACTAATCTCTTAACTGGATTAATCCCGAACCGCATCAATAACTATGCTTGTAATCGCTCCCACCACTAGATTCGGTATTCCAGTGGAACATAGAATTAAAATTAAGCTAATTGGTCAGACCGATGCAATTGTGCACGTGAATAGGCATCTTCATTTTTTGCTGCTGCAATTGATTTTATTCTAATTTTTATCAACGTGGCACGTGGCCAGACCACGGAACCTTTTTCAACACTTATATACTAGAGGTTTATATATTGAAAATAATTCAAACAAGTTGTTTTGATGGCTAAAAAGAGTTCTACTATTTATTTTAGTTTAAATCGTAGGAACGATATTTAAAAAGTTTATTAAATTTCACGAATATATCATATTAACAGGGAATGCATCCTCAAAATCATCCAAATAAAAACTTAATTTTAATTAATATATAAAATAGCTTGGTAATACCTTTATCGTTAAAAAACATATTAAATAAACTTCAACATTTCATTGTCTGATCAAGATATTTATAGAAATTAATCCTTTTAAAAGGCATGAGTTGATAAGGGGCCGTTCATGGACTTTTGTGTCGTGATCTGTTTATTATTTCAACGCCTTCATCCCCAGCGGCAGCGCCTAGCGGGGATGTTAAGCCTCTGGGTGGGTGCAAGTTGATCAGTTCAAGCGTCGGGGGAAAATGAAATGTTCAACTGGGGCCACCTCACAGCCTGGGATATTTATTTGCTTTTGAACTAAAAAATCCACACTCGTCACTTAAATGTGTTGGATACTTATCTATACTCTATAATGATATTAAATTTTAAGACATATTTTTTCATTAATTAAATGCGTCTCACTTGATTGAAATATAAACATTAATATTTTTTTTTCAGCAACACAAGATATTTTGTTTTCAGTTTTCTTCTTTTTTTCCAGTTTTTTTCTCCAATAAAAATTCAGAAAATATATTCATTTCTAAAGCAATAAAAATTGTGTTCAAATCAAACTTGTTTTCTATATTATTCTTGATATTTTAAGATACACAGTTTGACAGAAATTTTCTACCTAATTAAATCTGGCCTGATCTGCATACGTGTTTCTCAAACATTTTCAATTTGCTGCTGCTCTAGTTTAAATTAGGTAGGAGCAGGGAGCAGTCACAACACGACCTGAAACATGGAATGGCACGGGAATCAATTTTTTTCTCGGCAAGAGGCAGTAAACTAGACGACTTGAAGAAACTATTTGGGGGTGTAATTGTACTGTAGTTTTTAAAAATTTTATTTTAAAAAAAACTTAAAATCAATATTTTTTAGTATTTTTTTTATAGTATGTTGATATTAAAATAAAAAATATTTATTTTAATAAATTTTCAATAAAAAATAATTAAAAAACAACCTCCACTTACACTTGCTGAAAACTGAGATCCAAGTCAATTTAGAGCCAATTCATAACGCGCATAAAAAAATACGGTCAAGGTTCACATCAGAAAGTAGTCTTCGAAATAAATAAAAAATTAACATGTAAAAACCCTTCATAAAAAACCGCAAGGCAGCCTCAAATCTTTAATGAGTTCACATTGAAGCACTGGCGCAGATCAAGTGATTCTGGGTAAAGAGACAGGCATCATGAATAGCCTGCAAGCCATGATTTGTCAAGGACAACAATGCCCAACTTTTTCTAGAGCTACCTCTGATAATGAGCAGCATGAAAGGTCAAGCTCTTCCAACAATGGAGTTTTAGCAGCTACTGCAGTCAATCTCTCATAAAAAATATTCTGGAAAAATACGAGCAGAAGGCTTTTGAGCTGAGCTGATCTGTAAAATAACCAACTCCTCGGCTTGTGATTTTTTTGAGTTCGTGGGAGCAGCCATCGAGAGATTAAGGGCAAATAAAATGGATGATATATATATAAATATACACACTGATATATTAGTCCGTGCTATAATTTTTTTTAAAAATATAAAAAAGTATTTTAAATATTTTAAATCTCACAGCTAAACCAGACCCATAACATTGAATCTAAGGATCAAACCAGACCAGTAATATTCAATCTGCTACGAAGCCAGATCTATTTGTGGCTCTGGATATGCGGCCAAGCCTTTTTCTAGTTTATAAAAAGAGTGTATTTGAATATGATATTTATTTTACATGTTGTTCTTTCTTTCTTTCTTTTTAAATAAAGTAACACTTCCTAAACTTCTCTCTCTTCCTCCTCTCTTCGATAATAATCAAACATTTTTTTTTTTTTTTAAGAGGATGTGAAATAGTAGTGATCCTGCCACGACACGCAGCTTCAAACGTGGAGATGTGACTCCACGAATTACTGTAGCCGCGTCTCCTCACTCATTTTGTCTTATTAGAGTTCATTTAGGATTGTATTTAGAATTTGTTTTTTATTTGTAAATATATTAAAATAATATTTTTATTTTTTAAAATTTATTTTTGATATTATTACATTAAAAAATATAAAACCCCAAAATATATATGTATATGTATATAATTTTTTTCAAAAATATTTTTAAAACATAAAAAATAATTATTTAAAAGGTAAAAAAAAAAACATATCTCTTCAAGCATTGTATCTATATTTTAGAGTTGGATAAACTGATTTATATACAGTATTTAAAATTTCATTCGACATAAATTTTAAAATTATGATATTTGACATTGCATTATAATCTAAAATTTGATTTTTTATAATTAATTTAAGATAAAAATAAACTAAAATGACTTTAAATTAAAAATATACTTAATAGAAGCAACTCAAAACATGTTTTTTTTTAAAGAATGTAGTATAAGTTAGAATATATAATTTAAAATTATAAATAATTAAATCAAGATTTTGTAGCAAACTCTTAATTTAAGTTAAAAACAAATTTTAACAGATAAACCTTTCTTTGAATAAACATTAAAAAACAATTTAAAAAATCATACTAAACATGAGCTTAACATTCCTCTTCTATAACCGCTGCATATAGATAAATTATAACTATTTTTATTTCGGAAACAAAGCTTAAAACATTTTTACAATGAGATAAAAAATACAATTAGATACCTATCTCATCAAGAAAATAAAATAAAATAAATAATCAAACCTACACGCGCGCACCAGCGTGTAGATTTCATTATTGTCATATAACAAAAAAGACAAAAATAATAAAGATCCAAATATGTTCGAATGGAAAAACAAAGATATAAAAACAACTTAATTTGGGAATAATCTGAATTGAATGTAAGTAGTTTCAAAATGGGAGGTAGAAGGATAGCATGTCTACAAAAATAATATTTTTTTATTTATAAAATATTATTGTAAAAAATTGTTAATTCTAAACATGTGTCACGTAAAACATGTAAGCATAAAAATACCTCTTATATTATTTTTAAAAATCGATCTAGGGTCTATTAATGAAAACATCCAGATCACTAATCGAGACTTGAGTCACAGGTCGGGCTAACCCAAACCAACACGAGAATAAAAATAATTGTTATTATAGCTCTAAAACTTTATCCAGAGGTCGACCCGAGACAACTCATGGGTTACGAGTAGGTTTAATTATCAAACCGAGTCAACACAGTGACAAAAATAATAATTATTATAGTTTTAAAATTTCGAATCAGGTTTTGACTTAGAGCAAGACCTAAGTCATGTGGCAAGAGGGTCAACCCAATTTGACTCGAGTCAACATAAAAATAAAAATTATTATCATCATAGTTTAAAAACCTGAGCCCGGGATCAACCTGAGACAAGACTCATGTCACGAATCAAGAAGGTCAACTAGGTCAATATAAGGATCATAGTTTTCAGACTCGGCCCCGTCCAAGGCCCGGGTCGTCTGGGTCAAATTTTTTTAAAAAATCAAAACGACATCGTTTTAGTAAAAAAAAAAAGTAAATGGGTCGCAACTGGGTTTTTGACCGGGTCAACCGGGTCGCTGGGTCATGCCGAGTTTTTCCTTCCTCTATTTTTTCTTCAACCCGGGCCGGACGGGTCCCGGCCCGACCCGCGGGGACGGGTTTCAAAACTATGATAAGGATAAAAGTTATTATTATCATAGTTTTAAAACCCGACTCGGGAGACGTAAAGGGGAAGACCTGGGTCGCTGGCCGAAAGGGTCACCTTGGTTGACCTATGTTTTTTTAAATAATCAAAACAACCTTGTTCCGACCTTAAATTTTTTTAAAAAGTCAACAAGTTTTTGATCCATGTTTAATCGCGGGTCAACTTGGGGTTTTGATTGGATTAGGTTAAGTCAATTCTTTTTTTTAACTAGAATCAATCCAAGTTCAAGGTTGGGTTGGTTTTGGGTCAACCCTTCATGCTATTCTTGGTTTTATAACCATATTTTTTTAAATATACAAGTTTGACAATAATATATATTAAAAGTAAATATTTTATCATATTTTATCTACCATAACTAACTAGATAAAAAAATATATTCATTTTATCTTATATAGAAGTATCAAATACAATTCTTTCTATCTCCTTTGTATTTATTTTTTATTATATTTATCTTTTTGTCCGAGGAAAGTAAATAAATGCTATGTAAGGGAACAAAACAAGGAGATTGAAAAGCCACGCTAATTTTCTCGAGACAATCGATTGGGATAAGAAAAAGACAGTATTCCTTTTCCTCTCCAAAATCTACCATACACGTGTCTTACAATCTCCCTATTTACACGTGTAAACACCTCCTTAATATCTTCCATTCAAATCCCTCAGTCTAGTCAAGCCCTTAGATCTTCCCTAATTAATTCAGGTAGCAACTTTCTAATTATATTATCTCTCTGCAATTTCTTGACTAAAAACCCCATAAGATAAACCCCATTGATTAATGTCAGATGATTAGGTGGGGCCAATAGTGGTATTCCATCTTGTCAAATATGGACTCCCTCAAATTATCTTCTTTTTTTTTTTTTTTTTGCAAGTACAAACCGATTTAAAACACAGTAACAAATTCTTTCCTTTTCCCTCCGTCTGGGTTTTGTCTCTCACCTTTTCCTCTTCTCTCGTCGTTTCAATTTTTTTCTCCTCAACTAATATTTACCGTTCCACCCCTATCACCTCTTTCAGATCCATTATCAATTCTCACAATCTCTATTTTTAGGGTTTTAACATCTCACCACTCTGTCTCTCTTTTCCTTTCTCTCTGATCTATTTTTTCATAAACTCACAAAAATCGTACAATACCTGCATATTCTCAACTTATTTCAATCTAGTCCTTCACAGGATTATTCCGTACATAAGACAGACTAGTGATTAGATTTTAGAAGAAGTTAGTTTGTTTTTAAGCAGAAATGTTGGGGACAGGATTGCAGTTAACGCGGGGACGAGGAGAAGAGGATCGGTTCTGTAATGCCGTGAAAGCGCGCAAAGCTCACCGGACCGATCAACTCCGTAGAGCACGAAGCGATGTTACTGACGATAAACCGGTTGAGAACCGGACCGATGATTTAGAGCACTTGACTAAACCGGTAAAAGTTGCTGTTCCGGCTTCTGAGAGTAACCTGGATCGATTTTTGGAGTCGATCACGCCTTCTGTTCCTGCACAGTATCCGTCCAAGGTTTGGTGGAATTCGAATATTTTTTTTAAAATTTGTTAGTAATTTATTGAAATGAATTTTGGTGGCAGACGACAATGCGGGGATGGAGAACGTGTGATGTCGAATTCGAGCCGTATTTCGTGCTGGGTGACTTGTGGGAATCTTTTAAAGAATGGAGTGCTTATGGTGCAGGAGTGCCTTTAATTTTGAATGATAGTGACTGTGTTGTTCAATATTATGTTCCTTATCTTTCTGGTATTCAAATATATGCCGATTCTACAAAAATGCCTCCCAAGTCAAGGTAAAAATAAAAATACTATTTGTCATGGTTTTGGTTTCTGTTTAGCTAATTTTTTAAAACATGTCTTTTTTTTTAATGTTGACACATCGAAATGTTGTTACCTGGTATTTGCACTTTGTTACAATGTTGTTCTTGCGGGTTAGAGTCATTTGCGTCATCATAGCTTGCTGTTTGGTTTCTGTCCTTTGTGTGCGAAACATGTACTGTTATTCCTGGTTTGCATCTGTATCTTCCATAATCCATATTGCGCATTTAGTTTATGTAATAGGCTTGTATAGCTAATCTGAGTGTGGTCTATGTTTACTCTTTACCTTCGAGCTTGCATGTACTCATGTAGTGCTAATCCTAATGTGCAGCCAATCTGGTTTTAGTGGAGTTTGAGCCAGCTTCTCTTCAAGTTTACTTACAAACTTGGTGCTTACGGGCTATTATGAATTGTGTTTTTCTGCAGTAAATGTCAAAGATTTATATGAAGCCTCTCGTAAATGTAAATATGGAGTTAAATTGTTAATGTTGGTGCAAAACTTATCCTTCTCTTTGTGGGTAGTCAAGGTCTTACGCAGCTGCTAAATGAAAAAAATGAGGCTTCTGTCTTGAAAGATGATTCTAATATACATTTAGATTAGTACATCTAAATATTCTGCTAGATAGGATGTCATCGGGCCTTCTCTTGGGTTTTGATTTGTTGGAATAAGATCTTATACTGTTGGGCAGTTGGTACTGTCTGTTAAATTGTTTTTTGAGGCTGTTGAAATTGTGGGATATTGAACATGTGACAGAAAATGTTGTGTTGCATTTTTTCAACAAAGTTATTTCGTGTATGATTTCTTTTAAATACATTTACACTCAATGGAATTGAACTCAGGTCCAACTCAATACAGCCCAGATGTCGACTTATTACAATCTTTTCATTAAGTTTTTTACTGTTTCCATTATCCTTTTTCATCTAACTAGATCTAAAGCCATATCTTGCTACAGCCTAATTCCCGATGACAGAATATTAAAATTACTTGATGCCTCAGCTTTCAATAACTGGCCTTCTCATACGCTGTTTTGGAAGCAGTATCATGCTTGTGTCCTAGTGTTACTGTTGCGAAGCACAAATAGCTAGTGCTCAACTAAGCTCATTTGCGTGGTTAGATTTAGAAATGGTTCACAGAGGCTGAATCACACATGCACTCAATTTTACTGATTACAATTTAGATTATCTTGTTCTCCTACTTTTTTTTAGCTGTTTACATGTTTTTTGATTGGCTGATTGTATACTAGAACTGAAGGTTATTCTTGTGACAGGCGATTGGGTGAGGATAGTGACAGTGATTTTAGGGATTCAAGTAGTGATGGAAGCAGTGATTATGAGCATGAAAGAGGAGTGAAATGCTCAAGGGATCAATTGAATCATCATCATGTAACAGATGACTTTCCTCTTAGAATCGATAGATTATCGTTGAGAGATCAACACGTTGCCCATAAAGAGGACTTCTCCGGTGATGAGGGTGAATCTGTGAATTGTCAAGGTTGCTTGCTATTTGAGTATCTTGAACGAGACCCTCCCTACAGCCGGGAACCATTAGCTGATAAGGTTATTGAGTGTCCTTGTCAATAGATAGAAACTCTTGCATATTTTGATTAGTTGGGCTCCCTTTTTAGGCTCTCTCTTTTGACCTTATCCTAAACTCTTTCTGCTGCCACAGATATTGGATCTTGCCTTCCGTTTCCCTGAGCTGAAGATGCTAAGAAGTTGTGATTTATTACCTTCAAGTTGGATTTCTGTGGCCTGGTATTCAACATTCTAGTGTTGTATATGATCCGAGTGTTATATTCACACATGACTTACGGTTCCTTATGGACTTCTGTAGGTACCCAATTTACAGAATACCCACCGGACCAACTTTAAAAGATCTGGATGCTTGCTTCCTTACATATCATTCTCTTCATACCTCATTGGGAGGTAATGAATGCATCTGGCCGCTGATTTTCCATGTGGCACTCTGTTTTCATTATTTTTAGGATGCTATTTTTTTTATTTTTTTACATGTCTTAGTTTCTTTGTCTGCTTCTTACTCAGTGAAGAGGCATTTCCAATCAAGACTGTTTTCACTATACTGTAAACTTATCAACCCTCCTTTAAAAACATTTCCATTTGAAATGCCATCTTTTAATGGCTCACATTAAATTCTTTGCTTTCCACCTAATGTATAATGGTCTTTGGCTTTACCCCTGGATTGGTTTCTGGTATTGAAAGATTATTATGTGGTTAACGTGAGAATACATATGATAGGAAATTGAACAATTAACATTTCTTGGACCTTTTGAGATGGCTCAAATTTTGAGACAGAAAGTAAAGGACGACAATCGCAGTGGATGAAGGAGTAAGGGTACAATGGTTAATGAATTAAAACATGCATCTTTGTTCTTTCTTTCTCTAACTCTCTGTAATTATGCACTGCCTTTCTGCAAATTATATTTTGTTCTGCTGCCCGCAAACATCCTTTTTAGCACAGGCATCCTCCCCCCAATCGTTTATAGATTGGACTTTTTAGTATTATTTTTCTCTTGAAGGGAAGTCTACAATACCTGCAGCAGAACAATGTTGATGCATATTAGACCAGTGGGTTTGAATGAAATGGTAAAATTGTATTACTGAAGTCAACTTCAATGGTGAGGCACCAACATTTGGCAGTGCTGTCACTGTAGTAACCCCTGCTTTCTCATTGCAACTTTTCTGGACCTGAATAATTTTCAGGATGACAAATCTAACTGCTTAACATATCTCTATCAATTAAAGTTTGCCTTCAGTTACTTTTATGAGACTCATCATGCCAACTTTCTTGGCAGGTGGGCGAGTTGCACAGGCTCCTTTAATGACATATCCCAGTGAAGCGGATGGTATGCCCAAGATATCCTTGCCTGTTTTTGGTTTCGCTTCCTATAAGTTCAAGGGGTCCTTGTGGACCTCTAATGGTGGAGGTGACCGCCAGCTGGCAAACTCGCTATTGCAGGCTGCTAGCAAATTTTTGAGACTGCTTCAGGTCAATCATCCAGACTTCTTGTTTTTCTGCCGAGGTGATACAAAGATATGACTGTTAACACACTATGCTAGCTAGAAGTGAACCCCATCGATACGTTGGTTCATGCATATATACCTTACATGTGAGTTTAACAATGAAGACCGTGATGATTAGTGGATTTGGGTGTCCTTTCTACTTGGTTTCCTGTTTTTTTTTAATAATTTATGAGAAACGGGGGAAAAAAGAAATAAAGTTGAGAATGGTTAAGAATGGAAGGAGTGCAAGTGCAATAAGGCTCAAGAATAGTGAATAGAAAAACAGAGCTAGGATATGTGTGCTGCTGAAGGTCTGAGCTAAACCAATGTAAAGAGGTGGTTGGGTTGCTGCCAGTGTAACCGAGTTTCGTCTTGCTTGTTTTCTATATTTTATATAATGGGTATGTCACGATAAACCAGGCACTTTTTTATGCTCTGATTATCCGTATTTAGGATTTAATGTCTTGTTTTAACATCCGGAAGGGGATTTTGATAGGTTGTGTTTTCAAGTTTGAGCCTACCCCAGCAATGTATTTTAACACTTAACTGCGTGATATCCTTGAGGAGTAGTGTGTTAGAATGTTTTTGTTATCTGTACATTATGATCGGGTGAATGGTGGTCCCAGATTGTTTTGTTTCCCTTGTATGGTGATTTTATAGCCCATTGGCCTGCCATTTTAACACCAACTGGAGGGGCATGACCCTTCTTTTCGTGACCCTAATTCCAGCCAGATGGTGCAGATAGATTGTACAGTGTCTGTTATCCATGGATTTTGCCATCGTCTACAATCAGCGAGTAGCTTGCTTTTTCTGTGTAGAGGTCCATATTCAACTCACAGCTCTTGCTTTTGATGGAAGAAAACCAACGAGGGGCTAACACGCGTGTCCCGTTCTGCTGCTTATGTTTTGGCTGGAGTAGGGCTGAGCATTTTTCTTCTGATCCTGTTTTGGATTAAAATGAGCAATCAAATTAATTTTTTTTTTTTTCAAGTTTTGGAACTGAACTGAAAACTAATTTAAACTAATTAGTTTTGATTTGGTTTGATTTAGTTTTTTTCCTTTCTAGAACTTAGTGTTTTCTGGGTATTTTTTTTGGTTATATTTTCCAGGTTTCTATTTTTGTACTTGCTTTATTTTCTTAACTCCGTGTCTTTTTTCGAGACATCTTGATTTTCTCAATGGTTTTTATTTTCCGAGACATCTTGACTATCTTAACAAGTATGTTTTTTTTTTTCCCGAGACATCTTGATTTTCTCAACAAGTATGGGTTTTCTTTAAGTTAATTAGGCATGTGTGAGATCTAAAAATTCAACCTCATTTTTTTTTTTAGATTTTCATTCAAAAATTAAACTTGCAAAAAGATACAGTAAAGGAAAGGAAAGAAGTAATTTGACTGTAAAATCACAGAGAAGATGAAAAGTTACTAAAATATAAAATCAAATCATTATTATTTGAATGAGAGGAAACCAAATACAAAAAGTCTACACAGGTTTTTACCATCTATCTTTATCTCTTTCCGCGGTCAAAGTCACTTCTCCTTTTGTTTTAGCTATAGTTAAGTTGTCTCTCAACATTTTTTTTTTCAGAAACTCTTATGCTAGCCTTCTAAGTAGCTTGTATACCTTTTTTTTTTTTTCCAGAGATTTCAGTTCCTTGTTTGTCATTTCCAGAATGATCTAATTTAAGGTGGTGTGCCTTTTATTTGGAGGATAGAGGAGCATAAAGCTTAATAGTCGTGGAGTATAGAGGAGAATGAGGCAAATTTGAGAGAGACGATAGACAAAGAGAGCAGGGGGAGGGTGTGTCTGGGAATACTGATTTAGACTCAGGGTTTGAAAAAAATATCTTATTTATATTTGTATTTTTCTATTTTTACTTGTTTTTTTAATGTATTGGTCTAGTTGAACTGGTTTGGATCGGTTTAGTTCAATTAGTTTTAGAATTTGAAAACTGAAACTAAACTAGAAATTTTTTATGAATTTTTAATTGGTTAATTCATGTTTTATTCTTTGTTTGATTTTTTTGATTAATTTTTTAGTTTAATGGGTTATTTGAGTTTTTTTTTTACACCCCTAGCCAGAGTACGGCCTTTCTTCCTCTTCTTTTTTAAATTTTTTGCTTATAATATTTCTTGTAAAAAACGCATTTAACAGCGTCTACCACTTGACGCGTTTCACAAGCATACTTGCAAGAAGTTGAAGCTGTCAATCAATGTGAAAAACAAACTAGGTTATCAGTTGGTTGACAGCTTAGAAAAATTGTTAAATAGCCTGGCAATTATCCATTGTCGCAGGTTGTTTTTCTCGTCAAAATTTTGAGCTTCTATGCGTCAGTCAGTCTTGTTCTGCTCTGCTGGACTCAGTTTTTTCTTCTCCTTCTATTTGTTCACAACTAGTTTGTCCACAAACTAAAGAAGTTTTCTACACTCTTTCAATATTGTAAATAAATGGAATATATAAACAAATATATATAGAAATAAACACACAAGTTATTACAAGAATCAATCCAAGCTTTTTTTTAACTCAAAAAAATATACACAAGTTCATCCATGTGTGTGCTATGCATATATGTTCTGCTCTCCAGAACTTGCATGCTATACACGCCTATTTAAAAAGTATAACATGTAAGATTACAATAAAAACCATCTCCCAAGACCAGAAAAACATCAGGTCAGTTTTGTCTAAAACAGTCAACTGTGGAAAACAGCCGACGACTGCCCCTACTTTGTATCTCCCTTTGCCCATTTTGCCAACTCACGTGCTGCCAGAATAGGTATGCCAGCATGACTTGGACTGATGGAAATTGAAGTAAAAAAGCAGAATCTTTGCAACTAAAATTAATGGAAGTCCTTGGTTCTATATTTCGAAGGCACAATGGGCCTTCAAACACGTATCCATGAAATTGGTTTTTCAATATATATATATTATTCTTTCAACCTGTTTTATTACCTTTACAATCTCTAAGCCAAGCCTTCATCTTCATGTTTTTCCAACATACGAATATAGCCTAGATGGCATGTTTGGTTATTGCTAAATCATGCCGTGATAATTTCGGCTTGTGCAATTCGGTACTCAATATATTAGAGTAAGTTTGGGAAAGCTTTCCTCTACTTGTAGGATGGCTTTGCTTATCCACCCCTCTTTTGAAGATTTTCACAAACCATTCTCAATTAATGAATCTGATAATATTGTTTCAAATACCCAAAATTTCCCTTGTTTCATAATCCCTCTCTCCCTGACTTTCTCTGCTGAGAAAATTATCTTAAGGTGCGATTGAGAAGAAAAGAGATTGTATGAGAGTTGCTATTTACACGAGTGGTTTACGTGGTCCAAACTGATGACATGTTATTTATTTTAATAAGAACAGATTGTAACTAATAATCACCATTAAGATATCACTAACGTTATAAGGTTTTTTTGTTAGATTGGATTATTTTAAATCAGCATTTCACCTTTGTCATTCTTAATATTTTTCTAAACTTGTCAAAAACGCTGTATTTTTTTTTTTGTTCTCATGTCGAGTCGTGCTGGTGCGAGTATTAATTTCATTTGCCACCGGAAAGGGGAGAAAGAGGGGAGAAACATCAAGACTTTATTGAAGAAGGGAAGAAATAACTCAAGAGAGACAACAGTTTTACAAAAGCAGAGTGTGTTCTCTAGAAATCAGATTCTTCATCCACTCGGTCTTGAAGCTTTCTCTCCAAGGCCTCTGAACATAAGTTTCCCATCATATGATAGAAGGATATCAGATCGGATAACTGGCTGATCGACATTTTACCCATGATAGCCCTTGCAAGTCTCTCCCTCTCCTCATTCATAGTCAACCTTTCTTTGTACACAGACGCATTTCTCACTGTTGCACCCATTTGTTTCAGTCTCTTCTCTTGCTGCAAGCTTAGCGCAGTACTTGCCTGCAGGTTACATGTAAAATGCACTCTAAAGGGACGTCCAAATAAATAAATCCTATCTAGCACGATCGATTTCATATATATGCTAACCTCTAGAAATTCTGCTCCAACTTGCAGATCTGATTCTTGACCAGTTCCACCTCCTGAGCTGTACATGTTTCTTGCAATTGAGAAACTTCTGACAAGTATTCTTCTTTTTCTCTCCAGTTCTTGATTAAGTTTAGGAGCTTCCAGCACGCATTCTGACCGATTAAGCTTCTTCTCGTAAGCGATAACTGCCTTAGCAAATTCCTGCAGAGAAACCATGTATTCTTGGTTTTTTCAAAGGAAAACTAGATTCTAGTTGCTACCACTATTAAGGTCTTGGCTTTACCTTATATGCAGATGGACATCCAGGGTAGTCAAAATCATCGGAGTCTTCGTTCCTCATCCTTTCTGGATGAAATTGAAGACCCATAATGAACTTTCCCTCTTCAGGATTGTATGCATCAGGATCATAAAACCCTTCAATCAATCCATCAGGAGCAAAAGCCATTGGAACAAATCTTTGAGCCAATTTCCTCACACCTTGGTGGTGATAGCTATTAACCATGATTTCCATTTTATCTTCCTCCAAAGAATCTTTAAACCACTGATGCAAAGGAGTGTTTTCCAATACCTTTACCACATGCCGGTGTCCGTCATAATTCTCATAGTCCATGTGCACCACTCTTTGTTCTTCAGGGACTTTCTTTGAGAGCTCTTTCTCAACATCCTGATAAAGTGTACCTCCACAAGCAACATTAAGGACTTGGGATCCCCTGCATATTCCTAGGTATGGTATATTTCTTTCAAGGCAAAGCTTTGCAAGCCTTAATTCAATTGTATCTTTCTCCCTGTCAATGGAAGTATCACTTACATGGACTTTTCTAATCTCTTCAAGTTCTTCTGGTGAAAAACCAGATAGTTCTGCATCGTAATGAGATGGATCGATATCTTCACCTTCGCACAGTAAAACACCATGAATAGGCTCAAAGCTCTCCAATAGCATGTGGACTCCACTTACCCTTGGGACTATAACTGGCACCGCCCCATAACTTACAATTAAATCTAGATGATATTCTCCTGTATATTAAATATAAAACACTGGTTATGTTTCAGAAGTGAAAACTGAAAAATTATTTTTTGAGATTGAGCAGCACTCAAGAGTGATAAACCGCGTTCGAGTTTTTATTTGAAAACTCAAATCATTCATGCAAGAAGATTCAATATTCGTACGTAGAAGGTGAGCTTTTGATTTGTGATGCAATAATAACAAAAGACAAATTAAGGGTAGTGGAGAAAAGGGAACGAACCAACAAAATCTACAAACTTATTCTTGCGAACGGTTCGACGGGAGACGATGAGAACTCTTGGAAGGATCATTGAGAGATCTGAATTAGCCATTTCACCCTTTGACATGGTATCTATATATATCCGCTTCAGATCGTGGTGGGAGAGTAGTGAAAATTAGAGAAGAAGAATCTAATCCTCAATCAATGCAGATTTCTATACGTGAAAAAGTAGAGTATCAGAGGAGATTACAGTTTTGATTTCTTGCTTTTTTGGATGAATATGATGATCGTTTTTTTTCTCGTTTGAGAGTTCGGCGATTCTTGAGAGAGTTATTTATAGGAGAAGAAGAGACAGCAAGGCGCCGCGTATTGACCCATGTTCGTTTTATCGTTTCCCTATTTTTAAGATTTATTTAGGAGTTAGGGTTATCTTAGGTTAGGTCAAACTTGATTAGATGCTGATGTGTAAACTTCTCCTCTTTGGATAGATCAAATCAAAGAGTTACGTTGGTCTCTGTATATATAATTATGGGATTTTGTTTTTCTCTTTGCTCCAACAGATTCATTAAGTTTCACTCCCACTCCTTATAAGATTTAAAATCTGTCAGTTTTATCCTTTTAGTTTTTATAAAGTTCCAATCTTACTCCTAAGTATTAAATAGTTTATTTTTTAATTTGTTTTTTCTTATTATTTTGGGTTTTATTTAGATTAATCTCTAGGTATTCAAGGGGAAAAAATGAAGTTTATAAAAACAATAAGGATAGAATTAGGAAATTCTAAACTATGAGGGTTGAAGTGGCACAATGATGAATTTGTAAGAACAAATACATAGTTTATCTTATAATTATATCGGTGGATTTGAGATGGCATATTTGGTGTTTGCCAACTCAGGTTCGTGGGATGTGGCCTTAGGCGTCTTGTTTGGAGGCTCCTACCACCTGAATAAAAATGAAATGGAATAAATAAATAATATTGGCTTGCATGTTTAAGTGTTGGGCGGCATATACTGAAATCGGGAATGATGCTATCCTATTGTTTTTTTTTTTTTATATATATGTATGTGATGAGGAAATATATAAATAAATATGCTAATTAGCCAACGAGCTTTTAGCTAAATTGCTACTCAAACCCTCTCGTTCCAAAGCTTTCAAGTTGAAACTCATTTAATGTAAAAAATAAAAAATAAAAAATAAAAAACAAAAGATAATAGGTCAATTATTTTAATATTCTCATTAAAAAATAATATAAATTATATCTTTTAATTTCACTTAACAATTTAATGTTTTTAAATTAAGATAATTGTTTGATATAATATCAAAATTATATTGATTAAGTGATTCTAAATTTATATCTTAATATTTTTATTATTTTATTTGATAAAAATTAAACGCAAAATAATATAAGTATATATCTATTTAAATTTCAAGCTCATTTATATATATCAACAATCTTCAAAGATATCTGTTTCTCTTTTCTTCTTTCTTTTTTGCAAGTGGAGGTCTTAAGTGTAGGGATAACAGTATTCCCAGTTGCAATTAAAAATGTAATTAATCAAGATCGATCGTACTAGCGTTAATTGAGATGCAAATATATAATGATTTATTTTACTGGAAATCATTGTCTAAGGAATAGTATTAGGCATGCCAATCCATGCATATCTGTGAACAACGGCCAGTTCTTGATCTCTTTGCACCAAAGGAGGGGGAAAAATTAAGCTCGGAAACTTGTGGCATCTACAAGGGTTGATTACGAAGAGAGATGCAGTCCTTGAATCATCAAGCTGGTCGCTTTCTTTGAAGAAAACTGATTTTTTCCCCGTTTACGTCATCATAAGTGCCAAAATATCCTTTGCGTGTACACCTTTATATATATGGACGAAGTTTAATGTTAGCGGTAGACTGTGATACGTGACTATCATTACATTTAAAGTATTAATTGCCTTCATTAATTATATTTATAATAGAATTAAAATAATATATTTTTAGGATATAAAAAATTTTTATTAATTTTTTTTGATAAATATAAACAAAGAGTTTGAAGAGAAAAATTAAAAAGAAAAAAAATATTTCTTATTAATTTTTATTAATATCAAACTAGTATTTATAAATAAAATAATACCTTTTAAGACTAGTATATCTGTGGAGTTTAAAAAATAACTCTTCATTTAAATTATTTGAATAATTTGCTAGAAGATATCATGTATAATTATTAGAATAATTAATTTAAATAATAATAATAATAATTTATATTATTTCCAAGTGCTATTATCCAAATCTATTGGTTTGATGTTCTTCTTAACAATAAAATCTCATATCTTTCTAACGTGGACTTAAGGTATATTTTAACAACACGAAGAGGATATTTTTGGGACTTTAATGCGATTGTCTTGTGTTTATTTTGTCTGATATTGTTTTCTAAATGCTTTAGATGACTTTGATTATTAACATATATAATGTGATTAGGTCATTTAATAATATATATTATAACCCGATAAGGTCTGGTAGAGCATTCCTCAGAATGGAAATTGGGTCTGGTAGTATGAGTGGTGCTGCTCAAACTTATCAAGATAAAGGATTTTTAGGAGAATATTATACTCGCTATCACCCTTATATCAATGCTTGCTTGCATTGCAGCCTTGAATTTCTCGCAGCATAATTATCTTCTTGTTCTTTTTTCCTATTTAAATTAAAGTTGGCTATTTAATTTGCACCATGATCCCGTATCCTCCTTTTTTTTTTTATATAATTTATAAAAGTTCGGATCCTTTTGGATTTGTGCTGGGTTTTCTGCACATCAAGTTTAATGTTTTTTTTTCCCGAATTATATGAGGTAGAGGAAAGAAAGTAGGAAGAAGGAAAATACAGGAAAATGAGGTGAAAGGAAAGTCATTTCCTCTGTCTCGCTGTTTTTTTTTTTTTTTTAATGACGTGAAAGGAAAAATATATATACATATTTTTTGAAAGTGAAACGAAGAACATAAGGAGGGAAAAATTTCGAAGAATAAAACTAATATTATGTTCCTCGAGTTCAATCTAACAAATAGACTTTGTTCAGGAAAAAAACTAGAATTTCGCAAGTTTCCCACCCACTTACTCTGTAAATCGATCGAGAGCTCAGTAAATGTGGATCTCCAAATAAAATTTTCTTTTCATTTTCCTTTCTCCTCGATCTCTCTCGTTCCAAAAAAGTGAAAATTTCTTGAAATTCTTGTTTTCTTTCCTCTCACTTTCCACTCTTCCGAGTGTAATGCAGATCACTTTATAATTAGGTCTTAATCCGAGTATTTTTTTTCTGGGTACTATTTAAGCCAGGTATTATTGTATTGTTCATGCTTGTGACTTTTTCCAGAATTTCTTAAGAAACTCGATATGCAAACCCTTTGCAAAATACCGGGCTTGACAAGCCGTATATGGTTATCGGCCTTTAAAATAGTCCAATAAGCATTACAATTTACAAGGTGTGCTTTCAGTTTCAAAATGGCTCATTTGAACTCTTTTATGTTCCTGTTTTATTACTACTTCTCGAATCCAAATTAAATTAAATAAAAAAAATAAAAAAAATAAAGTTATTGTCATTTTTATTTTACACTAAATAATATCCATTCAATTCGAATTCAATAACTTAGATTTAAATAATATAACAATTATGTTTTTAACAAAATATGTGAAAATCCTCAAAAGATTAAAAGTCTATTTAACATGATTTTTGAATTATAAATCTTAATTTGAGTCAAAATTTTAAAATTATTTTTCATAAATAATCTATTAAAAAAGCATTTAAAATAATTTTAAATTATAATTACGTTTAATACAAATAAATTAAAATAATTGTTTTAAGAAATGGATGTATTATAAATTATAATCCATGACTTAAAAGTTAACATTTTTTATTTTTTTATTACATCAAAATTATCACTTGTTTTTATTCAAAGTTTTAATTTAAATTAAAAATTATTTCTAACTAAATATACTTATAACTTTTTTAAATTAAAAAAAATATTATATTAACTTATACAAATTATAGAAAACACAACTTGGAGACTGCTAGTTTTATTAACAAAAGGAAAAGTAAGATTGTGTTTTATATTAGTTGGTGGTTGTTTTTTAAAGTATTTTTTTTAAAATACTTATAAATAATTTTTTTTTTAAAAAAAATTTATTTTTAGTATTTAAAATATAAAAAACACACAAAAAATAATAAAAAAAAATAAATTTCTTAAAAAAAACGGCGTGAACACTTCAACAAATATACCCAATACCCTGGGACACCGGGTAAGATAACAGGAAACCAGGCGTCCCGACAAGCCAGCCGCGTTCGAGCTACTGAACAGACACGTTAGTCAACAAAGTCAGTAAGAGGTCCCACTCCCCTCCACACATTCTTACATGCTCTCTCACACCGAAATACCAGGATTACAATCAAAACCAGCAAATCCCTCCATTGCCCCATCATTAGTTGATCTCCATCTTCATTCCGTGCTCATGACAGCACCAGATCAAAACCTCCTTTAATGACAACCATATTTTACACGCTAATTAAACTAAAAAATATCGGCTCATATCCAGAAAGCAGAGCATCCAGAGAAAGCACAGCAGCTCCCCTATAAAGAGGAAAGTGGGAAAGAGAAATGCAAGAACTCAAGCTCGAATAGACGACTGATTTACTAACCATTAAAAGCAGAGAATTAACTAACACAAAACTAAAAAACAATGCCCTTAAAGATTCAATAATATTACACCGTTCTCCAACAGTTTAAGATTATCGAACATTAGTCCTATAGCTTATTAAAGACTCTCAATTTTACCATCTACTATTTAAGTTACTCCAAATTTCATTTCATTTCTCTCTCTCTCTCTCTCTCTCTCAAGTCCAGATACATGCTATAGTATCTCAAAACACACTTCAAAAACTAAAAAATAAAAAATAGGCTTTTTGTTGTTTAATGTTAACGTTGGAATTTTCTGCAAATTCAAAGGGCAAAATCAGGGAATTCTAAACTATAGAAACAGAAGTGAAACATAGAGAAATGAATAGAAAGGGGCAAAAGGGGAATCTTATCAAAGCAAGCAAAACAGCATATTGTTAGCATACATATACTGACACAGGGAGTAAGAGAGTAGCAGCAAAAGCGAAAAAAAAAATGGCAGTCTCGGTCTCCATTTTAGCTGTCATCACTTCTCTTCACCTCATCGCCTTCGTCCTCGCCATCGGCGCTGAAAGACGTCGCAGCACCGTAACTCTCTCTCTCTCTCTCTCGATTTTTGAGTCTTTATCAGTTCTGTTAATTTTTTGTTTTGTGTTGTGTGAGAAGGCTAAGGTGGTGCCTGACCAGTACGATGAGAGGACTTACTGTGTCTACGATACGGACGCGTCTACGGTTTACGGGCTAGCGGCGTTTGGGCTGATACTTATTAGCCAAATGATTTTAAACGGCGTTACCAGGTGTCTCTGCTTTGGTAAAGGCCTTGTTACTGGAAGCTGCTCCACTACTTGTGCCATCATCTTCTTCATCTTTTCCTGGTAAAAGAAAGTTTCCATTTTCTCCCTTCCCATCTCTTCAAATTCGCTGTCTATCATCATTTTTTCTTCAATTATTTAGAATCATTAATTTTAACGGTCTAGATCAGTCCTTTATTCACATATACTTAATTGATTAATTGGGTCCCATTTCAAAATTTACTCTCCCACCGACAAAGGAGTTAAAAGTTTCTCGAATATTTGCACTCTGTCGTTTGAACTATTAAGTGGCAACATGTGAACTAAGCAACAAAATTAGGAAATATGCTAATCTGAATAAAGAGTGTGTGTTGAATTACATTAGTACTTTGCAATTCATAATAATTTATGTGGTTATATTTGGTAGTGATTAATCTGCAGTTAATTAAATCCTTGGGCTATAGTGCCTCCATTTTCAACTTTCGGCTTTTAGGTTTCAATCTAGGCACAGTAGGCTTTGGCATTTGTCTTTTCGGGAGTTGGTAACTGACCCACTGTCTTGACTTTTTGGATTTTAAAAGTATTTTTTAAAAAAATTAATTTTTTTTTTATTTTTTTCTTTGTTTTAAATTAATATTTTTTTTAGTATTTTCATATTATTTTGATGCGCTGATATTAAAAATGATTTAAAAAAAATAAAAAAAACATCATTTTAATGCATTTTCAAGGAAAAAACACTTTGAAAAACAACCGTAATCACACTCGGGAATACCTTTTTGTGAGAACTCTATGAATAAGGGCTCCCCTTTACGGTGATTTTCAATTGAATAATACTATTTTCAAAGAAAATTGTGATTTTTTTTTTTAAATTAACATGCTTTTTTTATAAGTTTTTTTGACAAAATAACAAAATTTAAAAAATAATTGGCAAAATAATATAGTTTATACTTATTGGGAACTACAACATTCAAATTTGTTCGTTATTCAAAAACATGACATTTCAAAGAAATTGTGAAATGAGTTACATAAATTATGATGAGGAGAGAGAAAATAAAAAAATAAATATCAAAGGCATATCAAAGTTTCGATTAGAAAACCACATGTACCATTGAGATGATCCCGATGAGACGAATCTAATGACACTAAGGAAGGTCACCAACAGTTATTGAATTGTGCTACACTTGCTCCACAAAGATGGCGGGTGGCTCATTTGATTTTGGTGAAAGTGTAGCCTACTCCATTCATTGTTGGTGATCTTTTTGGTATTGTTGGATTCGTCTTGTCGTGATTTTTATGATGGTACTAGTGATATTATAATCTGAGTTTCAATACGCCTCTAGGGCTTCTATTTGTTTTCTCTCTCCTCTCTCATTGTAATTTCTAAAGAGAGGAGAGAGGGAAAAAAAAGAAAGAGAGACAAATTTGAATGTTGCTTTTTTCAGTCCATATACAAAAAGTGTTATTTCACAGCTTCTTTTTTAAACTATGTTATTTTGTTAGTTTTCTTTAAAAACAATGCTAATAAGCAAAAATACCCGAAAATTATAAAGCAATAGATTGTTGGAACCCACCGATAATCTCCACATGGATCACGTGATTGGATGTCTATCAAATTTTCTTGTAGTCTATGCTTGTAACTTTTTCTTGTGAAATAGCATTACTCTTAATTTCTCTACCTGAATGCTAATGAGCTTGGTAGTTGGTAGGATATTTTAGATGTTTTAGGTTTTAGGATATTTTATGTATATGCCTGCTAATGATATGGCTGCTGTCCTCCAAAATGGCATGCCTTATTTGGCTTATTTTGTTAGTTATTTGGATTTATAATAGGTGAGAAATCTTAACTACTAAATCTTCAGGTTAAGCTTTTTAGGAGCTGAGGCATGCTTATTAGCTGGATCAGCAAGGAATGCATATCATACCAAGTACAGAGGATTGTTTAATCAGGGTGAATTATCATGCGCCACCCTTCGCAAAGGTGTCTTTGCTGCTGGTGCAGCTCTTACATTGCTGTCATTGATAGGGTCAATCCTTTACTATTTTGCTCACTCGAGAGCCGATACCGGTGGATGGGAGAAACACCAGAATGTAGGTGTTGGGATGACCAGTGCAAGTTACCCACAGCAGCAACAAACAAGTGAGTTTGAGAAGGTTTAACTATGATTCGATGAGGTCAATATCTACAGTTTTGGGGGCTTATCAATGGGGAAAGATTGATAGAGGAAAATGAAATGGTGTTGGAGATCTTCAAGCATGCATACGTCGACTTATATCATGTCTGGTGTGAAATTCGTGTTTTTTCTATGTATATTTGTTGTGCACTTCATGGTATTGCCTCCGCGTATTATGCTGGGTTGGTCTTCGTTGATCATACTGCTAACACTGGTCACTTGCACGGATTTGACATTATAGTTATACTATTAAGATCGCATCTGCCTGTGTCCCGCTATGCCCATTGAGTCCATCCACACTTGGCTGCACAATAGTCTTATGATTGTTGCTCTTGTAATAATTCTAAAACTTTGATTGTCAAGTTTTTAAGTGGCGTGGTTCCTTCTAGCTTGGTGAGATGTTGCAGAATGCTACTCCTTGTTTTGCAGCTCTGATATACAATGGGCCCTCAAATGAATCTGAGAAAGAATTGTGAATCTATAAATCCAACTGGCTCTGAGGTTCCAGGTTCAAATTCTGGATGAGTGGTCTCATGGACTTTGTTAGGAAACCAATCAGGTGGTTGAAATCTGACATTTCTTCCCCGCGAGGAAGCCAACAAAAAACTCATTAATTGAACATAATTACATAGAAGATTAGGGTCTCTGGCATCGAGTTTCAACTTGTTTTTTTTTTTATAATAAAATTTGAATTTTTTTGACATTTCCCCCATAAAGTAATAGACTAGGGATCCTACACTGCTTTTCATAGAATTCTATATTGCCTTCTCTTTTGACATTTTCCCCAGAATTTAATGTGTTTGGTGATAATTTTCTATAATTTTTTTAACCTTCTTTTCATTAATCTTTAATTTCATTATGGGTAATTGTTTATTTGAAATAAGAAATAAAAAGCCCGTAATGACGCCACTCAAAGTTGATAGGGCAACATTATGAGATTAATTAAAGTAGGATGTTATACAGTGGCCCCCTCCCATTATAGGCGTTGGATTTTCATTACAATTCGATCAAAGTTTCTTTATCATAAGGATATTCTCAGACTAATTTATCAAGATTAAGTTCTATAATTGACTTTAAAAACGTATTTTACATCTTCTATATTTAAATAAACTTAATAAATCTTTCTGAATATTAACTCCAAATTATATATAATTATAATTATACGTTTAAGTTTAACCACCAAACTAAACTCTCGAAGTTGCCATCAATCAAGGTAAATCTGTTTTTCTTTTCTTAATTACCCCACTTTATTCTCTTAATTAGTGGGGCAGAGCTTGAGCAGATTTTAAGGAGGCGGCGAAACAAAAAATGAGAGGAAATTAAAGAAAAGTGCCGATCAACTTTGTTTCAAAAGGATGCGGTTTCAGTTTTTTTTTTTTTTTGGGGGTTTAAAGTAAAGCTATTTTGGATTAAAAAAAATCGTTAATCCAAATCAACCCACTAACCTATGGATTGATCTACTCAAGGACTGTAACCCTAATCTTTACTATGTTTTTTTGGCCTAGGTTAAGCAATTAAGCTAGCACCGCTCCTGGTCTTGTAACGCATGAGGATTTTGCTGTAAGAATAATGTGCTGCCCTCTCCTTGCGCTTGAGATTTTACAATAATGTATTTATTCTTCAACTAGTAATGAATAATTAAATTGTTTATTTTTATAATATAGTAGTTATCAATCTTTCATCCCCATTTTAGAAAAGAATGCACTGACCATCAATTTTAAATATAAACATCAGAATCATGCTAATTTGATTTGCTTTTAAAATAATAAAAGAAAATACCATAGAAAAAGAAAATGCGATCTCAAGAGAAGAAAAAAATCCAATGCAACCCTTATTTTTTCAACTGGAAAGTTTGTTAACATAAACTTTTCATGTTTTTCTTACGAAAATCATGTTCTGCTAAATATCAATTAGTAAATACAGTTTTTTTATTTTCTTAAAGAAAAAAGGTAAAAAAAATTTAAATAAACAAGATCTTAAAAGAAATTGTTTTACTTTGTTAAAAAACATATCCTAAATATTTTGGTAATTTTTCTTTTCTTCCTGCAGAATGAATTGAATTTCATTAATCAGAAACGAAGAGAGAACCTCTGCAACAAGCAAAATAAAATTCCTAGCCTGAGAAATAGGGGTGATTATTTTCGATTCAGTTTGGTTTGGTTTTTATAAAAAAAAATAATCAAACCGGTTTTTTTTAAAAAAACTGAAACCAGTTCAAACCGACTGGTTTTGGTTCGGTTATTTTATAACAAAAACCGGTTTTTTTCGGTTTGGGTTCGGTTTTTTCGGTTTCCGATTTATAAAACTAAAACCGAACCGGTCGGTTTTTTAAAAATTTTAATCGATTTTTTTTCACGGATTAATTTTTTCAGTTTTTTTTTTCTTAGTTTTTCTATTTTTTTACTCAGACTCTACTGAAAAATCAGACAAGAAAAAACCACTAACTTATGAACATCGTACTAGCTAGTTAACTAGAGACTGCAAGAAAGACGCGAGAGATCTTTTTTCTTTCTGAAGAAAAAGATAGGAGAATTTGGTGTCAATGGGATAGCATTTCATGGTATATCACCCTCAGAATTTGTATTTGAGGCTACACTTTGACCTGTCTGAGGTCAATTTCAAGCATCAAGTACCAGATTTTATTATATCATTTTCACAATCAAATAAGCAATGTAAAATCAATAAAATTATAGAGCATGCCTGTTAGCTTCAAACACACTGATGTATTTAATTTCCTGTGCAACAATAGCTAAGGAATTTTATTTACAAAGAAATATATCATGAACCCTAACGATTTTACTTCGAACTTCAAGATCAATGCTGGTCCAGCTGCTTGATCTTGAATTTTGGTCATGAAAAATCATGTACAAGATTGAAATGTTATGATGGGAACCTCTTATTTGCCTGCTGATTTAAGAAACATTCTGCACAGGTATCTGTTTACAAGTTCTGCCATTCCAATTCAAATGGTGGACTGACCCGTAACTTCACCATTACCATTCATGTTTAAACATCTTATGATCTCACTGTTAAGAAACATAACGAAAGTTGCTAAAGCCTAGAGCGTAGGATTTTCTTGAGAAATGATATTTGATTTCACGACATAACAGGTAATTAGCTAATCATGGATACAATGATATATAAGTGGAAGAAATTGATGCTAACTCAACATTTCTGTCCAAGGAAACTGTCTGATGCAAGCCTTCAGTTATCCTCCTGCAATAATCAAATGAAGTCAACCAGCACTTCAAAATTCAAATAAGAAACATTTTTCTCTCTGTCACTGACTAAATTGTAGCCGCCAGCCAGCTTCCTCGTTGAAGAAAGTAGACTGGAACCACATTCTGTGTGAACAAAGGCGTTATAATATGACTTGCAGTTATTGAAGAGTATGGCTAGCATTTCTACAACTCTGTCATGATTCTGAGAACTGATAATTAATATAGCAAAGAATTGTATAGCAATCAACTTCGGCAAAAGATAACTGGAGATAATAATTGGTCAGGGAACAAAAGGTATGATCATAGTGGATTCCAAAAGCATTAAAAAAAAGGAGTACAGGTTGGAATTAACTTGACATGTTTACTGGTAGATGATAATCAGATGGTGTTCCTTCGGTACATTCGAGGACTATACTCTCCTTCGTCAGGACTATCGTATGTGGCAGAGAACCCAGTTGCAAATGTTGGCGGTGTACTTGATGTGGCTACATCTGCAGGTAATGGCTGTGAGGAAATGAATGGCATTTGCACTTGAGGGTTGGGGAGAATTTCATGTGCAGTCATTGGATTCAATCCAGCTGCTGCTGCTGATAGTGAAGAATGGAGATGCACAGCTGAGGGAAGTGATATCATTGGAAGACCCAACGAATGCGACATGCTAAACATTCCCATTCCTGGACTTGGCCTCATGGATGCCTATATAGAAAATTGGGGAATTGGTACACTTGGAATTCCAGCCTGTGGCATACATGAGGCCTGGCACGTTGCTCCACCACTCATGGACAGCATCTGATGGACAGAAAAAGAAACAAGTTAATAGCAGGCAAGGCTTGAAGAACTGCAATTACAGATAAAGTGATCACTTCAACTTGAAGCTTCAAGGCTTTAAGATATTCAACAGCATCTTCTAGCATTGACGGTCGGTCCTGCTGAAATACAGTTGTGAAATTTTGATTGATTGGATGTAATTAGACGGCATTGCCAAGAAACAGAAACAAAAAATCTGGAGAGAAGCATCAAAACAGTCAGAAATCCTCACAGAGACCAGCAATAACTAACAATTAAATAAATTGCTTTAGCAAAAAGAAACATAATACCATGTCATCCAGTACTACTACGACCATTTAAAGATGAATTAGTGGCAACCACTCAAATGAAAAAAAAAAAAAAAAACTCTTATATGCTTTTCAGAACAACTCATTTATAACAGCTACTAGCTCAACCATGTAAACTCTTACTTCAGCAGCTTCTGAATAGCCACATGAATGATGAACTAGCTAGAAAGCAAACAAATAGATAGCTGCATGTCAAAATCAGAGCTCGGTTTGTGACAGATTTTAAGTTTCAAATATCTGGACTCACAAAGCTCCCTTAACCTGATAAATATATAAATACAGCTCAAACCACTACACGTGAAATTACAAAAGCCTATAACATGAAGAGAATTTAAGGTAGTTGGCTACATAGCCGATCCTTCACATAATCATTAGTGAAAAACACCATTGCTAACTAATTCATAGTTCAGAAAACAAATTGCAGGTAATGTTTTTGTAAAATTACAATATGGCTTATACTAAAATCCATGCTGAGATAGGAAACTTGAGCATCCCAGCTTCCTGTTAACAGCAAAATCAAGAAGATATTGTCAATATAGATTAGACACTGCGACCTTGTGACAGTTGGGTATCAATTCCTGTAGAGCTCTCAGCTTTCCCTTGATCCGGTCCCTGGGCCTCTGCCCAATAACAAATACAACAACATAGTTGGACGGACTGAAATTTTTAGAACACATGATTACGAAATATCAAGGCTGCTACTCATTCTTACAGACACATTATGCATCTCAGCTGAACGTGTTCTTTTAGGCCTTTGCTCATGCTTCTTTCTCCTCGGTTCTCCGCAAACCTTGTCAGACACCTAAAACCAAACAGATAAGTGTGACAATATTCAATTCATATGAATAGGTCTAGTGACAAGAGTATTCGAAGCGCGGGTATCCTTGTGACCATTAAAGCCCACATAGATAGAATAAAATGCGTATACATCCGTTATGACCACGTATTTAGCCTAAAACAAATAGTAAGGAAAAATTAAGAGAACATGTATGAAAACAAACCAAGCCAAGTCAGTTTCTACTACTCACTTCACTTCGAGATTTTTGAAAGAGTGGTATGTCCTGAGATTTCTTTTTAGCTTCCGCTTGACTCTATTATGCAAGGTTCCCATGGAAGCTCCCTTTTCAGCTCAGTGCTAGTTGTGGCCTGTAAAATTGGATGACACTCTATGTCTGTTAAGCCCCAAGAAAGTTCTTGAAAACTCTCAGTTTCCATCGCATTAGAATTCGAGAAATTCGGTGGCTGGGATCCGAGAATTTGGTTCAGTGACACCAATATCAGCAACCATAGAAACAATATCTCCTTGATACCTTGAAGACGGCTCGGTATCATCATTACTACAACCCTCTATGAAGTCCCAAAACTGCATTTGTCATAACGCAAAAATGCATATTTTTGTAAGATTCAAGATATCATGATCAATAAAGAGAGGGAGGAGTTATATTCAAATTGTATTATTCAAATATTTTTTTAACCTGAATTATTTTTTCAAAAATTTTAACAAATTATGTTAGAATCATGACAATTTTGGTAACTTGATAAGCCTACCATATTTGAGGAAATGTTGCTGCATTCTGTCGCCCCAATTTGTGGATTTCTCGGTTATTTGTGTCGGTGCACGGAGAGCCGGAAAACATTCTTTAATAGCCGTCATCACGTCACGCATAAAAAAGCGCAAGTACATATGGATTTAAATGATGGTGCATTTGTATTATTATTTTGGTTTATTTATGGTTAATTTAAGATATGTGATGTGATTAAAGA
Source organism: Populus trichocarpa (assembly GCF_000002775.5). NCBI lineage: Eukaryota > Viridiplantae > Streptophyta > Magnoliopsida > Malpighiales > Salicaceae > Populus > Populus trichocarpa. Next base: position 13,851,487 of record NC_037294.2, on the reverse strand, counting down.
ATATTTTTATTCTTTATTTATTTATAATATATAATCTTAAAGAAAATACTTTCAAAATTTAATTTTGGATATGTGACACTTTTTAATCACATCACGTGTCTTAAACTGACAAAAGCCTGTGCTCATCTTATCTTGAGGATATGTTAAACCAAAGTAAATACACTAAACAGACATAGTATACCAAAATTAATAGTGTAAGAATATAATAACTCAAATTGATATATTACATTTACAATTTGAGGTTCTAACTCCCCAAAATCTCTGCAATGGAAGCCTGTCAAGACACTCAGACAAATAGCTCAACTAAATTTTTGAAGCCCGGCTCAAGGAATTTTGTGTTTGGGCCGGGCCAATGGGTATATGCATAAAAGGAAATGATTTATTATGAAAGGCTTCAAAAGAAAACTAAATGAGAGAAAAAAAAAAGTAAAAAAAAAAAAACTTAAAAATAGTACATTTTAAAATATATGAAAGGATAACGGGGTCGGACAACTAAATAGGAACTCTCTTTTTTTCTTAGAAATAAATTATAAGTGAATTTATTGATATTAAAATATTATCATAGAATTTATTATAATTTATTTTTTGCAAAATTAAACTTATATGTACTTTTCTCTTTTCTTTTCATTTCTTTTTTTGTCTCCTCGAACAGTAATGGAAAAAAAAAACCCTAAAGCCTGAGAACAAAATATCTCGGAGAGAGCCTGTTTCCTTCGCAACTTTGTTGAAAGCATAAAATTAAATTTTGGAACCGTAAGTCCCCAGAATTGCCTGCTGGAATCCTAAAAGACCGCTCAATGTCGAACTCCAAAACCGTTCATGTTAATATTGAGAACGCACAGAGTAAGAAGTCAGAGAGACACACTGACCTAAATGGTCAGAGAGTTCATAGGTGGCATTAACGCAGCAATAGAATATTGTTTTAAATCAAATTTAAAACACAAAGACATTGACTTTCTATCAATAGAATATTTAACAATCTAATAATAATGAAGAAAACTTGGACCCCCCCACGTTATACACATTTTATCTTAGTTTTTGGGATTCTGACACCGAAAACCCTACCCGCATGATTTCCTTATTTTTCACTCTGTTTACGGACCTGCTCTGGAGATTTCTAGTAGATGAATGTTGAATATGTTGACAAAGTCAGAGGTTAATATATTCATGCGTTTATTTAAATTATATACTAAGGTATTTTCCCAGTGGCAATACACCCATACTTTAAGAAAAAATACACGCATTTTGCAGACAAATAACTATATGCATGTACTCTTGGCGGAAGATAAATCAATTTGGAGAGTAGACTTGTCGCGTCTTTTGCTGACCTTGTTAGATGAAAGGTTGATAATTACTGGCCTGAGACAATGGCTATAATTAATCCCAAAAATTATGGAACCCTTGTGAGAAGAGGCCTTTCCTTCTTCTACCTTTAATTTCCCTTCTCCTTTATTCGGCGCTTCATGTCCCCAAAACTGACTTTGAATTTGATAAGATTTGGACTAGTCCTCTCTTTCCGACACATGGTTTTCATGTGTCTTGTCCATGGTTTTCAATTGCCCTCTACTGGAAATTAAGGTAACTTGTTCTTTGGGAAACCTCATAGGCTACAAAGCTTTTCTTGTCATGACATGGCATTATGTAATTGGTGGTTAAATTTGATATATACTTGTGACCTTGCGTCAAGTCAATGCAAAAAAAAAAAAAAAAAAGTATTGATGAAATGATAGCATATATGATATTGCTAACGAAAGGAGGACTTAACCATTCAGATCAGTGTCCCTAGCCATCACGAGCCAAGAAGAGAGGGAGAGAGGGAGAGATGGTGAGAGTTTGGAAAGAGACGATAAGAGGAGATGGAAAAATCTATGGTGAAGACTTGAGCAGTGCAGCTTTACTCTTCTGGGCTGCAATCGTCACTCTTTCTATAATTGCATCTGTCATTTTATCTTGTGCCGGTGGTGCGTCGAAAGACAAAGCCTCTACTACTGATACTTATGGTACAACATGTGCTGGATGCGGTGCGGCCTGTGGTGGATAAGCTCGAGTTCGCTGCTGTCTCCATGGCTTGTCGGCACAGCATAAGAGGCACAAGAACAAATTCACTTCTGCAAATTATCAACGGTGCAGTATACCTACCAAGTTCCGTTTCTAACAAGTTTCAATCAAAATTTGCATTCTAGTTAAGAAGATAAGGTAGTTAATGCAACAATTACAGATTTTCGTTCTTTTTTTTTTTTTTTTGAGTTGTCTTCATTTTTATTTATATTATAAGCACCTTAGATCATGGCCGATTCATGATTAAAAAAAAAAACAAAGATATGTAATTGCATTAGCCATTATTATGACGAAATGAATAATAGCCAGAGATTTCTTATCCAATTTCAGATGACAATTTCTTATCCAGAGATATGTATTGGCATCCCAATTTCTTCTTATTTGGTCAAAGCGCATGCCCTCCCTCCATTTAGCAACATCCACTGGATTATATTTTAAAAAAAAATACAGAGCCGAAGCTATAATTAAGGCTAACAAGGTGACAGTGTGGACCTTCCTCTCCCCCCGTCCAGGTAGGATACCACTAGTTAAAATTCTATTTCTATATTAGGTTCATACAACTCTTTCCTCGTCCAGGTAGGATACCACTAGTTTTAGGTTCATACAATGCCAAAATCTTCTGTGACATCAGCTGCTTTTCAGAATTTCATATACACTCTTGAGGACATACACTAATGATTTAGAAGTACTTCTGGAAACTGAACTGGAATACGGTAAAAAGCTGGCAGGCGATATTTAGGAGTTAGAGTGTGTTTGGTATTACGGTAGCTGTTGTGGTTGTGGTTTTAAAAAAGTTGTTTTATAAAAAGTACTTTTAGTTGAGGTTGGTTTGAAAAAATAGGTGTTTGGTTAAAACTGTGTTTAAAATTGAGGTTTAAAAAAAAGTAGTTTAATGTGTTTGGTTAAGAATGTTTTTGAAATTGAGGTTATAAAATAATTTTTTTAAAAATATATTAATATTGATGGTTTTAAATTTAAATATTGTAAAATTAATTACTCTTATTACATCATGAAAAAAATAATACTTTATATAAAATATTTTTTATTATTCCATTAAACTATTTATAATTCCATTACAAATTCATCCGATAAGAACTACAGTTTTCATAACTTTTTGAACGTGTAATAAAATTAGATAAAATATTATCAGATATAAAATTGATATTACTGTGCGCGTAAATTTAATTCACTCTATACTAGTTTTTTGAGAAAAAAATATTGTTCACATCCCGAATGAATTTAATTCTCTAAACTAGTTTTTTTTTTTTAAAAAAATAATACAATTAACACACTAAAAAAAAAAAACACGAACAGTGCAAGTGAATTGCACTGTTCACGTGAACAGTGCAATTCACAATTGAACAGCAGTGAATTGCACTGTCCGCAGGTTTCTACAGTGCATGCAAGCATGTTTTCATTGCTTTTTCTTTCCAGCGTTTTAAACGCAAAAAACATGTGGACCCCATGCACAGTAAAGTAAGTTTTTTGATTACCAAACAGCTGCGGGCTGCGTTTTATAAAACGCAGCCGCAGCCGCGTAGACAAACAGCCTCTTAGAACACCCATAACGTGAAAATTTCATATCATACTTAAAACTGTATCCTATTAAAAGATATCTCATGGCTCGCTGCTTTGAGAGTCTTCTGGGTTGTTTTGCATCTGTTTTTATATTTATGGTATAAAAAATATAGCAAAGTATTTGATAATTATAAAAACTACGTTTTACATTGTAAAATCTATTAAAAAATTGAGTTTGAAATGTAGTTTTCGTAAAGTAGTTTTTATATGCTTTTTTAACTGAGTTTCATAAAACACTGTTTGTTTTTGCGTTTCAAAAACACTTTTTAAAAAATTTAAATTTTTTTTCTTCAAATTAATATTTTTTTGATGTTTTTAGATCATTTTGATGGGCTTATATTAAAAATAATTTTTTAAAAATAAAAATATATTATTTTAATACATTTTCAAATAAAAAGTACTTTGAAAAGCAACCACAATCACACAACTACCAAATATTTTATACATGTATTTTGCTGCACATCAACTTCAACTATAGTTTTTACCAAACACGTATCTAAATCCAATTAACCTCAACTAACCACACTTTTTTTAAACTTACTTTTTTAAAACCACAACCACAAAAGTTACCTCAAAAACAAACACACTACAAACAGCACTGCTGCAAGAACAATTAAGGAAAGATCAATAATGTTTCAATGATTCACTTAAAATTTCACGGGTACTGCAGATTCAAATACAAGTGTAAAACATGCGGTGAAGATAAAATCATAGCAGCATTTGGTACCCGTAATGACTTTTATTTGCATTTCTATAACAATTTTCTTTTCTTTCAACTCTAGTAATCAGTAGATGCATGAATAATAGGAAAGTACTTTCTATAGGCATAGCGCAAAATTATCATACAAAGAAGGATGTCATCAGTAGATGTTGCTGCCTATGAGATCACAATCCACCACTATTTCTTATTTCTGTGGAGGAAATATCTATGCGGAACCTATCAGCTGGTATTGAGACAAACATATCTTTCAATGTCTCTGGAATGTCGAAGTCTTCGAGAACCTGCAGAAAGACCAAGCAAACAACATTGACAGAATTTCCAAAAGAAGAAAATAGAGATGAAAAAGGATACTTTTATGGGCTTATGGTATGTGGAAACACCTTAAAGACACCATCCACATTACGGCCACCTACAAGGAAGGTGCACCCAATTCTTTTGCATCCATCAAGTATCTCTAGCATCTTCCCATGGTCTCCATCATAATACTTAGGCTGGAAAGCAGTAAAATAATAATAAATGAATATAAATGGACAGGGAAAGAAAAACTTGTCCATTCTAACACAAATATTTTTCCTAGCAAACGGAGATGAAATGTAAATGTTCAGATCAGGTCATTGTTTCCATAGTAACATCAATTTACTTTACGTTGCAAGTCAGGTCATATTTTCCTGTCCTCGTAGTTTTTGGAGGCATTCCTGCTAAAGAGTAGAGTAGGGAGCCCAATAAAACAAATATACCGGTCTCTTGCATTATTAAGGCCTTCTCTGTCGCTATCTACGGACATAATAATTCCACCCCCCAGGCACACACTGAAATGCAAAGAACCAAATACCCATGCCCAAAGTTCAATTCACATAGGAAAAGAAAATAAAAGGGGAAAATAGGCGCAGTAGTAAACATATCCTAGAACATCAGAGTTACATGGGTATGTTGGCAAGCAAAGTTAATCCACGCATAGATCAATTTGAATGCATCAGTAAAGGACCACATTAGGAACTCAGAAAAGTATTCCAGCATGTTAGTTTCCTTCCATACCACTAACTCCCATGAACAAGCATGAATGCATGGCTTCTGCAGAAAGGGCTTAAAAAATGGGATTTGAAGATGTGCTTACTTGAATGAATTTCAGGAAAATTGCAAGGATTAGAAATTACATTCAGCGGTCAAAGAATGAGATTTTTTCTTGAAAAACCAAGTTTTCATTTTTAGATTTCAAGATTTTGAGCATAGTTTAAGAACCTGTACTTATCCTGTATTTTACTATTTAAATACATTTTCTAGTTTTTCAAATCTAGAAAAGTTCCAAGTTTTAGGTTAATAATGCCTCTTATTTTGGTTATACGAAATACATTCCAACAGAAATGAGAAAGTAGAAATGCAAAACTCTTGTCTCTAGATAGCCTTCTCTTTATTGTTTGTTACAAACATTTTGCATCACGTCCATAAGAAACTGAGATCCATAAACTGTACAGTTTAATCAGTAATCCATGGCCCTTAATAACTTTGATTTGTGAATATGTACAATATGACAATATGGCAGCAAAAAAAATGCATTTGCACAATAGAATCTTGCCAGCAAAATAGAGATCTTTTCCAAAGAAGATCTTACAGACAATATCTATATTCATTAGAGATGCAATGAATGTCATCTAGAGATAAGGCACCTCGACATTTGCAACGAAAGGAGAAAGCAGCATGAAATACTAAGTGATATTAAATATGCAGCATGCACCATTAAAATGCACCAGAATCATAAACTGAGGTCATAATATAACTTGAGCAAATTCAACTAAAGCAATTTCAAGATCCATACGTTAATAAGCCTTGCCACCGTGTCTGCGCCAATCACAAAAGCACTGCCTGGAAAAAGCTCGGCCTTCTTATAGAAATAAGGTTGATTGGAAATAATTACTGTCTTTCCTGCCATTCTAAAAGTGAACTTGTTAATAGGTCATACATATAAGTAGGTGGTGACATTTTTCATACACAATTTAGCGAGATATGAGCCATATTTCTGTTGTTAAGTGAGTTTCAGCATTCAAGCGGGGGGAAGAAGAATTAAAAACTACCACAAACTAAATAAGGTATTGAGGGAAAATTAGCATACTGTTAAAAAACAAGGAATCCCACAGAACTAACACGGGGAAATAAATTCAATTCCATTAACCATGCTGTTTTCACAGGGGCAGAGTCCATTAAGAGCTATATGGCAGAGATAAACAATCATTTGGAATGCCTTTAATGCTAGTTAAAGTAATACTCTACATCAAAGAGAAAGAAGGCTATTCCCCAACAAAAGCAGCATAGTGCAACTCATATGATAATCCTGATATGTTCAAAGTAACATTCTGTTACCTTTAGCTCAGAAGTGACCTATGCCTACACCAGTTACCCCAAAATTCTATCACCTCCCCTAAAAACAATCATCCAGTTATAGCCACATCATCACAAAAATATGACCCTTCCACAAACACACATAATACATGATGTCCAGGTGTGAAAACAATCAAATAATGAGCCTCACCAGCCTTTTCAAATTGCTTGATGCGGTCCTTAATTTGTGATACTGATAGTGGAGGTTTGTCAGCATTGACTGCTGATATTTCAAAACAGGGATATCCATTGCCACAAAAGCTACATAAAAAAGAGAAAACAATGAGGAGCATTGTATTTTTACCCACATTTACACAAATGACAGAAAAGCTAAAATAAATGTCTACAGCATGAGTGGCATGGAAATTGAATTAAAGTGACTCAAGCATGCCTTAAATTTACATTTACAACTACAGATTCATGTACCTAGTAGCAACTTCCAAAAGCTTGACGTGACCGTCGTGTAATGGATTAAACGAACCAGAAAGTATTATCTTTCTCTCAGCAGGTGTATAAGTCTCTGCAAACAGGTGGTAGAAACTAAATGATCGACAAAATTTACTGCGATTTCAATTTATTCAATCCAGGGAACTAATCATACCACTTGAAAATGGATAAACCTTAAAGCATATTTTCCCATCTATAAGTTGTTCCAATTCTTGATCTTCGCTGAAGTGTGTTTCATGTTCATCAGACATGTCAGATTCGGTCAAATGAGAAACAGATGCTGCCTGGACTTTGCATGCATTTGCAATAGCCTGTAACAAAAAGTAGGGGGGAAACACTAGCAAAAATTAACCAAGAAATGTGTAAAATTGGAGCCATCACAAGCATATCACAGTTGGCAGAGTAAAAGGATTGCCCGTTGCATCGGGACTCCTTTTATCTTACTGACTTCAGGATCTTGAAAGTTCATACAACCTTTCACAAAACAATACACATGAAGGGATATAAAAGATTTCATGATTTTCAGTGGCAACGTCGTTTCTTCTTTCTTTTCTTTTAACTGACTGGAAACATATAATTGAACAAAGCAAACTAGTGTCTATCACAAACCTTGAGTAAGAGATGACTTGAAACTGTATCTTCTTGCTCCCGGGTTCTCAAACCCTGGGTTAAAAATCAGCAACAAGAGTACTTACAAAAGCACAACACTAGAAATTTAATTCAAAAAAGAAAATAAACTTTCATGACTACCTTAGACAATGTAACAGTAGATACTGAAAGTCGATCGGATGTTCTTGTTGACAAGTAAAACCTATAGGCAAGAAAAACAAGAAGTTAAGCAGTAACCCAAAATGCTGCGAATTAAATGCTGCGAATCCAGAGAATGTCTTGTAGACAGAAAACCTGTGATCCCCAAATTTCGGACGTGAGCTGGCTAAAGAACCGGTAAAACCCACACCAACAACAGGGTAACCTGATTCAACAGACGAAAAGAAGCCAATTTAATTATTAAATTCAGATAAATTTAATCAGCAAATACTACCAAATGTTAATTAGTGACCTGGGCTGGAAAGCTTGAGACCACGGTTGTAAGCTAATAGAGCCATTTCCTCTGCAGTTTGTTGACTACAATGTTGACTGGGAATCTGAAAAAATAAAAATAAAAATCATATGCTTAAAAAACAAATTCTTAAAAGGAAAAAAACGAGTTTGATTACCTTGCCAAGTAATTGAATAAAGGACATCCTAGAGTAAGGAACAACAGCTTCAAGCACTGTATTTGAAGCTCCAGGTACTGACAGCAACCATCCTAGTGCCTACAATTATCACGCACAAATTTTATTGGCTTTTCTTAATTATGAAGTGGTGATGTGATAAGGAGGATAGACAGGGAAAAGGACAGACCTGAGAGGCACCACCGGCGAGATAAAGTACAGCCTGATTAGGGGCAGAATGTATGGCTTCCACTACACCTCGAATCCACGCGTCCGTCATGGTCGTCTTCTCCACGCTCATCGATCCTTCTCTCGTTCTCTATAAAAATGACGACCCTTATTTTATTGATCGTGGTCAGCCCAGTCCTTGGGCCCAATACTCTGCGTTAAATAAACGTGAACGAATGACGTTTATTCCGGGTGAAATATTTTTTATCAACATAAAAATATTATTATTATAATCAATTTATAAACTTGAGTTTATTTATTTATTAATTTATATATATATAACTCATGAAAAATAATAAAACATTTTAAAAATTATAATAGCATGTTACCATCGTTGCTACCTTTACAATCTCCCCAGTTTTTTTTTATTATTATCATCATCATTTTTTTTTCAACTATCCACCTAATTATTGTTATCGTCGTATTTTCTTCATCGTTAATTATTAAATATTGTAAATTTTATATATATATATATATATATATATATATATATATATATATATATATAATACTACTCATTTTTAAGAGCAAGTGTCAGTTTTAAAAAGAAATAAAAAGCTCTTTTTTTCTTTTTATCAAAAAATTATACTATATTCTTGTAAAAAACTCAGCAAATCACAATAGCCGACACCATTATAACCCCTCTCACAATGGTTTTTACTCACCATAAAAAAAAATGACTTATAATAAAAAAAAATCTTACCATTACCAAAAATACTTTGGGCCAGAGAGGGGTTAAGTATGTGTATGATAATTTGGTATATATAATATTTTTTAATTGAAAATATATTAAAATATTTTTTTTTAATTTTTAATGTTAACACGTTAAAAATATTAAAAAACATCTAAAAATTTAAAAACAAGTTAAATCATAAAAACAAACACTCCATTCTCCATTGTACCAGAACCGAATATCCTCAAGCCAGCAATCCCACTGAAAACTGAGGATTTTCACATTCAAGTTTAAAGGGAGCCATAGCACCTTCAAAGTACGGGAAAAAAAATCGTCAGTCCTAAAACTTTGAATGTAATTTTGGAATGAAGGCTTGTTCCGGAAATATCTACGTTGGTATCCAAAAAAATAATTACTGTTCTATAGCCATCACCAGTTCATTTTATTTTTTAAATGTTTTCTGATGACTTTAGTTAGTGGAACCCATTTCTAGAACCCTAATTCCACTGTGTAGGTGTGCTGAAGCTGAACACATGGAAAATAAGAAAGAATTGAATTTAGCAAACTGGGTTTCACAGAGAAGGGACATGAGAAAATTTCAAACCCATCCCACCGTATTTGCAGTTTGGAAGCAAAATCACATTCTCACAAGATAACTTTTCCAGATCTCGTTATCCCCCTGGCCAAAAAGAAAATCTTGTTGGTCCTAAAATACGTGTTCATGGACAAGGCTAAATGACGGAAAACAAAGAATACTAAGGAATGGAAACCTGGCAACAATCTTATGAAAAAACAGAGAAAAAAAGAAGAAGATGTTCTTCGTAATGTCTGTCTGTGCCCCCAACATATATTCCCTAGTACTTCATAGATCACTGTCACTACATCTGTGTCTTCTGATCAGTTCTAACATACATATGGCGACACAAATTGCGTGGTAACTGGAGTATTAGGGCATTGTTACCGCTACATAAAAACAAAAAACAAAAAAAAAGATCACTCCTTTCAACTGTAAATCACAAGGGACTCACAACCCTACATTTTTTCCCCTCGGAGAGAAGAACGTTCAGTGCAGGGCACGTGGAGGATATGGTTTTTCACTTTTTCTAACGTGTCCTTATGACATGAGTAAGTTGATATAAATCTAAAAAAATAATTTTTATACTCATCAATATTAAATTAGAGGGTAAGGTTTCAGTTAATTGTGAAAATAATTCAATTAATCACATAAGCGATACTTTTCAATTGTATTCATTAATTTATGACCTCAATACACATGTTAGAATGACACATGTACATGTTTGATATACTTTATATTTACTTTTTTTTTTTTAATATGGGTGTTTGAGCCAGTTTGCGTCTATTTTGATTAATTTCATGGGTCCTAAAGTTAATGACCATGTAAATCTCTAATGGTTCTAAAATTTATAAAATTCGAATTGATAAACTTAAAAAAAAAAAAATTAAAATCTCATTAATTAATCTAGTTTCTTCGGGATTTCTATATTTACATTTTATGCATATTGGTTGTTTCCAGATGGAAATGGAATTAGCAAGGGCACGCTTGACTGTTCTGGCTTGAACAGGCACTTCTTGTCCTCTTGCTGACCTCTTATTTTTCACAATGCAAAGACATTATTGACCACAACGGAGCCCCAACAAAGTGAGATGCTGGTTCTTGTTAACGAGTTTTTTTAAAAAAAAAAAAAGTTAAATTAATTGTCGGTCGTGATGTTAATTTCTTCAGGGAATGTCTTTTAACGCGTGGTTCATCATCTTCACCAGTGAATCAAATGATTTGCATTTTCTGTAAGTTTGGCGATAAATATGCTGCGGACATGGTCCAGATCACAGATATGCTGGCCCAGTGTTGATGTCTAAGTTTCCATAAAATAGAGTAGCTAGACAAACACACCCTAAGGCAACTTCTTCACCGGAAGGTTGATAGAAAAGACAGTAACAACTGACATTACAAATAAACAGGAGTCAGTTTTGAAACTATAATATTTATTCGGTTCGGTGTTCAATAGAGTAATACTATATTGGTGGTCTATGTTATGTTATGCTGTATATATATATATATATATATATAACAATAACTTAATTAATTTGATTAGTATCACGTTTAACAAGCTTAAAACAACGGGTGAGTGACGCTACCATAATAACAAGGCATCGATCGCTCGTCCCAGAAATAAGGATGCATGGAATCTTAAACTTAAATGTCATCAAATTTTGTGTTCAGCGATGCATAAGCAAGAAAGTACATGCATGATTAAAGGAGACGAGTTGGATTCCCTTCTCCTGTTCAGATGCCAGCTGGTCGAAGGGAGAAAGGCAATATGGGTATTCAACAGCAATTTTTTTCTCATAATAAGTAACAACAACGTTTCATCTATACTCAGGAAAAAAAAAGCTGGGGGTGTCAGTGTACTTCGATGACTCTGGCCACGGTAAAAAAACCTGGTTTACTGTTCATCTATGGGATCCAAGGAGGCCATGGAACATCCAGGTTGGACTAATGGTACTCTTGATTTTTTTTTTCTCAGCCTCGACCCTTAACTACTTCTCTATCTAGCCAGTTCTGTTCTAGAAAATCTCCTCACGTGGTCATTTTGTCCATTTTTCGTTCAGTTTATCATTGGTTCTTAACAGCGTACCAAAAAAAGGCGTGCACGTGTTTATCATGTGTCAGAAATTCACTGTAAATTAGATGGAAATTCACTGTAAATTAGATGGAAATTCGAAGAAAAAGCCATGTTATAAAAAAAAATGAATGGAAAGACTGACGTTTCAAAGAGAAAAATAGTCGTATTAAGAAAATATGGAAGATCAACTTCCCATCAAAGCAACTATCTAGGTGGTGATCCAGTGGTAAGAGTTTGGGATCAAAAAATTTGTCCCCTCTGTGGTCTCAGGTTCGAACCCTGTAGTTGCTCATATAATAATCAATGAAGGCTTACATGGTCGTTAACTTCAGGGCCCGTGGGATTAGTCGAGGTGCGCACAAACTAACCCAGACATCCACGTTAAACTAAAAAAAAATTCCCATCAAAGCTTGCAATTCACATTCCTAAAAATGGAGGAGAAATCACAAGTACCTCACATTTTCCCTTGAATTGCACCTATTACGAGTTCTCATTTTACTATATCACATCACATCACATTATAGTTACAACTATATAATTGCTTTAGTTATATTGCAAGTCAATTCAATTTTTTATTGAAAGTGAAAAAAAAAATATCTAGTTATTATTAGCATGTTGTTTTTTAAAAAAAATTATGTGAAGGTTGATTCGATATGACTTAGTCAACTTTATATATCCAAATAAGATTTAATCGACTAAAAAATATATAATTTAACTAAAAAAATCAAGATGATATATTTTTTAAAATATTGGGACGACAACATATTATATCTACTTGAATTTACTCGAATCGACTTAGATTTACTCGAATCAATTCAGGTTAATTTGTTAAATCTCCAACCTAGGTCATGAGACCCTAGTAACCTTGTAGAAAGCAAGTAAAAAAATTATTAAGTTCAATTATCAATAAAATCAATATTGAATGGTGAAATTAAAAATAAAATTCAATTAGAAAAATGAGTCGAGTCAGCCTGAGCTAACCTGTCAACCATTAGTCATGAGATTAAAAAAATCAATTAAAAAAAGAACATGAAAAAAACACATGAGTTAATTGACCAAACCCACGACCCGATTCATGAGATCTAGATAACTTCATAAAAAGCAAACCAAAATAAATTATGAAGTCTAATTCTCATTCAACCCAATGTTGAATGATGAAATTAAAAAAAAATAACAAAAAAAAACTCTTAAGCAATTGAGCTAATCCATATCTCGGATCATGAGAATGTGACAAACCCGTATAAAGTAAATAAAAAAATATATAAAGCAAATTTTCAATCAATTTAATATTGAAGGATAAAGTTAAGAAAAAAAATCAATTAAAAAATAACCTCAGTCAACCCAGGTTAATCTACCAAACCCGAATTATAAAAATAAAATAACTCCATAAAAATTAAATTAAAACAAATTATAAATTTCTTATTAAATCTACAATAAAATTATATAAAAAAAACTAAATTATAAAAGTTAAAGCATTCTACTATTCATTGCTGCATTTAAAAGCCAAGAACAAATAGTACGTACTAATTACAGTTAAAATTACAAAATATGCTTAAAACATTCAGGAAAAGGAATGATTGTTTTGCACTATTCCTCCTGACCTAACCTAAAAAAGTATACACCAAAAAACTTTTAGTATACACTATTCATACGTGAACAAGAAAAGTGTACATATATTTTTTATTTACATCATCACGTTTTTTTATTTATTTGCGATTTCATGTCTCAAGTTACATTAACAATGTTTTGTATGTTGAGATTCCCTTTATTTACAATCCCTCACATGGACAAAGTAATGATGAATATTTTGATGATGAATTAAAGATTGATCCTGGTTAGATAAAGCTTTATTTGTAGTTTAAAAATAAAGATTGAAAGAAGATGAACGGTTTTTTTTTAAAAAAAATGAAACATGCACCATTTGGATATTAACAAGAAAAATATTATTTTGATGCATTAATTTTTAGTTTATTTATAGTTCGACTCTTGTTATTCTACCATTTTATATTTTGATTCTATACTTTATTTTTTATATTTTAATTCTTAAATATCGAGGGAATAAAAGAAAAAGTCATCATAAAATATCAAGAAAAAAAAAAGTGTTAGGATGAGGATGATGACATTCTGGTCATCAGAAAAGTTGATTTAGGTGTAATAAGTTGGTATCTCTTAGGGGAGTTAAATAAAGGTAGCTTTGCCATTTAATCATGCAGAAAAAAAATAGATCGAGAACCTTATTTTTTTTATTGATTTAGTTTTTATTTTTCAAAGAAATCGAAGGTTGTCCTGAGATTGGAAATGAAACGAGTTTCTTAAGGTTTATATAATATTTTAAGATGAATAAGAATCAAAAATTATTTTTTGAGATTCAAATACCTAGATCTTAATTATTTTTTTCCATTGGATGCGACTAGAAAATTATGTGAAGCATGATAGATTGTTTGCCACCAAACAAGATCGTCAACTATTTAAAACAAAAACTAGAACAAATAACGCTTTATTCGCTCCTAAAAAAACCAACTAGGTATTTGGGTTGGCCTGCTTAGCCTAACAATACTTTGTCTAATATCTATTTTTTAACTTTTAATTATTATTTTTATTTAAATTAATACCCTCTCTCATTTATTAATTTTGTATTTTACTTTGCATTATTTTCTTTGTTACACGTTTAATTAGTGGTCTATCTTGTTCTTTAAATTGTTTTGTTCACTTTTTTTAAAATTATAGTTAGTCTTTTTTTAATTCCATAATGCTTCGAAACAATTATTTTAATTTATGTTTAAATTTATTTTTTATTTTATATAAATAAACTTTATTTACATAACATATTTATAAAAATAAAAATTGTTTGTTATCAGCAATAAAAATCAACTTATAAGATATCCGTGATTAAATATTTACACGTGCAGGATTATTAAATTTTTTATTTTAATATTTAATCATCATTAATAATAATTTTTTTATTTATTGACTTATATATATATATATATATATATTTATTTATCTATTTATTTTATTAAATATAAATTTCTCAATTAAAAAACTATCATATACCCTGTCTATATCTCTAGCACCTTAGAGCCAGTTTGTTTTTATGTTTTAAAAATACGTTTGAAAAAAAGTAATTTTTTTATTATTTTTTGCTTAAAATTATTTTTTATATATATTTCCAGATTATTTTGATATAAAATAAAAAAATAAAAAAATTATTTTGATACATTTCTTAGCAAAAAAAACTTTGAAAAACAACCGGTACCGTATTCTCAAACACCCATTTAGGGTGTATTTGGAAACGCCGTTGAAACCGCGTTCCAAAAAATATGTAATTTTTTAATTTAAAATTATTTTTTTTATTTTCAGATTATTTTAATGTGTTAATATCAAAAATATTTTTTAAAAATAAAAATTATTATTTTAAAATATTTTTAATAAAAATATTTTAAATCATAATTATTATCGCATTGACACTCGCGCAATCAATCTCTTACGGTTTTTTTCAAAAAAACCCTTCATCTCTTACGTTCAATATTAAATTAAAATACTATACGCCACGTGTTGCGGATTACATGACCAATGTGCAGCGATAATAAAAAGGAAACCTTTTCTTTTACCACCTCCTCTTCTGTGGCCGTAACAATAAAGTATTCTAAAGTCTACAGTGGGGTTCACCACTCTGCCCTTATAGCCCACTCGTCAAACGGCTATTTTATTATCATATCTGAATTCATCTCTTAGGTTTAACATTTTCCTATCACGAGATATGGAATCGGCTCCTTTACAGGTAGTGTGCATGCATTCACGAGGTGTCCTTCGCCAGGGTCCCGCCAATTAAAAATGAAAGAAAGATCAGGACCATCTGTTTTCGTTTGATTGTACTGGATTTATGATTAAAACCTGGCCGATGTTACTCTAGCAGTCGAGATCCCAGCTATGGAAATGGAATTGGTTCTGAATCCTAGTGAATTTCTGCTGTATAAAATATGATCACTGCTGGGTTCAAAGTGACCATAATCATGGCTTCTGTCTCCTTAACGGTTTATAACCAACGTGGGATCATCATGACTATCCAATTCATTGCTTCTGTCAGTTTATTGGGTAATTTGATATTAATTCCATGTCTTTTTACGGAAAGAAATTAGCTTAGGCTCTATGCATGCCCCAGGCAAAGTAGGACTTTCATGAAGAAAGAATCACCCTTCCCCCCCCCCCCCTAGAGAATTATAGATTTACTCTTCTTTGCAATAATCAATGATGGTTAAATCAATTCTAAATCTACAACGTCATTTCATCTGTATGTTGAGATAGCTGAAATATTCATATGATTTCAATTATTTTAGTACATTTTTTTCATGCATCCATTGCAAAATTATATACCCTCTTGTGAAAGAAAGCTTCTATCCTCGAAAACTAAAATCTCATGGAAAACATAAAGGGGTCAATCACTATAAACGTTTAATTATGTCCGGAAATATGTTCTGGCTTGAACGCAAAGAGACGGCTAGACAGGACCTTGCCAAAAGCAAACATTACAGGGAGCTCCCCAGAAAGCAAAAAAGAGCACGCTCATGTTAGTAATTTACATGGAGATGGAGTAGCTTTCTGAAAATATCACGATAAATTGACCGGAAGAGAAATCCAAGAAGCCTTCTTAGATCTGTAATAGTGTGAACTGTGAGCAACAACTTTTGCTTTTCCCATTTTGTTTTCGTCTCTCACTAAAATTATCTATCTTCCCAAGGTCTGGTCTATGCTTTACCAAAATAACCCTTACCCTTCTTCAACACTCTCTCCTGCCTGTGACACTCACACCCCCTTTCTCTCTCTCCCCCCTCTCTCTTTCCCACACACAGATAGAGGGGGTCTCCATTGCCTCTCTCAGGCCTTCTTCTTTCTCACTTGGTTTTCTGCTTCTGAAAGGTAAGCGGCCTTTCAAGCCCCAGCTACCTTTGCATTTTGCACCCTCCAACAGTCACTTTGTTTGGAGACATGTTTTCTTTGATTTTGCTGCTTCTTGCTCTCTTTAACTGTCATAGTCTAGTGAGTTGTTTGAATAATGAAGGGTACGCACTTTTGTCATTTAAGCAGTCCATTTATGAAGACCCAGAAGGGTCTTTGAGTAACTGGAACTCCTCCGATGATAACCCCTGTTCATGGAATGGGGTTACATGCAAGGACTTTAAAGTTATGTCTGTTAGCATTCCAAAGAAGAGACTTTATGGGTTTCTTCCTTCTGCTCTTGGGTCACTCTCTGACCTTAGACATGTAAATTTGAGGAATAACAGGTTCTCTGGTAGTTTGCCTGCTGAGCTCTTTCAAGCTCAAGGACTACAAAGTTTGGTCCTTTATGGTAATTCCTTATCTGGGTCTTTGCCAAATCAATTTGGCAAGCTTAAGTACCTTCAAACCTTGGATTTATCCCAGAATTTCTTCAATGGGTCTATACCCACATCATTTGTTCTATGCAAGAGACTTAGGGCCCTTGATCTTAGCCAAAACAATCTCACTGGTTCTTTGCCAGTTGGGTTTGGTGCTAGTTTGGTTTCTCTTGAAAAACTTGATCTTTCATTTAACAAATTCAATGGTTCAATTCCTAGTGATATGGGAAATTTGTCTAGCTTACAAGGAACTGCTGACTTGTCACACAATCTCTTTACTGGTTCAATCCCAGCTAGCCTTGGAAACCTTCCTGAGAAGGTTTATATTGATCTAACTTATAACAATTTGAGTGGTCCAATACCTCAAACCGGTGCTCTAATGAACAGAGGACCAACAGCATTTATTGGAAACCCTGGTCTCTGTGGCCCTCCATTGAAAAATCCATGTTCTTCAGACACCGATGGTGCAGCTGCACCTTCATCAATCCCTTTTCTGCCTAACAACTCTCCCCCTCAAGATTCAGATAACAATGGCAGAAAGAGTGAGAAAGGAAGAGGACTGAGTAAGACTGCTGTTGTTGCAATAATTGTTAGTGATGTCATCGGAATTTGCCTTGTTGGATTGTTGTTTTCGTATTGTTATTCAAGGGTTTGTCAGCGTAGTAAGGATAGGGATGGGAATAGTTATGGTTTTGAGAAGGGAGGGAAGAAAAGGAGAGAGTGCTTTTGCTTTAGGAAGGATGAGTCCGAGACTCTATCTGAGAACGTGGAGCAGTATGATCTCGTGCCACTAGATGCGCAGGTGGCTTTTGATTTGGATGAGCTGCTTAAGGCATCGGCTTTTGTTTTAGGGAAGAGTGGAATTGGAATTGTTTACAAAGTTGTGCTTGAAGATGGGCATACTTTAGCTGTGAGAAGATTGGGCGAGGGGGGCTCTCAAAGATTTAAGGAATTCCAAACAGAAGTGGAAGCAATTGGCAAGCTAAGGCATCCTAATATTGTAATTCTCAGAGCGTATTACTGGTCTGTTGATGAGAAGTTGCTCATCTATGATTACATACCGAATGGGAGTCTTGCCACAGCACTTCATGGTAAGTTCCAGAAACCATCATGCCACCGGAGCAAATTTTCTTTTGCCTCATTTACCCTAATTAGTAGGTTTTATTTTTGTTTGCTCACGCAATATTTTATTTGTTGGTTTAATGTTTTTGTTATTTTGAATGTTTCGATTCTTTAATGTCAATAGGGAAGCCTGGAATGGTGTCATATACCCCATTATCATGGTCTGATCGGTTGAAAATCATAAAGGGAATTGCAAAGGGCTTGGTTTATCTTCACGAATTCAGCCCTAAAAAATATGTTCATGGAGATCTGAAGCCAAGTAATGTACTTCTTGGACAGAACATGGAACCACACATTTCTGATTTTGGGCTTGGACGACTCGCTACCATTGCTGGAGGGTCCCCAACCCTGGAATCTAATCGAATTGCCTCAGAGAAACCGCAAGAGAGACAACAAAAGGGTGCGCCAAGCTCAGAAGTTGCTACGGTTTCATCTACAAACTTGGGATCTTATTACCAGGCTCCTGAAGCACTAAAAGTTTTAAAACCATCACAGAAATGGGATGTTTACTCTTATGGAGTTATCCTACTAGAAATGATCACAGGAAGATCGTCAATGGTCCATGTTGGTACCTCTGAGATGTATCTCGTTCACTGGATTCAGCTTTGCATTGAAGAGCAGAAACCACTTGCAGATGTCTTAGACCCCTATTTGGCTCCAGATGTGGACAAGGAAGAAGAGATTATTGCAGTTTTGAAGATTGCAATGGCTTGTGTTCATAGCAGCCCAGAGAGGAGGCCTACGATGAGGCATGTCTCTGATGTTTTTAACAGATTGGCTATGTCTTCTGATTAAGAAATCTAACAGAACTGTGAATCCAATGCTCTAGTGCTTCTCGAAAACCATCGGTTACTCTGAGAAGGGATTTCAAAGATAATTGTTTTTGGCTCTTTCAGTGGAAACATGTACCCTATTAAGTTCGCTGTAGCAGTGTGAAGAGTAATAATTTCTCGTCATTGTCCATGTTAGGATTCTCTCCTTTGGTTTTGCGTGATGACTAGGTGAAGTTAGGTCTGCTAAAAGAGCATGCTAGCAACTGGGTTTTGTATGAGTTGGCTTGTAACTTGTTAGTATATGTAAAAGGATGTCTTCTTCTTGCTCTCGTTGCAGGCCCTTTTGTCCCATTCTTTGTTCTCCGTCAATGAATTTACCTATTTCTTTGCTATAGCTCTCCTGTAATAACAAAAAATATTGTGTAGCACTGCAATGCAGAGAGATGAAGTATTCTCGTCACGTGAAAGAAGAAAACCCTAATGGCTGGTGACTGAGCGGCCATATCCCTTGCAGATTGAGTTACACACACACACACACACACACACTATCCTGATAATACCCTGCATAGTAATCTTTAAGAGTTCTACCTATTTTCAATCTTTCTGGCAGCCATTATTTTCCCACCAATTTGCTTAAACTTATTCACCCATTTTGTCCCTTTCACTCAAATCTCCATGCTTGATCGCATTATGACATTAAAGATTTCAGGGAATTGTTACCCAACTGTCTTGTGCTAAAAACAGAAGCCATTAGAAATAGTAGGGTTTTCTAGTTACCGAACCGCGTGGCGCGAATATAGGGAGTGGAGTCCACTAGTGATCAAAGTATCCAATTAACGAGAAAGTTCTTAGCTGTACACTGGATTTGATTGGTCATTGATTTGTTAAATCATTTTTTGACTTTAACAGAGATTCTTGTTGGAATGTCTTTGGTCAATTCACTCCAGCTAAGCTGGTTAATTAGGGTTCTAGCTTAATTCAGGTTTTACTAACCTCGGGGCTTTAATTTCTTGGTCATGGCGGGGAAGCAAGAATGCAAGATATTTTTTTTTTGAACAAATTTCGAATAGACATACCTGTAGTCTTGTACATGATATCTGTCTTATTAGTCAACATTTTTATATGGGTTTTTTCTTCCATGATAAAGTGCTTTCTTAAAAAAAAAAAAAAAAAGGAAACAGATAAAACAAAAAGGTGATATAAGGCGCATCAGACTGTAAGTAATCTGTGTACTGTACACAGATCTTTTACTATAAATCTGTGAACCTTTTTTTTTTTTTTTTTACCAATTAACAGTAGGGGTGAGCTACGGTCGCGGTGGAGTGCAACATTTAAGAGGTATTACACGTAGCTTTAGCTTTTAAAATAAACCACATTTTAATATGTTTGTTAATGTTAAAACTCACTTTAATATTAGTGTCGGATCC
The DNA here is from genome assembly GCF_000002775.5 of Populus trichocarpa. Lineage (NCBI taxonomy): Eukaryota > Viridiplantae > Streptophyta > Magnoliopsida > Malpighiales > Salicaceae > Populus > Populus trichocarpa. Next base: position 13,830,853 of record NC_037294.2, on the reverse strand, counting down.
ATATAAAATATGTTTGAACCACAGTTTTGCTGAAAGCAGCTGAGAGCTGCTTTCCCATATCCTGCGTCTTTTTCCATATTCTGTGTATGGACAGTAAATAGTACTTTCACTCTTCATTGTTCACTTAAGTAAATGGTGGAGACACTCTCCACTGTTCCGGCCGGATCGGGTCCGGTTCAAAGCTCAATGCATTGAACCAGGTTCGATCCAATTAAAAAAAATTAATTTTTATTTTTAATTGTGTTTTATTCGAAAAATTAGAAGGAGATCGCTTGATGACATAACATTTGCAGAATTTGATCGCAATCCCAATTTTATTCCCGATGATATTTTACCTGATGTTGTTGCGCGCTTAAGAAACCAAGGAAACTGTAGTCTTTGTCGGATGGATTTCGTACATGATGAAATTGTAGATAGTTTAATGGAACAATAAAAAATATTTTATATAAGTATTATTTATTTCATGATGTAATAGCAATAGTTAAATCTACAATATTTAAATTAAAAATCATCAATATATATATATATATTAATTATTTTATAACCTCAATTTGAAAAACATTCTTAATCAAACACATTAAACTACTTTTTGTTCAAACTCAATTTCAACCATAGTTTTAACAAAACATATATAAATGTCAAACCAATCTCAATCAAAAGTATTTTTTATAAAACAACTTTTTTCAAACCACAATCACAAAAGTTACCACAATACCAAACACACTGGCCACGATTTGGCTGGCTAAGATATATTTGAGTATCAAAAACTTGGATTTAATGGGATGATCGGTCAATTTTTTATTTTAAGGTAAACCTCTTCCATTTTATTATTTTCAAATTGATTTTTTTTTAAATTAGCACTCTATAAATGTTTTTTTAATAAAATAAAACAATTTTAAAAAAATTAGTAAAATAACACAGTTTGTATATGCTATGATTGAATAATGCAACATTCAAACTTGTCATGATTCAAAAATCTGAAATGTAAAAGAAATTGTGAAATAGACGAATACAAATTATGATTAGAAAAAAAAAGAGAAAAAAAAGATCTTAAAGATATAACAAAGCTTTAATTAAAACACTATCAATATCTTTGAAAAGATATTGACAAGACGAATCTGACAATACTAACAAAGATTACCATCAATAACTAAAGTGAGTTACTCATTATTTTTAGGCGACAAATATATGACCAACTCCAGTAGCCGTTGGTAGGTTTTTTAATATCGTTAAAATCATCTCGTCAAGTTTTTTTTTTATGACTCTAAAGTCACCATCTTTCTTTTATCTCTCCTTATATCATACCCATTTAAGATTTTTTTTTTTACATGTTGCTATTTCCATCAAAGACAATTTAACATTTAGTATTTTCTAATAGCAACAATTAGTAAACTTTGCTATTTTTTATTTATTAAAAAAACTGTTATTTTATCATTTTTTTTTTTAATGTTGTTAACAAGTAAAGATACCCTTTCAAATTCTAAGAATTACCTTAGCTTCAACCCTAAAACGTTTATTCATGTTGTTGTGGTGGTAGATGGAACAGGGAAAAACTGCAAGGACATCGTTTCCCACCCGTCCTCCATCTTTCCATGGATTTGTGTGGCCAGAACGATACTGACAACCTGCCTCCACTTCGAATTCAAGGCAGGACACGTCGTTTTTACTAGATGCTTTAACATTTTGCTCCAGAATCTTTTAATTGACTACTCAAAACAAAATCAACTATAAAACTGTGTGGTAGACTCGGATTTCCTTGTTTATAGAAAAAATGTATTAATTTACGAGCCTGGTAATAAGATCCCAAGTTTATAGAAAAATTAAAAAAAGAGGAGAGATTCGGATTTCCTTGTTCACAGAATGTGTATTCCCTCTTTGTTGTTGAACCATCCCAGCTTTCACATCTCCGGTGACGGTACATGTTTAAGATTGTGTAAGAAAGATACAGTCCAGAAAAAGGAAGAGCTAGCTAAGAATTTGCTCCATTGAAATCTCATCGGCGCAACGCATAAATAGACGCAACCAATCAGCCTAAACAACTTGTCCGCAGACCATCTCTGCTGATTTACTCCCACACCTTTTCTCCTAAACTTGAAGGATCTCTCTCGTATTCATGGCAGGCATGAGCTCATCCCATCTCCTTGACCTTCAAATATCCTTGTACATTCTGCAACACCTTCATCACACAGCATATGAATTCAGAACAGCTAATCAATTTCATGAATAAAGCATCGGCACATGTTTGGGCTAAACTTTTTTCTTTCATCAACATCAGTGTAAAAGGAATATATAAAATACTATGCCGATATTATATATGCAATATAATACCTATAGATATATAGCATAAAAAGAAGCAATAATATTATTTTAAATTTATTATTTGATAATAAATAATATTAAACATTAGTATAATAGGATCTTACATTAACAAATTATACTTATAAGAACCCTTGTTGTATATTGCCTTGTCAATAACCCCACTCGTCAGTTTTGGATTCGTGACAGCACGAATTGCTACAGTTATTGAATATAGCCTAACCACTTCTTTTTGTGAAGAACAGCAGCAAATCTTGAGGTGTCGTATCACACTTTGATGAAGAGATAAGCCTCCTGATAAGCATTCTCAAGAGAATTTACATGACAATCACAAAATGACAAGGGGAAAAGGCCCTTCTTGATCTTGACTCTCAATTAGTTGAGATATGAAAGTGAGAATATGTATTCTGTGATTCAACTGGATCTCAATCATCAAACTTAGAAATGAATTGCAGAGGCTAAAATAAATAGAAAAGAACTCCCCAATCAACAGAATCAAATGACATTATTATATTGATACCGTCAATCTTGGTGCCTAAAACAGGTTAATAGGCAGAGAGTTCATCATCTCAAATGCCATTATTAATTTGATATCGTCAATCTTAGAACCTAAAACAAGCAATAGGCAAAGATTTCGTCGTCTCAATTTATAGAGGTTGTTTTCTTTTAAAATTGACAAAATCAGTCCCAAAAAGCAACCCCTTGGAAGCGCACCGGGACAATTTCAAAGTTTCTTCTGGATACGCCGGTATTTATCTGAAAAAATCAACAGCAACAATAAACTATTTACCACTTTTATTATAGAGGAGAGATGTAAGAGAATCTGATTACAGAGCACTAACATATGCACAGAAGAACCTAGAGTATGACCTAGTGCCAAAACATGTCACCATATAAAGTCGAAAGAAAACAATAGATTCTACTTCCTCAAGGTGGGAAAATTGGGTATTGCAATAACTTACATGAGGTATAGCAGCCTAATTGTTTTGAAGATGGACAACCACATCACTGCTGAACGGAAAATGAGAATTTCGCTTGAAGTTCCCATTTTGAGAATCTCCTCATGGAAACACGGTATAATCTTGACATTTGATACCTGAACCATATCCATGCTTACCGTGAATGGATACACTGGAATCTTCCATTGACCATTTTTCCTGAGAACTTGAACTGCACTTGATGTGGAGTTTTTGGGAAAAAACCCCTTGATAACAATGTTATAACCTCTTAATCAATGGACATTGTAAGGGTGAAATAGGAGTCAATGCTTTGTCATGCATTTCTGCAAAGAGAGTTATTGACTCATGGACCACTTACTCTTACAATGGCCATTGTTCAAGATGTTATGACTATGAAGATCAAATGCATAACATTTTCCAACCACTGTATCTTAACTCTTTTCTATGCTCATTCGCTTCTCTTTGCAAACAATATCCATCCATCATAACATTGTAAATTTAAACATTGACATTAGCATTCAGAGCTCATACAGAATGGTTAAATGCCAAAACAGAAAAAGCAAAATCAAATGCCAAGGGGGAAGGGCACGGGCAGTTAATGAAGATGTTTACAAGTATACGCATTGTGCACGATTCCTAGCAATTACATTTATTTTCACAAAGAATATGCAGATAAATACTGTTCCTTCCTCACAATCAACCCTAATAACCCCCCAAATTTCACCATTAATGATCCAGGATTCATACGAATCATCGGATAAAATGAAATTATGGTCCCATCAAAACTGTTGTAACTGGTTTTACCACCAAATCATTTTTTTCCTAGCAAGGAATATTTAAGCCTCATGCTAAAAGCAGAAGTAGTGTAAATTTAGGTACTACAAGATTCAATTAGAGAAACAAAAAAGTTAGCAATACCCAGTTGTTGTCGAAGGTGAAAAGCGGCTGCAGGAGCCCTAAAGGCGGCTCTCTTGTTCCCTCGTTGTTCCTTCACAGATCAATAAAATGGGCTGCAACTTGTGTGTCTGGTTTTTATACTGGAAATAAGATGCCCTCCTCACGGCCCATGAGTTCATGACGAAAAAATAGAACCCTAAGAAGCCCAAAAAGGCTATCAAGGTCACCAGCGCGCCAGATCAAACTTTTTTTTAAAAAAAATTAATCAGTACTACAAGTATATATGTTATTTCATTTGGGTCCTAGCAAAGAAATACACTCAGATTTTTAACCTTATATATATTACACTCATATTTTATTTTTTTTATATGTATATTTTCTTCACATGGTACACTTGCCATTTACATTTTTTCGATGCTAATTGTTTGATGTATTTTGATTATTTTTAGATTTTGTAATTGTTTTTAAAACAATTATTGGCTTATTTCATTTTTATTATTTTTTTAGAAATAAGAGAGTGTTTATGGTGCTCAGAATGGTGTTTAAGGAATCGAGTTTATGCATTTAGGGTGTTTTGCATAGTTGTGGACAAACTGTATTTTTTTAGAATGTTAAGACTGATTTATTTTTATATTTCAAAATCGTTTTTGAAAAAATATATATTTTATTTTATTTTTTAATTGTTTCAAATTAATTTTTTTTATATTTTCAGATTATTTTAATGTTCTAATATCAAAAGTTATTTTGATAAATTTCAAAATAAAAAATATTTTTAAAAATAATTACTATTACACTTTTAAATAAATACTATATTTCAGAAGATGGTAGGAATAATAAAAAATTAAAAAAAAACACTACTTCGAATACTGAGACAACACAACCTTCAAACATTTAGACAAGTGATCCTAAGGTTCTACATCCAAGCCATAGAGAATGCTTTGCAACCTCTTTAAAACAGCATCATATGAGCTCAGTGACATAAGCATACGATGCTATAGAGCATATGCTAGTAGTTAAAAAAATTATCCACTCGAAACATGAAATATGTGCTGGCTACTATCTGATACAAATGTCATCTTTCATTCTTCTTGGGAGCTTAAAAGTTAACTACTCATTTTTGCCTCATACACAATAGACATGGCAATTCAAAGAAATGCCTAAAAAGGTGTGATGGCAGAAGAACAATTCAGGAGAAGGCCGGTGAATATGGAAGAAGAGGTTCGCTTTTTCGTGCAATCCTCAGCCGCTTGACGCTTTCTACAAACTCCCTGTCAAGATTTTTAAGAAAGAGGGACTCGCTAAACAAATGTGTCTTGTATAAGGTAGAGAAAAAACATGCATAGATAAGAACAGTGGATTAAGAACTTACTTCCAAGGAACATCACCAACGGTTCTCCAATTCTCCTCTCTGTCCTTATAGAACAGGCAGAATTCAGAACCTGCTTGGAACAGCCTTAACCCAGATGCAGATTGTCTTCCTGGAACAACGAAGCTTAATCATGTTATCTTTGATTGTGAAAGAGAGGGGGGGAGAATGGGTTCGAACGTGTTTTTTGGTACCTACCAAACATGTCTTCGAGCTGAAGTGCGAGGCTTGAGTAACCACCATGATCTAGCATGCATATTTTCCTACCAACAATCACCCCATCCATGTTTACCTTCACATAAGCCCACCTGTCTTTGCTCTGAACTCCCTCTGCCTCCTCGTCACAATCTTGTGGGGTAAATCTAATGTAGCTTGAAGTGGAGTGTTTTAGTGGTGAGTTTGCCCGAGGCCAGTCCATCAGGTCACCATATCCCTCCAGGCCTACCACTGATATATGTACAAGAAACTCCAGTTAGAAAATTCAGATTGTAGCTATCAAAAACAGCAGAGAAAATGTTCTGCCTTTTGAGGCTCAAGCTTCAATGAAAATGAAATTCATTTAGATAAGCAGAGGCGTTCTACATCATCCCAATTTATAATTGACAAACTACAACAATTGCTAATCAGATCTTGTCACTATGAAGTGGAGGCATAACTATCCAGAATCATTTAGTATGACTGATTCTATCAAAAAGGGTGTCCATAGTAATGAATAGCTCTTTCTGCTATAAAATAATTTTTGTGTTCACAGCAAGATTTGTGCTAGCGCAGAATTTTCATCAATTCCATGGTGTTTCGTCGATTATTTCATGAATTTGTCAACATCCTTTCTCCACAAATGCTACTTGTAAAGCAAAGCATGTCACTGTCACGCTAACTTCATGAAAGAGTTCTTTTACCTGGTGACTGCTGCAAAAGTTAAACAAAAATTAAAGAAAGGAACAAGGGGCATACGATGTCCAGATGGATGATAAGCCTCAGGCTTCAAAGTTCTGAGACTGAGACCCAGATCAATAATACCATCATCTTCCCTAGGCTGATAGTAAGTAGAGTGAAGAGCTGGAGGGTTTAGAAGGAAGCCTGATGCATTAGAATCCATCGGCTTAATATTGCAGGATTAATGAGTGGAATGAATGCTGGTAGTCAAAACTTAAAATTGTGTTGATTTGCACCAGGTAGGAGAACCCATTTATACATTGAATTCTTCAATGACAATTGAAAGAAGAACGGGGCTCCAGCCAAGTAGACAAGCAAGTTTTCTCCCATTATTAATCATTGAGTGGTGCTTATCTTCTTGTGTTACTCTGATACTACCAACATGCAAGTACACAAGGAAGTTGCTAAAAAATAGAAAAACAAGGGATGGCCTTTGTGATTGTAACAAAAGTTGGTTTGGATTCTGCAACCCGACATTACAACAAGGGTTCTGCTTTTCAGGTTGGAAATCCAACGGTGAGCAACCAGTCAGTGAATGCTCAGGATTGAACTGCTGGGTCCAACACACAAATATGAAATTATGTCGTGTGTTTCTTTCTCTTAAATTTATTACAACTTTCTTAAAAAAAATGGAAAATGTACTGTTAATAAGCAATATTTTGAGTTTTCGACAGCTATCAGCATACAATGCCTTTGTGCACATTGTTCCAGGAGTAGTGGTTGCAATAATGGAAATCGTCACTTCATTATTTTTCCCGTGCCTGTATGGAAAGAAAAGTAGCGTCTCGTGTTCAGGGAAAAAATAATCCTGTAGAGATGTAGTTTTGGCTTGAGTTTCCGTTCTTGCTTTTAATTTTTTTTAGTTGGGCAGTCTCTCTCAGATGACAGTACAACCACTCTTTAGGGGGGGCAGCGATCCCATCGTCACCCATGATCCCACTCTGCCTTGCCCTTGCAGAACATCGCTGTGTGGATGAAACCTGCTTGCCAGCATAGGATTCTTCTTAACTAGACTGGAAAAAAGGGATTGTCGTTGAATTAGAAGGATCCCATAACCACTTTGTTCTTCGGAATACAAAGGATCTTGATTATTAATTCCTCTTCCTATTAGCAAAATTTGAGGTCTGATTCCTACTCAGGACTGTAAATGAGCCATGTTTAAGTTGACGAGAAGGATGCTCACGGTTCATAAATCAGGAATCTGAATGCACTAGTCTTGTTGGGTCTTCCAACTTTTTGGTCAAACCACAATTAGTCTTGGAACCAAAAAAAAGAAAAATATTCACCTGAATATAGAAATTAGTTCCAATGCTAAGTGGTCCGACAACAATTAAGATGGTTGTTAAAATATATTTTTTACGCAATATACAAAAATAATAATGTAAACTTGAATTATAAAAATTAAATTGTAAATTTTTTCAATTAATTATATATTAACAACTCTTAAGTAGGAAACAACAATATAATACAATTAAAACAAAAGTAAAATAAACAATATAAAAATTCAAACACTTTAAAATATATAATTTAAATAAAAATTCATATATAATTTAAATAATTTAAAATTTTCACTGAATAAAAATTAACAATCCTAAAAGAAATCCATATACTTTTGGCACTAAAATCGTGCAAAATATTAAGTTTCAAGTTTCATCACTATTTTAATTTATTAGCATTTGGACCCACAAAAATAATGGTCCCATTAGAGAGAGAGAGAGAGAGAGAGAGCGTTGAAATTGATTTACTTTCACCGTATCCTCAAGAAATCCATATCACTATGTAGTACTAACTTATTTTCACTTTCTTCAAGAGATTCGTCCATGAATGCTGAATGGGTAGCTTTGCTTTTGATTCAGAAATTCCAAGCTCTTCTTCTAGATGGAGAAGCAACTGTTACCAATCCCAACTTGAGAAATCAAGTTCAGGAAGCAACTAACAATCTCAATTTACTTCACCAATCTTTAAAAGTTTCAAGAAACAAAGAGCAGGCAAAGAGGCTTCTACATGCATTTTACTCTGCAGAAGATGCCGCCGATACCTTCCTTGTAAGAACCCTACTCTTGCAAAGGCAGAAACTGAGGGGTTACAATGAGACCATATGTCAACCCCTTAGAGGCTTTAAAGACTTCTGGATCCAATTTCTGGTTACTTTTCAAATCAAGAAATCCATGTCTCTCATAGAAGATGGAACTATCCAGAATCCAAGGAATGAGGGAACAAGAAGAGTAAGTTCTTCTTATTTAGAAGCAGGTAAAGATGTTGTTGATCTTGGTGATCAAGCGAAGGATTTGGAAGAGCACCTAATCTGCACGAACGAAAAGATTCAAGCTGCTACTCATGAAATTTTTATAATCTCGTAAACTCCGATGCAAAATCATGAATTTAATTGAGTTTACCTATATTGTACAAATCAAATCTGATTTTACTTAGATTTTAATTTTTTAATTTTAATTTATATATTAAATATATGTCAACTCGTAAAACTATACGAATCAACTCATAATTCTAATGATAATGATCTTTACCATCAAACAAAAGGAACATTTAGAATTGATATCTTTATTTTATTTTATTTTTGCTTTCAATCAAATCGTTGGATAATTTTTTCTTTCAATTCCATTCAGAGGTTAATATAATTATCCTAGAAGTCAAGTGATTGTCGGTGTATACATGCGTAAATTAACACAAAAACGAAGAAATGAAATAAAATGCTTTGTTCTTTTTAATCTGAGATTTAATTTCTTAAAACAAAACGATAATGTTATTTCAAATCCAAATATTTTATAAGGACCCGCTAGGCACAATTTTCACACACTTGTGTGTGTAAGACAAGGAAAAATTTCAGCTTCACACAAGTGAAAAGAAACCAGCCACGAAGAAATGAAATAAAATGCGCTGTTCTTTTTAATTAATCTGGCATTTAATTTCTTTGAACAAAAAAATTTTCTGATGATGTGTTCAAAAATCTATAAATCATATGTAGAACCCTAGAAAATTAACACGAGAACTTGATTTGAAAAAAGAAAAAACAGATATTGAGAATTATTCTTGAACCAAGATTTGAGCAGATCACTCGAGCTTCGTTCTTAAGTTCCATAAAAGTTGACTGGTAAAAGAATATTATAAAGAAATCAATCTGCTTGCAATTCATTTCTGGAACATGAAAAGCATCATTTCTGGAACATGATAAGCATCATTTCTGAAACATGATATGCATATTTAATATTATAATTAATATTGTAGTAGTTGTTTTTTAAATTGTTTTTTATTTAGAAATATATTAAAATAATATTTTTTATTTTTTATTTTTTATTTTATTTTTAATATCAAGATTTAAAATTATAAAATAATAATTTGAAATAAAATAATAAAAAATTAATTTTTTTAAAAAACATTTAAACGCAAAATCCAACTGAATAGCTTCCAAGCATTGAGTTTGAGGCCCTCTTTATTTGCCTGAAACACGTTTCAATTTTCCAATATTCGAAAAAAATTGAAAAAAAAAGCGAAAATAAAACAAAATAATATCGGTTTTGTTACAGGACAAGGAGGAAACGAAAGAAATGCATGTCTGATGTCTCGGTAAATAATAAGATATCTCGTCATCCCAGCTGAACTTGATCTACAAGAATTCTTTTTCATTATATCATTTGACCATGAACTACACGAAATTGAATGAATGGAGAAAAATGAGCATACTTTTAACCGAATCTTTCCTGACCTTAATTTCCCTATTATAAAACAGGATCAAAAGTCGTATAAACTTCATTTCTTCCCGGTGTTTAACTTACCAACTCCGGCAATCTTCACCGCTGGAAAGCTTCACCAAAGATATGAACGTGTGCTTGGCATTTGACTTAAAGCTGGACAGTGTTTAAATCCAAGAGGGGTATTTCAAGCCTGCAGGAAAATAGTGTCTGCTGCTACTGCAACGAATGCCATGGGTAATGAAGTTTCATTTGCTGGATACTCATGTCAGGTCATATCGGCTAAGAAATTCAATTATGCAAGGATAAACTTGCTCCACAGCCTGTACGGATTAAAAGGCATGTTACAACACATAGCACTGAAAAGAAACTATCAAACAAGATGTTACGCATTGCTGCAGTTATGAACCACTTACCAGTCTCCCTCCCACCAAATCATAATGTGCATAATGAGGACCTCCAGGTTCTCCAAACACTTTGTAGGTGGCCAAATGCTCAGGGATGAGCTTAACAGTTTCTAATGCATTCAAATCATTATGAGAAAGAAGAAAACGATTGGCATGAATGGAAGACATCTAAGCAAGTTACTGTAGTTTACACACCTTCAACAGCTACTGGTGGGCATATCAGATCTCGGTCTCCTGCTATGGCTAATACAGGTACTTTGTTCTTATGCAGATGATCCTGGTAGAAAAATTTACCACTCCTGTCACACAACCCACCATTTCGAAAAGCTGTTGCAAGCTGTAAAATAAGTTTTGCGGGTATGGTGCCTGCCAGTAAAAATCAAAACATATATTTACAAAATAGTACAATAGTGATGATAAAAAGAGGGAAACTGACTTAAGATTATCAAATAACAGTTTCAGATTAACAATGGAAAGTCATCCATCCCATTCTCAAGTGTGTATGGGGGTGGGGTGAGGGTGGCGAACAAAGTCTGTACAAATCAAGTTATTAAACCACCGGCAGTAACCGCATGCCAGTGCTTGTGAGACAAGCTTAAAATTATAGCCTGTATGGAGACAGATATTGTTTTGACGATCAAATGCATTTGAATAATGGAAAAAAGAAAAGGAAAGAGAAAAGATGGGTGTGTTAAGTCAACAATCGATCATTGTCAAAATTGTTTCTTCAATGACAATCCCTTAGATTCATCAATACCAGTTTTCCCTTTTACCCCCCTCCTTGGAAAAGCATATCTCCCAGGTCAACTGCATTAAATTGATACTTCTTTTTCCCTCAAAATCATTTTGAGGCACGTCAATGGTGTCTTGAACAACATCCCACTCTTCGTAGGGCCATGTGTGTTGTGTGTATGTTTTAAACACGGTTCATGAGATTTTCCTCATAAAAACAATATTGCTAAACTTTCCTCTTTCCTTAGAATCCCTGCCCGGTCTCATTACTTAATAGACGGATGTTTTCACTGTTGAACAGATCCCTTCAACTAACCCACTCATTTTCCCATAGTTCTATACTCATCAGTCAACATCAATACCGGGACCTTCTCCATTTATATCTGGGCCTGAGAACAGTTGTGTAATTATGGGACATTTCAACATGGCATGAATGAGTCAGGATTGCATCTATGTCCTGTATGCATAAAATATAAATTTGATTTTCCTCTGAGTCCATATCCCTAATACACTTTTACACTCTCATTTTCATCAATGTATAGCGCCAGTGGAAATATTTATTGATTTCCAACAATTCCATACTAAATCAGTGGTTACTGTTCTCTCTGTCCTCAGTCCATCACAATAAAGAGAATTTGTCATCACCTTACATGACAGAAAAAAGCAGGCTCGAATCCCCATTGATTTAACAGTCTAAACAGAGCAAATATGTTCACACACAGAAAGAGACTAAACTGAAATAGAAAAGAACGGTAACATTTTTGCTCGATAGGAAAACTGTACTCACAAAAGTTGTTCAAGACAAGCTTTTCCAACAACTCTGGATGCATCATGTCCTGTGCTGATATCAAATCATTAAGCCAAGACAAGACATAAGGAGGGCGGGTTGAAAGAGGATATGCTGCTGACAGCATTGCTCCCAAAGGAACAACAGGTACATTAAGAGCTTGAGCAGGGTCTGCCTATTTGTCAATAGTCTCATTATTAGTATCTTAAACAAGGGTATTCCTCACAAGAATTCAAAAGTAGACAGCTACATCTGACCTAGATAAACAAAAGGATGATGTGCAGAATTTGTTTTCAACTTACAAGGGGCAAAAGCAATTTGAGTCTCGACTTTGAAGGTGTGTAGTTAAGTGATGAAGCTAGAGTACCAATAGCAGCCAATCCAGAGTCTCTTCCTTCATAACCTTGAATATGATAAACAAGAAATGAATATTATTAGTAAAATAATCACACATTTATTTCTTTTTGTATTCAAATCAGAAAAAAAAAGAAAAAAGAAACCAGGAGATGGAAAGAAGACATCGTTTCAATTTTATTCCAAGGTTAGTAAATCTTGCAATAAAGGCTAACCATGTTTTCAACAGATAAACTAATTTAGTACATGTTTAATAGACGCAATCATTATTCAATGAAAGCATGGGAAACATTAAATACATATTTTTGAACAAGTGTGGTTTCAGACACTCTCTAACTCTACCATTCTGCAGACTACAGCCTCGTCTAACAAATGCAGCTAGTCATGGGCAGAACATTCTAAAGTATACATATTAAACATGCAGTGTCGGTAGTTCAACCTTCACATCAACTCCAGAGTTCAACCTTCACATCAACTCCAGAGTTCAAAATATGGGAAAGAGCCGCATTGAGTTCTTTAATTAATCTTATTCTTAAACGGACCCAACATGAGTCTTAAAGTACAGAAAAAAAATTAATTTGCAAATATCACTACCATGCTGCAAGTATCCATAAAGTCATCATGTTCAAATGTAACATGTAATGGTGTAAATTATTTAAACTCAGAAAGCAATCGGGTATTTGTAAGTGCTGCGTGAAGAATCCAGAGGTTGTCATGAGACATTCAGCAAGGTTTTTTTCTCTCTTTTCTATTTTTCTTGCATTGTAATATTTCTTTGGTGACTTAATGCAGCTAAAGCTGGCGACAAACAGACTTAGGCTTCATAAAAGTCAATGATCATCTCCACACAAGCTAGCATTCAATTGTTAAAGATTTAGAAACAAGATTAAATGTCTACTAGAAAAGGAAAAGACACTCAAAATATAGATCATGAGAAATAAAAGATAATGCTACAGACAGAGGAATGCACCATCTCTACAATATTCTGATCCATTTGATCTGCTACCTCCAGGGTGGAAGATTTTAGGAGACACTTGAGAAAGCTTCATGTTTTTTCATCTTAAAATTCCTACTACTACATCCAGTTGGCAAGTTACAAAGAACTTGGATACTCAAAGATGATCACCTGTCCCACTGAACTAGTCTTGCTTTCATTTAAAACTTGGACTGGCCTAGTATTTGGGTTATAGGTACTCCTTGTACTTCTCTAATTCCTTGGATACGAGAGAGAATCCCAGGCCCTTCACCAGAAATACTCAATCATGGTTTAAACTTCAAACAAAGATTCTAGCCAGAAGTCTGGTCCAAATTTTTTAACATTTGTAAATGCTAGATGCACATTTGAGGCTTTAGATGAGCAGAAATTTTTTTTATTGATTGGAAGATATAAAAACTTATAAACTTAATTGTGAAGGGAAAATGACTAAACCCATAGTCCAACATATTATGGGACTTGCATGAGCAACTATAAAGAATATTTTAATGTGTTGGATAAGCAAGTCTACTAAACCCAGTAACACGGAAACATGCGTGCTATGTCCCTTATAAGCAGAAGAGTTTGCAGTTACATGACACGCAGTGAGTGATGGTATCTTACTGCATCGTGACAGCATTGCATAGAGCAAGATACCTCCCATGGAGTGTCCAATAGCAAGTAATTTACCATCCTTTGGCTTGGTTTGGGCCCTTATATACTCCATCTACATGGATAAAGGTAAAGCTTATTAACGCAAGAGGAATCACCAAGAATTGTTTATAACCAAATTTCAATGATCATGGTAAAAACAATTATAATCAAAAGGCTAACTGCAAAGACAGAATGCTGCATAGAGTCTCAGCAAGATAAAATGTCACCTCACCGCAGCAGGAACATCCTCTTCCAGGTAATTATCGAAGTCCCAGTCATACTTCACAATCAAGTCAAGTTGTTTCTGGAAATCTTCTATGGTTGATGAAAGACGCTCTTGCAAGTCAAACAACTGCGGAGAAACAGATTTTTGACCTTCCTCGATAACATTAACCAGCCCTTGACTCAGATCCCTGAATTGACCAGCAATAGCTGAGTTTTGTCTTGCTTCTAACAAGCTCAAAAGCTTTCCCCTTATCTCGTTCATGCGTTCAGATAATTGAGAATCTTCTAAGATTTTTGCTATCTGATCGACTAGCTTTGCAAACATAATCTTCGATTGACTTTCACTGAGAAAGCCAGAAAGTCTCTCAGACAAACGCATGAAGACTTCTGTCAACTTTGTCACTAGTTTTGATTCATCCCACACAGTTACAATCCCTGCCAGATGTGGGTCCTCTTCAACAAAAGAAACCCTAGAATCTGACACGGGACTGGGAACCTTACTTGGTTGCTGGTCTGTAGACAAAGATCCATTTGCCATACTCTTAGTTACAGCCTCCATCTGCTCAGAGACTTCATGGGCAGCCTGCTGAACAACTTTGGGAGTTGATCCCTGTACGCTCAAACCAGCACCCCGAACCTCAAGAATCCACGTCTCAAATCCCTGGCCAGACATGTACCGTGCAAAGGAAGACTGCAACCATGAAACGAACGCAAGAGGATAAAGTGTTGCACGGTCGGAAAATACAAAACATGCAAACGAGTAGAATTAATTTTAAGATCCCCCCCTATAAAGAAGAACAGAACAAAATAATAATTCAGCGTTTGTTGGAACAGCAAACCCCTGAATTTTAAATCAAGCTCAGAAGGTAAAACCTGATTCACTGTGTCAAGCGATTTGAAGCAGTTTGAATTTGAATAGGAGATATTCGGAAAGGTCAATCGTAACTAGAAACGTCCCAACATTTATTTCGCATTCAAAGCAGCATATACTACAATCAAAAGTATGCTGCTCCGTGCTTTACTAGATAATGTTTTGCATAAAAAAATTAACTACTGCAATGAAATCACATTTATCTTGCTTGAAATGGAATTAAACATGACTTGCAAAGAAGAGTGTTACCCCAGGTGAGAGATCGTAACCAATGGCATTAGTCCCGAGTCCAGACAATAGCAACAGCGGATGATTCCTTGGAGGCGCCTGTAATCAAATAAAAAAATGATTCAAAAAGGGAGAAGATTGTAAACGAACTAGAGCATGAAATGTAGACTAAGAAGGACCGACCTGAGGAGAAGGATGGTAGCGCCAGAGAGCGGGACGCCAGTCGGAGTTGGAGACGGAGACATAGTGGAGCTCATCGGCAGTACAAATCGGAGGCTTCTCTGGAACCTTGACGACAGGTTCAGTTGACTCGGAGGAGAACGTTCTCGCTCGGAACGACGTGGGAGTTGAAATCCTACGGTACGATGATAGTAGTGGTCGTGGAGAAAAAGACCACCGCGCAGAGGAAGCGGTGGCGCGAGAGAGGATGAGATTGGGATTGATGAAGATGAGATTGGCTACGTGTAGGGCGGAACGAATATCTGATTGGATTGTTGTTGCCATTTTCTTTTTCTTCTGTATCTTGTTTCGTGTTTCTTCTATGTCTTTTGATTTTTAATTAGAAAAGTTGTTGGAGTTGATTGTGTGTTTTTATGGCCGGTCTCGGATGTTGACTTGCTTTCGCTTTTGCTTTTGGTAGATTTTAATTGCGGTGTTAATTGTGTTTTTAAAATATTTTTTATTTAAAAATATATTAAAATAATATTTTCATATTATTTTTAATATTAACATATGATCTAAAATATATAAAAAGAATTTAAATTTTTTTTAAAAAATTTAAAAAACACAACCAACCGCGTAACAAACAGGCTCGCAGGTGCGGCAACGAAGATTAGAAAATGCGGTGAGGTGGGGGTGGCTGGTGGTGATAGGGACGGGGTTCTTTTCTTTTCTTTTCCTTCCCTTCTTCCTGCGATTCCTATCATCTCTGCTTGTTCGCTTGTCCGTTATCTTCCCTTTTGTCGATGTGGGCCACAAGAGTCTCACAAAAGCCCATGACGTTCACCGTTCTGCAAACTTTTATACAAGATAAGAATAAGATTCCTCCTTTCCCTTCTTTTGCTCCTCTACAAATTTTAATTTAATTATTTACCATACAGGTTGTGAAAAAGATATATGGTTCAGTAGATTAATTAAACCGATATAAAAATTTTTTATAGAAAGAAAGATAAATAAAAAATAGTAATATGAGAATAAAATGGATGAGGTTACGGATAAGAGGAGAAAATTGGGGAGGGCCAGTTTGATTTGCTATTCATTTTTTTATTTCTGAAATTGAAAATGAAATACACTTTGACCACGTGATGAACGAGGAATATTACTAATTTCAAACCAGCACGCATGTAAAGTTACCCCATCAAAACAAAAGCTAAAAGTTAAATATTTTACTGTGTAAATTTGCACAGTAAAATTACGATTTTGTTTTTAATTGAAAAAATTGGTTGGCTTTGTTTCTGGGACATTAAAATATTTTCCATGAGACTCGTTAGTTATTATAAAAATAATACGGTTAGATTGACTCTTTGTATTTTTATTTCACAGTGTAATTATCTTACTATTCTTGGTAGCAAAAAAAACATTAATCTCTGGTTAAGAAGTTTTTTAATTTTTGATTTAATTTTCAAGCAATTAAATTACGTCATTGTCCTTATAATGTAAAATCCCTGCCTTTTATTAAGGGATTTTTTTTTATGTTTTATATTTGGTTATTTGATAATTATTGGATGTCATTAAAAACAGTAGAATAATTCTATAAATAAAAAGAAAAAAATAAATCAAAGAGAACATGAGTAGTAT
The DNA here is from genome assembly GCF_000002775.5 of Populus trichocarpa. Classification (NCBI taxonomy): domain Eukaryota; kingdom Viridiplantae; phylum Streptophyta; class Magnoliopsida; order Malpighiales; family Salicaceae; genus Populus; species Populus trichocarpa. The sequence goes on along the minus strand of NC_037294.2, from coordinate 13,813,644 downwards.
TAGAAAAGTTTAGATGACAAATTTTGGTGACGTCTAATATCTAAAACCTTGTTAGGGCGGCGATTAAAACATCTCGGTATCCTCTTCACGTACAAGTGGCGCATGCAGTCTTTTTGTTTTTTTTATCCTCTCTTCTATTTTATTTTCATGTTGATATTAAAAAAAAAAAAAACAACCCTTAAAGTTTGTTATCCTCAAGATTTCATCATTATTCTCTTTATTATAATTTTGGTTATTTATAATAATTTTGTTTATTTATAATAATTTATGAAGTTATGAATTTTTTTAAATCTCACCCTCAATAAATATTTTCATCTGCCAGATTTTGTTATTATTATTTTGATTATTATTTATTTTATTTTACATGGTTTTTTTAAAAAAATTATAATTTCATCATTTTGAGTTTTTTTTCTATCAAACATCATCCTTTTTTATTATTGTTTTTTTCCTTGCAATATTTTTTTTATAATGATTTGTTTATTATTGCTTCACCCTCTAATATTTAATTAGTCAAGTGTTTGGCTTCGTAGTTGAGTTCAGAATTTGAGTTTAATGGATTGCGTGTTTAAGAAATTAACTCTGATTTATGAAGTTGATACTAGATTTTTTGGTTTTTTTTTTTTTTTTAAAGATGTTTTTCCACCTTCCAACATTTTATTATTTTTTTCACTTTCTACTAAATTTTTTAGTTGTTTTGAAAATATCACATGTTACCTTGATTTTTGTTTTTTTTGTCTTTGTTAAATTTAGTTTTTATAGAAGAATTTTATTTTTAAATCAAATTAAATTAATTAACATGAAATAAAATAAACAAGCACAAAATCAAAACCTGGACTGAAATCCAAAATTCTTGCTTATACATAACTCATTTTCTTTATTTTTGTAATTTTCATACTGTACAATTTAAAAAACAGTTATCACACAACGGTTAACTTATATGTATTCCAACTAATGGTTTATATAACTACACAATTGCATAAAACATATCATCTCAGATTATTTGTTTTTTTTATACGATATAAAGATATTGTAGAATAATGTTATCAGTTTTTTTCATAAAGGTTTGATTTTAAATGTGCGCAGATGCCAAAATCGCCAGCCCGAGAAAAAAAACTATTAATTTCATAGGACCGAAGCCCAAGGAATTTGACTTTACGACCCAATCCACGGTCCAGTTTCGGAGTTGAAAAACCAGGCCCACTTTCACCCCCATTTTTTTTCTTTTCGTCCTCAGACCCCCTTCTTCTTTTTACCTGAAAAAAACTCGCAGAAGGTTTTGGCCGCTCTCTCAGCTCGATCGCTGCAGCAGTCAGCAAGTCTCTCTCTTTCGAAGAAATTTTTGAGATTATTAAAAATAAGTTGACGATGAGTGGAAATAAAGAAGAGAGTGAGGTTGAAGTGAAGAGCGTGTTCATAGGAGCAGGATGCAACAGAGTAGTGAATAACGTTTCTTGGGGCGCCTCTGATTTGGTTTCCTTCGGTTCCCAGAATGCTGTCGCTATTTTCTGTCCCAAGGTATCTTTCTTCCTCATATTCTCTGACTACCAGACTGTAACCTTGTTGTAGTGGCATTCTTAACAAACCTGGCTTTTTTTTTTTCTGCGGGATAGACTGCTCAGATTCTGACTACACTTCCTGGTCACAAGGCCTCTGTCAACTGCACTCACTGGATTCCAGGCACAAAGTTTGCTTTTAAAGGTTCTTTCTTCTTATGTGTTCCTGGGCTGTTCTTAGTTGTTTACTGCACAAAGCTTTATGTATGACTAGTGTTCTATTTGGATTCCGAGAGATGTTTAAAAAGTCAAGAAGTTTGAAAATTCTGCTTTCTGTTAACTATTTAGTTTTGCTAATTCAATACAAAGATTTTTGGAATTCTTACTTCATAGGCCAGTTAAGATTACATTTTTGTAAAATCCTAATGAAATTTGTTGTTTTTGTTGGCAGCAAAACAATTAGACCGTCATTACCTGCTTTCTGGAGACACTGATGGTGCTATTATTCTATGGGAGTTAACTCTTGCAGTCAAAAAGGTAATCTGTTTCTTCTCTTCTTCTTATGTTTTGGTGTTGATGATTCAATCCAAAATCGGTTTCATTTCATGGGAATTTGGTAAAGTTTTTTCCGTTATTTTATTGCTTACCTATATAACTTGTTGAGTCATGAACATCCGGAATCATAATCAATAGCTATGATGTTTTGTTTTAGGTAGTTGTTACTTTGTGTAGTGTTTAAATAACTCTGGGCATCTCTTACTTTTAGAAAGCAATTCGGAAACTTATATTCTATAATTTTCTTTTTTCATCATTGCGTTTCTTTTATTTTCAGTGGAGGCAAGTGTTGCAGTTGCCACAATCACACAAGAAGGGGGTTACATGCATAACTGGAATTATGGTTTCTGAAACAGATGCAATTTTTGCATCGACTTCTTCTGATGGTACAGTTTATGTGTGGGAACTGGTCCTACCTTCTACTGCTGGAGGTAAGCAAGTAAAAATTTTTCGACTGTTTCATTTTCATTGCTATTGAAATTTAAGGCCAAACAATGTTTAGTTTGCTTGTTCTTGGCATCGTTATAAATCAGACAAGAGCTTGCTATGGAGACGACATATGATGGAGATTGTTTTGTCAATTAGAACTTTCTTAGTTGACCGATGCGTGTTTTCCATGTATATAATACCTTGTTGAACTATCTGTACAAACTTCCAGTTGCCTTTTTACTCTTAAAAATTTTGTGTGAACATTGCATAGAAATGGCTATTATAATCAAGCTACAGAGTTTTGGTTGCAGTTTGACATCTTAAATGTTGATTGAATTCAATAACCCCAATCTATACTATGTACAGATCATGGCTTCTCTACAACATTTATCCTAACTTAGCCTATTTGTTGTCATCATTGATGAGACATTGAACTAATTGCTCTTGATGATGATTAAAGCTCTATTCGCTTGTTTTAGGTGAATGTAAATTGTCATGTCTGGAGACCCTATTTGTTGGTTCAAAGCCTATGGTGGCTCTTTCATTGGCAGAATTGCCTGGAAATTCTGGGCATATGGTCCTTGCTATGGGGGGATTGGATAACAAAATTCATCTTTACTGTGGGGAGAGGACAGGAAAGGTAACCAACTCTGAATCTAAGCCTACCTATTTTCCAGCACAAAATATTTTATGTGCATCTCAAACATGCTGGTTTTCTTTTCTTATGTATCCAGTTTGTTCATGCTTGCGATTTGAAAGCACATACAGATTGGATCAGGAGTTTGGACTTCTCATTGCCCATATGTAATGATGAAGCAAACAGCATTCTGCTTGTAAGTTCGTCTCAGGACAAAGGCATCCGCATATGGAAGATGACCCTTAGGGGTTCACTGACCAACAACCAGGGTACATATAGGAAAGAGGAAATAAGCCTGGCATCTTATATTGAGGGTCCTGTACTTGTTGCTGGCTCTTCCTCCTATCAGATATCTTTAGAGTCTCTCTTAATTGGACATGAAGATTGGGTGTATTCAGTGGAGTGGCAGCCCCCTTCAATTACTTCTGTAGAAGAAACTACATACCATCAGCCACAAAGCATTCTGTCTGCTTCAATGGACAAGACAATGATGATCTGGCAACCTGAAAGGAAAACTGGTATCTGGATGAATGTGGTCACTGTTGGGGAGTTAAGTCATTCTGCTCTAGGATTTTATGGGGGCCACTGGAGCCGAGATGGAAATGCAATTCTAGCACATGGATATGGTGGGGCTTTCCATCTATGGAAAAATGTTGGTGTTGATGTGGATCATTGGCAACCACAGAAAGTTCCATCTGGGCACTTTGCTGCAGTGACAGATATTGCATGGGCGAGGTCTGGAGAATACATGATATCAGTTAGTCTTGACCAGGTAATGTTTTGTTCATGATTTAGGAACTGTTTCATGACATATTTTTCCTTATTGCGAGTCTGCAAAGTTCTTTCCAGTTAATTTTAACAGGCTAAAACGATATTAAATATACAAAATGGAAAGTTAATCTGGTAACATGCAGTGAGCCATTTGATGGACCAATAGAATCTTGAAACTTGAAATGAATAAGAAAAGTCTCCCAAACAAAGAGGTATAACAATAATCAATATCAGAGTGCTTTATAAATATGTTTTATCTCATGTCCTCTTACTGTTGTTTAAGTAGACACTAGTTAGTATGTGTAACGATATGAATAGTGCTTCTACATATGAATGGGGCTGTGTGGATCACAAAAGGTGGGGGCATACATGGCAACAAGAACATCTCTTTGACTTATCATAACTTAAGTTCTTGTCCAAAAAAAAAAAAAAACACTGTAAGCAAAAGCATCAGAAAAGAAAATTCACACCCACTTCGGTTTTATCTTGTCAGCAAGTTGCCTGCGAATTTAAGGAAGAGAAATTACTTAGCCTTTTAAAGTTTTCTATTTTTAGAAAAAAAGAAAATAAAATAAAAGAAAAGGAATAGTTATGGGAAGAGCTTAAAAGTAGCAACCTTGAAGACATTCATGATAAAAGTTGAATTTCTTGAATTTTTGTAAGTGTTATTCTCGTATTATTGCTTAGTAAAACTGGTTGTTTACCCCTAATAAAAATTATTTCGTGATTTTGCATACATACATCTGAGTTTTACATGTTACTTCAGTCACTTTTGACAAATAGTCTTCATTTCAGACAACTCGTATTTTTGCTCCATGGAAAAACAGTGCTTTTCTCACAGACGAGGAATCCTGGCATGAAATTGCTCGCCCTCAGATTCATGGCCATGACATCAATTGTGTGGCCATCATCCAAGGAAAGGGGAACCATCGTTTTGTTGGTGGAGCTGACGAGAAAGTTGCTAGAGTGTTTGAAGCTCCTTTATCCTTTTTGAAGACACTGAATCTTGCCACTTGTCAAAAGTCTAGTTTTCCTGAAAACCTTCAAGTTGATGTTCAGATTTTGGGTGCAAATATGTCCGCTCTTGGCCTGTCTCAGAAGCCTATTTATGTTAACAGTGAGTGTCTCTCCCCCTCTCTATATATGTATGTCAGTGTGGAGTACATAAAATCTCTGCATGTACTAATCTTGCAGTTTAATAATATCTGCAACAATTCGAAAGTCTTGGACATGGTTTGCTTCTTCTAGATGAATTAAAAATGTCAAATACCTGATGCATTCTTAGATTATGGAACTGACAGTTTTAAGCATTCTGAGAGGGAAAAGTTTTTACTTCTCTTCATGTGACATTTTAAATTGCTACAGCATATCTAGTGCAATGAAAGTTTGCAAGGTACATAGTTACTATAAGTGAAAAAGGCACTGTATTAGCCTCTTTAGCCATTCTTGCAATCGTATTCTTATGCCAGTCAGCCTTTTGTTTTATGTGGACTAGGTTGATGCATCCCTACCCTGCTCCCACTCTTGAGCTCCACCCTCCAGATCTATAGATACACATATTCCAGCACATTGTGTCTGCAAGTGTGCACGCATGCCTGTGCATGTATTTGCCTAACAAATAAGACTAGAACCTGTTACCGGGTATGAAAGTGAAAAAGTCTTGGTTTTGAAATAGAAGGGGTGAAACTGTTGGGTAACAATTTCATAAAAAAAAAAACAAAAGGGAGGACTGGTTTCAAATTCTTCCTCTGGACCATGCTTTGTTGGGGCCATAATTAGACAAAGGCTCTTCATTGTCAGTAATAAAAACAAAAAAAATTAATGACAAGCCATTTTTTGTTATAGATATCTATCTCTTAAACTGATGATGGTTTCACACTACTTTTTCATAAGAGAAGACCAAGATTTCATGCAACTAGCAACAAGTGCAAGTTTCCAACTAAAAGCATTTTAACTGATGTTTTTGTTTTGCAGCTGTGCAGGAGACCCCAGAAAGGAATGGGAATGATGGTCTCGATACCCTCGAAAGCATTCCTGATGCAGTTCCAGTTGTGTTCACTGAACCTCCCATTGAAGATCAGTTGGCATACCACATATTATGGCCAGAGTCACACAAACTTTATGGTCATGGAAACGAGCTTTTTTCCCTAAGCTGTGATCATGAGGGGAAGCTTGTCGCTTCCTCGTGTAAGGTATATGCTTATAATACCAAATGTTACTTTTGTTTTAAACTCTAGTGTGAACTTCAACAAAAATACCCTTAGGCATGGGAAAGGAGAAACTTTTTTGCTTATAGCTGTCCTTGTTGCAACCAGTATCCTACTTAATTTCCAAATAAAGATGGAGAAAAAATTACAGGACTCCTATTCCAGTCATGTTCCTTCCAATTTTTCTGTGTTTAGTTTGATTCAGCATTTTAGCTGCAAAAGTACTTACCTTTGGGTGGATGGCAATTGCTTGAGTGCTTTACTTCAGCCATGAACGTTCATGTTGGGAGAGACATTTCTGGGAAACATGGTCGATAATTGTTCTGGTGCAAAGTATGTATTGTAACTGGAGAAGATATTATATCATTCAAGGGAATACTTGTTCTTTAGAAGTGATTGCACCCAATAAACATGCTGGAATATTATGTCCATTGGCTTCCATAGTAAAATTTATATGAAACTAATTTGGTCTCATTTTCACTGCTATTGGGAACAGTGGCGTTTCATAAACATAACTTATTTGGGAACTCAAAGAAGTGTGAAGGAAGAAAATCTTTTTATTTGAAGTTGAAGTGGACCAGTAATGAACCAGGAGGGCAGCTCATTTGAATACATCAAAAAAGTTAATTTAAACTGGAGAATATATTATAAACTCAAACTAGTATGAGTGGCTCCCTTGCAACAACTTGTATGGAGTGGCATTCTTTCCACTACATGTATGGATTTTTAGGCAAGTGCATATGATTGTTCTAAAATTGCCACTGCAAACACACAGGATGGTTTGGGAGTTGTAAATTTTTAATTATATATTTTATGTTTTGCAGGCCCAGTCTGCCATGGTAGCAGAAATATGGCTATGGCAAGTGGGCTCCTGGAAGGCAGTTGGTCGTTTGCAGGCACATAGCTTAACAGTGACACAAATGGAATTCTCTCGTGATGACAGTATGCTTTTGGCTGTGTCAAGAGATAGGCAGTTCTCCGTTTTCGCAATCAAAAGAACAGGTACCCCTTATCATGAATTTATATGCTACTCTTCAGTGTCATCATCCTTGTACTTGTGGATTAAATTAAGGCTAAAGCATGTGCTATATGGAAATGGTCAGAAGAGAGATTTGCTTGAAAGTGAATAGCAAGAGTAAAATAATTTTTATGTTTTTCTTCTCTTTTCTTTTCTTTTGAAGATCTGGATGAAGGCTGACAACAGCAGAACTTTAGACTTGTCTAGAATGTATTACTTCATCGCAGTTGGTTCCGTGGATCATTGCTTTTCTGTTGTTGACATATGACTCAGTACTTATACCACTGCATCTTCTGGGGCATTTGATTGCATTTTCCATGTTTGTTTCTTTCATCCAAAATGAGATGTTAAAAAGTCAGTGCACTTTATTTCATTTTCCTCACTCAGCAATAAATTGGACTCCGAAACTATTCTCTGGGGATGAAAGTACACGGTTCTTCAGAAACATGATGGGATTAATTTTATGTGTAAACTTGCCTTTATAATTCAAGACTCCATGAAACTTCATAGCATGCTATGATCGAATCTTTTATTCGTGATATTTGTATAGGCACAGATGAAGTTAGTTATCAGCTTCTAGCAAGACAGGAGGCACACAAGAGAATTATATGGTCTTGTTCCTGGAACCCGTTTGGTCACCAATTTGCAACTGGTTCCAGGGACAAGACAGTGAAGATCTGGGCCGTAGAGCAAGACTCATCAGTTAAACAGATGATGACTTTGCCACAGTTCAGCAGCAGTGTCACTGCCCTGTCATGGGTCGGTATTGATCGTCAAAGTAATCATGGGCTTCTTGCAGTTGGAATGGAAAATGGACTCATCGAATTGTGGAGTCTTACCATCAATAAGAGTGCAGCTGCCAATCTTGCAGTCCGGTTCGATACTTCATTGTGCCATGTGTCTTCAGTGAATCGACTGTCATGGAGAAACCCTGAAAAGAGTGAAGAATGCAGGCGAATGCAACTGGCTTCTTGTGGAGCTGATCAATGTGTGAGAGTGTTTGATGTGATTACTAAGTAAACAAGTTATTTTTTTTTTTTATCTCTTAACAAATTTTTATGTATCAATTAATGACACGTTCTAATTTCCTAAGTTCTCTGATTTATGTTTTTCCTTTTCGTGTCCCGTGTCAGCTTGACAAAGATCACATGAAACCAATCCATTTCTTTTTCCTGAATTTTCTATATAACATACTATGCAGAGGCTAATTGTAGGTTTTGTAATTCCAGGTGTTTTATCTGCCTCATTTGGAAATGTAGTTACAGTTGTTTTTTAAAATATTTTTTATTTAGAAATGCATCAAAATAATATTTTGTTTTTATTTTTTAAAAATTATTTTTAATATTAACGCATCAAAATAATCTAAAAATATTTATAAAAAAATTAAATTTAAATTCTTTTAAAAAAATTTTACAAACATAAAAACAAGCAGGATCTTAGTAAGTCGTGACAAATAATGTACTTAGGCAGCGGTCATAATATAAGCAGCTATTTGGGCTGGACTAGGTATCTTTCTTTGTGGTCTCTTTGATAGGTAGCCTGCTATGACCTCCATGCATTTTTGAAACTCCATATTTTATAGGGGTGAGTAAAAAAATTAAAAAACCGAGAAAATCAAGAAAATCGGAAAAAAATAACCGAGCCAAACCCAAACCGAAAAAAAACCAAGCCAAACCGGCAAAAAACCTAGTCAAACCGAAAAAACCGAGCCAAAATCGGTTGAACCGGTTTTTGTCTCGAAAAAACCTAGCCAAACCGAAAAAACCGAACCAAACTGGTTTGAACCGTTTTTGTCCTAAAAACCGAACCGAAACCGGTCAGTTTGAACTGGTTTCGGTTTTTCTAAAAAAAATAAAATTTTAATTTAGTTATTTTTTTTTTAATAAAAACCAAACCGAACTGAAAATGATGACCCCTAGTATTATTTCATAAACCAGCCATTGATTGTGGCAAAGAAGTGGAAGCCCTCTCCTCATGCGCGAATGTGAAGCTTCAACGATTTATATATATATATATATAACCATATAAAAAAAACCAAGGATATCTCTCTAGTCTCCTCGCATTCAAGGATGGCATGAGAATTGTAGGCGCAGTCATTATTTTCTTTGCTTTCTCAGCAAGCACGCCTGGGCACCAGGTCAATTTTTGAGCATTGAATGTTAGATTGTCAAAGATCCCAATCTATTGCTCTAAGCCACCCAAACCCTTTAAAGAGATGCTTAGCCACTGTAAATAATTTCTCTGAAATGCTACTGCCAGCGCTTCTTCTTCTTCTTCTTTGGCGAAAGAGAGGCTCAAATCTAAGAACATTGAGACACAGAATATAGATAACTTGTTAAACTAGAAGCTCATTGCCATTAGCGTTATTTGCGCAATTACAAATTACAAAAAAATAAAAATAAAAGCCATTGAAATGCTGCGATCCAACTCGGGTTATCATACAGAATATTTTTCGCTTGATATCCTTTCTCTTTTGAGCTGCCCCCTTAATTGTAAATAATTAAATATTTCGCTTTGTTAGGAATGATGGCTCGGGATGACGGACAAAGAGGTCCTCGTTTGGCACCTGAGAAAGAAAGGATTCTCTTTTTTCTTTTTTCTTTTTTTAACAAATAGAGCCTTGTTAGGAGAGATGGACTGTAAAGAGAATGGATGATGAGATAATTTCCTTGTTTGCTACAATGGATAGAGAACTAATGATGGATTCTTCTTATCCTTCCTTGCAAATAATTTTACGATCCAACTGAATTTGGAGAGCTCGAGTGCCATCATTTCCCCCCCCCCTTGTTTGTTAGTCAGATTTGATGGATGGATTAACGTCCATCTTTCTCCTCGGCATCATCCCCTTTTGTCCTTTCTTACCAATTACTATAAGAAACTCTAGAATGCGTGTTCTTTCACTGTTCAGCTACAATATTCACAAGCACATGAAACATTATGGATATATTTTGTATTTTTTAATAATTTATTTTGATCCTTAAATTTTTATTTTAAGCTATTTAATCCTAATTAAACATTAATTGCTTCTGATTTCTTAAGTAATGGTGGAATTAAAAGAAAATGAACTCAAATAAAATGGGCATCAAACATGGATGTTGTGTCAGAAATTTTTTAAGAAATACACTTAGATCCTTAAACTTTAAAAATAACACAAATTAGATAATTTAGATCTTTTTAGATATCAAAAAAATCAGTTTTTATACAAAAATTTATTTATAATAATTTTCAGTTCCTGATTAGAAAGAAGAGAAAAAATGATCACTAGATTCTAGTAATGAGAGAGAAAGTCGTTGTTCAAATCATTTACAACTATCAAAATGGATTTTTTTGGTCTTCATGGGATGGGTTCTACGACATGAGAGGGGCTTGATGGAGGTTGTTTAGAACTTCAATATTGCCTAAAGATAAATCTAACCTGGCTAGATTTCATGTTTCTAGACTCTCTTTTTTTTGTATTTTGAATTAATAGATTGATTTATGGGTGTTCAAAGGATATTGATGAGGTGTTTCTAAGTTGAAACAACTTAAGAATTGGGTTATCTTCTATAAAAGAGGTGCTGCCTCGATCTCTGGCCACCATTTGATAGTCAAAATCTGGGCTCGCAAACGACAAGTCATTTTAATATATATATATATATATATATATATATATATATATATAAAAACAAAAAAAAAAAACCTAGGTGTGCGGGCTTAAAGGCTCATCCACATGTGTAGGATTTTCCTTGCAATGACTCGAAAGCGTTGGGCCATGAGCTCGAGAATCTAGATTATTTTTTGGCCCTTTTTTTAAGGTTAAATATAAATTTTAAAAAAAATACTGAACCGGGTTGTATTCATGACCCAGAGTACAAGTTTGACAAGTTAAGCCACAATATCAGCTATTTTATTTCTAATATTGATTTTCTTAATTGATATATTTTTTAATGTCTTTTTTCATAAATAATTTTTAAATTCATGTTTCAATTAATCTCTCTCCTTTGTGATTTTGTTTAACATTTTTTGGATGAAAACTTTATTTTAACGGTGTTGTCTGTATTTAGTTTTTGAAAAGATTATTCTCATTCATCTCTATTTTCTTTTTATCTTTTATATAGATTAACTTTATTTAAAAAAGTAAAAAATATTTATCTTCATATAATATTTCTAATATATGTAGCCTTGCATTATTTTCTTCTTCTTTTATTTAATCAATTTAATGTGTGTCTATTTCTATTATTGATTGATTGAATAAAAAATAAAATTTAATAAGCAAATTCAGCAAGCACAATCAAGTAAATATCTTGTCTTATTAAATTAAATATCTTGATCTATATATATCTCTTGATTTTTTCAGTTTTGTTTTTAGTTATCAATAATGACTTTTTTCCCGTTTATTGACACTATTTAATTTTTATGTATAAAAACACATTGAAAAAAAATCAGTATATACAACTTTTTTGTAGGAAAAAAATAATTGTCTCGCGGCAGAGCGCGAGTTAAATAGCTAGTTAAAAGAAACTAAAGGAGGTGTTTTTGTTCTTATTGTTCGCCTACTCACACAACACCATGGATTGGAGCGGGTTTTTTTAATTTTTAATTTAGTTCTCAAGTTTTTATTTTGTACAATTTATCCCTTTTGAACCAAAATTAGCATTCAATTGTATATTTGTTTTAGAAGGGAGGGTTGAATTGAAAGATAGGGGACTAAAGCAAAAAAAAAAAAAAAAACAGGTAGAATAGGTGGTGGATTTGAAATTTATTTCAAGAGTTCATTTTAGTCCTTCATCTTTTTGAGATATTAGGTAATCAGTCCATGTAATTTTCAAAAATCTAAATTTGATATCGAACTTTATGTTCCTCATTTTTCAGTCTTTTTATTCCGTCATTTTAGTTGTTTTTTTAATTCTTTTCAATTAACTATCAAATTAAAAATTTATTGTTGTCTTTTGATTTATTTTTATTTTTATTTTTATTTTGCAAAATTTAACCCTCATTATTTTCATTGTTTTTTTTCTTGGATTTTTTGTGTAGTTTTTTATTTGTGTAATTTCAACCCACATAATTTTTTAATTTATAATGCTTCCAGTCAAATAACTTAGGTTATGATTTGAAAAATTAACTAAAATTGAAAAAAAAAATTAATATTTGTGTTCGGCTTTGTTTATTAATTTTTTTTGTTGCTTTATATTTTTATTGTGTTATTAAATTAATCAAAATTTAACTTGTAATTGAAATTCTTTTATTTATTTCTCTGAAAACATAATTGTTTCCTGACTTATTTTTTTTTCATGATTAAAAAAGTTAATCTGTCCGTGACTTAGCACGGGCCAGCAAGATAGGACAACCTAAATTATGATCAAGGAATGCGATGGCGTGGAGTGGAGGCAGCATCAAGTCCTTGCTTAATTAGTCCAAAGACGAGGCTGATTCTGTAGCAAGCAGGCAGCAGAAACACGTGTCTGGTTTGATAATCAGACCCAAACAGCTTAATTTCTCCCATCTCAAAAAACAGAACGCAAAACCTCGTACGCTAGTTAATGCAGAAGTAAAACAAAAGAGAATCTAACGTTGCTGTGACAGTGCAGTCACATGACAAATCAGTGACTCGCGGTGAGCATACACACAATATCCTCTCTCTCTCTCTCGTCTTTGGCTTGTTACCAACAACAGGAACAAAGTTGATCTGATCTGATGAGATTGTAAAGAAAGAAGGAAGGAAGGAAGGAAGGAAGGAAGGAAGCGTAGCCTTTGTTTTGTTTTTATGGAAACAGCTTTCTCAAGACAGCGAACGCAATGGTAGTGATCATTCAATCATGTTGAGTATTGATAGAAGGTAGTGTCTTTTTCAAAGAATCAAACAATGGCTATAATTTCATAGCATGAATTAAGTCCCCTACTTTAGGCTAGGCCATGTATATGTGTCTCTCATTTCGTCCTCAAACAATCTACTTGAACGCAACTTCACGCATAAATTTCTTTGTTTTAAAGTGCAGCACAAGAGATGATTGAAAGGATGGTGCTTACGTGAGCTTAGAAGAGATGATTGAAGAAGAGGAAAATAACAGGTGAGGGCCGAAATCTAATTGTGCATTATACCTTCATAATAATAACATCAAAAGACTGGGAAAAAAAAGAGGCTCCACCAATTATTATGACATCAACGATCAAACTCTGAACCTCTTTTCCTGGCAACTCCAAAATGAAACGGTAAAATTGGGGCATGAATATCAAAAGGCAGCAAAATGCAAGTTCACTTAAAAGAGGCGAATAAGAACTTGACAACCATAAGAGATCTTTTCGCCATGGTTGAAGCTGCTGCATAACACAACAGAAACGCAGTTTCGAACAGAGAGCCTGTTTAAAAGGGTGGTGGGTAGCTAGAAGAACTTCATGGCAGATACGAGACAGTTTAGCCAAGGATTTCTCTAAATCCATTTTGTTTTCATTTGCCAAATTTATTTGTTTGAGAGTTTCTGCTAGTTATGTTTTAAGTAACAAAGATAAAACACAAAAGACTGGAACAAGGTCATATGCAAAAATGCAGGCCTCCTGAAACATAGATTTAAGAAATTCAAAGCTCTTACAACTTGTGTACATATTTATTCAACAACTGATATGTGAACTGCACAATCACACGATATATGTAGTTTGAGCTTTTACAGTATAATCCCAGACCACTTTCATTTCCTATGACAGTAACAACATGACGTAAAAGAAAGAGTGAAGACGAGCAGAGTTCCTTATTATCTACCACAGATACATAAATACAAACCAATACCAATTCCAAGACAGACGCTAAACAGAAAAATGAAATATATAAACCACACACCCTTCTTTCAAAATTGTGTCTTCTTTCCTCTTTCAGCTTGACTTACATTGCCTGTGAACTTCTGATCTGCTGCTTGATGTTGTCACTGGCAAACTGTACGGAAGATTCTGGCAATGCTACAGCAGTAGCTGCTGTCATAGTTTGGTACTGAGGCATTGCGGGTGCCATAGGCTGGGCATAGTATATCTGACCATGTGCATGGTCACCAAACTCATAACCATAATTAGCAGTGCCAGCAGAAGTAGGGGCAACAGACTGGGAAGGGTGATGAACTTGAGAGTAACCAACATATTGCTGTTGATGCTGGTTGGAAGGGACCTGAACTAACTGTGGCGTGCCTGGAGTTGCTGTTCTATAAGCAGCCAATTCAGTTTTTGCAATGTGAGCATTTCTCATGGGATTGAAAGTTGTGGGAGTGGGCAACATGTTTGGATTGGGAGGTGTTTGAGGGCGGCTAGAAGGGATGGTAGTTGTTGGTTCACTGATACCAGGTTGTTGGACAGGTAAATTGTAAGCTTGGGGTTGCCTTGCCTGCACATAGTACACAGGGTATTGCTGATCAATCTGAGGATGGTGATGGTGTTGCTGCTGGGGAGGGTATACAGGATAATATGCCGACATTGGCACTGCCCCTGTGGGATGATATTGAATATAATGAGCACCAGCATGCATAAATTGCTGTTGTTGTGGTTGCTGTTGCGGTTGCTGTTGCTGTTGCTGTTGCTGTTGCAGTTGCTGTTGCTGTTGCTGTTGCTGTTGCTGTTGCTGTTGATCGAATTGGTGCTGCAATACATACCCAGAATCCTGAACCTGTTGTTGAATCTGAACTCGAGTGTTCGGATCAGAGATAGTATTGATCTTCGAATCAACAGGATGAGCAGCAACCCTGTTGGCTCCAGATGGGATTTGCACAATTTGGTCCTGATAAATCATGGGCTTTTGTCGATTTATAGCATTGCTTAGACTACTATCACTGAAACATTAAAACAAACACAGACGACCCAATTCAAAATCTAATCCTTTCTTCACAATTAAACTAACAATCTAACCATATCATTCAAATTTAATAAAAAAAGAAGAAGCCCAAACCAATATAAAAGGAATAATAAATTAAGTACCTTGAAACTGACTCTGGGGATGGCAAATCAATAGCACCACCACCACTGCCAGACCTCTGTTGGTTCTGAGGAATCGAAGTCTGCACCTGAGTCTGAGGTTGCGGTGGCTTTCTATAAGCAACAGGAACCCCATGGTCGGATCTCTCATCATCAGAGAAAACCCGATTCTGATACTCACCAACAACCACTTGACCCCCAACAGGTACACCCGGCGACGCAATCGCAACAGGCATCGGTGGCGGCGGCGGCGATGACAGAACCACAAACCCATCATCCTGCCTCTGCCCAACACCAGCACCAGCACCACCGACAGTCATTTGAGCAAATTGATCCTCAATTCCCACCGCCACTTTCTGATCTCTAACCCCACCACCATCCTCCACATGAACCCTTATCGGAGGCAAATTCGCAAGCGAAGGCGAAGAAGAAGTAGACCCAAAAGACGACGTAGTTTCCAGCATAGGAGAATCAGGAACTGAATGAACATCTTGCTTTACAACACCCTTGTTCGACCCCTCCCCATCTCTACTACCACCAGCAGCAGCAACTAAATCAACATTACTGTTATTATTACTGTTGTTTCCATTATTTAAACCATCACTGCTATCATTGTAATCAAGACCCAACAAACAATTAACCGAAGCAGAATCTGAAAAACCTCGGTTCAACAACCCCGCGGCAGCAGCTCCGTTCAAAGCATTCAAGAACCAATCTTCCGATTTCGCACTGTTTTCAAGAATTGGCCCAATAGACTGCGACAACTCCGGCTTCAAAGGGAACAGAAAGAGGCGCAAACGCGACGGTTTTGGACCGTTGTTGCTATTCGTCCGGTCATACTCATCGATCATGTTTTCTAAATCTTCATCTGTAGTGACGGAAATCAGAGAATCCAAGTCTTCGCTTGGGAGTTGGTACTTAAAAATGAAGGGTAGGCCGTTAAGGAGAGTGTTGGAGAGGCGAGAGGAGAGTGAGGAGAGAGTTGAGTGACGGTCGACGACGACGATGCGGGTGTCGCCTCCTACGTAGCACAACGACTTGTCGTGTGGGCGAGGGACTATGTGGCCGCCATAAGAGCACATAAGGCGGAGTTTTGAAGAGAGAGGGGGCAGTGGGTCGTCGAAGTAGTTGGAATCGGTGTTGCGGGAGCGAGGGGAGGAGTCAATGGAGTCTGGATATGAATTGGGGGTGGGGAGGGTGGTGGTGGTGGTGGTTGCGGCGGCGGAGAGAGGTGGTGGGTCCATGGGAGACTACGGTGGTGGGTTGGAGGCGGAAGAGAGAGAAGGTAAAGGGGGATGGGGCAGTGGAGGTTGATGCTCTTATAGGTACTCCACGCCGGGTCTAGGTGGGTGTCCTCCTGCTGTTATTTTTTCTTTCAAAAATTTAAGTATTTAATTAGATTTATTTTATTTTATTTTTTAACCTTTTTGGGAGGAGATAAAAAATAATAGGAGACTGGTGAGAGGGAAAAGGGAGGAAGGGAAGTTGAAATAAAAGCTGTGGACAGTGAGATGGGGGTTGACAGCTAGCTAGTTTACTGATGGGTCACAGTGGGGGGGTGGGGTGGCTATCTAGTAGAACAAGTACTATGTTAGTCTTTACTCTCGGAGTTTGGATTGGCGCACTTTAAAGAAAATATTTGGGAGTTGAAATTGTATTTTTTAAAAATTTAAAAATAAAACTAGCTGAAAATTAATTTTTTTAATGTTTTTAAATTGTTTTAATGTGTTGATATTAAAAATAATTTTTAAAAATATTATTTTAATATTTTAAAATATATATTTTAAAATAATATTGTCTACCTTCAATAAAATATCTATTGAAATTGATCACTGCTAATTAACGTCAAATGCAGGTAATTTCAGAATTAATTAAAAATAGGATTGGTATTATCCTAATTTAGCCCTCCAAATGTTTTGGATGTGTTCATTACCATAAAACTATTTTTCTTTTTCCTTTTCCTTTTCTTTTCATTTTTTCTAATGAAAAGTTGGAAATTTTGTTTATTTCTTTGGAAAAAAAAACATTTTTTTCATTAAAATATACCAGGATTATAAATTTTTTTCATAAAAATCAAAACTATAGTTTATAATAGTTATTTTAATATTTTATATTTATGATAATCTAGTTGTAGAATATTAATTTTATTTCATTCTAATTAAAAATTATTAAAAAAAATTATTGTTAGCTAAAGAATTATTTATATTAAATTTGTAATGAAAATTAAATTTATGACACCGGCTAGATATGAAAATATAAAAAATGGTTCTGATCCTTTATACTGATAAAGAATGCTTGTTTATAAAAGATTTTAAAAAAAAAGTTGTATTATTCATGTTTTTCTTGGTCTGATAAATAATGAAAAAACCTGCGAAAAAGACTTTTAAAATGCGTTTTTCAAACCTGATACTAATTTGGGAAACTGAAAAACTAATATTCTAATTTTGATGGAGAAATATTATATTTAAACAAAAAATCTTAGTTTTTATTTTTTAATTTTAATTTTATAAAAAAAATGAAATGAAGCTATGTTTATGAACGATCCTATTTCTTATTATTATTTTTATTCATCCAGATGGAAGGTGCGAATGACAGAGATTTGTCAGCAGGTCGTTGTACTCGTTTTCTCAAGCAGCCTAGCATATTCAAGAATCCTAGTCTGGAAATACAAAGCTCGAATTTGATTTGATATTGAGTGAGGATTTTACGGGACGTGGGACACGTAACTTCCTTAAATAACCCGAAATCGGATAGATTTTCCTGCAACATAATGGAATTTAAATAAAAAGCTCTTGATTTGGATTATAATAAATCATATTTTAATGATGGTTGTAATTACAGGTGATCGCGAAAGATATCGAAGACTGTATACACGCAAAAGCAGTTGATCATGAGGTTATGTGATTTTATGTAGCATATAAATCCCATGCGATATTATGAGCAATTGTTTTCCAAATTTGATTCGTCTGTCATGAATATTATCCATTAATGGACACATATTTCTATGCCGGAATTACATACACTTTAAACAATAGCGAGATTTTAATAGAAACAAAATGTAGTCCAGTAATTAATATATTATTTAGTTATTTTTATTCATTAAAATCTAATAGTATACCTTTTTTTATAATGAAATCTGATACTATACTTTTTATTATTATTATTAATGTGGATGTTTATGCCAGCTTGCGCGCATCTCAAATAATCCCACGAGTCCTGAAATTAACGACCATGTAAACTCCTGATAACCATTATATTAGTAATCACAGGGTTCGAATATAAGATCATAGAAAAAGCAAATCTTTTGATTCCAAACTCTTATCACTAGGATACTTACTAGATAATTAATCTGATACTATACTTAAGAAACAGGAAGTTACGAATTCTATCATTCTTCGGTTTTTATATAAAAACAAAAATCCTTGAGGATTTACATCGCCTAGGATGGTATAATCCACCTCATCAACGTCTCTTAAAGAGAATGTTCAGTAAATAGGAGGATTCTATGAAAAACTAATTATAATTCCATTTATAAACATCTCTAAACATGGAAGTTAACCTTGACAGCCAAAAAAAAAAAAAAAAAAAAACCTAAAAAACAATTGTGTTTTTACTATTCACTACATCGAGTTTAGCGGATTAACTTAGTTAACTTGATTTTTCTGATATTTGGTGGTGTAATGAAAAATAAGTTGGAAAACACTTTCCAGTGTTTGGTTATGTCATGGAAAATGAGCTGAAAAATAACTTATTAATGTTTTATTTTTCTCAAGTTTATTAAAATAACGAGGAACAAATCTTATAAATTAAAAAGTTGAATGAGAATGAAATTGAAAAAAAATATAATTTCATAAATTATCTCAAATAAAATAAATAATAATCAAAATAATAGAGATCAAATCTAAAAAATTAAAAAAAAAAGAAAGGTGAATAAATTAAAATAATAATAATTAACATTTCATAAATTATTTTAAATAAAATAAGTAACAATCAAAAGAATGAGGACCAAATTTGATAGATAAAAAATTTCAATAAAAAAATGATAAGGAAAAAGCAAATAGAAATTATAAAAATAAGGACCAAAATTAATATAAAAATTAAATTTTAAGAGATGGAATTGAAAAATAAATGTACAAAACAAATTATATATGGTAATCAAAAGTTTGAGGATCAAATTTGATATAATCAGCAAATAATGACATTTCTAATTTTTTCATAACTTCCGGAAAGTGTTTTCCGCCTAAATTTTTCAGGAAAACACTTTCCTGAAAACCAAGCCAAATTTTCCTTTGATCGAAAAGTGTTTTCCGTTGACCAACTTTTCTAATGACAAACAAACACAAAAAAGTTTGGAAAATGGTTTCCCGGAAATCACTTTCCGGAAAACAAACACAGCTAAAAAAGAAAACACTTTCCTGTAAACTAAACCAAATTTTTCTTTGACTAGAAAGTGTTTTTCGTTGACTGGAAAGTGTTTTTCATTTATCGAAAAGTGTTTTCCGTTGACCAACTTTTCTAATGACAAACAAACACAAAAAAGTTTGGAAAATGGTTTCCCGGAAATCACTTTCCGGAAAACAAACACAGCAAAAAAGGAAAACACTTTCCTGTAAACCAAACCAAATTTTTCTTTGACTAGAAAGTGTTTTTCGTTGACTGGAAAGTGTTTTTCATTGACCGGAAAGTATTTTCCGTTGACCAACTTTTCTAATGGCAAACAAACACAGGAAAGTTTGGAAAATGGTTTCCCGAAAAGTGAATTCCGGGGAATAAAAATGGCCTTTAATAGAAACAAAATGTAGTCCAGTAATTAATATATTATTTAGTTATTTGTATTCATTAAAATCTAATAGCATACCTTTTTTTATAATGAAATCTGATTTTATTATTATTATTATTATTGTGGATGTCCAGACCAGCTTGCGTGCATCTCAACTAATCCCACGAGCCCTGAAGTTAATGACCATGTAAACCTCTGATAGCCATTATATTAGCAATCACATGATTCGAATCTGCGATCATAGGGAGAGCAAATCTCTTGATTCCAAACTCTTATCACTGTGATAGTTACTAGATAATTAATCTGATGCTATACTTAAAAAAAAGGAAGTTACGAATTCTATCATTCTTCGGTTTTTATATAAAAACAAAAATCCTTGAGGATTTACATCGCCTGGGATGGTATTATCCACCTCATCAACGTCTCTTAAAGAGAATGTTCAGTAAATAGGAGGATTCTATGAAAAAATAATTATAATTCCATTTATAAACATCTCTAAACATGGAAGTTAACCTTGACAGCAAAAAAAAAAAAAAAACCTAAAAAACAATTGTGTTTTTACTATTCACTACATCGAGTTTAGCAGATTAACTTAATTAACTTGATTTTTTTTCTTCTTTTCTAACTTGTATTTTTTTTTCATTATTTAACATTGAGTTAATTATAAACCAAACTTCATAATTTATTTAGATTTATTTTGTATGAGGTTATTTTGATCTCGTGATCCGAGTCACTATTACGTGGGTTAACCTTGACAGACTCAGGTTATTTTATTATGTTTTTTTTGGAAAAAAAAAGATCTTATCATCCAACAATGAGTTTATTAGAATTTAAATTTCTTAATTTATTTGAATTTTATTTTTATAGGTTACTTTAGTCTCATAATTCAGGTCATAAGTTTGACATATTAACCCAAGTTGATTGGGGGTTTTTTTTAATTTTCTTTACATGAGGTTATCCCGGTCTCGTAATCCAAGTTATGGTCTTGGTGGTTTAACTATGGTTATTTTTTTAATTTGTTTTTATTTATTTATTATGGGTTATTATGATCTCATGACCCGGGTCGTGGACCTGACATGTTAACTAGTGTCACTAGTGTCATTTATTCTGGTCTTTTTTTAATTGTTTTTTTAATTATATCATTTAATATTAGGTTGATTAAAAGTTTGGTTTCATGATTTGTTTTGATTGGCTTTATATGAGTTTATTATTTTTTCATGATCCCGACTGTGGATTTGATAAATTGATATAGATCGATACAATATGTTATTATCTTAATATTTTTAAAGTATTGATTTTTTATGAGTTAAAGTATGTTTTTATTTATAATTCAAGTTCTTTTTTGGCTATATTAGTCTACTTCAAAAAAAAAATTACATTAATTAATTTTTTTCTGCTAGAAAAACAAAACATTGTCAGCATTTGAATTTTTTATATTAAAAAAATGATTCACTTTACAAAACGCGTTTTCAAAAAAGCCAACGAGAGGAGGGAAATTAAATACTATAATACTTACGTAGAGAATATTGTCAAACGCAGTTATTCCGCCAAATGAGCGAAGCGAACGCACATCGCGGGTGACGCAATCATCATGCAAACTTTTGGCTAAAAAATCACGGCCCGACTTGCATACCACGCGCCACAAAACATGGCGCTGTTAGCTGTCTGTCAGTTGGAAAATTCAAGCAGTAAATGTGATCGGCGCGTGTAAGGATGGAGAGTGGGGATGATGCCAGGCGGCATCCACGTAGAAGCTGGGCTGTAAAGTAACAGTAACGGTAGAATTTAATTGCCTTCGTCACGTCACGTTTCCCCTCCAAACAACGAAAAAAAAAAAAGGTTAGAAATCAAAAGAATCAGGTGCTTCTGGTCTACCATCTTTTTGTGCTTACGGTCTCTGGTCTGCAATTTTTTTTTTTTCCCCTTTCCATTTTTTTTAAAGTTTACTGACGATATTTAATATTTTTTTCACGGGCATAAAAAATTTCACGAAATTCTCCCCTTTATCATCACACGTCATTACATTGCATTTTTTTAAGGGCATTAAAAGTAAGAGAAATGTGTTGGAGCACGGGATTAGCAGATACCGCTGAACTTTTCTCTGATCTATCTGCTCTGTTTCTCTTTCGCGTTTTAACCGTTTGTTTTTGTGTTAGAATGGCGTTTATATGTAAAAATGTATTAAATTAATTGTTTTTACTATTTTGATATGTTAATATTAAAAAAAATATTTTGATATATATTCAGGTAAAAATATTTTACAAAAATACTTTAAAATGAAATACTGGACGAACACTAAATATGTGTTTGTTCATGCTTTGATTGCGATGCACCACGTATACGAGTACTGTTGAGGTATTTGCCAAGGCAACAATGAATAGATTTTTTTCTCTCGCTTAATCATCTCAAATTTGAATAAAAAAACTAGGAGAGAAAATATTGGTTAACTAGTCCTTGTCCAGGCAGGAGTGGTCCATTGGATACATTAGAAAAGTTTTAGTTCAGTGCAAGGAAATCAATATAAGAACACATGCAGGATCTAACCTGGATGCATTAAAAATGATTAAAAATATATTCTTACAATATAATTAACACAGACTAATTTGTTTTGGAAAAAACATTATTTAATGTGACAAAAGTATAGTGATGGCTTTGCCCCTCCCATGAAAAACAACATTAAAACTGGATATGGCGGCAAAGCAATGTCTTTACAATATCTATTAGTCAGTATTAGATTGTCAATAGCTTCAATGGTCAGGTAGTTTGTTAATGGTGGTGCTTTCTTCTTCTTTTTTATTATATTTTTTTTATTTGTTTGAGATTCGTGTTTATTATTTAAAATTTTAGAATTATCATTTTATTTATTGAGATTTCAACCTTAATATTTATTTATTTTTATTTTTTATTGTTGGCTCTCTTGTGAAATTTAGATATATTGTCAATTTTATTCTTCAATTTCATATTGTAGCTGTATTTTTTCTAACTTGTTTTCATTTTTTTTAGATCATTATGTTGGATTGGATTTTATTTTTGATTTTATCATTCAATCAAATTTTTGTATTTGACATCTAATTTATTTATTTTTATTTAAATTTTGATCCTCGTTCTTTTAATTATTATTTCTATTTTATATCATTTTGTATAATTATTTTATTTTTTAATATCATTATTTAATATTTGATTGGCCTGGAACCATGCTTCGTGGTTTTTTCATATATAATGCTTATAGCCTAGTAATCTAAGTAATGAGTTTGAAAAGTTAACACGAGTAAAAAATCACTTTTTGTTTTTTAGACTTGTTTTCTTTTTTTATTCTCATCATTCGGCATTGTTTTTTAAAGAAAAAATAAGCTTCGTAATTTTCGTTATTTTTTTATCGAGTTGACCCATATTTGCTCAACAATTCTTACATGTCATTTTTAAAAAAATAAATTTTAATATTTTTTTTATTTCACTCTTAAAATTTTTTATTCTTTTTTAAAATTAAATTTCATCATTTTTTCATTTTGTTTTTTACTAGGTTATCCTATTGTCATCTATTGTTGGTTTGTCAAGAATTAGGTTTTAGGTTTTGTAATTTTTTTCCATGTATTTTTTATTGGGTTATCCTATCCTTATTACTCAGGTTATATGTCTTTATATTAATTCAAGTTGATTCGGGTTGAATTTTTTTTTTATTTTTTATTTAAATTTTTTCTTCAATATTTAATCGGTTATGAATTGAGGTATATTGTTTTTTTTTTCTTCTGAAATTTTTTTCCAAGTCATTATGATTAATTTTAATTTATCTAGTCTGTTTCTTATCGTTGTTTTTTTATCTAATTAAAATAAAATCAATTTATTCAATCCAATCGGGTTTATAATTTAAGTTGTTGATTTTTCTTTATTTAAAAAGTGCTTCCAATACTTAAACATCATTTTACATGCAAAAAAAAAATCCAAACCCAACGGTGTAAACCTGGTACCATTCCATGTTCCTTGACAATCTTGGTTTTTTAAGCGAGGTATGAGAGTGTGGTAGTGATTATTTTTTAAAGTGTTTTTTATTTAAAAATATATCAAAATAATATTTTTTTATTTTTTTTAAATTATTTTTAATACCAACATATTAAAATAAAAAATTTAAAACAATAATTTTTCATAAAATTCAGAATCTTTATTGCCAGAAAATACATTTGGACGGAGGTCCAGTTCTTGCAATCCAAAGCTTTAGCACGACAGGAAATTGAAAGAACAATTTCGTACCAAAAAACACACGCAAAGAAAGAATGTCCAGGTGCTGTCCTGCAACGCTAATTTGCAGTCTCGAATTGGAAGCCGAGTGCGGCGGCGCTGGGCACACTCTGCAAGCTAGTTTCAGTGGATACACTAGGGAGCCGTCATCCCTGTAGCCTGTACCTAAAGGGAAAAAGAAAAAGAAAAATAAAAATGTAGTCACGATAAAAAAGCTTGCCCGGATAAGCTTCTGTGGAATAAACTAAGTTATTTAGCCAGATAAGTATTTTCTTAAAAAGGGAAGAAAAACACCAATGGCATCGTGAATGTTGATTTCAATTGCAGATTAGGGGTCCCATGCCAAAGAGAGACTGGGAGAAGTAGTGGAGGATTTGTGGCCCAGACTGCCATCTTTAATTAAACAGCACTTTCTTTTTTTCTTATTTGTTTTTTCAAATCCCAAAATAGGTGCAAAAGATTGAGCACTACGCGGCCTCTTGCATGCACTAAAAATTAAGGTTGACCTTTTTTAAAATATAATTAATAAATCATTAAGCATGGCACAGTTACGGATAATGCGGCGCGATTGAAATTGCCTTTCAGTATGTTACATTTCATATAAAAAAAATATTAGATTAATATTTTTTTAATATATTAATGTTAAAACTAAAAAATATATAAATTTTTTTTTTCAATATATTTTAAAATATATTTTTTTAAAAAAATCCTGCACTAAGTATCAGACACACGAGAACTAATAAAAAAGTCCAATCTCAATCCGTCCATGGTTTTAGTAATTTTAATTTTAAAAACCCCAATGAGATTTGAATTATAAAATTAACCCTGATTTTTTTTCAATGGGATCAACGCCACTTATGGGTACACCCAGATGAACCGCCATATTAATATTGGTATATTTATAGGAAGTAATTTCTTTCCCAGGAATTCCAGTTATAGATGATAATACAAGTTGATGTTCTCGCAGACCAGGATAAGATTTCAAAGGTAGACCGTGAATTAGGGTAGTGCTGTTGTCGCTATTTAAATTACTATTTTATTCCAAATAAAATTGTAAGACGACTATTCTTTTAGTGAATATTCAATATACTATAAACATCATAAACCAAAGTATAATTCTTTTAGTGAAAATATACTTTAAATAAAATTAAAAAAAGATAAAGTGCAGCCAGTCATGTATATGATCACTATATTATCTTTTCATCCTTTTAAACCCAGATCGAGAACAAGAATGCGGCCATAGATTATCTCAGATTCGAACCATGTGGTTGTTTATATGATGACCACTAGAAACTTATAATTTACATGGTCATTAACTTCAGAACCCGTGAAATTAGTCGAGGCGCGTGCAAACTGACCCGGATACCCACATCAATAATAATAATAAAAAAATGCTGTCATGGAGACCGACCCAATTGCCTATCGTAAAGCCGAAATTGATAAGTGAGCAGGCTCTTGGATTTAAGTCTGAAGTATATTTTTTTCATCGTGAGATCATCAGTGTTTCATTTCTACCCCTTGACAGTTTAAAATTTCTTGATAGTACCTTTATATTTTTTTAAAAATATTTTCATGTTTTTATTTTATATCTCTCGAGTAGACGTGTTTGTTATTAGATCTTACATAAACAATTAAAAACCCATAATAAAATTAGAAATTACTATATATAAATGCAACAAAAACGACAAGAGTTAGTTTTATTATTTACATGAACAATGAAATTGATTGAGATATTTTTAAAATTATTTGTTTACAAGTTTTGTGTCATAATTCAGTGGTTACTATGTGGAGGTAACATGAGATCGCGGGTTCAAGACTTTATGTTGTTATAATTTTTTTCTCCATAAAAAAAATAAATGTATTTTTATTTTATTTTTTATCATTTAGTTACAAGTTTTGTGTCGTGGCTCAAGTGAGGTAGTGAGTTTATCTCCATTTGACATCATATTTTCTTCGAAACAAACACATATTTTTTCTTTAAAAAAAAAATGGTTGACCACGGTTCCACTCCCTATACAAAGAAAAAAATTATAGTCCCTGCGTGCGGTGCCCTTCCCTGTATACGGGCTCTTTTGTATTGGCCTTTTTATTGTTTGGAATTTTTTATATTTAATATGGGACTTTTATAAAAAATTTATCTTTTAATATTGATTTGATGGTAGATTAATTTCATATTTTTTATTATATAATAAAATAAAATAAAATAAATTTAATATAATGGAGTTCATGACCCGAGGCGTAGTTTTGGAGGATTAGCTAGATATTAATCAAAGAGTTGGGTTAGAATTTTTCAAGTTTGATATATTATACCAGGTTTTTTTATTTCATCATTTAGTGTGTAGTTTTCATTGAATTTTATCTTTTGGTATTGAGTTGATGGTGAAATTTTTTTTATATTATTTATCATGTAATAATACAAGAAAATTAATTCAACTTGATGGAGTTCATTACCTGGATTATGAGTTTGGTGGGTGTATAAAATATCAATGAAAGATTCGGGTCAAGATTTTAAAAGTTTGAACCAACACCAAAAAATTTCTAATAGTCTAGATATTAATTTTTTATAGTCTACAAATTTTAGATCCAACCCACAATAAAAATACAGGTGATAAGCTAGTTGAAAACTAAAAGAATAACATTGAGAAATTTTTAACTTTAAGGATAAAAAATGGATTAGAACATAATTTAGAAGAGCTAAATTGTTGATATAGATTTTTGAATTGTGTAGATATGATTTTTTTCTTGTTTGCACTCCAAAAAAAAAAAATTAACAATCAATTTGTATTTTAATATATTTAATGTTAATATTTTTTATTTTTAAAAAAAAAAATATCGAGAGATGTGGATATGAAATAATAAATCTTTACATAATTTATTTTAATGCTTTGAAATTTTTTTGATAGGTATGTGGAAATGATTTTCTTAACAAAAATTATTTCAACTCTTCATTTAAATATTTCTTAAAAAATATAAAATCAAGATGGAAAAAAAAAATATATATATTTTTTACTTCGGAAATTCCCCTGATTAATCCAAGGGTGGAGTTGAAGTTTATCCTGAAATAAGTATTCTAGCGAGGGAAGTGATGGCATGCACGAAAGAATGTGCCGAGGAGCCAACCAATAATAGCGATCCACGAGAATGATGTATAAAACCCACGTAGTCATCATGATTTCCTGCCGTTTTATCGTGATTTAAGTGCCGGACAGAGCGACAATCAATGGTGTATCGGACCGTATGTTCCCGAGGGGATGACAACATAATGACGGTGTCAATAATAATAAGCTCCGAGAGTGGCTCGGAAAATTTTATATTAGTATGAGAGTAATTATTGATAAAACGTTGAAAATATTTTTATTGTTTTTAATTAGATTGAATATGATTTTTTTTCCTTTTAATATATATGTTTTTCCTTAGATTTATGAAGTAATTATTAATGATTGATTTTGTAAAAATATAAAATCTCTTTCATTGATTAATTAATTGAAAGTTATATTGGTTGAGGTTGATGGGCTGATTTGATTATGAATCTCCTGATAATATATGTTGTAACCATGTCAAGTTAAAATTTATATTTATTCAGTTTTATGGCAATTAAAATAGATAATTATAATAAGAAAAAAAATTTAATTATGAAAAATTATACATTTTCTTAGTCAATTTTTATTTATTTATGTATTTTTTTAACAAAACATGTATTATTTTTATAAGAGGAATGAATTTTAAATGAAAAAAATAATAATTAAAATAAATACTTGTAAGCACTTCCATTGATTTTAATTAATGATAAAAAATGTATCTCTTGAATCAAAACTCTCTTTTCTTATTTATATATTATTTATCTTGATAAAATATTTTTCATCTAAAGTATTTTTTAAAGGATAAAAACATATCATGGTTTTAAAAAAATCAGTAAAACAAATTATAGCTTGATAATTTTTAAGCAAATGCATGAAAAATAAAATAATATTTAACTTGACAAGTTAAATAAATTATTTTTGATAGAATAAATCCTATATTCTTATCAAATATTCATAAGAAAATTAAAAAAAAAACATATTAGGTTCATATATAATTACTCATGAAGTAATTGTTGATATTACCATTGATAACTCTAGTTTCATTTAAAAAATAAACCATAGGAATATATTTAAAAATATATATTTTATTAATATTATTTCAAATAATTTTATTTTATAACAATAAAAAAATAATGAGCTATTTAAAAAAGGCCATGAGTGTCTAGGCTTGGAAGAACGAACTCGCACACTTGGCCTTGAAGAAAAAGGCCCGCGGCAATTTTTTTTAATAAGTTGCTCACTTAGTTTTTTTGGTTAAATTGAACGGACAACATGTACTTTGCTTGTGTGAATCATCTACTTAAATAAAATTATATCAATTTCTAGTGATTGAAAAATTAAGTTTCAAGTTTTTATATCCTAAAACCTATTTTTCAATATTTTCTAGTTTAAAAATACATAAAAAAGCATTATAAAAATGTAAACACCTTTTAATTAGTTTAAAATAAAAGATCAAACTGGACAAAAATAAAAAAAATTGGATTTCGATTTATCTTCTCTTTACAAGATTAAAAATCAAAACCCTATACATCGAGCTCTGTAAATTAATTGACATTAAAATTGTTTTTTTGACTTAAATATAGTCGATTATCAACTCACATTGATCAAAATGTTAAAGAAAAAAATTCAAGACAAAAACATCAAAATCTAAAATTACATAAACCATACATGAAAATCTCAGAGTATTCAATGACTAAAATGTATTTTTACTTAAAAACACATTTAATTAACAACAAAATCCCATTCTATTTTAATACACAGTACTGTAACGTGATGCAATAATGTAAACCAATATTAAACCAATGGGCTAAGTCTTACGGAATATTGCGTGGTTGTTCACTGTTCTAGCATGACCTCGCATTTATTTATAGGCTTATACGTATTTGTTTTATACGCAAGCTGATCCGAATACCATATTAAACTAAAAAAAAAAGAATAGCTTGCATGGTTTCTGTAATTATTCGATCTCAATCAGCGATATTTGTCCAGCGAGAGCTTTTATTAAGAAGAGGACGCTCAGTCTGTAACATTCAACACTCAAGTTGCTTCTATACAGCCATGATGAATTTATTGAAGATGTATGGACTAAACACCCCTTAAAAACGTATTTAGTGTATAGATAAGACTCGACATGACAATACCAGACCGAGTAAAATTAGAGGAGGCGAATTAAAAAAATACAGGGTAAAAGCTCAATTTTAATTATTCTACTACACGAGTGAACAAAACATCAATGTCAATAAAAAAAAAATTACTTTACCATATCAACTTCACATGCAAAACCCCGCCTGAAATTGAATTTTAATTATTTTTTACATGATGGCTTGCTACGACTGTTTGTGTTTGTGTTTTTTTGTTTAAAAAATGATTTAATTTTTTTTTGTTTTAATTTTTTTTTATAATTTTAGATTGTTTTGATGAGTTGATATCAAAAATAAATTTTAAAAATAAAAATACATTATTTTAATATATTTTTAAATAAAAAAATGTATATATATATAAAAGGAACACTTACACGTCTGGGTATAGTTTGCTTTAGGGTCTTATAAACTATATATATGGATATGGTGATTCGAAATTGAAGTTAATCCAGTCTTTCGAAATAAAAATGAATTGTTTAATTGGACAGCTTCGGTGTCCATTCATAAAAGCAAAAGGTTAAAGTGGCCTAGGCCCCCCAGCAGAGAAAGGATCAAATCTCTAGTGATGATCCCTGATACTGAAGAGA
Organism: Populus trichocarpa; assembly: GCF_000002775.5. NCBI lineage: Eukaryota > Viridiplantae > Streptophyta > Magnoliopsida > Malpighiales > Salicaceae > Populus > Populus trichocarpa. Next base: position 13,783,787 of record NC_037294.2, on the reverse strand, counting down.
TGGTGCTGCGAGAGCAAGAAAGGGAGCATGCCACTTAGGAAACAGGTAATCAAAACTCACGGGAGCTTGGGACCACTATAGGAGACAGCTAATTGAGCCATAGACAGAGCAGCCATTTTTTCTCTTCGGACTGCGAGATGTCGTCAAAGTTGAAAAACAATTACCTCGATTCTAGCTACTTTACCACACTCCCTTGCGCCTTGCTTTCCAGTAAGCTGTGCCAGCCAATCCTCCTTTTCGCTAATTTGGTCTGTTGACGGCATGTTCCAGTTTCGGATGCCGAAGACCCAAACTTTCCCAGCAACATTAGATGCCGGACGGACCCTAGGAGAGGAAATCAATCTGGGAATTTATTTATACCTGAAAAAAGGGTAAATAATTTAATGAAGGAGGTCCAAGCAGTTTGCTCTTGAGTGTACTGGGCTGGATCGTGGTTAATAAAAATCCACCGTGTGAAGTTACCCGATCCAAGCCCACCCCAAGCTATTTGCATGAAGGGACTCTCGGGTTATTTTAGGCAGTTGCACAGGGCTAGACCATGAAGGTCCATTCGTGCATCATGGACTATTGGTTGTCACACGCTTGGACTCATGGATTCTCTTGAGATTATATCACATATCATTTAACCTTTATATTTATGATCATGATAATAAATGTGCTGCAGAATATGCAGAAACATTTACAGAGAGGGAAAAAAAAAAAACAAGAAGAGGAAAAGAAAATGCCTCTCGAATTATAGCTTATATTATAAGTCATGAAACAATAGATTGCTGTGTCAGATTCTACGAAATAAAATATTTCAAAAATTGTAAATGGGTCTCTCTCTTTCTTCTACTGGGACGCGAGACAATCGGACCACAACAGTGGATGCTTCGCTTCCATCACGTGACCAGTTCCATTTCAATTTGAAGCATTGATTAGACAACTGTACTTATCCATGCACAATACGCTTATTAGGTATTTGATGCGTTGAAATATTTGGTTAATATTTTTATAAATATAAAAATTTTTTAACCAAATAAAATAAATAAAATAGATATCACAAATATAATAGGTCCGAAAAATTTAAACTTTATTGATTAACAAATTTAAGGTAACTCGAGTCTGATAAACATGTCAGACTCACAAAGCTTATAAATAATTAAAGACATTTGAATTTAATTATTATCAAGTTTTAAGACTATATATTTTGACTTCAAACGATTCCCTGAAATAAAAACATTGAAAACATGATAAACTGTCATACTCATTCATATATATATATATATATATATATATATATATATATATATATATATAAAAGATATCGTAAGAGATCTACCATACTTATTGTCTCATTAATATATATAATCGAAAAATTTCAGGGTATAAATACCTTCTAAATCATTAAAGTGATGCTGATCATAAACTCTAATATATTTAAGAGCAATAACTCCCTTAAAACTCAATTACAAATATTTGTATTATTTGAATTTAATTTTTTAAAAGATATTTATTGATTTTTTCATATATATTAACTTTAATACTGGAAAGCCTTAAGGTCATTGAGACTGTTTTTGCAAGTAATAAAAATATAAATTTTTATTTTAAACATGAAATTCTTGAAACTAAAATATAAAATTTAAGTAACCAAATATATTAATTAGCCAGTATATAAAACATTAAATAATATATTATTTATATATATTGTATTTTGAAATATCATCATTATTAAAACTAAAAATAAAAGAACAGTAGAGCCAGTAGGAGGGCGTGAAAATGATTCGCCGTAAAGAGGGGAAGATCTCATAATTATTGCTATTTTCTCTAACATTGCCAGCCGCTTTACCAGTACAGTTAACAGATTAAAGTTTGGTAGATTCGAAGAATCTCACTTTATATTTAAAAATAAAAAATACTTGTATTAAACTCCCATGATAAATGTTCCAGAGACACTCTCTATCGTGCAACTCGGTGCTATAATATTCAAAGTGGAGTAGAAATTTAAATGCGGTTTCCATGCGATACCTTGAGATAAATAAGAATAAGTTCCAGCAATGTTTAATGTGATTTATGAGTCATCAATTATTTTCTAATTTTCTTTTTTTTTTAAAAAAAAAATATCAAAATAATATATATTTATTTTTAAAAAATTATTTTTGATATTAGTATATTAAAATAAAAATATTTTTGAAATATAAAAAAAACTATAAAATCAAATGATTTAATTGATGGAATAAAAAGAAAAAGGAGCCAAGTTGCTATATCGGTTGGAAAAAAAGTTTAGTTATGAAAGATGAAGGGCTGGTGGAGGCCACCTTTATATTATTATTATTATTATTATTATTTTCTCTCACTAAGATATTGAAACTAGACAACGAAGAAAGTATTCTTAAGGTACGATCCCATTCGGTCTCGATTTCTCGGATGAGATGATGACGATGTGATACAAAGGTGTTTTACGTGGTAATGGTTCGAAGCAACCATCGTTCATTCTTTGATAAAGCGACCGTTTCGAATTCGAAGACTAATTTCTGGCAATAGTAGAAACGGGATAAGAATAATAATTAAAATGAGAATACATAATTCGAGCAAAAATGTCGTGCTGTACAGGTTTGAAGGCGTTCTTTCAACTCTTACAAGTAATGATGTATATATACAATTAATTAATTATTTTGCCAATAAAATAGATTATCATAATTAAAATACAAGAAAACTTTGTGATGAAAAATGAAAAAAGAGACATAAAATTCAACACCTTTATTAATTGTTTGATTAGTAATTGATATTTTTTGAATTTAACACCGATGTATTCTCTCAATTCATTGAAACTTTTGTAAATTAAAAGGATCATTTTATCATCGTTGCGATCAGTGTCAACGCAGAGATTTTTGAAGCAGTCAAAATTCAAGCCTTGGTCATAATCAATGGTGTCAAGAATCTTTATTCTTTAAGCATCGTCATAATCCCCAAGCTTTTGGTGGGCTCTGTGACAGGCCCCATGTGTCACTGAACCACTACCCAAAAAAATACTAGAGCCTGATCTCGAGGCCCGGAAAATTAAGACCAGAGAGCAGAGCCTTTGTGCCCGCACTTCTTTTCCGGTAAAGGGTGCTTGGGAGAGGTGTTAAATGGAGTTTTCAAAAAATATTTATATTTATATTTATTTTTTTAATTTTTTTTATGTATTGATATTAAAAATAAATATTAAAAAATAAAAAAAATTATTTCAATATATTTTTAAATAAAAAACAGTTTGAGAAAAAAAAAAGTGTTTCTCCTTCATCCAATCTTTTTTTTTTTTATCATATCTGTTTCTCATGTTTGACCCACGGAAGTAGAGATCAGAGCTACACAGTACACACTGGGTTTCACAAAACGTGATGGGCAGGTGAAATCTAACTTCTCTGTTCATAGTTTTGGGCCTTTAGGCATAGATTCATAACTATAAGAGCTGCAAGGAGGAATTCACTTTCAAAGTCCATGATTTAACTGGGTATGGACATAATTTTGGAGGCTTACATAGATCCTGTAAGAACATACATACATACATATGTTTTTTTGGTCAGCCTACGTGCTTTACATGAAACGATTGTTTCTTTCTTCTTCGTTCTTTCATATATATATATATTTGATTTATAATAATAATAATAATAATGGTGTGCCAATAAACTTGACCTAACATAAAAAAGGCTAACCGGCTGCGAGACTAGGCGCACTACTTGTCATTTAAAAAAAAAAAAATAGAACGACTGGTATGTTGTTTGTCCTAGGTTATTTTTAAAACAACATATAGACGACCTACATAAATTATAACCATTTAAGATGATTGGATGGTCGAGTGTTGACTTTTTTAACTTGAAAAAACCAATCTACAACTCAAAATATAAGAAGTACAATGTAAATCTCAATAAACTCATTTTAAAATTTTAAATTATCATTTAATATATTAAAAAAACATAAAAATAACTCGAATATTTTTTTCTCACAAGTACCTGTCTACTTTTTTCTAGCAAGAAAAATGATAAAAAAAAACACCTTAATTTTTTTTATTATCAATTGGAATTCATTTACACTAATATTAACTTTTTCATTATCAAGACGTGGCAAAATAACTATTTTATTTCTCATTTCTTTATATATATATATATATATATATATATATTTATTTTCTCTTTTATTTAAAAAACTTAGAAACTACAATGTAAAATAAAATAAAGTTTTTGATAAGAACAAAATCTATAAAACTAAAAGGACAAAAAAATGAGCTAAAGTTGAATATTTGGACTAGATTGTTTTTTTCCCCCCCTGCAAATATGGGTAATGCCCCGTTGTTTTTGCTTAGTTTTGAGTTTGGTTATCTTTCTTTTAACTGTGTTTTATTTTACCAATTTCAATAAAATCTCATTAAATTGGTTTGCAATAAAATTAGAAACTCTGGTCAAACACTTTGAACTGTCAGCATGTAAATACAGAAAAATATCAACGCATAAAAAAAAGGATAAAATTAAAGAAATTAAAGTTGAGTGATGAAAAAGAAATCAACTATCACGTGAAACCGTGGGGAAGTGAACAACCTTTTAGTTTTATTGTAGTTTTGAAAATAAAATAAAATTCAATACCCTATACAATCCGAATCAAATAAATAATGGCCAATGATTTAAGAGTCGGAGGGATTTTAAAAAAATAATACTTCTCAACGTGCAATATTCAAGACATATTTTAGAAAAATCCTTCTTGTATATACATGTGACTTTCAAAATCTCATCGAGGAATATTAAAAAAAAGGAAAGAAGGAAGGGCATTGAAGAGTTGTTTCTTTCCAATTGCCTCTAGCGAGTATGAAAACGTCGTCGTCGCTGGAAGTCATGGCAGTTGCCGTTTCGCTGTTGTAACTTCTGACTCCCCATCCGCTGGGCCCACACGTTCACACCAAACTCCAACCGGCCTAACCAAACGATGGATAATCGAACTTTTTATTGGTGACCATTGCCAAGCAAGAACAAAAGTCGATACTAGTTCAAAAGTAAAACGAAGACGCCTCCAATAAAACACAAGGCCTCTAACTAATCGGGTTTATCTCTAGAAAATCTTAACCGCCAGCGCAGCGGGCAAAGATATCGATTTCAAAGTGCCCTCAATCTTCTCTTTCCTTTTCTCGCAGTAACCGTCAAAACTAAAGCCGCTCTCTTGCCGGCGACGTCCCATACAAAAGTGCAAGCACTGTCTTTTTCCCTTCCAAACAGGTCTGTACGAATGCTGTATAATAACAGTATATGGTTCGTATTCACCTTTTTTGGCCGTGTAATGCGTGCTAAATCATTGCCTTGTTTTACTACCCACACTTCTTTTCTTTTTTGTTTTATCTTCCTATTAAAGATAAAGAGATTCCATTTTTTTCCACCTTTCTTGTCACTGACTGATACTCTTTGCCACCATTTTCTCGTTCTCCGTTTTCCTTATATCTAGCTCTCATTCCAAATCAACTAACGTTCTTTCCCTTTGTTGGGTGCTTTATTTTCTTGCGTAGAAAAGAATTTCATTGCTGAGTTTGTGCATCGATGGCGTGGAGGAACATGATGTCATATTTTTCTCTCCCGGATTTCCGTGGTATCTTTCAGGTTTGTTGGACATTGTGTGTGTGTATTTGTGTTTGTGTGGTTTTCTACTTTTTCATGTTCAGGTTATAATCAATGTCATCATCACAGGACTAATTTAATTTTGGAGGCAAATTTGTTAAGATAAATATTCATTAATGTTTAATTATGTTTGAAAAGATATTTGATATTTTGGCTTGTGAAGTTATGATGAAAGGTTATTTTCCTTCTGGGGGATTATATGTTGCTGTGGTTATGGATAATGGACAAAAGTGGTCCATGAACCATGAATTTATGTGGATTGGTCGAGGAACAGGTCTTAAAACTAGATTTTATGGACTCTGAGTCCTGGGTTTTCTCTTTCACCATAATTCTCTGTCCGTAAAGATGTGCTTCAATGCTTCAATTGTTTGCTAGTTTTAATCAACAGTTTCAAACAAGACTCGATGTCTTACTAGACAAAGATAAATTTATAGTTGTATACGCGTAGAGTACTGAGTTGTTTAAGTACGAATTTGAATGAGAAATTAGATTTTGTTACTTCACCTTGCCGGTCCGAGCGGATTTTTTTTTTCTTTTGTAATTTTCTTACCCTCAATAACAGGGCAGAGTGAGGCAGGCGGGGATGGGTACACACACTATCAAATCTCATGGAGCCAAACTTGCGAGGGATCACATGCACGATTGGCTTATTTTACTGCTACTTGTGGTGATTGAGGTCATTCTCTACGTAATCCATCCATTTTATCGGTTCGTGGGAAAGGATATGATGACAGACCTGAAATATCCCTTGAAAGAGAACACAGTACCTGTATGGACCGTGCCTGTAAGTTTTCTTCAGCATTAACTTATCAAGTTGTTTGTTATTTGGAAGGGGTTTAAGTTTTCAGAAAGGTGTGCATCGATTGAACATCCCAAGCCAAATTTAGATTGCATAGTTTCTCAATATTTCTGATTGTGTGTTGCGGACAATGAGTATATAATTCATCGGGGTCTTTACCGTTTTGATATTCAGTTGTATGCAGTTTTGTTGCCCGTTGCTGTTTTCCTTTTAGTTTATATTAGAAGAAAAGACGTCTATGATCTGCATCACAGCATCTTAGGTAATTCCATTTGCACTATGCTTTTTGTGTTTGACCTGTACTTTTTTGTTTCTTCCATGTTTGTCATGTTGTATGTTAAATATTAATGAATATTCTCTACGCAATCAAGATCAGGCCTCTTATTTTCTGTGCTGATTACTGCTGTCATCACGGATGCAATAAAAAATGCTGTTGGCAGGCCTCGACCAGACTTCTTTTGGCGTTGCTTTCCTGACGGGAAGGATGTATGTCTCTGTTTTCCCTTCCTTGAACTCTTCGATGCATTTTTTTAACATACAAGTTTTTGGTCGTTGTAATAATTATGTCTAATTATCTTTTTCATAAGAGCTGTACATCCTAACAATTTTCTCTCCCTTTTTTTTTAAAGCAATACCTTGACAGCAGTTGAGCTGGTTTTGACCATTTCAATAAGCCGGCCTTAATTTTTTCTTGAATATTTCTTTTTCCTCGAACTTGATATGTCCCCAGCTAGTGGCTGCATTCTGATATAGACCTTAATATTAATTATCTGTGTCGTGTTTACTTGGCACTGTTTACTATTTTCAATCCTTATAACTTCTTTATTTATTTATTTTGCGTTGTTCAGCTCTATGATAGGTGGGGAAATGTAATATGTCATGGTAAAGGAAGTGACGTTAAGGAAGGACATAAAAGTTTCCCAAGTGGTCATACTTCATGTAAGCTACAGTTCCATCTACATCCTGCAATGCTTATCCGTCTTGTTTTGGCTAATTTGTGCTGTGATCTGTACATCAACCATGAGACGATAATATGATATATAAGTTCAAAATTGTATTTCGATCAACATGACCAATTAACTTTCATGATGCTATTATTTGACCACTTTCCATTTAGCATTTCCTATGTCTGGGGTAATTTTCAAAGACAAACAATTAACTCAACTGTGCAAAATACGAGAAATTAAGTACTTTCAAGTTCTCGCTGAATAAGGCGTAGGTTACATTTCAGGCACAGAATACTTGTTTTTTCATAGCAGCATTCCAAGTAGTAAGTGTTTCGAAGGAGATATTTGAATGTCATGTCAGGACTCATTAATTCGACTGATAAAAATTAGTACTGCAACGCAGGGTCCTTTGCTGGATTAGGTTTTCTCTCACTCTACTTATCTGGAAAAATCAAGGCATTTGATCGGAAAGGGCATGTGGCAAAACTATGCATTGTTTTTCTTCCTCTACTTGCTGCGTCTCTTGTCGCCATCTCTCGAATTGATGATTACTGGCATCATTGGCAAGATGTGTTCGCTGGAGGCCTTCTAGGTCTGTTTTTCTGCTATCAATGACTGGTAGAGAAAGGTAGATAAATATGCATTTCAAAATTTAACTTGATTAGCTTTTATATGGTAGCAGGGCTGGTTGTGGCAACATTCTGCTATGCACAGTTTTTCCCACCCCCTTACACCGATGAAGGTAAGATTTCTATTGCCTTTATTTCCCTAACTCGTTTACTCTTGCGCTTCATGTTTTCTAGGCTTCTGGATAAGATGTTTCATAAAAAGACCAGTAGTATCTTTCACTTAAACATCTTGTCGCGCGCGCAGTACATCTTGAGCCATTGTTAATTATTTCATTAGACATTAGAAGTTCATCCTATCTCAAGCAGTGCTGGATCTTCCTGTTAATGGATTTTTCATGACAAGATCTATCAGAATAAGAGCGACTCTCTGTTTGCACTTTTGTTTCTTTGATGAATTGTTCTAAGCCGTCCCTGTACTTTCTTGACTTCAGGATGGGGACCTTATGCATATTTCCAGGCTTTGGAGGAGTCACGTTCCAATACAAATGCAGGGCAGTCTATGAATGCACTTGATTTGCAGCCCGTGAATGCCCATGTCGTGAGTCAACAAGGCAGGCAAAACGGAGATGACTTTGCCTCCTTGGAGGAATTGGAATCCGGAAGGATGTGAATGTACAGCTTCTGATCTACTTCTGTCCATATTTTGTGTGAGTTGTTTTATTATTATTTTTCTCTTTTTCGGTAAATAGAATGTAGAATGATGATTTACAATTTATTATTGTAGTTAAATGAATGGTAGTGATTTGTTAATAATACCTTCAACGCCATGGATGATCTAAAGATGAAAAGTTTATGAACAAATTTTTTTTTAATATAATTTACGGTTAAATAGTGTCTAAAGTTTTTTGAAATAGTGTCTGTATAGACTAAACTCTTTCTCTCAGGTGAATCTTCTTTGATATTGATCTAAAATTCCAGTCTTAAAATATCAAGTAATGAAGCAAATTTAATCAACCACGAGATCAATTCCTTGAGATTAACCAACTTAACAGGTCCATCCCATCAACGGTAATCAAGTTGACGATATTAGCCAGATATTCTAACAACCCTAAGGGATGATATACATGTTATTTTAGCCCGAGTTTAATCAGCTGTTGGCTTCTGTTTGTAATTCATTTTTACATATAATTGAATCGACGTTCCAATCAGTTATGGGTTTTTAGGATAATTCTCCCCCGTATGCAACCCGATTACAATTCTACGATTGAAGCAGCCACAACTGACAGGTGTCATGGTGATAGATATTATTTTTTAAAATATTTTTAATATTAAAATAATTTAAAAACATAAGAAAACTGATTATGTTTTAAAAAATAATGCAAAACTCTGGTTGAACAGGACAAAACACCCCTTTAGTTTTTTTCTTTACCTTCTCGTCGGACACAAAGAGTTTTTTTTTTTGAGTTTAACGTGGGTGTTCGGACCAGCTTGCGTGCACTTCGACTAATCTCACAGGCCCTGAAGTTAACGACCATGTAAGCCTCCAGTGGCCATCATATGAGCAACCACAGGGCTCGAACCTGAGACCACAGAGGGAGCAAACCTCTTGATCCCAAGCTTTTACCACTGAGCCACCACCTAGATGGTTAAAAAACAGCTTATTATTATTATTATTATTATTATTATTATTATTATTATTACCTTCGGTTATATATTTTATTGGTCATTAACCTCGGAATGGAAGGGAGAAAGCTTCTTTTTTTCTTTAAGTACGTAGGATGAGAAAGTAGTGCCTTGCAAGTATCGTATTTGAGGAACAGATCTTCGTACTCAAATTGATTTTTAAAAGGCAAAGACTCTTAACTGCACTACATGTTATCTTCATGTCACCGTAAAGAAACATCGAGCGTGATTCAACGCCATGGAGGTGGCGTAATTCAACGCCATGGAGTTGTTATCTGGTGGAGTATAGGCATAAAATCATCATGTGTTACGTGTCATGTTGAATTTCAATTATATCAGCTTTTTTATTCAGTTCAATACTTCCACTTTCACCTTTAAGACACGTCGACTCTTCTATGACGGGGCTTCTTTGATTCGACATCATTCTTGACTTATTGGTGATCAATAGGAAGACGATACGTGGTATAAAAATAATTATCTAAATACAAAATAGAAAAAAAATTAATTAGGGATATTTTTAATAAAATTGGGGGGAAATAAAAGGAATTGAAAAAATAAATATTAAAAAGTGTTGAGATTTTCCCCTTAAACAAAATTGAAAGAAAAAGGAAAAAAAAATCCTTTCGATGTTTAAAATATATTTTACAAATATTTTAATGTTGAGATTTGCCTGCCACATGTCATCATCCTATGAGTTAATGTTAAATCTCTTAACGGAATGGAATCGAACCATCGGAGCTCCATCAGAAAAGGGTCAATATGTCAGAAAAGTTGAAGCAAACTAGGTTAAAAACTCAAAATAACTGAAATTCAAGAGTAGAGAGATCGCAGGATGGTTTTCCTTGCCTTGAAGTATATGTGTGTGCATGCATGCATGCATGTATGTATGTATATGCAGTTGATCAACTGTTCTCAAGTCACCTTTGTTTATAAACACTTATTTTTTTTAACCGTCGATGCCATGCGGCCGCCCCGTCTTTTTCTTGGCGGCAGTGAATCTCGAGAGTAAAAGAGGATAGGGTCTTTTATGTCATGGACAAGCAAAGAATACAAGGATAATTGACAAATTATCAGAGCAGGATCTTAATTGAGCTTTGAATAAAGCTCAATTAAGCTTTATAATTCTATTTAATTTATTTTTGACAAAGTTATCTCAATTTTATTATCAAGTTGTAGATTTGATTTGCCAGCTCAGATAAACTCAAGTTATTTTTTTTTTAATTTTATCGTTTGATATTTCATTTTTTTTTTCATTTTGCTTTCCATGTAATGATTATGTTCTTATTATTTTTTTGCTCATCTTAATAAATAAGATCATTTAAATATTTTAAAAATATTGAAAAAAATATATTTTTATGATATTAATAGACATTTCTTTTGCATTAAATCACGATTAATTGTTTTTATCTTTACTTGTTTTTATTATTATTTTTAATTATATTATCAGATTAATTGAGTTTATTAAACTCGGTTGAATTAATTACTTGAATTTTATATTTTTATTAATTTTTTAAAAACTCAGGCATTGCCTTAATATCTTTTTCACGTTAGAATAAAAATAGCGGGTCACCTATCTACTAACTTACTAAATACAAAATACAGGTCCCCTCAGCTTTAAGCTAGATGAAATAAAATATATAGAGAAACCCATTCTCAAAAACCAAGTAAGAAAACCCGTAAAAAGAAACCATAATTGTACGCCAATGTCAATGTCAAAATTGTTTTTTTTGTTTATTTAGTTAAAATTAATTTTATTTTATCAGGCTTTATTTTTTCAACCGAGCTTAATCCTCCGTCGTGGGACTCTGCATGGTACCCCGTACGAGCATTTAACAAAAAAAATAAAAAATAAAAAATAAAAAAATCAACCGACATTTGAAAATACACTCAATCGTCACACTCTAAATAGTGGGAACACTTATTTGAAATCCACACATTAACAAACATGTTACAGTCTATAACCTTATCTTGTCTTGGATTTGATGGATCCAATACAACTTTGAAATTGTTGGAAAACGCAACGGTGGATTATGATTTTAAGGCAAGAAATCCACAAACAAAGCATGCTTTTGAAGCATAATTATCTATTGCAGCTAACGTAAGAAGAAAAAGGCAGCTGGGAAGAAAACTTTAATTGCTGATTTCAGGATTTTTTTTTGTTCAGTCCTTTTCTCCCCTCCTTTTTGTTGCAATTTGTATCAGGGGAAAGTGGCCAAGTCATTTGTTGTACGGGAAGGCACCCAGCAGACTCGATTAATGCACAATGTGTGAGCATCCCCCACATTTGTCACCCACTTAGAGGACCGAAAGTTCGAAATCGATTTGATGATTTAGCCTGCCTGAGGAGTGGGTGCAATGGAAGAGACCTGGACCGCGTGAGCCCGTGGAATTGATTCTCAATTCTTTAATCTCCTGGCAAATCACGAGAAAAAAGTTATTTAAAATAGATTTCACTTACATAATCTTTATTGAAAATCAGAAATAAATTTAACTTTCCTTTGAGGTCCCTGTGCTCTGTCCAAATAAATAGAACGAAGTAATTCTTTCTCTGTGTAAAGTCGTAAATTTACCACGAGCCCGTTTATTTTTTTATATTTTAAGAGTATTTTTTTTAAATTAAAATTATTTTATTTTTTTCTCCACTTGAAATTTTTTTTTGTGTTTTTATTTCATAACAAAAAAAAAACACTTAAAAAAAAAAACTATCTAATTTTTAAACCAAGCAGCCAAGCAAGGGCGTTTTTAGAGGTAGAAAAGGAAAAGAAGGGTGAGTAACTATAATTCTTGATAGTTCATCAGAAAAATTGATGTGAGTTGGTGAAAGTTTCTAAATAAGGAAAAAAGGGACAGGTGAGATAAGAAGAGCAGCAAAAGTTCAGTTGCCAGTAAAATAAAAATTTTACTACAAAAGTATGCCCTCCAGCTCACTAATTGATTGTATCAATTTAACTAAGGTTATTTTATCCATGCCCGAAATTTTAATTAATTCTCATTTTTTAAATGCATGGATGATCGATGAATGAAATTAACTAATTTGGATGAAAAATGGATGGAAGGTAGTTCTCTCTCCGTCCCCACAAAAAAATCTTTTTTATATAGACGTCCCCAAATTCATGTCTGGTTAAAAAACTGAGTACTAAGATTTATTACTTTACTTTTTTAAAAAATAAATTGAATTCACTTGTTTTTTATCTATATATATATATTAAAAATATAGTAAATAAATTTGATATACTATTTAAAATATTTTCCTAGTAGGTGTGGAAAGTTCAATATAATTCTCTTCACGAGGTGCGAGAAATATTAAAAATATTAGATAAATTAAATAGTAAATCTACTAGTGCAATCCATTAATGAAGGACAGCATCGGGGAGGTGTTTTTGTAATTAACTAAAAAAAGAAAGAAAGCGAAGTTAGTAACCTGACGGCAGAAATTGTACCAGCTTCATTAATTTGAACGGATACACTCCGGTGGTGGTCCCTAGTATATATATAAAAAAAATCCAAAATTATGACGGGGAATGCGGCTAAATAAGGGAAACGAGAGGATTTTAGGTGAACAGAAACTTTCCCTGTCCATTCCATTCGCACCACTCCACTGCACTGCCGACCGCTGTCTCTGCCCCCTATATATATATTTGTCTCTTTCAAAATTACCCTTTCGTTTCTTTTCTTTTCTTTTTATATGAATTATTATTATAATCAAGCAAGTAGAAGTTAAGACTGCAGCACAAATAAAGTAAAGATTAGATGACAGCGGATACGCGCATTTTCTTTTTCTTTAAAAAGCTCGCCCTTTCTTTCTTCATCTCTCTCTCTTCAACATTCAAAAATTCCGATTCTCTCTCAGGTCAGTTCCATCTTCTAATTAATTTGAATCTGCAACAGCTTTCTTTTATCTCTCTCTCTATTCTCGTTTGCATTTTCCGTTCAACTCAGTAGTGAAGTTGATGCTTGTAATTCCTGTCTCCGTGTTGTTTTCAGCTCTTTGGTTCCTGAGAAACCGAAGGAAAGGTAAGGACAGGACAGGAAAGGAAAGGATATTGTGTTTTGTAGCGTCTGTTTGCTAATAAATAATCGAAGAAAAGGCTAAAGGCTTGACTTGATGACTGTTAGGCTTATTATTATGGACTCTCTCTTTTTTTTTCTTGTATCTTCTTTTATTTTGGAATAAAACTGTTATTTTTCTTTACTTAGCAAACAATCAAACGCAGCGTTTGAGTCAAAAACCTGCTTGAAGAAACACTAGATCGCTTGCTTCGGGTAAATTTGAGCTTAGCCTAAAAATTGCGTGTTAATTTAGCAACTTATGTAAATTTTGAAGGCATTTAGGTCATAACAGAGACAATCCATGATTTGGAGCGGAATTAGCTATGCCTGCTTACAGATTTGTACTTGTTTCAGAGATGTGTTGAGGCCTTTGTGCTGTGGCAATGTAGCTTGAGATTGCTTTACTGCCATGACACTAATAAAAACAATGTTAGGATGAAACTATTCTGTTTCATTTTAGGCCTTCAGATCACTTCGTTTTCTTATGGCATTCATATCTTTAGAAGATTGTGGCACTGTACGGGATGCAGCTCTAGTGACTAATGCTGTTGATTACCATACTATGATTAGTGATCTCTTTCATTAACTGTGTTAATAATTTGTCTCTTACAAAGATAAAATATTTTCCCATTTATTTCCCCTAGTAATGCTTACCATTTTTTCTGTAGTTTGATTTCTCTAGTGGTCTTGGTTCTTGTATCCGGATCAATAGTTGAAAATGCCGGATATCCAGTTGGGTGCTCACACTGTAAAATCCCATGGAATCCAAATTGCGAGGACACATATGCATGACTGGTTAATTCTATTGCTTCTCGTGGTTATTGAGGTCGTTTTGAACGTTATAGAACCATTTCACCGCTTTGTTGGAAAGGATATGCTGACAGACCTGTCATACCCACTGCAGGACAATACTGTTCCTATTTGGGCTGTTCCAGTATGTTTCAGCTTTAACAAATATATTTTACAAAAGAGAAATTATTTTTCGATATTCAGTTATATGACAATTTTGTTAAAGATTGCTCTCCCTCTCATAACAGATTGTTGCAATATTGCTGCCCATGGCTATCATTCTCGTGTATTATTTCATAAGAAGGAATGTCTACGATATGCACCATGCCATTCTGGGTATCTCTTGTTCTCTCTTTGAGTTTTTTCTTTTTGAAAATCTTGCATCTGTTGTTTCTATATTACTATTCTGATTGCCAACACCAGATGGATTAATGAATATCCAGGCCTTCTGTTTTCTGTGCTTATCACTGGAGTTATAACTGATGCAATTAAAGATGCTGTTGGTCGACCTCGTCCAGACTTCTTTTGGCGATGTTTCCCTGATGGAAAAGGGGTATGCTGTCCCATTAATTAACTTGATATTTTTCTTAATATTTTGTTGGTCCAAAGTTTCTGCAAGCAAGTTCTTGCTTTTGTTTGTATTTGTACTCAGTCAACATGCATGTGTTGCATGTCCAGGTGTTTCACCCTGTCACAAGCGATGTTATGTGTACTGGAGTGAAGAGTGTCATCAAGGAAGGTCATAAAAGCTTCCCAAGTGGACATACTTCTTGTAAGTAGGTCCAATACTTTGAGGGCTATGATTTTCAAATTATGGAATCTACCACCTATCCTTTTTGTTCCAAGTCATATGCTCTTGAGAATGGTGTTTTCCTATGATCTCTTTGCTTCCAACTGCGAACACTTCGTGGTGCTGTCTATTCTATTTCTACCGCAACATTTAAACTCCCATGCCTGAGATGTACTGTATAGATTCAAGTGTTGCTTGCGTTTAAATTCCCTATAGGTTAAGGTTCCGTTTAATTTGCTAGCATACAATGATGAATTGATGAATGCACAATAAAGTGTGGAGATTGATATTTAGCCTGCATTCTGTTGTTTGCTAGAAAACTGAGTGAATTTCTACTAAAAACATTTGCTGTCAAAATGAATTATTATTCCGATGTTTGGCTCTGTTCTACAAAATAAGCAGGAAAATGTTTTAGCATTCATCTATTCAAGTTCTTCAACATATTCCTTATTACTGTGTTATCATTTTTTTGGTGGTAGTAATGGTCTGTTCATGTTATGCTGCCAAGTGTTACGCTTGCTTTTACTTCCTCAGGGCTGAAGTACCAATATGTAAGCTTGGGACATGTAAACCACCACCCTTTAAGCTCTGAAAATTATCTTATTTAGTATAACATAGTTATGAAGCAATGTTCTCTGCATTTCATCAAATGAAATTGTTTGGAGACAAAAATACATATTCTTTTGCCTACCATTTTGGGCTGTTTGGAACACAAGTGAAGAATTCCTTATTTGCATGAATTCAGTCCATCAAATGTGTTCCATTATGAATAATTAGGTGCCAACATCTGCTTTTTGGATTATGGGTACATTTATTTTGTGTGTTTGTGCGTACATGCATCTTTATGTTTGGAAGCTACTTGCAAAAATTCTACCGTTTTAAGATAGCAACTGCTTAGCATAACGAAAAATAACTCTGCTAAGGGAAATTTTACCTGTTGATATGCAGGGTCCTTTGCAGGTCTTGGGTTCCTGGCCTTGTACTTGTCTGGGAAAGTCAGAGTGTTTGACCGCAGGGGCCATGTTGCAAAGCTTTGTATTGTTTTCCTTCCATTGCTTGTTGCTGCTTTGGTAGCAGTTTCTCGGGTTGATGACTACTGGCATCATTGGCAAGATGTATTTGCTGGGGCCCTTATAGGTCTGTTCATCTAGGATTTTATTGGTATTGCTTCAATTCCCAACTTGTTATAGTGAAACCTTTATCATTTCTTTGTTACCTTTTTGTGCAGGGCTAACAGTTGCTTCATTTTGCTACTTGCAATTCTTCCCACCCCCATATGATGTCGATGGTATATTATTCTTTATTCCTCTTCACAATGCTTCTTTACAATCTGTTGTCTTCATTCTCTACAACCATTTTCTTTATATATTTGGAGTTACGATTTCATCATTTAAGAATTGACACCCAGCAATGCATTTTATAGACATGCTAAGAACTTGTGGCAAGGTTTGTGCTTTGATTTACTTGAAAAAAAGAGAGTACAGTAACAAGGCTGTTGGGTTCTTAGATGTTGGCTGTGTCCTGTAATTTTGGTCATGGAAATTTGTAATATGCACTATCTAGCCTATAGAGATTAGAATGTTAAGGTCGAGGCTTTCTTTTTGGATGTTTCTGTGTAAGTTGAAGAAAGACATCCAGAGCCTCATAGTTTTAGTAAGAGATCTGAACCTTTTCTTCCCCTATGTTTGGTTAAAATTTTGTTTATAGCAACCAGGCATCATTCCTTGCGTATATATTTAGTGCCTGAGGTCTCTCAACAAATCTGGTCTCTAATTTTCAGGATGTCTGAAATATTAGAGTTTTGTCTGAATTCAAACCAGAAGCAGCAATTGCATTAATTTGTCATGAAACAGATGCTTTATAGGCCTGGATTTATAAAATCCTGAATTCCTAACTATCGTCCTTTCTAAAGGTGTTAGAGAGTCTTTTTCCTTGCTGTATATTAGAGTGGCAGTACCTGCCATGTGCTTTTTTCCCCTTCGATTCGACATCTTGTTTCTTGCGATCTATCACAAAGTATGTGCCTGTGCACATGCATTATGTTGTTTAATAGCAAGATCGTTTCCTCTTTGCTTTCCAGTGCTCTTATTGCGAGATTCAGCTATCAACTCTCATGATGTATTTGGAAGCCCTTGTCCATCTTCAGAGAAATAAAGAGACTTGCTCGTGACTGTACAGTAAAATAAAGAGAAAAACAGGAATACTATTCACTTTTTAATAAGAGGCTGAAATGTTGAAAGCATTCCTTTGTTTCCTGTATCCAGCACAACTTCAAACAACTCACCTGATGAAATCATGATACAAAATCACGTCTGTTTCTCATAACTTTGAATCTGGTTGTACAGTGAAGACTTGCTGGTGGTGACAACACTCATTGTTTAGACTCTTGTTGTCTACTGCCTTACTGGGTCACAGCAAGAGCCTATTTGAATGTTCGCGCAGCATCAAAAGTGCATGCTATACATTTTGTATTAGTAGTTGAAACTGTCTGGCAGGAATTTCTCATGTCATTTATTGAATGTGGCAGGCTGGGGACCTCACGCATATTTCCAGATGTTGGCAGAGTCTCGAAATGGAGCTGAGTCATCCAATAACATCAACTGTTTCAACGCGCAGCAATCAGAACTTGAGAGTGTATATATTGATTCTCAACGTGGAACTGAAACTTCAAGAGTCAATACTCGGGACACTAGGCCAATGCTGGAGGGAGCATAGAGTGAGAGGAGGCACTAGCTTCAGACTTTGATTGTAAAGTAAGTAGGGATAGCACCCGTCCGAAAGAGTGTCAGGTTCAATGTTTCAGTGTTAGAGCTTTGGCTTTCCATATCTTAAACTAGTTTGTTTGATTCTGATTTTGGTTCAACTCTCAGCAACACCCCCTTGTTTCGTTGAACGGCATCGTTTAGATGTACATGGCTTGTGTCATGTTCGGCAAGAGAATTCCTTTATTTTTTCCCTGTCTGTTAGCGTAGCAACTTTTGTGAAGCGTGGGCCTCGTGTTTCTCAAAATAATACTGATATGAGAGAGAGAAACAAGGCATTTATATGAAACGAAAGATGGGTCGTGGAAGCATACAGGAGAAACTGAAATCACCCTGCTAGTTTCTTTCGAGTGCATTAGCGTTTTACATGAGGTGGATGCTAGAGAGAGCGTTCAAGGTCAGCGCGAAGCCCTTGGTCTCATTCTTGGGGGAGGTCAAGAAAAGGAGTCTCGAGCTGAGCCCCCAAACAATGGAATGCAAGGTCAAGAAACATCAATTATATTTTTTGTTTATTAATTTACTAAAAAGATCTCCAACATAATCAAATTAGTAGCATATTAATTAGACCCTAAAAAGAAAGGCATTGAACAAGACAATGCCACGGTGCGTCCAAATTAGGCTAGAATACATTATATTGATCCATATTTCTCTCTTTTTGAAAGAGGAATATATTTGTTTTTTTCATCCTTCAGATTTTGCTAGGTCAGAAATTCTGTATTTGACCAGACATGGAACATAAAGAACGCAGCTCGCATGAACTGTACATCCCTGGCTGCGTTTACTTGGAAAATATAGATAAATAGAAGAAATAAGCCTCTTTATAAAGCCTCTCTCACAATATCTTCCCCTTGCAAATCTCTCTCTCTTTCATTCTTTATCATATAGTAGCAGAAAAAATGGAGATCATTTCTAGTGCATGCTATGAGAACGTGAAGAGGTACTGGAGAAGGAACAGATACCAAAGACTCAATGGTGCAAGTAAAAGAAAGCTGAAAATCGCAAGGCTTGGTTCAGGGCGGCGCTGGAAACTAAGAGCAGTCCCTAAGTTGCACATGGAAATTGCTTCACCAATAAAACTTCTGGAAAAGTTTCATGATGCTTATATCGATATGATGCTTCGGTTGGCAACCAACATAGGCAGCTTGAACAACAAAGGCTTCTTTAGGGGGAAGAAGGTTGCCAAAGATCAACATATTTCAATGGTATCTTCTGGTGATGAAGTTGACAGCAGGCTGCTTCTGGAAATTTACAAGAAATTGGCTGCTTCTCGTGACATGAGTGATTTTTGAAGCAATAAGTTTGCGCCCCTATTTTTTTTTAAAAAAATGTTCTATTTTCCTTGTGTCCACTCGTTATTATATACTTGTAGTTTAATTGTACATATTGATACCTTTACTTTGAAACCCTCATCCCAATTAAGCGAACTAATTCAAAATAAATATCCTTTTACTTTTAGTCTCCCATTTATCCTGATGATTTGGGAGGCAAGAAATTGACAAGATATCATGTGCTTAGAGAATCTCGTATAGTTTAAGAAATTGACAAGATTCTCTAAGCACATGATATCTTGTCAATTTCTTAAACTCTCTCTCTCTCTATATATAGTTTAGCATCTGTTTTCCTGCGACAAGAAAGAGGCAACTTGTTTTGGGGGTTAATTACAGATAGAGTCTTCACTGACCATGTCTCGAACATTGACGTTACAATTATTTCCCTTTTAACATTTGAGTGATGTTTTTATTAATTGGTTGGAGATAACATTTTATTAATTATAAGTTAAAAAAATGGAGGGTGGAAGCACTCCAAGTCTCCAATGCATCGAAGAAACGAGCCCCATGCCACCAGCACCAACCATCCAGGCAAACAAGAGTAAAAACCCATTGTTATTAATTATTAATGATATTTCAATAAAATTAAAGAAATTGTGGTAAAAAATAGGTCGAAGCATTTTGGACGAAATTCTCGATCGAGGAAATCAACTGGTGATGCGCATTTCCTCTACAGAGATGTGAATGCATGAGGCCCGTTTGGACAGAGATTTGACATTTTAAGAAAAGTTCGAAAGGAAAACAGGATACCCACCTGCTTTTTTCTTCCCCCTCACAGCTGGTACAAAATCATGTTTCACATCACGTCATAATGTGGACCGGATATTGTATATTTGTATCTAATATTTTTAAATTCTGGTTTGGACCGGATTGTTTAACATTAGATCGGAGCTGTTTTTTTTTTTCTCTCTCTCTCTAACAATTTGGGTTAAAAGGTAAGCTTTTAAAATGATTTACGGTTCGAACAATTCCAAAATCAATGGAAAAAAGTTACTGTGGCATGCTATGAGTGGACCGTGAAGAAAAAAAGCCGTCTTAACTGGTATGATATTTCGGGGATATTTTGTGGAAAGGTATTTATATATTTTATTGAATTTGAATAAAATTCAATCATTAACACAATTAAAATATTTTAGGGATAACCATTTAGGTGGTGACCCAATGATAAAAGCTTGAGATCAAGATATTTGCTCTCTCTGTGATCTCAGATTCGAACCCTGTGGTTGCTTATATGATAGCCACTGGAGGCTTACATGGTCGTTAACTTCAGGGCCCGTAGAATTAGTCGAGGTGCGCGCAAGCTGATCCGGACACCCACGTTAAACTAAAAAAAAAAATTCGAGTATATTTTGTGGAAAGGTATTCATATGTTTAACTTTAGATAGTCAGTTAAAGACATTTTTATCAAGGGGCTCGTCATATGTGGCCCGTCTTGATTTTTTTTGTAAAAAAATCATCTATGAACATGATCGGCAGACGGTAGGACTCCAACTTGGGATCGCATGCCTCATTTTTGAATTTTCAAGAGTACCGGTCATTACTTATTTTAGATATTTTGTGAAAAAATCTTAAACGTGCAGCTCAAAACTACGACCAACTTGGCCCAAGTTTCCGCTTTGAGCTATCAATATTAATCAACGATTCCTGCCTGACACGTGTCTAAACTTCCTGCTCTTCCATGCCGTCTTAGAATTTTTATCTATAGCGAATACCTGGCCCGTTTTCACATTTTCCCGCTAGCACTGCACTGCCATTTTGTACGATACTTAGAAGTTCCTCGATGATTTTATTTATATAATCTTTTTGACCCATGCGCTGATATGAGTTGTAATTTTTTTTTCCAAAAAAACTCTAGATATAAATGTTATTTTTTTAAAATTAAAGTATAAATAAAAAAATTCAGTAAGTATTTAATCAAATAAATTATATAAATAAATACAAAGAAAGTCGTTAATATAAAAAAAACTAGAAAAACTTATAGATGTAAGTCAATATATTTAATATCGTAATACGGGTTATTTACCCGGCTGTATCTAATGAATTTATTTATAAAAATTAATCCATAACAAAATCGATGCATACATAAATTTTTTTGAAAAAAACTGAAGGAAAATTTTTTTTATATAGAATTGCACATATTAAAAATATTATAAAAAATAAATGTTTTTACTTTTAAAATTAAATTCAATCTATATAAAACATTAAAAAAATTTATAAATAAATCACATTAACCTGGTAACAAAAATTATAACACAAAAAATTATAATTACATGATTGACGATGAGAATCAAGATAAAAAATAAATCAGAGTCTATAAAAAAAAAACATAGTAAATTAAAAAGAAAAAAAATTTAATAAAATGAAAATTTAACAAATTTAACACCCAGAGAATTGGTTTCCGTGGTAACCCATCAGGAGAAGGCTATTTCAATTTTCAGATTAAAATTTTAAATTCAAGTAGCGTTACCGTTTTTTTTAATGAAATGATAAATGTATATGTCCAAATCAGCTCCATCTGTGAATTATTAATTAATGTATCATTAACTTTTAATTTCAATTACCTTTGGATATACAATTATATATCAGAAATGAAAGAGATACTATCTCTTGACATTTGTATATTTAATCTATTTTACTGTCTTTTTTTAAGAAAATAATTAATAAATAAAAAAACATAGTAATCACATGTGTTAACTAAAGATAGATATTTTAGCACAAGTTTGTTTGCAAACGTGCTAAATCTCTTGGCATTGTAGATTTTCTTTTGAGTAAATTTCAATATTTCTTTTTGAACCGGAGTAAATCTTGATTTCTTCCCCTGATATTTGTTTTGTTCAGTTTTTCCCCCGAATTTAGTTTTTATATTAATCCCCCCCTGAATTTTTAAAATTATCTTAATTATATCCTTTATTCAGACTCCTTGGAGAGGAGGGGAGTCGGCAGTTATTTCGTCAATTATTTTAATAGGAGTTGAGAAAAAGAATGTGATTGAGATGTATTTGAATACTTAGGGGTGAAGATCGATACAAAAATTAGTTTCGAAGAAAAAATGTTGAGAAAACATAAATTCGTGGGTGAATAAATAAAATTCACACCTTCAATTTTAAGAAGAATTGAGCACGAGATTTTGCGTGTCGACTAATGGCGCCATTGCAGGATTTCTGGGCACAGTCCAAGGTTCAAGTTCCCACTCTCTCCGTAAATGGCAGACCTTTCAAAGCAAGGGAAACTAAGAAACGAAACTAAGAAAACGACGGTGCCATGCCGCTTCTGACTAATCGAAATACGTTGAAAAAAAATAAAAAAGACAATTCAATTATTATTTTATTTTATTTTTCTGGGTGCATGCACCTAATAAAATCATGGATGATGATGATCTGCTAGACATGAGAAAGTTCATCCATTTGACATCTTAACCTCCGGACAAGGAAAGCCTTGCGAATCAGAATCCAAGATTCACCTCCATTGTTTTTGGCTAAAATGATTCTATTTCTTTAATTAGCACATTTAACAAGCGATGTGTACAAAAACTATACTCAGCATCACGTACATAACACCAATCAAAAGAAGACAGTGAGATGGCGAGGCAAAAAGCGTTGAAACAGAATATTATATTCGGAGAATCTAAACTAGCCCTTAATTTATTAAATTATTACCAGCTAAGTCTCAAACCTCATGATTTAATGAATCTTGTCCAAAGACATCAAAAGAAGACAGTGAGATGACAATGCACATTTACTGTTAGTAATAATTAATAGATCCTATCTAATTTGCACGAGCTCGTTAATTAAATATTTCCATTCACAGCATCGAAATAACTCTAACATGCCTTGAAGCACAATTTTAGCTACAGAGTAAAATTTCCTTCTATAAAGGCTAGTGAAGCGAAGGGGAAAAAACAAGATCTTTTAATGGATGGAGCCATGGAGGGTTGATGACACTCAAATTTAAAAGATATTGTCAATGTTGATTATGTTCGGAGAGAAATTGATAAGTAAAGAAGTTTGGAATCAAACTGATGAGGAGGTAATATGTGAGGGGCTAGATTTAAGTTTGACCGTTAAATTTTGGTGGGAAACGAAAGCCTGGGACGTAACCGTCATTTCCAACTGGGGAGACGTGCTCCAAGTATAGCTGAAAGCTGCGATCCAAAATAGAAGTCATCGGTCTACGATCCAGAATGGTAGTGGAGACACTGATTTTTAGTTTTAACTATATTTAACAATAAAAATATTGCTTGAATCGAAGACAGAGCGAGCAAACATAAAATATAGACACACTGTAGACTCCAAGAAAGGAAGACGGAGAGTTTCTGGGAGTGAGATTGGTCAGTTTGGTTGCAAAACCAATCAATCTCTTCATCTCTCTTCATCCTCCCCCCTCCCCCTCTCTGATCTTTCTTTGCAAGTTTAAATATGGGTCTTCCGACACATACAGCTCAAAACGGCAACGGTTCCCTTGATACAGGCAATGCCCGTCTCAAAGAGCTTGGCTACAAACAAGAGCTTAAGCGTGACCTCTCGTAAATCTCTCAAGAACCCTTTTCGTTTTTCTCGTTTTATGTTTTAAAGCTTTCTTGCCAACCCTGTCCTTCTGATAAACTTATAATGAATCGGTCCGATATGGTTAAAAAATTGCAGGGTGTTTTCGAATTTTGCGTTTTCGTTTTCGATCATATCAGTGTTGACTGGTATAACCACGCTTTACAATACTGGACTCAATTTTGGAGGGCCAGTTTCATTGCAATATGGATGGTTCATAGCTGGTGGGTTCACCATGATTGTTGGGTTATCCATGGCTGAAATTTGCTCTTCTTATCCAACTTCTGGTGGTCTCTACTACTGGAGTGCAAAGCTTGCTGGTCCTAATTGGGCACCCTTTGCATCTTGGATAACAGGCTGGTAATCTTTCTTGTTTACTATTGTTTTTTTGGTTCTTAATTTATCTTGCTAGGTTCAAATTTGATTGTGGTTTGGAATTCTGTGGTTTTGCATTCACAATTTATTTGCCTTTATTTCTCATGACCTTATTGTTGCAATCACCAAGATGGTTAATCCTCTGGGTGTGAAACTTTTTAGGCTGTGCAAAATTCCCTTCAGGGACAGTTTCAGAATCTTTTCTATTTGTAACTGTAGGCACCACATATAGGCTAGTGTTTTTTACATTATAGGCCGCAGAGACGAAGTTTCTTGAAATTGTACGCTGAGCTTCACTCGTTATACTGCAATTTGAATTGGTTTATCAGTCATTGCAGCCTTGGAGTCAGAGTAATATTGTGATGATCCCGAAAGGATCACAATATTATGATGTTCTGAAATATAGTAGATGGCTTCTGAGTGATTGTAATTTGAAAATTTTTTGCCACCGAAGAAAGAAAGAAATGGTAATGAACTAAAATGTAGGTTTCACAATGGCCTTCATCTTGGTGAAAGTAAACGTAAGTAAAACACCTGCAAGATACAAACATACACCACACTTGAAACTTCAGTCAACGAACCGTAGTCAGTGCTCTTATTCTGTCTCGGGCAGATTCTTCAGTAAAGTGTGGAATGAGAAGAATGAGAATTGGATATCTAGAATTCACTTGTTTTCAGTTTTCACCAGCTTATTCTTTTGAGTTCAAAACCTCAAATCACTGATATTATTATGTGACCTGCTTTGGTCTTGTGAGGAAAGTTAGATACGTAGCTTTTACAACCGACCACTTTTACAAAGTTGGTCTTCCCTTAGGACGTGTTCTGATGCAGTAAATTGTCTCTCTTTTTTTTCAGGTTCAACATTGTTGGTCAGGTACAGCTAAGAATTTGCACTCGACTTTGATTGCCTTCAATATCCACTGTTATAAGCTCTAACCACTTAAAGTACACTCTTATTTTCAGTGGGCTGTTACAACCAGTGTAGATTTCTCACTTGCACAGCTGATTCAGGTTATCATTCTCCTTAGCACAGGTGGAAAAAATGGTGGTGGATATCAAGCATCAAAATATGTAGTTATTGCTATACATGGAGGAATTTTACTCCTGCATGCTGCGCTAAATAGTCTTCCCATATCGGTCTTATCTTTCTTCGGGCAGCTGGCTGCTGCCTGGAATCTTGTAGGTACGAAGAATTATGGCTACAGTTTCTCTTTTCCCTCTTAAGCCAACCACTTCTTAAAATTTTTACTGAATCTCTACACTTTTAGGTGTTCTTGTTCTTATGATTCTCATTCCCCTTGTTGCAACGGAGAGGGCTAGTGCCAAGTTTGTGTTTACACACTTCAACACTGATAATACGGATGGAATCAATAGCAAAGCTTACATTTTCGTTCTGGGACTTCTGATGAGTCAGTATACCCTCACTGGGTATGATGCATCTGCTCATATGGTATGTTGCATTGTTCTTTGAATTAGGTGGAGTCTAATTCCTATGAACTACAGTCCTGGAAATTTCAGATTTTACATTACTTCTCCACATATAAGTTTGATTGTTTATAAACGCAACAGTGAAACCATAAACATTCAGTTTGTTGAAATCAATTAACCCCTTTTTCAAAAACATTACGAGTTCACATGATTATTTATTTGCATAATAGCTAGTGCATTGGTTTATTGTCTTCCCTTCTCCCTTTTCTTATGATTTATGGATAATTGGAGGAATGAAACTATATAATCTCTTCTTTTTTTTCCCCTTAAACTGTTATTTCTAGACAGAGGAAACTAAGAATGCTGATAAGAATGGACCAAAAGGAATAATTAGCGCCATCGGGATATCGGTTATATTTGGATGGTTTTACATAATTGGTATCACCTTTGCGGTTACCAACATCTCTTCTCTCTTGAGTGAAGATAATGATGCTGGTGGTTATGCCATTGCTGAAATATTTTACCAAGCTTTTAAGGGAAGATATGGCAATGGGGTTGGGGGCATTATTTGTCTGGGAGTGGTTGCTGTTGCCATATTTTTCTGTGGCATGAGTTCAGTTACAAGCAACTCTAGGTAATCTCACTTGTTTGATATCCCATGTTATCTGAAACTTCTGATGAGTTTACAATTCTTACTTGGTTTCTGACTAATCTTTGAATATTCATTCTCAGGATGGTTTATGCGTTTTCTAGAGATGGAGCCATGCCACTCTCATCACTTTGGCACAAAGTGAACAATCAGGAGGTTCCCATAAATGCCGTTTGGCTCTCTGCGGTCATATCTTTCTGCATGGCATTGACGGTATTCCATTTTCATTATTTTCAGTTTGCTGTATTTGTTGTGCTTTCTAAACTTCATGCCAAAAGATTTCCTCATTGCAATCGTCCTACAGAGTTTGTGCTAGTTCCCAGTAATAATATATCCCTGTTCTGTTTTCTGCAAATTCAATATATCTGGCTTTCCTAATATAAATGTGCCTAAGAAATTTTATTCAAGAGCTGGCATCATATTTGCATTGTACACCACATTTAGGGATGACTGTCTTATTTACTTGCACTTTTAATTGCCAATGAATCTAAGACATTGTTAAATGACAAACTTTTTGGTTGAGTAGAGTTAAGCATGCCAGTTTTGCTGTTTGCCAAGGCACACTTTTGCATTTAGCCCCTAATGTCCACATGCATTCAACTTAACTTCTTTCTATAACTGCTAACTGTGCGCCTCCCCCTTGTTTGCTCTTTATCTTCTGCAGTATCTCGGAAGCGAGGTGGCTTTTCAGGCCATGGTATCTATAGCTACTATTGGACTGTACATTGCTTACGCCCTACCCATATTCTTCCGGGTGACTTTGGCACGCAAGTCCTTTATTCCGGGACCATTCAATTTGGGTCGCTATGGTGTCCTGGTTGGTTGGATTGCAGTCCTTTGGGTAGCAACCATCTCAATCCTCTTCTCATTGCCTGTAACCTACCCCATCACTAACGAGACACTCAATTACACTCCCGTCGCTGTTGGTGGTTTGTTAATCCTTACCATTTCTTCTTGGATCTTGTGGGCTCGTCATTGGTTCAAAGGTCCTATAACCAATGTAGAAAGCTAAATATGCAGAGTGATATTTTCATTTCTTAGAAATATTATTTTTTATCTTGCATGTATATACTACGTGTCAAAGAAAGATACGTTTGAAGGAATGACATTGAACTGGTTCTAACGAGGATACTCATCCTATCATGAAGGAAGAAACCTTGATCAGATTTCCAAGGGAATAAGATTTCGCAGTTGACAGCAGATTAGCAAGTTGATGAAGATTCAGAAAGTCCATTTGAACACTGCTCAAACGAGTTAGAACATGGTTAAATTTACTTCCCATATAATTGTCTGATCAATCCGGTGCACTTACAGAAGAAATCAAGAAATTGTGGCAAACAATTAATAATGTGTTTGTTATTTGTATTCTGCTTCTTTTTTTTTTTTTTTAATGTCAAAGAAAGATGAATACAGTTGTTATAAGATCAAATGTATGGCGATGTATTTAATTGCAAGAGTCTACCATTAGAAAAAAGTAAGGAAATTGAATCAGAAGCAGTTTATTTCTATTCTTGATTGGATTCTAGATTCTAGATAATAAAGAAAGGTTATATTACCCACTGTCAGCTCCACTGCAATGGACTTTCCTGAGCTAAGTGAATGGCTATTGAAAAGAAAACAGGGGAAGCATGAAAAAGGAAAAGGATATATGCACATACACTATAAATTTAATTCGATGACAGGTTGTGTTGGAAGCTATGGTGCCTACAACATCTAAGGTCTACTGATAGAATTATTATTTTTCGCAAAACGTACCTGCATCCATTAGTCCTCCCGTTCTTGGTATCTGATTATGTGTTTGAGAATATGGTTAAGTTCTAAGCTTTAAAACTTCGAGATAATTGTCCAGAGCTGTTTTGATAAGAACAAGCAATAGAATGTTGAATTTTATCCAGAAAAGAGAAAATCAAGTTGTCTGATCATGAAATTTGTTTTGTGTCATCTTCGAGAGTGAAATATATTATAATTGTTTTATATACACTCTCTTTCAAGAAGATTGTCTCTTGATCTAAATTCAAAGTCTCTTCATTGTTTAACATTAGTATATGATCTCCAGGTTCACCCAGGACTAGAATTAGAAAAACAAAGCAAATGATCAAGAAAACGTTTCATGTTTCTCATGTCCTGGCTTAAAGCTGCCAATGTTTAAGCTACATGGATTTTTCTTTTTGATTTTCCGGTAGGTATCTACAGATAATAAACTGACTCATAGCATGCCTTGTTTTTGCTCTAGATTTTTTCAATTTTATGCCACTATTCTCTGCCTCTGGTGGGAACTGCTTCAATTCTTTAGTTTTATGTATTATTGAAGAAGCTACAGGCAGTACAGAAAGTAGACTGGCCTATATTTCAATCATGAAAAAATAGGTTGCACTTGGCTATAGATAGAACTACAATGCGTTCTCTATGCTTATCAGATCACATCATATATGCAGCTTATTCATCCCAAGCATCAGAAGCAAAATATAATACTTGCAAAATATACTCTATAGCAGCACAATTGCTCTTATTTTTTATTTTTAACCTCTTCATAGATAAGCTTTTGAAAGGAAACTTAAAAGGAGTTCAATTATTTTCATACACGAGGACTCCTCAGACTAAGTTGAAACAGGTGTTTAGTCTCGTTGAGACTCCGAGGTCTTTACTACGGAAAGTAAACTGTCTTCTAGCTGCAATAACAGTGAAATTTTCGATATGGTTGGAAGCTTCAAACTATCTTCAACCGCGATTGTTGGCCTTTATCCACTTCCCAATGTTAAGTTCCTACAAGCACTGAATTTGAATTTTTGTGAGTTACGGGATGCATTGTTTGCCAAGAACAAAACAAAAAACCAATAACACCATTTGATGTAAAAGAACATTCATACATGTAAGAAAAATATTTTACTGCTTTCTATCAGTTGTTAGATTGGTCCAGTGAAAAAGTTGTGGTTCACGAATATTTACACATACCCTCATGGTTGTGGGCTGTCGTTCTCAAGTAAAATTTCTGAGAGTGAATCAAGGTAGCGAGCAACCTCATCTGGGCATGGTTCATCAGTTAAACCTTTGGAGTTGACAGGTTCTTCCTCAAGCAAATTCAGCATATCAGTAAAATTTGACGGGGACTGACTTTGATTTAATGAACAGGAAGGAGGACCTGTGACTGCTGTGGCATCCAGCTCTTGAATCACTTCATTCAAGTTTTTCATAAACTCATCCGTATTGATTAGGTTGTCTGGATTGGGATTTGAAACTTTGGGATCCAGATTTCGGTTCTCGTCAGTGGAGATTGTTGGGATTGCATCATGCACATTTCCTGAAGTAGGATTTGGAGGTGTTATACAATCCATCTTTCGATTCCTACCAGTGGAGATAGTTGCTAACTTGATTGATTTGGCAACTTTCTCTATGGTGAAATGTTCTCCCCCATAACCCTGTTTCCCTCCTTTTGATGTTCAAGCAGACATCAGTGGAGCCTTGTTCCTGTTTCCTGAAAGGCGGGAAAAAAAGACATCTTGATTAACACCATCTGGAGGCGCCTTCAAGATCTCAGATTTTTCTCCTGAAATTTAAAGGAAACAGCACATTTAAAATTCTCGTGGTAAGAGAAAAACACTTCGGAGACTATATGCTGCGTTCCATTTTTAATCATGCTGATGGTATGTGAAATCTTCCTGATTTGTTGAATCAATTACACATAATTAACTGCAATATTATCCATATTACCTTCAATTTCGTAGTCAGAACCTTGATTTCGTACTTGACCCCTCACTGGCCCTGTCTTGAGAAGTAAAACTCCAGTTCGGCTATTAAAAGGAAAGGGGATGGTTCGTTCAATGGGGATGAATCGGCGATGGCATGGTCATAAATACGCCGTATTTGAGCTTTGTATTTCCGAAATGAAAAACATGTGAGGCCGACAGCATTATGCTAAAAAGCTGGGAGTGTTGTATATTGAAACATTAAAGGAAAAGGTGCTTATAAGAAAATGAAGCACAGACAAGTTCAGCATTTTTTTCTCATCACATAGATGCTAATCTTTCTAAGTTGTTCCTATAAATTTCATAGATTGCCTTCTCAAAATGAGAAATAATTTCAAACCGAATATTCAACCTGGTGAAAAGAAGTTACGAAGAAAAAACCTCATGAAGAAGATTAATATTACGGAATAACCATTGCAGTCTCAAAAATATGAATCAAGCTTAGTGCTAAAAGTTTAAAAGATACTTATTTAATTACCTGCAGACGGCTGGAAACCTGGCGTTGCGACAAACAGGGCACATCCATCTTCTCTAGTATTTTTTCCGGACGAGCTTCTGTATCCAAAAGCAAAAATGAAATACATGTTAGTGCTTCATGTATGGTGAAGTAGACTAAAATCTATGAGAAGGTAAAATTTACTCTTATCCCCTAAAGCACTGATGGCTGACATAAATTTCAACTGAAGGTCCTGATTCCATATGAGACGGGGTCTTTTTTCTGTGGAGCTGTCAGTATTAATATAGTTCTTGAACCTTTCTGTCCCTTCACCCTTGTTGCCTTCAATTTCTTTTTGTTTCTCCAGATTAATTTTTGTACCACTGGAAATTATTTCTGAGTTAGCTTCAACTCTTCTTTCCTTGTTTCGACGCCCTTCATCACCATCAGTCGGCCTCTTTGATCCACTTTGCTGTTGGCTTCTAGTGATTACTGACTCGTCTTGTTCTTGGATTTCTGCTAGCACTGACATTTCAATGGCCGTACTTTCTGCATCTTTAGTGAAATTTTCCTTCATCACGGCAACTTGTTCACTCCATTTTTCCTCCCTCGTGTCTTCAACTGAGTCATTGGCTGGTTATAGTTATTGATACGATGCAAGACTTGAGCATCAACTTGCTTATCTTTATTATCTTCAGAATTATTAGCATTAGGGATGATCATTTGCTGATCATTAATATTGCCATTCAAGATTATTTCCCCTTCAATTTTCATACCCTTACCCTTAGGATCAGCCTTCATCTGTAGACGACTGGCACCATCTTCCTCGACTTCCACTTCAAGACCAGCAATCGTCTGTTGACGATTGGTGGCATCCAAGTCTTCAAAGCCAACAACTTGACCGTTTCCCTTTGAACTAGGCGCAGTATCGTTTTGATAGCCAGCTGCTCCATCCAAGACAATTCCGTCGGGAACTTCAGTCTCTCCACCTTCATCTTTTACTACTATGCCTTGAGATATCTTTCTAAAATTCACCTTCACTCGACATATCGTTGTCTTCTCAAAAACATATTGCCACAGGTATTTGAGATCATACAAAGATATCGGTTTATCAAGACACAAAGATGCCCCTGCTTTCATCGCCTTGCATGCAGTACTGCTCACACTTCTTTCTGAGGATATTGCTGCATGGCATTAACAAAGTTAGAGAGGAGAAAAAAAAAGCTAATTCATGAGAAGAATATTTAATTTGAGGACTCTAAATAACTAAACGAAAAATGTATTAACAATCTTTTTAAACAATTAATTTTCTTCTCGTGCACGTCTATTATTTAACTATATATTGAATATTTCTCATTATTATTTTATTTTTAAATTTTAGTATGCAAGAATAAACTCAAATATTTATTGAACTAATAAATTAAATATTTGAAATTCGAATTTAAATTATTTTATATAAATTTTGGTAATAATTAAAATAGTTAATTTTCCTATTTTCAAAGTATATAAAATATTTATAATTTTACTAAAATAAAAATTAAGAAAGTGAAACTAAATTGTCATTCAATATATGATAGTTAATATTTATAGGATATAAATCCCATATATATAATTTAATGAGTTTTAATGTAGTTATATATATTTTAAAAATTTTAATGTTTTTTGTTTGATTTGCTAATCTAAAAATATTTTTAGAGTTTTGATTATCAAAATAAAGTGTCAATAAATCCGAATGTTTTAAAAAAATAAAAGAAAAATTAATTTAGTCTAACCCGAATAAAAAACTCATTGATTTATTTGAAAAAAATAGTTAAAATAATGTTGTTTTGATATATATATATATATAAAATTGAAATTCACTCTCACGACCTGTGACTGAGACTTTGTCCTATGTTAACTTTTAAATTGAATTTAAAACTATAATAATAACTATTTTTATTTTTATATGTCTTAGTTGACAAATTTAAAATTTAAAATTTAAAATTTTTCATAAAAATACTTTAAAAGTGAAAAATAATAAGAATTGTATCTAAAGACATATATCATCTCTATAATTTATATTTTAAAAATATAAAAATTTACTTCATAATTATTTAAAAATATATGTATTTTTATATTTTTATCTTAATTGTTTTAATCAAACACATTTTTATCTTCTCTTTTACCTTTTAATATTATAAAAATAACCACACTCTATCTTGTACTTTTAAGAAAAAGAAAAGACTATCAGCAACAATGGAAATCATTTTTTTATTTTAATCGAAAGGAGATGTATAAAGTTGACAATAAAAAAAAAATAGCAGAAAAATATTCTTAACACAAAACAAAAGTAAAGGTGCGTGCATAAAGCAATTATGCTACGGAACGGTTAATGAGTTTTGTTAATGTTGAATGAATATAAATAGGCCAGTCCAATTCTGTTGAGTAGAGCCCATTAAGATTGCAGGCAGCCCGAATTAAATTGACCAAACCCAGCCCAAATTATATCCAGTAAACCGCCTAAGCACGCGGCTGTCACCAAGTCAAATTTCCTTGTCCATCCATCCTCTTCATCGTCACTCCCTGTAAAACCAATCAAATCAAACCAAAACTAAAATCCTAACTTGGCCGTTGGGCAGGAAAGAGCTTTTTGATTTTGAGTATTACTACTAATGGCGCGTCTCTCTCGTTCCAAATTCTGATTTTAAAGCTTAAACGAATAGCTAGGGTTTCTTTAGCTCTAATAATTTTTCATTTGTTTGAAATTGCAGGCTGATTCCGTTGAAGATCTTGATTCTCTATTTGATTACCGTCGCGTGCAGCCTATCGCAATCCTTGACGGTTTCTTCTAAATACTCTCTACCTTCGTTTCTTTCTTTAATTCCCTATTTGGTTGATTAGTGGTAGAAAGAAAGCTGAATTTGGCTTGGGTTTTTCTATGGCAGAGGACGACGACGACGACGAATATGATAAGCCACCAGTTCCTTCTCCTAAAAAAAGGAAGATTTCCAAGCATAACGTGGAGGTTTTTTTCCTTCTCATCTCTTCTTTTTTCCACATTGTTAGTTATGTGTGTTTTGATTAGAGAAATTGAGTGAAGATGGTGTGCCTTTCTATTCTTTATATATATATTAGATTGTTGGCGGTGATCGTGAAGCAAGCCAAGTGACTAATGACGATGAGGATTGGCTACTTCCTCCTCCTAAGGACTCCAGTGAGTCCCCGAAGCAGATTGATGAGGACTCAACTATTAAAGAGCTGAGGTATGAGGTTCATTGTTTATTTAAAGAGTTTGATTTGTTTGTTTAATTTTAAATGTTAAATATATTTCCTTGTTGATTTATAATCTTTCCCGTGTTTGATTTCTGCGCACACTAATGCCACTGTGACTTGTAAAGCGTGTTAAATAGATCCTTCTAATTTAAATAATTCCATGTTTAAGAGTTATGAGTTCTGGTTCATGATTGTTTGTTGTTAGCTATTAAAGGGAAAAAAAATTGCTGAACAATTTATGACAACTCAAGATCATTTAGAGATTAGATCTGGAGAGGCATTTAGTGGCACTGAGTTAGGGAGAGCTCACTTTAATTGATTGGTGAATACGCACATAACATACACACGGGTGCATGATAAGCATGCCGTGAATGCTACTTTGATACCAAGGTTTAGTTCTCAGTGTTTTCTGGTGGCAATGTTATTTCTATCTTCTGAGAGCATACTGCATTTAGATTTACTTAATTTGCATTCACAAGGTATGTGCAATTGACTTTTATGGCATTGTGAGAGAATGCCAAAGAGAATACATTTGCAATGAAGATCAATATTATGAAATTGAGAAAATCGAATCTTGCCTGTTCTTGACTTTTTTCCGGTTTATTAATTTTCAATTAAGTCTTTGTGTAGTTAATTAAGATTTACTACGTGAGAAATTAATGATAAAAATTATTTTTTTTATAGCAATTGCAACTTCTATTGGCATTAAATTTAATCCCTTTGTT
The DNA here is from genome assembly GCF_000002775.5 of Populus trichocarpa. Classification (NCBI taxonomy): domain Eukaryota; kingdom Viridiplantae; phylum Streptophyta; class Magnoliopsida; order Malpighiales; family Salicaceae; genus Populus; species Populus trichocarpa. Next base: position 13,749,303 of record NC_037294.2, on the reverse strand, counting down.
CAATCTGTTGGCATGCTATACTATCGTTTATATTAGTTCTGAACTGAGCGTGATCATCTCCTCGATGGAGATGTGCAACAGCATTTTTTTTCATTTATCTGGGTTTGGCCATTCAGTTCATTTCATTCGTTGCTGATGGTTTTTCAGATGAAACTCACTATTTCAATTTTCTAATGTTTAAAACCAAGACAACCAAAATTCATATAAAAAGAAGGAAATAACCATACTGAACTAATTGTTTTTTTTCTTTTTCTTTTTGTTATCTAACATGATTTCCTGGAATGGTGATGACTAATAATAATTCAAATATAATCTCTGGTCTGCAACAGCAACCTTTACTAACAACTAAAATTGAGCTCCTCTTCTCACAGCTTGTAATAGCTCAAATTTTAGGTTATAGAACCAAGTATTCAATTCTCTCTGTTTGTTCTAGTGACAAGGACCTTGTTCATAAGGGTGGGAAAACAAGGAAGATTTTGAAAAACTTACTGTTAGAAAAGGCAATCAATTTCAGCCATTAGCGATGCCAGTTATTAGGCCTCTGACTTCATGTGGAAAAAAAGGCCACTGGTATAGCAGCAGCCCAATTTTAGTGATGCCCTGCTAAACACTTTTGGCTTCCTTTGAGTTCATATTTTTCATGCACTCCTACTACATTATTGATCTCCAACAACTCACGTGAAAGGCTGTCTTTAAATTTTCAGAACATTGTACCATGTACTCATCCTGAGCAATTTGAAACTTCCTCTATTTATTTACACATCACAATTTCAAACTTATTTGTAATGGAATAAGATTTTCATGTATCCTGTCATCTTTTTGTCTTTTTTTTTATGTAACTACAATATTTGAAATCACGCCTTTAGTGGTCTTTAAATTATTCCAATGGCTGTTATTTCAAGCATATCACCTGTTCTTTTATGGAAAGCCCATTCCACAGACAAGTTTTTGCCCTTCCTCTTTTCTTTCATTCTTTTCAAAATTTTACATTTTTCTTAGCTCCCTTATTGGCACCCGCCTCACTTTTCCACCAAATTTGTTGATTTTTATAATTTCACCTAGATCAAGATTGATGCTTGAAATATTTACTTCAAAAGCTAATATCAAGCCATCAAGGCAGTTGTTTTGTGAAGATTTGAGGTAAATATCTCCTCTTTTTTTTTTTACTATTGTGAAATTTAAGCAATACGCAAATTAAGCTTCCTCATGCTCATGGCCCTATAATCTCCTCAGTTGATAACTTGATATGTTGTGAAAGTGTTTTGTTATCTTCTAGTGTTCCCATTTTATATGAACCTTTGGTTTAGAATTTTATTTCAACCATACATGTAGGTTAAGGAAGCAGGAGCTAAAAGCTTTGACAAGTAAAGAGTGTTTGTTTCAATATCTGGAGTCACCAAACAGACAAAGTGATTCAGTGCAGGCTGATCTGGAGTCTGGGGCTGAGCAACCATCAAAGCCTCATCATGAAAGAGCTAAAATAGTTATTTCAATTCAAGACAAGGATGAAGTCAAACAATTTCGTGTGTACAAGGTATATATATCTAAAGTTTAGGCTTTGTTTATAAAAATGATTGTTTCATGTAGCCACGATAAAATTATTCATGTCAACCCCAGAATAAAATGGAGAGTGCATGATAAGATTATTAACTTCTCTAAATTTGATGGTAGGAAATAACAGGAAAAAAAAAACATTTATGGACATCCCCTTGTGGGAAGTTGTCAAGTAAATCTACAGTGCATGACACCTGGAAGATTTAAAGGCAAATATGCAACTAGAGTTGCCATGAACCTCAAAAGAAAACCAGTGATGAACAGCAGTCTCACTGTTCAGGTGAAACATAAGATGCTAGTGTTGGAAGGGGTAAACTTTGTAGCGTATTAGCATTTTCTATTAGTGCCTTGCTTGCTGAGTGTTATATGTGCAAAGTCATCTTTGCTTTGGATATTCCTCTGCCCCGTTTCTAATGAATGGCATTGAATTTCTTTTGTAGCTTGAAGTTTGGGTTAGGATATTGTCATCTCAAACACATTTCTCATGCAAAGACGTTCAATTTTAAATAAGGTTTTTAACAGATCATTTGGAAAGTCATCACTGGTCATTTTACATAGACTTTGTTTTGTGTAAGATGTTGGCCTCAATTATTCATTAATTTAGGAGTGCAAGTGCCCTTGATGATGAAGTCATCTTAATTATCATTCTGGATATTTTAACAAAATCCTTTACTGTGTACTTTGTTATGTATGCCTTTTGCATGTTACAAGTGGTGAAACATATATAATCAACTGTATAAACTATGTTTGAAGTTCACTATTTTGACAGGATGAAAAGTTTGAGCGGCTCTTCAAACGGTATGCTGATAAAGTTAAGCTTGGAATTGAGAGCCTAGTTTTTATGTTTGATGGGGACAAAATCAATCTGACGGCCACCCCTGATAGTCTTGGAATGGACGATGAGGACATTATTGAAGTGCTTGCAAAGAAAAGCTGACTAACATGCCCTCTAATGAAATTTTGATATGTAATTGTGAGTTATCAATACTTTTGTTTGGGTTAAAGCATCGAATTTTTACGTTTGTGAATACCAAAACACTCATTTTTGGGGTTTGTTGGGATGATACAGCAAACTCTACTGTATGCTTGTATTAAAATTGATTAGAACTATTAGAGAGAAAATTGGTGTTTCTAATAGTAGCGAGGCTTGTAACTGCTACAATCGAGGTTGTAAATGACTTGCTAGATTGAGTTTGTAGATGTTCAATGAATGCATGATTGCTTTCCTATGCTCCTTTTCCTCTCTCTCTCTCTCTTAGAATATGGTGCTTTCCTTGCCTGCAGCATATCCTTGCTTGTCTGTGCACTATATTGCAGCTTATTGTTTCTTCGCTTTAATGCAGGCGCGTTACCTTCTGGCAGTTCAATTGTTCAGAATTCTTTCTATAAAATGTTTCAAAGGTTCAGTTTGTTTACGTTGGTTGACTGTGTGTTATGGGTAATAAGCCATAAATTTTTTTTTCTTCTAGTTTTCATAATGCATTGTTTTTTTTTTTGTATTATTCCTTTTCTAAAAAAAAAAAAAGTTAAGTGTGAATGGCATCCATAAATATTTCAGGTGTAAAATACGTGTAATTTAGTCCGAACTATGTTATTTCTCAACCAAAACTACTTTTTTTTTTTTATATATATAAACAAGTTATGTGCTAAACATATCTTGTTATAATTTTATTTTTTATTTAATATTTAAAATTAGTGTGTAATATATTTAAAATTAATATTTAAAAATGAAAAACCACATTCTGAAAAATCCCCGTTCGTCCATAAAAAACTTGACGCAATTCTCTCTCAGTTTTTTTTGTTTCTCTCAGTTTTTTTTTATTTAAGGCTTTGTTTAGCATTAACAATATTTATTTTAAAAAAATTTAGTTTTAAATTATTTTTAAATTTTTTTGATATGTTAATGTTAAAAATAAATTTTAAAAAATAAAAAATATATTATTTTAATATATTTTTAAAACAAAAAATACTTTAAAAACCATCCCTCTTAATTAAGGTTAAATTGAATTTTATGCCTTTTCATTTTGACTGTAATCAAACAAAAACTGTATGCCTAATAAATTCAATAAAATTACTGTCTCCATTCACAATTCAGTGTTTGCGATTCTCTAACTGATTAAAAAAATATAAGAGGGTGTTCACAAATCTTTCATTTAATTTGGTAAAGGAAACAGATGAATAAAACCATAGTTATTAAACCCGGACCGGACTGGTGGGTCGACCCGGGAACCGGCCGACCCGGTGGCTGGACCGGTTCGGGTTAGGAGAAAGACCGGTAAATGCAAAAAAGGCAAGACCCGGTCGACCCGCCATGACCCGGGCAAACCCGGATGAGACCCTGCGTTTGTAATGCATAAACTGCCATTTGTAAAATTAAAACTCAATCCATGAACACCAATCAACCTAACATTTAAATCCCGCAAAAACTAACAGATCTGAGTTAAACTCAGGAACAAAACACATAAAACTTAATATAACGAGCTCTGCAAGTTACTAATGACTCAGGGGAAGAGTGGGAGAGAAGAGAAGGAGGGAAATGAAGGCAAGGAGAGGAAGTGATCGAGCAGTGGTTGCTGAGGACATGGTGATTGCCAGTGAAGGTGAGATCTGATAAAGAGAGCGGTTTTTTTTCCTTTCAGATAGATAGAGAGAGGGGGGGGTTGAAGAGACAGGGAGTGAAGATTCAAGATTGAAGAGACAATAATAGTCGAAGCTACGTTTTTATTTTAATCCATTAAAATAATTATTTTAGTTTTTTTATTTAAAAAAATTATAAATGCATAAAGTTTATTTTACAGTTTATAATAATAAGAAATAAAGTAAACAGAAGAGTTTTTTCACTTTTAATGTAAAAAAGTTATATTTTTTAAATATAAAATAAAAAAAAATTTATTTTAAATACTTTAACTTAAAAAAATAATATAATATTTTTTTTCAATTTGAAACCCTTACATAATATACTTTATGTTTACAAAAAAAAAAATTATGTTTTTTCAATGTGGGATAAATTTTTTTTTTGTTTAAATACTTCAACTTAAAAGCATTATATAATATCTTTTCAATGTATGATAAAAAACTTTTTAAAATATTCTTTTAAATTTTATTATTTACAACATGTATAACATATATTCATATTGATTTTTTTTTTAAAAAAATTTCATATGAAATTTTTAATTTTTTTTAATTTCTCCGGGTTGATCTGAGTTGACCCATAAAACCCGGTACCCGGTACCCGGTCCTTTGACCGGGTCAACTCCAGACCGGTTTCATAACTATGAATAAAACCAAATAAAGAGTTGGGTCAGAGGACAACGAAACCACGTGTCGATTTCCACGTCAGCAAAAAGTTCACCTCTTGTGCTCACACGTCAGCTGAAAAAGGTAACGAAGAACAATAGGGGAAAAGCGAGCTGGACTGGACGAGACTAGTCTCCATTCTTCCAGAGAAACTAGCACGACAGAAAAGCCCCTCCTTCCTCCTTTTTCCCCCCCTCTTATAAGCTTCGATCTTCACCTTTTGCTTGAATGCTGTTTACAGATAATCACCACAATAGCATAGAATTCATGGTGCTTCCTTTTTCAGTAGTTAACAACATTAAAAAGGATGACTACATGTGACTAGAGAAAATGATCCTAGATTGCTGTTCGAAATTAACCTCTTGACTTTTTTGTTAATTAACTTTTGCAGTTGTGGTCTAAAAATATGCAAGACCTTGGGGTTTGTGAAGACTTATTTTCCATGATGATTTTAACATACCGGATGTTGATAAAAGAATTTGCAACTTTGAAGAGCTGTTTGGGGGCGATCTAGATCCAATCGGAGCATTTCTTGATGAGAATGATTTGCCATGCTCTTCTGTTGAGAAGGATATGCCTCTCGAGAAATCCAACAACAGAGATGGAAGAGCAAGGAAGGTATGGTTTTGACACTTTGATTTATGAGAAGAAAATCCCAGTTGTTAAATACAAGTGCTCACTGTGGTTAACACAGTTGGGAAAGTAAACCATACAGAAAATATTTGTTGCGGAAATAAGAAGAATTTGCACACGATTAAAACCGAGTTACTGACATTTTCTTCAAAAGTGTGAGCAGTGTGGAGAGCAGATTCTTGCCTTTAGATTTCAGATAGTATCCTATATCCTTTAAATTTCGGAGAAATAACAGTTCAAATGTCTTAAATCTTTATGTGAGTGAAGGGATCAATTCTGAACTATGAACATTGGAAGTCCCTAATGTTGAAGCATACATCACTAATGTTGAAGCATCATGCCCGAGAAAATGCAATGATGAGGTACAAAGAGAAGAAAAGGGCTCGAATGTAAGTATATACACTTCTGTTTATTTTTAGAATGCTTCTGCCAGGATTTTAGAATAAGTATCATGGATTTTATTTCCGAGGATCCCAGTCAAAAACTCCTGTTTCTTGGTTCATCAGCAACAATATCTTTCCAGTTAGTCGTATATTTTCTATGGACAATGACTTAATGTAACTTCTGGTACATGGCCACCTTCATTAAACTAGAGAACAATGCTATCAAATTAGTATCAAGGTCTGAAGGTCATGAGTCAGAATGGTCCAAATGATCAAATCTTATTGCCAGTACCAATATCAAATTGAAAAGGGCATAAGCAAGAGATCTAGTTCATGGCACTAGGATACCCAGTGATTGCATGCTAGCACTGAAGAAATGTTGCAAATGCCGTATTCCGCCCTTCTAGTATCTTATTAATGATAATAATAGAAAAAAAGGGCACATCTATTAAGATTGAATTTAAGCCCTTTTTGTGTGGTGCTCGGATTCTTTGACATCTTTGGTGTTAATTTTATCTATTTATTTAGGTTATTTCTTGTATACATTGATTAGCACCCGGGGAACAATCATTCATAATCACAGGAAAGCTATTTGGACTGCCCTTTACTTTCCTCAAGATGAACATTAATTTCAAATGACCAATCAGTAAGGTGACCGTTGCTTTATATTGTTCAAACACACTGAATGGGCGCGTTAGGGGTGTTTTAATTAAATCATCCAGTCCGTGGGACAAAGATAATGGAGCCTTGGTCTGATTTCATTGGCAGCGACCACTGAGTGCCTTTTCGCACACATAAACCTTGTATTTGGGACTGAACCTGTGTTTAATTTATTTATAATCTGCAGGCTAAATTCACGAGTAAATAATGCCAGAGGGCTGTGGCTCTGCTGTGGTCGATGTAAAAATCTTAGGTGAGATAAATTTATTTATTTGAAGAAATAAACTAGAACTGGTGTTGAAAAATACGTGTTCATGAGCATGGCGATGGGGATCGTCTCATAGCATCTGGTAAAAATAGTGGCTTGAAAATCGTTCAATTTTCCATGAATAAATGATATGGGTCCAAATTTATACACGCAGAGATTATATGGATATACAGTTTGATTACATATCATCCAAATTGGAGTGAATCTCCTGCCTCCTAGCTTAACATCTCTCGTTCTGGTCATGTATGGAATTTGATTCTAAATTTCTTTGAGCCATGCTAGGTAATCAACTTATACCTACAGGCTAGAACAGCACATTTTATTTTCAAGTTGTTCGTTTGAAAACAATTGTGGAATTGATAGATGTCGAGTCTTCTTCCATTTCCACAGTCAGTTTCTTAAGAGAGAAAAAAAATGAGAAATGAAAGGTTTTGCTGTGATTTAGAAAGGCCAACTGGCCAAGCGGATGGTAGTTGGAAGCTGCAATCAACTCTAGCAAGCGAAATGCCTAACGAGGTCCACTCGGAGGTTTGAACTGTAAAATTAGGTCTGGCTGGTCTTCTTGCCCTTCAGCCCACACTTAGCTAGACGAAATCTTCTTTCTTGTGCATGGTTAAGATCGAAAGCCAAGGTCTGCCGAGTTACCCTGTTTCTTTTTTAACTGCTGCAATACCTTTATGCATATGGGTGGGTGGAAAGTTATTGAATATTGATAAGAACAGCCCTACTCACTTGGTCAGCTGCAATTGTCTAGAACATTCCGGTCAATCCAAGATGGGATCTCTCGATATATATTTCAACTATTACCCATCGAACATTTTAATTAAAAATACTCTGAACCAAAGTCATACAATAGAAATAACTCATATGGCATAGTTGGTGTTCCAGCTTATACGATCCATCAAATATTATTTTCTAATAAATGAAATATATATAGTTCAAGCCCATCTACTGTTAATCCTAGCCCTCGAACAATATTTCATATCAAGGATTGCACTAGCTCTAGGGATCAAAGGGCGGTTTCCACAGCTTGAACATGGTAGTTATAAACAATAGTTGCAGCAGCAGCCTCCATCACACTAAAGACTATCTCCTTCCCTGGACAAATCCTAGGTCCTGCATTGAAGCCGAAGAACTTGGACGATCTTTCATATTTAAGCTCTCCTTTCTCATTGATCTATCCTTCCATTTGCGTATCCTGACATAACAACAAAAATATTTGGATTTACGTGGTGATCACATGGAAGGATGTTAGCTCTAACTGGAGTCCTTCTCTGGAAAGGAACAGGTAGGTACTATAGCCTTTAGTGTTTTCACACAAGGTAGCATGGAGGTAAACCAGCTTATTTTTGGATTCTTTTTGTTTTTCTGTTTTAAAATTGGTTTTTAAAAAAAATTAATTTTTTTTTTATTTTTTTTCTTTGTTTTAAATTAATTTTTTTTGGGTGTTTTTAGATCATTTTAATGCGTTGATATCAAAAATAATTTTTTAAAAATAAAAAATATTATTTTGGTATATTTTCAAGTAAAAAACACTAGAAATTATTGTTAAGCTCTTAATCGAATTTTAAAACTATAATACTAACCATTTTTAATTTTACATTGACCCAAATCAACCGGGTCAACCCTTGTTCATAGAATTAGATAAACTTGTCTTTTCTATTTTAGTGGAATAAAAACTTCTTTACTAGAACAGTATTGGATAAGATAAAAATTGATTCCAATTTTTATAGGGATTTCTCTGATCATATTTGAGAGTGTCGAAGCTTCTGTTTTTAAATGTTTTTTAAAATATTTGTCTTGAAAAAATATCAAATTAATATTTTTTTAGTGTTTTTTTTATGATTTTAATATGTTTTTGTTAAAATAAAAAATATAAAAAAATCATTTTAATATAATTTCAAAAAAAAGAAAGCAAATTTCACCAAAAAAAATTAAAAATACCAAACAATCAATCACGGAGCAAAAAGGGAAAGCGGAGCTGTGATGTTAGAAGGCCAAACCTTACCTAGATTGACAAACGGTCATAGATGAATAGTTTTGGATTCTGATGACCAAAACAAACAAAATAATCAGAAGAATTGGATTGCATAATATCAACTGCCAGCTACTATTAAGAAATATATAATTATTTTATTTTATTTATTAAAGATAATTTAGCCTATATATAATTTTTTTTTGTATTTAGATTAAAAAAACATTTCAAAATATTGTAATTAATAAAAATCCTAGTTTTTTTATATTTATAGTTATTTTCTATTAATTTAAATTCTTTTAACAGTTACGGTAGTGTTTAGAAATGCCGGCCAACCCGTGTTTCTAAAAAAATTAATTTGTTTTTGTTAAAAATTATTTTTTTTATATTATGAATCGTTTTGATACACTGATTTTAAAAATAATTTTTAAAAAATAAAAAAATATTATTTTAATATATTTCAATATAAAATACATTTTAAAAAATAACAATACCTACACTCCCATACAAACCCTACGTAAAATAGAAGTAATCAGAAGGAACGTTGCCAGACTGTAATGAAGAGCGTGTTTGGCAGTGTGGTAGTGGTTGCTTTTCAAATAGCTTTTCATGCCGAAATACATGTCAATGATGTTTTTTCATTTTTTAAAAATTATTTTTGACATCATCACATCAAAACGATCCAAAAAGTACAAACCGCAGCCAATTTTAGTAAAAAAAAAATTAAAATTTTATCAAATGCAGGTTCAACCGCAGAGCCAAACATGCTCAAAATCAGAAGAGGAACACATGTATGTGTCATGTCTTATCACAAAGGCTAAGGTTATACTGGGAAAACTAAAGGAAAAAAGAAATTAATTAATAGCGTAGCTACCTTAACAACCACGACATTAACAAGGAGGGTTCCAACCTCCCAACTTTCATTTGTGGGATAGCTTTGGGATTTTATATATATATATATTACCAACCGCTTTGATTTTGCATTAGATTTTGATGAATTATTGGATAAAAGAGGTAATTATAGTAGTGGTAAAGAAGCAAGGTCTTCTTTTAACTTAAAAAAAACATGATGATTTTTTTTTCCGTCTGCCTGTAAGGCGACTAGACAAATTGAATTCGCTGCCGCACCGCCACCCTTCCCTTCAATTAACTTCAAAACCAAGCGATTTTATAATCGAATGCCATCTCTAACCGCAACGTCACCTGCTTGCTATCTTAAGTTAGCTGTTTAAATCACCTTTTTGTTACACTGTAACCAAACTCAAAATCATGAAAATAAAAACATAAAATTTGATTTTATGGTTATCAGATTATGTTGCAACTTACGAATTAGCCCTTTATTCCTACTTAGTTTGCCACCTTTCTTGCTTGATGGGTGGACCCACCCTAAAATTCAGAGAGGCTACTGCGGGTGGTCCATCGGTTATTTTTATTTAAGGTTGTTAAATAAAATTATTTTTATTTATATTGTTAAATTAATAATAATATAATAACACCAATTATAAGACTCGATTAGACTCGATTAGCCCGGTGAGTTGCCTTGAGGTATGGACAACTTGTGCCCTTCATCAAACTAAATTAAAAAAAAAAGAAGAAGAAAGATTGGCTTATTCTAACCTGTTTAAAGATTTGGGTCAATTCCTAACTCGATTGAGGTTAAATTAAATCAAAATATAATAAAAAAATTTATTTATTTTTATTTTTTTAAAAATCAAAACAATATTATTTTGATTTAAAATAAAAATTATCCCAGGTCACTCAAATTGATATTATTAATTCATAGGTCATGTCTTAAATTAATAGAATCAAGTTTTAAAATATATAATAATAATTAATTTTATTCTTGTGAGAATCAACTTTAAATATTCATCCAGCAGATATAACATTATCCTGTTTGGGAGTATGATTGTGGTTATTTTTTAAATTGTTTTTTACTTGTAAATGCATCAAAATAATATTTTTTTTATTTTTTAAAAATTATTTTTATCATCAACACATTAAAATGATTTGAAAACATCAAAAAAAATATTAATTTAAAATAAAAAAACAAAATTTAAATTTAAAAAAAACTTTTAAAATAAAAAAAAAAACAAACATGATGAGAGTGGCTAGCAACCTGCAACGAGCAAGTATACTGGTAAAGTAGCAACAGAAGGGAGCATAATTTAAGTTGAAATAACTAAAACACCCTTAAGAAATTACAAGGAGAGCCGTCCTTTTCCGCTGGCAAAATGGTAAAAAGAGAGGCAAATTCTGTTAGAAAGAAAGGAATGTTTGTTAGATGGGGAACGATTTTAAGAAAGAAATTTGCATCCTCTCTTTCCCTCCAATCTTCTCTCTCTATAAAATAAAACCCTCCTTTCTCTCGCTCTTCATCCGGGTGCTTCTCCCCTCCCTTCTCTCCCCCGTTCAGATTCGCATTCTTTTTATTAATTTTCCGATCATTGTTTAAGCATGTTTCATTGTTGATGATTTTCATTTCTTGAATAACAAGTTTCTGTAATTCTTTTTTTTTTTCTTCTATGATAATTAATTGTATCATGTTCTTTTGTTTTGTGGGTTTCGGTCATAATAGTATCGCAGAAATTTCCACCTGCCCTGTTTTTCGTTGATGATTGATTAAGTTCTATTGGTGAAGAATTATAGTAGGAAATAATAGAAATAGTAGTAGTAATTTCAATTGACCATTGAGTATAATTTAAAAAAATTTCTTCGTGTTTAATTTCTAATTAAAACTGGGAATATTTCTCAACGAGAGTTTTATATTTATATAGAGAGAGGGAATTCATTCAGAAAGGAAACGCAAAAAGACACCTCCTCCACTTTAAACAGCGAAATCGCCACCACCCGTACCGCAACAAAGTTCCAGGACTACCGTCTAAACGACGTTGCTTACAACTCCGATATCTTCCCCCTCTCTCAAGCCTCCCACTCAGTAGACAACTCTCGCTTCATAATGCGACACCAGGACCTAATAAACCGAAGCGCACTCTGCCTCGCGCGCCTCCGTGAAGTAACCGTCGAAATGGAGTGTCTCCGCCAAGACAACGCCGATCTTCGATCTATCAATCGCGAGCTCAACAATCAACTCAGCGTCCTTATCCAAGCCTCACTCCACAAACACTACAACGACTCTACAAGGACGCCGTTTGACATTGATATTGGTTTCCACAATTTGTGCAACATCAGCAGCGGAGGAGGTGGAGGTCATGACATGTGCGAAGAGGATGAAAGTCCGACGAGCGTCATGGAGGCAGGGGGCGATGACCGGGAGAGGATTTCGCTGCCTAAGAGTATTTCAGTGAGGTCTAATAGCTACTCGAAGAGGAACCAGGAGCAGGCGGCTAGTGCTAGCGTGACTAGGGCCATCACTCGGCTGAGAACACCGAGTCCACTCAATACCGCGGTAATTACTAATTATTCCTTATTAGATCTGTCTATTCGACAATGATTAATATCGTCTAGTAATTGTTCGCTGCATTCTTTTTGCTTTTTTTTTTTTCAAATAGTTTTCTTTAATTAATTTGCTTATTTGCAATTAACTTTTTTTTTCAGAAATAATTTATAGATTTATTAGGACACGTGTCAACTGATGAGATTAAAATGAGAGAGTGAATCCATTGATGTAATTTAGCATAATGATATCAAGGACATGTGAGTGTTAAAATCTTGATGAGTTGATGTGGCTAATTGGGCTAATTGGATGCTGGGCTTCAGTGCTAGTACTTATTTTGTTTCTATAAATCTTGAGTTGGGCTTGAAATGAAATGGAAATTTAGCCTGGTGGGAGATATAGATCATCATTCGTGAAAAGGTTTATGAAATCCATTGTGAGATGGGTAAAGGTTTGGGAGCTAGCGTAGAGATTGAGTGCAATTGGTTGGCTTCTGTGTGATGAACCCACCATAACACAATAATCCACCCCTTCTTTGGCACGCAAGAGAAGTGAAGTGGTTAGTAGTAAGTACATTTCAGAGGCGAGGAGCCATTTCATACTGTAGATGGTTGAAAAAGAAATGGAGGTAGAGAATGCTTTCAGATTTTAACCAAATGTTTAGGGGTGTTTAAAAGTGTGGTAGTGATTATTTTTTAAAGTGTATTTTATTTAAAAATGTATTATAATAATTTTTTTATATTTTAAAAATTATTTTTAATATCAACATATTAATTATAATATAAAAATCAAAACAATGAATGAAATTTTAAATGCTATGCAGAGATTTTGTTTGCAGTTTGGTATTTTTTATAGGAATGGCACGGTATGTAGTTGCTCGGGCTCCACATGTTTGAATGAAGACCTCATTAGTTATCATCGCGCAGTCTTGGTGATGAGATTGAGAGTATGCTCAAAAGTTTATGGCTTGGCATCTGATAAATCATTTGTCATCATAATAGTCCATTGCTTCCATATTAGCAAGCGTGCATTTAAATGGAATTCTCTGTAATTCTGTGTTGTCATTAACAACTTGCACGATCTTTTAACTCAAGTTGCATGATGATGATATTACAACAGAAGGTTTATGTGCGTAGAGGCAAGAAACAGGAGGAGCCACTTGAGCTGGAAGTGTATAACCAAGGCATGTTCAAAACAGAGTTGTGCAACAAATGGCAGGAGACAGGGGCTTGCCTATACGGCAACCATTGTCAGTTTGCTCATGGAATTGAGGAGCTCCGCCCAGTCATCCGTCACCCTCGCTACAAGACTGAGGTCTGCAAAATGGTCCTTGCTGGTGGTATCTGTCCTTATGGCCATCGCTGTCACTTCCGCCATGCCCTCACGGAGCAGGACAGGTTCCTTAGCCACATCAAGCCAGGGAAATCAAGCCTGACAGGTAAAATAATGATGTTGATGAGAGAAGTATAATTGGGTTTAATGTAGAGAGATGTTTATAATCTTGTAAGAGAGTGGCAAATAACAATTATACTTTTAATCTGGTAAAGTATAAATATATAATAATATATCAGTTCAAAACTGGACATGTGTAAGCTAAAAATAATTACTAGTAGATATGATGAGGTAGAAAAACAGTTGCGAGTGATTTTGTGCCCAGAAGGGGGAGATCAGACAGAAAGGGGCTGGAAAGAGAATATTTCTCTTATTCTTTTCTTTTTTATTGTTAATCCAATATTGCTCTTATTATTATATACGTCCCACTTTGATTTCAAACCAAGAAACTAGTTGTAATGATGCATTTTGATTCTTGGAAAAGGAAGTAATTTCTGATTGGAGTAATCGTTCACAATTACTGCTTTCATTCTCTCATTTCCTCGTCATCATTTAGCCGTGGTAAATCATAAATGTAATATATGTTCTTCGTGTGACTTTGCTTATGATGAACTTTGGTTTGGCTCCTTATTCTGTTCACATTTTCAGATGAGAACAGAATTCCAAGGATTGCAAACTGAAATTAAAATTTGAGTTTTGGTATGCGAATGCAATGATTCTATTTACAGTGTGATGCAACTTCTTGATTAAGGTTAGTTTGGGGTTATTTTATTACCGGTAATGTTGAGTGTTGACCATGTTGTATCTCACGACAAATGCTCAAAAGTTTGAACCAAATCATACACAATGAAAAGCTCAAATATCAGACATTGGATCACACTGGAGTAGTTCAGTAGTTATACACATGCGAAGATACATACATACATAACTTACTGTTCCACCTTAGGCCATCTTCTTTTGATCCTAGCCCAGATAAACCAAATATAATAATTCTAATATTTGGATTTACATGGTGACCGCCAGGGAGGATATCAGGTTTGACTAGGGTCCTATGCTGGAAGGGGATTGGCGAGTATAACCTGAATTAGCACTTCACACAAAGCAGCATGGAGATAAACCAGCTCACTCAACTCTTCTTTGCTTCTTAGTTCCCACTTTTTACCTTCCTTCACTGGAAAATTATTGACAAGCTCTTCCCTGATTTTAATTCCAACGCGCGGGTTCTTTGAAAGAAGCAAGAAGAACCAAGAGAGAGTTACACTGGTTGTCTCATATGCTGCAAACTTGAAACCAATAATACTGTCTCTTACAACTTCATCAGAGTGTTTTGTTTCAACAACTTCATGTTCGGTCAGGAAAAACATCGTAATGAGTCAAAGCTCTCTTCATCTTTCTTTGTCGTCGCTGATCTTTTATTCGGTTCTTCTGATCTCTTGGCCAACATATATATATTTTGTTACAATTTGATGTACAGTACTTTCCTTGAAAACTCCTAGTTTCTTCTCATTCCCAATCCCTAGCCATCGTTGCAACTTCCATAATCTTCCTGCAATATGTGCCTTGAGAGCATTGCTTCTCCAGCATCACCTATGCCCCCTATGAATGGATTTTCTAGAAAATTAACGGAGAGAGTATTGCTAGGGTTATATCCAGTAGCTATTGTACAAGCAGCATCATATATATGTCTCTTAAATGAATCTTGCAAATCGACCACCGAACCCTGTTCAGCTACATGTTCAAGAAATGGTATGAGGCCTTTATTTACATTATCAAGCAGGACCTTCGTGTAGAGTTTTCGAAACTGCAGGTGCATGAATGATTCTTCTATGGCAAGTCCATTCCTTAAAATCTATGTTGAAAAGCATATTTCCCAGAATACTGCTTGGACTCGGTCGGATCGTTTGGGATAATTCCAAAAGTTTTTTGTTGTTGTTGTGCACATTTGCAGGATCACTTGTCACCAACATATCCATGTTGGCAAACCAGATACCTTTGAGTGACAAGGTACCTTTGCTTCTCTCAAGAATTTCAGCAACTTTTTTGTGCAGCTGGTGGAGGTTGAGAAGTAATGTCGGTGACATGCAAGGGAAAGGCCAGTTTATTGGGAGACCATTGTTTCTTCTATGCAAAGCAAACGAGGAAGATAAATCAAACAAAAACAATATTTGCCAAGATTGATTCATGATAGGTAATTGCCATCTTGTTTTTGAGCCAGATATTGGTGCACGCTTGTATTATAGGGAAAAGCTTAAACTTAAGAAATATATATACTGCTAACAGTTAAAGGCGGTCATGAAGTGTGGCAAAACATTAAAATTATTATATTTTTTCTATAATAAAAAAAAACTTCAGAGGGATCAGTCATTTACATAGCATAAGAGAGCTTTCACTGTAAATATACACAGTAAAAGTTTTTTTTTTTGCATTTGATCCCTCGATCTTTCTTCCTTTTTATTTGGTCTTAATATTGTGTGGATCCAGGTCTGGTCTTTGTGATTTTTTTATACTTATGAGTGTTGACCTTATAGTATTGGAGGAATATTTTGTGCTTGGTTAATGTTAGGTTTTAATCGAATTTAATTTTATTGATATAAAAAAATTATAAATTCGGGAATGAAATTGAAGATTAAACAAATATTTAGTTCATTTTGTTTGCTAACATCGTTAAATCATTTGCATAGTCAACAAAAAAATAATTCTCACTCAACTTTCTTTTAATTCTTGGATATTTTAAAATATTTTTTACATCAAAAAAATATTTAGCACAGCACAAGACACCAATATAGTAACATTAAATTGATCTCAACAACCGAAGATAATAAGGAATAATATTTAATTTATTACCCATATATAACTGAAATATAAGATAATTAAATCATTGGTCCACTTAAGATGGAAACCTTAATTAACCATGACTAGACTGTTAACATCAAACCCAAAGGGCATCCAAACTTCAAACACAAAAAGGAGTTAAAAGGGCTAATTCCCACATTAGCAGCTTGCAATCTTCCATCTTCTGCATGGTCGATCAAAAAGGCCAAAGCCCACCTATTTAAATCATGTTATTAATCTATGTTTTCTCACGGAGTTAAAAAAAAAAAAAAAAAAAAAAAAAAAAACAGTTTCCCCTTTGCCTTAACCTAGGGGAAAAGACAAAAGGAAAGTGAAAGGAAGAGGACGTTTAATATATAATACATATTGCTAAAGTCACATGGCCAGCTCCACCGACCTGGAAATTAATGGGTGGATAGGATTAATGGGTGGATAGGTTCCTCTCTTATCTCTGGTCAATAATTAGCCCATTTAACACCCCCATCCCCCACGAGAGAAAGAGATGGAATCAGATGGATGGATGGATCAGAGAAGAGGGGAAAGAGATGGAGGACGAGGAAGTTTCTGGACATGGGTTGGTTTGCAAGAAAATAAGATTTTTGAACTCTCTGATATTGTTCATGGAAAACAGTTTTCTTGCCGACCCCACCCATGCCAATGATTTCCTCAGCTTCCTCTCTCTCCCTGTTTCCTTCTCTCAGTTGTGTACTAAACTCTGCAGGTCTGTTCTTCTTTTCTATGCTATCTGGTATGTAGTAATTAATATAGGGGTTAGTTCTTTTGTTTTTGTATTCTTTTTCCCTCTCCGATCTCTCTTTCTTTTTTTCTTCTTCATTTACATGAAGAATATAATATATAGCTAGCTAAAGTGGGATTTAAGATGACTTAAACAAATAATACTTCTCGATCGGTGGGAATTTGAAGGTGATTTTTGTAAGTACTCTCTCGCTATAGATTTGTGGGTGAAGATAGGAGAGGTCAGATGATAGTGCATGCCTTGATTTTGAGGTTGGGGACTAGGGTATGCTCATGCTCGAACAGGGAACAGTTGGTTGCGGGGAGTAAAAGGAGATTCAAGGATGCTTTTGTTTTACGTTGAGTAGGTAATAATTACAGACGAAAAGTAAATTTTTTGCCCTAAAAAAGTTTTTTTTTAATGTTTGCTTAAGAAAGGGCTAATAGAATTTGAATGAGAGTGGAAAGTGAATCTCGATAGCTATAGCCCCAGACTGCACGGAGGCAACATTGGGAAACCATAAACTTCAATACAAATGGATAAGATTTCTGTTATTTTGAATCCAGGGGTTCGAAGAAGTGTATTTGGATCCATGTTAATCCTTCCTTCCATTTTTGTTATGAAGGCTTGTGATTGTTTTTTACATTATTTTTTATTTAAAAATATATTAAAATAATATTTTTTATTTTTTAAATAATATTAAAATATCTGAAAATACTAAAAAATATATTAATTTAAAAAAATTAAAAAAAAAATTAAAATTTTTAAATGTGATTTTAAAATTCAAAAACAAATACGCTACTCAATAAAACTTCAATAAAAATACAAACAAAACTTGAGAGAAGAATGGCTATTTTTAAAATCACAGAGGTCAATATCACAAAAATCGAAATTATATTGACCTCCACGCGCCACCAAACCATTTGTTCGGTAATTGAAAACTTAAAGAGTAATCGAATCATGTATTTAAGATACACACACACACACACACACACTCTTTTCCAGATTTAACTGTGAAATTAAATCTATATTTGAGCGATGAAATCAGAATTAAATTTACATCTTCCTTTGAGATATAAGTGGTAGATTATTATAATAAGATGGGAACAAATGAAAGTTTCCAGGCCAAAATAAGGAACAACCAAATTGCAAGGGGGGCCGAGGAATTGAAAATTTGATAAAATGAATTTGAAATTTGGCATAAACATAGAATTTAAATGGCTAGAGGTTGAGAGGATCTCGGCAGGGCCAGGATGAGTTTCCGACCTGGCTGCAAATCAAGTTTTAGTTGAGCTACTACTTCTGTATCCACTGAATATTTTTTGTTATTATTAATATGAGTATTCGGATTAGCTTTTATGTACTTTGATTAATTTCATAGATCCTGAAATTAATGATCATATAAGTCTTCAGTAACCTTAAAATTTGTGAAACTCAAACTAGTAATCTCTAAAAAGTAAATTAGTAACCTTGAAATTTGTGAAACTCGAACTAGTAATCTCTAAAAAGTAAATTTAGAACCTGACCAATTAAACTATACATCTATTTCAACGAATTTTAACTATTTATAAAGAATGCTTCGGTCCAGAACTTCTACATATGTATGATCACAGTGATTGACCAAATATGTCCTAACTTCGCTTTAATGCTCTCGAGTCTGAAAACAACATTCAAGGTTCTTGAGATATTTTATCGAAGATCTTCATCTTTTTCTATTGGAAATGTTGTTTGGTCTTTTTTTTACTTTTTAAAAATATTCTTCCTTTTATTCTTGTTAATCTTATAACAAACTATTTTCTTGTGTGATTTTTGTGTTCAAAAGTTATTAATTATATGACCATTTCTATAGTTTAGACTTATTTATTTCAAATTTTAGAAATAAATACGGTACACGGATTAGTTTTTATGTTCTTACTTGAAACTAAAATATTTTTTATTGAGTGGGGAGAGAGTATGTATATTTAAAAAGATTTGTGAAAAAAATGTTTAGAAACATGCAAAAGAAATACATTATAAGCACGAATAAAATATTTGATTTCGTTCATCTCCTGCCATTAAGCATGCACAAATATAAACAAAAAATCTTGTCTTATCTGCTTTACCAGGCATAAATAAGTCTCATTCCCAGCACCTCATCTCCTATTACATAAGTATTGAATTGATTTTTATTCTTTGAAAACCCTTATTTATTTAGCATGCAATTTATTTATATTTTTAGTCTTTTTTTCATCTGAATGCATTATCCATCAATTATATCCTGAGCTTCTTGTTTTCCCCCTATATATAAATGCATTTATCATCAACTCATTTTCTTAGAAATTATATTATTCTAACTCCTAACTTATTTTCATTTTACTATATATCCATTTATAATATTTATTTAGTATGGAACTTAATAAAAAAAATTATATTATATGTAAAAATATATAAGCATGTGTGGTTAAGAATAATTTTTTACTTAAATAAGAATGTGTTACATGATCGAGTTAAGCTTTTTACTTAAGCAAAAGTTAAAAATTTTAACTTCTAATTTATTAATTATCACTTACACTATATTTTTTTTCAACAGATATTTTGAGTTATTTTATCAAATATATATTTTAAAAAAATATTTTAACTTGTTTTTATCGTAAATCATTTACAAGAAACACGTTTTGAATTAAAAGCAAAAGTAAAAAAATCATAAACATTACTGCTGCTATTAATGGTTGTGGTTATCATATCAGATCCCCCCCGCGGCAAGAAAACAAACATATTCGACATTTTGTCAGAGTTTCTTGAGAGAAAACTTAATATAAAAAGTGTTGCATAACAGTCCAAAAATCCAAAAATCTGTTGAGTGATATAAAATTATTATTGGAGCTTAACTTATTATCGACTAGCGCCGCCTTGAAGCTATCCATATTTGTGCCTTTCGGAGGAATTCCATAGTAATTAGCTTTCATGCTCACTCAGGTCGACGAAGGAAATATGCTGTTAGCTTTTTGACTTGTTTGCCTGGACGAGTGATCATGAGTTATCTTCCACCTTGAAAGCCATTTTTTCTTCCTCCATTTAACACGAGGCCCCTGCTTTTTACGAAATACAGGGCCATTGCTCGTCACGTTTGGAAATAATATCCATTACATTTTTTTTTATCTTTCGACGGTGAATACTACTTTTGCTCCTAATAGTTTTTTTTTTTTTGCTTTTTTGCCGCATTGCTAGCTACCGGCGAAAATAGAACAGATCGAATTAGTCAAGTCATTCAACGTTGTTTTGAGAGAGAAAATTTGATTCCATTCACACCCAGGACCGACTCCTACGTAATCAGTGTTTCAGTCCTATTACTAAAAGAAAACTAACAATCACAGTAGCTCGTACTAATAACTACTATTAGGATTTTGTATGACTTATTATATAAAAATTAATTTTATTCTTTCTGAAAAAAGATTATTGGAATGGATGACTGCTTGATGAGCGTTAGTATTGAGTTTTTCTTTTTCACCATATAGATTATTTAATACCCTTTTTATTGTTTAAGACCCTTTATTTCGCTATAAAATGACCTCTTTATGACAGAATTTGTAGAAAATAATTGTCAAACATGATCAATGTATTTCCGAAAACAAGACATTGTTTCCACAGAGTGAGTGGAACACGGCACTGGGCTCTGTATTAGATTTTAAATTAATTAAAGCCGTTGCCGTAATTGGACTGCAAGCCCAAAACACATAGTTTATTAATTCGGCCTCATTAACCTCCCAAAAGTCAATAAAACAAGCGGAACAACCAATCAAGAGAGCAAATATCACCAAAAAATGGTCTGTACAAATCACCCACAGACAAGGAAAAAGAATAAAAGGGACCCTCGATGAACACAAGAAGGATTAGCCAATTGTTTTTGAATCTAGTGCAAATGATAATATAATGTTACTTAGCTCTTACACATCTTGTCAAAAGAAATATCACAGGGCCTTTATCCAAATACAAATTCACATGGCCCTCATTTTCTTCTCCACTTCCACACCAAACCCCACTAGCCACAGTGAAGGATCTTTCTTTCTTAAAGAAACACCATCCATACGGGATCCAATGCTCATAGTCGAGCTCGAGGAGGAGGCATGCGTGTACTCGCATTTAATTCCTTTTTTGTCCAATTTTGTATTTTTTTTTTCCTGGTCTTGGTAAAAGCTATTGTTCTTGCGTGAAACAAACTTTCGAGGCCTCACGCGCCGCTCTTTGTCCACCAATTGCTAGACAGTGAAAAAACACATTACTCCTTTTGGATTTCTAATGGGACATTGAGCCGTAGATGAGGCCGTCGAGTATCAAATGATTGATCCCTTTTAAACTAGCCTGTGGGCTGGGGTTTATGCAATTTGTACACGCGTTTCCAGGAATTTCTGAGAAATTGTGGCTAACCAAGTTTTTTTGTGGAGGAAAGATTCGACGTCATTGAGAGAAAATATTTAATGCATTTTAAATGAATTTAATTCATGAAGAGCTTTCATAGATAACGTGTTCTATGTTATGTAAAAAAACTAAGGATATAACTCCGAATATACTGACAATTTTAAAGCCTGGTTGGCCTCGATTAATTTATTTAATACCATGGCATGTTCGACACGTTGGGTTTGCTCACTTCTCGAAGCTGGATAAAGTTACTCCGGGCAGCTTTAGTTGAAGAAAAAACGTCTTCGATACAAGTTGGATGCACAAGATTTTCAATAACCAGGACGCAGGACATCAAATTATATAATAAAATAGTGTTTTAACGCGTTTAACAGCTTAGCATTTTATTTAAAAAAGAAAATTAAAAGGTATGAAATAAAGTTGAATTATCACAAGAGCAGTGTAAACTGTAGAGGTGATTATCCATCTCCGAGACTCGATTGAAAAATGATTACAATAGCAATCATTCATGTAAAATTAAGAACTCCAGATGCTATGACTATGGAATTAAAGTTTCCACCATTTTTGTTAAGTTCACTAATAAATAATATTATTGTTTTTAGACATAGCTTGAAATTTTTATATTATTGCATGAAACATTATGGATCGTGCTGTTTTAATCTATCAAATGGAAGACTAAGATTTTATCGGATTTTTTTCCACTATTAAGCACCAACTAGGAAATTAAAAATCAAATGCTTCCCAATCTTTGGAAGAAAAAAAAGAGCCTATTGTTTGCAAAGTACTGGGAAGCAAATTAATATGGAAAAAGAGAACAGTGGAGCACTTAACATCTTCGTTTTCCTTGTTCATCCTTCCATTTACTCCTATTTCGATTTAATTTTAATACAAGAACCAGTGGAGAAGTAGCTTACATCATTGACGAATAAATGGCATCATCGTGACGTAAAACACAGTGTTTATGTCACTTTAATCATCAGTACAATGGACGGCCAAGATTCAGTTCGCCCATGTTGTATTGCACTGGAACTTTGGCACGTGCTATTATGGAGCTGGATCTTTTTTTAATGTCAAAAAATATTTAGGAATTATTAAAAATGTTTTAGTAAAAAAATTAAATCATATTGAAATTAATTTAACATGATTCATTCCATGTAATAGATTCAAATGCAATTTAGTAAAAATATAATTTAACTTACCATAAATATTCAAAATAAGATGAGAGATGGGAGGAGATATGCTTTTTATAATGATGTTATAATATTCCATGATTTTTTTTTGTCATAGTCTTTTTTTTTTTTAGTTTAACGTGGGTGTTCAGGTTAGCTTGCACGCACCTCGATTAATCCCACGGGCCCTGAAGTTAACGACCATGTAAGCCTCCAGTAGCTATCATATGAGCAACCACAGGGTTCGAACCTGAGACCACAGAAAGAACAAATCTCTTGATTCCAAGTTCTTACCACTGGGCCACTACCTAGATGGTTGTCATAGTCCTCCCTTCATTGATGTAGTGATGGTATCTCCGTACGTAATTCTTTTTGGCATAATCCTCTCCTCATAATAATGTGATTATATCTTTATGATTCGCTTTTACTCTAATTAATTTGTTTATCTATAATCCCATGTATAGTAGTAAGCTGCTATAATGCTGTAAATATCTCTATTTAAAATAAATATAATATGAAAGAACAGACGGTTTAACTTTTCTACAAATTGGACAATATCTATCTCATTATGAACACAATTTTTGAAAATTAGAGAGAGGATAGGAAAAGGTGATTAAAGGCGAATCTCACCGCTGACTTACAATTAAGCTTTATATCTTTGCTCTTTTGTTTTTCATGTGATGGACAAAATCTATAGTAAAGTGATTGAGTGACTCAAGCTTTCTATACCCGTTTGCTTCTAATTCCACTATCAAACTTAAAAGTAGTGTGTCTCCTCCACGTCTAGCCAGTGGGTATATCTGTCCTGCCAAAAAGACTAGACAAGCTACTTGTGCAATTATTTCTTCAAATTTAAGGTTACAGACCCCACTTCATTCTCACAAAGCGTTACATCTCTTTCTTTGTTTTTTGTTTTCTTTTAGTTTTTAAATACTGTTAAGAAAAATTGCTTTTCAAATTGTTTTTCCATCCTCTATTAAAATTGTTTTCGTTTCTTGAAATATCAAGGAAATCAAAATGATCCCTAGCCTTGACGATAAGATGGATTGTGAAGTCATGCACGACAAGGACTTGGATCGATGAGTGCCAAATAATTAAACACACGTATATATAACCATATATTTCGTTTTTTGTTGTAGGTGATTTAGGCTATAATTATATCAAGATTATAATATGTATAATATTGATGCGTTGCATGGACTAAATGTAAAAACATGATTTATATAGATATAGCTAGGGTTAATTAAGGGTTATATATATATTCTCTTGATTTTGTGACTGTCACGGCTGTCTTAGCAAGTTTCTTTCCATGTTGTTTGATACTGCATGCATATATAGTCGAACGCTAAGCCCTAGCTAATTTATAGTCACATAATTAATTAATTAAGAGTTCCAGCTTCTTAATTATACCACATATGCGAAAATAATCAATGCATCAAATACTCTTATTTGAACACTAACTTAATGATTGGACACAATTATTTTAAACAAACATCTAT
Source organism: Populus trichocarpa (assembly GCF_000002775.5). NCBI lineage: Eukaryota > Viridiplantae > Streptophyta > Magnoliopsida > Malpighiales > Salicaceae > Populus > Populus trichocarpa. Next base: position 13,725,176 of record NC_037294.2, on the reverse strand, counting down.
GCAAAAAAAAATGTGCCTTGATGACATGATAGTTATCGAATAGACCAACCCAAACTAATTATAACTACAGTTGAAAGTCAAGATCATAAATAACTAATAACTCTGGTCACGATCTTGTTCAAGGTCGTGCAAATTAAACTAGCCACAGCAAGCAATAGTAAATATTAATTATTTCTTCATAGTGTGTTTATACGGAATAAGCCTAGGATTATGAATTAATATTGAGATTTCATTTTCCTTGGCAGAAAAAAACAAAAACACAAGTTCAACCTGCATCGTGCTTTTCATGAACTGATGAACAGTACTCATTACTCAATCATCCTGCTATATTGCACCGCCCAAGTTTCAAGCAAGTAGGCACATAATAGTTGATTATATATTTTCTTATTTTTCTCATTTGTCTGCGTCCAATTTTCATGCACATTGTTCTAGGTAATGACTAGCCAAAAATTTAAAATTGGCCATGGAAAACAGCATACACCACATCCACCCAGCTCTCAATAATAAGGTACGTAGTTAAACTAAAAAGTTGGCAATGAAGACGACTTTTTTCTTGAGCTAAGTGACTAGCCATGCCATTCTATAATTAAAATGCAGTGGAACGGAGCCACGTTCACATGCACAGACAAATAAACCCCATCAACATCGATTTTTTTCTCCTCCATGAGAATAATATGAAAACTCCAAGAGCCTTGGAAATCGAGTTAGTGGAGTTATTTGCATCCCCCCACAAACATGCCCTTAATAAGTTTAGACCAATCGTTCAACATAACCTTTTTTATACATTAAAAATAAAAAACAAGAAGAAGAAGAAGAAAGGGAAAGAAACAAGCAAAATAAAATCACATTCTATCAGGAAACAAAATTAAAAAGCGCCACTCACATTAGACCAAAAGCTACAATCTCGCCTTTATATATGACCCATCATGTCACTCATGCCCTTTATCCACACTCGTTCTAGACTTTCTTTTGCAAGTAGCTAGCTAGCACTAAGCTTTTGCCCACATTTAAGCTTGGATATTCATTCATTCTAGCTACTTGGTAATGTCAATCATGATCGGTGGTAACCGGAGGGAGTCCGCCAACTATGGTGGTGGCTACAAAGGAAGTGGTGGGTGGTCGTGGTGGCATCAAGGAGTAGAAGAGTTCTTTGGTAAATATGGGTGAAACATATGGCAAAAGAACACACAAACAAGGCTTTGCAATTGCACTCTCCTGAGTTTCTAGCCTAGTAAAGGGCAGAATTGGGAGAGTGCATGATTGCATCGCGGGGAATTGAGGGTAGCGGTCCGATTTACCTTAACTTTAGGTCTTTTATTTTTCATCATATTCCTTGTTTTACCTTATGCTCTCTGTGTTTATTACGTCTTCGCCTCTGGTTGTTCTTTTTTGTTTCTTTTCCTTTTTCTTGTTACTTCATGTTATATTAGACATGGGATGTAAGAGATGCATACAAGGTAGCTACCTTGTTAAGGTGAGTCTTGCTAGTCTGGTCTTGAATTAGCTAGGGGCCTGTATGGAAATGTTGGTAATGCTGCTAGGCATGCATCACTTACACCTATCATGTTCTATTTGCTTCGCTATGTATTGGGGATAAAAGAAAGACTTTGGTTTGCTACTTTTTTTTGTTGTTTAATTATATTTCTCCCCAAGCATCTCTGTCTTGCTTTGATTATTGATCTGTACCGGCCAGAGACTTGGGTGAAATTCCAAGTTTTTATTATTTTTTTTACTTTATTGCTTTTCTGTGTTTGCTTGATCGCTTTAATTATGATCTTTCACTGGTAAAGCAACATGCATTGAATTTTGAGTTCCAAGAAATATTAGATAAATAGAATTGCCGTTCGGACGGTCCCTTCCAACTTCACAACACGGCATCGTATTTTTCACGCTGCGTCTGGCAAGTCAGCTGAAGAATTACGAGTATTTTTTATATATTTATAAATCAAAAGAATTTAACGAGCTGATAGGCATGCCCTAATGGGCACTCGAACTCTTTTTTTAGGGGAGAGAAAGGCGCCACATGTTCACACAATCTCGTCAAATTCTATTTACCTTGGTATTTAAGTGGAGTTTTAGATTTCCTTCCTGTTTAGAACTAGCTGACAGCATGCTATATCAGTTTAGTGTGAGTTTTAAGTTTGGTCCCTACAAGATTACAGACACTGTGGTTAGAAAGCACAAAATTGCAGAAAAGCTGGGGAAATATTGTGAATGGAGTCCTGTCGATATTTAAGGTCATTTTTAGGTGCATTAGCCAGCTTTCAGTTCTTTTTGATCCAAAAAAGAGAGAGAAATGACTTCTGGTGTAAGCATTAAAACTCCATAATGGTACTTAACACACATGTCAAAGAAGCCACGATTTGGCTTCAAGTCTTCTTGAGAGATTGAATGTCATGATGTTGTCTTTACCATTTAATTTATCAATAAGCACTGACATAAAAGCAGAAATATGTTTGAAGATACGTGCACTTGAGTACGCCTGAATTTCCTCCTTTAAAGAAAAGAAAAGAAAAGAAAAGCCTTGCCAAAGCAATAATGAATCCAAAAAGGGGAAATTTTATCTTTTCGAGTGATCATATAAAAAGAAGTCCTACTGTATGATCTGTATCTTTTTCTTCAGTAAAAGCGCATCAGAATCTTTTCTTGGTTCCACTATATCCCTTGCTGAGATGTTTTGTCATTACTTCGTGATATCCAAATGATCAAGTCAAAGCAAGCACACATTTGGAGCTCAATAATTAATTGATGAGATTAAGGAATAGTAGTTTAAGCATGGAACAATTTTTTCTTAAGTGCTTAAAAGATTTTAGAATTAATTATTGTTGATTTTGTAAGCAATAATTGCTGCAGAAAGGTAATTTCCAAGGTCCATTTCATGATCCAGACAAGGAAATCTGAAGGAACTTGTGTTTTCTTTCCCTATTGGTGGAAGCTTTGCTATTAGATCTCTAGGCATGATATAATTTGCTTGTAAGAAAAATAAAACAAGACATTAGTAATAAACGAGTTGAGAATATTGAATTTTCAAATTTTAAAGACACATTTTATATATATCCTTATTTAAAAAAAAATATAGTGTTATTTAACGAATAAATTAATTCAAAAATATCTTTTATTTTTAAATATATAAAAAAATTTAATACTAATGGCTCAATTTTTTTGAACTTTAATTTTACTCATCAGCAATGGTAAATAGTGGAGTCCATTTTTCTTGTTCCTTTTCATATTAATCTACTCACAAGGGGAGACTTTTGGAGAGATGAGTGCTTACCATCCAACCAGACAATTAGTTACACAGCTTGATGGGTTTTTTTAGACTTGTTAATTGGGCTTGGAAGATTGAATGAAGTTCAGTAAGCCCAGTTAAACTCGGAGGCAAAGCCCAAGCTTGTTCTCATGTGAATCTACATAGTGGCTATTGGCACGGCTTCTCCCTCTTTTGTCACAACTCTATTAACTTTTTCTTCCTTGAATGAATTAAATATCCTTTTTTCTATTTTCTAATTTATAACAAGATTAATCAATCAAAAACCCATCCACCCATTCGTGTTAAAATAGTTGATTTTATATGTAAGTATGTTAAATAATATTCCATCAAATTGCTTTTATATCTTTTAATAAGATTATTTATAATAATTATTCATGTCTGTGTTCATATTAAAAAAAAACATTATATAGATTTATGGAGAAGTTATAAGAAAAATTATTTAAAAGATTGAGACCATTAATAGAATAGAATGACATGCTTTATGTTAAAATAATTCATATTTATTAAAAATTAAACACATATTTATTGTGAAAACTTTACAAAGGTCGTTTACAAATACACATATTTTGGATGGCAAGATATTTTTTGTGGAGAAGCTATAGAAGTTTATACTAAATGAATTAAGACCATTAACATAATGATGTATTTTATTAAAAAGTATAAATGAAAATAACTTTTATTTATTAAAATTAAACATTTACTTGTTGAGAAAACCTTGAAATGATTGCTTTTAATTAAAAAACACTTATTTTGGTTGAAAATGTATATTTATGGAGAAATTATAGGAAAATATATTCAATTTATTGAAATTATTAATGGAATTATTTGTCTTATTAAAAAGATAAATACAAAAACTTATTTTAATTTATTAAAGATTTTAAAGATTTTGTTTAAAAAAAACACTTATTTTGGTTGAAAATATATTTCTTATGGACCTTGTTAAAATGTATAAATAAAATTATTATTATTTTACTAAAAAGTAAATACGTGTTTGTTGAAAAAACCCTAAAAGGGGCGTTTCAAAAAAAAAAACGTATATTTTGATTAAAAATGTACCTTTTAAAATTTTATATGGTTGAAAAAAAATATGTTTTCATTCGAAAAAAAAAAAAAAACTACTAGAATGATTTTAGAACTTCTTAAAGACCCACAATTTAAATGTTATAATAGATATCATTAACATTAACATGTCCAGGACGTTGGACTCATTACTACTCAAAGGTCAGATATCTGAGCAATGCAGATTGGAGAAAAGGAGGACTACAGCGTGGGCGAGCGCTCAAACACTTTCAAATATGTAGATAAATAAGATGAAAGACGCCAAATTGTCATCTTCACAGTAAAAAAAAGAGGGGACTTCAAATCACCTCTCTTCATCAAAAAATAAAGACAAACTATGGAGTATAAGCGATCAAGGGAAGATGAAGAACAGATGCTATTATATTGTTTCTTTCTGCAGAGCATGTAATGTGTAGCTAGCTGAATGGCTAAGATTGCAAACTTCGTTAAAATCCAGATAAGGGAAGCCAAAAAAGAAAAAAATATTTTTTTTTTCAAGCTCGTTTACTTGGAAAACTGTTTTAAGAAAAAATGTGCGTAGAGGTTGAATGGCACAATAAATATGAAAAGACCAGGTCTTGAAACTAAAACGATAACTAAAGCCAGCAAGACAGGGACGTCGATTATTATTATTCAATCACAATCAGCTGTCTAGGCGATCCAATTCATTGACAATTAAGCTTTCAGCTTAGCACGCAATTGTTGATAGGCTTGATAAATCAGGAAAACACATGGCGATGAAGATTGCCTGGTAGAAAAGTATAAAGCACACAGCAATTTTACGAATGGTTGGCAGAAAAGCTATAGAGTACCGAAACAAACATAGGGTACTGGCAGCAGGCATGAGCATGGTTAATCCGAATACTAGCCTGTTTTTTGTTTTTCAGAATTAAGCCATAACATATGCATCTGTTTTCTACGATCATATAACAATTTCCTGAACTCTACTCTACCTCACTAAAGCTCGGTGTTAACATATTGAGTACTGGGCAGAGAGTCTGTGACATGTAACTACTGCAACTATACAAAGAAACAGTCTAACACATAAGCTGAGCTATTTTCACTGCAGACCGTTTCGACATCAGAACTTCTGTCAATTTCTTTCTTTTCTTCCTGTAATTTTATTTTTCTTGTAATCAATGTCAATCTACAAGCTTTGTTCCACTGTGTCAGATATTAGCAATTCTGTTGAAGAATCTGATTGAGGTTCTTTGGAAATAGATTGAGGAAATGATAAGGCATTGGGAGGTAATTGCAGATCATCGACATTGGCTTCAAGCATTTCCACAACTTTGGTCATTGATGGACGATCTGATGCTGCCTTTTGGATGCACCACAACCCAACCAAACAAAGCTTTCTTGGTATAGCAGCCTCAATTTCAGTAACATTTTCAAGCTGTAAATCTGCCCTCTCAATCAGATGGTCATAAACCCATGACAGGAAATATAGTTCACTTGAACAATTTCCCTTTGAATTAGAGTTCCTTCTTCCAGCCATTTCCAATAATAACATCCCAAAACTATAAACATCTGATTTGCAAGAAACAGCTCCAAGGTTCCTCGAAATCATTTCAGGAGCAATGTACCCTATAGTTCCTCTGGTAGTACTAATGGACACAAAATCCTTTTCCTCGGGATAAAATTTTGAGAGGCCAAAATCTGAAACTTTTGGGATGAAATTATTATCTAGCAGGACATTCTGAGGCTTAATATCTGAATGAAGAATACATACATTGCATCCCCCATGAAGATGCTCAATCCCTCTAGCTGTCCCTAAGGCTATTTGAAGGAGTTTCTCCCAGCCAACTAGATGACGTTCGGCTTCTCTCGAAAATAAAAGCTTATCAAGAGATCCATTAGCCATGTATTCAAAGACTAGAGCTCGGTGACACCCCTCAGAACAAAATCCCATCAGCCATACTATATTGACTTGATGAATTCTACCAATTATGGAGACTTCATTAATGAAGTCTTCATCGTTGCATTTGGGATTGTCAAGCATTTTAACAGCAACTGAAAACCCATCACGAAGTTGTCCTTTATATACAGTCCCAAATCCACCTTGGCCTAATTTATTTTCGAAGTTGTTTGTAATTGCAATAATGTCAGAGTAAGAGTACCTCCTTGGCATCGAGTGTTGCTGACGGCGCAGAAATCTCTGCTCGTTGTCAATCGCCTTCTTTGTTGTCATATACTTGTGGATAAGGAATCCAAATATACCTATCGGAGCGATGATGAATCTTCCAACTAAATATATTGCTGGAATCAAATTGAATTTTTTTAATTTTGAGAGAACCAATACAACAATAAGCTCATAGAGTATTAGGAGTTCCAATGAGAAAGATATACCTGACAAAACATTCCAAGTCATCGAGAAAGCTGCAAACCAAGGGGGATGATAATTACCTGCACAGGCACATAAGCAATGAAAAGTTAAGCATTTTCCAACATCATTGAATAAATGATCAGAAAGAATCTTCAAAACAAAATAATGATAATTAAAGCAGATAAAGAAAGAAAAGAAGATTGTTAGGATTTGACTGACCTGATTTGTAACAATCATAGCTAAATGATGAATCCCAGCACTCAATAGACCATTCAAGATCAAACCCTGTTTGCATCAATTGCAAGATACTGTCGAAGGAAGGAAACAAGACAGTCTGATAAACTGTAGGAACTCTTGAAATGAACGAGCAAGGTCCTTGGAGATTAGAAATTATGTAGTTATCATAACTAACATAAAAACTAGACCCGTTTCCACTCAAACAAGGAAGTAGTCTATAAGCTTGATCACTCAAATTATTTGAACACTTGATAAAACTTGTATAAGTGTTAGAGACTAATCTATAGTGATGATCATCTCTAACCTCATCAACCGACACTGATTTGTAAGGAAGGCTGCAGCTACCACTAGCTAAGTTAAAATCAACAACGCGGAGTCTATTATCATCGTAGGAAATTTGCTTAACATAATACTTCCCTGAGTGGAATTCTAATATGGTCTTGTTGTTCTCGCAAGAAAGTTGAAAAACTGTTTCACCACAGCCAGGTGGATCGGTCTTTAGGCGAAAGGGGTAGTCGATGATTTCGATGTCTCCACATGAAGAACGGGAGCAACCATGTGGGATGAATCTTGCTTCAACTTCAGTTGAGAGTATAAAGATTAGCACAGAAAACAGGGTAGTTGAGGGTACCGGTGATTCTTGCCTTCTGATCATGGTTTCTTTTTCTACAGGAAAGACGTAGATCTTGATAATAAATTGAGAGAGAGGACCGGGCTAGGATATGATAGCACTTTAGCAGCAATTTTTTTTTTGTTTTGAGAAATCAGCAAGGAACTTGACTGGTTACGTTTATCAAGGGGTCATCGATTCAATTCAATAGTCAATGGCGAAATGATACACAATGATCAGCACGTCGAAAGTGAATTTTACTTCACGTAAACCAATAGAATTAAAATTAGATTATTGACATGCACTGTAGATAAAATAATTATTTTTTTAATTTAAAACATTAAAAAATAAAAAACCCTTATGTACGCTAAATAAATTATTTTTAAAATATTAAAATGTTTATTAATAATTTTTTTAAAAAATATCAAGGTAATGATATGTTGGTTTAACCAGCACGAATCATGGTTAATTCATAAACCAAGTGATTGAGAATACTTTTATTATTCGTACGAGAATTTTATTGCCATATCTGTAATTGCAAAGAATAAACAACAGGCCATAAAATAGGAACAAGAGGACTGTAGTTAAAAAAAAGAGGGGGACATGGGTTATTTTTTTCTTTTTCTTTCGAATTATCAGCTAGAACCCAATTCGGATTCTTTACAGATTATTAGATTCGTGGATCAATGAATCAAAAGAAAAGGAAATTATGATGCGTGGAGCATTTCGTGCTGGTTTCTACTTTTCTACTGCCTAGCTTTATGTTGGGCAAGTAGACTATGGATATAGATAGTGCTTTACTTTCAATTGTTTTATAAAGTATTTTTTTTATTTGAAAATATATTAAAATAATATTTTTTAAAATTTTATTTTGACCTCAATATATCAAAACAATTAAATAATAAAAAAATGATTTTAAAAATTAATTTTTTTTAGAAAACAAGGCCACACCGAGTAATCATAGACTATACAGAGGAAACTGGATTTCCCTTTTCTGTTCTATTAGTATTTATCCGTACTGCAATGGATTGGAGGGTAGAAGCGAGTGCATTTATCTTTCCTTAGTCTAATCACGATGGACGAAGCCTTCTTTCCACTGGGTAACTATCACCCCTCGATCAAGATCTGAAACTTTGTTTCATTTGTAAAAAGACCAAGCCCACTCCAACCTTTCTGTACTGATTAGAACCTTGAAACTGGGTACTGCAATTGTTTCAATCACCTCGAACTTTTTTTCTACGTACCCTCTTCTGTTTCCTCATATCAAGTATATTTATAAAACCAACAGTTTGGTTCCATGTATATTCAATCACATCCTTCACTTGGATCATTCTATTTTCATATTTCTTTGCACTTTTATTTTTTTTATATGTATATATATGAATATTTTCTTTCTGACATATTTTATATGAAGCAATACATTCCATTTATGTGTAACATGCTTGCTACTGTGGTGTGAGGACGAACATTTTGCATGCGTGGGATTCAACAGTTACTGTAAGTTGATGCCGGACTGAAGTCATTGTTGAATGCTGCAAATTGAAGTTCCCTGGTATTAGTTTTCTTTTTGCCAACAAAAATCAATGAAAATTTGAGAAAGGGATTCTTAGAGTCAGACCGCCCAGAGGTCTCGAGCATTGACTACTGCTGATGATTTGAGTCCAATGTCCTTGAAATCTGCAGTTATAGCAGCCCTTGATGATCCTCTGTTCCACAAGACCGCTGCTATCCTCTTCCCACTTAAAGGACCAGCCCATACCTGTACAGACATCCCCGTATTAGGGGTATTTAAGATGATACTAGGGGTGTTTAGTAGGGCGTTAAATTTTATTCTTGTAAGCTCTAAGCTTGTTTTCTTTCCTTTCAGGGGGTTAATTATTAAAGGGATACCAAGGGTCCATTTGAAAAGGTTATTACTTTTGAAAAGCTATAAAATATAGTTTTTAAAAATAATATATGAAAATCGCAGTGTATGAATCATAAAGCACTACCTCCAAATCTCCAGTTTTCTTTACTTTCTTTCCTTGGAGTCCAAGCTTATCTGTCAGTGGAAGAATAGCAGTGAAGCAAAAGCTCATACGCTTGATTAATAAATGGAATGGATTTGAATAGAGAAACAACCAAAACCTACCCTGATTAACTGCAATAACCTCTTTATTGCTTAGCAACTCAAACGTGTCGTTGTCCATGGAGCGGATATCGCACCCAAGAAGAAGAGGGGCCTAATTATTCACCATTAAGAATCTTTTAACTGCTCGGCTACAGAAACAATGACACTAACAATCATTTTTCTTTTCTTTTCCAATACCTTCATCAAAGCCCAAATACTAAAGTGAGAGCGGTATTCTTCGGTTGACATGCCCCCATTGCCCACCTCAAGCATGTCTGGGTCTAAAACTCAGTCACAAATAAGAAAACAAAATGTTTGGTGCCATAACTCGTCAAGAAAAAAAACAATTTGGTTGTTGACTGATAGTAAGAGAGCAACAAGCCTCACCATTCCATCCACCAGGTCCAGCATAGGATGCCCAATCATCATTTTGATCAGCACGGGATATCATGCTGTCAAAAGAGTGGCCATTTTATAATTTCTACCTAAAATTCACCAAATCTATCTCCCTCGCTGGGATATTGTGAATGCTCATTTCCACTTTGGATCTCATATATAAGATGCTCTCCTTACCTATCCCACGTATCTTTGATGTCTCCAGTCGTCCTCCAACTATTTCCAATTCCAGCTGCCCAGGTTGCTGGATTGTCCTGACCCCTGCATACCAATGTATTATGGTTCCGTTGTTAAAAGGGTAATTATGGAGATTTCTCAGGGAAATGAACAAGGCACAGATTGCTAGGAACAGTAATATACCATTCACAAAGAGAGAAGAAGATAGGTCGGCCTGTGCTTAATAGTGCCTTGCTCATCTTTGAATACCTGTCATCAAGAAGTGAATAGGTAGAGACCACTTATTTTAATTTTGAAAGATCATTTTTTCCATCAGATTTCAGAACTTGTACCACGTACCTTTCTTGCGGGCTCACCCCATTATTATGACAATTATCATATTTCAGATAATCAATTCCCTTGAGAAAATAGCCACACAAAAAAAAAAAAACAGTCATGGCGATATATTTACGAGGTTTGACGGACGCACACTAGGCAGAAGCCAAAGTCTTTTAACTTTCCTGAAGGAAAAGGTTTTGTATCATGAAGAAGAAAACGACTGAAGGAAAAACAAAATTACCCATGAAGCAAAGGTTTTCGCATCCTGTTCCTCGTAACCAAGTGATCCTGGCATTGTCTTGGCACAAGTCAGGGTCCTGCAAAAATAAACATTTCTTTAGTGCGCTATAAACACTACAACATTTATCGCTGTGTTCTGGAATGCTCTCATGATTCGGAGTCTTAAATGCGAGGATACAGCTTCAAACTTGGGGCTTCCTAGTGGAAGAAAGTTAAGATATCCTAGTGACTTGGGGCAGATCTGTATATCTAGGTCTTTAGAGAAACACTGGTTTTACATCAAGCCGTAAACTAGACGACCTGATTCAGTAGGTCAAATAATATTTTCCGCTGTAGCCGATCGGACCCATCAATACACGTGCACTCATTTGATCTGCTTGTTTTAGCAGAAGTATCAGGTCACCACAAAGTATGGCCTTACTGCACAGTGCACAACCGTGATTTCTTGACCAAACTTCAGAAAATGTGAAAGAAGGAAAACAATATCACAAGTACCCAGCATCGCCATAAATTCCGATCTTTAGCCCTTTGCTGTGGACATAATCTGCTAGAGCCTTCATACCAGACGGAAAAATAGACTTCTTTGGCACTAAGTTCCCCTGCACATAATAGGTGCAGATAAAAATTTTTCAAATTCTTATAACAAAATATAAAGACATTATTTCACTGAAGACTTATATTCTCTGATGCTTTATGAAAAAAAAAACTTCACAAGCAACAGAGAGAATCCCTCCTTCACGGATAAATTTATGCTGCCGCACTAAGAACTAATGAAGAAGGATACTGGCAAAAGGGATTGTGTTTATATTGTAATCCCACAAAACGCAAAGGTTTATCAGTAAGTACGTTGTAGAATATAAACAACCAAACAACTCAGTAAAATAACAATTACGGAAAAAAAAAATTCAGTAAGAAATGTAAACAATAGCAAGCGACTTGAAATATTTTCCTAAAAATGTTGTACCTTGGAATCTCTTTTCAGTTCTGCCCAACAATCATCTGCCGAAATCAAAATTTTAAAGGACAGGAACATATTAGTTCACCAATTAATAAGAGAAAATCAGTAGCTGTCTAATGCTTTCAGCCTCTATGTTGAAAAGGAAGATTTTTAACCTAGATTAATATACTTGTATCCAAGAGCTGCTATTCCACTCGAAACCATTGCATCAGCTGTACGAAAAAAGGACAAAATTCAGCCAAAATCACCAATGACAACTTACGTTATACCAAGACCAAAACTTAGAAGCTAGTATTTCATGACCAAAAGAAAAATAAAAACATAGTGTGCTGTAAGACATCACGATTGTACCTGTCTCACGAATCAGTTCTTCGTTAAGCTTGCAGGGAAAGTGATTGTAACTGTTCCATCTGCACCAACCTTAATTCATTAGATACAACACAAAGTTTGTTCTAGAAAATATTGGCTCAGAAAAATGGAAGTCAGGTTCCATCTAAGTGGACTATTTGATTGAATTTTTACATGTCCGAGTTAAAACTAGATAAATGGTCAGCGCTATGCTGCAGAACAAGTAAATTTTTTATCAATGTAAAAAAAGATATTCATGTTATATCAATATTTTAAAATGAGTAAGAAAAATCTAAGATTTTGATAATTGAAAGGGGTCGCACGTGTTATCAGACCAGTGGATAGAAAAGTAAATAGAAACAAAACACCATGAATAGAGCATAAAAGAGTCAAAGGAAAAAAAAATTAGAAATCATAAGAATAAAAATTGAATCTAAAACATCAAAACATAATAAATAAAAAATCAAGCATGCAGAATTTTTCAACGTGTTTTCTTACATATATAAAAAAATATCAGATATAAATTGAAAATTTATGCACACATCTAACTAAACAAATCAATAATTATCGTGTCAAGAAATGAAAAAAAAATCATCAACAATAAACAAAAACAAAACTGAAAAAAACTAAAAGACAAATGTAGATCAAGATATTTAACATTGCAGCAGGTAATTTACCCGATTATGTTTAATGAATTTATTAATCAAAATAAATTTGTAATAGAAACCAACACACAATAAAATTTATTGAATACAATAAAAGAAAAACAATATCATGGAAGACTGCACAAATTAAAGATTTTATGAAAAAATCAATATTTTTTTTTTAAAATTTAATCTATATAAAAAATTTAAAAAAAATCATAGGGAATCATATCAACCTCTTTAAAAATCAAACAAACCTAATATTATTAAAAAATATCCACAATCTAAAAAATGCTGAATAAGCGAAAAAAATCACACATATGAGGTATTAATTAAAACATAAACAAAAGAATTATTTTAAAAAAATACATAGAAAATAAGGCATTAATTAAAAAAATCATTTAAAAAAAAAGATTAGGTCAAGCGCTGCTAGGCCTGACCGTTCAAACAACGGCTCACGCGCGAGCCTTTATTATTTCTTTAAAAGTTAATGGGTCATGTTGTATACCCCCAATCATTTAAAAAAAAAGACACGTCACCTGAAATCTGGCCGCTATGATGGTTGGGAAAATGGGTCCTAGATTCTTTTTACAAACAAACTCATTTTCAACTCATTTTTTACCTTGTTAAACTAATTCATAGCCTTTAAAAACATAAAAAAATCGACACAAAATCCAAAATCAACTCTAAACCCAAAATCTTTCCAAGCTTATATCTTGTTTTTTAGACACTTTCAAGGTCAAAAAAGGTCAACTCTCAACTCTCCTCATTATATATATAGAACCATTTAATACAAAAATTAATCATTTTAATGATCATAATCATCACCAACTATCATTTTTTCTCTCTACGATGGAATTCAACGATTTCCTCTCTCTCCTCTCACAAAAAAAGAATTGAAAAATAAGAAAAATAAAGTTCGGTATCAAAATTAATTTTTTAAAAATTAAAAGGATTGGTTACCTAATAGATAAAAACTATAGGGGACTAAAATGAGCTTTTATAACAAATTTCAAACCCGCCACCTATTCTACCCATCCTTTTCAGTCCAGTTTCTTGTATTTCAATCCAACCCTTCCTCCAAAAATATATGCAATTGGGTGCTAATTTAAGCTAATTTTTTTATAAAAAAATGGTTAAATCACGCAAACTAAAAGTTGGAAAATTAAAATAAAAAATGCTCTAATCCACATTATTTTGTGAGGAGATAACCATCTTTTTTAGCATACTGAATAAATTTATTCGAAACTTGTAAATGAATAAGCTCACCCCATCTGAGGAGTATGACCAAGACCATTATCCAACAAATTTCTTCTTATAGCTTCTGCTTCACCAAGTTCCCTCACACGAGCAGCATGGCTAACTGTCACCATCAAAGTGGTGCATAAAATGAACACGAGAAAGGGAAAAGATAGCCGAGAAGGTGCCATGAGAGTGATTATTTAGTTGTATCAAAGCAAAGTATAAACATGGCATTCATGAGTGTGGAGAGAGATATATAGTGATGCTGAGTTGACAGCTATCAAAAATCTCCTGAAGGAAAGCCAGCTGTCATTGAGAAAGGAACTACCTAAACTCCAGATTAAGAATCAGAGTTGGCTTTCAATAGGTAATCCCAACGTTAACAATATGTTACGAGTCTTATCTTTTGGACCAGAATCTTGTCTTATGGGAAGATTAGAAGAACTGTAAAAAACATACAATTTGCATAAATAGACCCGATTCCTGGCTTTGTCTTCTGGAAGATTGTTTTCAACTCTATTAAAAATCGGCTAAGGCAAACATTGTAAAGATCCTCATCACAAGAATTCCTTATGCGTAATATCAAACCACCCACATAAGATATGCTACCATCTAAATCAAGGTAATTTAACTTTGGCTAAATTAACATAAAAAAAAACACGGATTGTTGTTGTTCTGGCAAGAAAGTCTACAAAGTTAGATTCACCACAGCTGGCTGGATCGGTTTTTAGTCGAAAAGAGTAGTGGATGACTTCAACACTCCACTTATGAATAGAAAGATTAGCAGAGAAAACAGAGTAGTTGAGACTGACGGCCGTAACCATTTATGTCATTTGGTCATGGTTTCTTTCTACAAGAACGATGTGGAACATTAGGGAAATGAATTGAAAGGAAGGGTTATGTTTTGACATCGTTTGCACAAAAAAACCTAATGTTTATGGTTGTTACGGGGTCTTTGATGCTAGTGAACTAAGTCGATGGTTTTGAAGCATTTGCGTTTCCATAAAATCACTGCATGCCTATTAGAATGGACAACATTAATGGAAAACTATAATAAAAATGGGCATTCAAAGAAAATACCCAATAAAAAAAAACCCGTTGCCACTGGGCTGTTCAAACGATGCTACAGCTGGATAATTATCATAGTTGTTGGAATGGCGGAGGAAACTGCAAAACCTATGACCAAGTTAAATCTGTTTTACACTAATAATGATTTAAAGAGACATGGAGAAGAGATGATCGATGATGACAATATCATTATTGTTCATATTCTAGTAAGTATGTTTGTGGGAACAAGTACTTCCATTCATTGTTCCTTGGATTGAGATGAGGCCAGGCTGGTTCCAATTTTAGAAAACTAATTGTTGTTTTTGTACGTAGTGGAAGTAGCTTGACACCAATTTGGCAGCTTATTCAATAATGATATTGTTCTTTCTTCATGAATTTATCTCACAGACCCTGGTGATGGTAATTGAACAGCTTTCCTTCCTCCATCTTCTTCTTCTTTTAACTTCATTTAATTTCTTTGATGTTGTTATTAAAAATGATTGCCATCGATATTTTTCTGGTAGTTTTCAGAAGTTGTAGCTAGCCAGGAGTGATGTTCTGTAATAGGGTTATCTCATTTTCTACTACATGTTATCGCACCAACAGCCACTAGTTTATGATTTTAACAATGGTTTTGTGTGGTGTTGCAGCGGCAGCACTCCAATCCCTCAAGAGTCAGCCGGAAAATACACCACCAAGATGGTACCAGTCTGATGATCCCTGCGGAGATCCCTCGGTAGGAGTTGCTGCGACAATTCAAGGATCACTGCATTGTCAGTACTGAATTCCTCCTCATGATCAGTAGCTTATTATTATATCCATCATCTCTAATAATTGATCTACAGCAAGACCATTCTGATCACCAGTAAGAATTTTATACATTCAGGGTACGTTATCAACCATAAGCCTTAAAGGGAATGTAAGTGGTGACATTGGAGAACTGACCGAATTGAGATCCTTGTAACTTTTCTATTTCTAACTCACAGGAACAAGTTTTTTATAAGCGATTTAAAATGTAGTTCTGCCTTGGCAAGTTCCTAAGAATCATCGAAATATACATATTTTCACAAATGGTCCGATGCGTGCAAAAATCCATCTCAAAATCTTTATATTTAAGCTTTTGAGGTTATTTTGTTTCAGGGACCTGTCATTTAACCCAAACCTTACAGGATCTCTCACTCCACGGTTATGAGAACTGCAAAACTTGCACATCATGTGAGATGAAATATCCAATTTTCTAAATATCAAAGCAATTGCATTTTACGTGTCTTATATCCTTCTTCCTTGAAAATATCAAAGCAATTGCATTTTACGTGTCTTTCCTGCAACTTTTCAGAATACTTGCTTGTTGTGGTTTCAGTGATAGTATTCCAGATGAGCTAGGCAATCTTGCTGAGCTATCCATCGAGTAAGAGTTGTTAAACTTGCAACAATTATGAATACATGAATCAACAGAGATGCTATATCTTCGCTTCTTTCAAAACTAACCCTCTCTACGAGGATCTCAAAACAAAACAACTTACTTGGTGGAATCCCTCCTTCGCTAGGTAAACTCTCCAATCACTACTGGCTGGACCTTGCAGACAACCAGTAGACAGGAACCATCCCAATCTCCAAAATTGAACAACTTGTCAGTATCGGAATTACATAGTAAATCGGTTAATAATATATTCGTGATTGGTAGATATGTTCGAGTCTTGGAATTGCAAGGACCAAAGCAAATGAAGACTAGTTCACCAGGAAATTCACATTTTTATTTGTTTCAAAACTAAGAATTCCTCTTGCAATGGATATAGAACTAGCTAGATAGGCGATGGTGATACGCTTCCAGCTAAATTTTTTTAATGTCAAAATTTTTTTTTCAGATAATGATAACGTAAAACAACCTGGGATGATTTGAATAATACGCTACTCGATTTGATTTAAGGAAGCAAAATATGATTTTTAGAAACTAAGCCGAAGATGATGTTGAAGAATTCAAAGTGAAATTAATTACAAAACAAATCAAGAGATGTATTGATTTGACTGTTTATGATTTACTGTGTATAGTTTCATATCTCATTGTTGATTAGTTATCTTTTTCAAAAAAAAAAATTTGTTCATCAAACTATTTTTTTTCAATTGTTTTTTTAAGTACAAACTGATATCTAATTGCTTTTTATTTTTTTAAAAAGTATGAAATTAAAAGATAAATAACCAAAATAAAAATAGTTGACAACTTCAAACTTTATTTGAGAAGTTTAGTTTGGTTTCCTTTCCTTTTCGGTTAATAAATAATTGGTCTTTCTAATTATCAACAATTCAATTTTCATACAAGACTTTATTATTATTATTTTTAGTTCCTAGTTTATGAGAAAAAAGAGTCATTGGATTCCAATATAAATAAAGAAAACTATTATTAATATCTATTCTTATCACCTAAATGTTTGAACTTGATGTCAACGGGTTCTATTCGATAAGATAAATTTAATAATAGTTGTTTAGAAGCTCAATATTGCATGAAAAGCATATCAATGTTGAGGAAGAAATTTTTTACCTGGTTTGATTGTTTATTTTTGGACCGTTTATTTAGTTTTTGAGGTTGATAAATTGGTTTATAGATGTTTTATTTGTGTTTATAAAGTGTTTTTAATTTTAAAATGAGTTGAAAAAATGGGGTTTTAGGGCAAAAAAATAATTTGTCTTGATTTTTCAGTTACCACAATAGTGGAAAAAACTTGAACAAATAGGCGACATATCATCTACATCAGCAGATGACATGTCATCTGATTATAATTTTTGTCAAAAAAAAAAAGATATGGTCGACAGGTTATCCACCCCTTAGAAAGATATAAAAATAATAAAATAAGGCCTAGACACACTAGTTTACCAAGCTCACATGTCTGGACTCTTCTTTTGAGCTTTTTTTTATTTTAGTTTTTTTTATATTCAAGTCAAAAATAAATTAAAAAAATAATTTATTAAACTTGGTTGATTCCATGACTCGGGTTATGATTTTGAATGGTTAAGTCACAACATCCAGATTAATCTAATATGTTATCATCTCAATATTATTTTTATAAAAAAAATTCAAGCATTTAGTTCATTTTAAATTTGTTTTTATGATGTTTATTTTTATATGGAATTAACTTGTTCAAAATTTTGTTTGCATGATCTCATGATTCAAAATTATAACAAGTTAACTTAAATTGATTGAGCCACTTTAATATATTATAGTATGAAATTTTTGATATATTTCAAATTGGATTTATAGTATGTTTTGTTTTAGTTTTTTTTTTTTTATGATTAATTGATTTTGATTTGGTTCATCACACCGTTTAAAATTTCTCACAAAATTTTAATATTTTTTTATGTTTCAAAAAAAAACCACGGTGAAACACAAATCAATGGACTAATGATTAACTATTTTTCAGACACGCAACATTCAAGAAATCCCTTAACTTGGTGGCTGGGATATTCCTTTTGTCTTACGAAGGTCAAACCTAGAAAAGCAAGTCTAATTTTGACTATGTTGTTTGTTCTATACTTTTATGGCAAGCACTTAAAAAACTTATTCCTTTTATAAATCATTTGAATAAATATTAAATGTTGAAAAGGTGAGCGTCTCATCCACAATTAGCAAGTAACACGTCATGTCTTTAATCAGCTTCCTAATCGATTTAATCATTTGATATGTTTTTTTATTATTATTAATATGGATATCCAGACGAGCTTGCGTATACCTCAATTAATTCTACAGATTCTGAAGTTAATGATCATATAAATCTTCAGTAATTATCATATTAGCAACTACAAGACTCGAACCTAAAACCACAGAGAAAACAAACTTTTTAATCTTAAATTCCTATCACTGACCGTCTACTAGATAATTCATTTCATGAGTTATTTGATCCATCTATCCAAACAGCCATTAAAGTTCCAATTAATACCCATGACTGTAATTATATGTAATTCCAAATAATATTATTCCTAATTATTCCAATTAAATCTCAATACCGATGCCGATCTTATCAAAGGCATCATCTTTCGTTTACCTATATTTGATTATTGAAACAGCCGTGCAAGCAACTACTACAATCATGTCGTCGAGTGCTTTCTATTAACAAATTGAAAGGCACCTTTTTTCAAAAGAATTAAAAAAGTATTCTCATACTAGTTTTTACACATCAAAACACTCGTTAAGATAATTATATCTCTTTTCCATTGAATTTTAAGTGAATCATGTGCGCACCTAAATTCATAGATTCATAACGAGGTGGTTTTCCTTCGAAAGACACCTCTAAGTAACATAATTACGATGAAGATGTTTTGAAACAAAACAATGGAAGCCAGGCCATGAAATATTGGCCGCTTCCCATTTTTTATTTTTATTTTATTTTGGGCCTTTCTAACTATCAGCTGATAATCTTTGATCCTTGAAGAGTTTAATTTATAACATTCACATCTCGCCATGTGTGATTGTTTCTTCTTCTTCTTCTTCTTCTTCTTTTCCGGTTGAAACATGGATAAAAATGACGAGCACATGATATGCTTGGATAATTAATTAACAAGAAAATAGCTTCACGTATTTCAGGGATTGTGTTTAATTTATCTTTATATGTTTCATTGTATCCAGTCTATCATTGAAAAGTGACTCCGTTTCGGTCTGTTTTTTTAATCACATTTTCATGGTCAAAATTGATGAAAGCACGTCATTTGACTTGTTCACGACTAATTCAGAATTTATAGGTCCAAAGTACATTTATTTAAAATCATGTCGGGTTTTTTCAAAACTCACCGCTTGTGAAATAATCTATACACGCAACCTATCAAAACCGAGTATTAAATGCTCTAATTAAAATCTCAAATCTTATTCTCCTGCTCCTTATCTCTTAATAAGAGATATTTTACACGTATAGAATGGTCATGTTCATGCCAAGTGATTTATTTAATTAGTTTTGACAAATTAATGCTGGACACTCAGTTTTTGAAATAGTAAGTTTAAATATGTTTGCATTAATGACTAACTTTAATTTCTCTTTCGATGTAGGGTGCCTGATATTGAATAATATATATGGACTCTCCAACTAACATATATATATATATATATATATATATATATATATATATATATATATATATATATATATATATATATATATATATTTTGAATAATATGTGCATTTTGTGCCTTTCTAATATCATGGCAAACTATCCTTGGATTTGTGAGATACAAGGAGAAGCTTGATAAAGTAGAGCTCGAAGAAGGAGATGTGAAGAATCATTGTATATTATTTAATATACCCAAGTTTTTTTTTTTTTTACATAAATAGGCTCAACTTTCATATTTGTATTTTTCACGGGTGTCTTAGGAATTTTATGGTGTATCCGTACTGTTTTGAGGATTAATAAAATCATATTTTTTATAAAATAAAGAGAGAGAAGAAAAGATAGAAAGAAATCCATAAGTTTTTCCAATGGCAAGCTACTTTTTCTGAAAATTTTATAAACTCGGTGCTTAAAGTCTCAAAATCTTTGGAATTTTTAGCCATTTGGTAACGTAGTCATGATTTGTTCAATTTCAACTCCTAAAATTCTAAATTTTAGACACAATAGACTTTTGAAAAAAATAAAAAATTAAGTTAAGATTTATTATTTTAATATATGTTACTGTTAAAGTGATTTTTACTTGAAATATATCAAAATAATATATTTTTTTTATTTTTTAAAATTTATTTTTAACATCAAACATCAAAAAAATTCAAAAAAAATAATTTTAAACAAAAGAAGAAAATCTCGATTTTTTTGAGAAACAATACCCAGCCACGGAAACAAAAAAAAAAGGGGGACCTAAAAACCAACAATAACAGTTTTGTTTTTTTCTTTTTTTACAACGGCTAATTCTACATTCAGCCGAAATTACATTACCGGATATTTTCTAAGTGGCTCTCACCGGGCTTTTTCTAAAATGTATTATTAATTTATCCTCCACCGAGGCAATGCAAATCACAACATCAAACGCACATTTACTGCCGTCTCCATTTTTTCCATTTAGATAAAAGAATTCAAAACAAGAAAATAAAATGGACAGCAAATTTGAAATCTATTTGCTTCGTCTATTTACGGTGGTAGCAAACGTGCATGTCTGTCAAATGCAAAAAGCACATGGGTTGTAGCCAGGTTGCCTTAAAAACCTTGACCTTAACCTAGATAGAGTCTAGGTTGTCCTTTACTGCTGTGTAGATTTATCTGGTATTATAGATAAACCAGCTCTCTTATCATCATTGTCCATATTCGCGCCAAACCATTCTAGCAAAATGACCTTTTATCTTAGGCTACAAGACCCTGCAGCTCAACAACGAAGAGCTGAGTTAAAGCTGAAGAGTTCTCTTGGCCTTGGCGTCTCCGTCTTGAATCTATTAATATAAACATTATATAACCACCACTCCATCCCCATTAATAATCTACAAAATGAATAAAATAAGAAGAAGGTCCGTCCAATTAAGCAACCAAATGGTAGTTTTTTACACAGGAATGCCCTCTTAGAGCAGACGAAAACCTGAAAATGTACAGCGGCAAAAAAGAGAAGAAAATAAGCCTAAGGCCTCCAGGACACAAGAGCTCTTGAAAAATATGTAGCAGCTAAGAAATTCCAAGAAAGGGGTGAAAAGGGGTTGAAAAAGAAAGTTCACAGCCAGTCAAAACCGCCACAAACCTTCTCAAAATAGAAAGGGTAAAAATAGGTCTAGTTAAAAAAAACAAGATCATTCACCAACTATCATCATCGAACGATCATCACCACCATCATGCACATGCATCATCTCAAGGAGAGCCAATCCACTACATCCGCTCCCACGCGCCTTCGCGTTTCTTCCACGCGCTCATCGGACACAAGCGGCCACCGACAAAGGGGGCAATTAAAATTGAGATGATCAAGCCATCCATCAAAGCACTCCTTGTGAAAAACATGGCAGCAATCAAGCCTCCTCACCTGGTCCCCATGTCTTAGTGTGCACAAGCACACCACACAATCCGATCCTCCCTTATCATTTGTATTACTGTCACCACCGCAACAATACTTGTAAGAAAAAACCCGGTTGAGTTTACGCTGCTCGGCGAGCACGATGAGGCCGGCGAAGCCAGAGCCGATCGAACCCAACAGCCCATCATCCATAACGTGGGCCTGGTCTAATCGGTGAAGGCCCACGGAGTGGAAAACGCTGAAAAGGAAAGAGCGAAGGCAGGCAACACAGTTGGCTATGAGTGCTATGAGGAGCAACGGGATCGATTCAGAAGAAACGTCGTTCAGCTGGTTTTGTAAACCCATCTTTCTGGTTGAGTTTAAAATTTACAGTGTTTTAGGTTATGCGATAAAAAGAAAGAGAGGATGGTTATGCTATACAGAGACTAGAGAGGTGTTTGATAAATAGCCAGAGAGAGAGAGAGAGAGAGAGACAGAGGGATGGAATTAGGTTGAGAGGGTTGGTGATGTTATGGATGTCGAAGTTTGAGGGCCTAAAGAATGGGAAGGGGATTTTGGGTCTCCTCAAAGGCCATGTGTGGTGGGTCCTCTTCTCTATGGAAAACACGTTTACTTTTATGTTTACCATCATCATCACCATTCACCACTGCTGCTATTACAAATACATTTCCAAGTTTTCTTCCTCTATATTATTTTACAGAGCTCAAATGGGGTGACAAGTAAAGATTGGATTGTCATTTCGAGATTAATTATTTTCTTATGAAATATTTTTACAATGAGAAAATCAGATCGATTGATTTCGATGCAAGCTGGATAAAATCTTAAATACATTTTATTTCTATAATAATCAATTAATAAATTAATGATTATTTGCTGAAATGCAACCATGGACCAGCTTCCAGCCGCACGAAGTTGTAAAAAGTTAAATTCTTTTCACAATATTGAAGGGCCAACTGGTGGCTGGCTGTATCATCCAATTTTATTGAATGCCCCTCAAAGGACACAGTGTATCAGAACGTCATTTGTAGCCGGGAGTAATTGTAAATGTGATATTGATTATTTTTTAAATATTTTTTAAATTTTTTATTAAAATAATATTTTTTAAAATTATCTTTAATTGTATCTGAATTATTTGAAAAAATAATAATTTAAAATAAAAAATAAAACTTGAAATTTTTTTATAAGTACTTTAAAAAAACAAAAACAAACCAACTTGAAATCCGTATAGAAATTTACTAATCAAAAGTAAATTGACTATGCTCTCTATATACATTACACATTACGTACACGGAAGAGTTGAGCACACGGAAACAAGAGGGATTAGAACTTATTATCACTAAAATTGATTGTGATCATAACTGAACAGCAATTGATTGATTTCTCATCACTCACTCGATCCATCTGATCTATTCAAGTATTGTTTTCTAATTAATGTGGATGTTAAGCTGTCACGTCCTGGAACTGTGTTGGTAGGAGGAGGATGATATGGAATCATCATATTCATACATTTTCAAGAAATGAATGGTCAATTTATATATGTGCTGTTTCTGAACGCCTTCCCTTGCGTGCAGAAGAGGGATCAATTAATATTTTATATATTTTTGTTTAATTCTGGAAGTGGAAATAAAATTAGATCTTTGTATAGGACCTGTTTATTTTTAGTTTTAAAAGTGTTTTTGAATAGATTTTTTTTTATTTGTTTTAAATTAATATTTTATTATTATTTTAAAATATTTATAGCTAAAATAATTTTAAAAAAAAAAACAAAATAAATGCAGGCGTCCGTTGGCGTGCTTAAAAAAGTACCAACCATCGATTAGCTAACAGAGTGAAGCAAATAGAGAATATCTTTCTGCAGGGCCACGCACAGCAGCTTAACCCTTTTTTTTTAATAAATTAATAAGATTTTGGTCGAGTGCTGTGTTTGAGAAACAAAAGAGAAGTAATATTTTACTTCTGATAAAAGGCAAAGAACTTTAGCGTAAAATTAAATATTTCTTGGCTCTCTAATAATCCAGCTAAAATACACACCACTGCTTTGTTTTTTAGCGCAAAATATGTAAATAGATCCATACTGTTTGCTTTTTATTCGAGAAATATTTTAAGATTTTGGGTTGAAAAGGTGTGTGAGTTTTAAGTACAATTAATTAGTGTACTAATTGGCCAAACAAACGTGTCTGAATTTTCTTTGCTATTATTGGAATATATATATATATATGATCGATTCAATCCAAAACATCTCTTTTCAGTTGAGGAATAAAAGAAGATCCTTTTGTTCCATTTTTTATATATATAGAATAGTGAGATCAGCTATTTTATTCTAATGAATAAAAAAAGGGGATTCGTATATATTATTTCCATCAATTAAAATGCACAAAAATAGCTAGAACTCAATACAGAAATATAGAAAAACATCTTATAATGTATTTAATCAAAAAATAATTTATACTTTTGTAGAAATATTTACACGTCACGAAATCTACATGTTATATATCCGAAATGTACAAAACATAGTAACGCGTGTTTAGAAGTTACTTTCAATATGTTTTTTTTCATTAAATTTTATTTTTTTATTTTAAATTTATTTTTTTAATATTTTTAAATTGTTTTGATATACTAATTTTAAAAAATAAAAATAAAATATTATTTTATATTTTTTAAAAAAATATTTCAAAAAACAACTATTATCACTAGAAACACTTTCTAAATACTGTAATGGCAGGTGGGACTGCAACACCATGCATCCATACATAGATACATATGAAGTGTTTTTTCTGTGTTAACTAATTCTTTCCAAGTAAAATTGAAAAAATGGAAGAGTACTTGGCAAGACGTGATGCAATAGTAATAGTCACAGCTCAGCCAGGAAGAACTGAGAAGGAATAAAAAGGTCAAAATTCTTCCTCTAAAAGGTAATGGGCATGGAATCATGAAAGCAAGAGGAAGTGTATCCTTGTGGCCTCCTCCAGAGAGGCTATAAGCTGCCCCACGCCAGGCGCTTTGTTCATGGCAGACAAATAACACGTGGAGCTTGCATGCGTTTGATGATACAGACAGTACTGTTGCTGCTGATATACAGAGGGAGGTGATCAGATCTTGGCACGAAATCCCATTAGATTATTATACGTACGAACGCATGTTATCTATAGTTAAAACAAACAATGGTCCCCCAGGATTGAAGATGCGTGCAGACTGCAGAGATCTTGGACTTCATTTCAGTTTTAACCCCCTTGCTTGCCATAAACTCCTAATATTTGGTTCCATGTTGCTATATACAAATATCCCTTTCAATTCTTGCTATCAAAACTTAGATTATAAGAGTTAAAATTACTATATTGATTGCGCCAAAAATCTACTCCCCACCAATAATAATAATAATAATAATAATCTAGGTGGTGGTCCAGTGATAAGAGCTTGGGATCAAGAGGCTTGCTCCCTCTGTGGTCTCAGGTTCGAGCCCTATGGTTGCTCATATGATGGTCACTGGAGGCTTACATGGTCGTTAACTTCAGGGCCCGTGGGATTAGTCGAGGTGCGCGCAAGCTGACCCGGACACCCACGTTAAACTAAAATAATAATAATAATAATAATAATAAACTATATACTAAAAGGACTAAAAAATACTAGTAATCTTACCGGAGGCAACAATATTTAATTATGTTTAAAATGTTGGCCACTAACCACGTAGGAACTTGGAGGTTCTATAGATACTATATATACGCACAAATACACTACCAACTAATTAACCATTTATTTTCTCAAAACTTAATAAACTAAAATAAAATAAACATTATTTTTTGGTGTGAATATTGATACGAGAGAAATGTGCAGGGAGAGAGTTGAATATGTTTATTTTGGAGGTGTGGTTCAGTTGTATTTTAAAATATTTTTTATTTATAAATATATTAAAATAAAAAAACATTAAAATTTTAATTTTTAAAAAATAAATTTTAAACAAACAATACTTAAACAGCAGCACTGCAAAAAAAAAAAAAAACCTATATATTTACCAATCAACGATCAACAAAAGCAGATTATACCAAATTATTGAAGGACCACGCCCATGTGCTAGCTGAGGGGGGGAAAAACCTGATAGTTATTAGCTTTTTTTTCACCATGAGAGTTGAGACTGCTACTAGAGGGACCACAACTATGGAGCCTTGCTTCTGTACAGTGCTTACTTAGGGCATATTCTCAGGGCATCCTTTCGCGGGCATGGGTTAGCCGGTTAAGGCAAAAGAAAAGGAAAAGGAAAAAGAAAGGAGGAAGAACGTGAATTAGGGAGATAGCTATGGGTCAGATTGATGTGCACTTGCCAGCTGACACAGTTGGCTCGGCGGCATGTTCTAGATTGAGAAAGCTGCATTTTCTACTAGTTTATGACACAGTTTTGCTTAGTGTTTGATTTCTTATTGTTTTTTTATTTCAATGTCAAGCTTTTAATTTTGCTTATTGGAATTGTTAAATTCCTATCAAATAGAAAATTAATAAAATACTTGACATCAAAGATGCAGTATTTTTCATAAGAACCCACCAATTAATATTCACTGAAATAAATAAATAAAAACGAAAAATCCAATTACTTTCTTTCTTTTTACGAACAAATTTGAGAGTTGGAGTCACTGTGTTACAGTTTTTTTCATAAAATAATGGGTACAGTGTGCACTCAGAATTCATTTTTGGAAAAAAGAAAGGAAAAAAAGAAGAAGATGAGATCTAGATATATAAAAGAGAATGGGGATGATCAACAAATATTCTTGTAAGAAACGTTGCGAGAGACTGGTTCTTAGCTTGTCTAATATATATAATCACCTTAACTCGTTCGATTATCTGCCTTTGGCATCAAGTGAATTAATTTTATGGATGAAGTTAATTATTAATCATAGTTATATACATGTTTTAACATCGAGTTTGTTAAGTGAATTCTAAAAAAATATTGTTTTGGTTTTTTTATAAATAAAAAAATGTTATCTAGAATTAAAAAAAAATGAATTTAACTTAACCGAGTCTCACCTTATCTAACTCAGTCAATCCAGTTTAATTAAGTTCACTTCTAAACTGATTTGAAATAAAATCTATTTCCAATCATATTTTAAATCAATTGGTTTTTGAGTTAATCTTTCAAGTTAAATTAGATTTAATAAAATATGGTTATGATGTCATGGAAGATGAATATAATATATATCTGGTAACTAGTTGGTAATTATTCTACTTAAAGATGTTTTAAAAACTAATTAAATAGTATCGGTTTAAATTATATTCTCATGTTTTGGAGATACAAGAGATAACTAATAAAAAATATAATCTACTAGAAATATTTTTAAAAACGTATGTAAAATGATTTATAGCTTTTTAATCTGGTGTATGTCTCTATTTATTTTTTATTAGAGCAATTCTTTTAAATTAAAAAAAAAGAAAAAGAAAAGGAAAAGGAATAGGATGTGATGAAGTCGAAGAAGAAGAACTCTAATGTATTTGATATAAAAAAATAAAGAAACACTATATATATATACACCACTAAACAGAGGAACTAATTAATTAAAGAAGATTACTGCGGGTTGAACGAGTTATAATATGCCTCAAAACGTGAAAAGAAAACGTGCAAAATTTGTGAACTTGAACGAAATAATTGACAATTCTCCATTCCATGTTTACAATCTCTTACCACCATTATGCATTGTATTTTATCCAAATTTATATGCAGCCGCTACGAACAGCCTGTCAAGATCCAAATGCAGCTCCCCGCTCGCCTTCCAGATTAAAAATAAATAAATAAATCCGAACCCAAATTATCCATTTATTTTAAAATACAAATTTAAGAGATATGATCTATCCACGCACACAGATTAGAGATATATACCATCATGATATTTTCACAAAGATTTGATATATCCACTTGCACAAATTTGCTTTTTGTTAAACCACTTGTTCGTTTTTACCAAATAAATAAATAAATTATTCCTTTAAATAGAACACCATCCTTATTGTATATTATCACTAGTTTGTTTTTATATTATAAAAATATTTTTTTAAAAATGATTTTTTTAATTTTATTTTTTTATAGTTAATTTTTTATTTATTTTAATGTATTAATGTTAAAAATATTTTTTTAAAAAAATATTTTATTCTAAATAAAAAAAACCTTCAATAAAAAGTAACGGTGTTACCTAACGAACGCAAGATAACCCTGAATGCTTCTTTACCGACAGTAAATAATATAAAAGATGTTCGGTTTGAAGGTATGGTTAGTTCTTTTTGTGAGACCTGCATACAAAATATATATATATTTTGCTTCTATAAAATGTTGTTTATGCTTTAAAAAGATTATATCTTTAAAAAAAAACCATCATATAATGATATTTAAACAGCTATATTTTACATTTTTACGTGTATATAAAACAACAACACCGAAGAAATTAACCTTTATTTTATAATTAAACTATTATGTGATTTGAATTGTTGACAAATAAAAGCTGGTGATTTGAGCACTCCCTGTTGATCATTACACCATTCCAGTTAGTCCTCGAGAAAAATAATGAAAAATCCACATTAAATTATATACAGATTGGAATTAATGTGAAAAGCCTCTAATTCACGTAACCATGTAGCACCCGGTTACTTCTCACCCTGTTAAGCATTGACGATCTATTCACGATACTTAGCCTCCGTTTGAGAATTAAGTTTCTTTCAAATTTTAAATTTTTTAATTTTTTTTAATGTTTTTATATTGTTTTGATGTGCTAATATTAAAAATAATTTAAAAAAAAATAAAAAAAATTATTTTAATGTATTTCTAAACAAAAATTACTTTAAACCACAACCGCTTTTACAATTCTAAACAAACCATTAATTTTTTTTATGTGACTTTAATATCAAATAGGAAAAAAAGAATTTGAAAAAAAACATATATATAATTATTTAAACATTCTGAAGATTTTTTAATGTTACTTTATTGCTCATATATGAACAGTCAAAACAATAAAACTTCTTAAGATATTTTTTTATTTGTTTTATAACAATTCATTGCCTTAGATGATACGTTCTTTGCATATATTTTTTTCAAAAAAATAAAGAAGGGCAAGGTGTGCTGGTCAGGCATTAGGCTATCGCGCATGAGCTTGGCATTAGAGTGGTAATTTGTTGTCTTTTTATTTCTTTTCCTTTTTTTTTTGTTTTTTCTTCCTGATACTCCAAAATATTTTTTTCAATTCTCTTGTTTTTTTTATACAGTTTTTAAATATTATTATAATTTTTATATGTTTTTTAATTATTATGTATTTGATATAAAAATAATAACACTAATAATAAATTGTGCATGAAGTTTTTTAATATTAAAATTCTAAAATTAATTTTAAACAAAATTTTATCATATTTATAATTTTTTGAGATAAATTCAAGTACATAAAATATAGACATATTATTTTGAGATTTTTTATTAACTTGTCTTAATAATCATAAAATATATTTTTTTAAAACAGAAATAATAATTCCAATTAAAAATATTGTATTGACTAGATAAAAAAAGATACATTAATAAAAAAAAAAATTCTTGATGAAAAAAAATCAAAACAGCTGTGTATTTTTTATTTTAATAATAATAGCAAAAAAAAATTTACAAGGCCTTATATTTTTTTTATATTTAAAAAAATTGGAATAATCTGCAGGCGTGCTTACAAACCAGTTTATGCTACTATAAGTGGAGAGAAATGAGGGGTGCCCTAATCGTTTGGTAATTGAGATTTCTGTCACCATAATGACCAACATACATGTGGTTAAATAAACTAACAAATAAATAAATAAATAAATAAAGATCGGGTTGGGCGGTGGGGAGATCAAGACAGGGACCGACTCTGATCGAGAGAGATTTTCCACGATCTCCGTGACTTACATACAAGTTTGAGAAGCATTAAACAACGATGGAAAGGCCATGCTAATCAATTAATTGCACATTATTAAAAAATAAAAAAAAGAGAGAGAGAGAGAAACCTTGGATTGGGGTCCTGGACTCGTGATGAAATCTCCACCGTCCAGAAAGATCCGCGTATCAACCGTCCACACTGTCAATTGGCTATATACATGCACAAAGATCTTTAAGAAAAAACAAGAATGAAGAAGCTAATATGATGTATACTATATATTTATATGGTTATTAATTTTAAAATTTATAAAATTAATTAAAATACATCAAAGTTAACCCAAACATCCACGTTAATAATAATAAAAAAAAAAGCAAATTATAAAAAAACTTCCCTTGCTATTTTTTCATATGGCCGTTAGGACCTAAATTATGCACATGGCTTAATCTGTCCATGCTCCCAAACTCCATGGATCACGGTATCATCTAACTTAAAATTTAATGATTAAACTGATATCTCATTTTGCTGATGTTAGTATTCTAAGACTTGAACCTGTCTTAATTAATGTAATGGGCCTGTCCTTTATTAGCAAGTCATTATTGAGGGCGAAAAATGTCTTTATCATACGAGTAGTCAGTCATTCTTGATGCTTGAGAGTTGAGAGAGCAAAAGGTTAGGATTCTTAGGAAAGGTCGGTTCTACTGCAGTCCATTGACTTGACCACCTGCCAATTAGGTTTCACCACATTCGGCACTGGCCATGGTAGGTAGGCTCAAGCTTGACCGTGACGAAAGCAACGCTCTTGTTTTTCTTAATGTTTTTAAATGTGTTGTTTTTAAAAAATAATAAAAATACTTTTTTAAAAAATAACTACTACCTGACCATGTTAAAAAAATGAAATCCCACTGCTTGCTGTCCGCACGCAACTGAAGCCAGGTTTTAGCACGTGTGAACTCTGTTTTTGCCAAATTTATCGAATATTTCTTAGGTGCAACAGCCACCGTCTTAATTATTTTTTTTCCCTTGACTACGGTGAACAAGCTTTGACAATTGACGCCAGCGAAGTCTCTCGAAGGATGGGCAGGAAGAGGAAAGAGTAAAAAATTAAAGGGAGGCTCGAAATGGAAAGCTCGGTCCCAACGCGGAAAGATCAAGAATGTTAAAAGAAATTAAGTGGTCCAATCTCTCACTCCAACGGGCTTAAATATTTCATTTTTTCAAGGCATTTGTCAACATCTTTTCTTTTATCATATTGCGTTTGAAGAAGCCAATAATACACAATAAACTTGCTGTCCAGAAGTTCGTAGAAGAGTCCAGATAGAATTCGATTGATTATGATGATGACAGCGCCAACGATAATGACATTAAACTTTGATTCGGCCTGATTATTCTTTTATTACAACCTAAATTAAAAGGGATAGCCATGAGCTTGAAGCTTTGTATCTGTAAAAATCATTTGGATACACCGTGAGATGTTTAGGAAGACAGAGAGATAGTCCTGTCAACATAAAAACAGGAGACGGAGGAGGGAGGCCTGTCGTATCATTCACTGTGCCTGGAGCCCCGAAAGGAGAAAACAATTACCCTCTCTTCCCATCTCAAAATCGAACTTCTGTCAATTACAAATCAGAAGTTCTATATATAATAAAATTAGTCAAGATACTTTATAAGCTGATCCGAACACTCAAGTTAATAAAAATAAACTAAACTATTGTTTGCTCTTTTCATCCCGGAGTTGGTTGACTTTTTACTCAAATTATGAATGTATAATTAATTACATGTCATATAACCTGTTTCAAGTTACTTCACACTAATTAATATCCTTCTTCGAATGTACGAATGTAAATAAGAGAGAAAAATTGGATTGAAAGAATTAAAGTAAGTTGCAATTAAGAGGTATATTAGTAAGATTAAGTAATTAATAATTTGACTTTTCGATAAACATCCCAAAATAGAAAAAAGGGCAATATTTTTGAAACGGGAGTAGTTGATTTTACTGTTTGAAAAAAAGATGATATAAATAAATATAAAGTAAAAGATAAAAGTAACTTGAAAAAAAGATGATATGGCATACAATTAATTGCAATTTGAAAATCAAGTTATAACACAAAAACAAACCCTCACAGTCATCAATATTTTTTCATGGCCAAGCCACCACACCTACCGTTCCCTTCATGGACCAACTACTACAAGACGTACCAAAGTTCGAATTATTAATTCTTCCCTCGAGGCCATGGAAAAATACTGGGATGAAAAGAAGCAAGCAACCTGCAATAGGAAAACGGCCCCTCCCATTTTGAATCAAGACATAAAAAGACACCATAATACTGCAAAAAACTTTATGAAACGGGCTAAACAGACTCTAAAGATTGTCACACCTTCTGCGTATACCTGAGAGAAGATCTAACTGTGTTTTTGCAGTCAGCAGCAAAGAAGCACAATGACAATAACAAAAAAGGCCAGGTGAAAGTTCATCTGTATCAAGTGAGAGTGTCTGTACCTATTTGAAGCACAGCTTGGACCGTGGTACAGAATGAAGAATTAGATGGGGATTAGCACCATATGCCAAAGTCTTTAAGTTTCTAGATATTTGTACATTGACAGCTAGGCCATGGTCATTGATTGTAGTTCTGCTTAAAAGCCTAATTGAATATCTGATAAAGTTCTTGCAAGGAAAGGAATGACTAGTTAGAACATTGAGCTTCAACTATAATATTTTTCTTCTTGTATGATTGCAACGCACCAGAGAGTACTACATATTTCAATTTTGAAAGCTAATAAGACAACATTGCATTAGACATATTTATCCAACCTGGAAAGAGAGAAAAATAAAAACATGCACCCTTCATATATCACCAACAAAACCCTAGCAAAAGGACCGAGAAAAGAAGAGGAAAGAAAGAATTGCCACTACTATAATAAGGGTGAGAATGCTGCTATCATATAACTTCACAAGCAAAACTTGAGAGGAATTAATGACTCAAGATGCCGATATACCATCCCAATTTGGCAAACAGCTCTGACTTTCACACTAACTGAGCACCAAACCACTTTAACCACTAAGAGCAAAATGAGATCAAGTTCACAGCTCTCCAGCAAGAATGCAATACAACTGTATTAGGAAGGAATCATTAATGGATGTTAAAAGGAAGCCTGAGAATTAGATCTTCTGAGATTCCATACTTTTTCAAAACTATACTATCATTGAGGCAAAGAAGTTTTACTTGATGTGGAGTTCGTTTATGCAAAAGAGAGGGTGCTAAGTGAAGAAGATAGGAGAAAAAGATACCTTCTGCACCATATAACTAAGTTGACCTGGTGCCCAGAAATAGTAGCTCTTGCACCATGCCCAATGGCGACCATGACGAAGAATTGCTCATCCTGGAATGTGGTTATAATCAAAATTTTCCTATTAGATACAAGTAGAATGAAAAATACCAAATCACATAAAGCTCCAGTCACCTAAAATTTCCAGGAACAATCTCAAATTTCCTACTAATTATGAGGGGAACAAAAATAACAATGAGAGTAGGATCTAGTTAGTTAAACTTTCCTTTCTCCCCTTTGCTAGGATCTAGTTTTGACATATCAAGTTTCATCCTACTTGGCATCATGAACAATTCCAGAAAAAAAGGTGCACACAAGCATTAGCTTATATAACTGAGCAGCACTGTCCACAAGTTCTTTTTTTTTTTCAAAAAGAAAAATGGCATCATTGACCTGGTAAGTATGCCCTTTTGAATTTCCTAGTTCAGATTATTCCTAACCATTGCTAGTTCAGATATATCTCCAATTGAGAAATGAGTGTTATTTTAAGAAAACTTGTACAGAAACTGAAAGCTTGAATGAAATATCACTACATGTTAGGCTAGCATAATATAAACAAAATAAAAAATATGGCCTCAAGTTAAACAGCAGCACTCTGATTCTGAAAATTAAGATACCCCTGATTGGCTGTATTCACATGTTTAGTGCACCGAACACTATGAAAGAACAGATCTCCACCATGAAATTGCTCACCCAAGCAAATATTTAAGGTGACTTCGGAGTCATCAACATTGAAAACTTAAAAGAAGGATGTAAGGTGAAAAAAGAAGAGGAGGAGGTGGGGGCAACAAATTACTTTGTGAAACTAGCGATAGAAAGCTTTCTCAAAACAAAAATGGTGATAGAAAGGCAAAGGCAAAACATTAACTGGCAGGCCAGAGCCTGATACCATTGCCAGGAAATAAATGACACCGTCACCATATCAAACACAAACGAGTATCAACATTAATGTAAGGCGTAAATCCTACCCAACTAACAAGTTTTAAGAATGAAAAAAAAAATCCATGCAATACTTTTGGAACTGAAGAATCAAAACAAAGATGAGAGAAGGTCCGGGTCTTTGAAACTCCCTTTAGTTTCAGTCACTACTAAATGATAAAAGATTCACCAAATATAATACGATGGACGAGATATTATTATTCATAGTGACAGATGGAATTAGCAAAAAGAAGGTTCAAAGTTAACACCTACCAAGCTCGATATCCATATGCTCTCCGTATTCAACCACAGAACCATGGTGAGAATCCAGAGTTAATCCACCCACCCGAGGAAAGAAAACTACATAGAAATAAGAGCACTGAAATGAGTTTTTGCTATATTTATAAATGATGGATTGTGAGTTATAATTTATAAGCATAGAGCCTTATTGAATAGAGATGCGATACCTCTAGACATGGGACATATATAGTCTCATCCATCAACTTTTCAAGCATGGTTTCCAGTCCAGAGTCATCAAGAACAACACCAAATTGTTCATAGTGTTCAGACAAATTATATGGAACCCGTGATCACACACCCATCTTTCCATACTTTCTACCTAAGCAATCAGAACTTTGTAATGCACAAACTACATATTTCAAAATACATGCATGCATACATACATAAGTTGTCCACATACCTCCATTTACACCCATGTAATTGTTAGATATACGTATATAAACAGAAAAAAATACAAGGAAAATCATGTCATTTACACGACAAATGACAAGAGAAATAAATAAAACCTCATTTATCAACATTTCACAGAACTTTGGCTGAACCATTTCAAACGTATAAACTCTCTTCTGTGTTCTCACTGATTGCTTTGAGAGATGGAGGACCAAAGAAATGCGTGGCATTCATATTTATACAACTCCTTATGTCGAGGCTGTGACAATAAGTAACTAGCCAATAAGCTGAGTGTACAAAAAAACACATGACAACTAATACTTGTATGCTATATGCAAAACATGAAAATCTAAATCATTCTATGCTCATATAATTTTGCAAACAATTCTACACTTGTCACCATGGAAACTGTAAAGTGTTTAACAGCAGTTTTTCAGTTTTGAGAGAATGCATGTGTTGTCAGCTATTATGAAAGCCTTTCCATATTTAAAAGGAGAGGGCAAGTGCCTGCATAAACTCTTGACACCATAGGCAGTGAGAGAAACTTATGCACTCAGATAGTGTCTGTGCAAATGAACACAGGTTTATACTAAAAAACAATGCCAGGAATGATTAAAAAAAATCAATCTGATGATGAAAAAAACCATAGACTAGCATAAAGCCTGGTAAATAAGGATACAGCACTTAAAAATTGAAAAAAAAAAACGATAAGAGAAAATTGTGTTGATAGCTAAAATGACGTCCAAGATAAGAGCAAGTCATCCTCCGAAATATGAAACAAAAAGAAATATCATAAGAGAGCAGCCCAATTCTGCTGAATATCAGCTAAAGAAACTACCCTGAAAGAACCTGAAGCAAAAAAAAGGAAAATTACCCTATCCCATGCACAACAATTTTTTCTCAAACTTTTACTTCAGAATAAAAATTCAAAACTGAAATACACCTTGTAGTTTGATAGAATATGTTGTCTGTATTTTCTATGCTTTTGAACCTGCCAGTTTGCATCAGAAATCAGTGACAACTGACAACAGTATGACCATTTAGAAAAGAAAAGCAACAGAACATATGATAAGGCCAACAACTAGCACTAGAGAGGTGCATCAAAATTTCTGGAAACTCATTGATTCCCACCACACCATTAGCAGTTCAGGACATTCTGAACCTATATGGATACAATCCTTTTCATCGGTAATTAAAGATTGATAGGAAAAGTTCATTTTGTCAGCCTTTATTTTACACGATGTTTAAAATATAATATCCTCACAAAACTCATTTCAGAAAATAAATAAAAATCTCAAAGCTCAACCTCTGAAAGAACCATATCACGATGACTGGTGTTGCTGATCATGTACCATTCATGGATCATTCAGGAGAAGGTCTTTTGGGCAAAAATAGATGAAGACGAACAAAGTGACATCAAGAAAAATCTATCTTTACTCTTAAAACCCACATCCCTACAAAACTACAAGTGAGTTCAGCAAGTATCTATTCTAAGTTATAAAAGAGGAAGAAAAAGAAAGGCCAATTATTACTCATGCTAGTAGCAGTCAACCCTGTGCATGAAGAGAGATTCTCTCCCGATTTGCACTAACAATTTTCCCAAATTCAATCCTCAATCTCATAGAAATAAAGAGCAAACATTTTCATAAACCATTAGAAAGAGCGATGCCGTTACGAAACCGAACACAGCCACGAACATAACAACATTTCTTTCAGTTTCCCTAAATCACTAATGAATGAATGAAATCTGAGTTTACTTAAGTCGACAATTCCAATTCATAAATAGAATAAAAGAAGTCGAGGAGGAGGCGCGGCATACGCGAGCGCGTTCACCCTGGGGAGAGTAGCGAGTGAGAGTGTCACTGAGGAGGTGGACTTCACGATCACGCGGCAAATTGAGCATGTTAGGAGGCAAGTGCAACTCTAGAGAACTGAAGATTAGAGGACTGTAACCCTATTGCATGTCCTCGTAGCTCTCCGGGTTGTGCTCCCTGTTCTCGAACGGTTGCAGCCTCTGCGTCGATAGCAATTACACGCCGTTCCCTTTCGCCCTCATTTGTTGAGTCGCATCATCCATGAACATTTTTCAAAATACATATGCAGGTCGCTAAAACCCCCCCAGAAATTAGACTTTTCAAGGCTTTATGAGCTGGAATGCGAGGAAACTAGTTTTGGACAACTGAACACATCACCTGAAAATCTTGGTATTTGGTAACTTTCGTACGTCTAGTATGGTGATATTTTTTAAAAAGTAAAAAATGTATTAAAAATATATATTTTTATTTTTAATATAAAAATACTAAAAAAATATTTTTTAAATATTTTTTTATATTAAAAATAAATAGATGCAAAACAAAGCCATGTATGAGTTTAGCTGTAAAACTAGCCAGCCATCCACTGTTCATTACAGGTGGTATAATTTTTTTCAATAAAAAAATAATATTAAACATAAATTTAATTTATGATAGATGTATTTAACTAAACGGAGAATAAAAGTTGCATTCAAAACAACTTATGAAATTTGCTTTTTAATAAAACCAGTCAAACTTTGACTCGAATCATAAACTTGTTTGGGTTTAATATTTTAAAAAAAATTATATTATAACAATTAAGAATAACTAAACCTTGAAGTGTTTTGTTTTAGATGGAGATAATCCTACATGTATGAAATCAAAATAAATTACGTTGTTCAATTAAAAATCAACAAAATATTAAACGGTGGAATTGAAGAAAAAAATAACAAGAAAAATCAATAAAAATCCAATCAAAAAGAAAAAAATAGAGGAAAAAAAACAGTCTAAGAAAAAAGGCCTAAGTAAGCTATGACAACCCACGTGTTTGGGCCTGCTATAGTTTTTTTTTTTCTTTTTTTATGAGGCGGTCATCCACCTTTAACTTTTTTTAAAAAAAAATAATGAATCCATGCAACGTGTCGCCTAGTGTGGCAGACAATGTGTCATTTTCATATACAATGTGTCATTTCATATGCCTGGATTCCAACAACCATAAGTTGTTGGAAAATCTGTCCATGGATGCTTTACACCTAAAAAAAATCTTTGACAGTTTTAATCTAGAAACATCCTAAAACATCTTAAAGGCCTAAATAAACTTAATTGTGCCTTCAAATAACCCCAAAAAAATAGTAAAAAAAGAATCAACTTGAAACCCAAAAAGTTTTTGATGCCGAGTTTATTCTTTTTCAGGAGATCTAGAGGTAAAACAATATCCTAATAGAGCTCCTTTCATCGAATAAAGCTTATAGACATCGAGATCAATCTTTTTTGTTTTGTCATTATTAT
The DNA here is from genome assembly GCF_000002775.5 of Populus trichocarpa. Taxonomy (NCBI): domain Eukaryota; kingdom Viridiplantae; phylum Streptophyta; class Magnoliopsida; order Malpighiales; family Salicaceae; genus Populus; species Populus trichocarpa. The sequence continues at coordinate 13,687,142 of NC_037294.2, read as the reverse complement.
TGTTAACCAATATTTTTTTTTGTCTACCATTAGAATCTCATGATGTTCTCTCTCATACCTTGAACCATGGATAAAAAAAAAAAATGAAGTTTTAAATAAAAAAATAAAAATAAAATGATGAAAAAGAGGTATGATGCAAACTAAGAGTACAAAAACTAACTTTTTTAGTCAATTTAAAAGTGGCCATCCAGGATGACGTGAGTCGTGTAATGGTGATGGCATTTAACGAGCGTATGTTTTTGTAGCGAGTAGATAATGTTCTACCAGCGGGCTTAATTTTAAGCACTGGATATATGAGGTGTGCCTAGAGGGTATGGACCTGGGGTACATTACTACGTCAACACGCAAACTATAGCTAAACTAATTAAATATTGAGTTTGTATTTTTAGAAATTATTAATTTAAATATCATAAATTTCAGGATTACTGAAAATTTATATGGTTGTTAACTTCAGAGTCAAGGGGGATTAGTCGACATGCGTGTAGGCTAACCCAAACACCCATGGTAACAAAAAAAATAAGGTTTTTTTTATACCCTTTTCATTTATCATATATGAACAATGAAGCACAACTATCCTTTATTATTATTTTTTGTAATTTGAACTATTAATCGAAATTTGACGAGACTAAACTATGTGTAGATGAATGAATATGAATTTTTTTATAAAAAAAAAACCAGCACTGTAATTTTTTTTTCGCAAAATAACATAGTTATAATTTTATTTTTTAAAAATAAAATAATCTAGTAAATGTAGTGGTCAAGAATAATTACATTTATTATAGACATTTTAAAAAATTAATTAATATGGGTTAACATTGATTCGAAGGACAAGAGAGAAAAGAAAAAAAAATAAAATAAAAAAGAATAAGACATTGAAGGTAAACCAAGTTTTGATGATAATACTTTGATATAACTTAAAAAAAATCTTAACATAATAAATCTAACAACGATAAAAAAAATCATAAATAATGGTTGGAGTGAGTCAAACATGTCAAAAAAAAAAAAAACAAATAAGTCATTCTATTGCTTTTCATAAGCACAGTATTTTAAAATATCACTATTCATAACCATGAATTTTATTTATTTTACTTCAATTTTCTTGGCCGATGCCAGTTTATGAGTTTTTTTTTAACTAACCATGTTAGAAAGGAAATACAGTTGATGGATATGGCATGAGCAGCTTGTTTCAATCGTTCAATTACTATTCAATATTTTACACTATTTATTTTTTGACGGTCCTTCCATGGTGACCTCTTATATCTCGAACTCCTGCCTCTATCCTTCGAATATGGATTTTTGCTTTCTGATGCAAATTTTATCTTGTTTTTTATGACTCCTCCGTTAGATTGGAAGATAATTAATTGAAAAAAAATATATATTAGACTTTGATACTAAAAATACCTCATCTTTGTTAGAGTTTGTTTCCAGTTGAACAAGTCTTTAGGACTTAGCTGATTTCTAGTCTTGAATAAATCCTATTGTTTAGGATTCTGTTATTCTGTTATTATTTCTATTATTAGCTTCTGTTTTCAATCTTTGTAAAGGCTATATATATGGTCTTCAGTTACGTTAATAAATACACAAAACATTTCTTCCTTTCTCTTATATCATTTCTCAGCAAACACCAAAATATACTTAACATTTTGGTATCAGAGCTTGACGATAGCATCAGAGATGTCAACAGAAGGAGGAGGTTTTGTGCAGCCTTCAATTCCAAGATTGGACGGACACTATGATCATTGGTGTATGCTCATGGAGAACTTTCTCCGTTCAAAAGAATACTGGAGTTTAATTGAGGATGGGATTCCTACAGTGATTGAAGGAGTCCAGCCTACTCCAGCTCAGTTGAAGGCTATTGAAGATGCAAAGCTGAAGGATCTTAAGGCAAAGAACTATCTTTTTCAGAGTATTGATCGATCAGTTTTAGAGACAATCTTAAACAAAGATTCTGCCAAGAGCATTTGGGATTCTTTGAAAACGAAGTATCAAGGCACAGCACGGGTGCAACGTGCACAAAGACAAGCTCTTCAGAAGGAGTTTGAGTTGTTAAACATGAAGGCAGGTGAGTCTGTAACTGCTTATTTTGCTCGTACTATGACTGTTGTGAACAAGATGAGGACAAATGGTGCAAAGAATTTGACTGATTTAACAATCATTGAGAAAATCTTGCGCTCCATGACATCCAAATTTGATTACGTAGTCTGTTCTATCGAAGAATCAAAAGACCTTGATGTTATTTCCATAGATGAATTGCAAAGCAGTTTGGTGGTTCATGAACAACGTATGAATGTTCATATCATGGAGGAGCATGCGTTGAAGGTAACAACAGGAAAATCATCAGGTTGGCGAGGAGGAATTCGAGGATCAAGCAGGGGCAGAGGCAGAGGCCGAGGAGGAGGTGGAAGACGTTATCTTGACAAATCCACTATTGAGTGTTATTACTGTCACAGATTAGGACACTTTGCATATGAGTGTCCAAGGAAGGAGAGTGAAGGAGTGGCACATTATGCAGAAGGGGGAGAAGAAATGCTATTAATGGCGTATATAAATGAGAAGGCAACAAACATGGAGGAGTTATGGTTTCTTGACTCAGGATGCAGCAACCACATGTGTGGTAAGAAGGAGTTATTTTCTGATTTTGATGCCAGCTTTAGAGAAACAGTAAAACTGGGAGATAATTCTAAAATGCTTGTTACTGGAAAAGGAAATATCAGAATGTTCGTGAATGGTTTTGTACAAATCATTACAAATGTTTTTTACGTCCCAGGCTTGCAAAACAGTTTATTGAGCATGGGACAATTAGCTGAGAAAGGTCTTGCTATCCTTATTCAAAAGGAAACATGCAAGATATATCATTCTGAAAAAGGCTTGATCATTGAGATTACCATGTCTTCAAACCGAATGTTCAAGTTATTTGCTCAGGTGCAGCTTAAGGAATGTAGTGAGCAGGTGTGTTTTAACTCACTATCTAAGAAGTCCAGCAAGCACGAGCAGCCTAAGGAGTCCAGCGAACAGGAGCAGCCTAAGGAGTCCAGCGAACAGGAGCAGGTGTGTCTTAAATCTTCATCAGAGGAGAATGCTATGCTGTGGCATAACAGATATGGACATCTTAGTTTCACGGGATTAAATCTTCTTCAACAAAAAGAGATGGTGATCGGCTTGCCAAATTTAATTGCACCATCAACAGTGTGTGGAGACTGTTTGACAGGAAAACAACAGAGAAATTCTTTTCCAAAAGAATCTACATGGCGAGCTACTCAGGTTCTTCAACTTATACATTCTGACATTTGTGGTCCTATTACTCCTGTTTCAAATAGCAACAAGAGATATATAATCACATTTATTGACGATTATAGTCGTAAAGTTTGGGCCTATTTTCTTGTGACAAAATCTGAAGCCTTTACAGTTTTCAAAATGTTTAAGAATCACGTTGAAAAGGAGACTGGCTTATGTATTCACAGTCTTCGTACTGATCGTGGAGGTGAATTCTTATCACAAGAATTTGCAGTCTTTTGTGATGAGCATGGCATACGTCGTCAACTTACAGCTGCCTACTCTCCTCAGCAAAACGGCGTCTCAGAAAGGAAAAATCGCACCATCATGAACATGGTCCGCAGCATGCTGTCAACAAAGAAGATACCGAAGAAATTTTGGCCAGAAGCTGTAAATTGGACTGTTCATGTTTTTGAACAGAAGTCCAACATTTGTAGTTAACAACAAGACCCCAGAAGAAGCCTGGAGTGGCATCAAACCGTCAGTCCATCACTTTAGAGTCTTCGGTTGCATAGCTTATGCTCATGTTCCTGACTGCAAGAGAAGCAAGCTGGATGATAAAAGTGTCAAATGTGTTTTACTTGGCATCAGCAGAGAATCAAAGGCATATCGCCTATATGATCCCATTTCACAGAAAATTATCGTGAGCAGGGATGTGATATTTGATGAAAACAGTAGTTGGGATTGGAGTGAGAGTTCAGTTGCTGCTGATACTATTGCTCTGGAATGGGAAAACACTGATCAACATGAAGAATTTTTTGCAACTGGTGATAGGGCAAATGATGCACATAATGACGTTGCAGCAGTGGTTTCAGTTGCAGCAACAGACTTTGCAGCAGCAGATGAAGCAAACAATGACTTTGCAGCAGATCACAGGGCAGACAGTGAACACCTTGAACCACATGCTGATCCAGAAGAGAGCATTGATCGCAGAAATCTCTCAAATACACGTAGCAATACATTTTCTGCGAGTCAATAGATTTTAAGTCCAACAGTCCAAGCAAGCAGCAGTGGGAATACACGTAGCAGACCTGAAAGGGAACATAGAAGACCTTTGTGGATGAGGGACTATGTCAGTGGGGAAGATTTATCTGAGGAAGATTCTTATATGGTCATGTTTGCTGCTGCAGATGATCCTGTGTTCTTTTATGAAGCAGTGAAAGATGCTAAGTGGAGAATGGCCATGGATGCAGAAATAGATGCAATTGAACGCAATGACACTTGGGAGTTAACATGTTTGCCTACTGATGCCAAAAAGGTTGGGGTAAAATGGGTGTATAAGACAAAGTTCAACGAGAATGGTGGGATAGATAAACACAAAGCCCGGTTAGTTGCAAAGGGCTACACTCAGGAGCATGGAATTGATTATACCGAAGTGTTTGCCCCGGTAGCACGTATGGATACAATTCGTTTAGTAATCTCTTTAGCAGCTCAAAAGCAGTGGATGATTTTTCAACTTGATGTTAAGTCGGCTTTCTTGCATGGAGATCTTTCTGAAGATGTTTTTGTTGAGCAACCTCCAGGCTATGAGAAGAAAGGTAATGAGCACAAAGTATACAAATTGAAAAAGGCACTGTATGGTTTGAAACAGGCTCCCCGAGCGTGGTACAGTCGCATCGAGTCTTATTTTACGAAGGAAGGTTTTGAGAAGTGTCCATATGAGCATAGTTTGTTCATCAAAACGCATGAAGGAGGTAAACTTTTAATTGTTTGTCTCTACATAGATGATTTAATCTTCACCGGCAATGATGAACACATGTTTACTGATTTTAAGAAATCCATGATGCATGAGTTTGATATGACTGATCTAGGAAGAATGAGGTATTTTTTGGGTATAGAAGTTTTGCAAGAACAGGAGGGCATTTTCATTCATCAAAGAAAGTATGTGAATGAGGTGTTGCAAAGGTTCGGTATGGATAAGTGCAATCCTGTGCTTAATCCAATTGTACCCGGTTCTAAACTGATGCAAGATACAGCTGGAGTAAAGTTAGATAGCAGCCACTACAAGCAAATTGTGGGTAGTTTAATGTATTTAACTACCACTCGACCTGATATTATGTTTGTGGTCAGTCTACTAAGTAGATATATGGATCACCCTACAGCACTTCATTTTGAGGCAGCCAAGAGAGTGTTGAGATATTTGAAGGGAACTTGTGAGTTTGGAATATTTTATAGCAAGAGAGGAGAAGACAAATTAATTGCTTACACCGACAGTGATTATGCCGGGGATTTAAATGACAGAAAAAGTACTTCAGGCTATGTATTCATGTTCAATTCAGGTGCAGTATCTTGGTCATCCAAGAAGCAACCAATAGTTACATTGTCCACCACTGAAGCTGAATTTGTTGCTGCTGCTGCATGTGCTTGTCAAGTGGTTTGGATGAGAAGAATTATGGGAAGCCTCAGTCTAATTCAAAGTGATGGCACAACTGTCTACTGTGACAATAGTTCAACTATTGAGCTGTCAAAGAATCCTGTTCTACATGGCCGAAGCAAACATATAGACATCAGATTTCATTTCCTCCGTGAGCTCACTAAAGATGGTGTTGTTAAGATGGTTCACTGTAATACACAAGAGCAAATAGCAGACATAATGACCAAGCCTTTGAAACTGGATGTGTTCATAAAATTAAGAAGTCTGATGGGGGTCTGCACATTTCCAGACGTAAACTAAGTGCTTTTACTAGCACATAGTTTAAGAGAGGATGTTAGAGTTTGTTTCCAGTTGAACAAGTCTTTAGGACTTAGCTGATTTCTAGTCTTGAATAAATCCTATTGTTTAGGATTCTGTTATTCTGTTATTATTTCTATTATTAGCTTCTGTTTTCAATCTTTGTAAAGGCTATATATATGGTCTTCAGTTACGTTAATAAATACACAAAACATTTCTTCCTTTCTCTTATATCATTTCTCAGCAAACACCAAAATATACTTAACAATCTTAACCATCGATAATTTTCAAGCTATAAAATAGCATGATTTTTTTTTATGGAGAATTTGAAAATAAAAAAGAAAAAAGAAGAAGATTGAAAACAAAGGTGTTGAAAATTTTGATCCATTGATAATCTTGATTTTTCCGAGTTTAAGGAATAGATTCACAGGCAATTTAGGTTTTGGGGTGTAAGGGCAATTTAGGTATTTTCTGTGTAAAAAAAAAGGAGCGAGGCTGTGCCAATAGCCATTCCCTTGAATTCAAGACTTATTTTAAATTTTGGAGGAAGGTCGCTATGGCGGCCTGCACCGACTTCAGCCATGACTAGGAAGAATTTAATTCAAAATCCGGCATTTAATATATATATATATATATATATATATATATATATATATATGTGTGTGTGTGGTGTCCGGACTAACTTGCGCACACCTCGACTAATCTTACAAGTCTTAAAGTTAACAATCATGTAAACCTCAAGTGACCATGAAATTTATAAAACTTGAATTTGTGATCTCTTGATCTAATATTAAATTTAGAACCACTAGTTGAATTACACCTATAAAATTTTGTTTTTCTTCATATATTTAATCCAGCTAGTGACCTCCTCTTATGCAATTCAAAGCCCAGAGACACAGGGACTTCTTGATCTCATTTTATACAGGGTTGAGCTCATAATAAGAAAATTTTAGTGGTAATAATTATTTTTTAAAGTAATTTTTATTTAAATATATATATATATAATTATATTTTTTATCATTTTTAAAAAATTATTTTTTATATAGTACATTTAAATTATCAAAAAATATAAAAAAATAATAAAAAATCTTTACAATGATTTTTATAACGTCAAACTAAAAACAGGAGAGCACTTTTCTAAAAAATGATTTCCTTTAAAATAAAATTAAGTGAGATGATATACTTTAGAAAGATCTATTGCTGGTTGAGGATGACAGCTGGGTACTGAAAGATACAAAATGTCATAATAATGCCCATTTGATTTTGCAAAAGTAAGCTTATGTAAAATAGTTTTTTAAAAATTACTTTTAAATTTTTTTTAGTGTTTATTTACTATTAAAAAAAATTAATTAATAATAAATATTTTATAATAAATAAAAAAATTGACTTGATTTTCAGGAGATTATTTTTCTTTTATTTTAGAAGAAAAATACTTTTCAAAAATTACAAATAATTTTAAAAATATCTTATTATTCATTGATTATATTAAATCTGGTCATTAATCTTTTATTGTTATGTATTTTATTTTGAATTATTTTTTTTTTCAATTTTTTTTATTAAAATCTGATTTTTATATCAGCTCTGATATTCATTCTTTTGATTGTTTTCTTATCTTTTTCTTAATTGAATTTTTTTATCTATCATATATGGTCTTTTATTTTTTATTGCTATTTATTTTATTTAAAATAATTTATAAAATTAGATTTTTTTTTCAATTTCATCATTTTTCAAACTTTTTATCTATCATATTTGTTTTTATTTTCTATAGAAACCACTTTTCAAAATAAAACTAATTTCTAACCAACGAAATAGCTTAAGGGCGTATTTGAAAACATGTTTTCTAAAAATTTAATTTTTTAAAAAAATTAATTTTTATTATGTTTTTATATTATCTTAACATGTTGATGTTAAAAATAATTTTTTAAAAATAAAAAAATATTATTTTAATATATTGTTAAGTAAAAAATATTTTAAACCGTTACCACATTCTCAAACAAGTCTTAAAAAACTTAAAAAACAAGTTATATAAACAAGTTACAGTGCTGATGGGATCTCAACACTGGATATCAAATGTTTAATATATATATATATAACGGAAAACAAAAGGAACTTGAATGTCAAATGTTAGGTGAAAGCTGCGGTGGATCACGATTCACTATCACCAAATCTTCCATGCATGCCTTGACCTTGGCGCCCTAAATCCCAAGTGATTGTAAAATCTTGCAGTTCATAATCGATGGTTAGACAATCAAGGACTCAAGTAAAGTAGCTAGTCGGGCAGAGAAAGTCATATTATCCACGACGAACCAAAGTGGTCGCTGCTGCAAAGATGGGAGGCTACTTTAACCCTCTCTTATAATGAGATAGTTTTTAAGCTCAAATATTTCAGGGAGAGAATCTGAACCCCTGAGCTGTTGAAACTTGAAAGTGTTAAAAACTCACTGTAACTGCATTATAAAGAATCCATGTGTTTTTAAATCCGTTAGCGTTTGTGTTTATTTAAAAACACATGAATGGTTGTTTGGTTACAAATATTATCTTAATTAAAACACATGGGTCCCGTCATTTATATGCGGCAGGACCACGATTCTTTAGAAGCAGTATTTTAGCTTTTGCACGAGAGTTTCAACCTGTGATGGCACACTGTTCAGTGAATTGCACTGTTCACGTGCACAGTTTTTTTTTTTTATTAAGTCTGTTAATTTTTTTAAGAGTTTTTTTTTAAAAAAAATTAGTTTAGAGTAAATTAAATATACTCGCATTGTGAAATGAACAATATTTTTTTTCCTGAAAAACTAGTATAGAGTAAATTAAATTCACTCGCACTGTAATATTAATTTTATTTTATCTGATTTTATTACACGCTCACAAAATTATGAAAACTATAGTTCTGATCGGTTGAATTTTGTATGTAATGGAATTATAAATAGTTTAATGGAATAATAAAAAATATTTTATATCAAGTATTATTTATTTCATGATGTAATAAAAGTAGTTAATTCTATAATATTTAAATTTAAAACCATCAATATTAATATATATATTTTAAAATTATTTTATAACCTCAATTTCAAAAGCATTTTTAACCAAATACATTAAACTACTTTTTCTTCAACTTCAATTTCAACCACAGTTTTAATCAAACACCTATTTTTTCAAATCAACCTCAACTAAAAGTACTTTTTATAAAACAACTTTTTTTTAACCACAACCACAACAGCTACCGCAATACCAAACACACTCAAAGTCTTTACTCTAAATTCTCAACAAACTCTCATATACAAATACCCTATCACGTGGCATAAATACTCTTTTATTATTATTATTATTATTAATGTGGGTGTCTGGATAACTTGCACGTAGTTCGACTAATCCCATGGACCTTGAAGTTAACGACCATGTAAGCCTTCAGTGGTCCTAAGATTTATAGGACTCAAAATGATGATCTTTAGGGAGCAAATCTAAGATCTGATCAGTAGAGCTACACCTCTTAAGGTTATCAATACTCCTTTTTTCACTTATATATGGTAGGGGTGAGCAACAAAATCAAAAACCGAGAAACTAGAAAAAAAATAACCGAAAAAACCGAACTGTGAAAAAAAATCGATTAGAATTTTAAAAAAACCGACCAATTTGGTTTCGGTTTTATAAGCCTGAAACTGAAAAAACCGAACCAAACAGAACGCAAATCGAGAAAAACCGAACCAAACAAGAAACAAACCAAGCCAAACTGGGAAAAACGAGCCAAACCTGTTTGAATCGGTTTTTGTTCTAAAATAACCGAACCGAAACCAGTCGGTTTGAACCGGTTCCAGTTTGGTTTTGATTTTTCTTTTTAAAAAAATCAATTTAATTATTTTTTAATAAAAACTGAATTGAATATAAAATGATGACCTCTAATATATCGTCACGGTGTTCTTGAAACATTTGTCACCGAACTTTGTATACAATATCATAAATATTATTTTATATGATCCTGAAAAAAATATTTGAAGTGAAAACAGTAATTTGTTATGTGCCAAACCAAATAATTTTGCAGTGTAATGTGATGGGACTGTGTTTTTACCAATCTAGGCTTCGGTTGGCCTAGTTATTGATCGACCTATGGAGCCGGTTAGGGTTAATAGGGGCTTAAAATCTTTTCTATCAAATTTCATGATAAAGGGGTAGATTAATCAAAAAGCTAAACCAAATGAACTATGCGGGTGTGTTAGCTGGTCAAAAAAACGAATCGCTTATGACTTGTCAACAACGCGAGGACAATCTGGTAAACACGGGACAAAAACAAATCCACCTAAAGGGACTGTTTGGTATCCCCGCTTGTTTCTTGTCCTATTCCCTCCCCAGAGCTCAGTCCGGATTCCACGAGGTAAAAGTTGCAAAACACAACTATACTTCACTTTCGCACTCGTGTTATAATCCCACCTAACCACAAACACAGAACCAAAACAGAGTGAGAGAGAAAAAGAGGAAAAACCTTAGCAGACCGCGAAAGCCAATTTTCTCGTAAACGTCGAAAACCTAACTTCTCTCTCGATCTTGATCTAATTATTATATCTCGAAGTGATGGCCTGTGCAAACCTTGTAAAGCTAAACGCAGCGTCGTCTTCATGGATCGGCCAAAAGTCACCTTTCGGCCAGCGATCTCAGGGATCCTCAACTCGCCGAGTCTCCTTTTCGATCCGTGCCAACTCTTACACTGACGAGCTCGTCCAAACCGCTGTTAGTTCCATCTTCTTCTTCTTCTTTTATTTAGACTTGTTTTCGTTGCTGATGCTTTATTAGATTTGCTGGTTGACAAATCAGATATTCGAACTTGTTTATGATTAGATTGCTTGGAATGCTTCAACTGTTACATCTATTAAGCTTATGTTAAATCCAGGCATCATTTCATAAAATTTATTTTTTTGTTTTTTTAATTTCGAATTAATTATATTCTTTTCTATACATCGTTTTGCTTTCTAAAATTTATTTATATATATATGACCTGTACGTGTATATATTGAATGATTTTGTTATTTATTCCTTTCAATAATTGTTGTTCTGTATATCGCTTCAGTATCTCTAGATTTTATTCAGAATGGAAGGAGACAAAGAATTGGGTCATCATTTGTTTTTATTTACGTAGTTTATTGTGCAAAACTGAGTCTGGCTTCTGGATTGATGGTGTAGAAAACTATTGCATCACCTGGTCGTGGTATCCTTGCCATAGACGAATCAAATGCAACCTGTGGGAAGAGGTTGGCATCTATTGGCTTGGATAACACCGAAACCAACCGACAAGCATACAGACAACTTTTATTGACTACTCCTGGTCTTGGCGAATACATTTCTGGTGCCATTCTTTTCGAGGAGACACTTTACCAGTCTACAACTGATGGAAAGAAGTTCGTGGATTGCCTGCGTGATGAGAACATTGTACCTGGCATCAAAGTTGACAAGGTGCATGGTCAATAGAATTTACAAAATATAAATCATGTATTGGATATTTGGTTTTTCACTTTCACAATGAGCTTATGTATGTGTTACTACGTAACTTTTATTGTTTCAGGGTTTAGTCCCCCTACCAGGTTCAAACAACGAGTCTTGGTGCCAAGGTTTGGATGGATTGGCTTCAAGATCTGCTGAATATTACAAGCAAGGTGCACGTTTTGCTAAGTGGTAAGTCTGCTCAAGTTCTATGTAATATTGTTGTGCTTTTGTTAATCCATTTAATTTGTCTGCTATTCCAATAGCATTTTATATTCCTTGTGTTTTATTGTTGCATGATCACGTTGCAATATCCAGGAGGACTGTTGTCAGCATTCCCTGTGGCCCTTCTGCTCTGGCTGTCAAGGAAGCTGCATGGGGGCTTGCACGATATGCTGCCATTTCTCAGGTATTCTTTTGTTCTCATAGCGCATTCCTCACTCATATTTCCAAACCTTTCCAATGCATTCCTTTTCCCTTTATTCTACATCTCTTTTCTTGGCTGGGAGAGGTAGGGGTAGTCTGTGGTTTGTGCTGATTTATGTTACTTCTCAGATTTTGTTCAGGTGATTAGCAGTTTGGAATGTTGGTTGGGATTTTCCTATCTAAAAATAGGTTGACTTTTATTGTTACGAAGTTGTCAAGTCCTGATAAAGCTAAACTACACCCATTCCTCATTTTAGTACTATGAGATTCAAGTTTTTTGAGGTTCTTTGCTATTCTTTGTTGATGATAAATTTTGTGTGCAGGATAACGGTCTTGTGCCCATAGTTGAGCCTGAGATTCTACTTGATGGGGACCATCCAATTGACAGGACCCTTGAAGTTGCTGAGAAGGTCTGGTCAGAAGTCTTTTACTATTTGGCTGAAAACAATGTTGTGTTTGAGGGCATCCTACTTAAGCCTAGCATGGTAACGCCAGGGGCTGAACACAAGGAGAAGGCATCAGCAGATACCATAGCCAAATATACACTTACGATGCTTAAAAGGAGAGTACCTCCTGCAGTTCCTGGTATCATGGTATGAATACTGGAACCCTGTTTTTATCAGGAATCTAAATTGATGTACATTTATTTCTTGAACACTTCAGTTCCCTCTTCTTACCATGTGAAATTGAATAGTAAAGGTCTCGAGTGCCTAAAGCCAAATATTGCATGTCCTATAATGGGGACTGGGCTTATAAATTGAATGATATGATTGATCCTATTATTACTCGCAATTTGGTCTAGAATGTTGCCAAGTGTCCTTTTTAAGAGATTTTAAACTTCTGTTGGTGAAAGGAGATGGATACTGATTTCTTGAAAATTGGATCCAAATTTATTGTGGTAAACAGATTGATTCAAGATAGTGAAAGGAATTGAAGCTCTCCTTACAGCAATCTATATATTGACTTTAATTTGAAATTTTGTTGAATCATTGACGATGATTTGAGAGTAATTTGGTCACTGCTGCAAAGTGAGCTACTTCTGTCTACTTTTCAGTTTTTGTCTGGAGGGCAATCTGAAGTGCAAGCAACCCTCAACCTCAATGCAATGAACCAAAGCCCCAACCCATGGCATGTTTCCTTCTCATATGCACGTGCACTGCAGAACACCGTGCTCAAGACATGGCAAGGACGCCCTGATAAGGTGGAAGCTGCTCAGAAGTCACTTTTGGTGCGTGCCAAGGCTAACTCCTTGGCTCAGCTTGGAAGGTATTCTGCCGAGGGTGAAAGCGAGGAAGCTACGAAGGGAATGTTCGTAAAGGGCTATACCTATTGAGCAGCATTAATCAAACTAGTACTCCTTGCCCCCAAATAATATGTAATTTCGCCTTTTGTATTGTTCCTTGTTAATTTGCTAGCTATGCAAGCTGAGAAGTTATAGCATTAGATGATAAGCTTCTTTGTTTATTTCTTATGTGGCTAACGCCAGAGAGCTTGAATAATATCGTCGCGAAAGGAAAACTTTTGCCAGCTTCGATCGGTGAGGTGGGTTTAGTGTAATAAAGAAGAATATATATATATATATATATATATATATATGTATGTTCTTATTTTTAAAGATACATTTTGAAAATGGCCCAGCAGCGTCAAGATACATTTTAAATACATTTCTTTGAAAAAAATAATAATTACAGCCCTGTTAAGGTGATTTAAGTTGATTTAGAATGAACTTGGTCCTGGGTCGAAGAAAAAATGGTTTGGGTTGAAAAAAAATAAAGTAAGGAATTGACATGGTTTGACTCATGACCTTATTGATCTGGGGTAAATCTTCATTTTTTTTATTAGACCCTGGGTGGAACTTGTTAATTTATTTTTATCAAAATTATATATTTTTTTAAAATTAAGTTAATCCAAATTAATCTATTCATTTCCTTGTTTTTTTTTTTAATGAAATAAAATTTAAGTTATAGCATTAAGTTGATGGATTTTTTTATATATTAATTTTTATTTTTATTTTTTTAATTATTATTTATTTTATTTAAAATATATTTTTTTAATTTTATTATTTTTGAGTTTTTTTCCTATCAAATTTGATCCTTATTTTTATTTTATTTTTTTACCTTTATTTTTTTAATTTGAATTTTTTTTTTGTGATTTTATCATTTAATATCAACTTTGTCAAGAGCTGGCCTTCTTAATCAAGCTTGAGTCTACTTAATGAGTTGCGAGTTTGAGATATTAATCAAGGAATAGAAGGTTTGTCCGGATTTATTTGTTTGCTTTCTTTTATTTTTTAATATTTTAGTTTCATTACCTCGTATTTTTTTCTACTTTTTATGGGATTTTTCAAAAGTTTTGAAAATAACATGAGTTGTCTTAGTTTTTTTTTCTTGTCTTTGCTATATATAGCTTTTTTAAAATGATTTTTTTAATTATATTAAATTAGTTAATATTGCCTCGGCTTTTTTTGTGTGATATTTGTTAGATCTTGTTTTATTAAAAGGAATTTTATTTTTTTATTAAATTAAATTAAATCAACTTATCTCATCTTCAATGTTAAATGAAATTTAATAGAATATAAATATGAAATTTAACAAATTAGATTAACTCAAATTCAGAAAGTTTACTCAGATTTTGGTTTTTTTTTTGAGTTAATTTTCTTTGGTCTTATCTTTAAATATTTTCTTATGAGATTTTTTATTTATTTTGAAAAAAACATAAATTATCAAGAAATTTTAAATTAAATTAAATTAATTGATTAAATTTTTTATGGTATTTTCTTGGTTTGCTTACAGGGTTGCCATTATGATAAAGCGGGCAATCTCTTTCCATTACATGGAATATAGATTTTTCTTGTTTTATATCAATGAAAATCTTTTTTTACACTGTAAAAATAAGTGACCCGGCCTATAAATTTAGCTATCAAATTCGAAAACTAAATGAGGTGCAGATGGCGGAGCGAAAAAGAAAGGAGGTAGAAAGACAAGGCGCGTGAAAATAGACACTATCGTTTCGATCTAGAAGGACAAGCTCGCTCAACTCAACTGTTAAGCCGGCACACCGCCAGAGAACAACCTGAAGAATCATCGATCAGAACCTGTAAAATTTTTCCACCAAAAACGATACCGTTATTTCACCTCGCATGCTATCTTCTCTCCTTCATTCACCTCCCTGGCAAATTCCCCAAACCGTAAAACCCTCGACATCTGTCTCCTCCA
The DNA here is from genome assembly GCF_000002775.5 of Populus trichocarpa. Lineage (NCBI taxonomy): Eukaryota > Viridiplantae > Streptophyta > Magnoliopsida > Malpighiales > Salicaceae > Populus > Populus trichocarpa. Next base: position 13,672,088 of record NC_037294.2, on the reverse strand, counting down.
CAGCAATGAAGGACCGGTCGCCGCCTTCCTCATTAGGCGCCGTTTACGTCCCTCCACACTGCCGTATCCGCTCCCTCGTCTCCACTCCCTACTGTCACTCCTCCTCTAATGCTTCTTCTCCTTATCCTCCAATTGGCTCCAAATTTCGCGAAAATCACAGCGAGAGCACTACTGTTTTAAACCCTAGAAACCGTCCTCCTCTTCATCAACAACAGAGAAACGGCGTCGCTGATAATAATGATTTTAACAGTAATAAGAAACCGGCACCGAAATTTGTTTCTGCCTACGATGACCGAGAATCAGAGGAAGGCTCTGATCTTGAAACGGACTCCCCCGTGGTTCAACCTGTGAGTAACGTATCGATCAATGTAATTTCGATATCGAATCAATTTAGCTTAATTTTTAATTTTTTAATTGTTCTTCAAAACTCTGGTTGTTAGGGTGCTTACCTTTCTGATGACATTGAGGAGTGGAAACGGAAATTAACAATGCTTTTGCATGACAAGGAGAAGCAAGAGTTGATTTCAAGAGAGAAAAAGGACCGGCGTGATTTTGAGCAAATAGCTGCTCTTGCGAGTAAAATGGGCTTGCACAGGTGGTATCTTGTATTTCTTGATATACTGCTGGTTTCCATTTGGTGTTTTTACTGATTTTGTTTTTATTTATCTTGGCAGCCATTCCTATGCGAAAGTTGTTGTTTTTAGCAAGGCTCCGCTTCCAAACTACAGATTTGATTTGGATGACAAGCGTCCGCAGAGGGAGGTACTTTCTCCTGCTTCTATTTACAAAGTTCTGCTCTCATCTGTCTGATGTAGTTTTGGTTCATAAACCAAAACAATGTCGTTATTAGCTTTGAAAGCTGAATTGCTGAAGTGTTATTTCCTTTTTTGCTCTTTTCTGGCCCCTGTTTTTGCACGCTTCATCTCGTCCTAAGCTCTTAAATCTCTTTCAATTGAATTTTAGGTCCGAAACACCGCATATGTATTTTCAATGTCCATTTATTCTTGTTTTCTTTTGTACATTTGTTTGCCCCTTGTTGGAAAAACCTTCTGCATGTTCCATATACAGCTTTTGTACTTTTCATTAGACATGGTTTGTGAGCTTTAAATTGAAGGTTTGAAGAATTGGCAGGTGAACTTACCTCTTGGTTTGCTACAAAGAGTTGATGCTTATCTTGGAGACTACCTCTATCAAAGGTCCAGGATTAATAGTAATTTTCCAGATACATTTTCTAGATCAAGCAGTAGTAGTCTCTCCACAGATGATGGGCTTTTTGAGCAACCTGAGCCACTGGCATCCAGTAAGGCTGTTACGGAGAAAATTCTGTGGCGGAGAAGTATGCAATTGTGTGATCAGCAACAAGCTTGGCAGGTTATCTTACCCTGAATAATACGGAACTTTGTCATGTATCTATTTCTATATCAATGCATCTCTTCCATATAGCTATCATCTCAGGCAAATCTCCATACCAGTTACTTTGTGAAAAATTGCCTCAAGAAAAATCCTGGAGAAAAACCAGTCCCACTGGCTTTGGAACAATCGTTCTTTTGCGACTTGAGAGGATAGACAGCATGTAAACACAATTACTATTATTATTTATTATTAAAAAGCAGCTTTGCAGATGGGCTTTAAACCCCTGCCACTGCTAGGAAGGTGGCTCCTCGTCTCGCGCAAATAAATGAATAGTATTGGTTTTCCACTTTGTTTTCCCACACTTGCATACAAGTCCCATATGATCCAATATCTTCTCAGGTAGATAATTAATGTACTTTTTTAACTAAAAATTACACACCAAAATTAGTTTGTCGTTTTTTTTTTTTAAAAAGGGATGTGATATTGGGATTTCATTCACGGGAAAAATTTGAGCTGTATGTATTTTATAAAATTTAATATCCTGAACTAATTATTAGGCTCCGATACCAGTATATTCTACTCTTTTCACTGATAAGATACCCCATTATTTTTTTTTAAATAAAAAAACCTAATAAATACGATGTCCTAGGCTTTACACTGGTAGACCCATGTTCGAACCTCTGTTCATAACACCATCACTTTATTATTATGGTGGCAGGGTTAATTTTTAAAAGATTCCTTTTCGTTTTTTACCTTAAATAAAATTTGGATTATTTTCTTTTGGCATTGCTCCATGTCTTAGCTTAGATAATTGTAGGTGCCTTGCGCATTCTCAAACTTGGGTTGTTTACGGGGACAAATCCAGACTTCAGTTCTTGGAGGAGCTAAAGTGTTGCATTTTCATTTTGCAATGGCCATTTTCACATAAATGTTCTGAAAATTTGTAGAGAGAGTCCCTCTTGTAACTAGCAGTTTTGGATTGCACCTTGTCATGTAACAGACCTTAGCTCACCATTTTTATTATATCAATGTGGTGGACCACAGGATTTTTCAAATTATATGTGCAAATAAGATTTGGACAATAATATCATCAGTTTCAGACAACATTTGGAGTTCCTTGTCCTTGCATTTAGTTTGTAATCCTAATGAAGGGGAAAATGTTCATCAGGCCCTTACTAGTTTGTGTTTATACAGTCTATCATAATATCCTGAGCCAAAACCATTTTTTACAAGTGGATACTGGTCCAGACTTAAGACTTGCTAACTCTCCTCTTCATTGAGGTTGTCTATAAGTCTGGATGGTGCTAGGTAACTTGTTGCCCAGGTAAGAATACATGCACAGAGTACTTGCAAAGATTGTATGAGATTCTAGTATGTTTATTCATAGTTTTGTTAAACATTGATTTTTTTTTTAATTTTTTGATTAAAGAACTTGAAGAGGTTTAATTTTTTTTTTGCGGTATGTTTCCTGATTTGAATTCTGAAATATGATGAAGTTAGTTTTTTTTAATTTCTTTTAGGAATCTCCAGAAGGCTGCAAGATGCTTGAATTTCGTAAAACTCTTCCTGCTTACAAAGAGAAGGATGCCATATTGGCAGCCATTTCACAAAATCAGGTTTGTAATGCATAGGTCTTTTGTACTTTTTTCTTTTCCTCTTTTTTTTTATAAGTTGTTTGGTTCCAACTTTGCATGGAAATCTGTTGTCATTAATTTTCTTAAATGAAGGTATCTGTCTGTGTTTCTAAGAAATGAATGTATTCAGCATAAGGGTTAAGAGCTCACACTTGGTTTGTATAAAGTTTATTCAAGCTTGTCTAAATGCACCAAGCTAGAATACCTTTATGTTACCATAAATTTCCTTGTCTATAATCCATCTCTCCTGCTACTAAACCTCCTTTGAAGTTCATTGCAATGATGTAATAAGCTTGTCAAAAGGAAATCATTACTTCGGTTAGGTTTTCTGTATTTGAAGATGGTAAATCCTGTGGTCTACTGAACTTTCAAGTTTTTTGTCTTAATTTTTTTATTGGGATGTTATTGTTATATATTGAAGTTGAACTTCCACACACACGAGGATGGAAAGAATTGTTATGCTGGTGTGGATTGATTCCTAGCTTTGCTTGTCAATATTATTCAAGAATTAATGCTTCATGATTTGCAATAAAGCCTAACTTTTTGTATTTTACAGATTGTTATAATCTCTGGTGCAACTGGCTGCGGCAAAACCACGCAAATTCCACAATTCATTTTAGAATCTGAGGTAGAATCTGTTCGTGGAGCTGTTTGTAATATTATATGTACACAGCCAAGACGAATATCTGCTATGTCTGTTTCTGAAAGAATTGCTTCAGAGAGAGGGGAGAAATTGGGTGAACGTGTGAGTTTCTTCTCAGAAACATTCTGGGTTACTTTGTCCGAATCACTACCTTCTATCAGTAACACATTTCAAGAAATTGAAGCAAATCTTGTTGTTTTATTGGCTTTTGTTTGAAGGTCGGATACAAGGTTCGGCTTGAGGGTGTAAAGGGAAAGGATACCCACCTTCTCTTCTGTACCACTGGCATCCTGTTGAGAAGACTGCTTGTTGATAGAAGTTTAAAAGGAATAACTCATGTGATTGTGGATGAGATTCACGAACGTGGAATGAATGAGGGTAACTTTTAGCTGTTTGAGGTTTTATTTTGGGGATGATGAGATCTGATTTCTCACAATGAACTTTTGACACCAGATTTTCTGCTCATTGTCCTTAAGGATCTCCTTCCTCATCGGCCAGAACTGAAGCTGATTCTGATGAGTGCAACCCTTGATGCCGAGCTTTTCTCATCATATTTTGATGGAGCTCCAATACTACGCATTCCAGTAAGCTAAAAGTCCAGTTAGCAGTGTTGCACCGTCTTCGTTCATTGTTTGTCGAGGCAATTTATAGTTAGAATCCATCAGTATATGAATTTGCTTGGTCATTGCACTGGTATGACAAGCATCTGGTGATACAAACAATTTACCAGTGGATTTCTTGATTTTCTGCCTTCAATAATACATTGAAATGATGGTCATTGTTTATTCTACCCTAGTTTTAAAGAATAAAAATATGAGTTCACAGGATAGTAGAATTATTTTTTTGTTAGAAGAAGGTGCAGTGAGACTCTTTTTGATTGTATACTAAATAATCCACCAGTTTAGGCAATGTGATGAGTAAAGTTGAAAATGCGGAGTGACATCTATTCTGACGAGCAAAGATGGGCTATGGTACTTTTTTCTGATTTCATTATTGTTTGAGAACAACTCTCCACATTTATTGTGGTCATCTTATTTTTATTCAATCTTAAATTACCCAATGTAGTTAGGAAGTTCTGTTTCTTTCTTTATTGTTGTTGTGGTAAATATTTCCTTAATGCTGATTGGTCTTGCCATGACTGGTTAAAACTTATTTATTCAATGTGCATCCATCTATTTTGGCATGTTAAATCTTTTATTTGTCTCTTAACATTATTATTATTATTATTATTATTATTGCAATCCATGGGTTGGAAGGTTTGTTCTAATGGTCCTTCTTTTAACGGTCTTATTTAGGGTTTTACATTCCCGGTACGAACTCATTTTCTGGAAAATATTCTGGAAATGACGGGTTACAGATTGACCCAATGCAACCAAATTGATGGTTATGGTCAGGAAAAGATGTGGAGGATAGGCAAACAAGCTCCGAGAAAAAGGAAGAGTCAAATTGCTTCAAGTGTTGAGGTATAGATGTTCTTAAGGTTATATTCTACCATTTTGTAATTTTTATATATTTTGATTTTTCTTTTTGCATTTTGAAAAAATATAATCAGGATGCTCTTAGAACAGCCGATTTTAAGGAGTACAGTAGCCAGACTCGGGAGTCTTTGTCATGTTGGAATCCTGATAGCATAGGTTTTAATCTTGTTGAATATCTCTTATGTAATATTTGTGAGAATGAGAGGCCAGGTGCTGTTCTTGTTTTCATGACGGGGTGGGATGACATAAGTTCTTTGAAGGATAAGCTTCAAGCTCATCCTTTCTTAGGAGATCCAAGCCGAGTCTTGTTGCTCACTTGCCATGGTTCTATGGCCAGCTCAGAGCAGGTAATTTTATTCTTTTAATTTACTCTTCTGATTATTAATTTGATTTGACTGTGTAGTTTCTTGCCACTCATATGCTTATTTTCTGCAAATTAATAAGTAACCAATAGTGGAAAGTAGAACAGCAAATTCTTACTGCATATTTCAGCTGCTTTTTACTAAGATATTTTTTTGGTATCCTATCTTTTAAGATTGCACAGGACATTCTTCCCTTTCAATTTTCTTAAACATTACTAATATGATGTATTTGGAATGCATTTAGAGGTTAATATTTGATGAGCCTGAAGAGGGTGTGCGGAAAATAGCACTGGCTACTAATATTGCTGAGACAAGTATCACTATCAATGATATTGTTTTCGTTCTTGACTGTGGGAAAGCAAAGGAGTCTTCCTATGATGCATTGAATAACACTCCTTGTCTGCTTCCTTCCTGGATTTCTAAGGTTTCTGCTCAACAAGTAAGTTCCTCTGTTGGAGATATGAGCTACAAGATGGCATCTGGTGTTGTTTTTTAGTACATGTTGTGTTTTGATCATCTGAAAAAGTCATCCTCACAATTTCTTATCAAGCATTCTTTCTCTCTTTTAATAACCTCATCGTCAAATAAATTCCTGTATTGGTTCGACACATGGTGGGCTAGTGGGACAGGTATTTCCCCTCCCCAGCATGTGTAGAGTCTGTAATTACTGCCTTGGCAAGTAACAGGGAAGTAGCACTTGTAGTTTTTGTACATGAAATTCATTTTGGTGACCAGATAGTAGGTGGTCTCGTATGAACTTTAGTGGTTGATAAATTAGATTGGTCATTGAAGGCAAGCCAATTATCTACAAAGAGCCATTTAAGTTAGCTTTTTAGAACTAGAATAGTTTCATTTTTCCCCTCATCATGTGTGTATGTTTTGTGGGCATGCATTCATCAGAACCATGGTTTAAGTAGCTGTGTCATGTTGCTTAACAGTTACCACCAACAAAGATTTTCACATATTTGACTAAAATCAGTCAGCACTAATAGTTTCAATGAATGTCAAATCATTTATAAAAAAATATTTAACCCCTAGCTGATGCATGCACTGATCACAACAATTCAGTGTAGTGTTGAATTCAGATTGAAGATATTACTGACCAACTTTAGTTGACTGGATTAATGCAGTTAATGAGGGTTATGCATTATTGTAGCACTACTTGATCTACTGTTAACTTAGTTTGATCAGCCTTTTTGGTTGGGGGTTAAGCATGGTTGGCCTTAATCCTGAAAAGGGGGTTTGTTTTTGTAGAATTGTTAGAGTATGAAAATGATATTTCTCTTATCCTTGATGCATGAGTACAGTATGTATATATACAGGTCTAGGATTAATCTAAATCCCTAGAATCAAGCTATAATTGAATGCATATAAATCAGCCCTGCAATCAGCCCTATAACTGAAAGCCCTATAGTTGACTTACTCTATTAAGAACAATAATCAATCCTATAATTGATTTACTATATTTACAACAGTTTTAATAGGAAGAGCTATACAGGGTTAAGCGACCACCACTATTTCCCCTGCCTTGGCCACTGTAATAACAATTCAGGAGTTTTCTACAATGCCTTGTGTCAAGTTGCAAAACCCTTGTCGCTAAATTCCTTTTTCTAAAAGTTTGGTTGAGATGGTTTAGTATTAGGGTGTTTCCATTGTTTATTGGATCTTATGTGGCCCTTATTCCTGCCATTCCTTTCCCAACAATATCTCTTAAGGTATGCATTTCATTTGGAGTTGGCCTCCTGGTTACCTAATTGGGCTAGCCCACTCTACTGGCTAGAGTAGAAAGTTACATTCTCTGCCCAACTTCTCGTTCAAATCTAGGCAATCACTGGATTCCTGTAATTAAACAATAAAAAATTTATATGATAAGTAGACAGGGTTGAAGATAGTTTATTTAGTAGAAAGAATATGAAACTATAGCCTTGTAGCGAGTGCGCAGTTAAAAGAAAAGGAGGGAAAAGGAACAAAAGAATTTATTTTATTCTTGTAAGTTGTAATACATAAAAGGAAGAAGCTAGATCAAGGAACGTTACTCTATCTGCTTAAATGCTTACAGTATGGCATATATTTGGCCTGCAGGAAGAGATGCAACTATTTCTGTATCATGTCACAATGCCAATTTTTTTATTTGTCTGCTTAATTGATATTTTCAAATTCACGTTTACTAACCATGTTTGGTTTCTCTTTATATTTTGTATAATGTAGAGAAGAGGAAGAGCTGGCCGCGTTCAACCAGGAGAATGTTATCACCTCTATCCTAGGTGTGTATATGATGCTTTTGCAGAGTACCAATTGCCAGAAATTTTGAGAACGCCTTTGCAGTCTATTTGTCTACAAATCAAAAGTCTGAAACTTGGAAGCATATCTGACTTTCTATCTAGGGCTTTGCAGTCGCCTGAGTTATTAGCGGTACCCTTCTTTCTTATTTTTATATTCTTGTGACATGCTTAGGCTTCCTTTTATTTTTTGCCCTTGCCTGTAGAAATTATTGTCAACTTTTCCCTTCATACAAGTGATTTTCTCATGCCTACCTCTTTTGACCTTTTGCTTTCAATTTATGTATTATAGGTTCAAAATGCCATTGAATATTTAAAAATCATCGGAGCCTTGGATCAGAATGAAAACTTGACTGTTCTAGGTAGGCCTAAATCTCTCTATATATTCTTTATCAGTTTTTAGATTTGTGTAACTTATGCTAATGCAAAAGCATATATTGATGGTAAGATTTTGTTCCACTCAATCTGACTATCACTTGGCAGGTCGATATTTGACTATGCTTCCAGTGGAGCCTAAGCTTGGAAAAATGCTCGTTTTAGGTGCTATTTTGAATTGCCTGGATCCAGTACTAACTGTTGTTGCAGGTCTTAGTGTCAGAGATCCTTTCTTGATGCCATTGGACAAGAAGGATGTAAGTCACCTTCCAAATCTTATATTGTTAGATGAAAGTCATATTCTCTATGTGCTTTGATGAGGATGAAAGCAAAAAATCTTATATTTATGGCTGGGTCTGCTATCGGCTTCAATGGGCTGCACATGATTGCATTACGCTTTTCTTAATAATTCATATGAATATGATCATGCAAACTTCCTTTTCCCTTTAGTTGCTTTTGTTGAGATTGTAGTTAGGCTTAGGTATTACCAATTGGCATGCAAGTATTAGATGTCACCATAGTGAAGGGGGAAACAAACTGTTGACTCAGGTTTCTGTCCTGATATAGATTTAGCATAGCAGTGGCTAGCAAGGGAGCTTTTGGATTGCACTTCTAATAATGGCTGGAAACTCTGCAGCTTTGATGCTGTGTGGTTGCCTGAAGATATGAATATTCTTTGGGTAGTAGGGCTTTACTGTTTTTCTTTTTGTGGCATGTGACTGTTGTGGGTGTTTGTGTGCATTGAGGTTTGGGGGTGTGGGATTCCAGTTGTAGGCCAGTAGCATAGTGATAATGAAGTCTGAAACGCTGCTGATTATTCTTGCTTGTTATTCTTAAAATATGATCATTTAGGAGGTGTTTGTTTTGCATGAAAATTTTACAGCGAAATGTTTTCTTGATTTTCTCCTAAAATATTTGTTAGGAAAATTGGTCAACATAAAATATTTTACAATCAACCTTTAAACCTTGCTAATTTATCGGTGTATATTTTCAGCTCATGAAGTTTCATAAAATAATTTATGGATAATAATCCACTTACAATCTTTTAATTATTTCAACCACCACCACCTTGCTGCTGCCACAACCACTACTCCTCAACAACCACCATCTCCATCTCCATCTGCACCACCATCCCACAACCACTACTCCTATCAATGCAACACATCTTCATCATCATTCTACTATCATCATATCATTACTTGCCAAACATCGTAAATTTTTTTCCATTTGTAAAATATTTTACTCTGAAAAACCCTTAATGTCTATTTGTGCTATGCAGCTTGCAGAGGCTGCAAAATCTCAGTTTTCCGGTGATTATAGTGACCACCTAGCACTTGTCCGAGCCTATGAGGGCTGGAAAGATGCTGAAAGAGATCTTTCTGGATATGAGTACTGCTGGAAAAATTTTCTCTCAGTGCAATCTATGAAAGCTATTGATTCTCTTCGGAAGGAGTTCTTCTCCTTGCTCATGGATACCGGCCTTGTCGATGGCAACCCAACCACCTGCAATGCATGGAGCCACGATGAGCATCTGGTTCGAGCAGTTATTTGCAGTGGCCTCTATCCTGGAATTTGCTCCATTGTGGTGAGTCATTTTATTTTCATGGGTTTTTATGCTTTCACATCATCATCATCTGAATTGTGATGTTCCTTTGATTTGAAATGGCCTATTTATTTTATAAATGTGCTATTTAGATGATGTGGTGGGAAAAGAGGGATGATACTTAATTTTGTGTGCTTTTCACAAATCATGAGTGCTGACTTAATTCCATGTACAGCACAATGAGAAGTCATTTTCACTAAAAACCATGGAGGATGGCCAGGTGCTTCTGCACTCTGTAAGTTCCCTCTTCCTTAATGTTATCTCTTCTCTTCTGAAATATGTGTAAGGGGATCCGTGTCCTTGTTCTCTTTTTAGTTGCTTGGTATTTTCTCTCCCCAGAACTCGGTTAATGCTCGAGAATCAAAAATCCCCTATCCATGGCTGGTTTTCAATGAGAAGATAAAAGTTAATAGTGTTTTTCTCCGGGATTCAACTGCTGTTTCTGATTCAGTGCTGCTTCTATTTGGCGGGAGCATATCTAGAGGGGATGCTGTGAGTTTTTCTCATCTCTTAAAAATCACTTGCTAGCTGGAGTTGCATCACTGCGTGTGGTGGTTTTTCTTTTACTGACCATGTTTATCCATGCATAATTCTCTTACAGGATGGGCACTTGAAAATGTTGGGAGGATTTCTGGAATTCTACATGCAACCTTCTGTAGCAGAAATGTATCAGAGCTTGAGGAGAGAGCTCGATGAGCTGATTCAGACCAAAGTAGGCAAACGTTCGATGGGAACTGGATTTATATTTTTACATTAGTTTTGATATGTTTTGTGTGCCGTCTCTCCACTTCTCTTGCTAAAAGTTTCCAACTGTTAAAGGGTCTGATATTGTTAATTTTTGTCAATTGTTCGTGGTGAATATTGACAGCTGCTGAATCCCAGGATGGACATACACATGCACCATGAGCTTCTCTCTGCAGTGCGTTTGTTAGTTTCAGAGGATAATTGTGATGGCAGATTTGTGTTCGGTTGCCATTTCTTCAAGTCCTCAAAACCAGCTGTTTTTGCTACACAGCCAACCTTAATTTCAAGGGGTGATAGTGGACCTGGAGGTGATAATTCCAAGAGTCAGCTCCAGACATTGCTCACCCGGGCAGGATATGCTGCACCATCGTACAAGACAAAGCAATTGAAGAACAACCAATTTCGCGCCACTGTTGAGTTCAATGGAATGCAAATTATGGGACAGCCTTGCAACAACAAGAAGAGTGCAGAAAAAGATGCAGCGGCTGAAGCCCTGCAGTGGCTGGTGGGTGGGACCCAAACAAGCCAGGAATACATTAATCACATGTCAATGTTGCTAAAGAAGAGCAAAAAGGATCATTACTAAAAAAGGTTTCTGAAGCTTCCTATAGACTGCTTTTTTGGAGAGCCACTAGCTGAACCTTTTGTTCCCAGCAATTCTTGAACTCAAGGAAATGTAGTCTTGTTGTTATGTAGGTCCAACTCTCCTTCTCCCTTCTTAAAGAGGAAAAGGATGGTTGAATGACAATGTCACTTTAGCAAACCTAACCTTATCTTGATAAAGGGTCATGGCCATTAGCAATTGGACAGATGCTCAAGTCCACGACAGGAGCTGCAAGCTAATGCTAATAACTTGTGAGTGATTTGGAATATCAGATAACCTGCATTTAGACATGGAGTTGAGCTGAAGAGTCACCGTTAAGAGAACTGGTATGGATCTCTCCACTTTATCCAGTTCATGCTTTTCCTGTGGAGCTGCATGATTGACAATGCCTGAAAGTGTAATCATCCGAGACCAAGCACTTCTGATTTGTCGCACAGCATCAGAGATGGGAATCAGAGCTAACCCCTGTTTCGAGTCCAGTATTCATTTTGATTGGACTTTTGTATAGTTAGATGGAAAAAAAATTAGGATGCCCGGAACATCATGGGGGCTGTATATACGAATGTGTAAATTATTCTTACATGATTTTTAGCTACTTTCCTTGTCATGGAAGGATCCAGGGTACAAAGACCTGTTATTCTGTTATCCCCATGGATATATTATATTGTTCATTTGCATGTCTGTTGTCTTTAAGGTGGAAGGATCCGGATTTGTACAACAGCTTTGGTTTGTTTCAACTTGGATAATAGGAATGCGAGTTGCAACCACTTTGAGGTCCTCAACCTTAAAGTACTCAGATTTGGCGCAGTGGAGGAGATTTCAGGTGGTTTTGCTTGATGGACGCATGGGGTTCGGTTCAACTAGGTAGATTGAATTTTAATTTGGGATAGCAGTTGGTTGTAGTCAAGTTTTTCCAGTCTCTGAAAACCGAGCAAAAATTGTCAGTAATTATAAATGCTATTGATGGCTAACGAAGAATTCGAGTTTCTAGATGAGAGCTAATCACATCTAGAGGCAGATGGACCGAGTGGCTGCAAGATATTAATGAAAACACGCTACTGTAATCAGATGATTTTGAGGAATGTCATTGACCTCTTTCTCGCCAGTCATCTTAATTTGATGGTGATTGGTTAAGACAATAACATCCGAGGCCCCCTGCCTGGATTTTATAACGACATGAAGATTCTACTGATAAGGGAATCAAAAAAAGAGGCGAACACTAACCAAGTAACCATCCATCATTATCTTTATATGTAGCAAACGTACTCTGCTTTTGAAGAACTCAGAATAGTGATGAATCTAGTGATAATACATCTGATGGACTCGGCTTTGGCAGCTTGCTCCAAGTCTCATTCTAAACACTAAGGTCCCTTTACTGCTCAGAACATGACCACTGCACTAAAGCTTCCAAGTGAAGCCAGCACAGACCATTGTTGGGTTTGCATGTCCGTGACTTTGGTAAGTATTTCCTCCACATGTTTTTTAGTATAGCATACATTGCATTTGCATGTGATCATGGCGAGTATTGTATTAGGAGATGAGCTGTTGAAAGTCTTGACTGTTGTGTTGACAGATAGATCTGTTGGTTAATATAAAAACTGTTTTCCTTTCCACAAGCATCACTAGGGATAAAATTAACTTTCTCAAATCTAAAGCCTTCTTGACTTTTTCTTAATGACAAGGGGGGGGAAATGAACCTCAAGCTCATCAGATTCATCAACGATTCTTCTCCGCCACTTGTTACGGGATCTCGATCCCTTGAATTTTATAGCAAAATCACATGACCATCCTCGAAACGACATTGATTTTGCTGTCGGGGTCAGGCCAAGGTAGATCAGGTAAAATAATTTTGAGATCCGACCGTAAGACTACGGGACAGGCTGGGTAAGGTTTGCTCCTCCATGTCAAGATTCTTCTTTACAAGAGTAAGAAATGATCTTATTGTATTTTTATTTTTATTTCTAAATTAAGTTTTGCTACTAGAGGGGGGAAACTAGAAGTCAGAAAGTGGAAGCAAAGATGTGCTATTGTCTGGAATTCTATCATCCTCAAATTGTACTTCGTTACATCTTACTTGTAGAGATCTCGGTAAGTTAGTGCCCAATTGACCCTAATGAATGTGACCCCAAGCATGTTACGAAGCATCTTCGTCGTTACGCTGTAACGTTGCCGGGGTGTCGGGCCCTAATAAATGCCCGTAGGAATTGAGAGTAGTAGTGTTAGGGTCCCTTCATATTTGAATCGTGACTTTAATTTGTGTGGATCGTTTTCAATGGTTGCGAGAATGAGGAGCTCCTTGGCCCACATCTTGCTAGCTTGAAATCGCAAGCACAATTTAATAGGCCGAGAAAGGGTCGGGTTCATGTATGTTTCTTCCAGATCCTTAACATCTGGGGCAAGTGGGGAAGTTTGCTGGCTGTCGATGAAAAATATCGATTGCGATAGGATAGTCGGTCTGTCCATTGAAGGGGTGTGATATTTTGCTTCTGGCTCCAAATTGTTCGGCCCTACTTTGCCAGGGGTAAAAACCTTTTCGGACCTCGGACTATATGAAAAACCTCGTAATTGCACATTCCCCACTCTCTCGATCTCTCTCTCTACCCGATAGAAATTCAAATAAAACCTAAATCAAAACCCAAAGAAACACGAAATTAAAAGCATAAATTTACTTTGAAATTCGGCAAGTGAAACCCTAACCTTAAAATTAAAAAAAAATGATTTTTACTTTGAAACAACTAATTAACCACGTGTTTATGTTCGATCAGATTTACTTTATTTTTTATATATGTTTATTGAGTTTTGATTTATTGGTTGTGCTGGCTGTAAACACACATTAACAAAGTGACGGCAATGGAGAAGTGAAGAAATATAGTTCAAAGTTGAGAAACAGAGGAAAGAAGGAGATGTTGATTGCCTTTAATTGACCAAATTGATTCATTGTGCTTGGAATTCCTGAAGGGTATGTTGCGTATTAGGAATTGTTCAGCATGTAATTAATGGAATAATTGTGATAATGTTTTTGTTATCTTTTAACGGGAACCTGGCAGCAAATGGAATGTGTTATCCGAAATTACACGATAAGATATTATTTAAAATTATATTATAAAATATGTATATAGCGTGTTGTGGTCTATGAAAATTGCGGTAGCAAAGTGTTACTGTCGTTAAACTATGAGCTGTTTAACGTGATTTATCCAGAATTTGATGTTCTTTGACACTAAAATTGCACATCAATGCCTACTGCAACTTATTCTGAAGCCTCTTTGGGAAGAATTAATCGGAGCACGTAGAGATTTTATGCAAATTAGATGAATTATGTTATTTGTTAATTGAATGAATAGAGGGATAATATTATACATTATTTAATTATTTTAGGGATAAAATTGATTAAAATAAATAAGAGGTTTCACTTGTTATTGTGTTGCATGATGGTCGAAGATATTGAAGATATTTTAATCTTCTTCTTTAGAATTATTATACAAAGATTATAAAAATGATGTTTTATTGTAGTAATTGCAATATTATTTTATTATTTTGTTCCGTTAAAAATTAGCTTAACATCTTAAATATTTTTATTAACGCACATTATTTTTACTATATTTTATTTTATATAAACATCAACACTTTGATTCACGGTTATATTTTTTTTTATATCAAAAAACACATTAATAATATTACATATTAATTTTTTACGGTAAAAAAAAAATTATCTGACCTGCAGCAAGACGAGTTGGATAAACACGTTAATACTTTGTTTTTTGCTTTTATTGTAACAAATAGTTCGTATAAGCTTTTTATTTATAATTATATTAAAAAAAAACACATTTTAAAAGTTTGTATGTTTGTTTTTTATTTTTAATATCTGATTGCCACGGGTCAAATAGTTTGTTCTGAATGGATTTATATGATCAAAACTTGCTGCAGATGGTACTGTGAGTGTCATAAAGCAAGGTTTATGGCACGTGGCTTCAGTTACAGAGATAATATTGAGCATGAGGAGACTTTCACTCCAATTATCGGGACCACCCTGATGCTGAAGTTTATTACCGGCTTCGGCTGTGCATCAATCTTCTATCCTCGACAAGAACAGCACTTAGCCGACACGCGGACTAGGAAAATTAAATTAAACATGCTCATCACTAGCCCAACACTACAAAAACCGAAAAACAAAATCTACAAGCAAAATTATATTTGCTAGTTTGAGCAAATATCACGGAGGTTGTTCTAACAAATTTGTCTGTACTTTATTAAGAAAAGTCTAGCCCAAATCAGAAAAAAAAAAACAAAATATCAAAATCGACCTTAAAAATGGTGGGTTTTGGCTTTGATTTTTATAGTGGAAGACCTATTAGGTCACCCATTGAAAGAATCGTTAATTTTAAGTTCTATAAAATTAGTCGAGGTATGCGCAAGCTGGTCTGGACACCCTCGTTAAACTAAAAAATAAAAAAAATAAAACGTAGACTAGACGGTTTTACAAAGGAAGTCATCTTTTCACCCCTTCAAGCTGAACAAATTAACATTTCAAGGAATAACGTGTAAATCTTATACGAGTCTAGCTCGCATTGGTTCTTTCATCAAGTTTTTCACTGGGACTAAAAATTTTGACATGTAAATCGTACGAGATCATAGCCACCAGTTAGACACGTGGAGTGAGAAGCGCATGGTCAAGTAGGACCAGCTGCAATTCACATGCAAAAGTGGTCCATTAGTTTGAAAAGAAAATTACGGATTAGTTTTTTTTATAAAAAAAAAATTCCTAACATTTCTAATGTATTTTAGAAAAAAGAAAAATTAAAATATGTAAAGATTTATTGTCAACTTGATTAGTTTAAAAATAATTAAATAACTAAAAAATAACATAATTTAACTAAAAATAATTCAAGAAGACAACCTCGTAGAAAATAAAATATATATATATATTGAAATTCAATTTTCAATTGAGTTAATATTAAAAAATAAAATAAATAAAAAAATCAACTAAAAAAACAAAACATGCTTGAGGCAGGATAAATTCTTAGACGAGTCATCCATGTCTCATATATTCACAAAATTTAATTTTTTATAACCTCTTAAACTTAAGATTGACAGGTAAACTTAATGCATAAACCAGACCTTAATTTTCTTTTTTCTTTTTACGAATCAAACCAGACCTCAAAACTACTGATTGAGTGTTTGTTTAGCTTAATGCATGCAAAACCATGAACAACAGCAAAAAGTCTCAGTAACTGTTTGGGAGAGCCTATTAAATTGATTTTTTAAATATATTTTGATGATTTTAACGTTATGATGTTAAAATTAAAAATATATATATAAAAATTTATTTTAATATATTTTTAAATTAAAAATATCTTAAAAAATACATTTCCCTGCTATATCAAGCAAGCATTCAATCTCCCTGAGTTTAGAGCTCATTTGGCAACGTGATTGTTAAAAGATTGATTTTTTTATTTAAATTGTTTTTTTATGTTTTTTTATTTTTTTAATATTTTGGTTTTAAAAATAAATTTTTAAAAATAAAAAAAATATTTTTAAATAAAAAAATATTTTAAAATTAACAATTAATACAGTAACAAACAATATTGTATAACCAAGAGCTAACATACCCACTAAACAACCATTTAAATTCTCTTCCAGGATTACACACACACACACACCACAGGATGACATTAAATGTGATTGAGGATTTGATGGTAGTTGTGGTTGAAATGTTTTTTATTTAAAAATATATTAAAATATTATTTTTTAAATATTATTTTTCACAATAACGCATTATAAGTATCTAAAATCATACAAAAAATAATAATTTTAAATAATGTTTTTTAAAATACAGTTTCAATCACGTATCTAAATACATAAACCCTCTGAAAACGTACTAGGTCTATGAATAGAATGAAAAATTAAAAAGCCCTAGAATTTAATTGCTTACACGGGGTTAGATGAGAATTTAGACCCCGTTTGTTTGCTGGAAAGTAGTTTTCTTTTAGAAAGTGAATTTCAGGGAAAGTGAATTTCGGAAAAATATTTTCCGATATTTGATAGTGTAATGGAAAATAAGTTGGAAAACATTTTCTAGTGTTTGGTTATGTCATGGAAAATAAGCTGGAAAATAACTTATTAATGTTTTATTTTCTCAAGTTTATTAAAATAATGAGGAACAAATCTTACAAATTAAAAAGTTGAATGAGAATGAAATTGAAAAAAAATATAATTTCATAAATTATCTCAAATAAAATAAGTAACAATCAAAAGAATGATGACCAAATTTGATAGATAAAAAATTTCAATAAAAAAATGATAAGGAAAAAGTAAATAGAATTATAAAAATAAGGACCAAAGTTACTATAAAAATTAAATTTTAAGAGATGAAATTGAAAAATAAATATTCAAAACAAATTATATATAGCAATCAAAAGTTTGAGGATCAAATTTGATATAATCAGCAAATAATGACATTTCTAAATTTTTCACAACTTCCGGAAAGTGTTTTTCGTCCAAATTTTTCAGGAAAACACTTTCCTGAAAACCAAGCCAAATTTTTCTTTGACTGGAAAGTATTTTTCGTTGATCAACTTTTCTAATGACAAACAAACACAAGAAAGTTTGAAAAATAATTTTTCAAAAATTACTTTCAACAAAACAAATATAAATATAGATTTATGATGCCCGGCAACATGTCTAGCCTTGTCCTTCCATGGAGAAATACATCCCCGTTTAAACAAGACTCTCAATTTCCAACGGTTCCCGGTTTCTACGAAGAAAACATGACGGTAAAAAGTTTTTATCCTTATCAAATCTAAATCAGTGAATTGTAAAACAGAAAGCAAGAATTAACAGCATGGTCTCTAGCAGTTAAATTTCGTTTTCATGGGCACACGTGGTAAATAAATCCCTTGATGAATCCAAATGAGTTTTTCCCAGAGAGAGAGAGAGGAAAAGAAAGGAGAC
Source organism: Populus trichocarpa (assembly GCF_000002775.5). NCBI lineage: Eukaryota > Viridiplantae > Streptophyta > Magnoliopsida > Malpighiales > Salicaceae > Populus > Populus trichocarpa. The sequence continues at coordinate 13,654,065 of NC_037294.2, read as the reverse complement.
TTGGCATCCGCTTCACATCATGTCGAGGGTGAGGCTTTTTCTTTCCGGCTGGAAAACCTGTTATCTAAATTCGTTTCATAACTAAAAGAACTTTTCATGTTGTGGAGTTTACACAGATTTTACATGTAAAAATTCGAAAAGCTAGAGAGAAGATGAGAATCCCATTCCAAAGCGCCTTTTTTAGCTTAACCCAATATATATATATATATATATATATATATATATATATATATATATATATATATATATATTTTGCAGCTACCACTACAGCTGCAACCCAATATGTAAACCAGGGAACCTTCCCAGGCAGGAGGGCCGCACCTACCAAAATTGACCTAGGTGGAGCCCCTCCATAATAAAAGGTCAGTTTTTTATGCATACCAACTCAAGATTTCATTCTCCCAGCTGGAATATTCCTACCAACAATATGCCTTTTTCTTTTCTTTTTTTTCCATTGGAATCATCATTTATTTTCAGGTAGGAACCCTACATGAAAACACTGAACGCAGCTTCATATGGGTACTGTTCCCCTAGAAAGGGAGAGAAGGGAAATTAATGCAGGAATATGTGTAGGGGCAATAATACTATCTTTATAGGTGACATTCATTGTGGCCGAGACTACTGTGTTGACCCGTTTTGTCTATATGTGTGTGTCTTTTGTTTCGCATCTCTCTCTCTCTCTCGAGTCTTGTTGTCACTTCTAACAGAAGTGGCAGTTCGATGTCTTCTGTCCCCCGTTAAATATTTTGATAAATATGTCATGTTAATTCATTTAAAAAGTTAGATCACTACTTTTAGAATCCTTAATTTAGGGTCTCGTGTAAATTGATTAGAGTATTTTTTTATTATGAAAAAAATAATTGATAGCGGGAATATTTGATGAGGTAGGATTCATTAATTAACAAGAGATTTGTTTGTTTTGGATTTTCAAATTCAACCGATTCCATACTAAATAAAACAATGATAAGAATATCATGTACGATGTGTTGGGAATTCTAAGGGATTTAAAATGTTTTTTTTAATAGATCTGTCACAGTTTTTTTTTTCCTGTCTTCTCCGTATTATATTTTTTTTAAAAAAAAAAAAACTCGGTGATTGACTGCCTATTTGAGCAAAGTGGTCCATCATCCTCGTTAGTGATTAGTATTGCTCTATTGTTATTTTATTTTATTATTTTTTAAAAAAAACAATGGTTCCTTAAAAGGCCCATTTGATTCAAGTAAAATTATTTCCTATAAATTATTTTTTTAATTTTTTTATATTCTATTACCATTAAAAAAATAAACAAAAACACTTTTTAGTTAATCTCATTATTTTTTAATTTTTTTATATATTAAATATGTTTCTCATTCTTTTAATAAATTTAAAAAATAATTAAAATATTGATAAGTTATTTTTCAGTTTATTTTTTATAGTCTAGTTAAATACTAAAAAATAATTTATAATTTATTTTCTACAACATTATTAAATATTAAAAAATAACTCAATTTTTAAAAATACATTTTCATGAAAACCACCTTAAAAAAAATACTACCCAGCAAACAAAATACTAAATCTATTATTTTCTCCTGTCCTTCACTATCCCTTTCGAGTTGTCCCTTTTTTCTTTCTTTTTTTAATTTCGTACAACCAAGTCCAAATGCAGTCTCAGCGTGTGTGTGGAAACAGTATTTTGACCTTACCGGCACACGTTCCAACTAATGGCACCGAAACCATTAACGAGATCCATCATTTTCTTTTTAACGAATTCAATTTTCCCTGTGTTTAATTTTTAACTGGAGACCTCATCATTGCCTTCAGATAGTGCAGCTTTTTTTTTTTTTGAAAAAAACCAGAGATACAGGGTGGTATCGTAATATAAAATGGTTCAGGATTCATTAAATATGTAATCGAAATGGGTTTATAAGAAATTATTTTTTGAATACATTAATGAACTTAAGTGAGGATATAAATAAAAAACGTGCAAACAAAATCATATAAAATGCATATAATATCATCATGGAGAGGATAATTGTATTTAATTTGCTCATGCATCCTGTGTCTGTTGATCTACTTTGCTAGTAGTGATATATAGACTAAGTTTATCCAATGAATTTTCATCTATAATACCTGGAGAATATGATATAATATTAACTGATGTATAAACTCTGTTCGAAGATATCTCTAACGGTGTAAAAAGTTCATCATTTCAGGAGGGAGCAAAATTATGTCTGTGTTCTAGCGTCGAAGATGCTTTTTTTTTTATTCAACGATAAAAATATCTTCCAAGTAAGCTTACAGTATGAAAATAGTGATAAAGTAATGTAATAATTGCACAGTGAGGAAAAGAAAAGAAAAGGAAAAGGTAAGAGAAGGTCTTTGAGATTCAGCCCAGTGACAGAGTAATGAGTTCTGGTAAAACAGGAGATGGTTTTCTCTCTGGCTTAACCGAAAGAGAGAAAAATCATGGAAAGTCTAATCAATCAGATGCTGAATTATAGTTTTGCGTTGAAACATTAAATTTCTTTTTATTGCCAGCAAAACAGTTTCCATTATCCAGGCTGCTCTGAAGTACTCTAACATGAACACAGCTTTAACTGTCATTAATTATAATTCTATCTTCAAGTACCAACGCCACTCTACCCAGTACCCATACACAGGCCTTTTGACTTCTCCATCCTTAAAAGAAGTGGTACTGCACAACAAAAAAAAAAAACAAATTCCCAACAAAGCTCCAAAGTCTGAATTACGCAACGGGAGACGTCTTTGGTTTATATTCTAATATTCTTTAAAAGTATTTTAAAAAATATTAAAATAATTTCTTTTACTTTTTTTTTAATATTAAAACATTAAAATTATTTTAAAAAATAATTTATTTTTTTTATGTAAAAAATCACTCAAACAGATATGGAATCACAGTACCAACATTCTTTCCCGCTTTTCTGTTCTCAATTTCCTCTTCAACTCTTGCGAAACTTGATTTTAAGATTTACGGGTGAAAAGAATTACAAAATCATTCATTATCCATTTTTTATGAGAAAGGATATAAAGGCATTTATTATTTAGATTTCCACTGGTTTGCATGCCAGGACAATGTTTTAAGGGACCAGAGATATTTTTTAACATAAAAAAAATTATGACCAAGTTTTGAAAAAATCTTTAGTGGGATTGTTAAACCCTATTCATAATCGTTTTGATAAAAATAATATTAGGATAAATTTTTATAGTAAAATTAAAAGTGAATATGTGATTTTAATAAAATAAATTAACAATTAAATGTGATAACATATCTATTGATCTAAATCAAAGATAGAGTGATAAAGTTAAAATAAAAATACTTACTAAAACATCTAATCTCATATCGTGTGTAACTTTCGAAGAAAAATTTATTTAATTATAGAACATTAGTTTTTTTTTGTTAAAAATATAAGTCATTTTAAATAAGCACAAAACATATATTTTTCAAGTTTAAAATCATTTTTTAACGTATTTTTTTTATCTTAGCGGACAAAATTTTTTTAACTGGAATCACTGTTTTTATTTAAAAAATACATATTTTACATTTGTTAAAGTAGGTTAAAAAATATCAATATAATATGTTGATGTTTTTATGTGTGATTGAAAACAAAAACAAAAAATCATAAATGTTATAAAAAATTATCAGAATTGAATTTTCATTGTCAATTTATTATTATTATTGTTATTGTTATTTTCATGTCAAATACATGATAATTAAAAAATAAAATAAAAATTTATAATACTACTCAGGAACCATATTAAAATTGAAGATCGAGTAAACAAGCAAGGCAAAAATAAAATAAAATTGAGTGCCTAAAAAACAATGATAGAAAAAGGTTAAGCCTAGTGCTTACCTCTGCAACAAGTCATGCATGCGCATGCCTGAAGGCGAAGCCCATGCAATTTTTTTTTTGAAAAAAAGGAGGAAGACAAATAAGTAATATACTTGCCCTCTTTTTTGCAACCAAAATAGTTAGAATCTGGGTATAAAAAGCGAGCTTGTTTTTTTTTTTTTTTACTATAAAACTCATTTTCAACAAATTCTTCATGTGAGAAACGTCAGTAAATCTATTTTTGCTTTTAAAGCAGCAAAAATTAATTAAAACTAAAAAATCAAACCGGGACCACATATCTTTCCAAGATCTGATCAACCTTTTCTTGCAAGATGAGGATAAAAAATCATCATCGTCAAACTTTTCTTGTTAGATGAAATATTTTGACAACAAACTTGACTATTTTGATTGTCTAAAACGTGACAGCTAAATACTCTCTCTTTATAATTATTTTTTGACGAGTCTTTCTCTCTCATCAAGTGACATAAAAAAATAAAATTTTGAATCAAAATAAAAATAGTAAAAATCCAAGATTAGATATATTATATTATATTTGTTTCTTACATTTCAATTATTTGTCTTGTAATTTTATAGGTATAGCACAATTTCAAAGCTAATTTCATCCTGTTAATTTTGAGAGTGACCAAGTTAAAAAGAGAAAGAAAAAACAAGAGCCTTACTGTTCATATAAATTAGATGGAGCGACTAAGACTTCTCCAATCACTGTGGTTTTTGTTGTGTTTATAAGTGAATCGTTTTTTAACTAATTACAGAAGAAATAAAAAAATAACATATATATTTCTCCAATAACTGACTTTTACATGTTTTCTAGACCGCTTGTTTGTTTATTTTTTTAAAAAAAAACTTTGCCAAATATTTATATTTTTTAAAATTGAATGAAAAAAATGCTAAACTCGTCACCACGGATCTTGGAAGCAATTCTAACACCAGCTAGCATATATTGCTGGATCATGAAATTGTCCTGTTAAACTTACAACTGGTGTTTCAGCAAATATTTATGTGACATCACGATATTTTAACATGTGATTATGTTTAAACTATGTTATTTTATTAGATATTCTTGAGGTCTTGTCATCTTCCTGAAATTTTTACCAAAACAGGGTGATTTATAAATAAATAATAATAAAAAAAAAAAACAAAGCGGATCCTAATTGATTGCATTGATTTTCCAATCGGCACACTCATGATTGACCTCGACACCTCACATTAATCATTTCGAAAGGAGAAAGGAGATGCTAGTTCTCCACGAGCTTATCTCTTTTTTTACGAGGCTAGCAGCCTAGGGTGATGACCTTGCCTTGGCTTATCTGACTCTCGCTCGCTTGTTTGAACAAAACATGCCTTTCAAGTTAGTGGCAGAGGCAGTGAAGACGACAATGATGACAATTGAATGGTCAAACGGAATCCAATCCCATCATTAATGCAATCGTTGGATATCATTAAAGCATAAGTCACTACTGCTCTTTGTTCTTATTTTTTTAAGACTGAGATTATCAACTTTCTTTCCTCGGCCGACACTGTGATTCTTCTCCCCTTGTAACTGCAATGCATGCTTGTCTTCGGTCCTGTTTTTGTCCTATCAAGGGGCGTCACTGTATCTCTGCTAAATCTACTTTTTCCTCCCAATTAAAATGAAGTGTCAAACATTGACAAAGTGGCTTATCACCATTCGTTGAATCACTGCCGCTATGGCGCCCCCCCCCCCCCCCCAAGCTTTTTTCTACAAGTCTCAGCTTAAATTAAAAGATTATTGCAAAATCAAGCGAAAATTTATTTTGATCTCAGCTTTCGACTTAATTATTAGTTCAAATTTATATTCGTTTTTTTATTAAAAAAAGTTGTTTTGGTTTTTTTTATCAAATATTTTTCTAGTTTTACTCATTTTTATTTCTTGTTATGTATGGAAAATATATTTTAAAACATTAATCAAGTTCAAAAGTTACTCTTCATATATAAACCATGTAACTCTTGTTAAGAGAACTCTGATTCATTTCATGTATGCTAGAGGATAAAACACGAGTAAATGATCTTGTAAAGTAGTATAAAATTTCTACCATGTTAGAGAATAAAACACGAGTTATTGATTCAGCTCTATATTTATTACAAGTTTACTGATGGGCTAAATCATCATTTATGTCTGATGTAACCATGGAACATCGACAAATCAAAAGAACCCTCTCTCACAGCCCCCTGAGAGAAAAAAACTCGAGTCTTTATCGGTGAAATTATCAGTACCGGTACCAGCCTTTTCAATTCTTTTCTCTTCTTTTTTAACAATTCTCAATCTAGTTTTGTATGGTTCTGGATCTGATTTTTTTTTTAATCAATAATATGGTTCTATCCCCTACCAATCAGATCCATGCTCGTTTGAAAAAAGGGTTCATTATCACATCGATGAAGTATGGTAGTATAACACGTTCCTTCATTGATATTTTTACGCGTATAGTTTTGAAATCTGGCAGACAAGTTAACTTGGGATCCGATTAAACCGGAGCTGGAATTGAACCAGGTTTTTTTAAAAAAGCAAAAGTCAAAATCCGGAGTGACCCGGTCAAAACCCGATGACTTTTTGTTTTTTTTACTAAAACAACGTGGTTCTGATTTAAAAAAAAAATAGAATTAATCAAAACCCGATAACCTGGTCAAAACCTGAAACCCGGATCTTAGATCACACCGGATTTAAAAACTATGTTTACGCGTGCATGAGTTAAAACAATAATTCTTTTTTATAAAGCTCTCCGTGTAGAAGATTAGAGGATCCAATTTCAAGCTCACGGACGACCATCGGTGGCCTAGAAGATAATCTTTCATCATTACTGGGGTTTGATCGTTTTCCAGTTAATAAGTTATAATTTCCATGACCATTAATGGGGTTTGAAAATTATGAAAATGACGACATGATGGGAAAAAAAAACTATGGATTGTCTTATTTTGGCTAAATCAACTTTTATTGAAATACTGCTTTCCATTTATTAAAATTCAAAAGTGAAAAACTAGAAATATATAAAATTAAAGTTTTCAGAATCTTATGATAAAAAGTAATCACTCTGTTATATTTTATTAAAATAAATAATTTATTGGTGATTTGGAAAACAAAAAAAAATAAACAAGCAAAACACGTCCAATTTTTTTTAGAAATTAATTAAATCTGGTACTAGGTATTGATTAAAAAAGGGTAAAGTTTGAATACTATAATCAACAAACGGAAGACTTTTTACTTTTAACTATAATTCACAGATATAAATGCAAAACCGAGACGTGATATCATCATTTATGAAAAATCTATTTTGAGGTCTTTTGGTCTATCTAAGCAATAAAAATAGATTGTGGAGTGAGAATAACGCCACTCTTAGTTTATTGGACATTTCTCTCTCTGTTTTTTATTTATTTATTTATTTATTGCATGAAAACGATATCTAGTCATCTCATTTTTTTTCTTTTAATTCTACAGAATTAACTTTTTGTGATTTTTCCGAAAAATTCATGTAAATTTGCTAGCCATATAACAATTCAAGTGTTAATTTTGCAGCAGTTTTTTTTTTTCATAAATTAACTTCTCGAAAATTCTTGTCTATAATGAACTTCACTCCAGAGTCCTTTAGATAGTTATAATGTCTGGCAAATTGTGCACAAAATATCACAATTTGATAGATATCATAATTATTGCAGTCTTCCAAGACATTCCAAGGAGGTGTCCATGACAGGCAAATTCCACGACGTCTTTCAAGCCCATGCTTCATCCTTTTTCCACAGCGATCCCAGAAATTTGTGAAGCGGTTTTACTATCATTTTTGAACAGACGGGTGTATTCCACCGAACAATTCAATTAGAAAATCAAGAGCTGGAGGCATTTAACACGAGGGAATTAAATTTCATTATCAGCTGGTAATTAAGCTATGATTGGAACCACTTATACATGGTCCAAGATGGGGGGAGGCGGCGGCGGCGGCGGCGGCATGTAAACAAGGGTTATGTTGTGGGCAAGTGCTTAATTGGGGAAAAGAGCAAGTTATAATTTAGTTTCTAGACAAGTTAAAAATATTTTATTGGCTGTTGATTCATCAACAAGTGTGCTAGTTCTTGTAATTAAACGTTCGCAAAGTAGCTTCTCGTTAATTATATGATCTACTTTCTATTTTCACGTACAATCATAAAAATTATCACAGCCAACCTTTTAAGGTGACCTTCTGTATATCATTGTTAATGGAGGTGTGGCAGTAGCTATGAAAGAGAAGAAGATCAAAGAAAAAACCTAATGGGATCGAATTTCATTTTAAGCTACGAGGCAAATATATATATATATATATAAACGAGAATGTTAAAAGCTAAAAAGTACTGTAAACATCAAACCTAAGACCAGCAGAGAGAAAAAAAAAAGTAACAAATTGTTTGATAGGACACTGGTGGAAATCATGAGAAGTTTCATTTACTTGCTGGATTGGTGGCCGCGCTGAGACATGAGTTTACCTAATTTTTTTACGGTGTTAAAAAAAAAAAATACTAAAGCAAGAGAAGTATTTCTAAAATAACAAAACAAAGTAAAAATACAGGCCTCGAGTATTTAACTTGATTGAGTTTAATAAGTTTAACCAATTTAATAATAGAAATAAAAAGATACAATGGGGGTAGATAAACTAAAAAAATTGATAAAAAAAACTTGAAAAAAAATGAAAAAAAATCTGAGTCAAAACAAGTTAACACACTAACCCCATGATTACAGGTATAAGATTGAGATAACCTCACATAAAAACAAAGCTTGATGACCAATTCACAGCTAATCAAATGATAAAAAATGAAATTAAAATAAAAAAATATTTTTTTTAAATCAAATGTTGACACTAGGTTAACCTCATCAAAAGAAAATTAAATAAAATCATAAAGCTAAATTATCAAACAACCTAATATTGAAGGAAAAAACTAAAAAAAAAATATTTTTTTGAAAAAGCAATAGAAAAAACCCAAGCCACACTAGATTAAACCATTAACACCGCGAACATGGGTATGAGATTGGAATAACCTCATATAAAAAAAAGCAAAAAAAAAGTATAAAGACAAGTTTCTAGTCAATCAAATGCTGGAGGATGAAATTGAAATAAAAAATCAAATGTTAAAGGATCTTATTTAATAACAAAGAAAACATCAAATGAAAACGCAACAACCGCAAAGAATGTAAAAAAAAATGAAGCTCAATTTCTAAAAAAAAATATTGAAAAAAGAAATTAAAAAATACATAGAATCCAAAAAAGATTAGAAAAACCCGATCCAAGTTCACTAGGTTAGCATACAAAATATGTCGGCTGATTATGATATCGGGGTAACCTTGTTTAAAGCAAATTGAATAAAATCATGAAACTTAATTATCAAACAACCCAATATCGAAGGTCGAGATAACCCAAATTATTTTCACAATCAACAAAAAAAATCAATAGAAAGCAAATAAAAAAAATAACAAAGCTGAATCTCCAATTAAATAAACAGTGAAGAATGAAACTGAAAAATATAACTTAAAAAATGAAAGAAAACCAAGAAAACCCGAATGAATATCCTAAACTTGGGTTAATCTTCCAAATTTACAACCCATAAAATTCTATACTTGGGCTCAATATATAAGCTCAATTCCTAATCAATTTAATGTTGAAAGATGATATTGTAAAAAAAAATATCAATTTAAAAAATTTGTCATGTAAGAAAACTAGCAATAAAAAGAATGGGAATAAAATTTGATAGGAAAAAAAATAAAGGAGGATGAAATCGCAAAAAAAATAATAATCTAGTTTTAAAAATTATCTCAAATAAAATAAATAGCAATCAAAAGAGTACGAACCGAGTCTGACATATAAAAAAATTAAAGGTGGGTTAAGTTGAAAAAAATCAAATTTTATAAATTATTTCATATAAAAAAATAATGGTAAAAAACATGGACCAAAATTAAAGGAAAAACAAATCGAGGGATTGTTTTGAAATTTTAAAAGGACAAACACGAAAATTAAAAGGAAGAAAAAAAAAAGACCATGAGCACCAAATCAAAGGTTCATTGCCCGCACATACCATCACTTCATGGTGGAGCAATCAAGACAATTCAAATATCGTCGTGAAAGGTAGTATTTTATTATTGGACGAGGATGCACATGGTGATACGACGAGTGTCACTTTTTTATAATAATTTTTGTATTACTTAAATTATCAAATATCTTATAAGGGAATTTGATTGTAATAAAAAAAATCATACTAAAAAATGAAAATATCATTGGAAAACATCTTAAGATTTTTTTTATTTTAAAGATAATTAAATTATTTCACCATGTTTACAAAATAAGAAGACCTAAAAGCCCCTCCATGCAAGTTTAATATTTTATTTCTCTCAAGAATAATTAAGTCAGTGCCAAAAAATATGACAAGATTATTTTGTTCAAATATATCTGAAAATGAACAATGGATCAAGTGAAAAAAAACCGTAACACCCCTAATTAAAAGGTTGTTGATTTTTTTAAAGGACAGAATAGTTATTTAACTGTTGTAATCTAGTGAACCGTGTCCTTACGCAAAGTGTATGAAATATGAATTTTATTTTAAATTTTAATTAAACCTTACAGCGAATAAGATTAGAAAATTTAATTGAAAAAGAAAATATATTCTTAAAATAAAAAAATGTTAAATTGGCGATGGCTCACAACTCAACACCTCATTAACGGAGAACTTACCTAAGGACATGATTTGTAACATAAATAAAAAAAATAGGAGCAGAGGGATTGACTATATTGTTTATTAAAACTATAAGTACCAAGTTAGAATTTAGTCAAGGAAAAATCAAAAGGCTCAAACCCGTCCGCACCCTTCATGCAAGAGAGAGACCGTATCTATCTAAAACTATTGTCTTTCTAATTGTATATTTTTTTGAAAATTTATTAAAATAATTTAATTTATTTTTTAAATTTATTTTTAATATTAACATATTAAAATAATTTAAAAATATAAAAAAATTTTATTTTTAAAATTTTTAATTTTTTTTTAAGAACACAGGTATGAACACAATTCCAAACGCTTTAAAACATCTCCAAAATCTATCTTTGACCATCGTACTTTCTTCCTCTCTTTCTCTCTCTAACTTTTGAACAAGCAGTAGCGTAGTAATCCACTCCCTCTCTCATCATCTTCGTTACCATCATACCTCTCACTCTTTTATTTATTAATAAATAAAGCAAAGCCTTTTGCCCTTCTGTTTTTTTTTAAACCTCCTCCTCGGATATTATATACTTCGTTTTCTCTCTTCTCTGCCATTAATCATACCTCACACCGATCCAGATTTTGTTTGCTCATAAACAGAGGGAGTGGGAGAGACCCCCGTTTAACTTTTCTTTTTTTCCTTTTGAAGTAATACGACATCTCCCTCTCCTCCTCCTCCTCCTCCTCCTCCTCTATTTGTTCTTGATTTCGATTATCTGATCGGACGGTCACGGTCTTATTTGTATTCACCTGCAATATCGTACGGCCAGGGATCTCTCTTCTCTTCTTACGTAAGTGCACAACAAAAAAGAAAAAAAAGAAAAAGAATGAAAAGCCCATTTTGCCTTTTTCAGGCAACCTTTCTGCACATCTGTTTTTCTTTTTTCTTAAAAGTTTTTGTCATTTGCATTTTCAATTAAATAAAAATACCCAAAAACCATTTTTATAAACAAGACCTTTTATTCATTCATTCATTTACTTATTTTTTTGTGTTTTTCTCTGTCAACACAATAATAGCATTTACCGTTGCCATTTTGAATCTGTTACTCAAACCGTTTCTTGTTTCTCTTATCAAGGCTTTCTTGATTGCATGCAATGATTCGATTCTGAATTATTGGATACCCAAGTTGTGATTTAGTTATGTATGAATCATTTGATGATTCTCTTGTGAATTTGCTGTGTTAGATGTGTGTTTTTTCTAATCTAGTTTCTGTAAATTCTTCCACGTCTTTAACTGTTGAGATTTCTGGGTTACCTATGAAATGATATTTTCTTTCTTACCATCATTTAAAATGGTCCCTTTCCCATGAATTTTTGGTTATAAAGATGGGGTGTAGTATTTTAAGAAGTAGTAATGATGCCTGTTGCATAGTAGTTATACAGGGTGTACTGTTTGGTAGTTACATGACTACTAGGTAACTAACTGCCTCTTTTCTTGTGGGGTCTTATTCTCTGTACTAATTAATTTGTTTTTTCAATCTGTGATTTGCATGTTTTGTAAATTTATTATCCTTTTAATAAATAAAAAAGGCTGTTTATTTCTCTTTATGTCTTAGTTTTGACCACTTTTCTTAGCCATAAAGCTGTGACCTCTTTTCAATGATTACTGGGTTTTAATATTGTAGCTCGTGTTCAAGCTTAATGTTTCCTCTTGAATATGAGATTTGGTTTGGTCTAATCTTTTAAATTTTCACGCCCTGGTTTTTGCATCCTATCAATTCTCTGATAGCGAAGCCGTGGCAGATTTTTTAGATTGTAACGCAATTACAAGGACTTCATTTCTGGCTTTATTGTTACAGGGGTTTGAAGTTTCTTAGACAAGTATCTTCTATACTTTGTCAAATTTATCCCTGTACAATCTGTCTTCTGGGGAAAAAAAAACGAAGAAGAAAAAACGTGGAAAGTTTTAAGAGTTATGGAACACAGTTAAAAGATTGGATCTTTTTTTAAGGGTCTTGTTGATCAATTTTTCTTTATTTTCAGTCAGATAACATAAGAGATAGTTTTGAAATCGGATATGCTGGTATAAGTTTCTTATTGTTTCTGCTGTAAGTTTCTCTTGGTGAATCCTATGCGTGTGTAGAATATTGGATTTTCGGATGAGAGCTTACATGAAATGGGTTGATTCTTATTTAAGAATGGTAATCAATGACAACATTCTTTGTAGGGTATTACGATGGGACCATGCTTTTATGTATGATGAGGTGGTTGGTATGTTTCTGAATTCTTGTACCTTATGTCTTGTAATGCTTTATGCTCCTTGAATCAACAATGCAGGTCATGTGTGGTAGTCCCCATCGAAATTGAATTTTATCTGATCTAGCACTCATAACATTTGAAGAACAAAACCATCATGCTTAGTATGGAATGGGGCTGTGAAATGAAAAACAGATTTATCACCATACACAACTTATTGTATGCCTTTAGTTTTCTTAGTTAGGAATCTGTATTAGTTGTTGTACTGGTTCCAGTTATGGTTTTTAACGTGTACAAAAAAGAATCTTTAGAATTACATTTTCTGTTTGCTTCTTGAAACTATAGCTGGTTAGTGGAAATCAATTGTGAGATATAAATAATTGTTGATCAATGTTTGGCCTCACAACAAAAAGAAGTCATATTAGCCTATATCCCTTTAATGAGTCTCTTACATGCATGCACTGTTGATATAGTTGTTGATCATCTTCTGAGTAATTGTTTCTTGTTTCCTTGCCACCTTAAATAAACTAATGTACTCCCATATGCTCTGGAACTCTGTTATTTTTATTTTCAATTGTTCACAGTATTTACTTTTTATGGGTGATGAGGGCAAGTTTGGTCCCCCCCCCCCCTCATGGAAGTACTCTCTGTTTCTTACTTGATCTATGATTTTCAGTGAGCAAGTTGCATCTCATAAGCACTGGCGATCATGGAGCTGAATGGTCAAACAAGAGTGAGAAGAAAGGACCATTTTGCTCATACAAACGGTGATTTAGCATTACCAAGTGTTGGTGATGTAGATCCCTGGACTGCATGGGCATATAAGCCTCGAACTATTTCGTTGTTACTTATTGGTGCTTGCTTTCTAATGTGAGTGACTGCTACATTTTTATCGGTATCTTAAAGTTGGCCAATCAACCTCTTTATTATTTGATAGATTAAAATTTGTTATAATAGATGCTAAATTCTAGACATTTGACCTCTTAAGTGTTTCTAGCCTGGCTGAATTGTTTTCTCTTTGGACTTATATTTTTGTTTGCCAAATAGAGCCTGTTGGATCTTCTATTATCATGGATCTTATATTGGTCCTCTGCAAGAAAGTATTTGTATCTGTTTGTCATCAAAATTGCAAATTGTTCTGTGACTGTATTGGTTTATCCAATTGTTAGTCTGGGTTGATTCAGAGATGCCCTTGGTGCTGTTACAGTTCCTTTCATAGGTTGAAAATGTCACTCTAAATCAATTTGCTATGATCAAATGAAGTTCCTTTTCTTGTATCAAACAGAGGGTGATGCTCTTGGTAATTTTAATCTTAGGATTCTCTAAGTTCAACCAAAGAATGTTGTCTTTGGTGTCAGATTCTTACTTTGCATAGTTTGATTGTGTGGATTTGATTTTTCTCAAAATTATCTTGCTTTCTTTTATATTTGGTTGCAATGTTCAAATTTTGTTTTTGCCATATGATGGAGTGCTTCAGGAATCTGGCTAGACATTATTTTTTTCTTTACAAATATTAAAGCAATAAGGGTGACCATATTTATGAAGCATGTAACCTGAACTTTTGCATCTTATTTTCATATTGTCAGAGGAGGCTTTCTTTTGGTTAAGCTTTCGATATTGTTCTCTCTGTTTGAAGTTTTCTCTTTCTCCCCTAATGTCAGTGAATTCAAATGAATGATATTTTGATGATCCGTGTGTATGCTTCTAATTAGTTTACCCACCTGGGGTTGTTTTGTGCCTTCCTAAAGACGGTCTGCTTGTGTTTTGAGTGTTTGTCTGTTCTTTTAGATATAGAAGATTGTTTGATTACTGGTTGTTGTCTGTGCAGAAGATGACCATGCATTTATTTAAAACACAGTCGTGCATTACTACAGCAGCTTAAAGAGTATTAAAATTCTTCAACAAGTTTTCATTTGTTGTCTGTTTATGTGATTACTAGATGGGCAAGTGGAGCCCTAGATCCAGAGAGCTGCACATCTGGTGATGTTGTTACATCTGTGAAAAGGTTTGTACATACTTATTAATCCAGTGCTTTTGTTTGGGATTAGCTAATTTGATTTTATACTGATGAAATGCAAAATTATGTTGAGTGCCTCATGATGTGCTATTTCTTGCAGGGGTATATGGGCAATGACTGCAGTTTTTCTTGGTTATTGCTTGCTACAGGCCCCTTCAACGTAAGTTGCTGGATTGAGTTATCATGAAATTTCTTTTTATGTTGTTACTTTTTATTGGATATCAAATTAATAAGCATATGTTATGGTTTCTTTTGTCATTTGAAATTTGAGAATATAAAATCTAGCATGTAAGTGCTCAACTTATTTGTTGGGCTTTAGTGGCCAACAATCTCAGATTATAAATGATGCATTTCAGGTAGTTTTAGTTTCAATATAACTTGGTTGTTGGCATGCTAATTTGTATGAGGAAATATCAGAAACAGGTGGGTGCAAGAGGACATAAATTATCTGGCTGTTTTGCAAACTTGTGCGATCAACTGTATAGGCTGGCTCTCAAGTGAACTCTTAACATATGCCAGATTTGTATTTTCTTGCAGGGTTCTAATAAGGCCACATCCAGCAATTTGGCGCTTAGTTCATGGATTGGCCATTGTTTATCTTGTTGCCCTCACATTTCTGCTTTTTCAGGTTGGTTTTCTTTTTGTGAAGACAACTTCTCTTTCGTGCACACTTGTGCTAAGCTGTTGCTTGCACCTTCACATACTTGCTTCTCCAGATTTTTCTTTTGTAAAGCTAACTTTCCCCGCACATTTACATATACATGATCTGGTTTTGTGTCTTTATATACGTGTGCATGCATGTTTGTGCAAGGCAATTTGCTCTAACAGAGATGGTTTCCATGTGCATAAACTCTCAAAACAAATTCATAGTTAAACTAGTTGAAGGCATTTGCTTGCACTGCTTAACTTTTCAAATTGATCCATCATTTATAAATTTCACAAATCTTTTACATGGGATTAAAAACGTTCTTGAGTGTTTTCATGGAAACTAGTTTAATGTTTTTTTTTTATAACATTGTCTAAATTTTTAATTAAACACCTATAATTTCCATAATATTTCGCCAAAGATAATATAACTAAAGCCTACCAATTTTTCTGCAAGAACAATTTCAATCAAGTATTTCTTTTACTGTTTGTATATCTATTTATGCAAGCCATGAAACTCTTTAAATAAATTCACCATCCAAATGCAATTTGTATTTTCATTGTTTTCTTCCCTAATTAATTGTATTTTAAATCTTATCTAAAAAACATACATAATCAATTGTCTTTTGATCCTATTTCAAGAAATAACATACAATGAACACTTTTAGCTTTCTATATGTCAATCAAAACGGAGCTCATTCTGTCCATATGAATCATACAGGTTAAAATTTGACATGTACTTGTTAATTAGATGTTCTTCATTTCTTATGCACTTCATGAGCTAATATTTTTTCAGACTAATTGGATGATCTGTGCGTGTTAAAGAATAGTTTACTGATTGAAGGTTAAAATTTCTCCTTTGCAGAAGCGTGATGATGCGCGGCAATTTATGAAGTTTCTCCATCCTGACCTTGGAATTGGTAATTCTTTGTAACTCATCATAACCATTAAAATTCACTATATTAGTTGATAAATCATTCTGTACTGCAGCCACACATTACACTTGTAAGCTGCTAACATCTCATTCTTGTATTTGGTGGGATATTGACATCTTTCTTAATTATCTTAATTGTTGTTTACACTTGTTTGAGCAGAACTACCTGAAAGATCATATGGTGCTGATTGTCGCATTTATGTGCCTGAAAATCCTACAAGCAAGTTTAAGAACGTTTTGGTATGATTTCTTTTGTTAGAAACCTCCCCCCCTCTCACACACACAGTATCTGGATGCAAAATATTTCTGATTTTTTTATTTCTTTCTAGGACACTCTTTTTGATGAATTTGTTCTAGCACATATCTTTGGATGGTGGGGCAAGGCTATATTAATCCGTAATCAGCCACTTCTATGGGTATTGTCAATTGGTTTTGAGCTGATGGAGGTTAGTATCTAGCCAATACCAACATTCCCTTTTGTTATTCTCATCCTTTTCTTCCTGGTCTCTGAAACATGTCCTCAGCTATGTGTTCAATCTGCTCAACTAACTTTATTACTGGTATTTTCAGTTTACCTTCCGCCACATGCTACCAAACTTCAATGAATGCTGGTGGGACAGTATCATTCTTGATATTTTGATATGCAATTGGTTTGGTGAGAATTCCTGAGCTGCGGCTTCTGTTTTTTTTTTTATTTGCTTTGTCAGGCTGTATCATTTTAATTTGTCATTTTGATGAATGGCTAATTGTTTATGAATATAAAATCTGGCTATAGGAGATTTCAGGTGTTTGAAGAAGTTGAAATGAAGAGGCATTTTCTAGATGGTCGCTGGATATAAAAAAAACAATTTGATTGGAGAGAATAATGTACTACTCAAGTGGTTAAAATTTTGATTTCCACTTTAGAGGTCTCAGGGTACCCTCCATTGTTTAGCCCAAAGCCCATTGGCCTTGCAATGAAACAAAAGAAACAACATCATTATCTATAAAATTGAGTGGTAGTGTACTCGGAGGTTTTCAATTTGTTTTTGCAAAACACTTAACCTCCATTTAAGTGTCTCTCACTGATTTGGGGTTGACAACAGGTCAGTTGGGGTTGACGGTCTTAACTGGCATGCATGTTCTTTTGCAGCACATGATCATATAGATGCACAGGTTGGGGAGCATAAATCTTGACCCTATCATACATATTAAATCCATGTCCACTCATAACTGAAGTGTTGTGTTAGGCTATTTAATTAATCAACATTTTTTAAGGAATAGTTGTTAATTATCATGTTATCTTGATAGCTAAATCTTTCTAGTAAAAGTTTAGTATGATGATAGTCAAGTGCAGATGGAACCTGGATAAGCTAGGCTGTTAAGTGGTTCAAAGATGCATTTCTAACTTTATATAAACAAGTAGAAAACTCGATTTTACCTTCAAAATGCTTGCTGGTTCAATGATTTGGTAATAAGTTTCTTAAAAATTTAGTCCACGGATATATTGAAGGTACTTGATATGTGCTCTATATGTTTAGGTGTTAACCATTCAATGAAACATGATTCTATGGCTGTTGCTTCCATTTGTGTAACTAAAGGACCATATAACTGATGTAAAATATGTTCAGAATATCCATGTAGAAGCCATGATATATTCTGCTTTTCAAACCAAAACTAGTATCAAGTTTGACTTAATTCTGGGCTTTAATGCACCACTATAGTATGACTAGCATCTTTCTTAGCTGTCGCAAGCAATATCTTGGTCATTTTAAGTGGCCTGCACTGAAGAGTTAATGAGGAAAATTATGTGAAGCTGCTGGCAATCCTCCCCCTCCCTCTTATTCTTTAAGATCTCCCTTTCCTGGCAATCCTCTCAGTTTCTTGCAATATCAGATTCTTCTCTCTGAGCATTCTAAGCTAAAATATCTAGTATTTAATCCTTTTCATGAAAACTACATAAGATAAATGAATGAGATTTGTGTAGTAGTTTTCAAATTTTGGCTTGCCATTTAAATTATTTCTTTGTAGCTTATTGTGACCTTTTCTGTTGGGTTTCTTTGCAGGCATTTGGGCTGGAATGCATACAGTCGGGTATTTTGATGGAAAAACATACGAGTGGGTTGGTATAAGTCGCCAACCTAATATTATGAGCAAGGTATGTTTGGAAATTTCATTTTTCTGTTGCCCCTTTTCTGAGTCAGCGTCAGCTATAAGTGGTGGACACTTCTACTAGCCAGTAGAATTACAATGGCAATTTCAGGTCCATCATTTGGGTTGACAACAATTTATTTGTCATTAAAACTACTTCACAATGTTTGTATATACTAGTGCCGAGGAATTTTTAAGAGACCACTGAAAATATATCTCATGGTAGGCCAAAAATTCCCATCCCCTTGAGGGTAGAAAAGTAGGTCAATAAAAATTATCTTGAGAAACAATTTGCACCCTTGCGCTGGAAGAAAGAAATCTTATACCTGACTGTATCCTCCTTAATATATCTGAAGAAGTGTTGTTGTCACCTTTTCTAATTTACTGGTAAAACATGGCCTCAACAACTAAGTTCCTTTGTGTCTGTTTTTGACTTTTTTTAGTTGCAAGTACAATTTTGTTTTTCGAATACAAACCAGAAGTTAGTACATGCTATTTGAATTTCAAACCTTTTTTTCCCTCTCTAATTTAGTCATCCTCACTGTTTCTCACTTGTACTCTTTGGCTTCCAAATCTTGATCTTAGTCGAAATAATTTTCATTTGATGAAAATATTGTTGCATTGTTAACGTATACTGATGCATGATTTCTAACCATGCAACTTGACCACCTGCTAATTAGGTCAAACGGACATTGGAACAATTTACACCTGCACAGTGGGACAAAGATGAATGGCATCCCTTGCTTGGTCCATGGCGATTTATCCAAGTTCTTAGTCTCTGTATTGTCTTCCTGACTGTAGAGCTCAACACATTCTTTTTGAAGTTTTGTCTATGGGTTCCTCCTCGGAACCCTGTAATAGTGTACAGGTTGATCTTGTGGTGGCTAATTGCCATACCTACAACACGTGAATACAATTCATATCTCCAAGACCGGTACTCCCTCCCTCTCTCTCCCAATGTAGTTTTTCTGGTTATATGGAGAGTTGTCAATGGCTGAATTACCTGTATGCTTATCCTTATTGAAATTATGTCAATTTACCAGAAAGCCTGTGAAAAAGGTAGGCGCTTTTTGTTGGCTTTCCCTTGCTATTTGCATCGTGGAACTTCTCATTTGCATCAAGTTTGGACATGGTATGCTCTCAATTTGTATCTTGTTATTTTATGCTTCCACTTAGCTAAAATATTCAGCTTTGGTGAAGCATCCAAAATGACTCTCATTTCCTGTAGAAATGACCTATTGTTTTGATTTCTGCCAGGTCTTTATCCCAAACCAATGCCTGCATGGTTGGTCATCTTCTGGACATCTGTTGGAGTTAGCCTTGTAATATTCCTGATTATGTGGTCATGGAAAAGTTTGGGAAGAAAGAGACGATGAATTTGCTAGCATGGTACACTATTCTTTTATTCCTTCATGTTCTTATGGGTATACATCTTGTAAATGCCCTATAGCTTCATGGAATTGTAAATGCTTATTCTCTTAGGTTAGTGGATCACAGTTTTAGAGTATTCAATTCTTTTATGATAGGTAGTTGGAAAATGCCTCTAATGGTAGGTTCATGTGTTGCTAATTTGCAGCAATCATCAAATTGGTAATTTTCCCTTTTAACTTGTCTGAGAGAGGAGCAATTTTTAACACCGGGCTTGCCTCACATTTTTCATTGGAAAATGCATGCCTGACAATTCCATTGGGGCATTTTATCAGAATGTTTAAAATATTTATATTTTGCGTCGGCTCTATAGCATATGCTTATAAGCATTGAAATATGATTCAACTGAAGTATTCGCACATGTTTTGCTGTTTACGTTTATATGATTGTTGTGTTTAGTTCGCCACAAGCAGCCTGGCAGTTATTCGATCCGGTATCTTGACGTTATCTTATCACCTGCTGTAAATCCTATGGCTCAAACTGGCAATTATTCAAGGCAGTTCTTGAAAGAGTTCAAGGTTTTCTTTCCTGTTGATCGACCTTTGTAAAGCCTATGAAGCAATTGTGCAAATAATTGGTGCTCGACAGAAGGCAATCTCTAGTTTGCTCACGACAATTCTACGAGTGAGACTCCGCAAGGTTTAGCCGATTTTCGGGAAAACATTTGTGGACTGGAGTCATTGATTCAATCAAGGTGAAATTGGAAATCATTTAGAAAAGCAATTCCTGTTCTTTGACAACACTAGGTTCTTCTTTCTCGATCCGTGCCCATGTCACTGTGTGTATATATAGAAATAGAAAAAGTGTATCTCTCTTAATCATGCAGGATTTTGTTTTTTGCAGTCAATATGCCCATGACTTATAATCTCAGTCTTCTTCGAAAACACTATTAAATTTATTAAACCATAAGATAGTTTCCTACACATTTTCCTTGACGCAAGACTCCTTTCCTTCTCTCGACAATGGGTGGAAGAATATAATTTTTTTTTTTTGGGTGTTATTAAATCTGTAATGATAATAATTACATCACTCATTTTACTTGTGATAATAATTTCTCTTGCTTTATACAGGCAGAGAAGGAATCTTTAATTAGTCTTACCGACAGCCTAGAGGTTTTTCTTTTATTGTTTTTTTTTTCCTGAAAGTTACCGCCATGTACATGGTTATTCCTATCGAAACAATCCTTGGTTTTTGTTGTCTTCTTGCCACCTTCCCAGGAACTCGTTTCATACCAAGGGCACCTTTATTCGGGTCTCCATTCAGGTCCTGTTTAAATGTAGAAAGATTGGAAATATGGGAGCTCTCTGTTTTTTTTTTTTAAATGTACGTATGCATTTCACTTGATCATTCTTAGAGCATGCATTGTCGTATCGAGGATGTCTCTCTTACCCAGTGACGTTCAACAACGATCAGCTTGCAAGATCCCTCAGTAAATGCTTCTTGTTAAATGGAAAATGGCATATTAGACAGCTCAATATTAGATTGCTTTTTCTTCCATGTGGTCTTTCCTCTTACGATCTCTTCGTTTTGAGTATCGCCTTGGGTTTGAAGGAGATGTGTGTATCTTAGAGGGACCTTATCCAAGGATCCTAGGAGTCCATTGCCTTCCATGATTTCTGAGGCCAAAGAAAACCTATTGAGCGGGCTCATGTCGTTGTTTTGTTTCAAACCACTATTAAGGATTCCATCCTCGTCGGGTTCGCAGAGTGATTGAACTATATTTGAACTCCCACACTCCCTTCTGTACTCTAAGATGATGCCGGAAAGTTGATGAGACTCCAAAAACTGGTCAGGAATAGTCTGTAGAAAAAATGAGTTAAGAAAGAACGAACATGTCAATAAGGTTTTCTGTATGAGCTATCAGAGAGATGGTGGTGGTTAATGTTTTACCTCCAACATCCATCTAACGTACTTCACATTGTTGACATGTTGGTTCATATCCAAATCACTCCTCTTGGGCTAAAAATTAGAAACCAGGATAGTTGTTAGTATATGTCTATGGTGCTTTAAGTTGTAGCATTTGTTTTTGAAGTTTGGTTTTGTGAAGTTCACCTTCAAGTTTGAGTTCACATATTTTGCGTTGCTGTCCAACTTCGAGATTTTCTCCGGGACATCTTCATGGATAGCTTGTTTCTCTATAAACCACGGTGAAATTTCAGTCCTGACCTCCTCTGGCATCTTTGAGAGGCGCCTTGTCTTTTCGTTCATCATCACCCAAGTACTGTTTGAAATTGAAGTTGTCAGTACGGTACGATCAAGTTAGAGGATGATATAGAGAAATTAATATTGAGTTATGAAATCAACCTTGTTGCACGTGCAAAGACATGGCCTGTTGCTTGGCTTCGTATGAGCCAGTCTCGCCGCATTCCATTCTTCCCTGATGCTCCAACCCATGTGTCGATTTCCACTATCTCTCCCCTGCAAGACACGTTCATCTATTCATTAATCAGGACTAGTTGCTTTGCTACATGATGGTAATTTCTCAGTTAGATAGAGATCCATTGTAAATATCCCATATAGTAAAAAATTAAGGCTGTTTAAGTGGTGCAAAAACCTGTAGCTTACTTCAAAAAGGAACAGAAATGGCAACACGAAGTTTTTTCATCCATGGTAACTTGTTTGATTTTACCTTTGTCATATGTGGGATTTAAAAATTTATAGATCCCACTCTGTAAATTCTAAACCTAAATCGTGGGAGTAGCTAAAAATATGTGTCTAGACCTGTTTCCAGACTATATGCGATTCAGGGGAATGAGCGCTTTTAACAAGGGAAAAGAAAAAAGGCACAGCAATGTCACTTTTCGATGGTACAGGATAAATGCCATTGATTATGAGAGAAATCATATCTACATCTTTTCTATTGTTATGTGTATAACCTTATAGGCCTGAGTCTTTTTATACGAACTGCTGATTTGATGATCACAAAACCATGAAAACACTGGTTAACCATTGGTGAAATTCAGCTTACAGAGACTTTTCATTTACTGCTAATCTATTAAGCTTCTCAAAACAAGTATTCCTAATGTTCATTGTGTGGTTAATGATGAGAGGACCTACCAGATTGGGTATTGATCCACCAGGACTTGCATTCTTGAGACAACCCATATGAGATTGTTCTTCATCATTCCATGTGTGGCACCAAATCCATTGCTGAGAAGTCCCGACATCCATACATGATTCAATGCTGTTTCCTACATAGTTGGGAATAATACTAAGAATACAGTTGAAACTACAGAAGAATTCCCATCAGCGTGGCTCAAAGGCATCGCTCATTTTATGCATGGGATGGATAAATGTGTGAAGAGTTGAGCTTTTAATTACCTGAAGAAGATTAAGGATGCTCTCGAGCGTAGCAGTTTTATCAGCACCAACTTCATAGGACCTAATAACAACAGTCTGTCTGTACCCAACACCACCTTCGACGATGAGGCCTTGGCGATGATAATCAACAAACTGCTTCTTTGTTGGTATGTTTTGACGTATCTGCTCTTTGGAGATATGGCCATTTTCGACTGAAGCAACCGAGGTTTTTGCCACCCCGGCAGTTTGGCTAAGTGTATCAACCTTAACGGACCTGGTAGGAGTCCCAGTAATTTTGATTTTGTTAAGGTTTTGCTTTTTAGGATCTTGTTTGTTACCGGTGGTAGAGCATCTGATGGGCAAGGGGATCGTATACGAGAATGTAGCCATTTGTTTTTACTCTTATGTAAATGTTGAAATTTTGGAACGAAATGGGTAGTGAAATGCATTTATAGAGTCAATGTAGCGGAGTTGTCAAGGGAATTTCTTGAACTTATTAGGATGAGTTACGCAGCCTTGTTATAGCAATAGTGAACATATCAAAGAGGGCATTGTCTCTGCTGAAAGAAATTTTTAGCTGGGGTATTTTTAGTAGTGATCGACCTGTGAAGCAGACCAAAAGGCTAATTTGGCGTTGGCTATTATTATATTATCATGCCTGAGCAATAAAACACTAATGAGTTAATTTCTTTAACGTTTGGGAGTTATACTGTCCCTAGAAATTGGGCCTCATGGCTTGTTAACTTTCGAGCAGGACAAAGGATTTGGTAGGAATGGACATACAAATTCTTTCTCTTTGTCTCTGAATATATAGAAAACAACTGATTAGAACCTTTGACTGTGATGTAGAAGAGAAGTCTCCTTTTCTGCTCAGAATTTCTCGTTACCAAAGATTCTTTATCTCAACAATTATCACTCGCTTTGTATTCCATGAGCCTGCAAGCTAGCAAGTAGAAGTATTAGCATTCAACCTCGGGTTTGGAGGGAATTAGAAATCAAAGGATATTCTCTATCTAGTCTTTTTTCCTTGTCTGGTGAAAGAAGTGTGGCAAACATCATTTACTAACTTTTTTCAGGAAACCGAACCATTTTTTTGCCTCGTGAGAATAATTATGAGGTGAGATTGAGGGGTTTGATTTGATATTTATTGAAACTCGATCTGTTCCCTTGTTGAGCAGCCAAGTTTTTGCAGCATACTGGGTTTCATTGCACTGCAAAGATTGTATCTTTCGGAATGTTTTTGTTACTTTACATTCTTGGGTATAAAAAGCTAATCGATAGCCATGTCTCTTCTCTGCAAGGAGGCTGCAAGTTATCGAGACTAAAGCAAAGAAATCAACGGGAAAAAAATAAACAGAAATTATTCGAGAGCACGAATACTGGAAAGATTCTAAAATTGAAAGGAAACCCTGAATCGATTATAAGTAGCGAAGAATAGAACCATGAAATCGCCCTCGAGAGAGGATGCTGGGTTGGTTTTTCAGGATCCATAACAATGCTGTTTTTTCTTTGCGTGATCAATTCAAACCATTTACATCGACTCTAAAATTATTTTATAGTCAATTAAAACCAATAAATAAATTATTAATATAGTCAAAATATTTATTATTCAATTAATTAACTAAATAAAACAAATACACAATTGTTCCGTTAATCTTTCATCTTCAACTTCAATCATGAATCTCGCAATCAAATCAATATATCAACATCATAAAAAAGAGATTTCCACGGCCTAATATTCTAAAATTAAAAAAAATGTAACAACAGGTTTAATTATCTTGGATTCACATACATAATTGCATGAGCAAATTAGTAATTATAATCATAGCTAAAATATTTTTAAAAAAAACTAGGGTTTTATTTCTTTTCTAAACAGATCTTTTGTCGCATATTTTTAAAAGCACGATGGATCCGTTTCCATGCTCCAGCATTTTCTTGAACAGTGCCTCTATGGCTATGATAATGAATCTCCTCAGCTGCATCATTGGACACTGGCTGAGCAGCAGGAAGTGTTGGGGGAATTTCTGATTTTTTATATTTTCTCTTCCCTGAAAAACATTCACATGACAAAAATAAAGTAATGTTCGAAGTCGTTTTTTTTTTTTTTTTTAATAAAAGACAAAAGGATAGAGCAATATTTCTTCGTCCACTACAAAATCGTTATAAATTAGAAGTCTTGTTGTGATGGGAAGTATACTTAATATACTGAGTAATATAGGAAATTAGAACCAAAACTTGGTTTAATTAACAATATTGTACATATCGTATGATCTTTGTTAGAGTAATTTTGTGTAGCATTGAATACATTTGGGGTAAAATTGATACAATCAAAAGATTTGGTACTAAAATCAATAATGAAGTCATTCGTTTGGGGCAAATTTGAGGTTTCCCCAACATCTCTAGGAACTGTCCGAATGGAGCAAACGACATCGTTTTCTTGTGCAATAAATAAACACAAAATACCAAACCCTTTCTTGGCTTTCTTTCTCCCTCTGATCAGATAACTCAACAGAGGTCATTTTTATTTCATCTTGGATAGCTAGAAATTAAGCTTGTTGCCAGAATATTACTTTAATTTTTAGCAGTTGCAGCAACAACTTTATCTTCTGGCAGAGGCCGGGGAGTAAAGTTTTGGAATTGATTTCCTATAAAATTGTGCACAGAGGCAACTCATCACAGAAATGTCTACATTTTCTTGAAGTTACAGGAAGTGGACAAACCAAGGAAACTAAAGTTGGTTTTCTTTTTAAGCTTCAGTAACATAATCTGTAAATCTCTACCAGTCAGTCCAAAGCGGTGGCCTGTGCGGGTTATTTTTATTTTCTGAACAAGGATATTTTGTATCAATATGGGTTTTCGAAGTTGACAGTTTTTTTAGTAACTTGAACAAGAAGGATACGGTGTCAGACAAAGAGGACATATGTGTCTGTGTGCGTGCAAAATCAAGATGAAAATCTTGGTCCGTGAAAGGTTCATTCGGGAGGCATATATAGCAAGACAGACACTGTGCTTTGGAGTATTAGGTTTTTGTGAGAGAAAGACACCGTTGTCAACTCAATTATTAACAGTTGGAAGTTAATTAGGTTTAATTAGCCTTGTGGATGCAGCTAAAATACGGCATTGTGCTTGATGGTGAGGTATTGGATTCTTGTACCTACCTCTATACGTTGTTATCACTATTACCATCAGCTTCCTTGGTTTACACAATTTATTTGGAAATTCTGGATGTCTTTCCTTGTCCAACGGTTCACACCACAGAGAAAACGTAAGTATCGCTTGGAAATTTCAGGTGGTTTTGAGTTTTCTGAACTGTTCAGACATCAAATTGATCTAGGAAAAATAATAATTAAGTTGGAAAAAGTAACGTGATGTGGTAGAAAACAGATGCAAGAGGGAAGAAGAATACTTGGGCAAGCAAATCATTCTCCACTACTCGTCTATCATTCTCGCTTTCCACTATAGTACAGCATGGATACTATAATCTCATTTTGGTAAAAAATGTCCCTGAATTTTCTTGATGATATGCTCAAGGGAAGGTGCTACCTGCAATGGTACTCTTTCCTCCTTTTCAAAATGCTTGAGAACAGATGAAATACTAGAATAAGCAAACGCATCGTTCCGCAACTGCATAGGTCTGCGATAACATTTCCTACACGCACCCAGAGAGAGAGAGAGACAGAGAGAGTTTTTTTCTTCGTGTCCATCAGATATGAGACGAATAGAAGGATGGGAACAATAGCAAAATTCATTTACCAATTCTCTCCAGATTCTTCTTGCTTTGTTTGCATCAGCTGCGAGATCAAAGTAGAAGGATAAGAATAGGGAGGGGAAAAAAGAGATACAAATTCAATTCTCCTAGTACATCTTAACCTAGAATGATCACATCAAAAGGTAAAAGGATTGAATAGTTAAACAAAACAAAATCACATGCCTGATTTTGGTATGAAAAAGGAAAAAAAAAAATCTTGAGCAAGAAGATCATACCACTCTTGGATCTCTGGACGCATGTATATTTGCAGCATTATGTACCAGCATCAATATCATTCCCATTTAAGCTTTGCATCATAGTCGTACTGTCACGTAGCGCTAGATTAACAATATAACATTTATTCTTTTCCGCCGAGATTTCTAGCAGCAGTGAGAATCTTGTAATCAAACAGATACAGCTTGGGAAAGAAATTCGGAGCTTGATAAATTACAAATCCCAAAAAATAAATAAAAAAACTTGATCTTCAAGAAAAAGCTGCGTGGCAATTAGGAATAAATACAACGAGCAAAGTATCAGAGATAAATAACAAATATCTAAGCTAACATTATCAGCGGCAGAACCAGCAATATGAATCTCTTATATCCGGCAAAGCTAGTGCAATTGCCTTGAAAGAATTCATCAGATGTGAATTCCATAGTTCTCTGGTCAAACACATAAAGAAGCTAACTAGCCATCAACATCGTTTCTGTACAGATGCTCTGACTTCAGCGATCCATTAGTTTTAGAAGAATGTCCTGCCAGCAAAATCAAAATTTGCAGATTTCAACAGATAGCAAGAGGCGGGGAAGTAATAGAAATCAATGATTTAACGGCAAGAATAAAATTTTATACGAGGACATCCCGGCAAGCTCGAAATGATTTCACAAATCAATAACAAGGTTGACTGGTTCTTTTGCAAACAAAAAACCTGCTTTACCTAAACCGCATGCAAAATTACGATATAACAAATGCAGTTGTCAGAAACAGATACTATTCTGGCAGTAACTTCGGGGACAGGAATGATATGATTTCAGCCCCTGTTGTAGTTCAGCATGTGAAATTAAAAGCCTTACTTGACGAAACTCAATTGATTGACTATGACCTCTGTTGTTTGTGGAACAAATTATTTCACTTTGAAGGTGGTGTTGAAATGCCTACAAAGTTAGGGTGAAATATAGTCAAAATATGATGGAAGCGAACTGGGTTGAACACTCATAACAGAGGTTTCATCGATATTTATACAGATCCATAAGCAAACATTTTGTGCGTAATAATCAGATGTCGGGAACGATTCATGCATGCTTTTGTACTCTGCCAAATATGAAAAACATGATGATAAGGTGTAATAAAAGTACAAGATGTGAAATGTGACCTTTCATTACTGAACTAAAGTTGTAAGAATTTTGCTCTTTAACTTCCAACCTCTTCATACATACAAGGATGGAGAGTTCTAAAATGGAGCAATCTGCCAAAAAGTATAACGGTATAAAGCTCCCCATACGAAGAAAAAAAGAAGATAGTATAAGCGCTAGCATCAACAAGACATGGTTATTTCCTATGCTTTCAAGGAAATATATATTTTCAAAAACTCATTCGGCAGTATTATTCTTTTTAATAGTTCTCTTCAATTTTTTTATGGCGTAACAAATACACCTAAGAAAACCTGAATAAATTCCAAAGAATGGATCAGTTTCTCGTAGAAGGAATTGATGCCTATCACTTAAGATGCAGGAATAAATCTAGCAACCGAGGGACGACATAGGAGACAACAGATGAGTTACAAGAACATCTAGTGTTTATGCAAATATCCATTCATTATCCAGCTGACAAGGTGCATCCAAGCAGGAAATAAATGCCAAAGAACAAATTGGCAGACCTTTTATGCATTCCTGCTTTGGCTGCCTTTGGATTCTCGAAAGCGCAGCTTTGAAATTCTCAAGTGACAAGAACCCTGATTTCAACTCCATATGCGAGATGGCAACAAATCTAGCATCAAAAGGTAATTTTAGGAGAGGGTAAGTATTATAACATAAATAACTATTAATTCACAACATTTGATGTTTACAGATGCAAGAAACTGGACTTGCAGAAATCTCAATAAATGATTTATGGTAGAATTGGAATTTAAATAAGCGCCTACGGTTTCTTTGAATCTCTCGTCTGCTAAAATACCCTGTTAAATTATCCAGAAGATAAATGATTGAATATGAATATGCATATTTGAGATGACCATGATAATATTATCCAATTAAAGGATGAGTTAGATAAGTATACTCGAAGCTTTTCACTGAATTCTGCAGCATAGTCACTGCAAGACTTGAGTTCATTGGCAAAGATAGGGCGTGCTCCAACAATCTGCATAACCAGAATGTAAGAAAACTCGTAATTCACCATGGCTCTTCTAACTCATGCGATGGGAAATTAACTCCGTACATCTTCCTTAGATGGAGGGAGAAACAGCTAACTTTCTATGAGATATTCGAGATCTTGCTCTTTTTTCCAGAAGGCCTATCAGCATCCTGTAGATACGTCTTGATTTTTACGTCATCTTAACAAGTTAAAACTACCATAATCATGTCTAGTTGATGCACTACGAATGGAATGTACACTAGCTTTCTACACGCTTTTCTGCTTTTTTTACTGCCAATTGGTTTAAGTGGCATGTTTAAAGATAACTACGGGGAGAAGAGCTTCTACTTCTCCTACGGATTTACTATTTCGCATGTACAAGATCCGGAATAAATTATGATAAGCGTCTCTCTGGAAATGATATATACTGGCAAAGAAGAAGGAGGCAAGAAAACAATGCAAGGAATAACATTTGAACATACCAATCGGCAACTAACACCAACAAGAACAGCCTGTACGTGATCGATGTTACTGGTTGCTCTGCATCCAACAAGCTATAAAGTAACCATTGTTTTCCCTGAAAAGTGGAAAACCGAAAAAAAGAAAAACAAGGGAACTGTAAATATGTCAATCCGAGATTTCAAACCGAAGAAAACTTGCTATCTTTTATATAAAAAAGAAATCCTTACCGTATACGTACGATCTCTAGTAAAAGTCTCCTTAAAAGAACAATCGAACTCGCCAAGTGCAAAAATATTTGTTTTATGTGCTAATCCACACTCCCTGACAGCAAGTGACAACATATGGCCTGTGTGAAAACAAAAGATTAGAACTGATCACCGCAACATGGCTTTCATGAACTGGTTTTTGTCATCATACGATGCCTACAAGAATATCTCAAGATCAGGAAACCCGAATCCTTTCATCACAAGTCAATATTCTCGACAAAAAAATGTTACCATTTTTAGAATAACAAATGGTGTTCCACGGCGGTTTCCTGAATGATCAATAGCCATTACAAACATCTTAATACTATATTTTACATATTTTCACTGATCTGCTTGCAAAATTACAACAATTCCCAATCAATGTATTATACATCAACAACCCATTAGGATAAGAACCGCAGTTCAAATCTACATAACCTTTGTTGAACAAGCTGTTTAAAGAGCAATCTCATCATCTTTCCTTGATATAATTCGCGGCGTGATGAGCAGCACTACAATTTTTTCTTGTTATCAATCAAATAATTATAACACGAACTGAAAATTATTAAATAAAAAATAATTTTGACCTATTTGTTATCCTGTGTAAGTGTAAGTATATCAACTCAAGTATGTTAAATGGTGAAGTTTTTGAAGTCATTTTAAGTGTGTTCGACCACACAATTAAACATAATTATTTGTACTAAATATTTTCCTAAATTTATCCAAAACATGCACAATGAAATCCAAAAAAAAAAAAATTGTAGTTATTTTAACACAAGAACAATAAAAAAATCTGTTATTTTATGAGAATCGATTATGTTTTTCCCTAAAAAAAGAAGAAGGAAAAGAGAGAGAATTACTAAGCCATTTTCATGGGCTCCAATTGTAAGACCAATGGGCTTGGCCAGTCAACAAAGTAGGCTTCTTTCAAGATCTGGCAAGAAGGAATGGAATGAGAAAAATATCCGCGGCAGCCCGAAATTTGGACGATAACGAGAGCCAACCAATCTTTAAACGTTTCAGATTTATTTGCCTTGTGCGTATAGCTAATTGCAACACCGTGAGGGGAAAAAAAAAGGGATACTCCATAGAAATTATGGGGAGCGCGAGTCTCATCCCCCATCTGCAACTCCATGGTTGCTTCTACAAACGCTTGGACTCCGTCAGAAACGAACACCAACAATTTCCTTCACTACAGCTCAACATTAATTCCAAGAGGAGAGGGAGATTGAGATTCGATGCCCCGCATACCAGGTCGACAAGTTTCAGAAGAGTCGTTTGTTTCGCTGCTGTTGACGATGACGTCTCCGAGAAGCAGCAGCAGCAGCAGCAAGATTCAACCAGTACTAGCTCACTTCTCGAGGATAGGCCTGGTAAGATCATTCATAATAACCCAATTTCGCAAATTTCCTTTTTCTCTTTCTTAATTATCGGAATTACCTTGTCCTTAATTATCGGAATTGAGGAAAATCGGATTTTCTTGTGGTTTATTTATGTTCATGCTCCTATGCTATGCAAGAAGGCTATTTTCTGCGAAGTAGTTTTACTCTCCGCCGTCACTTGCTTATAATAATAGCGTAGAAAATGTATTTTTGATAGTAGTTTTGCAAACTAGTTTGTAATTTCGAGATTCCGGATATTTTAATGGAAGCTTCTTCTGGATTCATGGGTTCTTAATGATTCTTTGTTAGTTTATCTTATCCAGGTCTTTGTAGTAATCGTGCTTGCTTGACTGTATATAAGATGTTTAATATCAATCTTGTATTGAACAATACAGATACAGATGTGGTCGATAGTTTGCCACAAAACTTTGGGCAAGATAGTGAAGGAAGTCCGATTTACAATTTTCTTTATCCCCAAAAAGAGCTACTTCCCGATGATAAAGAAATGAGCTTATTTGATCACCTTGAAGAGTTGCGAGAGAGAATATTTGTTTCAGTTTTCGCGGTTGGAGCTGCTATCGTGGGATGCTTTGCATTTTCAAAAGAACTCGTTATAGTTCTTGAAGCTCCTGTTAAATCGCAAGGTGTACGATTTCTGCAACTAGGTCCTGGTGAATTTTTCTTCACAACTTTAAAGGTTAGACCGAATGAATATCCTTTGCCTTCTTAATGCATGCCACTTTGTTAGTTGCAGTTACATGATATTACCAGTCCAAACGAAAGGAAAAATAAGAATTTTTTTATGTCGAATTAGATACACATAATGAACTTATGCTTCTCATTTCGCTCCTCATGTTGTATTCACCCTGCATCCAAAGACGTGTTTTTTGGTTGCATATTATTCTCGCTATTTAGTTATGAAGTTGATGTGATGAATCATGACCTTAATGAACCCCCTATAATAATGATCTCTCACTGTCCATATTCTAGCTCTGCCTTTAAACTTGTTCTGCAATTTTCAGGATCAGTGATTCACTGAAAGAGTATCTGTACATCTTATGATAGCCCCACCAGCTTATTGCATAAAATAAAAGTCTTGAAACTTTGAGTTTCCTGTTAATTTCCACACGGTGCTGACTCATTAAATCTATGGAAATTGAAACCGTGCTTTATGTCACACTTGTATGTTGTCTTTTTATGATGTAGAACAAGAGAAAAGATTGGGAAGCAAAAGACCCCTGGAGTCTCAAATAACTAAAAGGAAATAATTAATTATTTCAAGATTTTCTTTCTAAAACAAAAGCAGCTAAAGTTTTTTGGTGGGTCCTA
Source organism: Populus trichocarpa (assembly GCF_000002775.5). Taxonomy (NCBI): domain Eukaryota; kingdom Viridiplantae; phylum Streptophyta; class Magnoliopsida; order Malpighiales; family Salicaceae; genus Populus; species Populus trichocarpa. The sequence goes on along the minus strand of NC_037294.2, from coordinate 13,621,326 downwards.
AATCACTGTCAAGTGGTCTGGCCCATTGACAAAGTAACTGTATTACCCAGGTAATCCTCAACCTGAAACTAAATAATGGTTGTCTTCATGGTGTTCTTCCATAAGATGTAACTAGTTTTATGTTCATCTCCAACCTAGTGCAAATCCAAACCCTTAAAAGTGGCTACTCTGTGAGTTTTGTTTATTAACAGATCAAGAAAGCTGAACTTGCTTGAGGAAACACAGTTACATCAACAGCAATTTAATTTTATGACGATTCATGTTTTCAAGTGGCAGACAAGGCTTTCAACCCCCCTCTTTAAATGATAAAATTTGTAAAGTGATAGGGGGAGAACATGAAGTGTACGTGATAAACATTAATTTAATTTTATAGAGAAATGAACAGAAGAAGAAGAATAGCAAGAGTAGAGAAAAAGAATGAAAGGAAAGCATGGACACCTATTTTGGAGAGATGAAAATGTTAATAGCTCGAAAGCTAAAAAGATGAAACTTGCTCATCTCTGATCACTTTGATATACTCTTGAAGTCTGTACCACGTGCATTTGAAGTCTTTACCATGACACGTGCATTTGAAGTCTTTACCACGTGCATTTGCTCCGTTTCCCTAACCACCACTAGTAGCACCTCTGCAACTCAGAAGAATGCTTAAACAGAACACAGAGAGAGCATGTGCCTCACCTATTCACTTTGAATGGTGATTCGATGATTGTAAGACTCATGCCACAAATGTAAATCTTTGGCTCACTGTCTAATGTGGTCTGTTGGCAATTTAAAGACCACGCTCAAGGGGATTTTTATCTTGAATGTTGCATCCTGCTCATTTAATCAAATACCACTCACTGTCATTGTTTCTTTCTACTTTTTATACCTTGTATTTGGCCTGATCCCCAGCATAAGCCTTTCTTCTTTCCTGACCCATTATCATATGTATAGCAGAAATTATGGGATCCCTAGGGAATAAGATATTTATGCGTGTAGATTTTCTGAATGTCATCTTACCTTGTTAAAATTCAACCTCAGCATCCTCATTCCCTTAATAACATTAAATGTTTGTTGTGCTGCAGGTTTCAGGATATTGTGGCCTTCTTTTGGGAAGCCCGATTATTCTCTATGAGATCATAGCCTTTGTTCTTCCAGGTTTAACAAAATCAGAGAGAAGGTTCCTGGGACCGATTGTTTTAGGCTCCTCGGTACTTTTCTATGCTGGAATTAGTTTCTCCTATTTGATTTTAACTCCAGCAGCTTTGAATTTCTTCGTTAGTTATGCTGAAGGGGCTGTGGAATCTTTGTGGTCCATTGATCAATACTTCGAGTTTGTGCTTGTGCTTATGTTCAGCACAGGCTTGTCATTCCAGGTAAATATTTTTGATAGCTGTCTCCTTGCCTCCCCATTTTCTGTTTGGATGTGGCATGGCTTTTATTTATCATGCCACGAAGGATTGTTTTTAGCTTCCACTAATTGGGAGTGCTATATGCAACCATTGTATCCTCAAAGTTTTTAACTAGCTTCATTGTCTTTCTTCTGTGCAAAAGATATCATTCTTGTCGTTCTCCTGTTCTATAAAACAGGCTAAGATGATTCTGTTACCATTTTAATTTTGTGTTTTAATTTATTTATTTCACTTTACTCTCTCGTTTTGTATGTGTGGGTGTCAGTGGGTATTTTTTTTTTAATATATATATATATATATATTTGGGGATGAAATGCCAAAACATCACAGGAAACCCAGGGTGTGATAGATCAAGCTAACCTTCTTATTCAACAGGTTCCTGTGATACAAATTCTTCTTGGACAAGTTGGCCTAGTTTCAGGCGACCAAATGCTTTCGATTTGGAGATATGTTGTAGTTGGTGCAGTTGTTGCAGCAGCTGTACTTACACCATCAACAGATCCTCTTACTCAGTTGCTTCTAGCAGGACCGCTTCTAGGTCTTTACTTGGGTGGTGCATGGGTTGTCAAGCTTACAGGCCGATGATTGATTGTTTGATTGTCCACGCCATTCAGCATATGGGGTTTGTTGCTAGTGGCCTGTGCATCAGGAGTATGACAGGTTTCTGTTGATTACCGAAGGATGATGAATGTCAAAGAGATGGGGAAGGAGAGTGAGCATCTTTGACATCGCTGGTTTGACTTGTACTATCAAAGAAGAAGAGCTTTGTCTGATATATACTGATGGTAATGTTGTATGAAACACGCTATACTGAGTAGCCCAATGATAATTGTCAAATATGCCACTTTTATCTTAAATCTGCATCATGACCAAATTGTCGATGACATGAAGAAAAAGGTTTTTGTTGATCAAGTAATGCTCACCCGATCATCCCCTAGGTATACCATGAACAGAGATCATTCCCTGGCAGAAGCTTCTGCATCTATGAAAGCATGCATAAATATTACATCTCTTTGAAGTTTTATTATCTTATATTTACTTGGATTGGACCTCTCAAATACATGGAAATATTTCAACTTTCTGGCATTAACTAGGAGGAAAGACCTTTATTCAGCAGTCAATTCAGACACTTTCTGATCAGCCTCATTTATTTGAATTTCATTAAATATGATTGTAGATTGATCATAGGTATTACCAATCAACCAAGTTTAGAGGGTTTTCGTCAATGATAAAGAACAGTAAAATGCAAGGTAACGCCGAACGGATTTTCAGTAACCAAAAACAGAACCATGAAATCACGCTGTTATTGCATGTGAGAAGAGAGGATCCTGAGGTGGTTTTCAGGACCCATGACAACATTGTCTATCTGACAGACCTTATATATATATATATATATATATATATCCGTTTTCAACTTAAATCACGATTCTTGCAATCACATGCATCAACACAGCAACACAACAATTCGATATCAACATAACAAAGAAAAGAATTGCCTATATACTCTAATATAAAAAGATAAACTAAATATAAATTATCAAGTTTTATCATCTTGGGATGCATATACACGATTGCTTGAGCAACAAAAGTAAAGTTAGTAACAACTGCGGTTTTCAATGCCTTTGTTGTCCATTAAGATATTTATAATGTTCGATTTGCATATTACAAACATCGTGTTGGACAAGTCTAGTTCAGAAACAAACTCTGAGCGAGTTCCCCCATCCCTCTTGACAGCTTAGAGCGACATTCTGCATTATGAATTCTATATCACTAGTACTACAGCAACCCAGTGTAGCTTCCATTTGTTTCAATGACCTTTTCAAATCATTGCATGCCTGGAAAACAGCTTCTGAAGAGCTTGTCAAACTTTCTATCTCTGTCTGCACTTTGTCAATAGCACTAGAAATTTTCTCGAAGGCTGCCTTCATAGCTGGAAATTCTTGCGGGGGATAAAGACAGGCCCCAAGCTCATCAATCTGCACTCCAATCTCTTGGCACAGCTTCAATAACTTCTCCAGAGTGTCCACAAAATTGCCGCTGTCTTCAGGCTTTTCTTGCTTAAGCAAACCAGTGATGGTGCGGATAAGTTCTTTTATGACTACAACTGTCTCAGACACAACCCCAATTGCTGATTGAGCAACTTTCATCTCTTCAGGTGACAGGTCATTGCCTAGGTCATCACTCAGACTATCATTGTCACCGAGTCTAGTTTCTGCATGAGAAGCGTCATCATCAGAAGCTTCTTTTGTCTGATTGGAGGATACTGGCTTGAGCTCCTCCATCTCTCGAAGAACATCCTTCACTGAAACTGCAACCTGTGTCATTGCTCGCCCAATCATCCTTCACTGAAACTGCAACCTGTGTCATTGCTCGCCCAATTGCTGTGATATTTGAAGCAGGAGTCTTCTTAAGAGCAGTGCATGCTTCCCATACTGCACCAACTAATTGTGGGACTAAAGGTTTGAGGTCTTTATTTCGAGATCCTGCTAGTGAGTATATTATAGGGAAGGAAGAAATAAGGAGCATCAAAATCCATCTGTTTAAAAGGCGTGATGAATCACCACACAATCATGTCGATGCATAAGATGACCTGAATAACCTTGTAAAACTAGTCTACACCTGGAAACAAGCATTCATGGAGGGAACTTGCATATTTCATTGTCAAGTTTACTTCCTGACACCATATGGGACACCTAGAAATCAACTATCTCGCTAGAAAAGATTAAACATATCAAAAACTAACTCCAGATTCAAAAAAGCTTCTAGAACAATTATGCAATTGCCCTCTCAAAATCCTGTTTTTGTTTCTGTTTTACTTGCTTCTTCAATTCCAGTATTATAGAAAAATTTTGGGTCCTAAATGGCCATAGATAGTTGTTCTGCTGCTTAGTGAAAATTTGGGCCACGAGGATTTTTTTCTCAAACAATTGGCTATTCCTTAATCACAGTATATCTCTACACTCGTTTTAATAGTGTACAATCAACACTGTGGTTTCCCCAACTTAAACTACATTAGAAACCGTGGGCCTCGATGAATTTAACAAGTTGTATGTTGCAAGGGATAATGATGAGATAAAAGAGATGCACTCATCTCTAGAAAAGAACACCACTAATTGGATTACACATGCACTCCTTTGCATGATGTGTTTGTTTAGTGGATGCATTTTTGTGTGCATTTGTTTGTGAGAGAGAGAAAGAGGTGTTACCAAATGAGGAGACAGTTTCCATCATCAACTTAAAACTGCATTCAACAACTTGCTTAATGGATGAATGGATAGCAGATGCAAGAGTAGGTCCTGCACCTACCATACTTCCATGAGAAAGCAGAAGCAAACCCTGGAGCTTATTGAAGTAGGTTGCCATGTTTTCCTCAACCGCTTTAGCTTCTGGTGTTTCCCCAGTCCAGAGCATTCCAGCTGCACCATAATAGAAACACCATTGCATACCCAAATCTGACCCACAATGCCACATATGAAAAAGAGAGCCACAGCTAGCTCTCCCGAAGTGGGAAACAGGTCCAAAATCTCCTTTCAATAGACACGGGACGGGTGACAAATCACAAATATGAGCAGGGGGCGGAACTCCGTGTATCAATGAGGGTTCCATGGCACCCCCAGTTTTTTAGGAAGTTCACAATTTATTCTTAGTATTTTGAAACTTTTTAATTGTATCCTTTAATTTGAGACTTAGTTTGTATAAAATACATATTTTTCACCCCCATAAAAATATATACTTTCATCTTTCTTAAATTCTAGTTCCACTGCTTACTATGAGGACAGTTTTGTATAGCCATCTTTCTCATCTAGAGTTTAAAACATCAATAAGAAAACAGCCTTAATGAACAAATATGAATAACAACCAAACAATATAATGTTGTCAAAACAACAATAAGATGGCAGAAGCACTCGAACCCAACCACAACATCCAAATATAGACCAAAAATCAACTTGTCAAATGAATATAATTAATTCAAAACAGCTTACAGCCAGACACCTTAGCAGCTGCATTCTCTCGAAACAGCCAATTTTCACCTCCTCGAGCAAAAGAATTATTAATCAATTTAAAAAAATCCAAACCAATTAATAGTTGGATTTACACATCAATCTATTTTTTTAATAAAGAAATCCTAAAGGAATCAACATGTAAACTATCGCTTTAAGAGTATGTCACATGTTAGTCAGCATATCAAGTCCTCTGAATATTTTCTATATTTGTTGCTTGTGTATATATAGACACACACATGCAATCATCAATACATGCATGAAGATACAGTATTATTTGTGCTCTCGAATTGTTGCTGTTTTGTTTTTTAACCCTTTGAAAGAAAACATCGAACAGTGCGAGTAATTGCTTACCAGACTCATGTTGAATTTTGTTACAGTAATCCACATATCATCTGCAATCTTATTTTTAACGAAATTCAAGTAAATTAGGCTGTTCGGAAAGCTTCTGCATTGGATCCATGAAAAATGAAATAGTTTCATGTATTTCATAGGATCGATGTATTGGGACACGAGTTGTTTAGACCGCTAACATTGCTGCTACCGTAGAGGTGGACAAGTATATCTTATCTGCAGTTTGATTCAGGCATGCAGGTGCTGCTGCAATTTTTTTAATGATTTTGAGATTTGATAGAGGCGATTTTGATGGCAGAAGGAGTATTCATAACAATTGAGAGTGCTACTATATTTCTGGTTTGGGAGAAACGAACTCTTTTCCTGTTAAGAGTTTCGGATGCACAACTTTCCATACTATTGCATGGCTGCAAGTGTACAAGGGATGCAAAACTGTTAGGGATTTGCCTTTTATCTTAAATATAATTTTTATAAAATATAAAATGTGATGTTAGAGATCGAGAGAACATGGGAAATAATAACTTTAGCTAATTATTTACAGGGGAAGACCATTTCAAAATTCCATCATAGTTAAAAGAGAGGATAGTATGCCACAAGACTAGAAGCACAGACTGCCTTGATATACATGTATACACTTTCATAGGCTTGTGGCAATAAAGGGGAAGGATGGAGTCGGATGTAAACAAAATAGGCAAATAAAGTTTCCTTCTCAAAACAGTACAAGTCACGGCAGTAATTCCTAACCTAGGAATCTACTAAAGACGATGCTAATGTTAGGTCAAGCCTACAATAATCTCTTGCACTGTCAAACTCAACAAAATTCTAAAGAATATTGGGAAGAAGGAAACATATTCATAAAAACGCCATCCTTCCTTAACTACATGATGCTAGCCATGTCTTCCACATTTTGATCATGCAACTGTTTCCCGCCACCAAGATTCATTAGCTCAAGCACCATGACACCAAAACATTGCTCATTATCGTCCCTCTTAAGACTGCAACTTTCCATATTAACTTGTTTGTCGCCGCTGTCGATTCAGTGCTCTAATACGCTTTCTACTGAATATCTTTCCTCAAATATTCTTTCCCTTGCGTCACTTGCCTGCAAAAATATGAAAACCCACAGATTAAAACATCTCCATAGAAAAGGCACAATAAGATCAACTTAATACACACACACACTAATCGATGAAGCTTCAAGGGATTAAGTCTGGATAACAAACCTGTTTTTCCCAATTCGTACAGCTTGTTATGAGGGAGAGAAGAACTGTTTGCAAAATGGCACCAACTTGTATGCCTATCCAAAGGCCCCTTGCTTTCAACTGCAACCAAAGGCCCAGTATGGCAGCCACTGGAACCCCACAAAGATAAAATGCAGCAAGATTGACATAAGCCCCTATATGCTGCCACCCACATCCCCTTGCAACACCTGATATGACATAACAAAGAAGACTAGGTCTAATTGTTCAAAGATTTATCTCCAGAGAAAATTTGCATGTTGATTGAAAAAAATGAAGTTTAACCTGAAAGAACCACTTGTAAGCCATCTAATATAACAGACAAACAGACCAGAGGGGTCATGTTGGAAACATAGTCCACAACTTCCTTCTCGTTGCTAAAACTGTAACCAAAAATGTCTCGGGTGCCGAAGAGGGTTCCGCTTACTATAATTACTTCAATGATTGCTAGAATCATAACAGTGTAGACGGCTATGCGAGCAGCTTGTGGGCGCCCAGCTCCTAATTCATTTGAGACTCTAGTGCTACAAAAGATATCCAAAAAAAGATCTAAGAAAAATCGATCGTATCATTGATTGTGCAGAGATAAAGTATGCACATGGGTGCCATCCAATTTGGCTGGTAAAGTTTTGCCTTCGTGTTAAGAAAAGAGGAAACAAATCCCGCACCATATGTGGAAAAGAAGGAATTGAAGCGGTGGGAGGGTTAGCCCTCTGTTCAGTTCAATTGAAACCGCCAAAAAAGATCAAAAAAGGCAGAGAGAGACAAAAGCAAGCATTTGCATTTATAGAATTTATGCATGTATACTGGAGCAAACCTTACTGCAGCACCTATTCCATACGGTATTGAGTAGAGTGTTGAGGTTGTAGTGAGACTGTTTACAACATTGGACAGCGAATTATATCAGGTAATATTGCCATTTAGACATTAAAGTGAAATCTCCAAAATACAAGCAGAGTCGGAGAGCATACCACACAGATAGGACTGAAGTCTCGAGTTGTGGATTTGATAAGAGCCCTGATAGCAAGACTACAATCTCATATGCCCACCATTGCAGGCTACAATTATCAACAAGTAAAAACTCATAAAAGGTTACATGCCTTCTGATAGAATGTATGAAACTCTGTATGCTATCAAAGGAAAAGAGGAAAGAACAGGGATAATTTACCAAATCATTACGGCAGATGGGATAGCAAAACGGAAGAATTCTCCAATTCCATGGAACATCTCCATAGAAACTGGGACACGGGTTTTTGCACAGGCAGAAGAATATTTCATGTACAATAAAAGAAAAATAACATTTAACCAATTTGAAATGCTGATAGCTAATGCTCCTCCAACATTTTCTAGTCCAGACTTGAATACTAAGAACCAGCATAGGGGTATATGTAAAAGAAGAGTGACAACAGAGCTCGCAAGCATTGGAATGGTTAAACTTTGAATTTGAAGGTATCGAGAAAGTGGCTGAAATATTGCATAAGCAAAAAGGGTAGGAACAGTCCATAATGTAAATCTTCCAGCTTCATGTGCAATTATGGGATCTTGGCCAATTAATATGAGCACCTTTTCCACGTTGATCCAAACAAGAGACACAAGGGAAGCAACTAAAACTAGGGAGAACATAGCACCATAAGTTTGATGTCCCACTTTTTGATATTGTTGAGCTCCATAAGCTTGCCCACATAAAGTTTCCAGTGCACTTGCCAATCCGTTCTGTTAAAAAATTGCATAATTGGTCACTGTCAAATTCTAATTACTCCAATTCTATCCAATTATGCGTATTGTAAATTTTAAAATTTTCTTCAATCCCCTGTTTTTTCTGTTCTAACTGGTCACTGTAATGTTACTGGCAGTTTTAGAAAGAGGAAAAGAAAAAAGATGTATAGAAAAGGTTAAAACAGCAAAAGCAACTTACAAGAAGACTCATGCCGGTTACATTACAGAAGGAGATGGATATTGCAGCGCTTGAAAGAGCTAGCTCTCCCAAATGACCCACCATCATATTTGATATAACCAGTAACAAGTAGAGGGAAGTAATGGTAACCACCATGGGTCCTGCTATATAAGCAAGCTTTTTCGCTTCTTGAGTGAACACATCCCGTGTTAGGACTAATCTTTCCCTTCCTTCTAATTCTGATCTCTTTTTCGGTAGCAGTAAACTCTCTTCCATGCTCATCGCTGTGTCTTTCGTGGGCTCCTCGATCTCCACTGTTTCTGTATAGATGTTGAGAGATATGAATAGCAAGCCAAAGAAATTAATGCGCAGATTGGCCAAATTATCAGAGCATCTCTTGGAGGTTCCCACATGTTCTTTTTTTATCTGAAATCAGCACATGTTTTTTATTTTATTTTATTACGCTTGGAGTTAAAAAAAACTGTCATGCAAAGTAATTGGCTATGCAGTGAAAAAAAGAATCCCCTCTGGTATTGAGAATATTGACCAAAGTGTCGGTTGTCAATGGGACAAGTGTCGGATTTTATAATATTTATATTCTATTTATTATATAAGGGTAAAAAAAATTAAAAATTATTTATTAAATTTCAGGCATTTATTATCTAATTATTATTTATTATTTAATAAAAAATAAGAATAGTTAATATATATATATATTAAATATTTGAAGAATATATATATTAAATGATAAGATTATAAATATTATATATATATATATATAATGTATTGCATTAAAAAATTTAAATATTTTATAAATATAAATATATATTTTGAGTTAGATTCAAGTAGTTTTTGAGTTGAACTTGAAAATATTTATATTGAATCTATTATCCATTAATTAAAATAAATATTCAAAAAATACTTATTTATTTAGGTAATGTCAAATCAATATTTATCATGTTCAATTAAATTATTATCCTAGTCAAAATGATGTTTATTAAGAAGCGTCCACTATTATTATTTTTATTTTTTATTTTAAATTAAATTATTTTTTATATTCTTAAATTATTTTAATATAATAATATCAAAAATAAATTAAAAAATATTATTTTATTATATTTCTAAATAAAAAATACTAAAAAAAATATATTCTTTACCACTCCCTTACCCCTATCCCAAAAGCATAATGATATTCGCACTCCCCAAAATTATAACCACACACCCCCGCTGATTTATCTTTTTATATAAATCGACAACTATGCCCCTTACGAGATCCTCTGGCTGCTTTTCTCCTCTTCCTGAACCCAAGCCCCAACTTCCCAAGCCAAATTCCACGACTTTCACTGGAATTAATCAAAACCTCACCTCAGCAACATATCTTCTTCCTCTCTGCATCCGTCTACCCCATTTTCTCTAACAAAATTCTCCCTCTTTGCTTTACTTTGCTCACATTAACCTTGGTAACCCACGAAAAATCTCTTCTCACTCCTCACTGACTCTCGAAGCAAGTGAAAAAACGTAAAAAATTCCACGTATATCTTTAACTTCTTACCTGGATCTCCCCTGTCTCTCCCATCCATCTCTAACTAATTCCCACCAAAACAAGGTTGCAGCCGCCGTGTTGAAATTGAAAGTTTGCTGTTGTTTTTCAAAACATGATTCGTTGTTTGTCTGTTTGATGTTCGTGTGATTATAAGGCTGGGGGGTGCAAGTATCACCTCCCCGTCTCCATCTTTGGTAGTTTAACACTCGTAATGCAATTGCAGATGCTTTCTAAAGAGGTTTTCTGTCGAACATTTTTTTTTAATGGAAAAACATTTATAAAACATTAAATAATCGATAAACAGTTAAAAAAAAACACTACTAAGTCTAAAATGATAGACAAATTGCAGCACTCGTAAGTATTTGAATTGGACATGGATCATTGTTAAAACTGGGACAAGCAACAGTCATGCCTCTGAAGCTCAACACTTTTAAATTAACTTTTATTGTGACAGCATCTTAATTCATTGTCTGTCATTATCGACGAGGATGACCACTGCAATTAAATAAATGCCAATAAATCACAGAATCCCTCAATAGATTATTGCACAGTCTGCAGAATCTGTGTGGGGTGTTAAAGATTCTTTTATCCTGGGAGTATTTTATTTTTGCAGGTCTATCCAATGGGTATGCTTTTCTTTTGAAAAGAAACATTAAACTCTACTCGCATCCGGAAAATAAAATAAAACTGTTATCATAAAGGGGCTGGGGGTAGATGAGGGTGGGGTTAAGGAAGGATATGAATCAATTATCATTGCATTGTAGAAAAAAATATATTATAAATCTATTTTCTTTACACCAAAACAGAGTTGGTTTTTTCAATTAAATATTTGAGATTTTCAATTTAAAACGGAAAGTAATATTTTGTTGAATAAGCACTTACAAGATATTCAATTTACTTTGTATAAATACACCAATCATGCATGGAATAAAGAATGTTAAAAGTCACCGGATAAAAGGGTTCAAGGCTGCTGAAGTGAAAGGAAAAGAAAGAAGACTAGACAGGCGTATTTATTTCAAGAAAAAAAAAATACGCCAGTGGTGAATTGAATTGAATTTATTTAATATTTTTTAAATTAATATTTTTTATTTTTAAATTTTTTATGTTAATGTTAAAAATAAATTTTAAAAAATAAAAAAATATATTGTTTTAATATATTTTCAAATAAAAATAACTTTAAAAATTAAATAACCTAGAATTAAATTAACAGTAAATTTTGAAATTGAAGCAGGTGGCATGAAAACTTGAGGACTGGAGGAGAATTATCTAGTAAATCAAAATGATTGATTTTTATAACAAGAAGAAATTCGTTCAACTTGAAGTTTTAAGCTACATTCTTGTTTTTTTTATTTTTTATATATAAATTCTATCTTCTTATTGAATGTTTGTTGACATAGAGGCATTATCTTTGTTATTGGATGTTATCCCTTTTGCCCATGAGAAAGAACTAATTATCTAAAAAAACTAATCTCATATTATTATTCATTATAATAATGTAATTACTATTTTGCTTCTTGATCATTTTATTTTTAGCTTTTGCTTTGAGAGTAAGATAGTTTTTTTACCATAATATAAATATTTTTTGAGGTTTATACAGGGTTATTTTGATAATTATGTTTTGTTATATACATTAAATTTACTAACGCAACCCTTGAATAAAATAATCTAATATTTTTTTGTACAATGATATTTTTATATTTTTATATTTTATAAAATAGTTGAAATACTATATTACCTTTATAATTTGATTTGTTTTAGCTTTAGTTTTAGAGGCTTGGTCGCAATAGATTTTTTTCAAAGTTGATGTATAAAAATTTCCAAAAACAAATGTATTTATATGCATCATGTTGTAGTAATATGTATTTGTATAAATCATGTTGTAGTACTATGTATTTGTATAAATCATCCTTTTCTATCTTTTTTTTTTTTATTAAGCTTTTAAGTAAAATGAATTAGTGGAAAGGATTTTAACTATTATCTTTTTTATATCTAGACATGAGGGGATAATGGTTTGTAATAAATTTTATTTTTTTTAATTTCTCAAGTTGATCGAATCAACTCATATAATTCGAAACTCGGTCTCTTAATTGAATTAACTTTTAAATCGGGTTTAATAACCATTATTAAAATGCGAAGCGAGTAGCACCAAATCATTTCCAACTTAAAACTTAAAAACGAAATTAGGCAAAGATTAAGAGCAATCTCGTCCCACGCAATTGCACAAAATACTACCTTGAAGATTTGCCTCGAGTCTTAAAGCTGATTTGCTCGATGTACAAAGTATTCTACGGTGAAAACGTAGAGGATTAAAATACGATATATGTAGATGTACACACACACTACCCAAAGAACAAATGAGTAACCTCAGAGTTTCTCCTCCTCGGAACGCCGATAGGATTTTGACATGGGATCTGTAAACAAAGCACATGTCCATAAGATGTTTTACGGGTGGCTTAATTAAACAATAAATAAATAAATATATATGTATTAGGATGCTTACTGAGTCATTAGTTACAGTGGAAAACAATCCTGATCTCTTTCCCTTTTCTTTTCTTTTTTTCCTTCTCTATTTCATTGTATGTGTGAACTGAAAATTTAATTTCAGGTCATAACAATAAATAAATAAATAAATGACTTCAGCAACTAAACTAGCTATAGTGGCTACACTTGTTTTTTTAAAAAACATCTTTACTTATTTTGTTCCTCAAGTCAGTCCAAAATATTACAAAAACATTCGAACACAATACGTATTGGAGAGTTTTGAGTGAGAGGGATTTTAATGTTAAAAGGTACATCCTCTCCATTTCTCCATGTTAACTTTCTGTTATTAAATACATGGAAAAGCCTGAAATATTCATTGCATTTTAGGTAACTAGTAAGGAAAAGGAACCAGAAGAAGAATGCTTTTCCCTGAAATTATAATTATTATTTAAAAAAAAAAACATTTTGTCTTGGATTGTCTCACTCGTCCTCAAATACATGATACATGGTCTGCATGATACACAAAAAAAAAAGCTTTGGAATAAAAAAATTATGGAAAAACGACTGCTAACCTCATCAGCTTAATCAGACTTTCCCTTTTACAATCTCTAATACATAGCAAAACTAGATCACTGGTCATATCTCTCGAATCACATTAATCCATTGTCATGACCTTCAAAAATCCTCTCCCTTGCCATTCTTGCCTGCAATACAAAACCACCGAGAACAAATGTATTACCAGCAGAGCATGATATAAAGAAGCAGAAGACAGAGTAGATGCAATCGTCATAAGAAAGAATATAAATAAATAAGAACAGAGATTTATGCACCGTGTCAAAAACAATGCCATTTCACACTAGGCTTTTTTTTTTCTGTGATTAATCAACAACAGTGGGGAGATTCAAAGCAAGATTAATCCATGCAAGTGTACAAGATTGAATAACACACCTGTTTTTCCCAATTTGTGCAGCTCGTGACAATAGAGAGTAAAATTGTTTGAGTGAAGGCACCGGTTTGAATTCCAATCCAAAGGCCCATGCCTCCTAAATTTAACCAGAAAGCCAACAAGGCAGCAGCTGGAATCCCACAAAGATAGAAGGCTCCGAGATTTATATAAGCCCCTATATGCTGCCATCCACACCCTCTTGCAACCCCTGAAGTAAGGGACATTCGAATCTATAAAACAGTGCAAAACTTTATCCATGGCACAGAAATACTTTGTTGATAGAGAGGTCTAACCTGAAAGTACTCCTTGTAAGCTGTCCATTATAACCGACAGACAAACCAGAGGGGCCATCGTTGTGACATAATCAATTACTTCCTTTTCATTGCTGAAAAGATAGCCAAAAACACGCCTGCTGGCAAAAAGGGCTGAAGTTACTATAATTGTCTCTGAAACTGCAAGAAACATCGCAGCATAGACAGCTAAACGCGCCGCTCGTGGGTTCCCAGCTCCTAGTTCATTTGCGACTCTAGTGCTGTACAAAGAGAAATAGGAGATATCAGCATGATACATCAGTATTATAAAAATAATATATCTTGTACATATAAAGCTCTCAGTAGCAAGACCTTGCTGCGGCACCAAGTCCAAATGGTATTCCATAAAGTGTTGAAATAGTCATGAGACTGCAGAAAAGTAGACAATAAATCAACATAAATTCAGTCCATTTGAGAAATAAATTTTCCAATTATGTTTCAGATTTTCTGCAAGTGATCCAAACCAGATTGGGGTCAAGAAGATTATAGAGAAGGAGAACATACCACACGGATAGGACTGAAGTTTCAAGCTGTGGATTTGGTAAGAACCCTGAGAGCAAGATAAGCAGCTCAAATGACCACCACTCAAGGCTGCAAGCATCAATATAATCTCATACATCGAAGACTGTAATGTCTTAAAATTAAAACAACAAACAACATAGTCTACAACTAAATTACCAGATCATTACTGCAGATGGGATGGCGAAGCGGAAAAACTCTCCGACCCCGTAGAATAACTCCTTGTAAATTGGAACACGAGTTTTTGCACAGGCGGAAGAGTACTTTATGTATAATCCAAGAAAGATTACATTCAACCAATATGAAATACCCATTGCTACCGCAGATCCCACATTTTTTAGCCCAGACTTGTATACTAAGGCCCAGCAGAGAGGTATATGGAAACAAAGAGTGGCACAAGAGCTAATCAGCATGGGCATGATAAAACTTTGTGTCTGAAAATATCTAACAAGTGGCTGAAGAGTTGCATAAGCAAAGAGTGCAGGAACAAGCCACACTATAAATTTTCCGGCTTCATGCGAAATTGCTGGATCTTGACCAGTGAAATGGAGTATCTTTCCCATGTAGATCCATATGACAGATAGAGGGATACAGACTAAGTTTAGGCAGAAAATTGCTGTATAAGTTTGAGTTCCAAGTTTTTTATATTGCTTAGCTCCATAAGCCTGCCCGCATAGAGTTTCCAATGCACTTGCCATCCCCATCTGTGTAGTAACATGTACAAATTACATGTTATGGTCAATTAGAAGCACGATTCAGCTTTAAAAAACAACAAAGACTCTTAGTTAATTAGGTCTTCTTTCTTTTTTCCGCAAATTATCCATCCCTTTTGTTTTCATCTTCCACGCATGTTTCTACGGATTTAAAACAATGATAGCTACCTTGTTGATTCTTAACAGTAATTTTCTTAACAGTAATTAGTAAACATCACTCTTTACTTTCATATATACTTCCTGTATGACACAGTGTTCACCATAATTTAGAACATTTGCGGGAATATTAATAATTAGGTAATGGTAAGGTGGAAAGGCCACTTCCACTATTCCAAGCTGCTGGGTCGTTGTTCCACCTTAAATTGATGCAACGAAATTCTTTACCTTGCAAACCATATATATAGGCCCACTCTAGATGAAATTAATGAAGGCAAAACCAAATTTGGTTGCTTCTCATTCTGATTCTCTCTCTTATAATTTATTTATTCTGGGGCCTGCTTGATCATGATCGTAAAGTTGCAAAGACAAACTTCCAGCTAAAGGACAATTTTTTTTTTTTTTTATTGAAATCAAATGCTATATTAAATATATGTCTTCATCAAGGCATTTGACTAGTAAGTTGGTCTGCTAGAACTCTTGCTTTTATCTTCATAAGATAGAAACTAATAGAAAACCGCAACTTGATTCTGACTTGATCACTTACGATGTAGACTACGACCTTTCTCTAATTGCATAGCCATTGAAAGCAACCGTTTGTAATCATGATCATGCCAATGAATTAAAAAGAAAACCAGCAACAATTCAATAAGCAAAAGAAAATTTAGAACCCTACTGCAAAGATCATTTGGGTGATAAGTTCCTATTTTGTCAGATGTAGAACATGAAAATGACAAATAATAGCGCATTGTCAGCTGAGATGTGATTTGTTACAGTTAACTATATATTACCCCCATTGCGAAAGTTCGTACTTGTCAGCATGGTTGGATTTTCCTCTTCTTTTGAAAAAAAAAATGGGAGAACTAATTAATCTTTTCTTTTTTTTTCTTTTTTGACGTTATATATGGGGACTAACTAAATTAATTCCTACAGCATGCTTCTCTCATTGTCTCAATTTCCTTAGTTATAACACATTCTGACTAACCAATTAACTCGCTAGTGATAACCATTTCGTCACACAAGCTATTTCGTACCTAGTTCTTGATTATAAGGTGTAACCATTGCCTAATCATTTAACTAAAATATTGTCACTACTCACCAGGCTAACCTGATAAAAGTCACTGGATGAGACAAATTTTAGTGCGCTGAACAAAGAAAAGAGGAGGACGTGTACAAACTACAAAAATACAGAGGGAGGCAGGCAGGCAGCATAAGCACTTACTGACCACCTCGATTCTTCAGTACTGTTTGTAAAATTAAGACTAGTGAAATGGGCATGTATTGTAAATAAAAATACTGCGATTAGACAAGAAACAGACAGAGACTGGCAGCAATGAAACTCAAGCACAAGCACCGTATATCATTAATAATAATTAAAGAAAAGAAAAGGATTAAATACCATGAGACTGAAACCGGTGACACCGGAAAGAGAGAGAGCCATGGCGGCACTAGAGAGGGCAAGCTCACCAAGGTGACCAACCATCATCATGGATATAACTTGCAAGGAGTACTGTGTTAGAATCACAGCCACCATAGGTCCCGCTATGTAACCAAGTCTTTTCACTTCTTGAATGAATACACCCCATGTTGGGGTTGGAGTTGGACCAATAATACCCTGCCCTTTCTCGTCAACCTCTCTTGGTAGCAAACTCTCTTCCATGTTCTTCTCTCTGTTGCTGTGGCTTGTCTGACAACGGAACCGAGTTCTGCTTGGTTCACAAGTATCGGATTGTTGGAATATGAAAAGGGCAAGAGCTGGAGAGAATAGAGAGAGACGTCTAGGTTTGGCAGCTCATTGAGGATATTTTTACCATGCTATTAGGCTCCACCGGGCTTCGTTATTCAAATGGGTTGTCTTCGGGGTTTTTTTTCGGGTTTTAGGGATTCGTTTTTATTTATTTTTTTCCCCTTAAAAAATGACATTAATTATCACTTTAGACGGAAAACATTAAGATCATGCTTGAAGGCATACGTGGGTAACCCATCCTTTGGGTGGAGAACACGGTGTTTCTCTCTAGAGCTTTCTGCTCTCCGTTTTTATGAAATAAAATAATAATAATAATAATAATATAATAGATTTTGACGGAGGACCCAGTTGAAGATTTAAGATACACAAATTGATAGAAAAAAATAGAGTGGGGATTCAATTTAAAATTAGTGTATAGAGTGGGACTGATAAGAGGTTAAAGAAAGAAGGAAACAAAACCATGAGCCATGCCTCCAAATGAAATATGGTGGCTGTAGCAGATTAAGATCAGATGCAGCCTCGTGAATGAAAATATATATATTTTTTATTTTATCTTGACATGGCATTTCCATCATCATTTAATTTGAGTTTACAGTTATTAAAAATGAATAAATGTGACAGTCTAAATTTGTTTGTATTCCTTCTCCTGCATGGCTGTATTATTTTCTCTCCTCGTTCTGGGATGTCAACTTGAGATTTTGCCGCAAGAAAGATTCAAGATACGGCGGTTCGAATATTTCCTTTAATTGATTGCCTCGTCCGTCCTAAGCTTACGAGACCAAAAGGGAAGGTTATATGTCCCTGTCTAAACTTTTTTTTTTCCTGTGATTGTATGATTGTGTCTAGGAATGCTATGTCGGTGATTGTTTTTTTAGAAATGTTTTTTTATTTGAAAATATATTAAAATTATTAAAATAATCAAAAAAAATATTTAAAAGAAAAAAAGAAAAACAAATTCAATATCAATACCAAACCCGGGAACACATGACCCACGTTGTGGAAAAAGCGTGGTCCCTGAGGCAACTTGGAAATTTAAGGCCTGGGTCCTGGGACTTTGGTATGAGGAGCAGATATGATACGTGGAAGCACGTGGAATTCATTTCAGAGTTTTTAAAAGCGAGTCAGGAAATTAATTGGATGTTTTTTCGAGGAAAATGATTGTGCATACTTCTCTTTAAATTTGTCAACTTTTCTTTATATTAAAGAATCCCTTATGGTAATTTTGACCCCCGCTTTCCCGTGCTTTCTTTTTTGTTTTTTTTTAACTGTAGATTTTTCTTGTTTTTTAAAATATTTTTTATTTTTTAAAAATTATATTTTATATTAGTATATTAAAATGATCTGAAAACATAAAAAATAGTAATTAAAAGAATTAAAATTAATTTTTTTTAAATCCAAAAATATTTTTAAAATACAAGAATAAAAAGGCTTAAGAATCTAGGAGTGCAGCTGGTTTCTATTCTTCCAGTGCTGTTAATAACAAATTACATTGTGATGTTTTTAGGAGTGTGTAGCAGTTTTAAAGATGCTTTTGTTTTTTTGTCCATCAATGAACGCACCTTAAATTACACAATGATAGTAACCTTTCTTCATTTTCAAATATTTCTGTCCTATCGCACCTCTCTTGCTTCAGAGAACAGTCATACACCGTGCTTGCATCAGTGGTTTATTTATCTAGTTTTTATTGTTTTTGTTTTTATAACAATTTTTAGAATTAAAGGTAAATATTCGAATGAAATTAGAATCAAGTTGTTCTTCTTTGCTTTCATGTTATTGTCGGTCTCTAGTTGTTGTTGGAATGTAATGTTTTTAATGTTCTTTTTTATAATGTCGTGGAAGGAGAGGTTAGTACGTTGAAATCTAAGTGAGAGATTTTATATACTAATACTTGTTTGTTGGCATCCCTTTTTGTATCTTTAGTTTTTGTTTCATTGTTCATTTATTTTATAAATTTGATGATATATGAAATGTATGTTTTTTTTATGTTTATGACTCTTTTTTTCCTATTTTTTCCTTCATCGTATTCTTTTTTTTTTTTTTCATCAAATTTCATATCAAGACACAAATTCTGTAGGAATTTTTTTATTTTTTTTACTTTTAATTCCTTTTCTCAAAGTTTCATATATTTTTCCCCAAACTTTAAAACATGAATAAAAATCCTCAAAGCTTCATCAATATTTAAATTCCTTTTCTAATTTTAATGATTGGTTGATATTGATCATATTTTTTTTTTCAATGTCACAACACTAAAGAAAGGTAGATTTCTTAAGCTTTGATTGTACTGAGATTTCTCGACAGTTACTTAAATTTATACACCAGCTCTAACATGACTCGTCAAAGTGAAACTCATGCAGGTGAGAAATTTTGAGTAATTCTTCCGCGCATCAAAAATTGCATTCTCCCTCTCGTACAAAGATGGAGCCCATAAACATTATCATGGTCAAGGGCGGAGCCATGTTGAAAGCTTGGATAGTTGGATGCGCTATTTCCGTGGTCAAGATTTGAATCCATTAATATATTACAATATTGATAAAGGTTTAGATGCAGTAAATTTATTGTTGAAGGTTTGATGTGAAGGAAGTTAAAATCGCGAGTTGATTTTTAAAATCTTATGATTTTACGAGTTAATATATATAACATGTCAAATCGAGTTAAAACTCGAAATCGGTTAAAATCGGTCAAACTCGGTTAAAATCAGATCGATTTTACAAGTTTGACCGATTTCGAGTTTTAACCCGCAAAAGTTAAAAAATTTACTGCCTCCTTATCCGAGTCCCCTGACACTCCACTACATAGTCCTCACTCCCTAGTCTCCCCTTTTCCTGTTGCCTAAATCTCAAATTTTCAATTTTAGCAGACTAATACCAGCATTAGAGGATCTTAGGTATGGGAAAGCCTTATACTGTATTTTAGGCCGGGAAGGTACGATCGGAGGATCGAAACCATGGGAAGACAGAGGTAGATGGTGAGGAATCAAATGAGTAAAATAAGAGATATAAATACTTATATAGAGAGAAATACTGTGTTTTAGACTAATCATTTGTTAACTACAAAAGAGAGACGACAAAGACTCAGAGAGAACTTAAAATACATGTCTTGCTTTGTGGGATATTTGAACATTATTTCTAGGACTTGTTACTAACATAAAAAAGATGGAAGGTGAGGTGGCATGAGATTAAATTGATGTCATTTTGTATATTTTTGTTCTCGTTGTCACGGGTTCACTGTATTGATCTCTGTTAATTTTTTTAAAAAAGTTGGTGATATACCCTAGAATGTTGTATCATCTTACTAGTTGTCTGTAGTGTGTTTCAAGACCTGTCCTCTAGAAAATGTTCTGAAACTCTATCAATAAAACATAGTTGTTCAATCTTATTTTTTTTCTTTTCGTACTTTTAAGTTATTTAAACCATGTATGAATTTTTATTTGAATTATGTATTTTAAGGTGTTTGGACATTTGTATTATTTATTTCACTTTTATTTTAATTGTGTTATATTATTATTTACTACTTGACTAAAATTATCAATATATAATTAGTTAAAATATTTTTCTTACGATTTTATGATTCGAGTTTACGATCCGAGTTTATATTATATATTTCATGTCGTGTCAAAAAAACGTTTTTGACAACCTTGGTTTATGTGCAGTAAATGATCATGCCATATACTGATGGATTAAAATGAAAGGGGAGCTCTTGGCATATTTTATGAAGATTTATATTGAATAAAAGCTGGTTAAAGATATTTGTAAATTTTCTGGGTGAAAAATCATAAATTGACTAGTTTTATGTAACAAATAAATTTATAATTTTCGATCGGGTTATCATAAAATTCTAAAAATTTGTGTGGAGCCTTCTAATATGATGCTTTAGTTTGGGTTAAAATTTCAGAATTTTTTAAGAAATTCAGAAATTTGATGAAAAATCACAATTTGACCAGTTTTATGTTATTTGGCGTAATTTTCAATCTAACTATCAGATTGAGCTGAAATGTTACGAGGGACCTTAAAATATATTGAATAAAATATGGTTAAATTTTTAGGATGAATGGAGCTTGGTAGTGCTAATTAAAAAAAAAATAAAGACCGTCCAATAAAAGCAAAATGACTCATTAAGGGTAAAATGATTATTTGCCATTAAAAAATAAAACAAATCAGCTCTTTCTTCTTTTTATATGTTGCCGATCGACCGGGCAAAAGCAAAATAGGAAAAGAAAGAAAAGAAAAGGAGAGAAAAGTAAGGGGAAAACATTAAAAAAAAAAATCAAGGAAAAAAAAATAAGAAAAGTGAGAGAATAACTTTGTAAACTTACAAAGTCCAACTTATAAAACACTAATATAAAGAAGAATCAAGTGAAGAAATGAGGAATTGAGAGAGAAAAAAAATTTAATTACTTTGTTTTTAAGTTGACATGAGATTGTTATTTTATCTCGGTTGAGGGGTTGTTACAATATCGATTCAGATTTGATTATAGATGAATTCTATTCTACAAAACATCGAATGATATAACTTCAATAGTGAGTTTATTTTTACTTTCACTTTAATTTTATACACTTTTAAATTTATTTTTTAATATTTTAGATAATGTATTTAAATTAAAACTTTACTATTAACTTCGTAAATTCATGTATATGAGTTAATAATTAATATTAAAAAAACAATTTATATATTTGTTTGCTGGCCAGGAAAAATTCCAGCTACGCCCTGATCATGGTGATATAAAATTTCTTGTGAACATAGATTGCATCAAAAGAAAACCTTGATCTTATAATTATAAAGACGAGGAGCAAAATACTTCCAAATGAAAACAAAGCAGAATGAGTAAGAAACTGAAGCAAATTAAAGAGCCAATATTACTCTTACCGGAACTTTTATCCTTTCTCACTCGTGGATGCAGAGCATGAACACCGGACCCTGTATGTTAACTAGTCAAACAAAATATTGCTAAAAGAATTGCCCCCGCACATTAGCAAACTTGGGAAGACATTAGAGGAGATCGAAGAATCTCGTGACCAATAACTATCTTACAGGCATGAAACCCGCGTACAAGAAAAGTAGAGAAAAACTCTAGGATGAGAAGACAGCAGAAGCAAGTGAAGAAGAACATAACAAGTGTTGTTTATGGTTCTGATGGTCGATATAACAGAAGTCTGGATCTTAATTCAGATTGAGAATCCAAAAACATGGAGAATGTTTTGTGTTCTCGTGGAAGGGGAGTCTATATGTAAGAAAGGAAAGTAGGAAGAGGATAAACAGAGAGGGGTGAAGAGGCAGGGGAAAGGTGAGGAAAAGGAGGGAGAGGACCCGTGAGAGACGTTAATAGAAAGGGTACATCTGAATGAATTGAGCAAGCTTGAGAGAATGGGAGGAAGGCCTGAAAGCTAGGAACAGAGGAATAATTGCAATATTTTGTCCGGGTGAAGGGGAGGTTTTTTTTTTTTTTTTCTCTCTTGGTGCAAGTGAAGTGGAAAATAGACCTAATGATCAAGAAAGTTTGCTTATTTTTTATTTTTATTTTTTAAAATTATAATTTTATGGCAAGCATTTAGAATATACTAGATCGATTTGAAAAAACACTCTTAAGATTATTTTTTTAAAAAAAAAACTTGTTTCAATTACATAAGAAAAACGTTAATAAAAAAACAGACAAAAAATCTGAATGATTAAACAGGTGATGCTGCTATCCTCATTTCTTAAATTATCATATTTGTTATCATTATGAATATGAATATGAATTAGATATTTCATATCACCATAATGTTGATGTTACATAAGGCAGAGGAATTCAAGTTTGATTGTGGTTGCTTTTTAAAATGTTTCTCACTCAAAAATATATTAAAATAATATTTTTTTTATTTTTAATATTAACACATAAAAACGATTTGAAAACACTAAAAAATATTAATTTAAATAAAAAAATAAAAAATTAAGGGAACACATTTTGCACCGCGTTCCCAAACGCTTCCTAAATTTATGTTTAAGAGTTTGGTAGCTTTGTTTTTTAAAGTGTTTTTTTAGAAATTCATCAAAATAATATTTTTTTATTTTAAAAAAATTATTTTTGATATTAACACATCAAAATAATTTAAAAATACATTTAAATAAAAAAATTAAATTTTAATGAAACACAATTTGAATCTCTTTTAATGTGTCTTGGGCTGCCTATATCATGGCCATGGTTTTCATGACACATCATGCAGAGGAAACAACTCAAGTCTCAAGGCAGCCTTGTTCAATTGGGAAGGATACAAAAGGCTGCAACCCCGCCTTACTCGCACACGGAGCATAGATAGTCCATTGTGACTGCCATTTCTGAACCGTTTATTATATATATTCTTAAATTATTTTAATATGCGGATATTATAAATAAATTTTAAAAAATAATAATAAAATATTATTTTAATATATATTTTAAAAAAAAAACATTTTAAAAAATTACTATTACCACACTCTCAAACACCTCTATAATGTTTTAACATCCATCCTTTTTTATTATTATTAAAATAGATCCCTCCCGTACGGGAGCTAATGGATCAAAGGAAGAAAATACTTAAAAAAAAGCTTTGAATTTAAATTTGTGATTATATCCTTATTATTTATTTATAAAACCTTATTTAAAGTACGTGAACTTATTCTAAAGAGAAAACTCTTCATTTTCATCCTCTTACCAAATAAAGAAAAAAAACAACTGCCATTCGCGAATTGTAGATCCAAACAAGAAGAGTGTATTTTCTTCTCATCCCCTTCCTTTCCACAATTTCCTCCCCTTTCCCCAGTCTCCCCTCAAAAATTCCCACGCACACAGGTAATGTATACATAGAACTCTTCGTAAACTCGATCATGAACAAGCGAAGGAAATTGAAGGTTCGAGTTTAAAAACTCCTTTTTAAGATACAATTCGTCTTGCTCCCAGTTCTATTCACTCTTGTTCGATTTAATTTTCTGCTCCCCTTTTTCGTCACCAAATCATAAACGGTTCAGCCAATGAAGGATCATCCTAGTGCTTGCCCGTATAGTTGAAGTCTTCGTGACGATTAGTGTATTTTATTGTCCTCTTTTAAATAATTGTCGTATTGAATTTGAAGTTGTTCAACCTTTTCTATAATCAGTACAAGTTTCGATGCAAATTATCCATCCTGACTTTATCATATTACTTAAGTTAAAAAGTTGAAAGTTTTTTTTTTCTAATAATATTAGTAAAAAATAAATATTTTTTACACAATATTAATAAAATATAAATATATTTTACATAATACTAGCGATGAATATATATCTCTTACACAATATTAATATTGATGAAAATATATTAAACATTTAGAAGATTTTTATATATTTAGAGATATAAAGTGATAATCATTTTTAATTTTTAATATTTTATATTAAAAGACACGAGAATAAATAAATAAATTATCGCGACTCAATATAAAATCTAAAAATATTATTAATTTCATATGTATTTAGACTAGAAATGATTATAAATTCATTAATATTGAGTTTGACATCTCGTCAAACTCATATTTAATTGGACTCAATGAGTAACTAAATTTAAAGATATTGAACTTGGAAGCAAGCTACTTAGTTATATGAATTTTATATTCTAGCAAACATATATATATGTGTGTGTGTGTGTTGAGTTATTATCTTGTATTTTAAAATCATGAGTTTTTAAAACAAATATATCACATATATAAAACACATTGAAATATCTCAATGTTTTTATTTATATTTGGTATTATACAAGCATGATTTTTATATATTTAAAGATTGGGCATAGTCAAATCCGTTTACTCGACTGATCACATCTAACAAATGGGTTTATCAAATTAATACATGTCATTAAGAAAAACATGTGAATTACAGTGTAAATTTGTTGATAATTTCTCTTGGAAATATTCACGATCACTAGAGAAGAAAAATATATATTATTAAAATATATGATAAATATAAAGTAAATAAAGTTTAATAAGATTAGTAGATGACGAGGATGTTTAAATCTAGTCAACGTCATAAATGAAATAGCTAACAAAAAAATATATAAGAAAATGACTCTTTAACCAGTTAAACGGAACGATTAACGGGACAATATAAACAAACGGCTATGATCTCAATTTTTATTTTTATTAATATGAATATTTAGTTTAAATTATGTATATTTTAATTAATTTTACAGGTTTTAAAATTAATAATCATGTAATTTTTTAATATTTTAAAGTACTCGACACTTGTTAATATGATGGGAAAAATAATCCTTAATTCTTTTTATTTCTTTTTTACTATACTGAAACTTGAGATGGGACACAAAACTTAACAAAATAAACTAAAACAGATGGGATACATGGTGCCAAATTCTATAAAAAAATGACTTTGCCTCTCTGGCACAAAAAGCTGGCCTGGATGCTCGGGTGGTGAGATTATTTTATTTTATGTGCAGTAAAAATACTTAATTTTTCTGAATAAAAAATATTGAAAATATTGGGATTCCCTTGCAGTAAAAAAAAAAAAAACTTTTTAACTTTCATACAGTGTGATTTTAGACGTTTCACCCTTTTTTTTTCACAATTAAGTGGGCTCGGGGGCATATTATTATTTACTTTGTAATAAATATTATTGAAAAAAGTGATTGATGTGTATGTGATGCACATGTCGGCGCTTTGGTTGTTGTTGCGGTCTTCGAGTGGCGTACATGGTGTTTCTCAGCGGCTAAACATCGACCAAAAAATCAAACTACCCCATATATAATTACATTTAATATATTATATTTTGGTTTAAATTGTGATTATCTGTTGTCAACAAAATTTTTTTAAACTAAACCAAAAAATCAAACTACCCCATATATAATAATATTAGACAAACACTCATGGAATATCATTTAAACAAAATCTTTGACTGTATTAGGGTTTTTTCAAATCCACAAACTAGTTTTCTTTCTCTCTCTAGAAAACAAATTCTCATCAAGAAAAAGATTTCAAAAATCAAAGATTGTATTAGGCTTCCGATTCAATTTATTTTGTCCCGGAAGATTTCAACAAGAAAAAAGAGGGTATTGTTGTTCAATTATATTTTTTTAAAATTTTGATTTTTTTTAATTTTAAATTAATTATTGAAAAAGAGGGTATTCAATGTGTTTGGTATTATTGTTCAACTATATTTTTAAAATTTTTAGTTTTTTCTAGTTCTAAATTAATTATTTTTTTATTTTTTTATTTTTTAAATAATTTTAATGTATTTATATCAAAAATAAATTAAAAAAAAACAATAACGAAATAACGTTGCTTCTCATCATTCCATGGAGGTCATTTCTCGAATGAGATGACAATAAACCGGCAAAAAGTGTCATACCATCGAGGGGTTTTCATCTCTCGCCAGACCATCTTTCGCTGATCTAGCTTAAATATGATGGGGTTTTCACTACAACATGTATAAATAACTTGAATGTATCTGTTATGCTCTGACATAAACTTTCCCTTCCACCGATTTTTTGCAAAAAAGTTATCTGGGCATTCAGGGGGAGGCACAGCAAGAACATTCCAAGTATGCTTCGGGGGGTCAAAAACACCAAGCCAACCAATGAGACTTAGACAGTAGAAGAATCTATTGCAAAAAAACGATCTTGTTCCAAATACTACTCACAGAAGGAAGCAATTTTGATAACTACTCGCAGAAGAACTTCATGGCATTTTTTTATTTTTGCTTTTGCTTTGCTTTCAATTAACCTGGCACTAGCTAGATTACTGAAACTCAGTTGAGTTAAACAAGTTCCGTCACATCAAAGTTTTGATTGGTTCAGCTAACCACCTACATGAATCAAACTTTAAATCTCGAATTTTTCAGATGAATTTACCAAACCGGATTTTACAGTTAAGGCAAGGTTCTTAGTTTTCGATGTCGCAGAAGCTGTAAGAATTAAAGCAGAATATATGAAAAAATCTAACCGAGCAAACCACTTGGGTCTCGAACAAAGCGAAAAACCAGTGGAGGTAGGTGGCAGCAAGCAGCCGGAGAAACATTAAAGCCAAGAGAAAGCTCAACAACATAACCTGGGTGGAAGTAAGAAATTAACACACAGAAGTACAGATGCAACAAAACGGCTTCTTCCGAGTATTAACAGACAGTGCTTGTTTTTTATTTGGAGTTCTTTTTTCCCTCAATGTGTCAAGTCGAACCACAGAGCAGGTTCTGACGAGAAATCAAACTCTTTTTTTTTTTTTTTGGATCAAAAGTAACATAAATTGAACTCAAGAAGCGCTAAGCTACACCTCTTGTTAAACAAGAAATTTCAATTGTTACCTTCGAAGATCTTCATTTATTCTAAAATTTCTCTTAGACTCACCATTTGCAAGTTTAATAATTTTGTTGTGCCAAATAAGCTTATTGGTGGGTACCACTCATGCTAAATCATATCCTTCAATACGTGCCAGTTTTTTTTGTCTTCTTGACACTTATCAAGGCAAGGCTTAAATTAACAGCTTTTTTAATTATTTTTTGCCACAGGTGCTGATGTATTTGCCTTGCTGATGTATTATATTATATATATTCAATAATCAATGTGTTGGGTGTTTCTCCTGCACTCTCCGTTGACTAACAAATGCCAAGGAAGATGGAAACTGGAGCGGAAAAATCAAGTCTTGAATCACTTCTGATACGGAACCAAGAAAGAAGCCATGGAGTTGATGGGGAGGTATCTCAACAAGGTTGTTTTTGCAGAGAGGATTTTATTGGCGAAGCGAAGAAGCAACTATGGCTTGCAGGGCCTCTTATAGCAGTGAGTTTGCTGCAGTATTGCTTACAAGTAATATCGATTATGTTTGTTGGTCATCTTGGCGAGCTTGCTCTTTCTAGTGCTTCCATGGCATGTTCCTTCGCTTCAGTTACTGGTTTCAGTGTATTGGTAGGTGAATTTTCCTAGTTAATTTATATTCTGTGGTGCTGGTTCAGTGGCGTCTAGATCGAGTTGGAACTTGGAACAGTGTTCTGTTTCCACCTATCGCTAATATAATAATGATGAGGCTCCTCTAGGAAATGGGCCTGATCCACTTTTTGGGCTCTTAGAAAGGTCCTGAATTCCACCTTAGAAATTGCTGGGCCTTAATTCGGTAATATTTAGTCCTCTAGGGAAAGAAAGAAACTCATGCTTTCAAGTAAACTTCATTTTCCCGGTCTCCCTCGGGCCTCGCTGGCTTGTGTGCTAATGCACAAGCTGTCTGTTATGAGTTCGAAGGCTGGTATAGAGAGTAGTAGAAGAAAAGTAGTATATTTCATGGTTGATGTGTTGACGAGGCTACTTTACCCAGAAAGGTGTTTTTTTTTTTTAATTTTTTTTTAAAGGAGAGGTTGAGTTTGGGTCCGAGTTGAGCCACAGAGTACATACTCATTGGCTCCAAGGTAAGAAAGTAGTCCAAAGAGGGACTCCGCGCTGTTATGACAAGATTTGTCTATTCAAGCCGACCTTAAAACTGATCGTTGTGATGTTCTGCTTGCTCGCAAGTCAAGCTAATGCCCACAAATCCTCTAGTAGAAAGGCACCATGGGTCGGGTTATGCTAGTTATTTATTTCATGGAATTTCTATCTGAAACCTTTTAATTTTTGTAGCTAGGAATGGGAAGTGCATTGGAGACGCTGTGCGGGCAAGCCTATGGTGCCAAACAATACCACATGCTTGGTATTCACACACAGAGAGCAATGCTAACACTCCTAATAGTAAGCATCCCTCTAGCAATCATTTGGTTTTACACTGGCACCCTTCTCTTATCTTTAGGCCAAGACGCTGAGATTTCAGCAGGAGCAGGGACATTTAACCGCTGGTTGATTCCAAGCCTATTCGCTTACGGCCTGCTTCAATGCCTTAACAGATTGTTACAAACCCAAAATAATGTTTTCCCTATGATGCTAAGCTCCGGGGCCACATCTTTGCTGCACATTATTGTGTGTTGGGGTCTTGTTTTTAAATCTGGACTTGGAAGTAAAGGTGCTGCCTTGGCGATTACTATTTCGAATTGGATTAATGTATTTATGCTAGCAATATATGTAAAGTACTCGCCTACTTGCGCGAAAACTTGGACCGGCTTTTCAAAAGAAGCTTTGCATGATATTTTCAGCTTTGTAAAGCTTGCAGTTCCTTCAGCAATCATGATATGGCAAGTTCACGTTTGAGTACTTGAATTAAAAGGTTTTGTCAACTGTATGGATATTTTTATTCATTTTCTTGCTTATATATATGTTTTGTATAGCTTGGAGTATTGGTCATTTGAGATGGTGGTTCTGCTATCCGGTCTTCTCCCAAATCCCAAACTAGAGGCATCTGTGCTATCAATAAGGTACTTCTTTTGTCAAATTCTCGAGTTCATATTATAATCAGCTGCATAAACATTTAATAATCACATCTTTGTTTTTTGTTGTTCAATTACCACAGCCTTAACACATGTTGGATGGTCTATATGATCTCTGTTGGCCTTGGTGGAACCATAAGGTCAGTTTCCATCTTATATTTTTGTAATGTTATAGCTTTCTATCAAGTTCCCTTCTATCAATGAGATTGAAGCCCTCCTCACTTCTGAAAAAGATCAAAATCCGTTTTGAATTTTGACGATATTGTTTTGATGGTCCTTGACCTCTCGCAATTCTAGTACAAGAGTATCAAATGAACTGGGGGCTGGGCGCCCACAAGGTGCACGTTTGGCTATCTGTGTTATGATCATCATCGCCCTGTCAGAGGGTGCAGCGGTTGGAATTACTACAATTTTGGTACGCCAAGTATGGGGAAATCTCTACAGCAATGAAGAAGAAGTGATAACATATGTTGCTAATATGATGCCACTGCTAGCACTATCTGACTTCTTGGATGGATTCCAATGCGTGCTTTCAGGTCCGCATTTCTTATGACAAGCGCCTTAAATGAACTTATCATTCATTTTTCTTTTTCTTTGTAGCACACAATCTATATGCAACCTTTAAGACTAATTCATTGTCAAGTATGTATACTTTTTCGAATTTGTGGTCATTATTAGTCAGTTCATTTGTTTAGGAGCCGCAAGAGGATGTGGGTGGCAAAATCTGTGTGCATTTATCAACCTTGGAGCTTACTATGTTGTGGCAATTCCTTCAGCTGTTCTCCTTGCTTTCATCTTCCATATTGGAGGCATGGTAGATCCCCATCTCAGATCTTTTGCTCTCTCTCCCTCTGGGAAAGTGAAATAAGCATGTTTTCTTACTCAAATTTCTTTTTTGTTCGTACTTTTCTATTGTTATATATTATCAGGGGCTTTGGATGGGGATCATATGTGGCCTCGTTGTGCAAGTTGTGGCGCTTGTTTCTGTAAATGCATGTACAGATTGGGATCGAGAGGTAAATTATTTTATCCTACCTTGACTACATAGAAGTGACTGTAAACGTACTAGTAGTATATAGAAAATGAAGGTGAGTATTATGCCCTGGTTTCTTTTTTCTAGCCTAGATTAGGGCTCCTTGATTTGCAGCTTATATGAACTATAAATCCTTAGCTTTCTCGAGATGTTGCTGCATATGGGCAGACACTTCAAAATTTCAGTTTTTAGAAGTTGGAGCTAGGCCATGAGGCTAGATGAGCGCCCTTGATCCCATATTTTATATGGCTGTATCTCTTTTTTCAACAAGACCATTTACAAAATAAAGCTTTTAATTTAATTTTTCAGGCAGCTAAAGCCATCACTCGAGTCGAAGAAACTGGCATTGACTCGCATGGAACATAGAGATGGGGTGCCGAAACAAGCGATGAAACAGGTTGTTGTCCATGGATTTGAATATCACTGAGATTTCAAAGCAAACTGTTGCCTGATGTCGAATGCCTGTTCACAATTTTTTGCGGGGCGTGACGATTTAATAATTGAGGCTCTACCTGCTCGCAGTCAAGGAGGTACTTTTCTGTTACAATGCGAAGTTCTTTCCTGGAACGAGCAGCTAGCATTATCTGTTCTCCAAGCTAACTCTGCTGTCTAGTATAGTTGACACAACGATGCACGTATTTTCGAATCTTTAAGTGAAATATTGCTGAGAAGTTTGTCTTTCAAGAATTGAGATATAAGAATAGAAATGACGAGAGAGAATAGAAAAGAATTTTGATGCTATTTCCGTGGAGATCCTTGACAATATATATTGGACCTTGTAAGAAAAGAAATGACGAGAGAGAATAGCAAATCAATCACACAGGACCTTGTAATCCAAAACAAACTGTAGCATCAGGTGAGCTTGTCTCTCTGTAGCATAAGTGATTGTAGATTATTTTCAGGACAATTAATCCCATAGTAAACTAGTGAACATTGCATAGCAGAAACAGAAAAAGGAGGTACCTAGCTTATTATAACAGTCAATCTCCTTAATTTTTTTATTTTTGTGTTTTCATCTTTTAATTAATAAATTGATGTTAAAAATAATTTTAAAAAATAAAAAATATATTATTTTAATATATTTTTAAATAAAAAATATTTTAAAAAATAATCATTATCACATTCTCAAACATACTATAATTTTTCTTCTGAAATATCGATGTAGAGTTCTAGAATATCATAGACACATACAACAAATACTTATAAAAAACACAACTGGAGAGAATATAGATTCGTGGCTGAATATCAAAAATTAATTAAGAGAATATAAAAAAAAAGAGGAGTAATTTTTTGAAAGCTTACTTGAATACATCATTGGTTTTTTTGAATAACTTGGTAGCAATTGACGCTGTTTGAGCATTCTTTACCGCCCTGAATTATTTACAACAAAGAACGACGTAGCACTTTGGTTGCAACTCAGGACTAATGAATTAATTCACACGATTTAGCTACTATTTTTTTAATTTCAATAAAACAAAAATTAATAAGGCCTTATCTTGTAATCTCGCACAGCAAAAATTAACTAATACAGGTAAATTAGGGAGATAATTATCAAGAAATCAAAAAATACTTTAGGCATGATTAAAAAAAAAACCAAAGAGTACTCTGGCAATTGGCTGAAACATACACATCGAACTGTTCAATTATTATTTTTATCAACCTCGTCGAGTTTAATTGCATTTGTATTAAATGTCAGAATGTGAATGTCATTATTGACACGTTTTATATAACATGAGTAGTTATGGCCTGTGCTTTTGGATTTGGTGTAAGGCTAAGTGCCTCTAACGGTACTTTTTACAGTTATAATTTAAATAAATAAAATTTTTAAAAATTATAAATTATAATTGTTTTTATAATCAAGATTTCTAAGAATTTTTTTAATGTAATACAAGCAAAAATATGATGAATATTAATTAACCAAACATCTATATATATTATGATTATGTGTATGTTTGAAATTGTGATAAAAAGTTAATTTTTAAAATGTTTTTATTTTAAAAAATATCAAAATAATTTTATTTTTATTTTTTAAATTATTTTGAAATATTAATATTAAAAAATAATTCAAATTACAACCTCAATCCCAAACATCTATAGAGCTACCTTTTCTTATATATTTTTCCGGCCTGATCATTTCAAAAAAGAATTTCTCATGGTAAAAAGAAAAATAAAAAACGAATCATCAAAAACAACATTTCTCCTCTCTCTCATAATAAGGGCAATTTAGTCTAAACAATGTTGACTTGTTGTTTCCTAGTTTATTGTAATTATCGATCAAGGTTACAATGGTCTTTCCCTGTATCCATAAAATTCCACTCACATCAATACACCATCAAAACGAAACCTGACCATCGGCTGATGAAAAAGGAAAAAGGCAACCTTTTAATAGACCGTATTATTATTATTATTATTAACTCCGCACATTTTCTCAATTTCCTAACAAACACCAAAAATGAAGCAGAAAAGGAAAAACTTTATGTAGCCAGAC
Organism: Populus trichocarpa; assembly: GCF_000002775.5. Lineage (NCBI taxonomy): Eukaryota > Viridiplantae > Streptophyta > Magnoliopsida > Malpighiales > Salicaceae > Populus > Populus trichocarpa. Next base: position 13,588,184 of record NC_037294.2, on the reverse strand, counting down.
ACGACGCCGTCTGGAGCATTCATCGAATTTCCTTTACCTCCTCTCCTCGCCCCGTGTATTCCTTGAAATTATCAACAAATTCGTATCACCGCCTCCTTTGGCCAAGGATGACGTCTATGTGCCATACGCCATCGTTTCCCCCCGTAACAACTAACAATGAAAACGCAGTCGTATAATTCTACGTGTCACCCTTGGCAGCATCATAATTTCACCCAAAAAAAAGGGAGCAAAATCGAATATTCCCATATAAGGATGAGTCAGGGTAAGTACGTTGCAGTAAAGCAGTGAATCACGTCTACTATTATCTGGGACTTACGAGTTTATGAGCTCACACCCTCTCACATACCCTAACATTTCATCTGTCTTTCTCTGAAGCCCTAACCAAATGGCTTCACGCAGACTTTTATCATCTCTTCTCCGATCGTCTTCTCGCCGATCTATCTCCAAATCTACTTTATCAAGTTCCAATCCTAAGGTCTCTGCATCTTCCACGCGCCGCGCGTCTCCTTACGGTTACCTCCTAAACCGCGCGGCTGAGTACGCGACCTCTGCAGCCGCCGCATCGCCTCCATCACAACCGCCTCCTGTCCAATCGGAGGGTAAGAAGGGGAAGGTCATCGACGAGTTTACCGGGAAGGGTTCGATCGGGCATGTGTGTCAGGTTATTGGAGCCGTCGTGGATGTGAAATTTGATGAGGGTTTGCCTCCGATTTTGACCGCTTTGGAGGTTCAGGGTCACTCAATCCGGTTGGTTCTTGAAGTGGCCCAGCATTTGGGAGAGAGTGTTGTTAGGACTATTGCTATGGATGGTACTGAAGGTTTGGTCAGAGGCCAGCCTGTTCTTAACACTGGATCTCCAATTACTGTAAGCAAATTTCTTAAATTTGTTTTTTTTATATTATGTTTGATTTTAAATTTGATGGTATCTGATGAGAAATTTTGGGACTTTTTATTATTGTTCTGATTTGCTTTTTGGAGTATTTGATGATTTGTTTGATGATAGGTATTTGTTTTGATAGTATATCTTAGTGTCTGGTTGCTAGAATTTCGGAAGCAAATCAATTGAAAGTTCGGGGTCTGGGGAAGAAGAAAACCCTGGCAATTGAGATCCGTGATATTTTTTTTGTTTAATGTGGTTCAATTTTTAGCTCAGGAATATGTGAAAAGCTGAAAGGATTGTTTTATGATTTTTTTACTGGAAACCAAAAAAAAAAAAAAAACAGAGAGATTTACTTTAGTAGAATCAACTGTGGATTTGCATGTTTCTGGATTTTATGTAACTGTTTAATTGTTTTTGGGTTGTGTGGATCAAGGTTTTATTTGAAATGTGATTGCTGACATTGGAAGGATTGCATCTTATGTATATATCCTTATGCATTCTTGTGTCCTTGATAATTGTTTTCTGTCGTTGACTGCTCTGGTTTTGTTGGTACTATACCTTTTGGTTTTGATATGACTTTTTCTGATTTTCATCCTCGTCCTTGTGCTTTGTCTCTGTCAAAAGTTGGGTATCTTTGAAGCTGATTTCTTCATTTGGCATATCCTCAATAGGTGCCTGTGGGCAGGGCCACTCTTGGTCGCATAATCAATGTCATTGGAGAAGCCATTGATGAGAAGGGAGACCTCAGTAAGAGATAAACAAACCCTAATCATTTGACCAGTATAGAATACTATTATGATGTGAGATTTTTTAACAACTATGTTTTAATCCCTGTCAGAGACGGAGCACTACTTGCCTATTCATAGGGAGGCTCCATCTTTTGTTGAGCAAGCAACTGAGCAACAGGTCCTTGTAACTGGTATCAAGGTATCTGACACGTGCATAGTCTTCTATAGAATTGTAGTTGATGCCAAGGCTGTAATTTTTTTGTCCATGTTAAAAACAGGATGGATTTTGTCACCATGCTTCATTTACTTTGATGCTGTTAAAACTTGATCCGAGCATTTGGAATTTATGTTCTCTTATTCCTCATTATAGGTTGTTGATCTCCTTGCACCATACCAAAGAGGAGGGAAGATTGGACTGTTTGGCGGTGCTGGCGTGGGAAAAACTGTGCTTATTATGGAACTTATCAACAATGTTGCAAAAGCTCATGGTTTGTTTAGTTCCTACTGTATACAAAGTTTTGTGTTTGCATTTGTTCTTTTCACATTTTGCTGAATATTTCTTGTTTTCTGGGATCAGGTGGTTTCTCTGTCTTTGCTGGTGTTGGTGAACGTACCCGTGAGGGAAATGACTTGTACAGAGAAATGATTGAAAGTGGTGTCATTAAGCTAGGAGATCAGCAGGTTAGTGCTATTGAACATTCATGTGTTTTGATATTTTATTTTTTAAGTTAATATTTACTAAAACTGTTTTACTTTGTCTTCTGTTATACCAGGCTGAGAGCAAATGTGCTCTTGTGTATGGTCAAATGAATGAGCCTCCTGGTGCTCGTGCCCGTGTTGGTCTCACTGGACTTACTGTGGCTGAGCACTTCCGTGATGCTGAAGGGCAAGATGTGCTTCTATTCATTGACAACATTTTCCGCTTTACCCAGGTAAAATTGGATGCCAATGGATTTCTGGATAAAACACCTTAACTTGTCACTCCCTGTTACCGAGTTACAAACTCTTTTCTTTTGCTCTTCTTTGTTCTGCAGGCTAACTCAGAGGTGTCTGCCTTGCTTGGACGTATCCCATCTGCTGTTGGTTATCAGCCAACCTTGGCTACAGATCTTGGAGGTCTTCAAGAACGAATTACAACAACCAAGAAAGGTTCCATTACTTCTGTTCAAGCTATTTATGTGCCTGCTGATGATTTGACGGATCCTGCTCCTGCCACAACTTTTGCTCACTTGGATGCCACAACTGTGCTGTCAAGACAGGTGTGATTATAATTATTTGAAGTGGGCTAGTAATCACAGCAATTGTGTTACTGATATGATATGATAATTGTTATATTGTCACTCTTACTGGACAGATTTCTGAGCTTGGTATCTATCCTGCTGTGGATCCCCTTGATTCTACATCTCGTATGCTCTCACCTCATATTTTGGGTGAGGAACACTACAACACTGCTCGTGGTGTGCAGAAGGTTCTTCAAAACTATAAGAATTTGCAAGATATCATTGCCATTTTGGGAATGGATGAGCTCAGTGAAGACGACAAGCTGACGGTTGCCCGTGCTCGTAAAATTCAGAGGTTCTTGAGCCAGCCCTTCCATGTTGCAGAAGTTTTCACTGGTGCTCCTGGAAAGTATGTCGAGTTGAAGGAGGGTGTACAAAGCTTCCAGGTGCTTTTCCTTCTCGTTGGTCCTTTCTCCCTCACTATATCCTTTGACATGTGGATACATGAACTCACAACTTGGCTCTGCCTGCTAGATATTTATATTGCATTTGCTATCTAGTTTGACAATCGCTGTCTGGATGGATGATGCAACTTTAATAATCATAAATTTAATTTGGTGGCAATTCTGTTTTTTTTTTGTTTTGTCAGGGAGTGTTGGATGGGAAATACGATGACCTTCCAGAGCAGTCATTTTACATGGTTGGTGGTATCGAGGAGGTTATTGCCAAGGCTGAGAAGATTTCCAAGGAATCTGCTGCTTAAACAGACCATCTTTTTTCTCCTTTTATTATCATAAACTGATTTTTGCGAAAATCAATAATTAAGGTGGTGCTGGTGATGCCAGCAGCAGGGCGTTCATTTTTTGAGATCAAATGTGTTACGATTTGCAATTTCTGTTTTAATGCTATTGTAGAGTGTGGAAGAGGAATAGAACTGAGACCTGTCCAGCCAAACCCCCTTTTTTCATGTTGCTTAAATAAGGGGGAAACAGAGGGGGGTGAACCTGTATATTTTTCGCTTTTATCTTCAGGACATCAAATATCAGTTATCCCTTGAAAAGCATATTTCTAATTCTGACTGAGTTTTGTTTTAGGTATCACGGTGGTAGTGGTCGTTTTGTTTTTAGAAATGTTTTTTATTTGTAAATATATTAAAATAATACATATATATTTTTAAAAATTATTTCAATAAAAAAACTATATATAAAAAATTAATTTAAAGTAATTTTTTTTTTTTGAAAGCGTTTTATTTAACATAAAAATAAATATGGTTGTATGGAACAGTTTTTGGTCTCAATCAGAATTTTAATTTGCCTTATTTATTGGGAAAGACTATGCGGGCATAGGCTCCTGTAATGGTGTGCCACGTGATGTTCATAACGTGGTTCGCGGACTGGAGCCGCGAAGTGTCTGCAAAAGATTTGCCCATTTTGACCGCAGGCACAAGTTGGGTTGCGGCTGGTCTGATGGTCATCATGCTATTTGTTAAATTGTGTTTTTCACCTATTTTTCACTGCTAAAAAACTTTTTCAGTTTCAGAGTAAAACTAACAAAACTTCCTGGTAGCTTGGAGCAAACGCCGTCTTAGAAAGTAGAGGTTTCGGTTTCATTCATGAGTGGAAAGTCTTTGTGTTTAAGAATTAGCAACACGTGTGGAATGAAAGGAGAGTTATTGTGTGTTTGAATATGAGCTGTTCATTTGGATAAAAAATGATTTTAATAAAAGAAGAAGCTGTAAAACAAATATTTTCAAACAACTTTCTTTTATCCTACCAAAGGAATTAGTTTCTCGGAACAAGAAATAAAATAAAAAAAGTCAGATAAATCCAAGCGGAAATTGAATGAATTGGAGTAAACCTGACCTGAGATTACCTGCTTCTCCGGTTAACTCTTCTTTCCTTCCTTTCCTAGAACGCGATGGGAAATTTGATCGTATGGCTTTGTAAGCTTGGTAAGACGAGAACAAAGATGGGAGTCATGGGACAATAAAAGAGCTTGGAGCTTTTGACACGCGACTCAATGAAGTTCGAGCTGTAAGCTATGTGTATATACCAGGCTCGATGTTTGTGCTTCGCTGCAAGTAAAATCATAAGCAATTATTGCAAAAAATATTGTGGGTGTCGTTATTTTTTCCTCATATGATAAAATAATTAAAATAAAAATAAAAGACTGGATCAATATCTTAGATCAAATTAATCCATTATAATATACATTATTTTTTAAATTGTTTTTTAAATTGATGTGCCTAAATCCCAAGCTAGAGAAAGCCCGGCGCGAATGGCTTTAAGCTCAGCTACTACAAATAGTTGTAACACCCAGAAAACCAGAAAATCATTAAGATCACGTAAAACACCACTCATACCAGCCCTACCTGGATTTTCCTTGGAGCTTCCATCTGTGTTGATCTTTACAGCACCAGGCGCCTGCCAAAACACTACACCAGGTTGTGGCTGATTGTTGAGATCAGGCATCAAAATAATATTTCAATATTTGCATTCATTATACATGTTAAGCAATCTCCTTTATTTTTTTTCTATTAATTTTCATTTCTAGGGAATTTTCTTCTAAGGCTACGTAAAATATTTTTACGTAAAACATGCTTCCCGTAAAATATTTTTCTCATTTTCTTATATTTAGTTTACTTGGAAAAACTTGATCAATGAAAATTATTCAAAAGAAAAAAACCTTGAGAAACAAGCTGGGAAAACAACTAAAGAGATGAAAATATCTTTATAATTAATTCATGTCCTTTCTTTTTAACACTTGATTTTTTTTATATATAAACCAAACACCTAATAATTATTTTAAAATAATTTTTATTAACATAACCAAACGATGAAACATAAAACATTTCTTAAAAACAAGTTATTATATATATATATGAAACAAGCATAGCCTAAATTGCAATTGTGACCAGAAGAACACAATCCGATTAATTGAGTTCCTTACAAGGAAAGAGTTTTAATTTAACGCTGAACATTTATATTATACTATTATTAATGAAATCTTAAATCTTTTGATTTATCAATTTTGTTTAAATATAGTCGATGTTAGAAAATGTAACTTCTCCATCTATCAATTATTAGAGATAGTTGAAATATTTGATCCAATATTCGTGTCTTTGTTCTTGAGATAGTTTTTGTGGTTATGAATTAAAAAAATATGGTTAGATGTGGTTAGTTGGATTTAGATACGTATTTGGTAAAAATTATGGTTGGGGTTTATGTGCAGCAAAAAACATGTATAAAATATTTGACAATTATTGTTGGAAGTGTAGTTGTGGTTGCTTTTTAAAGTGTTTTTTTTACTTGGAAATGCATTAAAATATATTTTTAATTTTTAAAAAATTATTTTTGATATCAGCGTATCAAAATGATTTGAAAACATAAAAAAATATTAATTTGAAGTAAAGAAAAAAATAAAAAAAATTTAAATTTGTTCAAAAGCACTTTTAAAATATAAAAATAAACAGGGTATAACGAAACTCATATAAAAAAACATGTAAAAACCGCTTCTCAAAAACTACATTTTAAATTTAATTTTTTAATGAACCCATAATACCAAATACAATTTAATTTGTTACTAAACATATTACTGTGTGCATTGCAAACACAAAAACAATTGCAAAACAAACTCAGTATTAATCTACACTATCAGTGACTTTGGATGGATGGAGGGATGGGATTGCCTATTATTGATTCTATTTAGGCAATATGATAAAGTTAAAACGCTTTGGACTCAATTGATAATAGGGTAGTCCTTCAGGGACTAAATTGATACTTCCCCTTTCAGAAACAATACTGCAGTAAAAATAGATAACAAGTTCATGGGCCCGCTACTTATCCTACCTATTTACAGGATCACTCGAGGACATGCCACGTGGCATATTACTCAAAACAATTCATCCACTGCTCATTTTATCAAACGCCACCTCTGCCCACCTTTAGAGCCGCCAACCTCTAGAGATCCAACATACCGCTTCTCTCATATACCTCCGTCAACTAAAAAATCAAACCATGTCAGTTAAACTCTCTCCCTCTACTCTTCTCTCTTTATCACCGCCTCTCCTCCATGCGCACCATAGTCCTTCCCTCATTTCCATGTCTATCCTACGCCGCCTAGCTCCAAACCACCTAACCACACACCTCAGGCACCACCACAGGCGGCGTCTAGCCACGGTTGCCGCTGCAGTACGGCAAGACACAACGATCTGGACACAAGCGCCTCTGTCCGAGATCGAACCAGCGGCCGAGTCACTCTTCCACGTGAGCATCGACGTCTCTGACTATCCGGACCTCGCAGCTTCTCACACACGTGCTGGGCAATACTTACAGCTGCGCGTCCCCGACGTGGAGAAACCTTCGTTCCTGGCCATCGCCTCGCCGCCGTCTTACGCAGCGGAAAAAGGTGCGTTTGAATTTCTGGTGAAGAGCGTAGCGGGATCGACGGCAGAGCTGTTGTGCGGACTTAAAAAAGGGGACGTGGTGGAATTGAGCCAAGCTACGGGGAGAGGTTTCGAGATTGATCAAATTGAGCCCGCAGAGAAGTATCCTACGGTTCTGATTTTCGCCACTGGATCTGGCATCAGGTGCGATTTAATGGTCACTTGATAAGAAATGAACCTCTGAATCTTGCTAGTTTGATATGCTATTCACTCTTTTCTGCTAGAATTTATCAGAAACTCTTATGTTTAATATCAATCCGTTGAGAAAATGCAGCATGGGCACTAGTCTTATTCAGCTTCTTGAACATTTTTGCGTTTCCTTCGATGATTTCTAAGACCAGATGATGCAATTAGAACCTACCACTTGCACGCTAATGAATATAACATATTGCATTTTGATATGATTTACCATAAAAAAAAAGGGTTACTGGAACCTTGCTTATAGTAAACCTGAACTAGAGAGCATGCCATTTTGCCACCATTAGATGTTTCTTGTTTGGTATTTAGCAACCTCGCTTTAGAAAATGATCCTGGTTATTGCCATTGATTTCTGTGTACTTTATATATGCATTTAAATTGTGCACTTGTTTCCTGATTCGTACTATTTTCTATCCGTTTTCTCCTGCAGTCCAATTCGATCTCTTATAGAGTCTGGGTTTAGTGCCGATAAAAGATCTGATGTGAGGCTGTATTATGGAGCTAGAAACATTAAGAGAATGGCTTACCAGGTTTGCTTGCATCTTATTACTTTTTGTGGTATATACTACCATGGAATTACCTTTTCTTGTCTGGTTGGCTTTTAACCTGGTGCTTCTTCCTCTTATAGGATAGGTTTAAAGATTGGGAATCTTCTGGTGTTAAAATTGTGCCAGTGCTATCACAACCAGATGGCAGGTGGACTGGTGAAACTGGCTATGTACAGGTGGAGTGTACGTACATGCTATCTAAGGTTTTTGATGTGTGAAACCCTTAAATTAACATCTTTTCATATCATTGTTTTTTTCAGGCTGCTTTTGCCATGGCCAAGCAAATTTATAGCCCTACAGGCACTGGTGCTGTTCTCTGTGGGCAGAAACAGATGACTGAGGTTTGTTACTTCATTTATTTGTCAACGGTCATGTTTTCACATAATCTTTCTGAGCACATATTCTTCCTGCAGTTGTAATTCCTAAAAATAAGTTGCTCATTCATTGCCATTTTACTCGCGATCTGACATTTGGCATAATTTACAAATAATAAATTAGGAAAGTTGTCTTGATTATTAAGTGCATCCTTTACAATTGCATTGGCATGGATTTTTTCTCAGTTGCTCAAATCTTGAAAAATTAATGCAGATGATATGAATTTATGGAAAAAATATTCAATATATGCCAGAACATACTGAAACTTTTGCGTTTATTTCTTGATAGGATATCTCATACTATTAACCATGTAATCCTGCATCTTACCCTCTTTCTCCAACCCCTTATTCTTTCTTCTGAAGCGTCCACACTTGACACTTGAAACAATTGATGCCCCTAGCTAACCAATTACATGCATAATAAATTGTTGAGACTATGAGGAAAAGAAAACTAAAGTGTAGATCTTAATAAGCAAATATGATGGTTGTTATTTTTAGGAGCTTGATTTCTTATCAGGGAGACTCTCTCTCCAAACTGAGAACCACCTCGCAAGAAACACTTTCAACTTTGTTAAGTAGTAGTTCTCCATTCCTCATACAAAGGCTTTTTGGGGTCTTCCCCTTAACAAGTTGACATTTACTTAGAGTAGTGTGTCCCTTCTGCTAGAGAGCAGTTGCATAAAACAGCAATCATTTGGACAACATTTTGCAACGTTTTAGCTACTGGCTTGGCTGTGTTTGGCTGTGTCGTAGAGTAAAACAGTTGTTCATGGTGAGGATATTGATTGAGTGGAATAGCCAGAAAGCATCTGTAGTTATGAACTGAAAGAGCAAGGTTACTAACATATAACACGTTTTTGAAGGCAGCAAAAACATTGTTGATAAATGTAGTAATAGCTGTTGAAGAATGAGTGTTAATTTGCAGGCCCAGCTTGGCCTAGTAGGATAGCAGGTACATCAGGGAGCTGCGTAATTTACTTTTTGAAAGTTACTCTGTTACAATAGTAAGATATGGGTCATATCAATTTGCACAAATTACTATTGGTTGATGATGCCTTGGATAATTGCCACTGGAATACTACTCTTGCAAAACTTGTAATTGTTGGGGGTGAACAGGAAGATTTTACTACTATTATTCCAAGCAAACTGTTCTGTTGCGGACATATCCATGCCACAGTGATTCGAATGACATAGATAATGCTGTTGATTTGCATGATTTGATGTTATCTAGTGGTTTGTTAATCTGGTGAATGAATAGCAATCCCAATCTTACTGTCATTGTTGTCTACATTTATATGAGTAACATTAATGTTGATTGCACTTTGCAGGAAATAACGTCAATTCTTGTGTCAGATGGAGTCTCGATTGAGAAAATACTAAAGAACTTCTGAGAATTAGAAACGAGGTTTATCCTGTTGTATTGTTTGTGGAGCAACAGTTAGTTGATAGTGATTCTTTATTCCCGCTGCTGAAGATGAAATGTGCCGCTCAGCAAATAAAACCAATTTTTGGATATTTGGGGATCTTCGTTGTATGTTGAAATTGACAGATCAGAACTGCAAGCAGATAAGTTATAGGATCCATAACTCAGTTTAAACCCTTAATTTATCACAGAATTCCGTGTGATCTAAGAGGAGGACATGTTGATGTGAATCAGTGTAAGCGACGCCTGTTAAGCTTTTCAAACGCCTAGGATGGATGATATAATTACCGAATATAATCCAGACAGGAGCCTGCAGAAATTCTCTCTTTCTGTTTGTATGTTTGTTTGTTTTTTTTTTTTTTAACTTTTGACTTTTTGAACTTTTTGAACTTTTAACTCAAATAAAAGTTACAAGCATGTTGAGTTATAAACAACTTTCGATTTAAATAATAAAAAAATTATAAAATTGAGTCAAGAATTGAGATTCCTAACTTTTAATTTATGGATCATAATCTATATTATTATTTTTTTAAAAAAGTTGTTTTTTATCGAACATGTTTTAAACTTAGTCATTTTAACTTATTTTTGTCATATTTATAAAAATAACTTCTACATTATAATCTAAAATTAAAAGTCATAATTCAAAAACGAAATCAATGATATCATGGTTTTAATGCTAATTGCCAGTTACATGTTCCCGTATTTTACTATTATCTAATAGATTGGTTCCTAAGCATTGATCTTGGTTTTTCTCAGGTCTATTTATATGTCAAGCAAATGAACCTCATTTTTGTTTCGTGGCTGAAGGCATGTCATCAGGGACTAGGTTCTGGCATTCTTGTGTTGGTGATCACAAACCGTACAAATGCACCTTGCGCTGATTGCCGAACGGTTTTCCAAGCATGAACACTTTCGAGGCTTAACCTTCTGGTTGTGTTCCGTGATGTATTTGTAGGGTTTGTGCGATGCAGAAATGGATCTCAGGGAAAGGAAAGGGAGCAAGTTATCTGAAACTAATTTTATAAGAAATTGGCAGTGTTTGATGTAGTTAGCGTGCCATCTTTCACAGCCTAAAAGATGGCAAACAACTGCCTCGAGAAGCATTAATCACAAAACCTGAAAAATGAAGCGACTAGTAGACAAGTGCAAAAGCAAAGATTTACGAACAGAAAGAATGAAGCAACAAAATAACAAGCTGGTGGTTTGATAGTTTGAATTAAGTTCAGCACAAAATGGCAGTTCCAGGCGTCCAACAAATTTCAGTACAAATCACAGTACGCATCATCCACTATTAAGTTTAGTGCAGAAAGGGAATGCCTCCTCAATGCCCACAGCTGCTAGCTTTCCACAAAAGTAACAGAAGCAAGTCTACACAGATACCAAAAAACAGGTAAATCAGATATCGGAACGCTGAACTTTAGAAGTAGACTCCAATTGCTGAAAAGGAGAAAAGTGAATCTCAAATTTCAAAAAATCCAAAGTTATCGCAAATAATAATGTTTAGCAATAGAGTTTCTTCTTTTTTTAATGCACAGATATTTCCTCAGCACACATGCACACACAATTGAATATAGGGAGCATTAGATACATTTCTGCCTAAATCCACAAAATTAAAGCAAAATAACCAGTTATTTTATATTGTAGGTATACGGCTCTTATTAGTTGAAGGGATCTCCTGATGTGCAGATTAAGAGTTCAAAAAGGATGTCTAAAACTGAAAATGCAATTGCTATTTCAATAACCCTAGATCTTTAGAAACTAAAAGTATTTAAGCTTGAAAGCTCTAATCAGTTAAAAAAAAAAGAGCTAACATTTCATCAACTAAAATAACCCTAGATCACAGAAATTCGACAAAATGAACAAATAATACTATATTTCGATAAACAAACTAATGAGTTTAGCTAACAGCTAGCAAAGACGAAAGATTGACGATAAGAGAAAATCATAACCTAAGCCCTGAACCCTAAATTACACAACCGATCAAAATAAAGGGAAAAAAAGAGAGAGTAAATCGCTGAATTGAAGAAGAAAAGAAACCTAGTGAAGATAACCTCGAAGATAGGTTGAAAAGAGAGAACAGATCACAGAGAAAAAGAAGACCTTTCTGTTTGGCAGTTGCCAACCTGCCTCTTCTCTCCTCCTCCCTCACCCGTGGCAGCTAGTTTAGGGGTTGTTTTTACTTTTTTTAGGCTTTGACATTTCGACTGAGGTGGCGTAACGATATACTAGCTTTTTGACTACGCTATGCTGTGAATCATTTTTTTTTTTTTTAAAAAAAATTAGATATGATATTTTTTCCGACGCTTTTTTACCCAATATTTTTTGAAATATAAATAAAGACTTATAAAAGTATTTAATTGAATAAATTAATAATTATTTGTATAAATAAATAATTATTAATAACAATTAAAAATAAAATTAAAAGATAGATCAATGTATTTGATGTTTCCGTAATATAATATATTTACCTGATAATATTTATTTAAATTATTTTTTATTTAAATAATAACAAAAATAAATATATAAATATATACATAATTTAATAAATTTATATTTTTTATTATATAATAATAAAAAATAACTCAATGATGAGTTGATTATGAATAACTTAATTTTTTTTCTTGAATTTATTCTGTTGATAAGATTACTTCAAATTAATTTTTATATTATTTAATTTAAAATAATTAGGTTAAGTGTTTTTAAATTTGAATTATTATATTAAATTTGATAATAATATAAAAAATTATACAATCTAAATTTTTTCTTTTTTACATTACAAATTTGTTGGGTACATACAACAGTAAGTAAAAGCACGGGAGACAAACCAGTAAAAACCAAAATAGAAAGTTTAATTCGAATACCAAAATCAATAAAAAAAATTAACCGTAACTATAATAATCCTATATATCCTAATATAATTTTAATGGAAACATGCTTGAAGAGGATTACCACGCTATCAAACTTCAAGAATATATAAACTTTAAGAGGTTTAATGGTGGTTAATATTAGAACTTGTAGGATTAATCGAAGTACATGCAAATTAGTTTGAACACTCACATTAAATAAATAAATAAAAATATATATATTTTATCTGGACATAACAGGCACATGCTCAGACCAGTTATGAAGCACAACTGTAGAGTTCGAGGGTGTTTAGGAGTGTGGTTGTGGTTGCTTTTTAAAGTGTTTTTTACTCAGAAAAGTGTGTTAATAATATTTTTTAATTTTGGTTGTGGTTGCTTTTTAAAGTGTTTTTCACTCAGAAAAGTGTGTTAATAATATTTTTTAATTTTGGTTGTGGTTGCTTTTTAAAGTGTTTTTCACTCAGAAAAGTGTGTTAATAATATTTTTTAATTTTTAAAAAATTATTTTTGAGATAAGCACATCAAAATCAAAATAATTTAAAAATATTAAAAACATATTATTTTAAAGAAAAAAATAAAAAATTCAAAATTTTTCGGAAAGCAACAGGCTCGAAATCTACGCTTTCTGCTTTATTTTATTTATGAAGAAGAAGGCTGAAGATTTTACAAAGCGGTCCCAACCACCAGTCTTGCTATAATTTAGTTTGCTTGACTAACAAGAAACAAAAAGAAAAGATCAGCAGACTCAATGGATTAGACTCCTCGCCTCTGTCTTGAACACTCTTTCTCCACTGTACCAAACAAAATCCCCAATTTTCCAATTCCACCCAATCCTCCTCCACATCAACCCCCACAAACATCATGCTAGCAATTTACGAGAAAAAAACAACCTCCCTCGACCTCTACCGTCCTCTCCGCAACTACATTGCCATGTTCTACTCCGAACGCGAAGCCCAAAACCTCGAAGATGATCTCCAAACCGTCAAACAATACCGTTCCGATCTCGAGCGCCAACCCGACCCGTCACCTACTTCCCGCCGCGACCTCCTCCAAAAATACTTCAAAGCCCTCTGCTTGATCGAAACCCGATTCCCAATCTCCCCCGACAATGACCACATCAATTCGGTCACTTTTGTCTGGTACGATGCGTTTAAGCAAAAACAGAAAGCGTCGCAGCAGAATATTCATTTAGAGAAGGCTGCTGCCCTTTTTAATTTGGGTGCCGTTTATAGTCAGATTGGATTGTCGTTTGATCGGGCCACGGTGGAGGGGAGGAGACAGACGATTCATGCCTTTATTGCTGCCGCCGGTGCGTTTGCTTATTTGAGAGATAATGCGGCCGCGAAAGCCTCTGTGGGTACCAGTACTACGGTTGATGTGTCGGTTGAGTGTGTTGGGATGTTAGAGAGATTGATGCTCGCACAAGCGCAAGAGTGTGTCTTCGAGAATACTATTTCTAAAGGGAGCACCCCGGGTGTTTGTGCCAAGATTTCTCGGCAGGTCAGTCTGTTTTTTTATAGGTTAGATCGAATGAATGTGTGATTACTGCAAGTAAGTTTCTGTGCTAAGATTTTTTTTGTTTGTGCCTTGGTGGTCAATTTATACGAAAAAAACTCTAAGAAGAAACTCATGATGTCTTGTGAGTTGTGATCACTGGAAAGTTCGTAAATTTAGCTGATTTCTTGTGAATTGATGATGAATGTGTATGTTTTTCATGGTTTGGGTTGTTGTACTTTGTTATGATTTGGAAATGTGGATTCCATTGAGTTGGGAAATGAACATTTATGGGATTTTGGCAGGTTGTTTGTATTGTCCTTACAAACGGTGTGGATTTTTGTTTAAGTTATTCCAGGTCTTTTTTGGTGATTGTTTGAATTTGTTTTGATAATTGGTTTGATATAGGTTGGGTTGTACTATGAGGAAGCTTTAGCAGCACTGAATGTTGCACCTCTAAAAGATAATTTTGACAAGGGTTGGACTGCTCATGTCCAACTAAAAGCAGCCCTGTTCTACGCAGAAGCTTGTTTTTGGTATAGTTTGGAGCTTCATGAGAAAGAAGAAATTGCAGAGGAAATTGCACGGTTGAAGAGCGGGGCTAGTACATTAGCAGAGGCAAAGAAAAGTTCAAAGGGGGCTGCAGTACAGCTTCTGGATGCAATTAGCAAGCTGGAAGCCAATATCAACCGCAACCTGGACAGGGCTGTCAAGGAAAATGATAGAGTTTACCTCATGAGGGTTCCTTCCCCAAGTTTCTTACCCCCTCTACCAGCATTTTCCATGGTAAAGACCATGCCAATGAATGAGGTACTTGATGCCAGCAAGGAGAAGATGTTTGCTAGTCTTGTTCCAGACAGCAGCGCAAAAGCTCTTTCAAGGTACACTGAAATGGTTGACAATATTATCCGGACACAGGCTGAAAAATTGCAACAAGGGAGTGAGCTAACTCGAGTGAGGCTCAAAGAAATGGACCTGCCAGATTCTATTCTTTCTTTGGAAGGAAATTTTTCACTTCCAACAGATCTTAAAGAAGATGTAGAAGCAGTGCAGATTAGTCAGGGCCCAGCTGGCCTTGAAGCTGAGTTACAGCAACTTATGGATTTGAGGAGGGTTAACCAAGAATTGCTGGTCCAGACTGAGGAGCTTTTGCAAAAGGAAGCAACAGAGGATTCCCAGTTTAGAAGCCAATTTGGGACACAGTGGACTAGGCCTCAATCCAGCACTTTGACAAAGAACTTGCAGGATAGATTGAATAGGTTTGCAGCCAACTTAAAGCAAGCCACAGATAGCGATGCCAGAATTGAGCACGCAGTGAGGGATCATTCTGCACTCATGTCAATTCTTGATTGCCAACCGGTATGTCTTTTGAACTGCATCTGTTATTTGTCTGTGTATCATAGAAAATTTAACATGTTATCTGTTTTGCCCTTGCTATATATCCTAGGGTTTCTTGGGCATCAATATTGTGCCTGTTGTTATTTATGCAAATAGTTGCATTCATGCACTTGATGTGATGGGAGATCAGTCATTTGAATAATAGAGCCATATGCATCTAAAATCATCATTGCTTGTCATCTTTCTTGATTTTTCTTGTGTTGAAAAACTGGTCATGATCTTGGAAGATATAGAAATACTCTGTTCTGTGGAATAATAATTTTGTAGCAATCTCATTTCCATTTTACTCTTATCAGATAGAATCTGCACTTCCAAGTTTAGCTAGGCCAATAATGTCTTTGGATGCTAATGAAGATGCTATAGTAGGGGCCTTGAAGCAGAGCTTGGTATGTATCTTCTTTCTAAACTCTAATTTTCAACTGTGTTGTTGGGTGGTTGTGTTACTTTTCCTTTTCCCTTATGAAATCAACCTTGTTCCTTTAACAGTGAAAAGAAAAAGGAAAAATGAACTGAATGTGTTTCTGTTGCTGCTTCTTCTTGCCCTAACTATTTTTCATTTATTCTCCTCAATGGAAGGTTTCCCTTGATATTTCATGGAGTAGGTCCTAGTAATCTGATATATATTTCATTTTTCTTGGGATGCTCTTTACAGTTAGTTTTGTAAGGACATGTTATTTTGTGTTGTCATCAACAGTATCAAGCTTTGACAGAATGGAATGCTTTAGGCATGGCTAGTTTATAGCTGGCATGGATAATTTACATTTATAACTCCATATAGTTAGCTTTACATCCCCTTGCCCTTATGGATATATTACTGCTAGTATCAGTGTTGAAAGACCCTGACCAATTTTTGAGGTCATTGCTGACAATGTAATTCGGACCCTATATAAGGAAAGTTAGTTGGATGGGAATAACCTAATCATTGTCATTGGCAAGTGGAGCAAAAATTTCTTAGTATTTTGGCATGTGAAATCCTAGCCGTTGTATTTAAAAGAAATGTTAAATGTGATTTAAACCATAGATGTATGATGGTCAAAACTTTGGCATACAAGCAAAATATTGCAAGAAAGAGTTTTAGACCATGAATTATTGGTAAAGCAAGCTAAAGAATATTTTAATTTGGTCCTTGATGAATTTCATTTTTGTAGTTTCAACAGGTATTACTTTCATCTAAAAAACTGTGAGCGTATTTGTCTTCTCATCTATGCAGAGGCAATTGGAGACTCTTGGTGCTCAGCGAGCTGGTCTCGAGGACATGCTCAAAGAGATGAAATGGAAGGTGAGATTAAATATTTTCTGGTCCTTGACAACTTCTATACACATGCTAACCTTTTACTTTTTGTAAGAATTTGAGAAACCAGCATAAGTTTTGACGCATGAGGATGCATGGACCTTACTTTCTTGCACTCCATGCTTCTTTTTTTGTGTGTTTTTTTTTCCTCTTCTTTTCGTGACTTGCTTTATTAGGCTATATTACATGTATGGTTTCAGGATGATGTACTACCAAAGTTGATGACATCTGCTGGGTCCTACGAAGATCTTTTCAGGAAAGAGATAGCAAAATATGATCCCATCTGTGAAGACATTGCACAAAATATTGAGGGACAAGAACAGTTGCTGCTGCAAATTCAGGTATATTTCTTTTACTCAATGCTCTTTGGAATTGATTTGCTATCCCTCGTTGAGAACCAGGATATCTGCTTTCATCTTTCTTCATGTTCTTAAGATGATAGTAGCCTACCTGCTTAAAAACATTACAATAACTAGAAGAATATGTATCCTTTGTCGAGACTGGTCTTGCCCAAGCTTTGTTGTGTAAGCTTGTAACTGGAGTTGTTGAAAGGTTTGCCAATAGTGGTCAATACAGATTGCAATTTGAGGGGCAACATATTTTGTTGTTAATTTGAACAAATGAGGTGGCTAAATTAGCTGGCAATGGCTGTCCCTTTTGCAGCCCAAAAATTGACAATAAAGAGGAGTCTCTAGAATTACATTGGTAGGACTCCGTTTAAATCAGCATGGATAGATAAATTCATTTTGTTATTATTGAAGCTTAGTTGATGAGTTATTCTTTTTGCACCTTAGATTTCAATGGTCGTAGAAAGCAATTCAGCAATCATTTACTAAGCTCGTTTCTGAATTGTTAGCTTGTTATGAAGTCCATTTCTTTTCCTAAAATTATAGGCTGCCTTGTTTACAGGCTCGGAATGAAGAGTTTTCTGCTGTCTTTAACCTTCAAGATTACAAAGGTAGGTTTTTTCTTGTATAATTGTTGTTTCAATACTGTCTGAATGGGTTTCTTGAATGGAAATGTTAATTATGCATGTATTTGATCTACATGTTGATGTCCTTTTTGTTTAAATACTGCAGAGTTTATAATTCCACTATGTTGCTTATTTTGCTCTCTCTAGAAATTGGAACCGATCATTCTATCAAACCATTGTTACAAATAAATAAAAAAATGTGTGTGTGTGTGTGTGTGTGTGTGTATTCTAGACTTCTATGAAAATGACATGAAGAATTTAATTTCTTTATAATACTTGATTAGTTTCCATCCCTAGGCTTTCTGATGATATGTTTTTCTTGAAGGTGATCTCAAAATGAGAGATCATATTCTTGTTTCAGTGCTGCGCTTGACCTTCACATTCATAGGGTAAATGAAACGCATGCACCTTTGACACAAATCTCCCTCACAATTTGTTTCAGCATCTCGTGAGAAGTGTTATAAGCAAATACAGGCTGCCATAGCCAAGTATCGAGAAATAAAGGAGAACATCAACGAGGGATTGAAGTTTTATGTTAGTCTTCAGGTAAACACTTCTCTGTTGCATATATCTGTGCTGTTCAGGATGTGAACTCCTGAACTTATGATCAAGTAGAACATGCTCACTTCTTTAAAGTGCCTACTACAATTATTTTATTTTCTTCCTGTATGCTTTTAAATTTTACATCCCATGCCCATGCCTTTCCTTTGTCTCAGGCACTATGAATTTTTTTTTTATGGGTTTTAAACTAGTTTAGCTGGGTTACTTTCCGAAGGGTTGATATAAGAAATATATTTGTGAAACAGGATGCCATCACCAATATCAAACAGCAGTGCAGTGATTTTGTGATGACCAGAAATATCCAGTGTCAAGAAATGATTGAAGATGTACAAAGACAAATGGCTGGACTAAGTTTTCAAGACCATAAGAATACAGGCTCATACAGCTATCCTGCAGCAAACCAGCCCCATCAAACTCAAAGATCCAGTTCGCATCCTCCATCAGATCCTCAAAATGTTCCGCATCCGCATCCGCATCCTCAGCCCCAGACACAGTACTTTCAGCCTCCTGGGCAGTCTACAATGCCTGGTTATGCTCACCCTCCCCCCCCTTATACAACACCACAGCAGCCACCTCCTTATCATATGCGCCCTGCTCCTGGTGCTCCTTACCCACCTCGACAGGTTCAGCAACCACCAACAAACCAGGAGTATGGTCAACCTGCCTATCCAGGGTGGCGGGGCCCATACTACAATGCCCATGGACAACAACCTGGATCTCTTGCTCGGCCTACTTACACTATTCCAGGTCCATACCCTCCTCCTCACCAAGGCTATTATGAACAATAGTTTTCTTTTGACTTAATAATTTGATCATCCATCGTGTGTTATTTTTGTTGCTTGATCTCATCCTTGGTGGGATAGATTAGATTTAGCTAGAGCATTTGGTTGCAAAGTGTAATTATCATGAATAACCATTGGCTTTGAATAATCTCTGTACATGTTATGCATGTGTATATCTTGTTAATTCAAACATAGAGAGGTGATGCAGTATAAAGATAAATTTCCATTAATTTATTTGTAATTTTATTACTTCATTGCTTTTATGCACCTTAGAACTTGATGTATTGTTTGGGTTTGGTTGGTGTGAACGTGCTTCTAAGCCATTCGATCAATATTCCACAGCCAAGAGTTTAGATTGAAAATTACAAGGGGTTTGGGATATAGAAATACAATCAATTGCTAAAACATTCCATCACATGTAAGAAATGTGATTACTGGCCTTTCCTGTATTGTTTAGTTAGTTACTAACCATTTAACCGCTATTCGCTGGTTATAAATTTTTTTTAAAAAAATACTGGATATGCAAGTTGTTTTAATATGTTTTTTTATATAAAAAAAGTTTAAAATTTAAATTAAAAAGTTTATACAAGCAAGCAAGATCAAGATATTGTATAAGATAAAATGAGATATGCATTTGTTTGTGTATTTATTTATTTAAATAAATAAAAGATAAATCTACATTCTAAAAAATAAATGACTTAAAAGATAAACAAACTAATTAAATAAATTCACGCTATAAAAATTATTACACAAAGCCGAACATATCAATAATATAATTTAAAAATAAATATTTCTTATTTTAAAAAATAAATTTTATTTGTATAAAAAAATATTATTGATGAATTAAAATAATACATTGAAAAATAAAATATAAACAAAGGTTATACTCTTTTTAAAAAACAAGTAAAAATTGAAAAATATTTTATTAAATAAAATCCAAAAAACATTTTAATTAATTTCAAATAAAACTAAATATCTGCCAGGCCGTGCATCCCAAACATATTTTTAACCAATCTATTTTAATTAATTAAAATTAAAATTAAAAAAGTTAAGGTGAAAAATTGTCAGCACGCCTTGAGACGGCCAAAATATAAGGGCTTCTTATTTTATTTTATTTTAACTTATTTAAGTCTTCCTATATTTTTGGTTCAAGGGGCGGACGTCGTTTGGCTCTTATTATCTTTTTTTTTTTTTTAAAAAAAAAGAAATAATGCGTTGTTGCTTTTTCAAATTTTGACTATCAAATAGATAATAAAAAAAATTAAAATGAGGTTTTTTAATTTTAAAAAATATTTTTTAACTTATTTTAACCTAAAAATATTTAGAAAATACTTTTATAATCTCAATAAATTAATTTCTCAATCCAAAACACCTCTAAAACCCTATTTGTTTAATGAAAAATGGTTTTCTGAAAACTATTTCTTAAAAATTTTCTATGTTTGTTTGTTATTAGAAAGTTGGTCAACAGAAAACATTTTCCAGTTAAAAGAAACTTTGACTTGGTTTTCAGGAAAATATTTTCTTTTTATTTTGGGTGGAAAATACTTTTCAGAAGCTGTGAAAAATTTAGAAATGTCATATTATTTGCTGATTATATCAAATTTGATCCTCAAACTTTTAATTGCTATATATTTTGTTTTGAATCTTTTTTTTTCTGTTTTATTCTTTAGAATTTGATTTAATTTGATTTTTATATCAATTTTAGTTCTCATTTTTATGATTGTTATTTGCTTTTCTCTTAACATTTTCATAATTGAATTTTTTTTATCTATCAGATTTGGTCCTTATTCTTTTGATTGTTATTTATTTTATTTGAGATGATTTATGAAATTAGATTTTAATAAACTTGAAAAAAAATATTAACAATTTATTTTTCAGCTCATTTTCCATAACATAGTTAAATACTAGAAAATATTTTCTAACTTATTTTCTATGATACTACCAAATATCAAAAAATAATTTACTTTTCAGGAACCTATTTTTCAAGGAAATTACTTTTTTAAAAAAAATTACTTTCCAGTAAACAAACGGGATCTAAATTAATCCAAAAATGCAAATAAAATTGAAAGACTTTTATTGCTCAACCTCAATTTACTTTTTTTTTACCCGGCAAAATAAAGGGAAAAACTCAATGGAACTCCTATCATAAAATAAAACTTATTAATATAAAGAACAATTTGTTTTTGTCATGATGTGGACGGGAAATGAATTTATTTCTTTTTATTTTATTTTTTGACACCTTTAATTTTATCTCTCAAACTTGAAGATTGAAATATAAATAAAATGGAATTTTATACAAAAAAAAAAAACTCAAAAACATGAGGACTAAATATAACTTTATCTTGCGAATTTGAGATAGGCCATCATGGTTTTTTTTTTTCTCAGTTTAGTTCTTAGTATTTTAATCATATCTTAATCCTACAAACTAAAGCCATATCTTATTAAATAGACCCATAATTAAACTTTAAAATCTTATGAAAACTTTCATATCTTAAAAAACACAAATAGATATGATCAGTACTGATCAAAAACAAATAATATAACATAAAAAGAATAATAATAAAAAAATCACAATTCTAAACTCACAATAAACTGTAAGATAATGAGCTGGCATTTTAGTTTTTTGTTTTTAATTATAATATAGTTATAACTAGGCGTAACCCAATAGCTTTGTATTATTAGGATTTTGTTTTCTTTCCCATTTCTTTTGGAATTCCTATTTTGTACGGCACACAGGGGCGCCCCATGTATCTATCTATGTAAGACCCATGATATACATGTTAGACATGAATTCTAAAGATTTTAATTTTTTTTTAGAAACATAAGAATACTTTAACTTTATAAAAAATTATAGTCAGAAAAAAAGAAAAAACTAGAACTTTTTGTTCATATGCCATATTTTTTTAATCCAAAAAACTGGAAAATATACTAAATTTGAAAAATATATTATAAAAGTTTTTCATAATTTTTCTTTACAAAGTTTCTCATTTTTTCTAAATAAAGAAAAGACAGACAATATTTTTTTTATATACAATGGTAGTTCTTAATTTGAATGAAAAAAATATATAATTAGATTATTTCAAATACAAAATATTAAGGTGATTGTTATAAAATATGGTTTTGATTTTTTTAAAAAATAGGTGTAATCTTGATATATTTCTTATTTTTCTGGTGTAAAATTTATATTCATTTTTAATAAATATTGAATATATTTTTAAACTTTTTTATTGAAAAAGAAAAACCAGAAAAGAAAAGGAAAACTAAAAATTGAAAAGAAAAACGGTTTTAACGCACCTCTAGTTTTCTTGTGTACTCAAGAACACCCCCTTCCCTGGATGAGTTAAGGGACTATCCCTTTCTATTGTTTCTGCTTGTTCTATACCTGATATTGAACACTGTGCAATTTCAGACGCTAGCTCACTTCCTCGGAAGTTTTCATTGGTGTTTAGAGCCTCCCATCACGGGAAAGGCTGGTGTTCCAGCTACTATATGTGGGTTCTTGAACGGGATTATGCGGTCAGCGGCTATAAGCGTATTAATTTAAGAGAGCATGACACCCATATCCATCACGTAAGAGTGTTTAATATATATCCTGCGGAACCAGTGGATTGATGATCAGACACCTGCACATCCTATGATAAGAAATTAAACGGCAGGCTACCAAAATCAGAAAGAGGGGGGGGGGGGGGGGAATCCTCAAGTACACAAAGAGGCAAAATCTGCCAGTTTAGTTCAAGTTTTTTTTCAGGGGTTTTTACCGTTACTGCATTAGAGATTCGCAGAATTGCTCAAATTGCTTTCAAGAAAAAAGATGTTTGCAGTGCATGATCTCCAGTGCATTGGCGTTAATTTGGTTTCACTAGTTTTGTTGTCTTGTATTTAGGTTACTCGAGTTTTCATTTTTATCTTATTATTAATTATAATACTATCATCTTGTACATTGGAGGACGATACACATTGAAGAAGTGGCTTTCATCTCTAGCTATTTGTCTGTTTGCCTTAGTTGGCAAAGCTTTACAAGTTCAGGCCACCAGTTTATTCATTTTAATTTACTATTTTATTCTAAGCATCCTTGAGCTGTCCACCCTCAGGAATCATATCTTCTGAATGACAAGATTAACACCGTGCTCGGGCTCCAAAAGCAAACCCAAGGTAGGGGAGTGACGATAGTTTGGGGAGATGCTAAGATTGAAACTGGATAAGATCATAGCAAGCAAGACTTTCAATTGTATCATCCCTAATTTATTGCCGGGACACAGCCGAGCCCCAACTCCGAAAGGTATATAGGCATGTGAAGACTTGCATGCACCTGAAACTCCGTCAATGAACCTTTCAGGATTGAACTTGTCCGCGTCAGGCCCCCAAAGGTCAGGGTCGCGGTGCAATGCTGGTGCCCATATCCAAATGTTTACACCTTTTGGAACCTGCATATTACAAAGCTTCACATCTTGCAGGGCTCGCCTTGATACCAACGCCACTGGCGGGTAAAGCCTGAGCACCTCTAATATCACCATCTTTAACTGCAGTTAATTAAGGGTATATTGAAGTTAAAATGACTAGTTAATTATATGTGCTTTTAATGGACCAATCAGCTACCTACCACTTTCATCTTGCCAAGCATATTGAAATTCGGGAGATGACCACCACAGACTTGCTTAACTTCGGACCGGGCACGAGCTTGCCATTCAGGATTTGAA
The DNA here is from genome assembly GCF_000002775.5 of Populus trichocarpa. NCBI lineage: Eukaryota > Viridiplantae > Streptophyta > Magnoliopsida > Malpighiales > Salicaceae > Populus > Populus trichocarpa. The sequence goes on along the minus strand of NC_037294.2, from coordinate 13,564,309 downwards.
GCTAATAGCATTAAACCCCACATTGCAGAAATAGCAGTCCCCTCAGAGGCAGCGAGCAACATATCCTTGCAGTTATCAACTATGAACTCATGAGCACTTGATGGACCAGGCCCACCATTTTCGGAACCTTCCAAGATCACTTGCAATATGTCCTTAGTTGTGCTAGATCCACAGCGGTTCTTGGCTATGTCCAAAATCATCGAATGGATCTCCTTTGCCAATCTCCAAGCATTTCTATTTGCTTTAGTAGGAAGATATCTGATTCAAGGACAAAAAAATGAGTGCAATTGACAACCCACCATTGCTTAATTACATATATGTATATACAAGGAGATCGAGGAGAGGAGAGGACTTGCCTCAAGAATGGAATCCCAATTGTCGTTGGTGTTCCCATTGCCTTAAAAAGAGTGTGACACCTTGCAGTTACGTTCATTCCTCTACAATGATCATGCCCGAACATAAGCTTTGAGATTATGCAGGAGGTGAAGCTTCTCATGTGGCTATCCACCATGATATCTGCATCTAATCCATCCTTGGATTCCATTAATATTCTTTCCCATGATTTAATCACAGTGATACCAGATTCAACAATTATATTCAAAGTATCCTGCATAACATAAGGTCCCCACATCATAAACTGAGAATTAATTAAGCTGTAAATTCAATTTAAGCCGACCTTGTCCACATAGAGCTGGGGGCTTAAAATCTTTCTCTGGTGAGACCAAGCCGGTCCATTTGATGTAATAACGCCTTTGCCTAACAGAACTCCCCTGTCCTTCTGTAGATAAGCAGGTTTTCCCAGGTCCAACGATCTAAAGAGTTTTATTTCCTTCACCATGAACGGATTAGTGGCATACAAGAAGTGCAACGCCCCAAGTTTAAACATGTACGTGTTACCTGTCATTTTTTGAAAAGTAATTAACCACACCATAATGTTGAAATAATTAATATCCCTAAATAATTTTATGATAAAAGGGCGCACCCATGCACACCAGATGAAAAGAAATGTGATACAGCAAAAGAATTGTATAATTATGCAAGAAAATACCATATTTCTTGCACCACTGCTTGAAACTTGGGAAACCTGAAAAACTGTCGCTTTCCATGCTTGGAGTACTTTCACTTCTATTCTGAACTGTAGCTTGCTTAATTTCTGGAATGTTTCCCAGTAGAAAATTAGGCGGGGGACCTCTGATTCCTTGCTTTCTAAGCCTTAGCTCGGGCCTCCACCAGAAAGAGTAGTAGAGATAAACGATCAAGCTCCATGTCAGAAGCAAAACAAGACAAGTGAAATTGTAGGAGATGGGGAACCCTTCCATTGCTAGCTTTTACAGATCGTATAAACAAAAGGAGCTTGGATGCAAGTTTAACGAAGAGCAAGGCTAATATATATACTTGGCAGCAAGTTTATAAACACACGGAATGCTATTTTAAACACGAGATAAAGAATGCAAGAGTATATAAAAGCATCAAACCAATCAGAAAAAAGAAAGAAAAAGAAATAAATTGAAGGGAGATAAAAGAAAAAATAAAGGAATTTAGGGTTTTATTCTTCCCAGAGTAACAGCTCAATCCCCGATCTTCTTGATTTTGATAATAAACCCCTTTCCTCTTTCTTACTTCACAATTTTTGCTTGAATGAATTAGTTGATCATGAAGGTAATTATTTTCTTATTATTATATAATACGTATATATTATTATGCTTGTCTGGTATTTTCGGGTTGATTGGTTGACACGTGTATATCATGAAATAACTAAATTGATACATTTGATTTTGTAATGATTGAATTGTTATTGGGTTATTGAAGTGTTTTTATTTAGATTGTCATTTTGTTTTCTAGTATTATTATATATAGAAAGAATTATTTTACATACTTGCTCTAGTGTGCAAATAAAAATATCAACAAAAAATATCAAATAATTATCATTATATTAATTTCATTTAATAACTAAAGAATTTTTATATTAAATATTACAATTTTACCATAAAAAAAAAGCCACCTCGATCCCTCGCCCCTGTCCTTTTATTCTAGCAGGTTGCAATTAATCAATGAAACCAAGTTTTTATGCAGAAAAGACCAATAAAGCAACTCTGTTTACACTATGCGTATAATGATCGCTAGTCCTGCGGTAGATATTGCATATTCCATCATACGACTTCTCCTCTCACTATCGACGTACGTGCTTGCTACGACTCGATCCATATACAAATGCGAAGCCAGAATTTTTCCTGCCTGAACTATTATATAAAAATATAAATATTTTTTAAGATCAATTATTAATTTATATATATGAATTTTTAAAGTTAACAGTAAAGTTTTAATTCAAATATACTACCTAAAATATTAAAAAAAAATTAAAAATACATAAAATTGAAGTGAAAGTAAAAATAAACTCACTATTAAAGTTACATCTTTCGATGTTTTGTGAAATATAATTCATCTGTAATCGAATATGAATCGATATTGTAACAACCTTTTAATCGGATAAAATAACAATCTCATGTCAATTGAAAAACAAAATAATTATTTTTTTTTCCCTCTCTCAATTCCTCCTTCCTTCACTTGATTCTTTCTTAGATTAATGTTTTATAAGTTGGACTTTGTAAGTTTACAAAGTTATTCTTTCACTTTTCTTATTTTTTTTCTTAGATTTTTTTTATGTTTTTCCCATACTTTTTTCTATTTCTCTCTAATCTTTTCTTTTCTTTTCTTTTCTTTTCTATTCTGCTTCTGCCTAGTCGGCAACATATAAAAGAAAGGAAGAGCTGATTTATTTTATTTTTTAAAAGCAAATAACCATTTTACTCTTAATGAGTCATTTTGCTTTTATTTGATGATTTTTTTTTGTTAGCACTACCAAACTCCGTTCATCCTAAAATTTTAACAAGATTTTATTCAATATATTTTAAGATCCCTCATAAAATTTCAGCTCAATCTGATGGTCGGATTGAAAATTACGCCAAATAACGTACGTAAAACTGGTTAAATTGTGATTTTTCATCAAATTTATGAATTTCTTAAAAAATTCTGAAATTTTAAATCAAGCTAAAATATCATATTTGAAGGCTTCACGTAAATTTTCAGAATTTTTTGATAAGTCAATCGAGAATTACGAATTATTTTTTACATAAAACTAATAAAAAAATATTGATAAAATCTTGACTTGGGCTACAGCCCACCCCAGCCCTTAACATACCTCCGCCCTTGCCCATATACACACACACACACACACACACTGATCAATTCTTAATCTAAAAATTTAAGTTTTTAGGTGAAGTTATAGAATATAATTTATATTATTTTTTAATAAGTGAAAGTTCTTTAAACATGAAACTTGCATAGACCTACATTACCTTGTGCTTAATTTTTATCAAATAAATGGAGATGGTGAGATTCGAACTCGAGACCACTCGATCATCAAGGTTCTAATACCATATCAAAGAACCAATTCAATCAAAAAACTTAAACCTTTAAATAAAATTCCAAAATATAATTTATATTATTCTCTAATATAAATAACTCAGCCACCCAAAACTCTTACTTTTCCGGCCATCAGCACCGAAAAAACAATACCCAAAACACTGACTGAAACTAAGGAAAAAAAAACTTGATTACCTGTTAGACAAAAATCTATTACAAAGAGATAATTCCAACCACTCTAATCCTCTCTCCATCAAAACCTGCCTTAACATGCAGTAACCCTCTTTCCCTCTCTACCACTTAGGTTTTTACTTTGATTTGGTTAGGTTTCAAAAAAATCTTTAAAGAGAGAGAAAATGATGTCCGAAGAGAGAGGAATTATGCCTTAAAAAGAGAGAATTTTCAATACATTATTTGTTTGTGTTTCTGATGTATTATATATAAAAGTAATTTATTTTTTCAATTCAATTTAAAAATTTGTGCTATCTCAATATCTAAAGTACTGTAATTTTCAAAAGAATAGAGAGAAAAAAAAAAGAAATGATATAATTACAGGGTGGTTATGGTAATTTTCCTTAAACATATTTCAATAAAAGATTTTTTCTTCTCGATCTATTGTCAATTTTTAATTTCCTATTTTAGAATAAAATTCAGTTTGTTTAGAATTAATTGTCAAATCTGATGATTTTAGTCCGTTATCTACCAATATAAGGACATGGCATTGATAGATGATAGAAAATATTATGTTGAATACTTAAAAAATCTACTACAAAGAATAATTGAAGTTAATTTGATAAGATTTGGAGAGTAGATTATAGATTTCACATGCATGCATCTGTTTATAATTATTCACACACACACGTAATTAAATTTGTTTTCTGATTGCAAAGAAAAAAAATGCATATTAAGTTTATTAATTTTGTAATTGGTTTCAAAATTACAACACACTGCACATATCAAATCTATATTCTGATATATAATATATTACGTACATTTATTTTATTGTTGATTTCAAAATTAAAATACTAATCCATACCCTGAAACAGATGATGTATTCGTGAATGTCTATATATATTCTGACGTTAATAAAAAAAAAAACAGTATTAATTCCTCTGGAAATCGCCCTAGAATTTACAAAACTGCACATTATTTTCACAAGTCAGAACTGCACTTGTTATTCTCTTCTGGGTAGCTGATTGGTTCACACTGTATGTGGAACCCTAAACAAATTTAGACTTTGCCCAGCACAATTTATACGAGTCAATCGTACAAAAACTATGCTATATATAAGAGATAACGTAGCTCCCTGCAGATTTATTAAGCTGACCCACAATGTCATCCAGCCAACCGACCATGTCAACTTAGCTGCCCCGTTATTTTTCGTCGCTTTTCAGATATATCCTAGGGTTTCTTGGGCATCAATATTGTGCCTGTTGTTATTTATGCAAATAGTTGCATTCATGCGCGCACTTGATATGATGGAAGATCAATCATTTGAATAATATTAGGGACATTTGCATCTAAAATCATTCATTGCTTGTCATCTTTTTTTATTTTTCTTGTGTTGAAAACCTTGGTCATGATCTCCTTTTCATTTTACTCTTATCGGATAGGATCGGCACTTCCAATTTTAGCTAGGCCAATAATGTCTTTGGATGCTAATGAAGATGCTATATAGGAGGGGCCTTGAAGCAGAACTTGGTTTGTATCTTCTTTCTAAACTCTAATTTTCGACGGTATATATTGTTGGGCGGTGGTTGTGTTACCTTTCCTTAATTTTCCCTTATGAAATCAACCTTGTTTTCTTTAACAGTGAAAAGAAAAGGGAAAAATGAACTGAATGTTTTTAACTAAATTTCTTTTATAAATGTTGCATATTGATAAATCCAAATAAAATGGACTAAAAAATTCCTTTAATAAAGATCCAAAAAACCCTCTAAAAAAGAAATTTTTTTTGAAAAAACACTCAAGAAACATGAGCTCGGGTGAGGATCTCGAGCCCACGTACCAGGAACATGGGCTCAAGCAAGTATCAATATTGTGCCTGTTGTTATTTATGCAAATAGTTGCATTCATGCGCGCACTTGATGTGATGGAAGATCAATCATTTGAATAATATTAGGGCCATTTGCATCTAAAATCATTCATTGCTTGTCATCTTTCTTGATTTTTCTTGTGTTGAAAACCTTTTTCATGATCTCATTTTCATTTTACTCTTATCAGATAGGATCTGCACTTCCAATTTTAGCTAGCCCAATAATATTGTCTTTGGACTCTAATGAAGATGCTATATAGGAGGGGCCTTGAAGCAGAGCTTGGTTTGTATCTTCTTTCTAAACTCTAATTTTCGACGGTATATATTATTGGGCGGTGGTTGTGTTACCTTTCCTTGATTTTCCCTTATGAAAGCAACCTTGTTTCCTTTAACAGTGAAAAGAAAAAGGAAAAATGAAGTGAATGTGTTTCTGTAGAATTTATATTTTTATGTTTTTAACTAAATTTCTTTTATAAATGTTGTCTATTGATAAATCCAAATAAAATGGACCCAAAAATTCCTTTAATATAGATCCAAAAAACCCTCTAAAAAAAAATCGAAAAAACACCCAAGAAACATGAGCTCGGGTGAGGATCTCGAGCCCACGTACCAGGAACATGGGCTCAAGCAAGTATCCCGAGCCCATGCTCCCATGGGCACTGTGCAGTGCACTAGGCGTCCACCCAATGCATATACGCCAAACTAGTGATGTGCATGCACATCGAAACGCTCGTGAGCTCAAATTGTCACACCTAAGCCTAGCATGTTTGGTTCTATACAGCACGCATGAACCCACTTTTCATCTCTAATGGGCTCAGGCACCTTGTCCGAACCCAACACTCGCTGTAAAAGTTTTTTAGACCCCATGCGAGTCCCTTGGTATATATTTTGCACTGGTACAATATGTATTATTTTGAGTAGAATACAATTTAAAATATCATAAAAATAAAATTACATTTCAGCCTCTCCTCTCTATAAAAGAACAAGATTCATGGGATAAATATATCATGAATCCTTTAAGTCAAAGGTTCTTAATTTCTTCTTTCTCAATATTTTTAGCATACATATTTTCAGAGTTAATCTCTCTAAAATATCATTGCATCTTCTCTCTCTATAAAATTATTGACTTTACTATCGGAGAGTTATCATGTCTCCATCTTTTACAAGTATCAGCTACCAGTCACCTGACTTACCCACTTGTTATTACTACAGTTACTAATTATCTGTTTTACTAGATATCACCTACTTCCACTTACTAACTCTCTGGACTTTTCATATCAAGTCACTAAATACTTTAACTATGGATAATGGATCAAATTGCTTGAACTAAAAAATCAGTTAATTATCCAACACATCAGTTTTATTCCTAGATATCTTGGATTTAAGGACTCATCACACATGCTAAATTATATTCATTATTACAAAAGACATGTTGCATAAATATGAAATTAACATAGATATTAAAACCATTTTTTTCATGAAAATATCAATATTTTGCATAATAGTAATAGTAATAGTAATAGTGAGAAGAAAAAGAAGAAGAAATTACACAATCATATTTATTTTATTGAAAATATATACATGACATCAAAATATTAATAAAAAAAATTAAAGGTTGTCGCACCCGACATCGCTGCGGCCCTAAAAATAATCTTGATTATGGAAAAAGAACAGATTTCTGGCATCTTGTTCTTTTAAGAAAAAGATCTTGTTTAAGAAGTCGCCACCTAGTATTATGGTCACTAGGAACCCTAACTGGTCAACAGAGATTCTATGGTTCGGGACTGGTTATGTAAAAGGGAAGATATTATCACCCCTTAAACATCCTGCCTGAAGCAGGCTGCATTGCTGTTTTTGTCTTAAATTGCTAAATGTTTATTAGTTTATTCTATGATAGTTTGCTTATAATATTCCTGACTCTGGCACCAGTGAATATTCAACTACGGATAATTCCAACTCTGGCATTGGTAAATATTACGTAGCTATAAAATAAATTTAGATCAATTTTTTTATTCCCGACTCTAACGCTAGTGAATAAACAAATAAAATAAATTTATTTTATTTCGCATTCACATATTTTTTTTATTTTTTATGTAGCTAAATAAAAACAAAAAAAACCAATTAAATCAGTATTTTTATTCCTGGCATCAATGAATAAACCAACAAAATAAATTTTATTTTTCATGCATGCACATATTTTTTATTTTTTTTATTTTTTTCTACTTTTCTATTTTTTTTTAGGCCGGGCCCAGCTCAGCTCATGTGGGTTGGGCCGGACCCAACCAGCCCGGCCCGGCCCAAGCCAATGACCGGTAGGTAATTATTTTACCTTTGCACAACAAATGAAGCTTAATTTACAAAGCGGGGAGAAGGAAGAACTTACCCGGTTTTGCAGAGACTTTGCTAGAATGGATGGGCGAAACTCCTCTCTTCAAGCTTCCTTCTTGCTCGTTGCTCTTTCTTTTTCTGTTGTTTTGTTCTCTCTGCTCTCTTGACTCTCTCACTGTCTCTCTTCGTCCATTCTTTTCTCTCTCTACTGGTCCTCTATTTTTTTCTTCGTCTGTGTTTGTTCACCTTTCGTTTTCTTCGTGTTCGTCTGTTCGGAGGGAGAAGGGGGTGGCGCACCCGGGGACGAGGTTGGCGCTCATGCGTTAGCTGGCCAATGCCTCTCACTGTTTTCGTGTCTCCCTTGCTCGTCCCCTCTGTTTTCTTCTTTTTTACCCGCCAGTTCCTCTGTGTTTTCGTTCTTCTCTCTGTCTTCCCTCCCCTCGGTTCTGCTCCTCCTTTTCCTTCTCCTAGTTCTGTGATTCCTCTGTCTCTCCCCGGCATTTTTTTCTTCTATGGTTTTTTTCGTCCCTCTCTCTCTGTTTTCCCAGTTTTTTTTTAGTTTTTTCTCCTTGGTTCTGTGATTCCTTTTCACCTTTCAGTCCCCTCGGTGCTGCCCTTTTTTCCTTTTTTCACGAGGTCACCTTTGCCTAGCTTTTATAAAGCCAGCGGCAGCCTTGGTGGTGGTAACGGCCGGCCTCCTAAATGCTTTGTAACCGACGCCTTCAATGAGGAAACGTACGCGTTGGCTGCCAAGGGACGAAATGTCTCTGCCTTTAATGGCAGAGCCATTGCAGAGGAAGAAGACGGTGAACAGTCGCTGCAAAACGACTCCGTTTTCTAGTTCTAAAGGCTGCTTTCAATTTGGTCCTTATAATTCTTATAATTTTTCAATCAAGCCCCTGGTTAAAATGTAATTGGATCCTTGCATTTCCGCGTCATTTTCAAGCTGGTCCTTGGATTTTAATTTTTGCAATTTTGATCCCAATTAAACCCCAAACTTTGATATTTCTTCAATTAAGTCCCTGATTTCATTAATTAAATTAATTCCAAGTTTAATTAAGTCTCAAAACTTATCAATTCTCCAATTAAACCCTTGATTGGATTAATTAAATTAATTCTAAGCTTAATTAAGTCTCAAAACTTATCAATTCTCTAATTAAACCCTTGATTTGATTAATTAAACTAGTCAAAAGTTTAATGAAATCTTTAAACTTCTAATCATGTCGCCCTTAACCCAAATTTTAATTCATTCTTCATTTTATTTTTCACTTGTTTTTCATCATCATTTTTTCAGTAAATAAAATAATTAAAATAAAAGGGTCAAAAATTGGGTTATGACAAAGGGTTAATGACATTTTGCTCCTAAACTAGGGTTGTGGCACAACAAGGAATATACTATCAATTTAAGCAATTTTATCATTAAACTATTATATTTTAAGCAAATATTGTCCCTATGCTTGATTTAATAATTTGTAGAAATAAAACAAAAAACCCTATTAATTTATGTAAATTCATTTTAACTCAAAAACTCATTATATTGATCCCAAAAAAAAAGACTGAATAAGAAAAATTAAGCTTCAATCTATTTTTTCTACTAAGATGAAAACTCCAAATTAACTACTTCCATGAAGCTTCACTCTCGAAAGACGAACCCAATTGATCTTTTTTTACCAAATTAATATTGCCGACCAACCCCTTTCTCTCTTTTTTTATTCTTTCAATGACTTTCTCTCCTCTTAAACAACATTGTGGGGGCTAAAACATGATAAAAATGAAATGTAGGATCAAAATATAAAATTAAGAAACAATATGGATAAAAAAATGCTTAAACTAAAACTTTATGAATCAAACTAAATTTTTCCACATAATTTAACAGTGGGCTATGTGTTTTTTTTAGGTTTATTTTTTGGTCCTTGTTTTTTTTAACAATCATTTTAAATTTTGTCTTGCAAAATTATTCTTTAATTTGAATTCATAATTTTTAAATATACCATGTGTGTACATCAAAGTATATAAAAGAAAGTATCATTTTAAATTATTTATCATAAAATTATTATTTAATTTGATTTCATAATTTTTAAAGACATTGTGTGTACGTCAAAGTGTGTAAAAAGAAGTATTTAAATTCTTTCTTATAAAATTATTTTTTAATATGAGTTCATAATTTTTTAAGACATTGAGTGTACATCAAAGTATATAAAAAGAAGTAGATGTCAACACATAAAATGGTCATGTAAGATGATGAAATTGGAAAAAAAATAATGGTAAAAAAACTTTGTTTCTTGAACAGTACTTCTGTTTATATATAATAAACCATGATTATTATTGCTACAGTAGGCTACATGGAAAAAAAAGAGAGAGTAAAAAGACATTGTGTTTTAGGTTTTAATTTACTTGTAATATGAGCTACTCAATGACCTGAAACAACAGGAGGTTTAATAACTAGTTATAGTATAAGATTGCATGCAGTGTGTCCATAATATGTAGTTTTATACATTGATTGTAATGAAGTTAGTTTTGCTTTCCTCTATGTTTTTTCCGAGTGTACAAAGTGTTAAATATTAAAAAAGCATAAAGAACACACGTTTGGAAGCCATGTGTTTAATCACAATTTAAGATTACTACTTTAATAGATGTTGAAACACGAAAACGTTTGTTTTTTTAATAAATAAAACACATGCAATAGCTAGATTAATTGATTAAACACATGGCTTCTATCTAGCTATTATTTATTAAAAAAACAAACGTTTTCGTGTTTCAACATCTATAAAAGTAATATTAAATTGTTAGTCGATAACAAAGATTGACATGCATACGTGTGAGTATATTAATTAGTTTTGGAGTCCGTGCTTCACAACCAATATTAAATATTATTGTATATTAATTAATACAAATATGGTGTTTTATTAGTGTATTATATATGTTCTTTAAGTGTATTATATATGAAAGTATGTTTGATGTTATTTGCAAGTGTAGATTGTAAATAATATTTATAATTAAGCTGATGCAAAAGAAAATGAATTGAAAGAAAAAAATATATACAAAAATATTTATAAACTTATACAAAAATATTAGATGTTAGCATATGAACGTGATAGGATCTGCCAAGCAAAAAGAGATGTTGCAGCTAAAAAAACAAAAGTTATGATCAAGGTTATTAAAAATATATTTTTAATATGGCATGAAAAATACAAAATAAATTCGGATCGTGAAATCGTAAAAAGTTATTTTTGTATTTTAAAAATGTTTTTAAAAAAACTATAGATTGTTTTATTTTTTTTTAAATTATTTTTTTATGATTTTAGATCATTTTAATATGTTTATATCAAAACTAATTTTTTAAAAAAAATTTATTATTTATATGTACAATTGAGTCCGTAAACATCATTTAAATTGATTAATGAAAGAACTTGATTAATTAATTGTTATAGTATAAGAATAATATGAATCATTCTGTGTAAAATAATAATGAATGATACTTTTTAAAATATTTTTTTATATTAATATATTAAAATTATATAAAAATATTTTTTGATGTTAAAAATATTTTTTAAAAAATCTAGAAACACAAACAAAAACTATGTCAATTACCAAATACCCATTAATATGAGTGACGTCATGCTATTATGCTATAAGTATAGTTTTTAGACTCTTTACAACTTTAAGTATAGTCTTTACAACTTTTCTTGGTCAAGCCATGCTATAAGTATAGTCTTTAAGGTACAACCAAGGTCATGCTGATGTGAGCTGTAAGGCTGTAGCCTGAAGTATATAATTCTTGATGAAATTGTAAAAGCAGTTCTAAAATTGTGATTTTAGGTGATTTTAACCTGATTTTATCGATTTCACCTAATTTTAACCTGATTTCAATCATTTTTAAGTTTTTAAAATGATTTCACACGTTAAGCATATATTAACTCGTAAAATTGTACGATTTTACGAGTTAACTCGCGATTTTAACAGCCTTGTTTCTCACTATGAAAATGTTGAACCACAACACGTAAATCCTAAGCTTCTCTGTGGTAGTTACCATGCTGAAATAAGCCTTCACTTTTCCTGGGATGTAGAGAACATAAACATCCATAGCAATATTTGATTAACAGTAACCTGACTTGTATTGTTTAAAAATTGAAGTTCATAATGAGCTTGTCCAATTATATACAGACAAAAGATGGAATGTTTTCTCATTCTCTTCAGTCGCAAAGAAAGTTTACCCATTTCCATCAGCGAGGTTCAGCATGGGTATATATCTGTTCCCGGACACGCACAAAGAGAGTGCAAAAAGATTAACAGTTGGCCTATTTATGCAAAATGGACCCAGGACACTCCAAAAGAGTAAAATGTCCAGAAAATCAAAGAAATCACTTACCAGTTGTTGTGAAGGAATATCAAAAGTTCTTTAACATCTGCACACATTGTGTTCCTTAAACAACAATAAAATGAATTCAATCTCATTCTCCTGTATTGTAAGAAAAGAAAAATTGAATGCAACATATGGAAAAAACAAAATTCAAAGGAAGGTAACTTCGTAGATTAATCATGCAGGGAAAAGAAACACCTTCGAGACAACAGCTAACAACACCCAACACTGCAACCCCACCTAACCTATGCATTCAACTAAAATCAGCCGAATCAGGTGATTAAATATTATAATTTTACCATAAAAAAAAAAAAGCCACCTCGATCCCTCGCCCCTTTCCTTTTATTCTAGCAGGTTGCAATTAATCAATGAAACCAAGTTTTTATGCAGAAAAGACCAATAAAGTAACTCTGTTTACACTATGCGTATAATGATCGCTAGTCCTGCGGTAGATATTGCATATTCCATCAGACGACTTCTCTTCTCACTATCGACGTGCTTGCTACAACCCCATATATATACACTGAACAATAAGAGAAATTAAGGTCCTACCAAATATTGCACGAATCCTATTTATTTCAAGCCTTCTAGTTTCTTTTGTTCCCCTGGCCTCGGATCAACTTGTATAATTAGTAACAAATCAATCACTGCTCTAACGCCTAAGCACCATTGTGCTAAGAACTCAGCCACCCGAAACTCCTACTTTTCCAGCCATCAACACCGAAAAAACAATACCGAAAACACTGGACTGAAACTAAGAAAAAAAAAACTTGATTACCTGTTAGAAAAAAATCTATCACGAAGAGATAATTCCAACCACTCTAATCCTCTCTCCATCTACCAATATAAGGACATGACAATGATAGATGATAGAAAATATTATGATGAATACTTAAAAAATCTACTGCAAAGAATAATTGAAGTTTGATAAGATTTGGAGAGTGGATTATAGATTTCACATGCATGCATCTGTTTATAATTATTCACACACACGTAATTAAATTTGTTTTCTGATTGCAAAGAAAAAAAATGCATATTAAGTTTATTAATTTTGTAATTGGTTTCAAAATTACAACACACACATATCGAATCTATATTCTGATATATAATATATTACGTACATTTATTTTATTGTTGATTTCAAAATTAAAATACTAATCCATACCCTGAAATAGATGATGTATTCGTGAATGTCTATATATATTCTGACGTTAATAAAAAAAACAGTATTAATTCCTCTGGAAATCGCCCTAGAATTTACAAAACTGCACATTATTTTCACAAGTCAGAACTGCACTTGTTATTCTCTTCTGGGTAGCTGATTGGTTCACACTGCATGTGGAACCCTAAACAAATTTATACTTTGCCCAGCACAATGTATACGAGTCAATCGTACAAAAACTATGCTATATATAAGAGATAACGTAGCTCCCTGCAGATTTATTAAGCTGACCCATAATGTCATCCAGCCAACCGACCATGTCAACTTAGCTGCCCCGTTATTTTTCGTCGCTTTTCAGATATATCCTAGGGTTTCTTGGGCATCAATATTGTGCATGTTGTTATTTATGCAAATAGTTGCATTCATGCGCGCACTTGATGTGATGGAAAATCAATCATTTAAATAATATTAGGGCATTTACATTTAAAATCATTCATTGCTTGTCATCTTTCTTGATTTTTCTTATGTTAAAAACCTTTTTCATGATCTCATTTTCATTTTACTCTTATCAAATAGTATCTGCACTTCTAATTTTAGCTAGCCCAATAATATTGTCTTTGGACTCTAATGAAGATGCTATATAAGAGGGGCCTTGAAACAGAGCTTGGTTTGTATTTTCTTTCTAAACTCTAATTTTTTACGGTATATATTATTGGACGGTGGTTGTGTTATCTTTCCTTGATTTTCTCTTATGAAAGCAACCTTGTTTCCTTTAACAGTGAAAAGAAAAAGGAAAAATGAAGTGAATGTGTTTCTGTAGAATTTATATTTTTATGTTTTTAACTAAATTTCTTTTATAAATGTTACTTTCACAAATAATCTTCAAATATTTTGAAGTTGGAAAATAATTTTTATTTTCTAGAAAATACAGATTTAAATCGAAATTATCTCAAAACAAAATTCTGAAATCCCTAAGAAGGTCAGTATAGTTATCAAAATCTTTGTATTATTTAATTAACATTAATTTTTTAAGCTTGGTTAGGTGTTATGCATTTCAACCATGTAAATATTTTAAGAATCATATATACTAAGGTCAGGTAGATAAATTATTTAATTTTTAGGGCCCCAAAAAAGCTTGGGACAGTTCCAAGTTAATTATTTTTTATTTTTGTTAATATTCAATGTTTAAGAAAAATTTAAAAAAACCTTCTTGACCTCCAAAATTTTGATTTTAAATTAGATTTATTTTTTATCAGCACATATAAAAACTCTCATCTCAAAATACCAAAATTAAATATTTTTAAAGGGATTTTAGTCAATGATCGAGTTATGAATTTTTCTTCTTCTTTTTTTCTTATTGAACTTGCTTTTTAAATCATGATAAGTTTCTTTTTAAAGAGCAATAATTATCATAAAAAACATAGTTTTTTCAAAACAAAATAATAATAAATGAACAAGGAAATGAAGTTGTTATTGAAGATATGCGTTTTTCTCTCCTTAATTCAAATGATTGAAATTTTTATTAATTTTTATAATAGCCTTTATTATTTTTATTCAAAACAAAATGTTACAAATAAAAAAGATATGTTTTTATAAAAATGAGTAAAAATTAAATTAATAAAAAAGATTAATTCTCCAAATAAAATATATTTATTTTTAAGAATTTTAATTGTTTGTTTTTTTTACAAATATATATTTTAACTGCAATATATAGCACTAAATAAAAACTGATTTTGAAATTATCATGCGACATCGCATGAGAGAAAATTAATAAAATATAAAACCTCATATTCATGAGATATTGAGTTTAATATTTCTAATGTCCCTTTGTAGTCAAAATTTAGATTGTGGAGGGTAGTGCCACTAAAAATAGAGTTTAAGGTACGAGTTAATTTCATAGTTAACAAAATAAAATCAAAATGGTTTTGCGTTGCATTTTATTATACACAATACATATGGTTGACTTTTATATATATATATATATATATATATATATATATATATATATATATATATATAAGTTGCATATAGATAAATCCAAATAAGACGGTTCTAAAAATTCCTTTAATATAGATTCAAAAAACCCTCTAAAAAAATTAAAAAAAAATCTAAAAAATATAAGTTCGGATAAGGATCTCGAGCCCGCGCACTAGAAACATGGGCTGAAGCAAGTATCCCAAGCTCATGCTTCCATGGGCACTGTGCAGTGTACTGGCGTCCATCCAGTGCATATACGCTCAATTAGTGATGGGCATGTACACCGACATGCTCGTGAGCTCAAATTATCGCACCCGAGCCCAGCATGTTATCATATTTATAAACCTGTAAAAAAATAGATGTTAGCATATGAACGTGATAGGATCTGCCAAGCAAAAAGAGATGTTGCAGCTAAAAAAACAAAAGTTGTGACAAAAGCTTTAATAGTGTCCTCGAGTTGAATTTTGTCGGTGAAGCAGAGATTCAAAGCAATATTAATTGTTAATGTAGTTGTACGTCTAAATCAAAGGTTGAATTTTGTCAGTGAAGCAGAGAGATTCAAAGCAATATTTT
Organism: Populus trichocarpa; assembly: GCF_000002775.5. Lineage (NCBI taxonomy): Eukaryota > Viridiplantae > Streptophyta > Magnoliopsida > Malpighiales > Salicaceae > Populus > Populus trichocarpa. Next base: position 13,548,451 of record NC_037294.2, on the reverse strand, counting down.
TAATGTAGTTGTATGTCTAAACCAAAGGTCACGTGGAGTAAAAAAGAGTGAGTCATCTAGTTAAGAGTGAATAATAACGAAAAAACGATGTGAAGTTATTAGTAATGCCTCTGAATAATAGAGGGGCAACTAAACATATGCATATGATTAATTATTTGATTAGTGAAGGAATTAAACATATGCATATGATTATTTGATTAATGACAGTGGTTAGAACATTTATGATCATCATTGTATATATTTAATCTCCTTTTCATCAATTTAGTGTCATGTGGGCACTGTAATGGTGTTAATTATAACACTACAAGATTTCATAGTTTTACCGACGTACATATTCCGTCAGTGTGTGATTAGAAGTTCGTCGGTAAATAAATCACCGACGTCTTCACCGACGGATTACGTCCTTCGGCTTTTTTTTTGTCGGTGATTTCCCATTCCGTCGCTATATCGGTCGGAAAAACAAAAAAAATCATTTGCCGATGGTTTTACAGACGGAATTTGCGCGCCAAAAAAAAGATTCTCACTTGAAATCTACCGACGGATTTTTATTCCGTTGGTGATATCGTGATTTACCGACGGCTACAAACCGTCGTTAAATCTGTCGGTGAGTGTATAAAATACCGATCGAATATATCTGTCTGTAAATTCGTCGGTAAGTGTGGCAGCTACTGTCAAATGCCGACGGATTAAGTCCGTCGGTAAAGTTGTCTATGAGTGGTTGAAATACCGACCGAATATATCTGTTTGTAAAGGCGTCGGTGAATGCTACTGTCAAATACCGACGGATTCATTCCGTCGGTAAAACCCTTTGTAATAGTTTTTTCTAAATTTGTTTTTAAAAAATTATTTAGAATATATAATATAAAATTATTTAAATTAATGGTAATAAAAACCAATTATGCAAATAAAATTTATATTAAACATCAAAAACAAAAAATCAAAGTTAAATAATATTCATTACAAATTGAATGTGTTTCAAAAAAAATATTAAATGAAATTTTAAAGGTAAATAATGTTTATTACAAATTAATATAAAGGTGGAGTTGGAGGAGGAGGAGGAGGCTGGTGGTTATACGGCCAAAAAGGATTAGGCGCACATGTTCCACTATGTGTTGCCATGTTCATGACCATTTCGCGAAGCTGTTCATAAGCCGCTTTTTGTTGTGCAGACTTCGCTCTTTGTTCTGCATGAGACGCTTTGAGTTGCGCGTACTCCACTGATTGGTGGTCGTATTTTTCGGTGAGTTAAGTTGTGTGTTGCTGCAAGGCCACGAACTCCTTAAATTGGGAGCTCGATATTGATTGGGAGCTCCCAACAGTTGAAACACTACAGGCCGACCGCAAGTTGTCGATCGTAGTGTTAGAGAGCCCGTAAACCTGATTTTTATCGGGTCCATCTGACGATCCAACCTCCATCCACAAATCCGGATCGAATTCCGGATGGGTCAAAATATCGTCCCCGTATCTCTCCCTCAACCAATTATTATAGGTCTCCTGAAAAAAAAAAAAAGTAATCATCATATTCAATTCAATAAACATAATAACTTACAAAATAAAATGGTTGAACAAACATACTACGAAATGTTGAGCACGGTTATCAACGAACTGTTGCGCCCCCTTTTGACGGTCTTGACTCCGCACGTGCGTCTCCACAAACAGCTCCATCGGGCTCGGCTCACGTCCAAAAGACGCAGCCTATAATGAAAAAAGATATATTAACAACTTAATTTAACGATATATTTCATTTAAATTAATCTTACCATCCATTTCGCATGTGCAGCAAACAGAACGGAGCTGCCAATGTGCGTTGTCACCGAGCCATGAATTGGCCGATTCCGGTTGCCAGCACCAGACTGTGAGAGTTGTGTGAACCGCTCAGACGTCACGTGCTCAAGATAGTGCGGGCATATATCTTCCGGGATGTATATCGGTTTGAAATCCCTCCAAACCACAACATCGTTCCAGCCTTGGAAACCCCTATCCCTCGCGGTTTTTTTTGCTCTTTTTTGTGCTTCATACCAAAAATCACGCAACCTACTTCACGCAACCAAAAATTACATTTCGAAACATAAATTTTTGTCTAAAAAAAATCTTGTATTGTTTTTTATCTTAACTAGTTGCCGCGTGATTTTCCCACACCCTCCTCACAACAGTGTTGTGCTCACTGTCCCAGCAGAATTTGTGTTGTGTATAAATAAACAAGTTTAAATAAAAATAATAATTTATTTACAATTATATTAATAATTTATTAGAAATAAGCTGAAAATTATAAATTAACACCAACCTGAAATCTGTCAAACCATGCATTGATTTGAGGCATCCATTCAGGATGCTTGGATATCTGACTCCATTGAAACAATGAAATCTCCATCGACGATTTAAACGCCGATGATATTACTCGGGCGGCCTCAATGTTTGTGAACCTGAAAAGAAATGAAATAAATTAAATAGTGATTACTTCATAAATTATGTTGTAATTTTTTTAAAAAAAATTAAAACCTTAACAAACTTACATTGAAAGGTCGTCCTTCCACTGTGCCTCGTACTTGCGGGAAAATTGATTCCGCTGCGAAGGCACCCCGCCTCTGCGCTGTGAAGTAGCGCTGGAAGAGGCAGCATCGGTTGACGGCGCAGGTGGTGTAGGTGCCTCTTCTTGAGAGGCACCTAAGGAAATATCATCATCGCTGTTAGATGAACTATATAATTATATAATTTTATACAAATAATTATATAATTAAATTCAAATGTTAAAAAAAATTCGACAGCACCTCCTCTATACTGGATACTACCCAAATCCACAAACCTGCACATATTAACAAAAGCCACAACCAATTGACCCAATCTATACTAATTATTCCAACATATTCAATTACTAATCCTAAGGTAAATTCAACATTAAGAATTACAATTCAACAAATTATTCAATAATTATGCCAATACAACAAAACAATAAATTAAAAAAAAAAACTCTAGAATAACAATTAAAATAAATGGAAAAAATTAAACACAAATCATGCAATAATAGAGTAAAATTAATAATTATTCCAACATATTCAATTACTAATTCTATGGTAAATTGAACATTAACAATAAATATTCAAAAAATTAACTAATAATAATTATGCCAATACAACAATAAAATATATTCAATAAATAAATAAAAGTTTTAGACTAACAATTAAAATTAATGGAAAAAATTAAACATAAATCATGCAATAATAGAGTAAAATTAACAATTATTCCAAAATATTCAATTACTAATACTAAGGTAAATTCAACATTAACAATTACAATTCAAAAAATTATTCAATAATTATGCCAATACAACAAAACAATAAATTAAAAAATAACTCTAGAATAACAATCAAAATAAATGAAAAAAGTTAAACACAAATCATGCAATAATAAAGTAAAATTAATAATTATTCCAACATATTCAATTACTAATTCTATGGTAAATTCAACATTAACAATAAATATTCAACAAATTAACTAATAATAATTATGCCAATACAACAATAAAAAATATTCAATAAATTCAAAAAAAAACTATAGACTTTAGCAATGAATTATGCAAAAAAAAAAAACTATAGACTTTATCTACATTACAAAAAATACACCAAAACAAAAAACATAGCAAAAAAAAACCCTTAAAGTAAAATGAAATAGAAGAAATACATAACTTTTAAACTGATGGAGATTCACGAGAAAAGTTGCTAGAGATTACTGGTGAAACCTTTGAAGAACGGAGAGGAAAAGAATCGGTGAAAAACTAAAGAGAAGAAAAAATGAACTGAAGCGGCGGTCGGGGAAGTTATATGGCAGTTTTACCGACGAATTCACCGACGGATATAAAATTAATTATTATTTTAATTTATTCCGTCGGTGAAGTATCAAAAATCCATCGGTAAATTTTGAATTTCGCACCAAAATTTTTAATGACCCTCCATATTTTTAGTGGTCCGTCGGTAATTCCGTCGGCAAGATGATGCAGTCAGAGATGCATTTAATGCACAGCCCTTTGGAATTCGCGCGGTCCGTCGGTAATTTTGTCGGTAAACTTGACCCGCCGACAACTTACCGACGGATATAAATCCGTCGGTATTAGGGTCGGTGATTATGGCATTTCAAGTAATTATTTTCGAACTCTCTGTGAAATGCCGACGGACTTATATTCGTCGGTATGGACGTCGGTGATTATGGCATTTCAAGTAATTATTTTCGAACTCTCTGTGAAATGCCGACAGACTTAGTCCGTCGGTATGGACGTCGGTGAATGTGGCATTTCAAGTAATTATTTCGTGTTACAAAATATATCATCCATGATCTATAATTATTTCAAGTAATGATTTCGTAATTGTGGCATTTCAAGTAATTATTTCAAGTAATAAATATTTGGTGTTTCAAAATATATCATCCATAATCTAAATTACATGAAAAAAAGAGTTTTACACGGGCTTCATTTTGGTAGTTAGTTAGAATTTTCTTCTTCTTCGTCATCAATTGAATTGTCATCACCTTCATCCCAATCTTCAATATGGATATCATCTTCTTCATCGACATTTGCTTGTCCGCTAGAGCTCAAAATAAAATTCAACTCCTCTGCATCAACATCAACAAGACTATCATCGAAAACACGAAAATTTGAATTTTCTTCCAATTCAATCGAAGGAGCAACTCGATATGGTTCAACCAACTCACTAACTTGAAAGACTTCATCTCGCACACTTGTGTCTTCGTTCTCATCCTGAACAACCTCGACACGACCCCGGGGTTTCGTTTTTAAAACGGACAACCAATCCACTCTTGATCGATCCTTTCTAAATGAAGGGGTGTATGTGTAATAAACTTGTTGACATTGCTGATATGAGGGAGATTTTTTTTTGGGGGGAAGGGGGGCTAGTTGTTTGTAGATGGGGAGAGTTGGGATTAGGAAGAAAAAGGAGAAATAGGGGAGGAGAGGGTCGGCAGAGCTGTCATATATTAACTTTTTCGGATAGAAACTCCGTCGGTGATTACGTCGGTGATTCTGACGGAAACATCAACACGTCACCGTATGAATCTGCCATTTCAAATCCCTCGGTGAGTCTGTCGGTAATTTAAACGGTGAACCGGTCACGTCACTGTACGGGCTGTCGTTTTGAATCCGTCGGTGATTCTGTCGGAAAAAATAACCCGCCAAAACCTCCACGTAAGTGACCCGTCTTTTTTTTAATTTGGAAACTTTTCCGTCCGTAATTCAGTCGGTAACTACCGACGGAAAATTTCCGTTGGTAGTTACCGACTGAATTACTAATGGAAATGTATCCGTCGGTAATTTCGACTTCAAATTACCGACAGATATATTCCATCGGTAAATCCATTGCTATTTAGTGAATTTCTGGTAGTAAATTTGTCGGGGGTACAGAGAACACAGTGGGCAATGACAGTTTGTAGGACAGTACTATCGAAATCAACAGTGTAGATAGAATCGACAGTAGAGGTTGATGATGAGTCTAGACAATGGATAGTCAAGGCTTGGCGAAAACACTACTAGCACGCATGACAAGTACATGCATAGGCAATGACATCGTGTATCGAGAATGACAAATTCAGCAATAATGCATGTCTAACAATTTAGCAGGATATAAGTTGAAGTTAAACATAAATAAATTTTGATTTAAACGACAAACAGTCCAAGGCATGCAAGCACGCCTATTCTGGCAGCAAGTAAGTTGGCAGAATAGTTGGTTTGTTGAGTGATAGACCATGAAAGATGCGACAGTTGGGGCAGTTATTGGTAGTTTACTGTTTTGGACAAAACTAACCATATATGTTCCTAGTCTTTAGGGATAGTTTTTGTTGTAATCTTTCATGTATGTAGTTTTTACATAGGTTGTATACAAGTGTGTAGTATGCAAATTATATGAGTAGGCAGAATCATTGTGTCATAACACACACAAACGAATTTATGTATTTTTTTTGTTGAGATTAATAAAAGATTAGGATTTCTTCATGTAATTCAATCAGTGTGTTAAACTGTGCATATCTTTTCTACTTGTCTTGCAGCATGGGATAGTGTAAGGGAAATCTCTTAAGGGTAAACATTTAGTTGTTAGACAAGTACAAGTGAGTTAACAGAGAGAAGGTTGAGTTTGGCAGGGCTGGACGACCGCATAAAGGCTGAAATTTTGACAAGAAAATCGACCTTGTTTTCAATCTTGAATAGTGCATGTAAGCCAACAATAAAGGTACGAAGAAATTTCTTTATAACCATGAAGCTATTTTTGCATAAAAATACCTCATAGCGTAGGTCTGTTCAAAGAACAATACCAAACAAATGATAGGCTTGGAAGACAACCTGTGTGCTTACACACTTTTGTTTTAGGTTGATTATAATAGGTAATTAGAACTACTAGGGAATCACCTGGGAAAACCACTCCTTGATCCTCCACCAAGCAAGGAAGTGTCAACTAATTAACATTGCTTGTCTTTAGAATTTGGATTTTATTAAAGTAAACTACAAAGAGAAGGAAGAACCCAAAACCCACTTGTCAACGCCTATATATAGTGCCATCAAAAAGGAAAAAAAAGTTCCATCACTATTGATTTGTCCTTCGGTGTGCCCAGATATGAAATTAAGGTATGTAACTAGTAGTGGATAGTCTTTGTAAATCTTGAATTAACCAACAAGCCTCAAAAGTATTTATTCTTCCTTAATTTTCTAGAATCAAAAGGCAGAATTAAAGCATATAAGAAAATCCAGCTTGGCCTCTAAGTTGTTATAAAATATGTTCGTTCATAGAAAAAAATGCATAAGATCCAAGAAGAGAATAAGATGTTTTAAATTTTTTATCTTAGAAAAAAAATGTCAAATAACATAACACATCATATATGGTTTGATCCCATGTCTCCCTTTTAATTGATGTTATGATGCAATTTGCGTACATATATTAATTTAGAGAATTCTCATAATAAAAAAAGGTAAACATTGATGCTATTTGTATATATGCCAACAAGAGACTATATAAGAGAAAATAAAAATTCTAATATACAGAAACTTACATGTAAAATAACATCTATAGCTCGCTACAAATTAAGTGCTCTACTCAAAATTCACACATATTTCCAAAATGCTATCTAATTTCATTTATTTATTTTTTGTTCTTTCATTTTGTAGACACGGAGCAAGGAAGAAAAATGGACCTTTACTATGTCCAATAGCTGTATTTATCTCACGTTTCTCCCCATGAAAATGTTGAACCACAACACGTAAATCCTAAGCTTCTCTGTGGTAGTTACCATACTGAAATAAGCCTTCACTTTCCCTGGGATGTAGAGAACATAAACATCCTTTGATTAACAATAACCTGAATTTTATTGTTTAAAAATTGAAGTTCATAATGAGCTTGTCCAGTTATATACAGACAAAAGATGGAATGTTTTCTCATTCTCTTCAGTCGCAAAGAAATTTTACCCCATTTCCATCAGTGAGGTTCAGCATGGGTATCTGTTCCCGGACACGCACAAAGAGAGTGCAAAAAGATTAACAGTTGGCCTATTTATGCAAAATGGACCCAGGACACTCCAAAAGAGTAAAATGTCCAGAAAATCAAAGAAATCACTTACCAGTTGTTGTGAAGGAATATCAGAAGTTCTTTAACATCTGCACACATTGTGTTCCTTAAACAACAATAAAATGAATTCAATCTCATTCTCCTGTATTGTAAGAAAAGAAAAATTGAATGCAACACATGGAAAAAACAAAATTCAAAGGAAGGTAACTTCGTAGATTAATCATGCAGGGAAAAGAAACACCTTCGAGAAAACAGCTAACAGCACCCAACAGTACTGCAACCCCACCAAACCCATGCGTCCAACTAATATCAGCAACAACGACACTTCTCCCATCGACACATCACAGTCATGGCAGAGCTTTAAGATCAATGGTGAAACGAAAACCACCCATCAACCAGTGTTTTATTTGCCAACGTCGCATCACAATTTATACGTAATCGCTTGTCCCTTCCACACCCGAACAGAGCTGGCTTAGAAACCTTCATGGCCGCCATAAAAATTGAAAGAACATCTGCAAACAAACTTCCCATTAATATCCAATTACAACTCTATCTTCATAAGCAGGCATCCTGAAATGTGAGGGCTTCAGGCCATCCCTCAAATCCTAGCCCAACCCACCCTATACCATTGGAAGAGGCAGTTATTAGGCCACGTAAACAACAACAATACAGAGGGCCTCAGAAATTAACCTGAAAACCCCGTTCGCAACCCCACACCTAATCACCAACAAACTTCTGGTTGTTTGTTTGTACGATAGGTTATTATTTTTTAAAATAATTTTGATTTAAAAATATGGTAAAATAATATTTTTTATTTCTTAAAATTTATTTTTAATATCATCATATTAAAACGATTTTAAAATACTAAATAAAAATTAATTTAAAACAAAAAATTAAAAAAAATATTTTTTTAAATACTTTTTAAACATAAAAACAAATACTCATAGTCAAGCACGCTGCCAACCGGGAAAGAAGATTCATTGTTCGTATGAATTGCGTTACCCACCCAATTGGTTAGATTGAGAATTTTTTGTAAAATTAGCCCAATAAATATAAAATTTTAATAAAGTAACATCGATCAAAAAAGATTTAATAAAATAGTAATTATGTTACTATTTTTAAACACAATAAAATAATTATAATACTTTAAAATAAAAATATTTAATAAACACGTCACTTCTTGAACACAAAATAATCAAACTATGCGCTTTTTTTTCCCCCCCTCAATCAATCCACCGTTTGGATACATGCATGAGTTGAAATGAACCATTGCAGGTCACAGTAAACGGTTGCGTCACCTGATTGGGCCGGTTTTTTTTCCTGAGCGAGACATTAATTATTATAAATATTGACCTCGTATCCTAAACGGAATGTTATCAGGATTTTCACATATATTAAATATGATGTCAACTCATTTATTTTGACTATGTTAGCTATACAGTCTTTTTATTTTAAAAAATGTAAAAACAATTTAAAAAGGATAAAGTAGTAAATTTTGATTCTAAATTATTTGACCTCTTAATAAAAAAATAACAACTTTCTTTGAGAGACTGAGGGGGTAATAAATAAAAGTAAAACCTAAGGGCACATCCTGGTTGTCTATTTCACAGCTTTTTTTTTTCTTTTTTGCATGTGTTATACTTAAATTCCAAAACCCTCAAAAGGTAAGGAAAACCCACGTCACCAGCAACTTCTAACTCCCTCAGACACCTCATCTTCTTGATCTCTTCGCACCCTTAAATCTTTCCCCTTGTTGCTTACCAGTTACCAGCACCTGCTGCACATAGAACCAAACGACACAGTTTCAAAACCCACTCCTAAAAGCCTCTTTTTCACTCAGACATGTATAATAACAGTACTCTGATAAGGTTTTTCACTTTTGGGATTGAAAAGCTAACACCAAGAAACCAGAAACTCAGTAGTCAGAATCAGCAAGCATGCCAATTGGGTCACATAGCAACAAGAATCCATAACCACCGCGCGTTGAATTATTAGCCTTGCAAGTTCCAACTCTACATCCACTTCATAAAAAGAAGAAAAGAAAACGACCCGACAAGATTCGAAACGATCCGTGGTGGCCCGGTATTACTGAATATTGATGGTGGGGCAGAGCTCCTTTTTTTTCATCAGATTTCTTTTCGAACCGAGCTTTCAATCAGATGACTTTGATGTTTACTTGATGGTCACAAGTTGGGGGGAGGGGGGGGGGGGGGGGGCGGCCTCCTCTTTTCCATTAAAAAAATTAGGAGAGTTATAATCTATTATTTTTGGATTATGAGTGTATTTAAAAACGCGATAAAAATTATATTTTAAGAAATTTTAAAATAAAATTTGAATGTCAAAAATAATTTTAAAAAAATAAAAAGAAAACTTTATTTTAATGAATTTCTAAATGAAAAATACTTTGAACCGCCACTGTTACCACAATCTCAAATATGTCATTAGCCAATCACTAACTTAATTATAAAGAGCTTTTTTTATTATTTTTTTTCATTCTTTAATATATATTTATTGAGAGTCCTTTAAAATATAATTGTTTTTTCTTTTAAAAATATTTATTTAATCATTGGAGAATTCTCAAATTCATCAAATGAAACCTTTTTGTTGATATTAAGCATCAATTATGAGTTATCTTGACTAAGAAAAATTAATCAGATTAGTAGAATCAATAAATTAATCGATGAGATTACTAAAATCAAGAAATTAACCGATTATTCAAGAAATAGATCTTTTAAGACCTCATCATTTTTGTTCGCCTGTAATTTGCTTTCTTGCCTTCAACAGAAATGGGTAGTTTTGATCTTTCATATACAGGTAAAGAAAACGAAGGAGGCAAAAAAAAAAAAGGGGGAGAAAGCTGTGTCAATATCCCATGATATTATATGTTAGAGCCTTGATGATAGAGGAAGAAAAAGAAAAAAGAAAAGGGCACTATGAATCAAGGACACACCAATCATTTCGAAAATAGAAGAGGTTGATGGAATCTCTCAGTTATCAATACATTAAAATATTTAATTTTACTATACCTGGAATATCAAGGAACAACTTAGCACTTTGGAAGAAAAAAACAACTGGAAAATCAAACAGACAACACGCTGCATTCGTACTTAACCTACAAATAAGACTTAGTACTACTGCAAACGAAACCCTCGAAAGAAGCATGAAGGCTCGCAACCATACAAAATGCAAGTTCCTAAACAAAGTGATGATATCTCGATTTATCATGATAAATGAGAGAGGTCGCAGAGGAGATTTCTTTACCGACGTAGACATTAAACCATTAGAGATTCATCTCCTCAATGGAATAATAATTTGTACGAATATCGATTGATTAAAAAAAGAAACCTGTGTTTGTGTTGCATGGAAGGCCAAAAGTGGAAACCCACCTGATCATAGCTGTTGCGAGAAGTTTTTTTTTTTGTGTTTTAAAAATAATTTTAAAAATATATAAAAAAAAATTATATTTTTCTTTACTTCAAATTAATATTGTTTTATATTTTCAGATCATTTTAATATATTAATTTTTAAAATAATTTTAAAAAAATAAAAAAAAATATATTATTTTGATGATATTCCATGATTGAAGACTTATGTAACGCTACATTTATCAATAACTCAGTTAATGGCCTGCACTATGCTTTACAGGAAAGAGGAAACACAAGGTTTCAGAGTTCCATTCATATCCCTTCCAACTGATCATCATAAGCTAAAATGGAGGTCAAGAGCCTTGACAATGAAGCTGTCACGCATGAGGTTAAAGGCGAAGATGATGATTGTGGAAGTCCTTCGTAGTCATGAGGACTATTTCACGTAAGATTTAAGAGCCATATACAAAAGTACAATCACAAATATGACTCTTTTATGCATCGAATATTTGACAGTGAACAGATTGACTATGCCTGCCAAGAGCAAGAAGATTAGAATGCTTGTTCCAAATAATAATCCAAACCCAGTTGAGAAAATTCATAGCTATGCAGCACTCCCAAACATCAAATATATCAACGATGGCCTCAGGCTTTGGCAATTTTACCCGTGTTTCAATTAAGCAAAGAATATCAACTTTAAGCTTAAAACACAATCTACTTGCCACAGCATCCTTTTATACGGTGGGAGTTCTTTTTAAAAATATTTTTTATTTGAAAAATTATTAAAATATTTTTTTTTAGATTTTTATTATCTTTTTATATATAAAAAAAATTAATTTGATATTTTTCAAAAAAATATACTTTTAAAAAATACTTAAAAACAAAAATTACCTAAACGATACTCCCCTAATGTTCCAGGTGAGGAGAATGTTGAGGAGAAGAAACCTTACTCTCATCTGTCTTTGAGAGACTTACAGCCTGGCCTGATCATTCCTGCTATTCTTCTTACCCTTCCTTCCCTGCTTCCTTTATCGATTGTTGCAAGATGGCATTCACTCCACTAGGAGAGGCTTTTAACAATATTAATCATAACAGGAGGAATGTTGAACTTCAATCACAGCACAAGAGGCATCTTCAGTCTCAACTACTGTAGTTTTTTCCGGTTTTAACAGCATAGAAGATGATGTTCGTTCTACTTATCATGAGAGAAATCAGCTGCAACAGTTCTGCCATCGATCCCATTCTTGTTACTAACTTCAGCATTCCCACTATTTTCCAATTGATCAGGCAGTGAAAGAACCTCAAATTAATTAACCAGTTGAATTTCCCTACACTTAAATTTGGCTTCTCAAGAATCACTTTCGAATTTTTCCCAGGAACCCACTCCTGCTTATGCTCCTTATGAGGGCCTACTCTAATACAGTGTTGATCATTATTACCAGGGACCGAGATTAGAAATGTTTATAGAATCCCAAAAATAAAATAAAAAAAGGTGTGGGTTTCTGCCTTCCAAACAGACCAATCAAGAAGTGAAAATATAAGCTTCCAAAGTGACTTGTTGGAGGTTTTGGATTCATGCAGACCAGGGTTTGACTTGTTCTTCTTTTATAATTTGATGCACACAACAAGTAGCTAATTTGAACAACCTAGCACTTTTTAAAATTTCTATAATGTTCGCCCTTGCAACCTGATTGAGCAAGAAACAATCACACACAACCTCAATACAAAAGGGCAAGCAGAAAGTTCCATCAATTATATCAAACACATGAAGATCCAATACAATGTAAATTGTACATTTTCTGTTTTAATTGGCCGACATGGCTTTGACTTTTGACTTGACCAAGAATCCATGCTCATGTAATTCTCTTTCTTTCTCTAACACCTAATCTATTTACAGCCACACAGGAAACAAATCGATGAGAAAACAGCAAAACCTCATTAAGTACACAACTCACAAAATCTACTACTTGAAACAACAGTTCATGGTTTATGTTGAGCATAAATTGATGAACGAACAGCATGATGAGAAGAGAGAACTTTTCCATTCACAAGAACTTGCTCTGTGAAATCCACACGAACTGATTTGAAATTGTAATGCTGTTTAAATAGACACAGAAGCAAAAATCAGGAATCAGATCATCATTCATCATCATCAGTATTGTCATTAGAAGGAAAGAGCAAAATATTCCATGGGATGGAAACGTGTCTTGTCATAGTAGAGCAACGTGGTTTCAAAATGATGTTTTACTACCAAAGGGCGATGTATGGTGTTGCACCCACCCAACGTGTTCATGGTTTCAGTATTCCAACCTAATGCCTATTTTTGTTCTACTTGATCCTTCCTCTCTTCCCTGACAAACTTCCCTTGCCTTGTTGTCAAACACCCATCTAAATGCTAACACCGCTACCATGGTGTACCACATATTGGTCAAAGCATGAATATCATCTAAATTCTTTAGGCTCGCATCAATTTTTTTAGCGAACTCAAAAGACTAGCTAATGTAAGCCACAACCTGTTACTTGTAAAAGATATTGTGAGATGCCTTTTTACCTAGAGCACAGTTAGATTTTGAGTAAGAGAAATAAATCTAATTTGATGGAAACTACATCAGAGCTAATAACTAGAGACGCTGGGTCAAATATATAACAGGTTGGCAGTAATGACAGGGCTTGCCTAGTGGAAGTGGGATTTTGAGCAGCCAAAACAAGACTGAATCAGAACATCAGAGCAGCAAACAGAGAGGCTGAGTCTGATATCTAATAGGTCAGCAGACATGAATCAAGAGTAGCTATCAAACCTCAACCTCAAAGCTTGTGGTGACAGGGTTGATCCTGCGTCCTTGTTATTTCCACGTGGATCATCTCAACTCTCCACAGGACTAAAGACCCAAAATATACCCATTTTCGAGTCTAAATCAGAGTGTCAAAGCAGTAAACAGTGAGGCTGGGTCTAGATCAGCAGAAATCAATCAAGAGTAGCTATCAAACCTCAATTTCAAAGCTTGTGGCGACAGGGTTCATCCTGTGTCCTCGTTAATTCCACTTGGATCATCTCAACTCTCCTCAGAACTAAAGCCCCCAAATATACCCATTTTCAAGTCTTTCACCATTACCACCACCTCGAGCAAAAACCTTAACCTTAAACCTTTGAAAGAACATAACAATCATATACTTAACCATTTACACCTAGATTTGGTAAATTGTATTGCTGCAGTGTTTGTCTATTGGAGAACGAGACTGGGAGAGATTCATGCAATTGGTCATTGATGCCTGCATCATTTATATGCTAAACCTGGTAATTAACATGCAAATACACCATGGAGTTTAAAAATGGGTTGAGAGAAATTTTAAGAAACTGGGTTCAAGACAGAATACTAGAAAGAGGAGAGAGATTTGTGCCTGGGCCCTGATAATGATGGGATGACCAGCTAGGGGACTAAGGGAAAATCAACATAAGAAGGAAAGAAATTATGCACGTGACTCTAAATTGTAAAATTATGATCATGAAAGTCATGGGTGCCACATCTGCATCAAGTTAATAAAGTAAGGAAGATACAGAAGTGTTATTTTTTATGCTATAGCCATCTAACTTTTCTCTTTCCATATTCAGATGGTTATTAAAAAACAGGCAGTGGAACAATATGCTTTCAAGGCATGTGAGATTCTGGATTGATGTCTGTACCAAAATTAAGAAAAATGCTCTAAATATTTGAGAGAATATACCTTTCCCTTCCAAGAAAAATCAACATAATGGTAATAAGGCTCTAAAAGTGTTAGCTGATCTCCTTCTTTTATCTGTGAGCAGAAAGAATTATCATCAGCAGTAATATATTTTTGAACAGGTTATAAAGACAACAGCAAGAGTTTTTGTTTGCTGAATTTAGTGCAAGATTGAGCTCAATCGGCTTATTAAGTCTCATGATTTTGAGATTTACAGGAGTATGAATTGTTACTGATGTAATGGGGACCTCTAGAATACATTGGAGAATGCTTGCCAGCCCAAACACCCCTTCCTTTTCTTTACTCATTCAACACAAACATAGATGATCTGATGACAATAGCTACCTACTTTTCAGTTATGGCTTCCCTCAAAACTGAATACAACTTGCTAGAGCAAGTTGTCACAAAGAAATGACATTCTTCCAAGAAGAAGACGAGGAGATGAATTTGATCAAATTTTTGAAGTTTTTCCAGAACAAGCAACAGCTTGAAAGTATTGATTAAGTGGGGGAAAGCAGGTCAGAGGATACTCTCAACTGTTAGAAATGGGGGGAAATTATCATCTAGAGAAGGGTATCATAATGGAATCATCCCTTAAAAAACATGTTACCCCAGAAAAAAAAAATCAGCTGCATTTCTTCTATAATTGGCATTTTCCCATGTAATAAAGAACAGATGATTTAAAGAGTGTTGCTATCTGTCTCATCCTTCATGCTTTGCCCGAAGTTTTGAAGGCAAGTTTGGTAGTTCCTGTTTTTCCGTGACTGTCCAACCAAAGAATATTTCCTCATACTATACTGTATTCCACTATTCATATGAAACCTAAACTCTCTGAGGATTATAAAAACAGTAGAGAAGAAGACTAGAAAGAGAAGAAGGAAACACATCGAATGAAGCAGGTAACTCTTACTGCATCATTGCGCATCCCATACACTGATAGAACAAAGCATATTTGATTAGAATCACACACCAAATAGTATCTGCAGAGAGAAAGAGAGAGCAATATGAAACACTGAAAAGCAAAACTAATGATGTTTCACTGATAAAATAACACAAGTTGAATCCAAGAGTAGCATGGATTTACATAGGTGGTTTTGGAAGAGGCTTACAGGGGAGTGGCATTCTCTTGCTTGACAAAGAAAAGCACTTTTCCCACTATTGCTACTGCTCTGTTCAGGCCCTCTGACAACTGATCTACAGAGGCTCTTTTATACGAAGAATTCACTTACAGGTGAAAAGGCATGCAACAATGATTAGTACATTCCATTTGAGAAAGGAAAAAATGCATGATCACTCAGAACTGAAGTGTACCATCAAGAAAAAACACAAAAGAGTCAGGTAACTTACATTTAACAGCAGCTAGAGATGATGCCAAAGAAGCAAGTCGTTTAGTTCTAGCCTGGCCCTATAAATTCAAACCTCAAAAGAATCAGCTGAATCTCAGAAGAAAGGGAGCATTCACACACACACACACACTTTATGTGAGATCTGACATAAAGGAAAGGTTAACACAACTTGTAAAGTTAAACTATGCTTTTTGAGATTAAAGATTGTTACATAAAATCTTCTTAGCTTCTTAGTTTACGCAAAGCACTCGCAAATGTAACTAACATTCATGGATTCCCGAATCCTCTTTCTGTTTCTTTTCCCTTATCATTATTTTTACTAACACAAATACTTTAAAATGACAGGTGAAATCATGCTATTAAGAAAGAGCGTATTAAAATTGCAATGAAGCGGCAACTAAGAGTGCCATGTTTCCATAACAACTAACATAAAAAAAATGCAGTACCCTCAACAGATTCTCCAAATTATCAAGAAGATTAACCATCTTTTGAACCTCCTCGGTAGCATTGAGACTAGGATCCTTTAAGGCAGCAGCTTCAAACCCACTAAGGGCCCTTTCATAATTCTCTAGATAGCGGTTTACCTGCAAAGAGGAATTCCTTAGATGGTATTATGGTATAAGAAGCTGGGCAGCACTTGTCACCTGAATAAAAATTTGGAAGCTCTACCTAAGCAATGGAATTGTTAAGTCAAATTCACCATTAAGCAAGTGAATTTAATGCTCTCGTTAGGTCTTCATCAAGTGAATTTATTGTTCCCTTGAATTTTCAAGCAGAGCCTACAATACTTGTACATTACCAAATATTCTAGGAGCATCCTCTTCAATCTCTCAGTTTCTTGCAAACCAAATCAAGATGACCAGAGCAAAAGGAAAATGCTCATGGAGAGTTTTTGGTCACCAATGCAAAATAAGTTTCATTCCTACTCCTAAATTTATTGATTCATCTTTCTTATCCTTTTCACCTAACCATTAGAAGCCTAAAATTAAAAGAGCTTCCATTGCAGTTTATCACCAATGTTGATCAGCGATGCAGATGGAGATTGGTATATGCATTTCAAAGAAAGATTACACATTCATCCCATGAATTTCTAGAAACTTCAAGACAATTTCATCATTTGAGAAAGTTGTTTCTGATCAATCGATTAAATGAGGAATTTTTAACTTACAGTGGCACAGTTGAAATATAGGTCTGGATTGGACTTCATCCTCTCATCTTTCTCCTGAGATATATTATTAACTGACTTAGTAGAGGACAAAATTCACAGTAGCTGATCTGAAACAAATTAAGAATCTACTCAACAGAGACTTGTAGAAAATACAAAATGCTTGTAAGCAATGCAGAATGAATCATGATTCACAAGTAATCACTTTGTATAATCAACTCCTATTTAAAAAGGGGTTAATTGGTCCAAACATCACTTCAACAGGAACTTAGTCATTAACTTCTAAATTTGATTTTGGTCACAATAGTATTTATTTTTTTGGAATTAACAAACTAAAATCAACATGTGATAGACACGTGATTTGTCCTTTTAAAGGACAAGGTACAAGATCTTATGGAACCATGAGGAAGATTCTGTTTGTTAATGAATGGAAGCCTCATAGAGCATTCCAGAAAAAATAGTGCAAGGATCAAAATCAAGAATTTAAAGAGTTAGGGAACAAGTTCCTTCTGAAAAAAAGTTCAACGGAGGTTTGGATCAATCAACCTTCAATTAATCTTTAAGAGATCCATCACTGATCATCAAATGGTTTAAAAAAGGAGACTTCACAGTCTCCACACTTACGGCATTTTGGTATGCTTTTAAAGACTGTAGGAGCTTGCTGTGATCCCATGCCCCAGTCACAAAAAAACTTGTCAAGCATGCATTTCCAAGGTTGTCTGTAAAAAGATGAAACGATGTCAAAGGAAAATGGTACGGAGGCTAACATAATCACTAAAAAAACAAAATCACAAGCGTGTGTGGCCAGGGGGGCAGGAACAAGCAGCATAGTCATCATACAAATATATATATATATATATATATATATATATATATATATATGCATATGGAGCTCAATGTTTCTTAGAAGGCAACAAGATGAAATGCTCGAAATCAGCAACTACCCTTCAAGATTCAGCTAGTGATACAGATGGCAAGCAAACACCAGACATTTACCTTTGATTTTCATGCCATTACAAAATGTTGAATATGTTGTAAGAACTGGTAGATTATAAACAAATATAAAAAATATTGGAAAAAAAGCAAATGATATGAGTTGATTTGATTTGACGTAAGATCTTACACCAAGAGTTTCCATCCTTGACATCCAAAGTGATCGCATCCTTGGCATGTTGAATGCTTTCCTCAACAATTTGTGCCTGATTTTCAGAACCTACATCAGGGGAAGAAAACTATGGTAAATGTCTGTATTCAAGCACGCTAAAGTCAGATTACAAACATTTTCCTTGCAAGTTTTCGGGCTCTGAATTTAATTCATTAATTTAGGGCTGTTGCTCAAGTCCTGAAGGCTGGCAATTAACAGAATTTCACGGCGGTCTTTGACAAGAAATACATGTTACACAGTGTTTTTAACTCAAAATTGTCTCAAAATACATCCACTGCAGGGACATTAATTTGTGAACGGATTAATTTTTCAGCCACATTAGCACTTCCAACCTATAACCAGCTGACAGTATGATGATAGAAAATGAAACTTCAAAATCATAGAAGAAGTTTTGATTGCCAAGCAATTTTGTCCACTGCTAAGGCTTAGATAAAGTGTTATAACTATTAGGCAGTTACATGTGTCATATACACTTCATGATGTGTGGGTCAGAACTACCAGCTTAATGAATTAGGTTTTTTGGGTTGGTTAATACAGTTAGAAGACACGAGGAAAAAAGTGAAATGAGGAATTAAACTAATTGCACTAGAATTTACCATTCAACTCATCTATTTGGGCCCAAAACTAAATATGCACGTATTATAAGTGGTTATAATGATGTACTATAATAATAATAATAATAGTGCAACTAAATCTTAACATATTTATACAATAAACATTTATATCTTTTACAGTTTACTTGTACCTACAGATGAAGATGCATTCTATCTTTCAAAATAGTTAAACAAAGTACCTTAAAGAGGTACAAAATCATTATTCTAGCTTTGGACTACAAGAATAACTATGAAACATATCAATAAGACCCTTCAATTACTTTTGATCATGCTGTGATGATATTTTTTATGCAATTTTCTTTGTAACATAATCTTCAATAAGATCATTTAACTATGCAATCGCCATTAAAATAGCTAGGAAAACAGGTATCACTTTAGCAGCCAACCCATTTCATTCTATCAAAAGTAAGGTAATTAGAATCATGATGTTATCATGCGTGCATTATAATTTTTATCAAAGGATACCAAAGATGCAGGGTTTGTCTTGATAAATTATGAGGATTGAAAAATTGTGCCATCAAAGCGCTGGAACATATAAATGAGCAAACCAATAACAAATCCTATGTATGCTTTTACGCCAGAGAGGCTAAAGGTTTGAGGAGGGTAAAAAGAAGGAAATAAAAAAACTTGAAATCCTTGCCTTGGGCCATTCTTCTTTCAAGCATTGATAACAGACAAAGTATCTTCTTGTTTGCCCCCTGCACAGCAACCAGAAAGAATATATATCAGTATCTAAACATCAAGCATGATAAAAGGATTAAATGTTAGTTAAAACTTATAAAACCTAGCAATTGAAATCACAACTAACCTTACTTAGTGCAAGATTGAAGCAATTTTTTGCTGAAGGTAAATCTCCCTTCTTCCAGATGCAGTTTCCCAAACACAGCCAAGCATCTGCAAGTGATGGATTCAACTTAACCTGGGGAAATGAATTAAGTCAGTTCCCAACAATGGACCTCAAACTAAGCATTATTACACCCAAAACTAAATGGAACTCACAGCTTTAGAGAGGTGGTCCTCAGCTTCTTTGTTGTATTCAGGTACTACATCTAACAACTTGCCTCTCAGATATTCATATGTCGCTCGTTGCACAGGTGATTTCCTATATTCTATGAAAAAAACAGTTTTTTCACCAAACATATCAGTAAAAAAATTAAGATACACTTTGCAGAATGAAGGCCAACAACAACTAATTAAACATGCATCAACTCCACAGGAACTGAAAAATTTAAGAGTCAGAAGGTCTTAAAAGAAGTGGAAACTGCAGGCACATTCATCAAACTAGGAGACATTATTTAAGCAAGCAAAAGAACAGTCTTTATCATCACTAACCAGTACTTGTTTCCTATTTGTTAGTTCATTAAATTGAGAAAGAAAAGGAACATTTTCCAACAAGCACTGTTCCATGAGAGGGGGGGAAAGCCACCTCAGTACCCATATCAAAAGATACGAAGAGATTTAATGCTCAAGAACAAAAGGGTCATTGAAATTATCACAACCCTTTTCAAATTTCCGATCAACAAGCACAAAATCCCAAGTTCCCAACATTCGATTGAACAGGTATATTTTTTTTATTATCAAGATTGACGCGAGAGAGAAAGAGAACCCACCAAGAGGAATGGAATCGAGGAGGTTGAGAGAGAGATCGGATTGGGATTGTAATTTGGAGATTTTGTCAAGTGGGTTTGGTGGGAAATATGTGTCCCTCAGAATGTAGAGATCATCTGCTGCTTTTGTGGCTTTTGCCCATATATCTTCTCCTTCTTCTCCTTCTCCTTCTCCTTCTCTCACTAGCCTGCTGCCGCTGCTCATCTTTCTCTCCCCCATGTCTACTACTCCAACAGATCAGTGTAAGAAGGAAGAAACAGTGGGACACCAAACCAAAGTGTCCTTGAATAATACTCTTGTATATCCACGACGTCGTATCCCTAAGCTCAAGAACTATTTTTCCTGTCACATCACAGCAAACCTATATCAAGGATCGAACATGAGACTCATTGATAGTATTAAAAATCCTAATCCAAACACTATAAATTGTTTTAGTTGGGCTCCGTACTATTTATTTAGATTGGATTCATAAATTGAACATGTTATTACTTATTTTCAATCTCTTAAAGTCCCGGTGTTATCAATGAAACGTCATTTGTAAAATAAAGAAGATTTTTTAAATTCAGACGCGTGGATGGTTTGATTAAAATCCAATTGATGAAGAAAAGATTTATAATTTTGATTGATAAAGATTAAAAGCTAATTTAAAAGTATTTTTATTTAAAATTACACACACGCGCGTATATGTGTGTGTGTATAATAGTTGTTTTTTGATCTGTTTATTTTTATATTATAAAAAAATTTTGAAAAAAATTTATTTTAAATTAATATTTTTAAATGTTTTTAAATTATTTTTATTTGTTAATATCAAAAATTATTTTTAAAAAATAAAAAAATATTATTTTAATATATTTTCAAGAAAAAAACATTTAAAAAAATAACCCTAAATTCATATGTGAATTATAAAGAATGACTCGTCTTCTTTGTTCTTTCTTGCGTTATAATTGGCAGTTTTATGTGGAAAAAAGTTTATATAGTCTGATTTTTTCCTGCCCTCTGCGTGATTTTAAATAACAAAACCTCCTAGCACAAAAATAAAAAATGATGTCGAAGATCTCCGAGAGAAAGGCTTTTTATACTGTAATGGAAAAACTATATAATGTTAGGTAAAGGTTCTTTCATACATTAGTGGAATCTTAGGATTCAAACTAGCCCAACAACATGCAGAGCCCATGTATACATTTATTTTACTGATCATCTGCAGGGATAATTTCTATCGATTTATTTCTTTTTCTTTAAATATATTTTTCATTACATGTTTATTTTCTCATGTTTGTCGAAATTGAAGCACAATCTCTGGGGATTGATTTCCAAAGGCCCTTCCTTGAGGCCCAGCTTGCAGTTACGAGTGCAAGCAGGAAGGATTATCCATCTAATGGCATCAACTTTGCAAGTGCTGGCAGCGGTGCTTAGCAGGAAACAAGCCCAGACTGGGTAAGAAATTCTATTTTAAATAAAACAGACTCGATGAGACTGTGGGAAAAAAATAAAAAACGAGTCAATTAAGTTATCTGTTAAATTTGTGATCTATATCACAAGAATAAAATAATCTAATAAAAATAAATTTAATATTAAAAAATAAAGTATTGGTCGAAAAACATAAAAATAAAAAACAGAAAAAAACTACTCTAATGAATAGTATTAATGAATAATGTTTTACAAGAGAGTTAAAATTCCCTCTTTTTAGTTTTTTTTTCTCCCTTATCAATGAACTGTAATGGTGACGCGACATGGAGCATGGAAATTTTTTTTAGGAGGGTAGAAATTCTTTTCTTCCGAATTCGGAAGATTGAAGGAAGTCAATTATTCGGATATTTGGCTGACTCGTAGAGGTGTTTGGAAGTGTGGTTATGGTGGCTTTTTAAAGTGCTTTTCACTCAGAAAAGTGTGTCAATAATATTTTTTTATTTTTTAAAAATTATTTTTAAGATCAGTACATCAAAATGATTTGAAAACATGAAAAACATATTACTTAAAAACAAAAAAAAAATCAAATTTTTTCAGAAGCGCTTTTAAAAAGCACTCTCAAATAGACACTGTCTCTTTACCTTGGCCCACGGAAAAAAAAAAAAAAAAGGAATAAAACAATTAAATGACATGAGAAAATTGCATATAACCCCACGTTTCATGACTTGGAATCGACACGCGTATGTAGTCACGTGATTAGACCAAGTTCTTGTCATTTCACTTTTAGGTCTAAACACAAATTTTCGAAAGCAATCTCTGTAACAAATATCAAACACCAAGTAAAGCAGAATCTCATCGACAAAAACCTGGTCCAAAAATCTTGGTTCTTTGCGGAATCAGGATGCAGTGACATTTTCAACTGCTTCCTACATTATGGCACCCCAACACTTGATCCTGATGCCTACGTGCAAGCCATGTTAGCACAAGCTGGGAATTTGATCGATCAAATTTACAGGCTTGGTGCTCGCCGGATCGCTCTATTTTCACGAGGCCGGCCTGTTGGGTGTAATCCAGCAAGGGCCCTCTTGCCAGGTGCACCGGTTGACAAATGTTCCGGAAAGATGAATTTGATGGTCATAATATAGCAAGGGATTGGAAAGCTTGGTCAGTGATATGCCCATTAAATTGCCTGGTGCGGTTGGTGTCTTTGGTTGGTGCTGTTTATGACACTGTACAGAGATCTCGAGCTATTCCAGCACGCTATCGTAATTCACAGCTGTCTCTCAGAACCATAAACAAAAGATCAAAAATATAATTAACACGTTTTTGTTAATGGATTGCTTCCCTGTACTATTAAAAAATAATATAAATTATATTTTAAAATTTTAATTAATAATTAAAATTATTAGATTAAATTAAGTTTTTATATGATATCAGAATCTTGATGACCAAGCGGTCACAAGTTTGAATTTTACTATTTTTTTTATTTGATAAAAATTAAATATAAGATAATATGAATTTATACAAATTTTAAATTTAAAAAACTCTAACTTTAAAAAATATATTAAAAAATAATATAAATTATATTTTAAAACTTCATTTAACCACTCAAGTTAAAGTATTATGAGATTGAATTTGTTGTTTTTAACTTAAGCAAGGAAGGCTACAAGATTTGTCCAAATCCTAACACGTTTTTGTTCCGGGATTATTTCCACCCGAGCGAACATACTTGCAGGCGTTCCGGGTGGAAAGAAGTCAGTAATGAGGCCAGTCAATCTGAAGACTCTAGCCAGCACGGCTTGGTATCCATGTTCGGTAATTTTTGAGAAAAAGCAGTGTAGAGAGATTCTGCGCGTGGCTTGTGTGATCTCTGAACACTTCTGCTTGTATCTCACTTGAACTAGTAGTTTGCTTGGACTTGTCTGTATATTATATCTGATTCCATGTACTATAATGGGTTTTACAGAGGATTGAGAAATATTCATTTCTATCCTCGAATGCCACGAGGTTATCTTCCAGGGTGTCGTTGGATTTTTTAAAATCAAAAAATCAAAGAAATCGTTGTAGTTTGAATACATCGAATGTACGCATGTGTGCGTGGCCTGGAATCAGTTATATAATTCAACAGCCGACCTGTGAAATTAAAAAATAACAGATATGTTTTCCCCGAAAAGTACTTAAAAACTGTTTTGATAAGAAAGTGACAGTTTCCAAAGGCATGTTGAAAACTGACATCCCACAATGATGACACCTGTTTCTGCTACAGTTACTCTTATCCCAAGCGATAATATCGCAAAATATCAAAGCAGCTTCGAAGGAAGGCTTGGATATTAATAATCTGTTAATTTTTTAATTCTAGTAATTTATCTATTATCTTTGGCTAATATAGGTGATAGCTTGAGCCTGGTGTTTAATAAATTAAAATAACAAGAAATTGATACAGCTAAAATATTTTTTTGTTTCCGAGAACTCTACCATGTTTAAGTATTTTTTTTTAAATATATATTTTTTTTAAAAAAAAAAAACCTCTAAAAATATATATTAAGAGTAAACAAACGAAGTTACGTGGTCCAATGAGAGATCTAAAAAGATTATTAGCTATGTATTCGTTTGAAGTCGGCACATAACTGAGCCAAGACATGTTGGGTTACCAGCTGTTTTTGCCCTTTCGGTCATGGGTTTTTTGAGCAAATGGATATTTTAAAATACAACGATACATCATTAAGTGACAACAAATCATATCTTTTGAAAAAAGTTTTCTAATATTATTATTAACAAAGAAACTAAAAGATTTAGGATGTGCACTTATTTGCGATTCATTATTCAAACATGGAGCTACAAATTACAACATGGTCCCTTGATTTGATAGTTTTATATTCATTCGATCCCTGTAATTTTAGATATTTATATTTTAATCCTACATTTTATTTTTATTACATTTGAGTTCTTATATGTTGAAGAATAAGAGAAAAACTTGTCAAGAAAGAGAGAGGAAAGAGAAAGGTTACATTCGATTAAAAAAAACAATATTAATGTTAATGAGCTTGTTTTGAATAAAAAGGTTAAATGGATATGATTTTGTTACTTAACCATGATGGAAAAAGTTTATTAGGGCTTCGAAAAAAATTTAATTGTTTTTATATTAAGTTTTTAGGCTGATTAAATAGTGTTTTGAGGTTTAATTTTTTTTTTAAGTTCTTACAATTTTTTTAGGTGAAAATGATTGATTTTTCGATCATAAAAAATGGTTGGAATTTTTCACAATGAATGACATGTTGGCTACTCACGTGGATGACTTGTCATCTTATCTGTTTTTTTCTATATAATAATAGCTCAAGTAGACGGCATATCATTTGCGCGAGTTTAAAAACTTTGTTTTAAGACCTTTCACCTTTTTTTATTTAATTGTTTGATTCTTTTTTTTATTTAATGGTTATTTTATGAATGATTATATATGAATTAATGTGCAGATTTTTTTAAAAAATTACTCATGAATATTAAATGAGAATAAAATATCTGTTTTATTTTTTATTGTAGATACTTGATATATTTTTTTAATAAATTATTCTTTTGCTTTTCATACAATCACATAAGAATAGCCGAAATATCATGCATTTAATAAAAAAAATACATATTCCTACAAAAAATTAAATGTATAACGAGAGGGATTTTTTACTAAAAGAACATTGTTTCCATTGAATTTAAACTATTTAAATTTTTATAATTATTTATTTTAACTGCATTAAATATTTACTCAAATAACCGTGGTGATAATTAAAAAAACTATTTTTTCATTAAGATAAAATAAATTCCATGAATAAAAAATTTAAATCTTGGCTAAATAAATATATATTCTTACTCTATAATTTTGATTTTAAAATTTCTAAAAGTATTTACTTTAATAATTATAAAAATAAAATCTTAAGATGGAATGGCCCGAGAAAAAACTAGTCGAAGACATTGTTATCAGGGATTCGGGCCACCACCTTCCTTGCGTGGCCTTCTAAGGAGGCCACAGTCATGCCACGTGTTTTGTTATTTCTGAGGGCAAACAATAAATTGTGGGGTTCGAAAAACTGGTTAGGTGGTGACGAATTTTCAGTAATAAGCCATAAAGAATGAAACATTAATTTGGTGGGTCTAATTTTGCTTTCCTTTTAATTAATTATTGATGATAGGTTACTTTCGAGTTTCGTGTGTATAAAATGTATATTGTCCCTTGTCATTGGGTGTGCCCTGTGTTCTTGTGTCCGTATATTCCTGTACCATTTCTGGCATGTACGCCTTGCATTCCTTTCGTGCCCGTGTCAGCATGTTTACTGCACCGACGAGTTTCAAAACCTGATGCTGTCAAAATTAAATTAAATCCACTTTATTCAAAAAAAAATATTTATTATTTATTTTATATTATTTTGATGTGTAAAAAAAATATATAAATATATTTATAAATAAAAAATACTTTAAAAATTAAACTTATTAAAATAACTAAATTGAGCACGTACAATAGTTAAATAGCGCAGGCTTCGGAGATTTGAATCGTAACATCCACACGTCACGGGCAGTTTATGTGTCAATTATTTTCGCACAAAATCATGGAAGTGGAAAATCAACTAAACTTATTCAAAAGTCAGGGATCGGAATCAATATAGTAACAGAAATTCAATCCATAAAAGAAGAAAGTTACTCTACAGAAAGGAAAAAAAAATATATTTCTTATAATGTGAACACAAAGCTATAAAAGAGAAAGGAAAGGCTCAGGACAGGGACAACCCGGTTCCCATAATAGACCGGCTTCACCATTGTTGACAAGGAAGGCAGCAAGCCACCAATGGAAAAGATTTTTTGCTGTCTTGGATGCAAGATTCTGACCTTCTAGGACGGAGCAACAACATCCTTAACAGCTGGCATTTTTCATTGTATCTGGGACCCACGCGCAATTAACAGCCAAGCAGATAAAGCATGAGCATCTTCTATCCTTTTTCCTCACATTTTCTCCCATCAGAACCTAACGCGTCTTTCTCATACAAAACAATCACCCTTTCACACTTTATTTTTTTCCATACAGTGATTAGCCTGCCTTTGACTCTCTCATTCCCTGAATAAAAAACCCAGAATTTCACCCAACATCTTTTCTCATCAGACCCACAACCAGTTTCTTTCTTCTCCTCTCTAAAACCAGAGGATAAGTCTGTTCTGTTCTCTATCTCGTATAACCTCGACCACCTCTTTCCCAATATGGGCAACTACATTTCTTGTACTTTAGCCACGCCTTTGATGAAGCACTCCAAGGTTGCGAGGGTTGTCTTCCCAACAGGGGAGGTTAGGCAATTCAGGGAGCCCGTGAAAGCAGCAGAGCTCATGTTGGAGTGTCCAAACTTCTTCTTAGCAAACTCGCAATCTCTACACATTGGCAGGAGGTTTTCTGCCCTTAGTGCTGATGAGGAGCTGGAATCTGGCAACGTTTACCTCATGTTCCCAATGAAAAGAGTTAGTTCTATTGTTACTGCCGCTGATATGGCTGTCTTCTTCATCGCTGCTAACTCAGCGGCCAAGAGAATTTCTGGAGGAAATAGCAATAGGGTCTTGCCGGAATCCGGTGGAGATCAGAATGTTCAAGAAAGTCTAGAGGGAAGGGACAATGGAGCAGCAAGATTGAGTCTGGAAGGAGTTGAGGACTTTCCAGCGCCAGAATACAAGTACAGGCTATCTTGTTGTAGATCAAGGAAGCCTATGTTGGAAACTATAAAAGAAGAACCTGTTCGCTTAAGATGAGTTATAGGCGGGTAAATAAATTAATTGTTTCAGTTTGCTTGGAGAGATTACTCTAATTCCTGTCTCTTTGTGTTTGCTCTCTGAGTTTTTAGCCAACTCAGAGGATGATAATTAGCTTAATTTGATGATTATAAAAGAATATAATCTCTTGTGAGGAGGAGTGGTGTAAAATCACTATTCCAATTCAAAAACTTAAGCGTTGTTTAGATGATACTTCAAAAAATATTTATATAATTGTTCTTGTTTATATTATTTTATATTTAATTTTTATTAAATAAAATAATGTGATTTAAATTATAATCGCTTGATTAATAAAATTTTAAGTTAATTTTAATCTAAAAAATTGAGTTTTTGAATGGAATTTTAAAATATAATTTATATAATTCTAATGATAAAAAAGGAGAGTTTAGTTTTTCTATTTTGGTGAGTAATATATATTATGTGAATAAAATTAATGTAGATAAAAAAAATACATAGAATAGGTTATATTTTGATCTGATTAATGCAAAATCAGGTTGAGAAATTTGTTGCATACTTCTGTTTAATGAACATAATTATATATTTGGTTTATACTGCTGTTTATTTCGCTGTCCTCAATGTATCAAATATATAATATATATTACTCATTAGGTAAAAGGCCAGGCTAATTATAATAAATTTATGTGCTAGTAAAAATTCTAATTGCAAGGAATTGGAATTCTTCTAGCTTGGATGGCAAGGAGTGTGGGGGCACGCAAGTTCAGTTTTTGATGTTATAAGCCATGGGTGTTTTTTTTATTATTATTAATTAATATGAATATTTGGGATAACTTGCGTGAATCTCAACTAATCTTACTTTGAAATTTGTTAGGCTCGAACCAGTGATTTTTAGGGAATAAACCTAAGACCTGACCAGTTAAGTTATACCACTCAGAGTTCATGAATGTTTTTTTTTTAATTTTATAGCTGTGTAAATAAAAAATATTTATTTTTAAATAATATTTTTAATAAATATAATCTTAAAGGTTGTTGTTTTTTTATTTTATTTTATTAATTTTATATTTATATTTATCTTTAATATTATACTCGCGGCAAAGCGCGTATAAAATAGCTATTTCATATCAAAGAGTGTGAGATAGTCCACCTATCATTTTAGAAATGTCTCTGGTACTTCAGGAGTATCCCCAACCGTTACTTTATTCATTAATTGAGTATCCCATTAAATTTATATGTTTTATATGTAATTTAAAGAAATGGAAATAAAAAATAAAAATAAAATAAAATTACATCAATTTTAATTGTCAAAGGGTGTGAGAGAGTCTACCTGTCTTTTTAGAAATGTCTCTGGTACTTCAGGAGTACCCACCAACCGCTACTTCATTTATTAATTAAGTATCCCATTAAATTTATATGTTTTATGTAATTTAAAGAAATGGAAATAAAAAATAAAAATAAAAATTACATCAATTTTAATACGTGGTTGTTGATATCAATATTATGAGTGACTGGATATAAATAATGTAGATCAAAGTAGTCTGTTACATTCTCATCATAATCTTTCATCGCTCCGCCAATAGGAGCGAGCAAATATTGATATCAAACCTATCCCTGAATTTATTGGAGCTGCAGATAGGCCACAACATGGCGCATCCTCTCGACTCGAATAGCAACTGGCCTTATCTAATCAGTAACTTTGCCGGAACACCCAGGTGACCACCAGCCCTTTGATTTGAACCCAGAACTCAAAACGAAGATAAAAAGAACCTGTCAATCCTCAGGATCACCCAAGACCCTTCATCATATCCAGCAAGACTTTGATCTTAAGCTCGTCCAGTAAACGGGTGATTAATAATTGGCTAAAAGAGTCGGTAACTTGATGCCTCGAGGGAAGGGATTTAGGGAATTGAGGGAGAGATAGAGGGGAGAGAAGTGAAATTGGAGGATAAAAGGAGAGCTTGGCCTAATTCATTAAGTGAAGCCAGCATTAATGTACACTATATTTTATATCCCTGGATTCTCAATGGCAAAGAAAACAGGAACTTTGAAGAGTAGAAATTGCATGAGAGGACATCTCAAAATGCTCCAAATGACTTCATAAATCAGTACCATGTTACATTTACACGTGCAATAATCTGGTTTAGGTCCTCTAGATTATCGGTAAGATCGACTTTGGAGTGATTTGATATAGAATTTGGACTTGAAGATAAAGAAGCGGTCTTCCATAGGCTTGATGCTTGACTTGACTTGATCTGATTTGTAAATCGTCTGAAGAGAAAGAAGCGGTCTTCCATAGGAGGAGACATGGCTTGATTTATGGAGATTTAAAGATTTACTTTGCATGGATATGAAGTTAACTGGTTTGATTTGACTTTATCTATAAAGATTTGGATATTTGAAGATTTTATTGCAGAATCGATTTGAAGTTACTTACTTTTAGAAATTTGGAGTGCTTAGAAGATTAGTGAGCTTTTTTCTCTCTTTGCAAAATAAATGACTTAATGCCTATTTATAATGATTTGAAGAGCAATTCACATCAAATACCCCTTATATCTCCTCCTTTCAACTTTATGTCTCGAGTAGAATCAGATTCTGGCTTTGTAAGAGCTAAATATACTCTCTGTCGAAAATCTCTGGATAAAGACAACATCTTTCTCATTTCCCGCGCTGGATGAACACTCTTAGTGGCTTGATGTCATTGATTGAGTATTTTGACTGCCTCCTAACGTGAGATGTGTCAGTTGATAGTTACGGCCAGTTACATTTCTACACTTCCAACCAGATAACTGTTCTTTTTCCCTTGTTATGAATAGAAAAGGTGCCTCCAAGTGTTCGTCTGCTGCACTTCTGTGTGTAAAATTAAGCCCTAATTTTAGAAAAGGAGAACATTGTTATACATTCAAGGATGGGGCATCTCTTGCGTCACATATTATATTCTTTTTATGAACTTGCGTCGAATATCACTAATAATAAATATCTGGTGCTAGCTTTTTCTTTAATTTGTTTCTTTTTTTTCCCCTTTCTTGTCCTCCTAAGGATAGAAAAAAAGATACATTCGGTGGAGCAAAGTCTTGCCTTATGGAGCTGAACAGATCTAAACAAAAGCTGAATCCACAATATATATGTCGATAAAAATATACTTACAAGATTTTTTTACTCCCTTTCATCGAGTCAAATGAACTAGAAGAGAAACAAGCCAGATGCAAAGAGAGCCGGAAAGAAAGACGAACCCAAGTGCACCGCTCGCAAACCCCATAATTTCTAAAGACTCGGATAACATAGCATCTCTCTTGTATTTGTGATCATAACCAGACTGATAATTCCAGTCATTTTTTAGTCTGCACCATGCGTCCAACTTCTCCTTCATCTTTACTTCTGCTATTCTGCCTCTTAGAATGCCCAGATTTGCATCAACGATATTTGCAGATGTTCCTGCCAACCACGGTTTCAAAACTGCATGAGGATTTCATACAAAAGCTAAAGTATTTAGCATCACTGATAAGAAAGGAGACAATAGTCATTCTTGTGTGTATATATAACACACAGATAGGGGAGAGGTCTCTTAATTAGGAGGATAGGTATTCATTTTGTCTAAACTATCCCAATTTAGAAGGACAAAAGGAGGTAAATATATACCATCTTCTCGAAAGCTCTGGCATCTAATTACTCGGGGATGCTTGGAAGTGATCAGTTCCTTGTGCCTGCGAAAGGGAGGACTCGAGCAACTGGTAGGTGGGTGAGAGGAAGCCATGTCAAGGTGAAGTACTTCCTCCTCGAAACTATTGGTATATGAAGATGTGGAGCTCTGATGAATTTACGGCTGGTAAGGGAATCATGTAGCTTCGTCAACTTGCAGAGATGTGAACACCTGTGCTCTTTTACCCAATTAATTTATCGGTGGTGTTTCTCGTATATAGATTTTCAATTATAATAGAGCTATCACTTTTATTTCGGGAAAATGATTTGCAATTAAATAAGTAATGTTAGGGCTTATCTTATCGTTTTGCTCCTTTTTTTTCTCAATTATAAAAACAATTGTTCAAATGGAATATTTTGTGCTATTATTTCGTTAGATAAAACCCTATATTTGTAAAATTGAATAAAAAAATTAATAGTTAATTGTTATCCAATTACTATATCATTTAAACAAACAATCTTCGCGACATAAGATGCAAATTGTATGCAGATACATGTTATTACTTGATTAGCACATGATCAACAAAGAAAATCATCACCTGGGCCTTAATTAGTTTATGTGTTAATCACATGATCAGTCTTCTTTATTGAAGTGTAAGACACGATCATCTTAATTTATCCTAAAATCCAAACCTTTATTTCTCTCTTAAACCAATTAGAAATCCTTCTAAACTTTGATCAAACTAGATACTGTTCGTATTCATCTACATTTTGTGTTTATTTATTATATGGATCAAACTTGAAGAAAATGAACTTAATAATTAACGAATATTTATGAAATTTTTATATAATTTGTTAATATACCTTCCTACCTTTTTTTTTTTTTTTCACGAGAAGAAAGATGGTGTTAAATTACTTATCAAGGACCATGCATTAACTATATTTCTTACCCCGCATATATATCCTTTGAATAATTCAGTTGGAAACACACTTCGTCTCCGTCTTGTTTATGACTTGGCACGCCTCCATCAATTTGGCCTTTAAATTAATAGCTAGTTCCACAGGTTTAGGTCTCCCGTCACTAAAGAAGCCACTACTCAACTTTTCTAGTTTCATTTTATTTTTTTAATTGCTAGCTAGTTTCAAATTTGAAGGCAAGCTAGCAGGCTTGTGAAGTGGAAATATTCTCTCTAAATAATCCATGATAAATAAAGGGATGACTGCCAAATTATGCTTAGCATGAACCAAGAAAATAGAGGGCACGTACGCAACTCTAGCAATAATAGAGAAGCCCTTTGGTAAATTATACCTTCTGTCTTAATTTATCATTTTTTTTCTTAGGTTATAATTCTTCAGGGATCAGGATCATGGTATCTCTCTCTCTCTTTTTTTCTTGGGTTTGTTAAAACATAATATCTCATCTTTTCAACTAATTTCGATGCCAATGAATTAACCACTGATCAAGATTACGAATAAAATGATATAGAAAATACATGCTATGCCACCTGTATATCATATTGCTTTCATTAATTTTAAACTCCTTCAGTAATTACGTATGTCAACTGGGGAGTGGGATGCACCATTTCTTTTTAAGGGAGAGCTTTTGCTTTTATTTTTAGGTTTTTTTAAAAAATATTTTTGATTTAAAAAAACATCGAATTAATTTTTTTAAATATTTTTTTGATGATTTTAATATATTAATGTCAGAAATAAAAAAAAACCTAAAAAAAAACTATTTTAAAAATACATTACAACACAATCTCAAATACACAATTATATTGTTCATTCTATAGCTATCCAGAAGAAAATAAGATTATCTGCATTTTTTCTGCGAGTATATTCATAAAAAGAACAGATAAATTTCTGCGAGTATATTCAGTACTTTGAAGTAAAATATATTTTGAAACCCACAAGTTTAACCATTACGTGCTTAGCCATAACTCAGCAATTTTCAAGAAGTTGTTGCATGTATCGAAAGCAATTTATGAAATCCCTGCTTGTGTGTGTGTGTGTGTGCGTGTGTGTATATAAAAACTACGAAAAAGATTGTAAAAGAGAAAGACACGGTATAAATACACTTGAAAAGAGCAGCATTAAAGAAGGAGCACAGTGAATAAGGTTTGGTTATATATAATTACTACAAATCATGATCATAAACAAAGTGGTTAGGTGCGATGATTTGAAGATCCGATCATGGTGCTCAAAATTAAACAGCTAGAAAAGAGGCCAGTGCAAGAAGACCCGGCGGGGGCCTGCTTTGAACAAGTGTCACGTTTATGAATCCTGCCTTAATATTTTTATGTTCGAATTCTAGTTTTCCACCACGTAGCACTTTGAC
Organism: Populus trichocarpa; assembly: GCF_000002775.5. Lineage (NCBI taxonomy): Eukaryota > Viridiplantae > Streptophyta > Magnoliopsida > Malpighiales > Salicaceae > Populus > Populus trichocarpa. The sequence continues at coordinate 13,514,783 of NC_037294.2, read as the reverse complement.
AAGAATCCCTGCCTCGTCTGCCTGTCACGTATTACGATAAACATTGAAGTTCTTATATTAATTATTTCTAAGATTCTATTCAATCATGCAATTCAAGGAATTAAGACAGATTTTGTCTACTCATGGTTGTATGGATTCTCTGCACATTTGAGCTAAGCTGCTAACAGCTATCCTTCGATTACCTGTTAAAATTATTCAATATTGCCGATCAATCTGTACTTTGATTTTTTGTGATACAATTATTCTAAACACTTAATAAAATTAAAATATGTAGCACTTATTTAATTCATTAATATTTATTAAAATATTGGATTTATTATTTGCTCAACTGGGTTTAAAAAATAAAGTGGCATTTAGATACTGTTTAAGAGATGTTGTGAGACATTCATTAGCTTTTACTGTATTAAGCAGATCCAACTATAGTGGCAGGCATGGATACAAAAATGAAAATAAAATAAAATAAAAATAAATACAGGGAAAATCTAATTCGCAATAGAAAATGTATTTACAATCTGATGGATTTATTTACATAAACTCAGAGTGATTTAGAAGCACGTATATGTAGTGCAAACTCAGATCAAAATATAATTGCTAATGATTTATAAAAATAGTTCACACACGTGAAAGCTTTGTATTTCAAGGCATATTAGCTGTAGGGGAGATTGCCACTACTTTTTTTATTTTTTTAAAGTGTTTTTTATTTAAAAAAATATTAAATTAATTTTTTAATATAAAAACTATTTAAAAAAATACTATATCCCAATCTCAAACACACCGTAATTTTTCTTTATTCAGGTGCCTGGAAACATATATCATTCGCTTGGTTTTAAATACTAGATATGATCTCACCATCCCAACATCAAAAATATTGAAAATTAAGGTTCGCAGACCTTATACACCTTGCCCCCTTTTCTTTTCATTTGGCTGTGATGCCAGGCTTAACGCTCCTCTCGTCTTATTCATATGATTTAATCTCGAGAAAGACAAAACCCTAACAATAAGTAAACTCAGTTGTGTTTCCTATTAGTACTGAAAATACAATCAATTGCAAAACCTAATTTCTTGGTAAAAGTGGTTACGTATAACCAAACATGGTATTCTTACCGGAGGATAGAGTTGCCATAAAAATACCATGAGATGATGTATAATCATATATTTATGTTTGGTTGGAATGCAAGGGGACGAAAGCAATGGAGGTTTTTGTCAAAAGAAAGAAAAGAAAAGCGATGGCAGTACACTTGTTAATTTGATGGTGGAAAAGGTTGAAGGTAAATAATATATATATTATTCATATGCTGTTCCTTCTCATAAGCACTGCCAGATGAACAAGTGTACATCCCAATGCAATTTTAGTTGGGCCGAAAAAGAGTAAAGTGCATTGCGAAGACAAGATCGATCGATCGATCGATCAGAGCAAGATACCTGTAAGCACTGATGCTCCACTTAGTAGCCAAGACAGAAGAAGGAACGACGTTAGCTTTGTAAGAAGTGATACTCCACTTCATAGGGAGGCCAATAGTTTTGTAAAAAGTGAAATCAAAAGATGACAATATCTCCACCTTCCCGGGATGAATGGACAAAATAAATTGTGTGACTCTTATTTACGCTCAAAGCTAGTCTACTTTCATAGAACGCACATCCCTGGAAAGTGGAAGCTCAGGTTGCAAACAATGCCACGGCATATTTGACGGAGGCTTCAAAATTCCCATTGCAAACAGCTATGAGGTTGTAGATGGCTGTCACATTTTTTTTCCCTGTTTCTCACTCTTGGTGTCTGAAATGTTCATTTCTCCACGCATAATTTCCTTTTCTAAAGAAAAAATACACATCCAGGACACCCATCCAATACTCGGTAGAGGATATTTACCAAAGTCCTTGGAATATGACAAGGAATTGAATATACTCCAGCAAGGTTTTACTCACATGCCTAGCATTAGATTTCAGTTACATTTATTTTACAGGTAGCATTTTATCAAGTACAGAGAGCAGCAACTATATGCATACACAAGTTGGAAGACAAATCCTACCACTTAAGTGCCATGAGTCTATGGCACTGTTTTTTACACAACTACAGACGGATGTCAAGGATCTTCACATATAAACATCAAACAGACAGTCCATCCCTATCTGCGCTTACATGTCCATGTCATCAAATATTTCTCCATCCTCCTCATAACTTGAGTCATCCATGAGAAATCCTTCAGCAACCAAGTTACTGCCACAAACAGAAATAGCAAAAAAAAAAAAGCCATTAGCTTTGATGTCCAAAAGCTTAAAAAGACAACATAAAATAAAGCAAAACGTATCGACCCACCTAAAACAGCAGAAACGGAAGCTCACAACCCTCTTTAGTTTTCTGTTGTAGAAAAAGAAATTGAAAGACCAACTGTTGAAAAAAAAAATCCATGTCAAAACTCTTCCTTTAAGGGAATCCATAGCAGAACTAATTTTTATTTGAAGGCTAGAAGGTGACAGAAACTTACATGGCTCCTTTCTCTAATGATGGGTCTGCGTCAGAATCAGGATCATAACTGTAGATTTCACACTCTGATAGTTTTACAACCTGCACCACAATATTATCACAACACTGCCTCTTGGTACAACATGCCTTTGGTTTTTTGAGTAAGCTCACCTCATCCAGAGCCTTGTATAATGTTTCCAGCAAGGAGCTGCCCTCATTTTCCTCAATCCATGCCTGCACAGATCATTGAATCAAGGAAATAAGGCTCAGAGTATTTAGCACGATAAAGCTACTCATAATATCACAATAGCCATCCAAGAATCTGAAGCAGTTAGCTAGTACCCTTGATGCTTCAAACATGTAGCTATCAAAAATCTGCTTAAAAGAATCCCAGCTTTCCTCTGTGAAGAACTGGTGAGCATTCACAGCACTGAAAACCGCAATGGAGGGGAATATCGTAAATTAAGGAAACCAGAAGGAATAATACTAATGCGTCCAAGTAGAATCTGGCTATGAAACAAAACTGATATTAAACAGAAACCGGGGCAACCATACAAATGATCAGCATCAGATTTGGGAAATGGAGAGACTTGAACTCTCAGCTCCTACTAGAGCAACAGTATGTGAACTGTCTGTCAAACCTTTTGACAACACTCCCAATGTAGTTGAGAAAGGATTATATAGCGGGTTGCCATGTCGCCCGAAAAGCTGACAGTAGCATTACCCATAATCCTCCTTTGAGAAATAAATACATTATATAAACAAACCTTTTGACAACACTCCCAGTGTAGTTAAAGAAGGATTGTATGGTGGGTTGCCACGTCACAGGAAAAGCTGACAGTAGCATCACCCATAATCCCCCTTTGACCATCTGTGAAAAATACAAACACATAAAACAATGAGATACAATGAAAGGTACAGTGTTACCTGAAATCATAATCCGGATACATGCGATATAGCGTAAGAACCAGGTAAATCAACGTCTTTCGGCTGGAATGAGCATAAAGAAAAACCAGTCAAACAAACATAAGGGACTAACCAGTATTTCCAAAGCTACCTCGATAAGATATAAGATTCACCACCTGGATCTGCTCAATAAAAATTCAGCTGGTGACGATGAGTCTGTATCTGAAGACTTCCCAAGATAATCAAGCATCTAAAGTGGAAGCAGTTATGGAAACCACCACCACCCAAAAAGAAGGAACTAAAATTTAGATCTAAGGTACCAAAACTCCACCATCACAAATAATATTTTGCAATTTTGCACCTTCTACGGGACTGCATAACAATCTTAGGGGAAATATAATTAAAGCATCTAAAGTGGAAGCGGTTATGGAAACCACCACCACCCAAAAAGAAAGAACTAAAATCTAGATCTAAGGTACCAAAACTCCACCATCGCAAATAATATTTTGCAATTTTTCACCTTCTACGGGACTGCATAACAATCTTAGGGGAAATATAATTAGACCACTCGACCAAGAAATAAGAAAAAAAAATACAAAGGAAGCATGCAATGCTTTATTAAATTAAATATTCCAGAATCACCTCATTCTCCAAACTGAGGGAGAGCTTTTTGTCCGTTCCAGTGTGTTTACCTTGAGAAAACACAACACGCATATATATATTAAAAAAAAAACAGATTTCAAAATCAAATTCCAGTTAGTCACAGATTTCAATTTCGGACTTACAAGAGTAAGGTTCGAGATATCCCTTAATTGTTCGTTCTCCGAGATTTAAATGACTTAAGAATTCATTCATTCTGGACCCAAAAAAAAAGCACAAAATCAAATTCAAAATGACAGATTATGAAAAGGAAACTAAGGGGAAAAAACAAACAAAACTAGCAAAGATTTTTACCGTTCCAGTGGTGTATATTCTAAGAACTTCATGCTGACTGTTTCTGGAAAAAGAATAAACAAAAACAACAAGGACAGCATGGAGACAGATCAGTTAGGTTAAAGGAGATAGAAATTGGTCACAAACAACTCAATTCGGTGCTAATTGAGAAATAAACAAAGGGAGATGATTGATTAGTTTACCTGAATTGAAGTCGAGATCTGAAACAATTTACCGTGATATTTTGCTAGAATTTAAGCGGTTTGTTGTCGGAGAATCGATGAGGTCCGAACCCTGAATTCTATCGAATATTCGATTGTAATTGGTTGTTGGTATGGTCTTTATTTTTAGATAAGTTTCGTGCGTTGACTCGACATTGTTGGGCTGGATTAGACTCTGACCCAATAGCCCTCCAAGAACGACCTGTGAAAGTCCAGTTGGTTTGCTATGGCCTTGGGTTTCTTCGACGAAAACGTTTTGATCATATGAGATAATTTTTCGATTTTTTAAGTGGGAGTAATTTTCAAGACAAGGAAAAAAATATATATATATAAAAGGTGTAATCATTATTGTTTTTTTTTTATGATTATTCTTTTCTGGGTTAATTAAATAGTTTTTTTTATATAATGTTGTGTGCTCTTTTGTCAAACACGTGACCCATTTTTCATAAAAGCTTTCACAAGGTCAGAAGAATTTCAATTGTTGAACTCAAATTTGCATCAAACTCTTTGACTTTAAATTTATCAAATATTACAATAAATAATTTAGTATTATTAAAATATTAATTTATTGACTCGCATCCATGTGCTTTCAACCGATGAGTTCTGTATGTGCACACTGCGATCTACGTAGCTTAAATCAAGTTCAGTATATTTTATTTTTTAAAACATAAAAAAATAGATTTAAAAAAAAATCACACGTGTTCTAAATCATTTAAGATTTTTCAAACTCTCGGTGCGTACACAAATTGCCAAGAATTATTAGCTGTTAGGTTAACTGACTTTGCATGTTGAGTGAAGAACCGTTTTATGTCATGTCCGGTCAAGATGAATGCATTTGTATTTTTAGTTTAAAGCTCTAAGTTTATTGCCTGCGTTTTCATTGCAATTTAGATATAAGTTTTTTGGAACCTGAGAAAATAATATCTAGACTATCATAAATATTTTGTTATTATCATCAAACCCAATACAACATTATAACTTCAAAAATCTCGATCTAATTCTTTAATTAACCGGTATTTTAAATCAATTCTTCTGAGAATTGTTTCAATGCGTCATTGTCATTGGATAAATGTAATAAAACATTAAAAAAAAGCAAAAAGATATATTCATCTGGTTAACGTTAAATCTATAATTCGAATTATAAATTTTATTATTTTTTATTTTATTATATGATAAAAAAACACATATTTAGAATTAATTCAATACTAAATAATAAAATTCAATAAAAACTAACAGGTAAATAAGAGAGCTGAAAAAAAAAACAAATGGCGCTAGAAAAAAGGATCACATACTTAGGCTTTTATTTATTTTTTATTTTATAAAAGGATGGACAACTTATTGTCAATTATTTAAAAAATAAATCTAATAATTTAGAGTCTAATCTTAGCGGGGTCAATGAAAAACTCGAGTATTTTAAAAATAATATTGATAGATTAATTAGAGACAACTCGTATGACCCATAACTTAAATCCTGAACCATATCAATCAAGGTAGCCAGATCAATGCCTTGATCGAGTCTTATAACCACGAAACCAGCAATTATTTGAAAATCTAAAAAAATGCATTAAATGCAAAATGGCCATCACCAATGACAAGATAGCTGGTAATTCAACCCTGTGAGATTTGCAAAATTGGAGCTGCGGGCATGACTTGTCCGTTACAATAACTCTCGAAGAGAATAATAGTCGTATCCTGTGACGATGCCACTGAGATAACGAACAATTAACTACCAAGTATCTTCTTTCTCGGTTTTTTTAATGTGATAATAATTATGATTTAAAATATTTTTTTTATAAATATATCAAAATTAAAAAATTAAATTTTTACAAAACACGGTTTCAGAACATTACCTGTTAAGAATCATTTTCGACAGACTCCCTTAATTATCACTGGTTTATTTTTCGTGTGCTTAGCTGTGGATTGAATCCAAATTACCTGGAATATATAAAAAAAAAATTGTATCATCAAAAACTTTGTATATCATTATTAAACTAGGTATAGTGACTTATTTTACCATGATCTTATTAACTGAGTAAATTTTAAAAAAAAATCAAAAAAAAAGTTTGTTTTAATCAACATGCTAAACACAGCAACGATTTAATTATGAATCTTATTATATTGAATTTATTTTTTATATAATAAAAAATATAAAAATTAATTTATAATCAATCAAATATTAAATATTAAATAATAAAAACTTCATAAAATTAAAAAAAAAACCGTAGAAAAACCAAAAACTAAAACAAATAGCCACCACACAAAGCCATGTGCCTGTATAGAAAAGTCCAGGGCTAGAGGCGGCCGACGAGTTTGAGCCTCTCTTCTTCTTTTTTTCATTTCATAAAGGGGCTGTCCTCTCTCTTATTTTATTTTTTTAAAAAAAATAAGTTATTCATATAAATAGTTAAACGGATCCCAGTTTACGTTATAGTTGTATTGATAATTACCTTCTTGATCCATATAAAAGACTAACTTTTGTCTAGTTACCTGTGGCAAATATTCATCTTATCCCTTGTTTTCCAAATTTAATTGATTGGCGGGGAAAAAAAACATAAAATTCTGGTCATTGACAACTGGACTCGGATAAATCATTCAAAATTGATGAACTTGCAACTTTTTAAATACAAGAACTTAAAATCAGACCCTTTGGAGACCCCCCCCCTCTCCCCTCCATGCATCAGTATTGTTTACTATTAATCCAATTATTACTACTTACTATGGCTATTGAATCCATTATTTTTCACTGTGAGATCTCCCGACGTTAATGCTTTTATGAATTTCTAGAAAAATAATATTCCATTCGTTATATTTAAAAAATGCAATTCGGAACCTTTTTAATTTAATTCTGATAGTATAAACTATGGCAATCATTGATAAAGGCAAACTAGCCAGGTATTTTATCACTTTTGAAGTCAACTCACCAAATATAAAACAAGGGTCAGCAAGAACTAGTTTAAAGGATCCGCTATGTTGTTGGAGGGATTATATATATTTTTTTACAATAATAAAAAAAATTCAGAATATCAAACTTGTCACGATAGGAAAATTCTGAAATCTCTTTATTTAACTTTTTATTTAGTTTAAATTTAAAATTAAACTATATAATAGTTAATTTAATTGACAAAGTTGTTCTGGCTGATTTAAAGACAATCCAATCAGTCATTAAAAAAGCCTTGAGAATAAAACTGATAGAAAAAAAACCTTTCAACCTGACTTCTTGTTTGGTTTAAGTTTAAAATTAAATCGCATGATAGTTTTATTGACGTGACTCAATTGATTTGGTTAGTCCATAAACAACCTTGCTAACCAGTAAAAATAGTACGAAAACAAAGTAAAAAAAACCTATCAGCCTAGATGGTTTAAATTAAATTGTGCGGGGTTTACTTCAACATAATCTAGTTGATTTCACGTGTCTAGAGGTAACCTTGATGGTCATTGAAAAAAGTATGGGGAAGAAATTGAGGGGAAAAAAAATGAAATGACACTGTTTTTTTAGTGTAAAGTAGTTTTTTTTATTTAAGTGGTTTCCGTGAAAAGTTGATTGTTTTTCAATATTTGACAATGTCATGAAAAATGAGTTGAAAAATATTTTCTAGTGTTAAGTCATGCCATGAAAAAAAAAGTTGGAAAATAACTTATTAATGTTTTAATTAAAGCAGTATGAAATTGAAGAAAATAATAATTCAAATTTTATATTTCAAATAAACAAATAAAAACCGAAAGAACGAGAATCAAATTTGACAAGTAAAAAAGTTAAAAGATGATAAAAAAAGAGTTTTCAATCTCGTAAATTATTTTAAATAAAACAAATAATAATCAAAATAATAAGGATCAAATCTGATAAATAAATAAAATTAATTAAGAAAAGGACAATAGAAAAACAAATAATAATAAAAAGAATGAGAATAAAAAATGATATAAAAGTCAAATTAAATTAAATTATAATGGATGAAATAAAAAAATCACAAAATAAAACAAAATAAAATATATATCAATAAAAAAAGTAATGATCAAATTTGATATAATCAACAAATAATATGATATTTTTTTTATGATAAGAGAATAATAATCTTGGAAAATATTTTTCTTTCATAATATTAGTAAACATATATTTGAAGGTTTATATGAAATAAACGTGGAAGTGTAATGAAAAAAAAACTGAATTGAAAATAAAAAAACTCCCGTTGTTCATCAATTTCCGACTTTTGTAGTGGTGTTTGGAAGTATAGCGGTAGTTATTTTTTAAATTGTTTTTTGCTTGAAAATATATTATAATAATTTTTTTTATTTTTAAAAAATTAATTTTGATATCAATATGTTAAAATGATTTGAAAATACTAAAAAAAATTAATTTTTTTAAAAAATTTTAAATATAAAAATAAACAGCATGTTAGCATAGTAGGGTAATGTAATTTTACACATGTAATTTACATATCCAGCAAGCTGTTTGGCTTTTGGGTTTTGGCCGGAAATTGACCCGCGTTTCTCGAAATACGCTCACCACCCTGTTGCTGCCCACTTCCTAAATTCTTACATACATCACGCATACACAATAAAAACGAAAAACAGATCTCCAACTCCCTCTTCCTTCTCTAAACCCCAGGGGGGGAAATCACTGAAAGGGTTTCCATATATATCGAAACAACCAGAGCTTCTTCTTCCTGTTTTACAATAATAATTTTATCATGTCCATGTCAGAAGCATGCGTGATTCTTTTTGCGATCATGCTTTTGCTAATCAGCTCTAAAGAAGCGGCGTCGTTTCAGTCGGGATCCCGTTCGATCCTCCGAGCTGTAGGCGGCGAAAACAAAGCGGTGGTTGATTACGCTGTCGATTTGAATAGCACGAATTTCGATTCTGTTCTTCGTGACACCCCGGCCACTCACGCCATCGTTGAGTTCTTCGCCAACTGGTCAGTTACTCTCCATCCCAAACCACCTAACTGTTACATTTATTTATTTATTAAATGAAGTGGTTTAATTTTCAAAATTTTTAGTTTTGAAATAGGAAATTATTTTATGTATTAATCAATAAAGCAGTGATTTTCAGCACAGAACTATAGATGAATTTCCTAGAGGGATAATCAAGAACTGAATTGTGATAAGCTTCTAGAGAGTAGTGCAAGGATTAAAATTTCTTTTAATACAAGCTGTACCTTTTCTGCTCAACAATTTTTTAGGAGCAATGTGTTCGTTAGTTTGATCATACCACAAGATTCCATCATTTACTGAGTTATATCCCATCGAGGAAATAGAAAGACAGTTATAGCAGAAAAGGCTGTTACTTTGAGGTGTTGGTTATGTCTTCTTCTTTTTTTATACTGGCTTCTACAATTCAGTTTGCAGAATTCAATGTACTGAATTCAGTGAAGATTTTGCAAAAAAAAAAAAAAAGACGCTGAATACTGCTAAAATAAAAATTTGTAATGCCTTCCCTTTTATGGAAGCACTGTAGAATTTCCCCTATCTGACCAATATAGTATTTAGTTTGGAATCCAGCTGTTTGAGAAAACATGAAATGTGAGATTTTTCAATTGGATCTGTTTTAATCACATAGTAATCAGTTTCTTGTGCCAATTCGTATTGTGTCTGTTAGACTTTCCATAAAACATCTTGGTTATATTTGATGGATTAACTGTTGAATATCATATATAGAGTAGCTTAAAGAAAGGTATCGAAACTGAGAAAATGATAGAAAGAATACAGCAGTGGTGCAATGAATATAATTAACGTTTTATGTCTGTTACAATTATTAATTTTGATACTTGCTGCTGCATTGGGGTCAACTTACTATTCATCACTTTGTGTATTTAGCAACTGTTCCAAGAGAATCGAGTTCTCATAACCTCATATAAAATTTGATATCTTCTCTTCCGTCACTGTTTCAAAGCTCCCCCCTAAATATTTTCTCCGCATGATCCACAGTCTATCGTAAGGTATAATAGTGTAATGTTGCTTATGCTGGTTGCTAATGTAGCCTGTACTATGTCATCAATTCGTGTTGATTTTCCAGAACTGAAAAAAACATTTGCAGTCTGAAATGATAGAAGAACTTTACAATAATAAAGCTTTATTTGTTTTGGCTATCATTCCTAAGACTAGAACCACTTCTAGATGGTTTTTTTGAGCAAGTCAGCTCTCACAGGCCACCTTGGGCCCCTCTATTATAAGCTTAAAGGGGATATAAAATTCCTTCTTCAGTTCATGGTTTAAAGTGGAGACAACCATTTTGTGCACTGATGTTTTAAGCTGAGAGGGACAAAAGTATCTTCCTTTGAGTTTACTGTTACTTCCCTGATGATCACTACCCAGTGGTCCATGTGAGTCAATTTGGCTTTGTGTTGGTTTTTCCATGATTTCTCCTTCATGTCAATTTGGCTTTGTTGAAATTTTGATATTTCATGGGACGATTAAACAATTAAAGATTCTAATCGCTTAAACTATACTAATAACAAATTGTTAAGCTGATTAAGTAATCTTTGGCATAGATATGAGATTTTCTGCATTTATCCAATTCATTTTACACACACACACATATAGAATCATGTATCTGCTGGCCAAATTTTCGTTTGTTCTCTTCTTTGTTGTCTACTACTGGATGTGTTGGATTCTCAAAACCAGGTTAATCTGTTTGTATGCGTAACAATAAATTGAATATCTATTTTACTCAACCAACAAAAAATTATTAAACTGTCAATCATCAAATAATACAGCACCATATTCTCGTGCAGAGATTATTTGTTGAATCATATCTTGTTAATTGCAAAACCCCTACATGAAAAGAACATCTCTGCATGCGTGGTGAAATGCCAGTTATTACATTTTCTATATGATTGATGTATTGCTCATGTCTTCATTTATACTATATCATTAAGTTATATGACTCTGTTTCCTCTATGTGCAATCACTGTCTTTTTCAGGTGCCCTGCTTGCAGAAATTATAAGGTATTGTATCTTACTTTTTTGAATTAGCAGTTTTTTTCTTCTTTCTTATTCTGTGAGCTTCAAATGTGCAGCCCCATTACGAGAAGGTTGCAAGGCTTTTTAATGGGCCTGATGCAGTGCATCCTGGCATTGTATTGATGACAAGGGTGGATTGTGCTTTGAAGGTATATATATACTGTCTTCTTGATTTTTTTTTTATACATGCTGTGGTCTTATTCTACTCCTTTCAAATTATTTTGCAGTGCACAGAAAATTACTTGTTTCCATAAATACTTAAATTGGGCTTTCTTTGGAAAACTTTACATCTGCACAAATTTAAAAGAGAAAAAGGACGAAGGCTATATGTGTATTTTATTGTACGGAATAATTATAAGAGTGTCATTTGTTACAGCACGTCTGGATAATGTATTTGAAGGCAATACTTTAATTGGTTTTCCAATTCTTGTTTTCATGTCCTTGGGATGTCGTATATCCCTTCTCACAGTGTCCTTTACCATAACCCTAGTTACATGTCGAAAGTTGGAATGCTGTGTACTAAGCTTTTTTTTTTACTTTTCTAAAGAATTTTTTTTTTCTAATCTTGAATGGACTATCGCTTTGGTCTGGGAAGACCATTTCATCAAGTGTCTCTTGAAACTCTATGTTTTTCTAATTGACAAATATATGTTCATTTGTCTTTGAAAACTTTTATTGTTAGTCATTTGCAGTTTTATGGAATTTCTAAAGGTGGCGAAAGGATGAAATTTATAAGAACCTAGGCTTGATAAAATAGTGTTCCAACTATATCAAATGATTGGTGATTTGCGCAAAAGATTGTAGTTGATCATATTGGCACAAATGTCTTCTGACCCCATCACACTATTGGTTTAGCTTTCTCCTATCAGTGATTCTGTTTGTAAAGTTTCTGCTCTCTTAGCTCGATTGCAGTCTCAATTGATATACATGGGATACTTGGTGATTAGTCCTTCTTTAACTTGTTTGGCAGCACAGATAAACAATAAACTCTGTGATAAATTTTCTGTGAGTCATTATCCTATGTTATTTTGGGGTCCACCTTCTAAATTTGCATCTCACGGCGTGGAACCTAAAGAAGAGAAGAGTGAAATACGCATGATTGATGATGGACGGACAGCTGAACGTTTGGTTAGTTGGATCAATAAGCATTTGGGCAGGTATGGGATACTCCTAACTATCACTTGTTTAAGTGAAATCTTCATATTGTAATTTACATACCTGTACTTCAAATGTGTGTGATGTTAAAACATATCAATATCATGCCTATTAAACACAGTCATGTATCAAATTTCTCTGTAAGTAGAAAAAAAATTGGATAAAAATTGTATTTTCCATGTATTCCCTTTAGTCAGTTGATTTTTTTTTCTGTGGTATTGCTAGTAGGAAAATGTTTCTATGTCATATTTTTATTGCATTATGTTTGCTACATATGCACGTGATAAATTCTTTTGTTAATTTTGTGATATAAGTGCTTAACTACAGTTTAGGTGTATCTTGAATATGTAAAATCAGAAGATGCTGTATGTGCTAGAGTCACCCACAGCTTGTGCCTTGTGCTTGTTATTTTTTATTTAGAGAAATAGGCTGTTATAGTGCATTGACATATGTTTTCTTATTAACTTTTTTTTTTAATTGAAATCTGTTGTTAAAAGTTTCTGATTTTGGCAATGTATGCTTTATTGTTTCTGTAATACTGGATGTTGGCTTCACCCCTTTGCCCTGTTACAACCTTCATGATTGTTTGCAGCTCATATGGCTTGGACGATGAGAAATTTGAAAATGAGCATCTTCATTCAAACACATCAGACCCTGGACAGGTTTCTGTTTGCATAGTTCAGATTTGCTTTGTTATTTTTAATAACAATAATTTCATTAATGTAATAAATTAACTTCTATGCTGCACAACTTGTGAAAGATTGCACGTGCTGTGTATGATGTTGAGGAGGCTACAGCCTTTGCCATTGAAATCATACTCGAACACAAGGTAGACATTTCCCCTCTGGTTATGTTTCATGGGGGCGCATACTCATTTGCACTGTCTCCTTTCTCCACTCATGGTTTAAATGCTTGTTCTGCAGATGATCAAACAACACACTCGGGTTTCACTCATTAAATTTCTTCAACTTTTAGCGGTTCATCATCCTTCAAAGAGGTAAAGACCATCTTCTTTGAATGAAACTTTCCATACTCAATCCAGTAATTACTTCGTTCATCTACTCTAGATTATTTGTATTAGGTGCCGGAAGGGAAGTGCAGAAGTGCTTGTGAACTTTGATGATTTGTGCCCACCAGATATGTGGTCACCTGACAAACAAGAAGTAGTCAGTAATGGCAAGGGCATGCTAGGGAATTTCCAGATTTGTGGGAAAGAAGTTCCTCGAGGATATTGGGTAGGTGCTTTTCTCTTTTGATAATATTAAGCATTAGCCTACCATAGCCAATTTAGGACTGAAGTGTAGTGTAATCGAATTGAACTATTTAGGCATGTTTTGACATGAACTGACAGTGGTAGCATGTATATAGTTTTGGCTGATGTATTTTGATATTTTGGATAGTGTTTAAGAGCGTGTTTGGCAGTGTGGTTGCGGGTGCTTTTCAAATAACTTTTCGTGCCAAAATGCATGCCAATGATATTTTTTCATTTTTTAAAAATCATTTTTGACATCAGCACATCAAAACAATCTAAAACGTACAAACCATATTAAATTTTAGCAAAAAAAAAAAAAAAATTCAAATTTTTTGGGAACGCAGGTTGAACCGCGTTCCCAAACACTGCTTAAATGTATGTGGTTTTTGCTGATGGATTATGATGTCAAATCTACAATTATGTTTCATGGGGGTGCATACTCATCTGCATAAATGAGTTTGGAAATGGTATCATGTCAGTTAATTTCAGTGAGATAGCTGACAATTTTTGAACTAGGACTTGCTCTGTTAAATCACCATATTTTTAAAAATTATTGTCTATGTTTGTGCTTTGTTTGGGCTGTTTTTTTTTTCTCCCTCTAGCCATCGCTTCAAATAAGTGAAACTTGGTGGAACATAGTATCATTTTATTCATTGCTTTCAATATTGAGGACAGCATCATAACATTTCTGTAGCTTTTCAGTAATTTTAGTGTTTGCAAGGCACTCATTCATCTATACGATAAGAGCTAACCAAGTTCGTGAATTTTCGAAAAATCCATTCTAATGCAGCTTCCATCATTTAGTTTTTGTGTAGTCCTTGTAGTTTTAGAATTTTTTTTTGCTGAGAAACTGAAGATTTGTTTGTGAGATCAAACAATGATGTATGTCTAAATTTTGTTGAAGATATTTGTTACTGCCTTTTCTTCCTATGGTTAGCTTATACCGGTTTGTGCCATATGTTTAACCATGTCTTGTTTCTTGTTACTTCGCAAATTACTAGATTGATTTTAAAATGGCCTTGTGTGTTCTTTCTCAGATGTTTTGCCGTGGCAGCAAGAATGATACCAGGGGCTTCAGGTAACAACCTATTCTCCTTCATTCAATTATTTACAGGACCAATACTTTGTTTAGTATGTTTTAAGTTTTGATATAGCAATTTAACCGGTTATCCATACACTTGAGACAGCGAGTTCATGTGTAATAGTGCTACATTACTTGATATGGCAAGGCGCATCCAACCTAAGCCTAACCTATTCTTTTGTTAGTCTTGTATCTGTTCCTGTTGGATTATTCCTCATAGTGAGTTCTTCAGCTTGCTTGGAAAGGCTATGTATAGTTCATAAATGTGAATCATATATTGTCATGTTCTGAGGCCAATCATCTCCATTGTACTATCACTTGTTAGTTGTTATGGCTGAAATGGAGGACCGATCCGCTGCTTCAATTTTCTGAACATTTTCCAAGATCATAGGCAAAAAAATGCAGATTTGCCATCAGATGCAAGAATCATTCCCTTCTACTGATAAGCATTAGCTCGCTCTCACCTCTGAAATTAGCAAATTTAAAGTGCATGGCAGTTTAATTTTTTGGATCGGAAAAGAGCATAAATTGCCTTTACTTTTTGTGTGCGCCATTAAACATGCGTATGAGTGTGGATTCTTATGATGGCTTCTATCAACATGTTTATGAGATGGTATTTAGTATTTGTTGCTGCTTGAGGCATATCTTCTCTTACAAAAGAAGGCATATCTGTTGTCAGTAATATAAAACTTGGCATCTTAAGTAGTGTTTTCTCATACCATGGAAACCAAACCCCTGTTCTTTTGGAACAACTATAACCGTTATAAAATTCCTCTACAGTTGAATTGTTTAACGAATTATCTTCCTTGATTCATTATTTTGTTTCTTCATTTGCAGCTGTGGTTTCTGGGTTCTACTGCATTCACTCTCTGTGAGGATTGAGGATGGAGAGAGCCAGTTTGCATTCAGAGCTGTATGTGATTTTATCCACAACTTCTTTATTTGCGAGGATTGTCGTCAACATTTTTATCAAATGTGTTCAAGGTAAAAACAACTCAGAATAAGTTAGCTTTAGGCTCTCAAGCTCCTTCCAACTTATATAGGCTGTTTCAATTTGCAGTGTCACCGTCCCTTTCAACACATCCCGTGACTTTGCCCTTTGGTTGTGGAGTACCCATAATAAAGTCAACAAGAGATTAATGAAAAAAGAAGCTTCTCTAGGAACCGGTGACCCCAAGTTCCCAAAGGTTATTTGGCCTCCAAAACAGCTCTGCTCTTTATGTTACCTCTCTCATAACCGGAGAGAAAATGGAACCAGCCAAATAGATTGGGACATGAATGAAGTATACAAGTTCTTGACTGGTTATTATGGCAAAACACTTACATCTTTGTACAAGGAGAAGGGTCATCTTGGGGATGAAGTGACTGATGGGGCTATTGTAGATCTGGTGGCCTCAACAAATGCAGTTGTGGTTCCTGTGGGGGCTGCGTTGGCAATCGCACTTGCTAGCTGTGCATTTGGAGCACTTGCTTGCTGCTGGCGTTCACAGCAAAAAACCCGGAAGTATTACCACCAACTACACTCTTTAAAGAACATTTGATATTAATGGGGACGATAAGTTTTTTCAAATTTGATAAAAAGTATTAACCGGAAGTTTAAAATGTTCAGGTGAATTTTCTTATTTGTTTTCCTTCCCCAATATTTCAGGCCAAGGAGAAGCTGGAACTAAGATAGTTAAAGGGACAAAACTATACACGGTCATTAAGGTGCCCAGTCGGGTTCAATCAGGCTCTGAATAGGAATCCAGATTACAATCTCACTGACCTGCTTTGAGGTCCTACTCTGTACCATATTTTGAAAATTTCCCTCTGAGCACGCTTTTGGATTGTACAGATTAATATTATAATTTCAGTCTTACAAGCGATCATTATCTCTCTCTGTTTTTTTTTTAGTTCCTTTTATCTTACTTTAAAAAACTGCAATGATCCACGGTTTAGGATGGATTTTTTTTTTCTCCTGAGGAAAAGGATGGATCTTATTAAGAGATTGAATCTGCTGTTTTAAAAGGGTATGACCGTTCCCTATCATCCGCTGGATTTTACATTTGGCATGAGAGATTAGTTCAGTGTCAAGTTTTTGAACACAAGTACGATGTGTTAGCTCAGAGTCTGCGTTAGCTGGTGTGAAAATCTTTTCTATCAAACTTATTTTTTCCCTGTGAATTATGTGGTTGAATTGTATTTCTTTACAGTGGATTAGGCCTCTTCTATCCTTGGGACTTGGGACTTGGACTGTTACTAGTTTAGCTGATGGACAACTTTGTCTCAAGTCATGCGGTATTATTGCAAGGAGATTGGATATCAAATTCTAGTCGCTACGTATAGAAAGAGAGGCTTGCCCTCGTTAGGTAAGCAAAAAATAATGGAAAAGAAAAAACTGATTTTGGAGTTTAAGAGGAAGAGGAAAGCAAAAATAACAGATTAACAGAACAAACTAGTTTTTATTTCTAGCGGCAATTTAAGACGTGTAAGAATCTTTCCCATTCAATTTAAATCCTTGCATTATGCTTCGCGTGCCTGAAATAATCATATATTATCGGCATATTTATAGACATTCTTCACTGAAACTTGGGCTCCATCATCACAACTAAGGTCCCTTGTTATTATGATTATTTCAGGCACGCGAAGCATAATGCAAGGATTTAAGTTCTTTGCTTGCTCCTTTAATAAAAGCTTGGAAGAAACTACCCAAGATTGGTGATATGGGGGGTTTTTGTCCGGTTATGTGGGCTTCTCAATCCTCATCTTATAAAATCATCATGATTTTTAGTGAAGAGCATAACCAACTGCAGAAGTTCTTTCCTAAAAGACAGAATTGCAGGAAAAAATGGGTGTCCATAATTCGGACTGCTCCCATTTGGGAAGCTTTCAAGTCCCCCAAGAACAACTAATTTGGTATTCCCTGTTACAGATATGAATCCAGAGATTCCGCAATCAAACTGAACGAAAATAACAGAACCAATTTATATTTTAAGTAGAAGTGCTATGCCAGCTTCTTCTTCTTTCTCTCGTTGATATGTATATGCTAGACTACTAGAAAACCAAACGGCAAGCCTTCAAACAAGAGCAAGTATATTTTAGTTGTTGATAATTTGACTTCCAATTTCTTCATATATATGTTTGTATACACAGTGGAACTTATTTGGCTGTACAGAGTATTTAAATGATGGAGCAGCAAAGAAAATGCATATCTAAGAATCTAAATCACAGTTGTTTTCCGGGGAACCATTGTTTGTTTATCTCCCTGACAACAACAAGACGTTCTTTCAGAATCCAGAACCCATTGAACTTTTCCCAGTGAGAAAGCACCTTGGAAATTTGATCTTTCTTTCTTTTTTTTACAGTTGACAATGAAACTATCTCCATCTATCTTGAAACAAAATAGTAATTTGACGATTGGCGGAGTCTAATGAACATTTATTATATGTGGCCGAGGCTGCAGGGTTGAATGCTCAGCATCTTCATCATATGAATGAATTGATGAATTTGGAGGCGCCTAATGATCAACAACATAACCAAAAAATAGGAGAACCAAACTTGATGAGCATTGAGTCTATAGTCAGCTCAATATCTTATCTTAAATGTAGAAAAGAAGCAAGGGTTTGTATACTGTGGCCAGAACTCACCTGATGGAGGCGGCGACGCTGGAGAGCAGTTAGTGCTTTTAACATGACATAGATTGGAAGAATAATCCCAGCAATTCGTAGAAATAACAACTGTCAAACAGAGCAAGAAAGTGTAAGCCTATGCTTTGCACACATGATTTTCATCAACGTTTTTTCCAAATAAAATAGTAATCCAACTTGTTTTACCATAAACACTGGGAATGAGAAATTGTTGGTTCCATTAAGAATGAGAGGAAGAGTGTGCCTTAGAATTAAAAGAACCATGAACTGCAAAAGAACAAGACGAGTAATCAGATTGTAGAACAACACCATGACGCAACAAGATTTCTCTTAAAAAAAAATTTAAGAACATTGTCTGATAAAATAGAAACATTAACTTCTGAGAAATGAATGTCCATAACATGTTGTTGTGTCTCTTTCATATGTCAAAGTTCGCCAGGAAAATATCCTCTATAATTTGATCAAAGAAAGTAGAGAGACTTACAATCACAGCAATCAAGCGACAGTAGATTGTGTTTCTTGTAGTTGAAGCTGAATACTCATAATAGTCAGTATTCAGGAAGTTATGTTCAGATGAGACCACTGCTATGAAGCGAGGACCATTTAACTCCCTTCTAGACGTCTCCCAATTTCCCCTGATAAAAATGTTGGAACACATTGTTGAGGTTCTAGTGAAATGGAAAAACAATTAGACAAATGTCATGCGAAAACCAAGAAGCACTCCAGATTACCTAAAGTTCATTGGAAACCCAATTTGGAACAGGGGTGGTGGTGCTGTATAACCAGGCTTGAACTCCTGAAACCAATCCAATTTATTATCATTAAAATTATGGTTCAATTTGTTGATGGCAAAGACTAGAGCCTCTTGTAAACTATGAAGATTCCCTACGACCAAAGAATAGTAACTAGATTGAAGCTATATGAAAGAACGGAACACACCTGGAGGCATATCTCACATATAGTGTTCCCCTTCTCATTACACCACCTCTGTATACACCTGCGATGAGCATACTGCGATATGAAGAACCAGTCAGACATGGCAAGCTACAAGTGATCACTACTGAAGGCCAAGTCAAATGACTTTAAAAGAGAGATGTTAAACTGGAACAGTTGGCAAAAATCATATATAGACTGATGCATACTCTACCTATATGACATTCTGATATTGCAAGCTGGTTTAATGACAAGACAAACATCAACTCAACTTTTTATATTTAGTATACTGATCTTTGTTTACTGGAAACAGGAAAATACCTTCAAGTTTTCTTGACTGCTAAACAGTAAAGGGGGAAAAAAAGCAATGTGACAACATAAGGGAGGAATACGATCAAATTACTAAATCAACACCTTCTAGAATACGCCAACAAACAAATCCCTGGGGGTAGATTATTTAGGTATACTTTTCAACTATAAACAAGAAAACTCAGGTCACCTGGCCCAAGTTAGGCACGTCTCAGTATGTTTTTCAACACCAAACATGCAAATTCAGATCAACCAACCCAACTTAAGAATTTTCATCAACATTGATGCTTGACTGCCTCAGCTATAAGCTATCTACCAAACTTTCCATTTTCCTCCAGGAAAATAAGGAGGGTGTCAATGTTGATGGGATGGCATGTCTATAATGATCATGATATTGACTGTTTTTGTGGCTTAATGTTGCATCAAATAAGATGTGACCTGCTGTAAATGCCAGTTAAGCACGAGCAATGATAAGGGCTTTTCAGACACATCTCACCATTACCAGAAGCCTATATGAATCAAGTTACCAGTAAACCAAATAACCAAACAGTCCACTTACACGAGGAAAGAAAATATTTGGTTTGGTCTTTTGGGATGAAAGAAGGTAAACCTTCTGGCGGATAATTATCTCCCCAAAAGGCGAAACAATTATCCAGAAAGGCCTAAGCATCAAGTTTCAAACTTAATGACTTCCACTCCGAACTAGTTGGAAACTTACCTTCAATTCCAAAGTTGATAAAAAAAAAAGTAACAAAAATATATTTAGCAGTTAACTAACACTCGTTCTCATGTACATCAAAAGAACATATAATTCTCCAAAATCACTAATATGAATGATTTTTTTTGAATTGATAAAAAAATAAAAGCTTAACCAACCTTCAAACTACCACAACAAGAACATGGTGTCTCCATATTAGAATCTTCATCCTCATCCTGGCATATCCTGCACTCCACCAATTTCCTCGGAGTTGATATATCCCCAAAATCCAGTTTCTGGAAAGATTTATCAATTTTTGTGTCAGACGCTGTGGCTTGCATCGACAGGTTTCTGCTCTCAATTGCAGCTTCTAAGGTGGATTCAGTTATCAAACGATTCACCAGCAATACAAAGTGATCCCCCATCCTCCAATTCTCAAAGACAGCCAACAATTGATGAAATCTCAATCAATGTTCAGGAACTCCAAGCCCAAAACCAAGCTGTTGTTCTCCACTATAGTCCCCTTGAAATAAAAAATCACTGTAGTTGGAATAAAACAAGGAAAATTTGAAGGTAAGTACTATAACAAAACAACCAACAAAACGTTACAGAAAAAGAGGATGCAAACATAAAGAAGGAGGGAAAGGGGGCCGAGAGCGAGAGGCGAGAGACAACTTCGTGGAGTAAGGCTTTAACAAAACTGGCAAACAAATAGGATCACGCAAAGAGACCAATAATCACAAGAAATGGCAAAGACCCAGTTGAGGAAAACACAACTATAAGCATTAAAAACGCACAAAAAAAAAGAGAGAGAACCCAGAAAGGAAAAGCGCAAAGACAAAAGAGCAAAAGAAAGAACCCTCTCAGATGCAACAAAAAGGACAGGACTTTACCAATTCAAGGACTAAAAGGAATAAGCATCAGCAGAAGAAAAGGTGATGGAACGAAAAAGATGACAGAAAAAGTAAGTGTTTAAGAAAGGAGAAACTTGCGTACAAGAAGGGGATCGTGATTTCTTGAAGCTAAGAATAGGTCTTACAATGAAGCAAGAGATTGAGTGAAGGGAGTAGAAAATTTAAAGAGAGAATCCATTCAATCTTACTGTACATTAAAAAAGCTCCTTCCTTTCAGCAGACAAGGAAGACCACCTCCCTCTTTTCTCGCAGTCCCAGGCGGGTGAGTTTGTTTGTTTATAGTTTAACATGTTCATGACTCTGGTATTTATATACTACACCATCAAAGGTCCATTAAGTTCAGTGAATTACAATATATGCAGATGTAACTAGTTAAGTACTTTCTGATTAGTTAAAAGAGATTCCTCTTTTTTTCTTTTTCTTTTTTTCCTTCAGTAATCGATAAAGCTATCCAGACTTCGATTATTTTTAATGAGTATGCCTACATTTTAGATTTTGAAATGTACAGAACTATTTTGTGGATGTTTTCGTAAGTAATATCACATTAAAATATGAGTATTTGGGATTTAATTTTTCAATATTCATTTTCTGAAATTGTCATGAACTTTCCTGTTTTATTTCTAGCTATCTTTATTTATAATATCTTAATGATCTAAAATTAACTTAATTTGATGGAAAGAGTCCCTGTTTTATGTTGGGAAGTGAAGGGTTTGAGTCAAAAAGGACAAGATAAAATCCCATTCCATCTCTAGATTTTATCTTTTATATATAACGTAAGTGTAAAATAGGTAATATTATTATCTGATAAATGATTAGCCTTTACATTTACTAATTTTTTTACTAATAAAAATATCCTGATATTTCTCAAAATTATAAAATTTAGCTTCAATCTAGAGCATAGATCATGATTGGATAGATTGATCGAGTTAATTCAAAATAATGTTATTTTGAATTTTTTTAAAAGTAAAACAACATTGCTTTAAATAAAATTTTAAAAATCAAATTAGATCATTGACTAAGTTAAACATATTATATTAATCAACTTCAATTTAATTTAATTTAAAATCTAACCTAAATCTAAAGTTTAATAGACAGATCACAAATTTAAATTGTAACGTCCGTTAAATTACACTAATATTTTTTGAAGGCCTTTGTTTTTATATTTTAATAAACGCAAGGAAATTAAAAAGTTGTTTTAAAACATGTTTGGAATGATGTTTTTTAAACATTTAAAAATATTTTTATTTAATTTTTAAATTATTTTAATATATTAATATCAAAAAATAATTTTTAAAAAATAAAAAAATAATTTTAATATATTTTAATAAAAATATTTTAAAAAATAATCACTATAATATTCTAGAACATTTTTATTCTTAGTCATGGTCGAATAAGAAGAAAAAGAAAAGTATTATAGCGTTAAGACCACGTTGATGATTCTCTATTATATCTAGCTTTGACTTTTTAAACCGTTTTTGCCGCTAACATAACAGCACGGCCCCACGAGATATTCAAATTCTCCTCCTCTTACCTCTTCCTCTCTTATGGGGTTATTTTGCTTTGCTTATTTATTTATTTATTTATTTTCTCGAGCCCGGTTTTTTATTTTTTTTTCATTTGTAGGTTTTTAACTTTAGATGGTATTTAATTATAAAAAATAGAATGCCATGCAATCTTCCTGTGTTATTTTTGGCAGTGCCATTGAAAGGCATATTCATAAATTCAAGGTATGTATGCTGCCCCATGTCCAAAACGATGAAATTAATGCCGTATGAAACGAAACAAGACATATAATACCTAATTCTTTGAATTTCTTTCAACCCAATATTC
Source organism: Populus trichocarpa (assembly GCF_000002775.5). Lineage (NCBI taxonomy): Eukaryota > Viridiplantae > Streptophyta > Magnoliopsida > Malpighiales > Salicaceae > Populus > Populus trichocarpa. The sequence continues at coordinate 13,491,506 of NC_037294.2, read as the reverse complement.
ATTAATTACAAGCTATTCAATTTGGGTTTCTTAGGCCTAGTTATCCATATTAGACCATTGACTTGCTGCTGCCTTTTGACCCTCTAGCAGCTTCCCCTGCTGCGCGTTTGGATTGTATTCGATAATTTCTCGCTATATGTCGTGGATGTATCAGATTAATTTTTTTTTATTGAAGGTAAAAAAAATTATTCAAGGATTATTAAAATGTTTTTTTAGTAAAAAAAAATATATAAAAATTAATTTGATATAATATGATTAACTTTTCAAGTTTAAAAATAATTTGAATGACTAGTAAAAATATAATTTGATTAAAAAAATTAAAACGACATCTTTTTTAAATATTGAGATGACAAAAAAACCCGAGCTAAGCTAGTTCATTAGCCAAACTCGTAACCCGAATTATAAGACTATGATAAATCCATGAAAATCATATAAAAAAATGTAAAATTAAATTCTCAATCAATCAAATATTGAAAGATAAATTAAAAAAAAAATCTATTAAAAAAATAAAAAATTAATTCGAGTCAATTCTGGTTAATTTGTCAAAATCATATATTAAAATTGAGATAAATTTATAAAAAATAAATTCAATAATTCAATAATTATAAATTCTAAAAAATGGAATTAAAAAAAAAAAAAAAAGGAAAGTTGATGACCAAATTCTAAAAGGACAAATAAAATACCAAGATATGTTAACATGAGACACGGAGCTTGGGAGCCCGCAATTCATGACCAAATGTATCTCTATTGGTTGGGTTGACAAATGACATTACAACTTAGTTGGCAACCGTTCCATTGAAAAACAAAAAAAAAAGAAAAAAAGAGAGAGCAAAGAATCATCCAATACTCAAGCATGAGGTCAAGTCATGACCCCCCCCCCCCCATTTTTCTTTATTCTGATTCTTAATTCACTGCCCCTATCTTACAAGACTCTGTGACTGGTCTATTATCTTTCGTCCTTTAATTTCCAGGCTTGATTAGCATCCAAGTTCAACGGTATTGGTGCTCGTGTGCATAGTTTCTTCACGATACCTCTTTTTTTATAGCCTGGAGCAATAAACAATAGGAAATTAATGCACGCATCGGTTGACAGTATAATCACTCATTTTTCGTCGGAAAACTTAAAATCAGTTATACCCAAAGTAGATAAGACTTGGTTGAACAACCCTGTTAAACCTCTACTGGGTATGACGAGAGCTTCAAGTATTTCTATCGTGATTATGGACTTCAGTTGACTTGTCCTGTTATGATTTTATTAGTTTCGTTAAGGATCGACACCAGCAAGTTTTTAGATTAATGGGATATGATTCACATACTTGACTGATGATACGGCAAGCTGACTCCATAAAGGCAGAGTGGGTGAGCTGATCATCCACCGTTTGCCTAAACTGGAGAAGTAGTTTGGCGTCAATAATATATAAGTATATTTAGTCGTTTGATGTCTTAATTACTGCAGATAGTGGGGCTCCAAAATCCATTTCAATCGTCATCTGTTTTTTCTCTTAAGCTAACGGTGCCAACATTCATAAGCTCAAACCCAGAAATCCACAGCCCGTTTTGCAGGAGATAGAATTGCTGAGATAAACTCCCAGAGGTCACTCCAAGCTGGATGATAATTACTGAAGAAATTAGTATAGAAGAAAAGAAAAAAGAGTACATTAACAACTGGGAAATCCAAGTGGAGAGACTAGCTAGTGTTTTAATTGACTCGTGAAATGATCAATTTCAAGCCCATTGTTCTTAAATCACTACTTGAAGTTTGGATTTATATTTTCCACGGCCCTTCTGCCACTATCAAGCATGATTTTGCAAAATTGTGATGTAAAGGATGATATAATTGTAAGTGTAAACCCAGTTCACATGATATCACCGATTCATAAATCACGCTGATCATCATGGGCAATTCGTCGACAATATGATGATTTAAAGTTTAATAATTATTGCTCATTATATTGCTCCTGCTCCTCGTAAAATATTACTGTGCACACATTGAGGTTTAATATAAGCAATTCAGAATAAATAATTAGTATCAATTAAAAAACAAAATTTGGTTATTATTACGATAGCGTGAGGAATTCCCTTCAAAACAAGCGCCTAACCATAAAAGCCATTAGGGGCATCCCGCCACTCTTCCTAACTTGTCATCCCGTGTTCTTATTATAACTAACTTCAACACCTCAGCAAATCCCATTTCTCCACGTGTCAACTATTTCCCGCCAACTCCTTCCTTCCCAATCCATACGCGCTTCTCTCCCCCTCTCCCAGAACCATAACAAATTAAGACCGTGAAAACACAAATCTCCAAAACCAGCTCTATCAATGGCAGTGACCAAATTCTCCTCCTCCTCTCTCCCCACCGACACTCTCCGTGAAGCCGCTGTAATCCTCTCAACTCCGGCAACCTATCAATGTCACTAATCCTCCCATTAGTCTCCGATTCTTTAATTCTACACTCCTCTCTCCCTATGATACTGCGTTCGCTCTATCAGGCCGCCAAACCCTCTCCAACTACATCTATATTTCTTAAACACGTTGTTCCTTGCAAGATTAAGTGAGGTAAGTTTCCCAGACATGTATCACAATGACTAGCTTGTCATTCATTGCCTCCATGGGATTCTATTGGAACCAGAGAATGTATAGTTTCTTGGACGATGATGTTGAATTTTAAATGAGAACCATCCTTGGGGATTATGCTTCCACGATTGCCTATATGGTAGTTATAATAGAGTTAATTTGTATAAAAAAAAAATAGAAGGTAGCATACTATAAGCTATCACCTCGCAGAAACTACCTTGCACATGAGAGACCAAAGCATGTTGGGACTCTGATAGCCAAAGAAATCTAAGCAGTGCCCAAAGGATGGGAAGTGTCATACGGATCATGAGGAATGGCCATCATGGAGGTTGATTTGGACTGTAACTTGCAGAAGAAACCACCAATTACAGAGATTAAACAAAAATATGTTTTTGCACTATACAAGAGTAACAAATACATTTCAATGGCTATGATCTCCAACTCAAAATGGAACTTCGCCCCATCTTGGTTTCTTCCCCTAACAGGGGATACAACAAACTGGAAAAAAGAACCTAATCTTACACTGATTTCTACTACACTACACTTGTAATCGACAACGATGCATCATTCTTGCCACTACTTGTAGAACCTATCTTAACACCTGTACAGCCACTGCTGCATTTTATTGGCGAGGATATCTTCGCAAACACTTCCTCACTTAGGGGGCAGCTTGCATATAGTATCCAGAGAACGAGACACAGCAAAACTCCTACTGAGATCAAGCCCAGCCCCGCATTTACAATCTTGAGATAATGCTCCAATTGAGGGCAATGACTCGAGGTGATTTCTAGGAATGTGTCCCTGACAAACTTGCAATCCTGGAGGCTGAGCAAAACCGGGGTGTAGTACTCAAGAGCATAGCTTTCGTTAACTGCTGCCACCAATTGTCTATAGATGTCAGGGATCACCCTACCAACAGTTGTGCACAGCCCAGATGATGAAACCATGCAGGTGTAGTTCTGCCAAACCTGAAAATTTAAACAAATAAATGGATTTCAAATTTGTTCCCCATGAATACACAATAGGTGATCGAGTAGTTAGCCATGAACTTAGTGTCTAGACTTGTCCTTAAAATAATCAAGGCCAGAAAAGCATAAAAAACTCTACATGGCAGAGGCATCAAAAGGCAACAATCATTGTCCCACTTCTTTTCTCTCACAAAATCCCAGAGAGTCCAGTCTCTGACAATTATGTAAAGTTCATAATTTTCTAACTCTGAGTGAAGTAAAGGACTGTGACCATGCATCAAATCAGTTAGAAGCTCATACTTCAGATAAACCAAGCAAAAGTCTTGAAGATATTGATGCAATATTTTGTCAATTCATATGAGATTTCACCTGTTCATGTGATATTATAACAAAGAGGCTTGAAAAGTGATCCAAAACTCTAGGACATGCAAAAAAACATAAGTTTAATCAAAATGTAAGCTCTGAGACACCCCACCCCACGCCCTCTTCCACTTTTGTTCTCTCCTGATTTAATGGTTAGACTCACGTGTCCAGTTATACATTGAAAATAGCAAATTCTAACGAGGTACTGTACAAAGTTAAAACTAAATATCAGCTACTTCATTTTTTATGTGAAAACCCCTTACCCGATACTGATTAATTTTACTTATCAACCACGACCACATCTGGTACAAAAACTATGAAGTGAGAATCTCATGAGCTATGATGACAAAATTCCAAGTCATCTCATTCTGTATGTTGAACTTATCCTCCAAGCAGAACTTATTGGTTAATAAGGATCAAGAAGCCACTACTTCAATTTTAGGCAAGTCCAAATTAAGATGTAGACAGAGATGATAGACATACCACAGATGCATTTGCCATAGACACCTCTCGGGGCTCGCATTGACGATCTTGATAAAGCGAGTCAAATGGGTAGCACAAAGGAGGCATGGAAGGTCCAGATTGGTTATAATAATTAAACTCGGTCTGGGATGGATTTGCATTTGCAAATGTGTATATATAGGTATTGACAACATTTACAATATCAGTGATGACTTCTTTACTCTGGACGAGTGTGTTGTTTGTTGTTCTTTGGTCAACACAAGGAAGAATGCTGCTAAGAGCAGATGCTGCATGGGGATTTTCCACCCATTCTTCCATGGCCAAACAGGTGTCAGAAATCGCACTGTTGCAAAAGCACAAAATACTATATTTTAGTAATTGAAATAAGATTTGATTGTTCCATACACAATTCCTTTTTAACTGAATAAAAATTCCATATGCAAGTATTCAAAAGCAGCAACAACAAAGCCTCAAGTAATAAAAGATTTCACAAAAATCAACATCATATTAATCGTGGCACAATATTGAAGTGTGCCTCAGGCATCATTCAACTAAAATAACTTCAGAAAACAAGCAGAAAGGAAAAGCAATCATAAAATCATACTGCACAAGAAAGCACTCGATCATCATTGTAAATATAGCAGACTACACAAGTAACAAATAATTTCATAAACTATACAGCAGGTATTTGTTTATGATTACATGTGAAAGGGGTTTATGATAAACATGATGCACACCATAGTAAATTTCAAATTATGCACACAAGCAAACACAGCATAACGTTATTGATGGACATCTCTCCATGTAAGATCCAGAATATCAGTATCTTACTTGTTGAGAAGAATAAAAACTCCACAAAGAATGAAGGTAACCGCCACTAACAACCACCCACTCACTACAAATCTGCAACAATATGCTTGTGATCAGATACAAAAATGAAAAGCATCCGGTAAGTAGATGTTAATATTATTGCTAGAATACATTATGCATCCAACAAAGACAAAGGTAACTTACATATGAATTGCATGTTGATGTCCAAGGATAGACAGCACTGAAATAAAAACATGTCCATCAGTTACAAGCAGGAAAGAACTGAACAGGTGAGAAGTAAAATGAGTTGTCAGTCAATAAGGCTCCGTTGGAAATACTTACAAAAACCAAGCAGAGCCAGGATAAGCATCACTGCAGCCACAGTAATCAATGCTGACCGCCTGCAACAATAAATTCAGAACCAGCCCATTAACATCATGAATATTAATAAAATACCTGGTTCGTAATTTACCAGGGATTCAGATACATACACAGCATTGAATACTTTCACTATTTTTCCAGCATTTTCACTAGTCTTCTCTGTCAGTGTATCAGCGGCAGCATTGAGATCCACATTCAACTTGTCAATATCATCCATGACGTTAGAAGGAAGGACAAGCTGGGCTATATTGATGGTCTTCGCAAGGGATAGATACTCCGTAACATTTTTCAGGGTTTGCACAGTGTAGTCTGACTGGTTTACAACATATTTCAGAGTATTCATAGCTTCACCGTGAAAGTCATCCTGCCCAACACAGAGAAGGATACATCCAATCCTGGAAAACATCAAAATAAGGCATCAGGAAGAGACACAAAGAAAAGGTCAATGCATTGGTTCAGAAATAGGAGAGACCTGATTTACTTTAAGACAGAAAATCAGTCATGAATGACATGGAAGATATTTTAGAAATAGAGTATTACAGACACACACACACATATCTGATTGAAATATGGTTCAACTCTAATCATTTATGCAATTGCCAAAAAAAATTACGAACTCTAGAAACTACAGTTTAGAACAGACAATTAACCACCCAAGTTTCAGAAACACTTAAGTCTGCACATTAAACTTCACAAATAAAATGGATTCATTTGAATGATGGATTAGAAACTTCAAATAATGATGGTAAAGCGTCCGATAGTGGAAATTTGACATTTCTCTCTCCCATAACAAGCCAATTAATTCACATCAAATGTGATTCTAAATCAACATAGTATCATAATTTTTCAAATATAATATTGACAAATGATGACAAAAATAAGCATACAGTATACTTCTCCATACTTTTATATATGCAATAAAGCAAACATAAAAACCATCAAGTGGTAATATAACAAACAAAAGGCCTGAAAAAATTGAAGAAAGGCTATAACGGTAGAGGTAAGTTGGCAGTTAAGATTATTACGCTGCAGCACAAGTGAACAGTATAAGCATTATAAGAGAAATCCTTTGAGATCGGCTTGATCCTTTGTCTTTAATGTTAATTCTCCATTTGAAGCAATGATGTGCTACAAGGGCAAAGCCAAACAAAAAAAACCACAGGAAAGCCAGAATAAAACCAGCAGCACCTGTGAAGCCAACAGACTGCAGAAAGTAGGGTCAGAACCGAGAACACTGAAGAATAAAGATAAACTTTTCCAAATATAAGTACAGCACATAAATATGGACATTAAGAGATGAAAATAGTCAAGAAAAGGTGCGATTCTAGCACTAGTAACCAAAGACATTAGGACTAAAGTGAAAGCACACAAGCACGCTGATAATTTTCATTCAACAATTCTAATTGTCACAGTTACTTATATCTGATCTTTAATATATGAGCAAATAACACAGCTTGCCTCCCACAAGAGCTGTACTGAAAACAAAGACAAGTACTAACAGGCTAATAGCCTTGTTCCACGGCTAAATTTTAACCATTCACTCTTAGAAAGTTGTAGAACCGACATTGCCAAGTTGATTCGACACTGTTGATAAACAATAGGTGAAGAAAAGTTGGAAGATTTTCTTCCCATGGATCTAAATAATATACTGATGCTTTCCGATTCAGCACACAACGGCAATTCTAACATGCCAATTAACAGATCAAGGTAACACCTTTTCGTTAATTCTCATAACTCATTTTCTTTTAACCACGATCTCAAAGGGTGACGTGATCGATCTTATCGTAGTTGTATATAAACTGCAACATTGATATAACGTAAAATAGAACAGAAACAAGACTTACAGCCCAGTAATGGGGATCGGTGATGTTCCAACCTCCTCGATAATGCTTAAATCCGTGAAGAATGTCCGGTCGATCCGTCCTCTTCGCCGCCAACACAAGTGTGTTATTAGACCCGTAATCAGAAGGCCCAGGTGCTCGTGCAGCAGTCTCCGAGATTCCATTTCTAAATGGCCCTAAATTATCCTGCCCTGCAAGCACGACAGCATAGCCGGGGAAAAAAAAACCATTACATGATAATTCATGCCAAAATGCTTAATCTAGTCTATTGCACATGCTCACGGTCATTTGCACAAGAAGTAAAATCTCGTCCCTTTCCTTATAAGTAAATAGCAAAGAGGGCTATTAAATTAGTAAAACAAAATCATTAATACCCCATTTGGCTGGCAAGAAAATTCGGCATCATTAGAAAAGAGTGCACGCCTTGCACAGAAAGCTCAGTACTTACTGGCAAGCTCAAATTTCAGCCGAAAATGTGCATATCTGGTATGCAAATAACAACTTTGTTTTAGAGTAACAGGATCGTACACATTATTGAAAATCAACAAAACCCAGATAACAAATGTGGAGAAGGACAGCAATATCGTTAATTTCCCAAATGAACCAAGACACCAGATTGCACATTACTGAAAACATACCTAAGATATACTTGAGAGGATCTTTAGCAGGCCCATTTCCAGGCAGAGCTAAAACAGAGCAGCTCAAAGAAACAACAAGAAACAAGAAACCAAATCTTGGAACCAGGAACATCTTCATGCTTTGCAGCGAAACCAAAATCTCTCTAACACCAAAAGAAATCAAGAAAACCCATTCCCAAATATCTTGGCCTCTCTCTCACTCTCCAAGTCTAGAGAACTCAAGAAAAGAATCCAAGAAAATAGAGACAACAAAAAAAAGAGTGGCGTGTTTATTCTAGTATGTGACTTATCATTCATAAGAGGAAAACAAAATAGTGGGAGGGGGCGAGAGAGTAAAAAAGATGTTCCTGGTTTGCAGCTAAAAAAAGCTGATCCTCACATGGGTAGAGGGAACTGAAAAGGCGGGTGTGATTGATAACTTAACAGAGTCGTCCTTCTCAACCCCTCCATTATAAAGCTTACCTAAGCTTGCTTAGTGCATTAACTAAAAGCACAGTGCTGCTTCTTTTTTTATTTTGCACATTAAGTTATTTATTAAACTACTTTCCATGATTTAGTATCAGTTGCTTATTTATAATATCTGCTTTTTGGAGTTTTTGCATCCTTGACTCGCCTCCTCAGATAATTCTTAATGACGGATACATCCTTGCTACAGCATCCAAAAAATTTCCTTAAAAAAAAAACAGCGTTTACCAAACCACTTATAAGGGCTGCCGTGTCTTAACAAGATTATTATTATTTATTAAAGGATATATATATATATATATATATATATATATATGCATTTTAATTAGTTTTGCATACAAATACATGAAGAGTGCATGTAGAGAGAGCCGGTTTTAGGCAAGTAAAATCCAGTGTGTATTTGTTTAAGAAGGTCCTTTTCTTTCGGTAGTTAATAATTAATGACAACGTTTAGTTGTCATGGAGATTTTATTGAGTGGGTTAGGTGTAGCGTAGCATCATGTTGCTCTCCATTTTGTTAAGACTAAAGACCAACTACTTCGTTGAGAGATGGGGCCCATACAGAACCTTTGTTTTGATGGGATCTAATTGCAGATCAGATCACATGGCCTCTGTTTTGTCACGTGTAATTATATGTGATGTATGTATCTGGAAAAGCATTTTATTATATCTTTGCCCTCTCTCTCTCTCTCTGTTTTTCCATTTTTTCTGCTTGTCTGAGAAGTGAAATCTTAGTTTTGGGACTTGAAGCGACGCGTGGCAAGAGACACGCTGGGCCCGTCTAAACCCCAGAGTCTAATATCTACGCGCGGATTTGTGGGGCCAGCAATTCCTCTGCAATCAATCACATTGCATGAAAAGGAGCGCCCCTTTTGCGCATCACCGCCACCTGATTACGCGGTTCCTCCGCGCTTATTCAATCTGTCTTTTATAAGGTGCAGATTGCGCCACGTTTTTCTGCTTTTTTCTCATCCCGTGGAAGAGATATTCTTTGAAATTATGGGGCAAGGAGAACATTGTCACGTACAAGACTCGAGGACTAATTTATAATTGCATTTAAAACTCAGGGACTAGATTTACCCTATTAAAGAATGCCTTTCCAAGTTATTCCTATCTTCAGATGAAAATACTACGTGGTCCAAATATCCTGTTCCGTGACCATGTTGATTTTCATAGCTTATAATCAAGAACATTACTGGTTAGTATATTATTAAAGGGCAAATCCAGATCCCGACGTACGTAGTCATCGGTGTCGGGTCTGGCTTTCGCTTTGCTTGGCCGTTTTAAATGGAGCGGTTCAAGGTCCCCATCGGAAGGGATGGCTGGCAATTGCTAGTCCTGGTCTTGAATGGCGGTAAGAAATAAACCAAAATAACGCTAGAGAGATGTATCATGTATGACTTCTGGCGTGGCACGGCGACAATATTGCATTATCAGATGAGGTAAAGAAAGCAAAACTAGCACGGAACGTCATTTTGATGTGATCCTACCTTTCGGCTGAGTGATTTTTAAAATTAATTGTTTTTTTTTAAATACAAATTTTAAAATATTTTTAAATAATTACTCTTAATATCAACATATCAAAATAATAAAAAATATTAAAAAATATTATTTTAAATAAAAAAATCAGTTTGTTTTAAAAACATGAAGCCACAATAAAAAAAATTAAAAAATATAATTTGAACAGCATTGTGAATTTACTATTCAATTTTTTTTATTTTGTTTTGGCTATTACATTTTTTGGGGTTTAATTAAAGGGTAAATGATTTAAATTTATTGACAAAAAAACAAGATCGAAAGAAGGTGAATCAACATGAAAAAGATGCTTGAAATGGATGGCGGGTTCAAATTTCTTGTGAAATGTTCAATTTGTTGACAAAGACGCTTTTATTTATTGTTCTATTTGCGAGTTTAAATTACTAGTATTTTCATACTTGGCCTCCTATTCTTAAAATCCTAACTACGCCCAGAGTGAATTAAACAGATAATAAGAGAAAAGGCTTCTAAAAATATTTTCCCCTATGTACTGAAAATAATTATTTTTTGTTTTCATTATCGTTCTTCAGATTATTCTAAAAACCACCCAAATATCCATGATATAGTACGGAAATAAAGTAATTTGCGTATTTTTGTTTGATCCTATATATAGATATAGTGAAGAAAATTGGTTTGATTTTTATTAGAGAATATAATGTAAAAAAAATGAAATAATTAGAACTAATCAATAATATTCAAATAAGATCATTAAAAGATATACGAACTAACCAGAAGAGATTAAAAGATCAATTTAGTTTAATTTGTTACCATAAAATCTTATTATATTTACCATATAAACTGTAGTAATTCCATACCAATCAATCATTACGTTCTCCCATTTTAATTTTCTGCATTTCTGGTTGGGAGGTGAGATCATTTCGGGGGCACTTCGTAGCAGCGTGAATAATAGCCAAGATACATGTTGGTCTAGAGGGAGACCATCCAATTTATACGTCCACATCCCCAGCCTGAGAGGCTGAGCTGTGCGCATCTTTTGTCATCATTTCTGCCTCGTCTGAATCTGGGTCTCTTCTGGAGCCATGGACATGTGACTTGGTGCTGAGTGTGTTCATGACAAGTTAGCAGGTCACACATGTAGCAAAACTGCAAAACAATTAACCACCGGTTCGTGTGTACAAATCTTCATCATCAAAATAAATTAAGGAAATTAACTAGCTAGTATATAGGATTATGTCTGTTCAGTCACTGTTCTTAATTTGGAGCCTCTTGTTGCTGTCAAAGGAAATTAACGTTTACCGACATGTAAGAACATGACCTAGTAGTCTAGTAGAAGCTAAAGTACAGGGAGAATACTTTGAATATTATAAATATATATGTTATGCTGTCTAAACCAAACTACGCAACGTATAAAGGTGCATGTCTACGGGGCATTGCAATTTGCAAACCTAACAAAGGGCCTTTCGGTGCTCCCTGAAGGAGCAAGAGAGGCAAGTTGTGTGTGAGAATGTACGTCGTCTTGCAGAGCTTGCATGACCTAAATATTACTTTCCGCCGAATATTGGTGTTTATTTTCCATTTTAACTTTTGGTCCACTAAGGATTGCATGGTGGAGGAAACCCCTCTTCCTCCTTTTTTTCTTACCATTTGCAACGCCCTTTTCTTACTTCTCTTGTTTTACGAAAGTACTGAGTTACGAACCCATCAACACAGCACCGAGTGATCATAAGATTTGAGGGTCTGGATGGATTTTGACTGCAACTTATAAATCATGCATGGAGGTTCAAGTTCCAACCTCAACTCCAAATTAAATCCATGTTGTATTATTACCAAGAGATGAGCCTGTCCTAAAGTCAATGCAAGGATAGAACGATCGATGATAAATAATGAAGGATGAAATCATATCTCCTTTTGCCTGTGCAGCAAGTGGGATGAATTCCTGAATTCCAATTTAAGGTGTTAATTATTAACAGTTCAAGGGTCCTTAATGCATTTTTTTTCCCTCCCTTCTTGTCCTTGCTTTTCTTTACCTTCACTGATCCCAATAATTAACATGCATATATACAAAGGACACATTTTGCATCCTTAAGCACACATTTTTGCTCTTTCTTCTGCCCAAAATACTGTCTTCAATGCTGCTTCCTTCATTTCTTTCGTGCCACAAAGGACCAATAAGAGGCTTACTATCTGCGAAGTTCCTTTATTATCTTTTCTGCAAAAATTGAGAGAAGTTAAAAAGAAAAAGGAAAGTTGAAAAGCATTTCCCTACCTTTATCAAACTCTACACTAAACTTTATCATTCCATCAATGTCATTATCAAGATTTGCTTTTGGCTCCATCTGTGTCTTTTTCAACAGATGAACAGTAAAATTATAAGCATCTGATAATTGGAAGGTTGTCCTTTCTCTTTTCTTACGCACAAAGGAAGCGAGTTCAGTGATTGTTAGTAGAAATTTGCTTCAAGGACTTTAGGCTCATAAACGCATCAGATCCTAATAATCAGTAAATCCCTTTCCCCCCCACCTACCTACCCACTAGAATTGGTACGTAGACATGGTCATGAAACCACTATGTCTGGACCCTCAAACAGGCCTGTATATGACTTGGAAACAGAATGGCCATTAACTTTATGAACCCAAGCCCAGTTACTCCATAAGGTCATATCCACTCTCTTGTGGATGTTTTTGTGCGCACTGCTCTCTTCCATTAGTGGGCCCTTGAAAGTAACTACAGTACAATGACTAAGCTCGAGGACCTTTCAAAGTGATATAATCCCATGTATATACTCTCAGTAATCTTTCAGAGTGGCATAAATTGTAGTGCAACTGCAAGAGCATCCACATCCATACTATCAGGAACGCAGGTATGTTAATACGAGCTCCATCACCAACCAGAGAATCACCGTTGATCATCCAATATGAAAAAAAACACAATATAGGCAAAATGTATCTCCAGTTTTGTATTAGTAAGCAGGGACGATGAACTGAAGCACTATCCTCACTTTTCATGTCTAATACACAATTTGAGGTCCATCCATACCTGGGTAGTTCTGGAATAAATCAGAAAAAATCGATAAGGCCCGGGCTCTTTTCTCCACCAAAATAGCCTGTTTAGTCTAATGCCTGGTCTGCAGGAAGTTTTAGTCCCTTGAGCTATAAAGTAGGGAAGGAAAGCAATTCAAATTGCACCTGTTAGCCAATTAGTCTCCAAAATAGCCCCCTCTGAGAGCCAACTAGTCTCAACAAACCAACCCGACATGTGTTTCCATTCAGAAATCTTTTACTTTTGGATTTCAAGTCTAGAACTCAATATACTGATGTTATGTTTAATTAATCCACCCTCGCCATTATTTTGTAAGCCTGTGGGACAAACTGCTCTTTAATTATAAGCATCGGCCTTGCGGCTCCTTTTTATAACTGACATTAACAAACACTAGCGGAACATGAGATATAGTTCAACTAGCAGAGTTCATAATGTTTCTCTATGAACACCACCAATCCAAGAAGCATCCCAAGTAGGATGCATATCTTGTTAGAAATTATTGACACACCGATGATCCTCAACGGCATAGTGTAACTCCATCAAGTAGCACGTGTGAATGAAATGTATCAGAGCGATTGCATAAAGTAACGTCCATGATCATAACTCCATAACCAAAATCATTTTTCCGAGAGAACCAGACCAAAATCCAATCCAGAATACCAAATTCCTTCAAGTCCACAACTTACAAAGTGATATCCAGCACTTCTAAAGAAATATAACAAGAAGTTGGTTAACTACTTATAGACAGGATTTATGAGACCAGGAACAGGGTCAGCGAACCTTACCTGAATTCACCATGTTTACTAAAACAGCCGTTTATATTCATAACAGAAACAAAAAGAAAACGGCCAACAGATTCAACTATGGAGGAACAAAGATGTGAGCTTATATCGGTTCGAGTAACCTCGCAACGTGCATGAAATCCATGTAACAAACTAGCTAACGAGAGTGAACGGCTTGCAACCTTAAAAAATGGGGCTTCTGCCTCTCAAGACATGCACTAAAATAGCTCTTTCAAACAGCTCAGCGCAACCATTAACTAGAAAAAGAAAAACACACAAAAAGCACTGCACTCCAACAGCAGAAGTATATACTCCTCATCCTTCAACCTATGCGGGGCTTGACAAGAATTAGCCAAACAAATGCTTGCTGAATGAAAAAACAAGTATGTTTTGCCCCTTCAATCACTACAGTAACGGCACAGACTAGACACCCTGTATTACATATTGTTGCCAAGTTGCAATCACAGAGCAACAGTTATGCATATTCAACAGCACAGAGCAGAAACCCTTTGTTTTAACAACAAGCCTAATGACTCTAATCCAGTCAATTAAAACATATCAAAATACATAGAATATGAAAAACTAAAACAATCAACAGGAAAGGAGGGCCAATTTTATATTGAAAAGAACATGAGATGACAGCTGACGTTCAATAAGCTTAGATTATTCAACTGCTAAAGTAATCCTAAAACCCTAAAGCCTAAACCATCTCTCCTAATAAAATTCTGACAAAAAATTACGGAGGGATCCCTCAACCTCCCCCCAAAGCACAATTTCTATCAATACTGTTACAATAACAAAGCAGTCAAATTTTCCAACTTGATTAGTACCCCATCAAAAATTTCAAATTTGTGAAACACCCATCTTCTAAATCTCAATCTACTTATTCTTGATAGTGATTCCAAGCTCGCCTGCAACTATAACAGTAGTTGCCATATCAAGAAACATTCCATGCTCCACAGCCCCAGCTAGCCTCAGAATAGCATCACTAGCAATCTTTAAATCCCCGACATCCTTCTTGAAAAACAAATCCACGATATAGTTCCCATTATCAGTAACAAAAATCTCGCCATCTTCACCCCCATTATTAGACCTCAATTTCGCAACACACCCCGCGTAATCAAACAAACTTTGTAGCTTATCTTGAGTAAATTTCCAACAAAATGGCACAACTTCAACAGGCATGGCACCACAAGCACCAACATGAGGCACCAATTTAGACTCGTCAACAATAACAATAAACTTCTTGCAAGCACTCTCGATCATTTTCTCTCTAAGCAAAGACCCACCACGCCCCTTAACCAAATTGAGATTCGAGTCCACCTCATCAGCACCGTCTATTGCAAGATCAACGATGGGATGCGAATCGAGATCGGATAAAGGGATGCCAAGGGACACGGCTTGCTGGTGGGTTTTTTTAGAGGTGGGTATGCCTATAATGTTCTTCAATTTGCCTTGGTGTAAGAGATCGGCGATACGGTCGACGGCGTGTTTGGCAGTGGAGCCGGTGCCTAGGCCGAGGACCATACCGGATTGGACAAACTCGACGGCTTTGTAGGCGGCGATTTTTTTGAGCTCGTCTTGGGTTAGAATTAATGGGGAAGGAGGAGGAGACATGGCTCCTGACTCAATGGGTACCATTTCTGATCCAAAAATAGATGGACAGGGGATAGCCATTTGGAAAGAAAAAAAATAAAAATTGTTTATGCCAGAAGGAAAACAGAGATGATAAGGAGAGGGGATTATAAGATCATTGTTGAAGGAGTTATATGTGGATGAGGGAGAGATAGGATGGGCTTGGAGATTATTGGGGTGTGTGTGTTTGTGGAAAAGAAGGGTTGGCTTGTGGTGATTTTTATAGAGGGAGGAAAGAAGGGTGGTGGTGGTGGTGGTGGTCCTATCCCTATCCTTTTCCTGGATGGAGGAGGAAAAGGAAGGGTTTGTTTAGAATTAGAATTAGAATTAGGGTTTTTTAGTGGAATGGGAATTGTTTTAATTGCGCAGAGAAGGAAAAGAGCAGATTCTTCTTTATTTTACTTCCTTCCTCCAAGACTTGCCATATTTGCAGTCCAACCCCACCCCTACTTATTGCGTGTCGTGCCCTACCCCTGCCACCTATGATGTAATGCGTGTTTGAAGGTTTTTTCTTTAAAAAAAAACCTGTGTCTGTCAAATTTCAATGAAATAAGAAAACATTCTTCAAATGAGGATACTTAGCGCTCCTCAAGAGATTATGTATTTAATTATTTTTCATTGTGCAATAATTAATTAGTTAAATATCTAAGTTATGATCAAATATATATATATATATATATATATATATAAGTTATAATTGATTATCGATTAAAAAAAATTAACATGCCTCAATTATTTACTATGCACTAGTACCCAGTTATAGTAAAAATCTTTCTTTAAAAACTTAAATAACATGGTATTAGGGTGTGAATGTATTCTCAATGAGATTTATTTGTCATTATTATTTTAGTTGGGGTTAAATAAGTCCATTTACATTTTAAATGAACAGTATAATGATTTATATACCCTTAAAAGTTAAAAAAAATTAAAACTAAAGCTGGGTATAAGAGATTTTTAGTATTTTTAAGCTTCAAATACAAAACAAAATAACCATAATACCCTTACATTTCTAAAAAATAAAATTGATGTTTAGGGTCAGTTGGGTCTTTTCCATATATTTTTTTCGGTATGGTCTATTCAAATGAGGGACAATTATATTAGTGGCGAGCGCGTAGCACGGGCCAACTATTTGGACGGCATGTGCAGTATTTTTCAGTGTTCAAATCTCATAATCCACGACAACATTGGAAATGGCACGTTGTCCTCTACCTGGTGGTATGGCATGCATCAACAACGAAGGTGTGATTGATCTCCCGTGAATGTTTTTTATTTTCCTTCCTCTTTTCTCTTTTCACACCTTAATTTTCTCTTTGGCCATTTCAAAAATTAAATATATACTTCAGTTGTTGTTTATTTTAATTTTAGTCTTCGTTCTTTTGATTGTTATTTGTTTTGTTTAAAATGTTATTTGAAGTTTTTTTTTTTGTTCATGAACATCTTGTTTCATTTATTTATTTTATCCAATTTGGTTATTGTTTTTTTAATTGGTTTTTTTTAATTCTTTTCATGATTTTTTTTATTCAATTTTACCCTTGAATATTTTATTTTATTTTGATCTCCATTTTTTTATTCCTATTTTTATCCATTTCATAATTTATTCTATCTTCTAATTTAGTCTCTAGTTATTTTCTTTCATCTAGCTTTTATACCAAAATTGGTCTCGTGACTCAAGTTACCGATTTCAAAAATTATCCTAATTTAACATTAAGTTTTTTTTTTAAGTTGTTATTTTTTTTCTAATTTCATTAATGGATATTGGATTTTGAGCTTTATTATTTGTTTCACTTTTTTTTTCCCATGGAGTTATCACAATTTCATATCTCTAGTTGTGAGACAGTCGAGTTAACCAAGTTCATTTATTTAGTATTTTTTTAAAATTTTATCGTTTGATATTAGGTTATAGGTTTTTTTAAAAAAAACTTATTTTACTGATTTAACTTTGATTTTTTTTCTAGATATTTTTTTTCATTATTATTTTTATCCACATCCCATGTCGCAGGTCATGAGTTAGTCAAGTTAACCCGGGCAACCTGAGTTTTTTTTTTCAATGTTTTTTTTTTAATTTCATCATATGAGATTAGATTATTGTGCCTTAAGCTTTGTGATTTTTTGTTGTTTTCTTCAAAGTGGAGCTATCACAAGTCGTGATTTTATCAAGCTATCTTGAGTTTTTTTTTTGCAACTTTTTTTTATTGATACAAGTTCAATTCTTTTTCTAGTTTATTTTTAAACAGTTTAATTTTATATCGATCTCATAACGCGGATTGCAAGTTAGCCGAGTGAACCTGAGTTTTTTCCTTTGATGTTTTTTTTTTATTTTTTTTTATTTTATCACTTGGTATTAAATTATTGAATCTTGAATTTTATGATTTTTTAAGTTTTTTTTATGTGGGGTTATTTTAATCTCATATACCAGATTATATATTAGTTAAATTAACCTGAATTAAATGAGTTATTATTATTTAATTATTTTTCTACATTAAAAAAAAATAATCGTCTCGCGCCACCGGGGTCATGAGAAATCACTCTTCGCGAGAATACATATGGTTCTCAGCATGCCGTAATCGATGGCATAAATAGCCAATGTACAGAATAAGTTTAGTATAAGAATTCAATGAATGGATGGTTGGTTCATTTTGTTCACTCTTCTCGGGAATACATACATGGTTTTCATACGGCGGCCAAAACCGACAAGATTTGCCTGTACTGAATGTGTTTTCGTGGTTACATGTTTCCTCACAAACCGACAAGATTTGTGAGGAATCACTCTCCTCGATAATGCATGTTTTTTCGTTACCGTCTTCAGTTTTTTTTCAAGTGTTTTTTTATTTAAAGATATATTATTATATTTTTAATATTAATACATTAAAATTATTAAAAAATATTAAACATGAAATTTAATATTTTTTAATACTAATTTTAATATTTTTTAAACATTATATTTAATTTTTTTTCATAGTACCATTGAAATAGAGGTTACACCGCAGGATTTCTTTATCTTCTAGGATAAGGGCCTTCGGAAAAGAATCAATAAAACTCTACTTATTTGAAGACAAAAGTGGCAAACAAGGCATGGGCCTTGTTCTTATTACGATTCTCCGCATATTCGCAACCACTGGATACAATTTGTATGCCAGCCACGATTTCCTTCCTTTTAGAGCATAGAATATTACCTCTTCTTACTCTGTAATAATCTCATGGGTTATGTCAAAACCACCATCGTTTTCATTATCACAAAGCTGCTGCTTTTGTCATTCTCTTTTGGCTCAAAGGAGAAAAAGAAAGGCGGAGCTAGTCTATTTTTGACAATGACGTGTCATTGCTTGAGAATATTAAAAAGAAAAAGACGTTTTTGTTTCTGTTATTGATCTCATTGGGAAAGGATATTGCCTGGGTCCACAAATCTGGTCATATTCGAAGGTCAATCTTGCCTGAGATTTGGTCCGATTAGCTGAACCGTTTGGTTGGACTGAAAATATGGATGGACTTTTTTTTCCCTCTGTCTTCGTTCAGAAGACGATCTCGATTAATTTGTGACGTCTTTTTTGGAACATGATTCTTTCAATGGAAAAAACGAAAAGAACAGTGATAAGAACAACAAATTAAACAACTCAATATGTTCTTATACCTCATAAATACATGTTTAATTGTGATTATAATGTTCTTAGTTTCAAAGTCAATCTCCAACAAGTCCCTTTTCCTATAGGATTGCATCGAAAATCAACTGCATTTGTCCAGACGAATCCAACGTGACTCATAAGTTTATGTCTTTGGACTAGACTAGTCTATCTTCCAACCTACCTGGTAAAACAAGTTTTGTTAGGACAAAGGGTAGCTTAGATTATTCAATCAAGCTCGTGGTTTTATTTTGGAGCTGCTAGTTAGATATCGAAGAGGTACAGGAGAATTCCGTGTCTGCCGACAGTTTCTCTTTCTATCTGGGATTCAGGTCCATCATATACGTATCAAAAGAAAACACAGGAAAAATTGAATAAATCACATGTTCATGCATTGTTCAATTGTACAGTTTATGCTAGTTGGAGTGGAATACTATGATAGAAGGATTTCTCAGGAAAATTATAAAGTAATAACACGATATGTATAATTGCAATAAAGTAATAACACGATATGTATAATTGCAATAAATGCACAAATATTTAGAGACAACCTTTAAGCTGTAACGATGAAACTTTAGACTCAAATTCACTTGTATTAAGTTACGTATATGTGCTTTATTTATATTAGTTTTAAGCATGGGAAACATATATCAATGGCTTTGTATTCATAAATTGTATTCAAGATATTAAAAAAGATAACAATCATAATTTAAAAATAAAACAAGCTTTAAAAAATATTAAATAAAACAAATAAATCCTAAGTAAAACTCTTAAAGTTGGGTTAATTTTTAAAACTTGCAACTCATGAAATCCTAGATAAATAAAAAAAAACAATGAAAGAAAACATTAATCTGAAAATTTAAAGGGCACGTGCAAAGATAGAGAAAGAGAGAGGAAATAGAAGAGAAGAAAAAAAGAAATGGTCATCCGTGACAAACCGGCAAATGTATCCATGCATGCGCCGCTTTTTCATTGAGAGCACGCCGAGATGAATATAAAGCAACCCTGAAATGATAATTTTGACCTCCTGAATCAGCCATATACGCCATCCTAAGAGGGTAGAGGGGCTGACAGCACGCGTTGGCGTATTTTTTTTAAAAAAATATATTTTATTTATTAAAATACTTTAATGACCTCACCCCCAACTCTTTAATTACAAAAACAAAAACAACAAAATAACACGAATACCCTTTAACCCAAGGGTTAGATTATTTGACATCAAGGGTGTCAAGGTCTTTTCACCGTGTAACAAAAATTAAAATTACAAAAAGGCCCCGTCATTAGTTTATTTTTTAATTTCAAGAGTAGATATATTATTTTATGGTGTATTTTTCCTATGAAAATACAAAAGTAACCCTCAGTAGAAACTAAAAAAATTATTAATTTTAAGGGTAATAATATAAATTTACTATACAACTAAAACATAAAATACCCATCTTGTCCCTGATCAATTTTAGAATACTAAAATTGTCCTGATGCAAAAACTATTTTACCTTTATATATTTGGCTAAGAGTTTTTTTTAAAAAGGTCAGGAATGAGAAAACACTATTCTCGTTCATAGTGAATCATGTTCAAGTGAACAATGTTTTCTCCTTTTCTTTTAGATTTTTTTCTTAATTTTTTTCTTTCTTTAAAGATGTCCACAACTCATAAAGGATGGATGTCTAATTTTATTATTTTAACCTTCTTTTTTACGAGATGTGAACAAGTTTAACACTTACAGTTTTGTTAGGAATTGGATCCTTAAAATGAAACAAGAGACCACCGACACTTGAACTAAAAAGCCATCAAGATAAACAAGTGAGAAACAAATATTACAGAATAAAAAATGTGTTCAGTAAATAACTTCAGCCATATTTATCTATGCAGGACCTTCCTAATCTTGGATCGAGGAATCATCATGCTTCATGGATCTCAAATCAACCTGACCAGATGTATAGCGAGGCAGGCACGGTTTCAATGCGAACCATGCTAAAGGCAGACAAGAGAAGAGACAGACCATCTCGGATTTGGATTGCATGGGATGGAAAGAAGCTTTTACATTATCTGCAAGACAGTAATTGCAAGTTCTAACAAAGCCATTTATATTCTTTTTAACAAGTATGAATTGTCCAATTTTGAAAGGTTCTTCACACCAGATTCAAGTACTTAGTTTGACCTGACATGCTGCGCAGAAGAGGGTGAGTTGATTTTTGAAATCATTTGGGCTATGGGGCAATACTTCAATCCTATCTACAGATAACAGCCCACTTTCTAGAAAAGGTCTAGACCCATATTTGCATGTCATCATGGGTCTTTAGGCCCTTGTTTTCCCATATATCTTTGATATCTACAAAACGCCACACTACATGAAGAGAAGAAAAAATCGATAGCGGTGAAGTAATGCATCATATTTTCAGTTCAAGAAAGTCACAACTCATAACAGATGTAGAATACTGCCCGATAAGGAATTCATTGAAAATCCGGCGCAGTTGTTCTTACATGTGTGGAGGAACTCCCACTCCAAAGCTTAAGGAACGTACACATACCACCTTTTTAAAAACTAATGATGGAAGTTGAACCTGGGATCTCAAGTTGATTGAGTCACCACCTAAACCCACCACGGGGGCAATCCTCTATCACTGTACAGTGGCATCCCATTCCCATTGGGACTTTTAGAATAGCAAGACAGATGTATGATGCAAACGGTAATGTCAATATAACCTGAAAACTATCCAGTGCAAATGGAGAAATGGAACAGTTAGCCCTTCTCTTTTCTCAAAACATCATCACAGAAGTGAAAAGCTCATCATGTATGGGATAAAAAATTATATAGGAATCACCAGCCATGTATCCTATGAAAAAGCGTAGCATTTGTCCAGTGCTCCAATTCAATTTCAGTATCCATTCCCGTGCCAACTTGAAGCGGAATGCTGGCCGTCTAGGTGAAACCGCTAGTTCTGACTTGTATTAGTTGGAAATTGGGACAGAAATTTTCTAATATCTAATGGAAAAAAAAAAAACTTCTGAATACAATCCATCATTTTGTCATTACACATGGCTGTCTGTATCTGTCTACACCATACCTGACTGCTAAATATGCTCTCAGAAATATTTTACAGAATAAGAACCTTATTTAATCTTTCAACAAAACCAAATTTGAGGAAGCACGCACCTTTCATTACCACCACCAGTAACCAGCAAAGTAAAAAAAGCAAATGAACAGAATTCCATCTTATTAAAAGCAAAGCACTCCAATGAAATGGACAGCAGCAATCTGACAGAACTTGGATGAAAACAATACAATACTCCGAGCTGTAAGATACCACAAACTCATATGTAAGTGAGTAATTTGAAGTAGATAATGATGTACAATGAAAGGGAGAACAGGGCGAAGACATGCTGCCAGAAGAGAAGAGCAGAGGCCTCCTTAACTGCATAACCCCTCAGGCTGGCAATTGCTCCCAATAGAATGGCACTTGGTGTTGTGTACTGTAATAAGAGCACAAATCTGTACATTGCATCACCCTGGACAAGAAGATGCAGTTTATCAGCCAATGCTACCACACCAATTCCCAACAGAGGAAGCACCAAAAGCCTTGCAACTGTTATGCCAATTGTAGTTCGAAGCCCAAGGGTAGAGTCTTTTGGCCCCTCCGCAAGCATACCCCCAAGAATTAGCATCACAGAAGGCACCATAGCTCCAGCTAAAATTTCTAAACTGTCTGTAACAAAAGATAGAGGAGCATCATATCCAAAGAAAAAAGCTTTTAGTTGAGGCACCATTCCAATGATGATAGCAAATAGAGAAGCAATTGTTGGAGGTTGAAGTATGTGCTGCACGGGAGTTTGTTCAACTACAATTCTGATCCTTCTCACAACTCTCGGCTCAGCCAAACACTGAATGGACCTGGGACTGCTCAAACTGCGTTCACCCAGGTCAATGTCCGGAAAAGTAGTTTGTGAAAGACTTGAGATGCTATGAAAGATCCTAGCAATAAAAGGCGTCTTTGAATGTTCAGTTTCTTTTTCCTCAATGCCTGGCCATTCAGCTTCTACCAGGAGAGGTCTACTGACATTACTAACTGGTTGTTCCTCAATCTCGGCTCCTTCCTCGACAATCTCATAGTACTGCATTGGAGGCTCCATCATGTGATAAACTAGGGTGTAAACAAGAATCACTGCAACCCATTGGGCAAAAGAGACATATGCCACTCCCTTCGAGTGGCAATGGGGTCCAAACGGGCTATCTTTAGTGTGACAGACAGATCCAACAATAGCGAGAGGGAGATTTCCAGTATTGCCAAAGGCAGTCATGATAATGGTGAATCTGTTAAACTGTGGAGGCGGACGACATATAAGCACCACTGCCACCCCGAGAAAGCAACCAATGACTGTGCTAACCAACACATTGACAGGGATAAACCACCAAAGGGCAATGTTCTGAAGCGTGATGCTTTCACCAAGCTCGGTGAAAATCAGGCAGGGCAAGAACAGAGCAAAAACTAGTTTGCTTAGGAGCCTAAATGTTTCTCTTGGGATCATTTGGGCTTTTGGGTGTGCAAGAACCAATCCTATAACAATAAGGGAGAGAAGTTTCATCAAAGGCACTATGGCAGTCAGCAGATTTTCGCCGCTTGACATCATCTTGTTTTCATATAACGCAGCCATATAACCAGACATCTTTCCTCAAAACACTTCCTTCCTGCAATAAGTAGCGAAACAATAGTTACAAAACATTCATTCCAAACGAAACACAATTAAACTTAAGAACATATTTGAGAAATTTGAAATTCTACAACATGGGTTAAATCAATCACCAGGAAATATAACAGAATCGCTGAGATTACAACATGGATTTCATACAATAATTACAATCTAATTAACAACAAAAACAATTCGCTCAGCAGATTTCAAGGAAATGCAGCGCATTTGTCTAACAGATTACGAGCGATAATTGATAGCAGAAATCATGAAAAACATAATCCAGATGCAAAACCAATGAAGTGCCAACATGGGCTTTTGATAATTGACGAAATAAAGCAATCCATGAACCACAGTTACAGATCAGCTAATTAAGGGAAATCTAGAAAATTAAGGGAAAAGGAGCACTTACAGATTAGGCAATTGAGGGAAGTCTAACATGTAAGATTAGGAGACTATAAAGAATTGCAGAGAAGAAGAAGTAGAAGATTGACTATATTCTTGACACTCTGCATCAGGGATAAGCACGGAAGCACCTCTATGTCTATGATTAGACCTCGATGATAAAAATCTGTATAAGAAACGGTGGGTGGGGGCAATGGCTATCAGTCGCCTTGCCTTGTAAAAAAAGGTTTTTAAAATATTTCAGAGCTAGATTTATCCTCATTTGTTATTTTGTTTTTTACTTTAATTGGTCAGGTATAATTGTATATTATGGAATATGGTCATGAATTTCTTGCTATTTTATTTATCACTAATCAACGATACGCGGGATATCTTGGGATCCGGGGTTATTCAAGCGGGATTTAAAAAAAAAATTAAATTTGTATTTTTTTTAGAAAAAAATATTCGAATATAATTTAAAGAAGTAAAAGTTAAACAAAAATAAATATTTAACTATGCATAACCTTACTTCGATTTTTTAATTATTATCTTTTAATTTATAAATTTTTAAAACAGTAGAAACTAATATAGTATTATGATTGATGATGTGATCATGTTTTTATGTGAGAGTTGATTGAAGGAAAAATATAAACACTGCAAATTATTTTATGTAAATATTATATACAAGAGATGACAGCGTTATTTTTAGATTAAAAAAAATTGGTTTTTCTCTTAAATTACTAGATAGAGAAAGGCGAGGAGAACTGATTAAATTTGAAAATAATAAATAAAATATGATTGATCCTTTTATAATTATTATAGTATTTGTTTTTCAAGATATATAGCTGGTTCTTGTTCTTCTCGGCATTCTACCGTTCTAAATTCCAAATACATGCATGGTTTATTCTTGGATTTTGGCCCAATAGACTTGTTTCTCTTGGGCTTTTAATTAGCTGATGATCGAGCTATTAAGTCTCTTTACGAGCGGGTTTTGCCTGCCTTCTAAATCCAAAATTTACTTTAACAAGAAAATTGAATTCTTGCCATATGATTTGAGATTTTCACTGATAAATCTTAAATTCAAATCCTGCGAGGGATGTGCATCGCCCCTGTTGTGTTAGCCAAAACCCGTAGACTATGCATATATCCTAGAGTCTGACAAAACTAAGCAGTCCGTATGGTTTAATATATTATTATTATAAAATTAAAATTAAAAGATTTGAGGTAGAATCACTATTTATATAAACAGTGAACCACCTTCACAGGACAAAGCTGGGATAACTTTTGAAGGGTGCCACTAAATGTGGTGTGCATGGAATTGTTGTAAATTTTGTGGTTATAATTTGAAAAAAATTATTTTATGAAAAGTATTTTTAGGTAAGGTCGGTTTGCTAAAATATATATTTGATTAAAATTAAGGTTGAACAACAAGTAGTTTAATGTGTTTAGTTAATAATACTTTTTAAATTGAGAAAATAACTAAAAAAAACATATATTAATATTGATTATTTTTAATTCAAATATTGTAGCTATTTCATTATGAAATAAACAATATTTTATATAAATTATTTTTTATTATTCCATTAAACTATCTGCAATTTCATCACGTGTGAAATCCATGTGACAATGATTACAGTTTTTATGGCTTCCTGAGCGTGCAACAATATCAGATAAAATATCATCAAGAATAAAATTAGGATTGCGATCAAGTTCTGCAAATGTTACGTCATCATGCGATCTTCTTCTAATGTAATTATGTAGTGTCATCGAATAATATTAAACACTAGTTTTTCGAATAAAACACAATATTTGAGAAATTTTGTTGGATTTTTTTATTTTATTGGGTTGAACCCGGTTCATTGCATTTAGGTTTAGGCCGAACCCGGTCTAGCCCATGAACAATGGAGACGCTCTCCATTGTTCATGTGAATAGTGGAGAGTGAATTAATTCACTTTCCACCTCTCCACTATGCGAGATGAATAGTGGAGAGTCTCCACTGTTCACATTGCATGCGACTGTGCGAGATGAACCACTGTGTGAGATGAATAGTGGAGAGTCTCCACTGTTCATCTCACACAATCACATGCAACGTGAACAGTGGAAAGTGAATTAATTCACTCTCCACTGTTCACTTTGCAAAACAATGGAAACGAGAAAATGCAGCTAAAGAAGAAGAAGAAGAAGGGGAAGAGCAAGTTACCTTGCGTGATTTTCTCCCCTTTGATGGTGCTGCTGCTGTTGTCGACAGTGACTCAAGGCAGTTCTTGTGGCGGTGACGAAGAAGGTAAGCGGTGATGCCCTTTTTTCTTCCTACGTTGACCTCTGTTAAACCTTTCTTTTTTGTTTTTGTTTCATCTCCCCACATTACTCTCTATTATGAAAAAACTGGGGTAAGCTGCTGTTTGCAAAGCTTAATTTTTTTGCTTTTGTTAAACCTCAAGTGCAGCCTCAATTTATGGCAGGTCCCATCAAAACAAAATTATATTTTATCTTAATCAAATATATATTTTTGTGACTAAATCTTAACCTCACACGCAACAATATTACCAAATAGCCACTTAAATATCTTATTGGAGCCCGAGCCCTCACTTGAACTTTTTTTTTTTTTTGTAAGGTATAAAATACATATACAACCCTAGGAAAATTGAACTTTTTGGTTGGAGCCCGAGCCCTCACTTGGGTCTCCGCCCTGCACCTCAAACATTTTTCTTTTTACACTGAGGTTTGTTTTTTTCATCATTTGCATCTTTTTTTAACTAGCTTTTTTTGCATCCCATTTAATCGATGCTCTATAAATTATAAAATAATATTTGGATTATGACAACTAAACCATCTTGATTTTTTTTTTTCATTCACATACTTTTTTTTTATCAAGTCATTTTAATTTTCATTTAATAATTGTAATTTGATGTCTCAAAATTGATGCTCGGTGAATAATGAAAAATTATATTTGAAAAAAACTTATAAAAAAATATTATTTTATATAAAATAATCGATTAATTTGGGATATTAATAAGAGAATATTGACGATGATAGATAATCCAGTGATATGTTTAAAAGAACGAGAATGGGGTTTATTAAGAAGGGAAAATATAGTAATTTACTTGTCACTTCAATTGTTTAGGATTTTTTTGTTGCTGTAAATATTCTTCTTGATAGAATTTTTGGGTTTAAAAGGAAATTCAATTATCCAGATGGATTTTAAAACAAATCATCTATATTGAAATTAATATATTTATAAAAAAATGTTTTTCTTGTCTAGAATCCACACTCTTGATGATGAACATGGAAAATATATTCAGTTACTAACCTGTAACAATGATTGATTTTTTAAATATTTTTTACTTATAAATATATTAAAATAATAATTTTTATTTTTTAAAATTTATTTTTGGTAACAAATATCAAGATGATTTAAAAACAATAAAACTTAAAATATTTTTTTTTCCTTCAAAGAAGCCTTCCAACCATGAAAACAAACAAGATACAAGCCTCGAAGGTGGCTCCTCCTGTAATTGATCGTGGTAGAATTTGTTCCAGCGTTGATTAATCTCCCAGAGGAAGCTAATCTCTTATTAGAAATTCGAAATCAAGTGGGAAGCAGACGGAACTTCATGGGAGCCGTGCGTTCTTAATTATTGAATGATAGATTAAGATACCATATAACAAAGGTTTGAACGACAATGAAGGTTCTCTCGAGAAGCGGCATCAAGGAGTCCTTTGACTTTGGTCGGAGGGCGGCGTCTTATTTATTATTTGCTCTCTGTATCTTAACACCAATATAGTTTTTGTTTTACAGATAGTTAAATACTACAAATATAATCTAACTTTTTAAATTTTTTTAATATTAACATGTTAAAAGATTAAAAAAAAACCAAATTCAAAAACTAAAAAAATTTCAGTTTTCTTAAAAAATACAATTATACCACAATGTAAAACACCTCCTTGAATTGTGCCCACCGGCATCGATACCATTTTTGAGTTTGGAGTTGGACGAGGAGGAAGAAGAGAGTGCACGCACTGATTACGAGTTTGATACGGGCGGCTGAATTCAGGGCTTCCTTAATTATTAGAGCTGGTTTGTTTTTGATGTGGAAAAGCGATTTTAATTTTTTTTTAAATTAATTTTTTTAATGTTTTTCCATCATTTTAATGAGTTGTTTTCAAAAATAAATTTTAAAAAAATAAAAAAAATATTATTTTGATGAATTTCAAATGAAAAATACTTTGAAAAACAACCACCACCACAATACCAAACGGGCTTTAAGAGAGCGTTTGGGAACGCGGTGCAAACAGCGTTCCCCCAAAATTTATTTATTTTTTTGTTAAAAATTAATTTTTTTAGTATGTTTTGGATTGTTTTGATGCGCTGATCTCAAAAATAATTTTTAAAAAATAAAAAAAATATCATTTTGATGCATTTCGGTACGAAAAATATTTTAAAAAACAACCGCAACTACACTTCCAAACATGTTTAAAAAAAAAGAGAGCGAGAGTCAAATATCTGAACATAACCTCGTTATTATTTATTATTATTGAGATCTATAATCTCATCTCTGCTTCTGCAATTTCCTGCGATAAATTTATGTGCAATCTCTCATAGGAGAAAGAGTCGGATTCTAGTTTCAATGAAATGATGTTAAAGTTGTCGATGATCCCTGGCAGAACGACTTTCTAAGGCTCCAAAGTGGCAAAGAAAGAAGATGATTGTCTCATTTGGTAGAAGAAGAGATATAAGGAATTGACTGACTCAAGTGGCTAGCCATAGAAGGACAAAGATTGGCCTTGGGGAGCTCCCAAGAGAGAGGTAGTCTCCTAAGGTTTGTGCTCCACCTTCCTTGTGCTGCTATTCCGACATCAGGTTAGAGCACCAACTCTTCGTCTCGTCTAATTATGAATCGAAGATCTCTCTCGTCTCTTTTGTGGTATTTGACACCGTTGTTGATTCATTTCCTGAAAACCTTCTTGCTAGCAAGCTATTGTCTATTGGCTAGCTCCATCACACTTTTTCTCTGAATCTTCCTTGGAGTTTTGTTGAGCCAACTAAGATCGGACTCATCCGTCTGAATCTAGACTAGCCTAAAAGAGCTGATGCAATATGTTCTCGTAGAAAAACTGTCAAAAAAAAAAAACAATGTAATACCTCCGAAACTGAGGCACCGTTTGGGATTCCATAAAAATTCAATTTTTTTAATTAAAAATTAATTTTTTTTTATATTTTGAATTGTTTTAATGCGTTAATCTCAAAAATAATTTTTTATTTTAAAAAATTATTTTAATATATTACCGCATGAAAAATATTTTAAAAAATAATTATAATTATACTTTCCGGATACTAAATTTGCTTGGGCTGCAAACTCTACTGGGCTCGTAACTAGACTGGTCTTGATGTTATTAAAAAACCGGTAGAACGTCTTAAATTATATAAGGTGGTCTGCTAATTAATTAGATTTTTATTTTTAAATTCCAAATTTAAATTTTGAGATTAGCATCTAAGGAAATTATTACTTTATATACACCAGTGCGATACGAGGAATGCACCCAAGCCCACTCAATGATCTTTTACTATCGAAAAAATAACTAATTATGATGCTTTAAGGAGTCGTAAATATTCCATATTATATATATATATATATATATATATATATATATATATATATATATTAAAACTCTTCAAAAAACAATGCTTCAGCTACTGGCGAGAATGACCTGTCAGAATCATACAGGATACAGGCTACAGGTACAGTAATCAAATATGCAGCTGATATTGCAGTCGAGCATTTGAGAGGCACACGGGTCATGAAAAGCATGGAGTTGAGGCGTCACGTTTGACTAAAAAACCAATGGGATGGCCCAGATAATCAATGCTAAACAGTATTTAAAAATATAATATCTACTGTTTAAAATATTTTTTTATCTTAAAGTATATTAAAATAATATATATTTTTTAAAAAATTATTTTCAAAATCAATACATTAAAACAATTTAAAAATATATAAAAAATAATTTTAAATATATTTTTTTTAGAAATCACGGTTTCAACTATACTCCTAATATTATCTAATTAATAAGAACAAATTCGCTAATTATTGTTGAGAACCGAAATTTGAATACTGCAATGCTACTGAATTAATCAACGGAACCCCTTTTCTGTATGATTTATTAGCAGCATAATAGTATTATTCTCATAATGATAAAGAAAAAATCATAATCTTGCAGATGATGAAGGTACAGTTTTCTCAGAGTTGTTTCACTCGTACGTCCAAGTTAAAATTGAATGGCTAAGATCTTAATTAGTAACCAATGTTTATTATCTAAACACTCAAAATTAGCTATTTGGAATTAACACTTACATTTCTTACAAGATATTGACTTTACGGTGAAAGCTTTATTAAAGGAAGGAGAAATTTAAAGAGATCTTATCAGGCAATAGGCTTAAAATTCTCCAAAATAAAAATAAAAATCCCACTAATTCATGGCAATTTGGAACGTTTACTAAAACTTTCACCGACTAGGAGAAAGAATTTCCGACTCTTTTGTTTCGTTTTTCCTTTTATAAGACGAGAAATATATTAGCATTGCGTTATGTCAGCACATGAATATATATATATATATATATATATATATATATATATATATATGCATGCATGAAATGTGTGCGTACGTCTCCTCACATTCGTTGAACGCGGCAGTTTGCTGCTTAATATTTATTATAGAGTTTGGTGTTGCTATTGTTTTGTAAATTATTTTTTATTTAAAATTAAATTAGAATAATATTTTTATTTATTTTTAAAATTTATTTTTATATCGGTGCATATCCAAAACATTAAAAAAATAAGAAATAAAAATAAATTCTTACAAAAACACGAGAAAAACACTCGACGTCATACAGTGATTTAGCTGGGTGTATTAAAACGTAATATCCAAGTTTGGATGCCATCTACTATTAGCTTGCTTGTTTTTATCCGGAGAAGAGAAGACATGGAAGAAAGTCAATAAACAGAAAAGTAGCATATACTTAGAAGCTACGAAATTCTTAAAATAATAAAACGATAAATCTACAGCAAGGCTTTCCATGTCCTTGTCCATTCTCTGCCTTAATTCTCTGCCTTTCCTGTTTTTTACCTTTTAACAATATTTTTTTAAAAAAAATTAT
Source organism: Populus trichocarpa (assembly GCF_000002775.5). Classification (NCBI taxonomy): domain Eukaryota; kingdom Viridiplantae; phylum Streptophyta; class Magnoliopsida; order Malpighiales; family Salicaceae; genus Populus; species Populus trichocarpa. The sequence goes on along the minus strand of NC_037294.2, from coordinate 13,460,209 downwards.
TTTTTTATTTTAAATTAATATATTTTTTTTGCCAATATCAAAAATAATTTTTTTAAAAATAAATTTTTAATAAATTTTTAAATAAAAAATACTTTAAAAAATATTCACCAAACAAAAAAAAAAATATCCCGTAATCAGTGACATGATCAGGCTGAATTTCGTTTAGAAATTTGGCTTCTAACTTCTTGTTAAAGGCGTCATGATAGCAGGCTCCAGCCAGAAGTGGAAAAGATTGAACTCAGAAGATGCCAGCCATTTGAATAGGAATAGCAAGCAAAGCCACTTGAACTGATCAATAATGCCATTTGAATTTAGCATTAAATGCTTCCGTTGAGCGCTCAAGAAGCAGCTTTGGTCAAACTATCCTGTCATCGTCATCGTCATCGGCATCACCCTCCTTCAACATCTTCCGAGACATTAAAACAATTTATTTTGGAGGGAGCGTAGAAAAAATTATTTACATATCAAATTCCGCCCGTGTATCATTTTTATTCTATATCTACATGAATAAAATAAAAAAATAAATTGATTTTTATATATTTCTTGATTAATTAAATATTTACGGATGAGATATTTAAAATATCTTATTATAAATATAAAATTATATTAATAAAAATTAACTAATAAAATAATACCGTGTGACATCGGAAAAAAACTTGAAAATCCTTACAAACCTTTATAAACTGAGGGTTTCGTGTAGAAAAAAAATTTATTGGAGATACAAAATCTTCTTCATGATAAGCATCACAAACAAGAAATATACATTAAAAGTTTTTAAGCATCTTCCATTTATTTTTAAAATCTAAAAAGAACAAAACTCTATTAAATTAAACTTAAACACTTCACAAGAATTCTTCAACAACACTTCAAAAATAAATTAAATATACTTTTTAAAGCATCAAATGATCATTAAATTTTACTTTGCAATACACATTTAAATTTATACTATTGTAAAACATAAATTTTAACTTGAGTTCATAGATAAATTAAATCACTAGATATTAATTTTTTTTTTAAAAATCATATGATTAATTATTATTCACACAGATAATTTAAATAAAAATTACATACAATCATGATTTTAATAAAAACAAATATTTCGAGGGAGTCAGAGTTTTTTCCCCTTGAATTTGACACGTTGTTGGTTGCAATAAGAGACCTGGCTTTTAATTATTATTATTTTTTCAAAGATATGTAGTCCTGTACGTACTTTACACTCTTTGATTTTTTTTTGAATCTCTTCTCCTTTGAATCATGGATCCTTCTCTGGATTATACTATTATTGTTATGATCATCTCTAGACGTAGTTCTCACAGCTTAATTTATAAAATGTTATTTAATCTTTATTGCTCGGAATGATACCTGACAACCTAGTACAGTGCATCATCGCCGACAACGAGAGCGCTGCGTTTGTTGGAAATCACCACCATATTCTTACGAGGTTCCACCCTGTTGAATCTAATCACAGAGGCACATCAAGTGAAAAAAACCATATGCACGTATAAAACAAGAGAATAACCATCTCAAGATTTATTATAAAGAGGGGAAAAAACCCATATACTTCTAAATCGAGCTAGCTAGACATTAATTTTACTATAGGAATCTAGCTAATTAATCAGAGATGAATAATATTCCCAGCAACGAGCCATTCTACCAAATGGAACGTAGCCAACCCCATTGACGTTGGTATACTCAGAGCAACAAGACCAGCCATGCCCAACGCCAAGCTTGGCCTGGTTCTAATCAACACTGATTGCAAGTACCCAACTGCCTCGCAAATGTCTGAATTGTAACTGCCACGGTAATATCTCTTCTCCCATTCCATCCAGTCAGATGAGACCTCGTAAATCCTCTCGGCTATCTTCATCTCATGAACGCGCATCCTAAGAACAATCATGTCTTCGTCGATCAATTTATCACTATAATCATCCCTTCTCAGTGCTGAGATCTTGGCAGAACGTCTCTTATTTGTGCCAAGACATGTTTTTGAAGGTGCTGCTTGGTGCAAGGATCTGTCACAAAATGGTTGTGAAGCTAGGAGAGGTGATGAAGGAGATTTTAGCATGGCTGTTATCATTGTTTTGGAAGTGAATACTTGATTTTCTAAGTTTTCTGAAAATGGGTTATATCAAAAAGGACAATTTTTTGAAAAGAATGAATCTTGATGTGTGATGCCCTGCTTCGGCAGGGCACGTATATATAGAAGTGTGCACGAAACGTGAAATTAATGAAACGTGATTTTAGTCAAATGGCAATTGGCCACTTGGACGGCCGATGTATGTGCACCTCCATATTCCAGGAAAGAAGCATGCTTTGAAGTGATTTTCAAAAATGTTTTTGAAAAAATTTAAATTTAAATTTTTATTTTGAAGTAATATGTTTTTGATATTTTTAAATTATTTTGATGTGCTGATCTCAAAAATAATTTTTAAAAAATAAAAAAATATTATTAACACACTTTTCTTCATGAGTAATCACAACCACATTCTAAGTCTCTCTCAAGATTTTGCAATGTCTGTACGCTACGTGGCGGCGGCCTATTACACTAGTTAATTTTTCCTTCTTTCCAGAGAATAAAGCAAAGTGTGTGTGTGTGTATATATATATATATAATCCTCTAATAATAATAATAAAAATAATAATAGAAGGCTGCGACGATGACATCATCAAGTGGAATTTGCTTGCATGTTTCTAGAAATTTAACTTCATTTTTCTTTGAATTCATGTAAGCACGTGCAAAAAGCGAAAAAGATCGGATTAAATCAGTTGACTGAGCTATGAATATTTATCAAGGGGAGAGATTTTTTTCATAGGTGCAATTAATGTATTTGTTCTGGATTATAATGATAAATTGAAAAGGTATAAGGACTAAAGTAGAAAGGATGACAAATCAACGAGGGAAATTATCTTCATAGTTAAGAAAGAGTCTTCTAACCCGCGTTGTGCCTACATCATGTCTCCGACTTATTTTTTAAAGTGAAAAAAAGGTGTTGGTTAGTGTTATGCATGTATTCTGGGACATCAGATTTTTTTTAAGTGAGAAATAAATTGCTTTGTTAGATAAAATAATTTTTAATAAAATATATAAGCAGGTAAATAAAAAAAAAAAGTTTATAACGCTAATTAAATATTAAAGTGTAAAGCCAATCTTTCTGGCATATGCAAATATTTAACCCTCATTGTCCTTTTTATTTTATATATTTTTATTCGTTTTTTCTTAGAATAAAATATTTTTATAAATTAATTAATATGTCACATGATTATAATTTATTTATATAATCTATTTGAAGCGCTACAAACTAAAAAAATATAAAAAATATCAATTACTACTTCTAAAAAGGTGAACCAAATAATTTTAAAAAATAAATATAAAAGAGGGTTTTGATTACAATTCAAATAAAAAATGAATATAATGTAAAAAACAATAAAAAAGGAGAGACGAATCTAATTATAAAAAACAATTATAATGGGAATTGTAAAATATAAAGACTAAAATGGAAATAATGACGAATGCCTCCTTCCCTAACATGTAGCCTCGCCCCTGGCAGTTGAATCGGTCTAGTAACAAGCTACCGTCCACATGCATGAATGGTTCAGTCGAAATCACGAACCTAATTCTAACCTCCCTCCTACGTAGTTCGGCGTCTGATTAGACTTGCTTTCTTCTAAACTTCATGCTTCTAGGTGCTTAATTACTTAATTAAATTTTCTGACTCCCAAAATGCTCTAATCAGTATCTAGGCAGCAAAGTCAAATTCCAGTACTGGAAACATCATCATTTCTTTTTTTCGAAGGGGAAGACTGCCGCAATTATTTAATTGAAAAATAGCCACCTCTACCTGTTATGATACTCCCATTCACAGAACATGACGTCGCATTGGAACGGCCACAAGGGCAGAGACAAGAGGGAGGGGGTGCAATAACTTGCATCTGTCAAAAGACTCACACGAGTAAACACCGCATCATTTTGCACGATCTACTACTAGGTTTTTCCAATTAATTACCACAGCAACATTCAAATTTACAAGACAGTCTTGATCTCCTAAGGTTTTAGTCATCAGCATATGCACCGATCAAAGCAAATGCCGGACGCTCATTTTCCACCACCGGTCATTGAAAGGGAGGAGGAGGAGGAAGAAGAAGGCCTCTTTGGATGCCATTGAAATAAAACCATTACATTTACTAGTGACATTGCACGTGAGATTTTAGCTGTTTCAGTTTCAGACATGGACTTAATTGTTGTCAGGTTCTACGGAAGCAGCTTGTTAGCTCAGTGAAGGCATGGGACCCTCCTTATTGCACTGGCATCTTCTTTACTTGATACCTGTATCAGATAGATCAATAAATCGTGTTTTATAACATGCTATTATTATTAACCCCAAACAATTACAAATCCTTTTCTTTTACCATCCAAACAATTACAAACCTTCTAAGATAAATGGTCGGATTTCAACAGGTGGTGATTCAAGCTGCTGGTTTGATTCATCTTTTTTGGGTGGAGGAGGATCCAGTTGCTGGAGTTGTTTTACCTCGTCAGGGTCCAAAGGCTCAAGTTGTACCTGTGACTGGATTTGTTCACGACACGGTGGCTCAAGCCTTTGGTAACTGGGCTTGTTTTTCTCAAGGAGAAGGTACGTGGTGCAATACAAAAACAACAAAATTCTACTTTGAGCTACCACAGTATCCTTAATATGTCTTCCACCGAACGAGAGCCGCTCAAGTGCCTGAGAAACAAGAAGAGGAAGAAAGGGTAAATGCTGGATGCACAAGACGGAGAAAAAAGTCAGGCACAGGCACATCCAAATTAGCCATTTTGTCAATTTCATCACTATATTTCAAGTCATTGGCACAGAAAAATACAATTCATAGCAATCCTGAAAATTTGATTTTAAAACAGCTAAAACGCTCGAGAAAAGCACAACTTTGGTGGCTTAGTGGATCATTTAAGGTAACAAGTTATAGCTCTAATAAGGGCTATAGGCACATTTGCTCCAATGCATATCAATGTAGACCTTTCATCAAATTGTGAGCTGAAAGCATAAATGAAGAAAATATTATAAAATAACTACCAAATTCAAGAGAAGAGATAGAACATGGATAAGAAGCTGATGCCAATTCAACTGGGTCCAACCTGTTTTCCTCGGGAGAACTTGTCGATATACACGACTTCTCATAGAACAAAATAAAGTTGTGATGAAGTTTAAGAGCTTAGATAATGTGCATTACATTAAAGAAGAAATGTATTATAGTGCAAAATATTATATCATTGCTGTATTACCTTCCACCATGACCTGAGCAGCTTAGCTTTTGTTGAAAATCCAGTTCATCTTAATATGTTTTAAGGTTCTAGATTAAACAGGTCATCCTTTTTCAAGATTTTTCTATTTTCTCAACTACAATAGAGAACTCTCCTATGTTACAAGCAGGAAGACAGATTCAGGGCATCACATTACCTGTTCACCAGTTTCTACATCAATTGAACTTTGATGATCAAACTGAAGACCTCTAAATTCATTGATGCAAAGTCCTTGAAAGGCCCTGAAACCATGTGCAGAAATAGTCATACAACAAGGCCAAAATCAACTCGTCCAGTATAAAGGGAAGTAATATAAGAGGACGACTTTCTGTATAAGCAAGACATGATTGATTTACCATCTTATCAGGGAAACATTAGGAATCCATCGAAAGATGATTGGTGTATTATCTGCATTGACATAATAACCTCCGAATACTATAAAAACAGTCATAAGAGAGGGTCCGACAGCCATTGCTGCTTCAGTGGTTGGAACCATAGCTCCCACAGTTAGACCCATTGCAGATGCAGCAAATGACTCTGCTGTCACAATTCCACAGAATTTTCCAAACCTGGAAAGCACCAGTCCAAATTCAGTAACTTCAAGCATTGTGACTGCAATAAATATAGCATTTCCAAACCTAAAAGAGGTTTTCTCCGTGTTTTATTTCCACTGACTAGGGATTGTTCTTCTCTGAAGAACAGCTCATCTGGGTTCTTTTCTTTTCAGTTTTATATGCGTGCATGTCAGCCAGTTACTTCAATACTCCAAAAACTTTTACAAATTTCAGTTACTGATCCATGTACTTTCTGAATCTGTATAAATTTAATTGCATTCATTCAATATACAAATTGCAGAAACCCATGTGGTGTCAGAAATCAAAATGGTAAAATATGGAAGCACACCTTGAAAAGGTAGGGTGAAGACGAGACATGGGATACAGTACAGCACCAAACACTAATGGAAATGCTGCTCCAACAGGAATCTCAGCTATCAATTTGGAAAGTAGATAGGGTCCTAATGCATAAGAGCCCTTAGCACGCTCTCTATCTACAATTGCACGTTCTTTTGGAAACACACCCACTGTTTTTGTGAGAGCAGCCATTGCCGTGTTTATTGCTGCAACCTGAGAAAGACCAATTGTCATGCACAGAATTTTTTAAAAAAATATCTTAAAACAGTTGGGATTTTCATTGAATTTCAAAATTGCCACCACGCTGATCAGCTAATCTGGGAGCTTATTATTAATGATCATGTTGCGTCCGTGCATCAAAGGGCATCCAAGCTAAAACATCTGTTCTAAAATTTTGACCTATCTGAATTAACTAGTTGGGTGCCAGCGGTATCTTTTACTGGTTGTACCCGCCTAATACATGTTAAATGTAAGGTAGCTTCAGCTCCCTGCACTCCACGTGAACCATGTCTATCTCTTTTCTGTTTTATTTATTTATTATTATGTTTATGAATGGCAGTAATTTGGGACATAAGTGATCAGGAAATTCATATCTGAACTCATAACGAACATTAAAAGGTCTTCCATTACCTTAACTGGTCAAAGTTAAGATGCAGTCTAGGATAGTGCATGACAGGCTACAGCTATCACACAAGCTTACAAGAAAAGGAAAAAAAAGAACTCAGGTCACAGATTCATAGCTGGTGGATTAGAGGGTTGCTAGCCAGGCCTTGAGTGTGTGTCATTAATCAAGCTGGCAGTTTTTTAGTGATGTAGGTTTGTATTCTTAGCAAGGAAACTGAACGTGAATGTGGCAGAAATCGTAAAAGTGGGAAACAATGCAGAAGATGCAGAATATAGGTCAGTAGCAGAAAGCATATATATTGGCACCAACAAATTAGGTTGGAGTCAAGATCATGACCCAGGTCCTTTGGTCAATCACTGGTGAACATAATCAGCGCAGTTAATGAATAGCTGATACTTTCAAACTAGAATCTCGTGTCACATATTCAAGCAAATATAAAAAACACGTAGACATTAAAACCACTATTTGACATCACGAAAGAACCAAAATCTGCACATTTTCAGTTATTTTATGATGTTTGAGATCTTCTCATTCTATTGTGTATTGATCCTTAAAAAGAGCAGGGATTTGAAGGAGGAAAAAATAAGGTAACATACCTGAAGCAATCCCATCCTATCTTGTATTGATGTTTGAGATTTTCCCATTCTCCAAAAAACTGATCCAAATATTATAGCTGATGCAATTGACATTGTTGCCCGAACTTTGTTTGTTGGCCCATCACGAGAAGCCTAGTCATAAAAGGTGCAATAAGGGAAAAGCAGGAGCTAGAATTACAATTATCTGAAATTTATTTTTCCGTGAATTTGTCAATTAATACAATGCATATCTCTATGCCAGTCATCCCCTTCCCAGGGGTTTATTTTGTCATCTAGAATTGAGTAGAGATGATTTGCTATGTTCCACTTCTTAGTTTAGTTAATTAAAATGAAGAATCTAGGATTGAAGACATAAAAAGTAAAATAAAGCAAAGTCATAATTTCAGTCCAAGTCAATGCGATCCAGCCCTTCCCTTTGAGAGGAACTTGTTTCAGGGGTTGGGGAATTGTCTGCACTAAACCAGGTCGTGGTGAGAGACTAATGAAATGACTGTTTATTAATGGAGTGACAGTTGAAAAACCAACCTGCATCCATGCACGTCTAAGGAGCAACCAGAATTCCCTCCACCAAGACCCTTTGCCTTTCCCCTTTACACCAGTTTTCCTGCTCAATTTCTTGGAGTCCTCCTTTCTGGTAAGTGGAGTTGCATAAAGAATTGTTGATGATTGTTGTGAAAAAGATTCAACTAGACCATCTATCCTTTTCCGTGAAGAGTAGACACTTTCTGCAGAACTGTAGTCAATGGATATGAGATCAGCCAAAAATTCAGCAGGATTGACATGGTCTGGGCAACGATACCTGTTGAAGGAATCAACAGACAATTCAGTAATTTTGGAAAACTGAGACAACAGCTCTACTTTTTTAATGATTAATCAAATGCACCGCCAACAACATATTTTCCTCAGAGAGAGAGAGAGAGAGATAGTCAAGACAGTAAACCAGAGCACAGATTAATATTTGTATAGGAGAAAGGAAAATACAGACCCAAAAAAAAAGGAAACACAAAAACCTAAAGAAAAAGGAATTGCTCTAAATGAGAAAGCAAGAACTTAAAATCAAATGGACATTCTATCAAAAATCCAACTAACAGATTAGTAGTTCCAGATATTCAAAGTTGAAGCATATACATGACAAACATAAGCTCTTAATTATGAAATCACTAGTATTGCATTGAAAGAATAGTAAATGGTCATACACCATAGAAATGAGAGGCACAATGTTCAACGTAAACAGTTATATATTTCTAAACCACAGTAAAATAATAGCTTGCAACACTTGTAAGTCCCTGCCATCTCATAAACTCCTATCCACAATCCCAGGAATTAAGGCTGACATCTCAAGATTCCCAAGTTTAACCACTACCTTACCCAGTAAGTTGTCTTGTCATGCACAAATGTATTTAATTGAGTATGAAGTGCCATTACAATTCCGAAAGCATATTAGTTAACATAATATACATAGTCCCAGGTCAAAATGTAATTCAAGCCATTGAAAATATTATAAAAAAAGTCATTAAAAATCAAATCTGTCTATAGTCTAAAAATGTAAAACAGCATTGCCAGAGGGAAAAAATTAGTTCCACTGGCAACACAAAAACATCACCTACTCCCCCTTTTTCCCTTCCATCCAGCTATTATTCTACATGTACTTTGGACCTCTATATCCATCCCAAGATAATAGTTTAAAGAGAATATAAATTGTTGAAGTTGAGAATAATGAGCAAAATCAACAGTAAGCAGCAGATATAGAAATGAGAAAAAAGATAGGCAAGCTTAGGCTAATAACCCGAATTTTGAGAAATATGTCAGTGGCACATCATGTGCTGAGCCAGCATAGACAAGTGCACCCTCTGCTAGTAACACAATGTCATCAAATTTACCATACACTGAGCCTCTAGGCTGGTGTATGGAACAAATTACAGTATGTCCATCCTGCGCCAGTTGTCGGAGAGTTTCCATTACTTTCTCTGCCTGAAAAGCATCAAGCCCTGGAAACACCATGCATGACCTTGTTAAAATTGGAAAGAAGATTTACTTCAGCTGTGAACCATATGGGTTACATGATCAATAGTTTATAGATTTTTATTTTCACTTCAAATTGATAGTCTTGCTAATACCTATCCAAGATTAAGGAGTCAAATAAAATCTCTTCATTGATGTTAGCACGACACAGCCCAAAAGTTGAGAAACCTTAGTTTCAAATACTATTGAGTTCACTCTGCATTACAAAATGCTGGGAATCAATGCAAAGCCAAATTCAGCACATTCAGATTCAGTAGAGCAGGTATTTATCCATATCTACCGGGTCAACCCTCACATTTGAAGAAGAATTTACTCCATCATCATCATAGCATTGTTAAACACTGGTCTTAACTCTTAAACATGCCTTGTGCACAATGAATTTTAGTAAAACACAAGGTCATTTTGCCTCCCTAAAATACAGTAATAGCAAATTCAATGCACATGTATCCTGTGCATGCTGCATTATGATCGTATACATTAATCATATCAAAGCTTAATGCCTCCACAATTCAGATCAAATCCAGACTAGCAACAGTTCAGGATGCAAGCAAGCACGCATACCTGTTGTAGGTTCATCAGAAAATATTACAGATGGGCTAGCAATGAGTTCGCATGCTAGTGACAAACGTTTCTTTTCACCGCCACTTATCCCACGAACTTTTGCATCACCAACATTGGTATCAGCACAGCTGGCCTTTGGAGAAAGAGAATAAAAGCAAATCCCCCGAAAAGAAATCAAATCAGAGAAAAAAATGCATAATATAAATGATAAGTAAAGAATTGAAAGACAGATGATAGTTACATGACTTCATTATATAAACCATTAATTGTTTGCGAAGTAGAAGGGACATTAGCTTGAAGTGTAAAAGTAAAAGTGAGGGCTTGGTATCTAATTTTAGAAGTGAATAATATTATGTCTGCAAAGGGGATCAATCAATTTAATTTATGCATTTAAATTAAACTTCAGAAGAAGTTTGCCTTACCAAACCGAGCTTGAACAACAAATTATTCACGTATTCATCTCTCTCTTCTACCGAAGCTATCTCTGGAAGTTGAAGTTCAGCAGCAAGAGACAGTGTTTCCCGCACCGTAAGCTGCGAGAAAAAAAGATCTTCCTGTCTCACATAAGCAAGCCTGTAACAACAATTGACCTCATAAACACAATCGAAAGCCTATACATTAAGCTCAGCATCACAGGTCTACAACAAAACACCATACTTGTAAGCTCTATTTGAACTAGGCCTCCCATTGACTTCCAAAAGACCTGACAAATGCAGTCGCGGTGATGCCATTAGCTGTCCTGCCAAAACATTGAGCAATGTTGTCTTTCCTGAACCTGATGGTCCCATTATTGCAAGCAATCTTCCAGGCTTTGCTTCTCCACTCACATTATTAAGCAGAAATCTCACCTATAAGTTAAATTTCAGTCAAGCATACAAGTGACCCAAAATTCCAAGCTATATTTGATAAAGCAGGGAAATTAAATTAAGCAAGGATGAACATCATGTAGTTACAAAAATAATAATAATAATCAGCACACGAGAGTGAATCATCTAGATTCGATCAATTTTCTTTTTCTTCATTTTCTCAACAACCAAACAGAACTTGAAAGAAACGTGAAACTCCCAGAGAGGGGAAATAAAATTCCCACTCACTGATTTGGAGGATTTATCAGAGAGCGAGCATGTGATGTTGCTCCACCGGATAGTAACCGGGAAAACTTTCCCGACATCTGGACTATCGTCGTCGGCTGCGTCGTTTTTTTCGTCGTCAGGAGACTCGTCGTCCGGCATCAGAGCGGGGCCGGGACCGGAAAACAGTCGGAGGAGGAGAGCGACTGCGGCAGCAGCCAGAAACTGGCCGGCACCGTTCCCACCCAAACTCACTAGCTGACCCGCCATTTTCCCGCCAAAACGCACCATCTCGCTCTCTTTGTGCTTCTCCTTGGAGCAGACTCCGTTGGGGGAGGGGACTAAAGATCAAGCTAAGCTACTGCTCTATTCTGTGACTATGATAGTGATCAAGGTCCGTAGATAGGATAAACGGCGACGTCTGGGGCCAAAAACTGCTGCTGCTGCTTTTGTAAGACTTGTCGTGGTCTCATAAAAAGGAAAACGGTGGTTCAGATTTGGCTGGGGTTCTGAGAACACGTGTCCAGTCTAAGGATAAGGTAGATTGCTTCCTTCGGTGTAGACACAGAGTTCACAGCAATGGGTAGGATTATCAGTTTATCATACTAGAAAAAAAAAAAAAGCGGGATTAGCTTAGGGGCATGGTTGGTTTTACATTAAAAAAATTATATGTCGATCATTAATTTTTCTATTTAATAGGGGTGATGGAGTGTTTTGTTATTATTAGTTGTTTATATAAGTGTTTATTTAATGTGTTTTTTATTTTAAAGTGTGTTAAAATAATTTTTTTATTTTTTAAAAATTATTTTTGATATTAGCATATTAAAATGATTTACAAATATAAAAAAAATATAAAAAATTATTTTTTAAAAAAATATTACTTAAAATACAGTTACAGACAAGACTTATAATTAATTGTTATCAAAATATAATTGACTTTTTAGTTGAATAAGGTTATATTTACTTCATCATTTTAACTTAATCACTGAATCTATGATTTTAATTATAAGTAAGCATGATATGATGAGCATATATATTAGACTAGATTTAGTTTTATTTAAGAGGGTGAAATATATTATTTTTAAAAATATTTTTATTTAAAAATATATTTTTTACGTTAGTATATTAAAACTATTAAAAAACACATAATTAAAAAAAATTAAATTAAAAAATTAAACGTAATGCCAAAAACCTTAATCGCTTGTTAGCAATGATAGTTCTATCATTACCGATTTGTCCTGGAATCTAAAAGTCAAGTGTCCATTTATTCACCATTTACATGATTCAAATATTTTCAATCGATAATGCTTGATGTAAGAAGCTTTTTTCAAGTGTGTTGATTAAATTGATGTTAATGTTCAATACAATATTAAAAATAAAATAAAATGAAGAAGGATGTTCGACCGATGTTCGCGATCACACTGGACTCGGATAAATATTACTGGTGTAAACTTTTTCAGAAAGTCTTTTATGTAAATATTAATAATAACTCTGTAGGTTTTTTTACTGTAGCAGCAGTTTTTTTTTTATATATTTTTTTTTTCGGTTTTGTTTTTTGCTTTTGTTTTTTTTTAACATGTATTTTTATGGTTTTTTTTTACCCAAAATTGATTTCTTCTTTTTTTTTTGTTTCGTTTTTTTTCTTAATTTTTTTGTTTCAAAATTATCTTTGCTAAATTTTTTTAAATACTGAGCTGGTTGAAAATTTAACTATGTAGTTTTCTTCTTTAAAACATTATGGATTGCTATAATATTCTCATACATTGTTTTCTTTTTTTTAATGATTTTTTTATTCTTTTTTCTTTCAAAATGGTCTTTGTAGATTTTATTTTTTTTTATATTAAGTTGGTTGAGAATTTAGCTTTGTAGTTTTTTTTAAAAAAAAAAAATTCCCCAATATATTTTTTTAAAAAATTATCTTTATCAAATTTATTTATTCAATATTGAGCTGGCTGATAATCTAACTTTGTAGTTTTTTTTTTTTTTTTAAATTGTCATTTTTTACATATTTTTATTATTATTATTATTATTATTATTATTATTATTTGTCTTTTTCTTTAAAACACTGTAGCTTTCCCCACGTGTTTTTTTTTCGCTTTTGTTTTCTTTTTTGTACATTTGTTTTTCATTTCTTTTACCCAAAATTGACTTCTTTGTTTTTTTTAAGATAGCCTTTATCGGTTTTTTTATATATTAAGCTGGTTGAGAGATTAGCTTTGTAGCTTTTTTTTTAAAAAAAAAAAACACTATGGATTACTACAGTGTTTCCCTTACATGATTTTTGTTTGGCTACAGTGTTTTCCCCACATGTTTTTTTCAAAAAATTATTTTTGTTAAATTTATTTTTTTCAATATTGAGTTGGTTGAGAATTTAGCTTTAGCTTTAGCTTTCCCCACTTTTTTTTTCATTTTTTGAAATTTTCCCCACGTTTTTTCATTATAATTATTATTATATTGTATTATATTATATAATTGTTTTTTCCTTTTGTTTTTTCTTTTTAATTTTTTAATGAATTTTTTTTTTATTTAGTTTGTTAATGTTAATTTTTTTTTTATTTAGTTATCAGATTTTCATGATACGAATCTCGGGTTTGATGGGTTAACTTGATCTGACGAGTTATTTTTTTCATTTAGTTTAGTTTGTTAAAGTTAATTTTCTTTCTATTTAATTATCAGACTTTCATACTTTCATGACACGTATCCTGGGCTTGACGGGTTAACTTGGTTTGATGGGTTAACCCGGTTAATTCTAGGTAAACCCATCATTTTTTTTTTCTATTTAGTTATCAAACTTTCATAACGCAAATCCCAGGTTTTACGGGATAACCTGGTTTAAAAGGTTGACCCAATTAATTCAATTTTTTTTCCTTTTCTTCATTAGTTTTTTCCTTCCTGTTAATTTTTGTTCTTTGTTTTTTTTAATTAATCTATTTAATTATCATACTTTTATGACACGACCTTATAGTCAGACCCACATTTAGTATTCTTGGGTCTGGTGTTACAGCCAGACTCACTTAAACTTGGGTCATACAAGTTTAATTTTATTATTAATATTATAAATATTACTCTTAGGTCAGACGTTGTAGCCAAACTCAAGATTATTAGGTATAACTTTGCAGAAAAACCCAATATTTTTAAATTTTTATTTTTTTAAATATTTTTTATGCAAAAAAAATGACCCGCGGCATCACGCGGGTATCAAAGCTAGTATAACTATAACACATGAAATAATTTTTTAATACACTTTTCAAAGTCCATGGAAGTGAAAATTATAAAAATGAGATTTTATCTGGAGAATTGGAAGGTAAACGTGTTTTTTCCCTCTCACTAGTGTGAAGAAAATCTTGCAAGAAGCATTTGGGTCTCTAATTTATTATAAATATATTAAAATAATATTTTTTATTTATTAAAAATTATTTTTAATATTTACATATCAAATGATTATAAAATATACAAAGATTAATTATAGACAAAAATTTTAATTTTTTTAAAACACTGTTTGTAATACAATTTCAATCTGCACTTGCAAGTTGCAACCCATGACCACCACCTCCATTCAATCCACGTCATTTTTAGTCCACGTGTAACAAAACCACTGCCCGCACTGCTCCGACCCCACAAACTCACAACCCAACCGAATATCTCTCTCGCAAATATCCGTCTCTCTCCGTCTTCTTCCCAGAAAAGAAAAAGAAAACCCTACAGCTCACAACACAATAACACTCTCTCTTCCTCCATCCCTATGAGGTAGCGTAGGCAGAGCGGTACTGTACTTTCAGTACCCATTACTCAAAGACAGATCTTGCCATGTGAGCAAAACATGGCCAACAATTCCAAAGAAGAGCCAAAAAGTGCTCCGCAACCAGATCGGTGGTACAATCTAGCCCTAGGTCCTTCATTTAAAGAGCAATCCTCCAATAAGTTCTGCACTCTGCGATACGAATTTAAGCCAGCTTCGATTGACAAAACCAAGCCTGGATTATTCCACAAGAACAAAGACAATCGAGTTTCGGTTGAGTTTCAGAACAATCAATTAGGCAAATCGAAAGTCACTTTTGAAGGTAGCAGCGAGGATTATAAAGAAAACGATGCCGTTCTGTTTTTCGATGGCCAGACTTTTCGATTGGAGCGCCTTCATCGGTCTGTTAAGCAGCTTAGGCACCTAAGATTGCCTGGTGAATCCGCTGCAGCGGCTTCTGCTCAATCTATGCTGGCTGTGGAGGCTCCCGGCTTGTCTCCTCCTGTTGGGAAGGGTGCGAAGCCTGTTCAGATTGGGCGAAGTGCATTTCCTACTGTGCCTGTAAGTTTCGATTGAATTTTATTTGATGATAACCGTGATCGCCTGGAATGGCGCAAAAGGATCCATATAATCAGCCTAAACTAGATTGGGATTGAAGATTGGTTGTTGTTAAGTCTTTGTTTGTTAGTTTGCTGTCTCTGCGTCCGCTGTTTTTAAAGTGATCATCCAAATCTCTTTGTTACTCCGCTTCCCTGCTGATGCTTTATATTTCTTCCTATGCTTTGTGTTTGAACAGGTTGAGGTGGAACGGATTGATGTCGGCGAGCCACATGTTTTAGGTATTTTGAATACACACACATGTTTGGATTCAAGTGCATGTTTATCCCTGATTTCACCATGGATTTGGCCACAAACCAAAAATTTATTCGCACAATCCAGTTATGGATAAAATAAAAGTGATCAGAAAAACAAACCAAACTTTAATTCGAGAATGTAACAAATAAATCCCGTCACAAATAGTTAAGTAATTTCTGAATCTTGTTCAGAACCTTTGTTAATTAGTTGTATTTGTTAGTCATTTAACAGGATATTTTCTTTTCGTCTATTAGGATGGATAAACTGTGCATTTATTCTAATTATGGTGACCTTAGTTGGATTATCTGCCCAATTAAGATTTTTTTGGTTCAGATTCTAGTTATCATATCACAATGGCCATGCGGTGCTGTTTGCTTGTGAATTCGCACATAATTTCCTTGCATCTCTTTTGTATAAGCCAACTAGATGTTTCGATGTAACGGTATTAGGGGAAAAATCATTTTAAATCATGCTCTTACATTGGTAGATAGGATTTCTAAATGAAGATATCGCAGGGCTGGATATGTTTTTTTTTTAAGAAAAAAAAAAAAAACTCTTAATGAACCCTCTGATTTTTTAGTATTTGAGTTGGGTTTTACCTTCTTTTTTTTCTGCATGAGATTTTTTTTAGAATTTCTAGTGGAAACAATTATGCATTCCTTGTTATTGTGAAGAACTATATTATCCTCAAGGACTCTTGATCATGGATCAAATCTGTCACTTAGATTCAGACCCTCTTATATTTCCATTTTCAATATCCACAACTTATCCAGTTAGACAACTCTGCTTAAGTTAAAAGGTTTTGTGGTCATGACACTATATCTTTATGGCAACTTCAACAGTTCCTAACTGGTACTCCTTGACCTGCCTTTTCTGGTCTCAGTTTCTATTATTATTATTTTTTGCTTTGGACCTATTTTAGCCATTTTTGTTTGGTTGTTTTTCTTTCCTCCTGATATCCAAGAATATTTAAAATTGTTTGATTCTTGGTTATATGAAAAACACATTCTTTTTCATTCTTACTGTTTGTCAACATCATTCAGCCATTTGAAAAGGTCACTTGCAAACGAATTCCAAGCAAAGAACAGGGATATTTCCTGAGTTCCAATGATTATTCCTATGTTATCTTCAACCATTGCTCGTCATCATGATTGATATTTAGTGTTTCAGCTTACTGTTATCTGCCACTTATTGCGTGTTATCATGAATAGTAATGCTCTCATCATATGATAGGTACAAAAGCAGCCAATGAGGGGATTACTGAGCATCCAACCCATGTACCAAATGTATCAACTTCCTCACCAAGCCCTAAGAATGATGAAGCTGAAGAACATCAAGACATAGACATCGAGGACATTTTTGGTGCTGGCTCACCTGATGATGGGAATGCAACTGAAGAAAAAGTTGATGTTGACTTTGATATGCATGCACCACAGCAAAACAACACTGATGATGAGATTGCTGATGTGGATGATAATGGTGATGAAGCAGACAAGGGTCTCAATGCTGCAGAAGCCCTTAGAGCCCAGGAGAATGCAGATGAGAGAGATGAGCAGACTTCCAGTTCTAGTAGTAGCAGTGGAAGCGGGAGCAGTGGTAGCGGGAGCAGCAGCAGCAGCAGTGACAGTGAAGGCAGTGATGAAGATTCTGTCAACTCTATTTGAAAGTTAAAGCAACTCTCAAGAAACATCTAAAAACTATCAAGCGGGTACCTGCAAGATTATAACAAAAGCTAAAAGAGTTCACATTTTACTGTCGAAATCCACAGTAAAATTTATTATTTTACCCTTGATTGATAAAATCATCCAGGGAGATCTTTTCAATGGAGCCATTAGTGTTTTTGTATTTGTATTGCAAAGTGTAATTATTTCATTGCCCTTAAAAGTAAGAAATATTAAACTTGGGTAAACGGGCTTTGACTTACTTTAAAACAATTAAGTTATTTCATTATTTTAGAATTAAAAAAGGTTGTGCCCTTGGTATAGGGTTCTTTTGTCTTTTACATTTGCTTGTTTAGTGGGTCTTGGGTGTTGTTAGGGGTAATAAGATAATTTAGTAAATAAATAATTTTTTTTTAAAAAAACTAAAAACATATGAATAATATCCATCGGATCTGAATGGTGAGGGCGATGCTGGGAAGTGTAATTTGTTAAAATAATATATTTTTTTAAAAAAATTATTTTTAAAATTACCATATCAAAACAATTTAAAATATTAAAAAAATGATAAAACAAAAAAATTTAATTTTTTTAAAAACAAGTGTTAGCTTTACTTCCAGTTAGCAGTTGAATTGTCTTCGTATGCTCCCTCTTCATGTACACGTGTGTGATATAATTGTTACTAGTTTAACATGTGTGGCTTTTTGTTTTTTTTTTTTTTCTTTCTCCTACTTGATTTGTATTTTAGCTTAAAAAAAAATTAAATAAACTCTCGGGGTTTATTATTCTTAAGATCTCATCCCTTTATCTTTATTATAATTTTTTTATTTAGAATAATTTATGAAATTAAATAATTTTTTTTATTATTCTTTTGTATTTATTTTCTATGAGATTTTTTTGTGGGTTTGAAAGTAATAAGAATTAACTTGTTTTTTTTTTATCCTTTTTAATCTAGGTTTTACTTTTTAATTAAATTGAATTAATTGTGTAAGAGTAAGTATTCGCTTTATTGTATTTTGTTTGTTTTTCAAGTCATTACTCACATGCAATCTTTTTCAGTTATTAAATTTTAGATTTTTTTTACTTCTCTTAAAATATTAATGTCGCATGAATATTCTTCTTTACATTGACAAAACATTATTATGGCCCGCATCTATCTAGACATACATTAAAAGCATTCCTGTTTGAGTGGGAGGGCATTTTGCTTACCTTCTTTCTTTGATGAGATACATTGTATTATGCAATAATACCATCGTGTTCTTTCATGTCAAATATCAAGCAAACAGCTCGTATGTTTTTAGAACAAGGCAGGAACAAACACGATAAGATTTGTATTTGAATTATAAAAGAAATTTTGGAAGGTTGGTTTTGGATTTCGTTGTCTTGGTTGGTTGTGATCCTAGTACAGTGTGGTTAAGTTTGACAAGGAATTGCAAAAGTCGAGACTCCCTAAAATCAAAGTGACTGGACGGATGATCTTATCTTACGATGCAGAAGATCATGTCTCCGAGGGGACTGGTCAGCTTCGACGCTGTTGCTGAAGCAATCAGTAACATGGCAGAAACTGCTGCCAATTACCATACGGTAAGGCCAGTGCATCGATCTGTAAAAAAGAGGTAATGAGTCGTTAACTTCAGGCCTGGTCAGGCCCTCTAGAAAGTATAATTCAATTAGTTATGCTCTGGTTTCTTTATAGAAATCATCAGTTAGATCGCTATAAATTTTAAAATAACTGAAGTGTATATGGTTACTTTAGAGTTTTAGAAAGTTAATTATAATATTTGTAAATTAGCCCGGATACAGACAATTTTTTTTTTAAAAAAAGAGTAATGAGCTGATTGCCACTTGTCAATTCATGCATTAAAAACGTTTGGCCTTTAATTATGATCGAGTGGAAAACATCCCTTGCTCAAAGGCCGGCGCTTGACTTTGATTTTTCTTTCGGTCACAAAGGAGAGGAGGAGAGCTCAAACCCTGGAGTTTTACGTTTTTCTTTTTTTCATTTTGAGAATAAACGAAAAGGATGGATGTGGAACAGTGGGAGCGAAGAAATAAAACATTTGACAGAAGATCACTGCCGTGTGTGTGTGTGCATATATTATTATTTTCTTCATGGGATGGTAGGGTTCATGAATCTGAATCTTTTTGAGGGATGCCAGAGAAATTGCAGATTCATTCCAAACATCATGGATCGTTCATCCGAGATGGATGGCAAAGAAATCGACGAATGAAGTGTAAAAATAGGTTGTTTATCACATTACTTAATTTTCTACCTAACATTGTCCACTGCAAGGTATTTGTTTGTTTCTTCTCACTATTAGCTCACCAAACTTCTACATGTAGCTAGGTAGTCGGCCATCAATTCAGCACGACCTTTACTCCATTTTTTTAAAAAAAAAAAGAGAGGAAGGAAGGTCGCAGCTTAAACCCTCGTTTTCTTTTAATCAGCAATAAATATAATGCTCCCATGGCAAATGATAACAACAGTGATGCTATAAGAAGTAGAAGTGGCTGAGAAAATTGTTTTGAGCGAGAGTAGAGAACAGAGGTGCTTCTAGTTAAGATTGGGGATGCAGTGCCGTGAAGAGTTTTTATTCAGCAAGTTCATTGAAGCTTCTAACAGAACTCGTAATTATTCTTCTATTAAAAAGGAATTATTCCTTGTTTTCCTAACACAGCGGAGAATGAAAAACATCCCACTAATCAGCAAGAGTTTATCATCTACTTGGACTGACTGGAATGGTGTCCACTAGTACACCAGATTAATACCCTACACCTGCCCTCTATAGAACAGGACAATCAATTAAAAAAATTAAAAATATATCCGTATATAATCAGCAAAACTCGTAATTTAAACTGTGAAACCAAGATAATATAATAGAATATAGATTGAAATAAATTATAAAATTAAATTTTTAATTAATTTAATGTTAAATAATAAAATAAAATAAAATAATTAAAAAAAGATACAAAAAACAATTCGGCTCAACTCGGGTTAACCCATCAAATTCGTGACCCAAGTTATGAGATGTAGATAACCTTGTAGAAAATATACCAAAATAAATTTTTTTAATTTTCAACTATCCTTCAATTATAATTTTTTTTTAAAAATCAGTTAGAAAAATAAAAAAACTTGAGTTAATCTATTAAATTCGCGATTTGAAACATAAAACTATGATAACATTATAAAAAATAAATTGAAAAAAATTATAAAGATTAATGTTAAATAAACCTGATATAAAATAATAAAATTTAAAAAAATATAAATCAGAAAAAAATTATTCAAATGTACATGAGAGGTACAATAATATTTTTTCTTCTTAATAAATCCCTATCAATGTGAAACCAACCATTTACCAATCGAAGACTTGTGAAATGGAAACGCAGCGTAGCACCATGACGCCTTACATTTGAATTTTAAAATTGTCTGTCCTTATTCAACTTTTGTTTTTCTCATTTGGACTTATTAACAATAATACCACCCTGTCCTCCTGTTTCCACTCCTCCATCAAATCAGTCGGTCAATAAAAATTAATTAATTGAGATTTTAAATTTATTTCTGCCCCTGTAAATTCAGCAACATTACGCTTCTTCCAGGTTTAAAGTCTTCTAACATTATCCTTCTACTCTTCAAAATGATGCTCTTGACCGCTAAATGTTCTACCTTTCCAATTTAGATCTGTATTTATTTTAGATATTATAACCTGAATAAACCAAGAATATGAAAAGGATTATCTTTGGTTCCACAATGATTACATTGTGCGTGTTATATGTTGTTGTGTATGCTGTTCAAATAATATTTAATAAAAAAATATTTTTTTATATATTTTTTATCGTTTTAATATGTATATAATTTTATTTTGTCGAGATATTTTTATGGTGTTAAAAGCATCGTCATTAATGTTTATGTGCGTGTTTTTACATTCTATTATTATTTTTTTTCTTTTTTATTGTGGTTATTGTGCCCCCCTCATTTTTTGTACCTATTTCATTTGGTCCCTTAATTTCATTTTTTATTTTTAGCTGATTTTAATTATAATATTATGGAATTAAACGAATCTGGTTAGAAAATAATTGAATAATCTTCTTGTTCTTTTACTAGTTTAAATAAAAACAAGTTTAATTTTTTTATAAGAAAATAATGGATGAAGTGATAATAATGATGGAATTAAAAAGGGATAAATTATAACAATTTTTTTATGCGAGATGCGGATATGATATTGTAGACTAGTCAAACAATCCTCGTTTAAAAACTCTTTTCTGGGAATTTTTTTTTCCACTGTGTTGCTGGAAAAAACTTTGAATTAAAAACACAGCTTACCATACAAGAACATATACCACATCAATCATCAATGCCAAAATTTCTTGGAGCGCGTGGTTCATCTTTATAATAGAAGAAGGGTTCATCCCCCAAAAGAGACAAATGTTCTCCATTTGTGGTGCGTCATAGTCACGCTCCAAGTGTAAAAAAAAAATAAAACTGCTGTGCTCACACATGAAAAGATGTAAATTGTAACTTTTTCTTTATTTTAGATTAAAAAATCAAATAATTTCGGAGAAGAAAATCAATCCATTACCGTAAAACTCCATTTTTCTTTTTCCATTCATCACAAATCCAACCTCAAAACCCTAACACTATTAAAAGGTTGTTTGATAACGAAGTATAAATTGTTTTTAAAAAATAATTTTTATTTGAAAATATAATAAAATAATATATATTTTTTTATTTTTTAAATTTATTTTTAATATTGATATATTAAAAAATAAAAAATAATAATTTAAAATTAAAAAAATACAATTGAATAGAAGAACAAATAAAATCTAAAAACTTATTTGAGAGAACAATAGAAATTGTTTTTTAAAATATTTTTTATTTAAACATATATATATATATAATTAATATTTTTTTTATATTAACACATAAAAATTATAAAAAAAAATTAAAAAAAATTAATTAAAATTATTATTTTAAAAATTAAAAAAGATAATTGAACCGTAATTCTAAACTGTGCCTAATAGTAACTCCTGCGAAAAGAGGGGGCAGAGTAGAGTTGAGAGAAAAAGAATAACATATTTATTTATGTTATTAGTCCATAGAGTTGTCTCTAATCTCTATTAAAATAGGGCGAGGAATAACTTTTTTTTGCAGGTTGTTTATAATCTAGTACTGGTCCTCTCTTTTTTTCCCCCAATATTTTTCACCATCAGCAGTTTAGCACCATCGTTCACTCATAGCTCAGAGCTCGCCATCAAGATCGCAACAAATCCATCTCTCTCAATCACTAAAGTCAATCCAATACGATTCATTTGACCAATACCCATCTCTTCATCTTGCTTCAAAACCCAAAATCTAGCTATAAAGTTCCAGTCTTTATTGATCCATACCCATCGATATATCTTTGTTTCCCATCTAATCTCAAGAAGTACAGTGCAAAAAGACTTGATTTTGATGCACATCCATCTTTCTATTTCCTACCTATACCTCAAATTTATCTGAAAGGTTTGAACTTGAGATTTGATTTGCACCACCATATGCCCCATCATAAAAAACAAGGAGCAGCTTCAACATTGGTAGTGTTGTTGGGATTATTATCATGGGAGCAGAGAAAAGATGGCTTTTCACTCTCTTCTCCTCAGCACTTCTTTCACTACTCTTTCTCTTAGTCTATTCAATCTCTGCTTTCAGTTCCTCTAAACAGTTCCCTTCTATAATTCACCATGGAATCCACTACCCTCCTGCTTTTGCCTATTATATCTCAGGTGGAAGGGGTGATAAGGATCGGATCCTTAGGTTATTGCTGGCAGTTTATCACCCAAGAAACCGTTATTTATTGCATTTGGGTGCCGAGGCATCTGACGAGGAGAGAATGAAGCTTGTTGGGGCTGTAAATGCGGTGCCTGCGATTAGGAGTTTTGGGAACGTGGACGTTGTTGGGAAACCTGGAAGGCTTACCTACATGGGTTCTTCTAACCTGGCCGCGATTTTGCGTGCTGCTGCCATTTTGTTGAGGATGGATGCTGGGTGGACGTGGTTTGTGTCTTTGAGTGCAATGGATTATCCGTTGGTAACTCAGGATGGTATGCTTTTTTTTTTTTTGTTAATTTTGATTGTTGGTTTTGTTCCTTTCTGGATTTTTTGGTTGAGTATGGAACTGTGACCAGATGCTGGAAAAATAACTATTATTTTTTTGTTCATTTAGAGTTTATCCATGCATCTATTTAAGTTTTGCTTTCTTCGTTTTGACTCTTGAATGAGGAATCTCTTGCATTTACATCTTAAAGCTCAATGGAAAGGACGCATCATGGCCTGTTGCTATTTTAAGCATAGTTGACCTTTGCATTTCATATTTTGCCTAGCGTCTTGGATATATTTGACATATTTATGTTATTCTCTGAAATATGATGTTTGCTGTCGTTGTTCGGTAATTATTGGATATGACTTAAAGAAATGGTGCTTTCTGTTTCTTCTTAGTTGTCATAGTTGTTTTCACAACAGAAATAATTTAGGAAGCCTATGAAAATTTTGAGTAGGCTAGATGACTTTATCGAACCATAACACTTAAAATGTGGCTGCTTGTTCTTCCTTTGACTACCTCAGACAAGGGTGCCTGCTGTCCAGAATGTATTAGAAGCCAGCATGAATGATACCATATAGGTCACAATGTTGTTAGGATCTGGTACGGGGAGAAAATATCGTTAACACATGCACACTTCTGTGCAAAGATCCTGGATTCATATTCCTGGTGCAATAAAATTTGTAATCCTGTGACAGTATGCTGTTTACCAGAACAACTTAAGTTACCATTATAAAAATGATGCAGCTAGCCATAACCCTGAGGGGCAATTTCTGTGAGAAGGCCCTCACAAAAAGAAGCTTCTATTGAACCTGCTAGAAGGTGGTTCAGAATACAGTGAAGTAGGCTTCCATGCAGGTGTAATGAAGGTTGATTTTGCAAGAACAGAATTTTTCATCAAAGCTTGACTTAAACCAGTATGCTGTTTACAAGAACAGATTAAATTATCAATATACAAACGATGCAGCTAACTGTAATGCTGTAGTTAGACCTAGGATTGGACAACTTCTGTGAGAAAACCCTCACAAAAGAAGCTTCTATTGAACCTGCTAGATGGTGGTTGAGAATATAGTGAAGTATCTTCCATGCAGGTGTAATGAAGGATGATTTTGCAAGAACGGAAGTTTTTATTAAAGCTTGACTTAATAATTATTGCATGCTATCCAGGACGAGGACCACCACATTATAACTTGTAACCATGGATGCACACTTATTTGTGACCTGAGCTAGAGTAGGTTGATAGAGGACCAAGTTCCAACCCCATTCTGCTTATGTGCTTTGGCCTCTGAAAGGCTGTTTGAATTCTCAGTTTAGATGGAAGCTAAATACGATTTCTTCATTTGTCATTCTTTGTAGTTTAAAGCAGTTTTTTTTTTTGGTGTCAGGATGAGGTTTACTTAAGTAAGGATATTTGCTTATTAGCTAAACCAGTGGCCTTTTGGATATTCCAACTCACTCACAGCACATGTTGATGGATACCGTTGTAAAAAGTTGTTCCAAGATCACAAGAATTGCAGGTTTACATTTACACTGTCGTATTTACCGTGAATGGGCTTTAGTGTATTCCTGATGTAGGTCTTTTGATCTTGTGTTACAAAATGCGTGCTTGCAAGGGATTTTTTTTGTTTTTGGAGGGGAAGGGGTGGGGTTGACTGGTTTTTGGGAATCTAAAGTACCGAGTTGACTAACAAAAGTTAAATGAGAGAAATCATGATTTGATATTTAGGCTTACACAATTGTTTTAGTCTCACCTCCTGGCCCTCAGTGCATCAATTACGCTCTTTTCCTGATTCAGACCAAGATATCATTATAGGACATGCCTTAACTGGTACTCTTTTTTCATTTTCACTACCGAGGATGAGGGTGTTCAAATGACTTGTGCAAGCTTAAAGTTGCGTATCTTTTTTCAAAGAGGACTTGTGCATTTTTTTTATCTAGGATGTTATTTGAAAAGGGATTGAATAAAGGCGGTTTTGAAAATGCATAAATGATGTTTTCATCAATTTTTAGATTCATAGCTATGTCTAGACCGGCTAGTGTGTTGAATATTGTGAGTTAAGCTAGGTGACAAGAAGTGAAGGGGCCTTAGTGTAGGCTTCTTAAAAATCAAGTAGCTTTTTTCCTTTTTTTTTTACTAAAGAGCTTTTATTTTGAAGAGGCACGATAGAGCAAAGACTGATTAGAGTTCTCGTAGTGGTTTTTTGAATTTTTCAGGTTAGAGTGTTGACAGGGCATCAGAGCTATTTGGCTATGACAGAGGAAATATGTACCAGAAGCAGGTTTCAAAACAATTATGTGATTGGATAAAAGACTAAAAATACTGTTTAGATTATATCCATAAAAGGTTTTGCATACTAATTCATACTTCTGGAATGGTTGGTGACTTCATGTCCCATGAAATCTAATGTTTAAAAGAGTTTATTGGAATCTGATCTGCGTAATGCACATGCCTGAGGCACTTTCACAGCTGTATAAAAGCATAATACAGTCCCATCCTTTATCATTGCAGAAATAAGGGTGTCCTTAGCAGTTTTTATTGGTATGAAGAGTTGCTGATGAGCTGTCTATACCTTTGATAACCCCTTGTTGATTTGGAGTCTGGTTTTTTTCTGGTGATACAAATATGTGGGTCAGAGAGGTTCTGAATGCATCAATGTGATGCACATGCCCTTTCATAGCTGTACAAAAGAACAATATGTTCGGTATGTGTTAGAGATTTTGTAGCGTCAGCTTTATGTTCATGTGTGTGGCCTTGCCTGCTCTGTAAATCATAATGCAATGTTGTCCTTGGCCATATTGCACAATTGAATGGTTAGGAAGGCTTAAGAATGCAGATGATTGCTGTGTAAAAATTGAAGCTGATTTAACTTGTCCAATGCTTACTTAGAAACTCATCCAAGTTATATGGGAATCTCAGCTCATAATTAATAACTGTCTCTATTTACTAGCAGAATGGTTTTGAATCTGTTTTCTCCTATGTGCTTTGTATTTCACCAACATGCCTCTAGTATCAGATACACTGAAGTGTTGGAAATCTTTTAGGCTCTTGGAAAATAATTCCACTCATTTCCACTTATGACCTCACCGTGTGGTGTCATGCTGCCTCATATGATAGAATTCCGAGCTTCCAATATTTTCTTCTGTTATCTTGCAGACTTGTCCCATGTTTTCTCCTCTGTTAGCAGAGACCTCAATTTCATAGATCACACCAGTGACCTTGGGTGGAAAGAGTAGGCAACCTCTTCTTACTAAATTTTATTGTAATTCTGCAGCACAAAGATTAGTTATCTGAGTTCTATTGGTTTGACCTTGTTGTAGAGATCAAAGAATTCAGCCTATTGTAGTTGACCCTGGGATTTACCTAGCCAGGAGGAGCCAGATATTTCATGCTACAGAGAAGCGGCCAACTCCTGATGGTTTCAAAGTATTCACAGGCAAAGTCTATTGTCCACAGCGTGCTGTTTATGCAACTAAAATTAAAGTTGTGCATGTGTATGCTTTACTTTCATGAAAATGTTACGTGTGGTAACAGATATCTCCTACTGCAGGTTCCCCGTGGGTGATCTTGAGCAGGTCATTTCTTGAATTTTGCATTCTTGGTTGGGATAATCTTCCTCGAACCCTTCTTATGTACTTCAACAATGTGGTCTTATCTGAAGAAAGCTATTTCCACTCTGTCATTTGCAATGCACCAGAGTTTAAGAACACAACTTTAAACAGTGATCTAAGGTATATGGTCTGGGACAATCCTCCAAAGATGGAACCACATTTTCTTAATACATCTGATTATGATCTCATGGTTCAAAGTGGAGTGGCTTTTGCAAGGCAGTTTCAGAAGGATGACCCTGTGCTAGACAAGGTGGACGAGAAGATCCTTAAGCGTGGGCATGATCGAGCTGCCCCAGGTGCATGGTGCACTGGCCGGAGGACCTGGTGGATTGATCCTTGCTCTCAATGGGGTGATGTCAATGTTGTGAAGCCAGGTCCTCAGGCTAAGAAGTTCAAGGAGACCATTAAAAACCTTCTTGATGAATGGAACTCACAGATGAATCAGTGCAAATGAAAAATGCATACATTAAAGGTTTATTGTCTGAGACTCGGTGCAGTTTTTTTCGCATCTGAATTTTGTCAACCACTTCGGAGAATTAACATCAATAGACGTTGATTCTTTGGTGTTTAGGTCCATTTATTGGGCTACTCCGCTCGCGGGCTATGATAGTGTTTATGGGAGTGGCAGAGTCGAAGGGAAACAAGTGAATTCACTTGGAGGTTTTTCTGAATGGTGTCCTGTCATGGGGGCTGGTAAACAGTGCGAATCAATAAGAGGACCTCCCTCTTTACGCTGCCCACAGCACGCCCTTGTATGTTCATTCTGTTCTCAGTACTCTTCAAAAGTTGTAACAGAAGCTCATTCATTAAATTCTTATTTGCATCCTCTCTCTTTATATGCGCGTGCGCGTGTTTGTGTTGGCAATAAAGGTTTAAATCTGGAAAATTACAACTCATTTAACCAGTTGATTTTCGTTGAATAGGCGTAGTGGAAGCAACAATCCAAACCTGATGTTTGTGCTCAGAAAATTGAGTGCATGTGAAGGAGAAACGGTGGCATTAGATGTATTTGGAAATTATCTAATTAGACGCGGGGCTAGGATGTATATATATAATAGATTTATGAGTAAATTATAAATAAGTTTGCAAAACGAATTGAATTAAATAGTCATTCTAGGTTTAAAATTAGTCTCTCTATTTCCAAATCTATTTTGTATCCTTTTCTTGTCAATTTCATATCTTTTTTAAATTTACTTTATTTGTTTTTTTGTTTTGAGAAGAATAGATAGAAACAAAAAAAAAGATAATATGGAAAGATTATGGGAAAAAAAGATATTTTTCTGAAGCAAAGAAGTATTAAATTAAGCATGGTCATCAACATTGACTTAGTGATTAATTAATTATTTTTTAAAAATTATGTAATTTATTTTTAAAAAATTAGAGGAAATAATTTACAATACACTCATGTATTTAAATATGCCGTTTATCTGAGAAGTTGAATAAATAAGTTATTTTATGTTTTCGTCAATCGAACCGACCAGCCAACGTAATGCGGCCCAAGGAAGGACAGTTGTCTTAAAGAGTCCGTTAAATTCCAGTCCGCTAACATAAACCCTAAAAATCTTAAGTCTCTGTCTCCCAGATTCTCAAAGTTCACTCCTTTCCTTTTGTTGTTTCACTAAACTTGATTCTCTCACGATGGCTCTCTCTCGATTCTCCAGTTTTCTATCAAGAACACCAAATAACCCCTCTCTTCTCTACTCTTCCTCTCCTTTTGTCCTAAGATCACTTGTAAACATCAAAAACCAAACTCTATCTCTCAATTCTACACCCAATTTTGAGAATCCATTTGGGTCTATGTTAAACCCTCATTTTATCGTCCACAAGTCAACCCATACTGATTTACAACAAACCGTTGTCCTTACTGATGCCAGCAACCAAACCCCACAAGTTTTGGCTGATAAAATCGTTGAAGACGCTGAAAATATCTGCAAATTATTATCAAAAAATCCTAATTCTAGCGTTGAGGCTTTGCTCAATAAGGCTTCTATGGAAGTGTCACCAAGTTTGGTTTTTGAGGCATTGAAGAAGCTAAGCAATGCAGGTGCTCTTGCGTTATCGTTCTTTAGATGGGCAGAGAAGCAAAAAGGGTTTCAATATAGCACAGAGAGCTACCATGCCTTGATTGAATCACTAGGAAAGATCAAGCAGTTTAACGTTATATGGAACTTAGTTACTGACATGAAGCAAAAAGGGTTACTGAATAAAGAAACTTTTGCACTGATTTCAAGGAGATATGCAAGAGCAAGGAAAGTTAAAGAGGCAGTAGATGCATTTATGAAAATGGAGAAGTTTGGATTGAAGATTGAATCTTCCGATGTTAATAGATTGCTTGATACTTTATGCAAGTCGAGGCAGGTAGAGAGAGCACAATTGGTGTTTGATAAAATGAATAAGAGAGGATTTGTGGCTGATATTAAGTCATATACGATATTGCTAGAAGGGTGGGGTCAAGAGAAAAACTTGTCGCGGTTGATGGAAGTCTACAACGAAATGAAAGATGAGGGCTTTGAACCGGATGTTGTCACTTACGGTATTCTTATCAATGCCCACTGTAAATCTAGGAGGTATGATGATGCAATCGAGTTGTTTCATGAGATGGAAGCGAAGAACTGCAAGCCTAGTCCACACATATATTGTACTTTGATTAATGGATTGGGAGCTGAAAAAAGGTTGAGTGAAGCACTTGAGTTTTTTGAGCTATCAAAGGCTAGCGGGTTTGTTCCAGAGGCACCTACTTACAATGCTGTTGTGGGGGCATATTGCTGGTCAGAGAGAATGGATGATGTGCAGAGGACGATTGATGAGATGAGAAAAGGTGGGGTTGGTCCAAGTGCGAGAACTTATGATATTATACTTCACCATCTGATAAGAGCTGGAAAAACTAAAATTGCTTATTCAGTTTTCCAGAAAATGAGTTGTGAGGGATGTCAGCCATCTGTGAGTACCTATGAGATTATAGTGAGGATGTTTTGCAATGAGGATAGAGTGGATATGGCAATAAAGGTTTGGGATCAGATGAAGGCCAAGGGAATCCTTCCTGTTATGCATATGTTCTCGACATTAATCAATAGTTTGTGCCATGAGAGTAAGCTAGACGAGGCTTGCATGTACTTTCAGGAGATGTTGGATGTGGGCATTCGGCCTCCAGCACAGTTGTTTAGTAATCTGAAACAAAATCTTCTTGACGAGGGCAAGAAGGACACTGTTGTGGTTTTTGAACGGAAGCTTGATAAGCTAAGGAAAGCTCCATTAGTTAGTTGAGGCCAGGGAGAGATGCTATGGGGTGTTGGAAATTGATCTGTGTCAAGGTTTTAACACTCTTATGGACATGTCTTATCTAGTGCTGATTAAGAAGATTTGGGTTGTGTATGTGGTATTAGACTGGTACTGGTATGAAATGCACTCAATCTTGGCTGAATTTTATGAAATATTCTCAACACGTTTTTCCTGATATTGAATCTGTTTAGTGTTTTATCTGTTCAAGTTTTTCTGTTTCTTATCAAATCTGTTCATGATTCACTGCCACTGATTGTTTTATCATGCAGATGACTCTGAATTCACTATTTGATCGGGAGGAACAGTGTCCAACGCTGCTATAAATGCATCCATTTCTATGAATACGTGCACACTTAGTCTTAATGGTTTCCAAACTGGTCCCATCACTCTTCATCTTGCTCTCTTTAGTGGTTTATGCACTCGTGCTTCCTGCTCTGCTCTTCCTATATGATATCATGGTTGGGGGAAATTTCAGTGGCTCGAGTGGAAGTGTAGGCTCTTTTTTCTAATCATTCTCTCTCTAGTTTGCGACTTTTGCAAGCTATTCTGCCTGTGTCGATGAAAACATATGGGAACCTTTTGTACATTGCAAAATGTACAACTTTCTGTGCTGAGAGATTTGCAGAGTTTCGATACTATTGATTTTCTGGGTTGACTTGGATTGTGTACAATATTTTAGAGTAGCCTCAGAAGAATCAGTGAGAAATTCAGGGGGCTCAATTATTATACCAGTTGGACCATATTTCTGTCTCGTCTTAACTTTCTGAAGCTGCCATATTTGCTCTATTTTGAGGATGACAAAATTCGAACCATTCCGTTTTTCATATTTACTGAAAGCGGGTGCTATATCCAGAATCTTGCAAATTTTCATCTTGATAGCTAGGCTTGGGCGAGGCTTTGACTGCATCATATTGTTTCATTCATATACACAATCGTTTTGGTATACTTGTCATGTACCAGCATCTAAGAAACAAAATAACAGGAGGAGAACTATGTAGCTGTCATGTTTCTTGAATATAAGACTCATCTGAGCTCCTACTCTTTAAGAATTTGCAGCACTTGATTTACCTATCTGTCCAGAAACTCCAGCTGGCCTTTTGTAGGGCTCGCTCATTTTTCACAATGGAGGTTGGATCAATGCTGGTTAATAAGATTTTCCCGTGGCCGTGGTTTACTTGTCAAGTTCCAGCTGCTCACTGCTTTTGCAGTTCTGCTTCGAAATGCAATAGTTTATGGCATAAAATTACATTCCAGTAACCTTCCCTAGCTACCCTCAGTGATGAATATCTAAATTTTTATCTTATAAATAATATGTAGATAAGTAGAAATTCGATATGTGAATATCTATCCATCTATGTCAAAGAGTGGGATTTTGAATCAAAAGTCTTCAATTATAAATACACTTCACGGATTAAAGCTGACAATTTTGGCAGAAAATCGATGACGGATTATGACCCTTCTGCTTTTCTTTTGTTTCAATGATAAGCTCTCTCTTTTTTATCGTTAGAGAATTACCAGACAACAATCAAGTTATATTCTCAACCAAGAAGAAGAAGAAGAAGAATCATGTTATGGAGCTTTACTTTGTCATACAATATCAGAATTTACAATAAAGCATGTTCATGCTTTTTTATAGATGTATCATTTTCCAAATTACGGTTTGAATCCTAAGATAGAAATTATTTTTTTTTTAATTTGTTAATTTGAATATGAATAGCCTACTTGATATTTGAGAAGATTTACCGATCAAAAAGCTTGCTAAAAATCTCTTTGGACAAGTTTAAAGACGTGCTGGCCAGGAACGAACAAGCAACACACGAGTACAAATAAAAAAAACAATAATAAAAGAAAACAAATGTGTGTTACATTGCTACATAACTGGTTTTATTTTTCTTCTATGATTTTTTGGTCAGACAATATTGCGTTGAAGTAGCTTTTTGTCCATAAAACTCCCAGGAAAATCTCTAGCCAGCCTTCCAAACTCTTGCAGACAAGACGACATATTGTTTAATTAACTACCAGTTCATATAAATTTCCAGCAAGCTATTATTAAAGTGTGGGGCAGGAAAATGATTGTATAGTCTTGACTCTTGACAATTGCTATCAGCAGTGGTACGAAGAAGAGGTACAAAAATCAAAAACTTTTTTTCAATTTATTTTTTTATTAAAATTTAAAAATTATTTTTTTATATTTTTTTGGGTAGTTTTAATGTGTTGATGTAAAAAATATTTTTAAAAAAATAAAAATATATTATTTTAATATATATTTTTTAAAAAATATTTTAAAAATCAACCATTATCATTATTTCAATATCTCTTAAAAAAATATATATCCAAAGTTACTAATGAAATGGTTGAACTAGTCAATTTATCCAATATAGAATTTTAATATTAATATTACGAGCCAGAAAACACTTGAGATTGTTTTTTGGATGATCATGAGATTGGCTAATGACTTTCCATCCCTTATGAAGCCCAAGATTAGCGGGCTTTTTTATGACCAAAAAGCGATTTGCCATAATGTTAAATATCTCGTGTGTGCAAGTCCACTTTTTTAAGCCACTTTACAATCTTTTATATATATATATATATATATATATATATATATATATATATATATATATATATATATATTCTGCAGGAAGGCTATTTTTATTATTATTAATATGGTTATTCAAGTCAGTTTACACATACCTCGATTAATCTCATGGACCCTGAAGTTAATGACAATGTAAGCCTCTAGTGGCCCTGAAATTTAAGGGACTTAAACTGGTAACCTATAGAAAATAAATTTAGAACCTGACCAATTAAGCACTTAATCTACACTCCTCAAAATTATTATTTTTAAATCTGCTAATGTATATTAAATTTTAAAGTGCATTCTCATATTATCAAGATTTACTAAATTCTACTTACCTCAAGATTTGAATTAAAAAAATAAAATAAAAGAGCAAACCTTCATAATTACCAAGTCTATAAAATTTTATTTAATAGATGATTAATGATATAAATAAATTTTGAACTCTAAATCTCGAATTATGACCAACGTATTCAACAATCTTAATTGACATATTGATTCGCACAATTAAAAAATAATTATTAAACCAAGGAAATAATTTCCCGTAATTTAATTTCAAGAAACTGGTAACAGCACAACTTGTGCTTCTCGCTTGATCACTGTTCCAATTAACTTGTTTTTTCACTCGGCTCTACACAAAAAATTAATTTAGAATTAAATTGATTTGATCTTGTAGACCCAACATATCAATATGCAATCTAATCAATTCAGTTAAAAAATTAATAAAACATCATATTAATATCTTAAAAAATATAAAAACTATTATTTTAACATTTTAAAAAAATATTTAATTAACTCGATTCAATCCCTTCAATTCTAGAAGACACCAAAATCTAGTTTAATAACTATGTGCTAAACACACATGAGATAAAATATGCTAGACTTATTTACTACTGGTTACTAGTTAGAGTATAGAGTAAACCATCTAGTTCCTGGATAAATTTTAAACAAAATTGAGGGTTTAAAAATGTTTTTTTTATCAACTAAATTTAGGTCATCATCTGTGTCAATTCAAGAATGTGACTTTCGAGCCCTGTAATTGCTTATATGATAGTTACTGGAGGTTTATATGGTCATTAACTTCAGATCCCGTAGGATTAGTCGAGGTGCGCACAAGCTGGCCCGAACAGCCAAGTTAAACTAGAAAAAGAAAAAGAACGTGACTTTCGTTTATGATGTTACTTAAATGCCTTTAATAACTTGAACACGTATATATATATTAAATCATAGAACTGACACGACCTCCCCTTTTCTTTGCTTTCCCTTCTCTTCTTTACTTTCTGTATCAAAGCGGAGATCCTACCATCATCATCTCTCTAATCCGCCAAATTTGCAACAGAAACCAAAAACTCGTCTATTAATAATAAGAAAGGTTTGCGGGATGATAATACACAAATGTTTTTAAAGTTGTTCCTAATTAAATGAAAACTTAAATTTAGTTAATAAGAAATTAAGATGTGATTAAACCCTCAATTTTGTTTAGTAGCTGTTATCGTTGAATGGTTTTCCTTCTCTTCCGTCTCTCTCTTTGATAACTCAAAACACACTCCAGCCAGCCAAGATTTCTGAGATTTCTGATCTGTAGAAATGGAGGGCATCTGGGGGTTAATCGGTTACCATTTACAAATGTAATGATGCATGGAGTGGATCCCATGGTTGACTGGTGCGTCTTGTCTTGTGGCTTCTCTCACCCTGCCATCCAAATTCATGGCTAATTATACAATTTCTTCCACGGCTAGACTAATTAATAATATAATACATATTTTTTAGGAAGATGTGGCATTTATGATAATAACCCGATAATTTTATTGTGGTTTGCAGCCCTGCCCTTGATACTGGGCAAGCTTAATGAAATCTCTTATGAATCTCATTTATTATAAAATAAATTACAGTTGCAAGTCATCTTGATGGGGATGTCTATTATATGCTCTAAAATATCCCATCTTATTTTAAACATAATTAGAGTTTGATTTATTTTTTAAATTTAATCTTTAAAATCGCCTTTAAAAAAGTCACATATATTTACCATATATTTTCAATCCATACCACAAAGCCCTCTACCAAATCCCCGACCAGCTCTCCCTACAACAGCTGCCCCTGGCTTCAATCACGCACCCCCTCCACTTCCAACTTCCAAGGCCCGAGGTTTTCCAATGAGATAGATTTCTGGATCTAGCTAGCGAGAGCTGTGATCAACTTTGTCTGACAAGCCATGTCCACTGGTCGTGGTTTTCCTTTCGTGGTTTTAAGTTACCGTAACTTCGAACAAATTCAGTTTATTTCCTGGATTACATAATAATTTAAGCATTTTACTTACTTTTCTGTAATAAAGAAAACGACGTCGAAAATGACTTGGAAGTCATCGTAACAATCACCGAAGGGGTCATATATGCTTGGTGTCAATACATTAACCCGGTACTATACAAGATTTAGAATTCAAATTTGTATCAAGCTTTGTGTATATGTATATGTATATATGCTCGAATTTTTGTGTCACAAAAATTATTCATGCATATTTATAGAATTCTAAACTTATAAAATCACTTAATTTCATGCATACATGTAAGAGATTTGAAATTTTTTACGGAGCTTCGACAGCTTCTTATTATATTTTTCTCTTCAAACTCTTTTTTAATTGAATTTTTTTATGCTTTAATTAGATGAAATTAGCTTGAAATTATGGTGAAAATATTAAATTAAAAAATAAAGGATCAAAATATAAAATACATAAAGATATTTTTATTTTGGATTAAAAATTTATTTTGTTTATTTTTCCATTTCTAACTTCGAGAAAAAAGGAAGAAAGTCACATGGAAATAGTGAAAAAAGAAAAAATAATTGATCGGTCATTTTAGCAATTAAATTTGTTGTTTTTGGTATTAACAGATTGTATTTGATGAGAAAAAAATTTGATAGTGATATATTGTTTTCTCTAAATATCATTGAAAAAAAAATAATATTTTATTAAGATTTGTTTATTCGGTTGAATTTTTTTTTTTAGATATTTTTTAGAGGTTTTAGGGTTATTAGGTGATTTAGAAAAGATTTTAAGATATTTATTGTTTTTTTTTTATTATGCAGGTAAAAGATCAGGAATCAGGTAAGGAGTTTTCAAGTTTGATTCAGTACTCCAAAGTTTAAGGAGAATAAAAAAAAACTTTGTACAACTTAAATATTATCTTTTTATATTAAAAATTCTTCAGTCAAATACGGGAAATAACCTAGTAAAGTCTAGAGAAGTTAAATCTCCAATAAAAAACAAAAAAGACCCCAACTAATCCATCATTAACTGAGCAGGTAATACCCAAAGCTTATGTAACTCATGACATCCGATTTAAAACAAAACACCCCTTCTTCTTTTTTCCTGCCATAAAATTGTATCTGGTGTTTTGGGTTGTCATTTTCGCGAGGCTAGCTGGAAGCCTAGAAGCAAGTCCGACCCTTTTCGCAAGAAATTTCGTGATATGTGCTACTGTCAAGTGTGGGTGGGTGTCCATAGTTTATGTGAATTCTGAAATTAATTAATTGCATAAATTGAAAATCAAAATCAATCTCCGCCCATAATTGGTGGAAGAAATAATTCAATACTAGTAGAGCAAAAGGTTATCCCTGGAAAGGTCAACCATACATACAAAATTTGACTAAATGAAGTATAAAAAAACGTTTCACGATCGAGGGTGGTAGTGACATATTTACCATCACCTGCATGCATTGTTTCGTGCATATTTAATCTGCAGTCATGGTCTGTGAGAGCACTAACGAAACCTTTCTTATTGAAAGATATCTAATAACATTGCATATATTAATTTATTCACTCATGAAACCACCGAGATGCATAACTAGAAAACGACACAACACTAGCACTGCATGCGACCATGACTGAAGGTAGAGCCCGTTTGGTTTGCAGACCATAGAAATTTTCTAGAGTGGACGCCTTATTAATTAATACTGTATGACTTGCCAAGAGATTGATAGGAAGAGCTGCCATCTCGGAGAGGAGTTTCACCTACAATTCTTGAATATCAGACCCCATCTCATTAAATACCTTCTCCATTCATTTTAGAGAAATCTTAGATTTATTTCGCACGCCATTGTATATATCTCTAAATTAAAGCCGTGCTTGAATTTGTTAAATATCTGGGATGATCGCGTGGGGGGTCAAAACATGAGAAATATTAACGTAGCCGGCTGTTTTTATCTTATTTTATGGCACAGATCGATGGAATCATGCATGTCCTGCAGAATACCATGTTTTACACTTTGGATACAACCAATCAAAACCGTGTATGAGGGCTGTGATCGATGTAGGGTGGAAGAACCTGGCTGGATCAACTTTTTTCCATCGAGATTGCAATGGTGGAAGACAGAAGGGCTCAGATAATTAAATGTTCTTTGATCCTTTTGGAGCCCTTGCACTTGAAAACCGACTATCTCTATCAGTACAGCAAGTGTTCATTATCTCTCGAAGAAACTTAACCACGAGAATAATACTAATAAAAAATTACAAAGAGCATTGATAATTTATTTTATGACAGCTTATTTGTAAGATTGACCAACGTCTACTGATAGCAGCAATAATTGTAGGTTTTTAAAAAATGCAAAGGACATATGTTGTGGTCTGGCTTTGCGGCAAGGAGGACATCAGAGCAGGACCGAGTATTGATCGGTGCTGCTCCATAAATCTCTGCCACGTGCTCAATACCTGGGGACCCTTTTGATATATTAATGATCATGATTCGTTGATCATCTCCGTGATATAGAGCAATGATTAAATTTTTTGAAGCCTGCTTTGAATTTGTCCTTTTTTTTATTTTAATCTAATACTTCTTAAAATTTATTTTGTTTTTTATTTCATTTTTTATTATTTTATTTTGTTATATTTTTATATCTAATTTTTTTTTCATTCTTTTAATTGTTGTTTTTTATATCCTTTTCATTAATTTATTTTTTGATTTTATTCTTTGAAATTTAATATAAATTTATTTGGTTTTCAATTTTTTTCCTCATTTTTTATTGCTTTTTTTTTTTATCCTTTCTTCATTTTTTTTTTCAATTTAATCACTTATTAGTTTCTTTTAATTTGTTTTTGCATGGTTTAGTTCTCATTGTTTTAATTTTAAATTTTAAAATTTTTATGATTTAAAATTTTTCTTTGTATTTTTTTTCATGTTTGTCTTTTACAGGATAATCACAGTCTCATAACTCGGTCCACCAATTTTGATAATAAACTTAGTTTAAGTTCGTTTTTTTTTTAAATCCTTTTAAAAAAAATTTGTTTTTATTTTTATTTTCATCGTTTAACATTAACTTATTGAACCTTGAATTTTTAATTTGTTTTGCTTTTTTTTGTTGGGTTGTTATTTCTATCTCATATCTCGAGTTGCAAGTTAGTTGAGTTAACTTAGGTAGACTCGGTTTTTAAATTTTTAATTTTATTTTATCATTTGCCATTAAATTATTGATCCTTGAGCATGTTTAATTAAATATTATTTGAAAAAAAGATGCACGCACCAACGCGTGATGGTTTATCTCGAGTGCGAGTTGATCAAGTTAACCTAGGTTAGCTTACATTTTTTTACTAAGTTTTTTTTTAGCTTTGGTCTTTTTTACTAGGTGCTTCTTTTGAAAGTCTTTTTTTTTTCTTATTTTTTTTTAGTTTTTCTTTTCAATTTCATCATTTTGCATAAAATAATTTGCCCTTGAGCTCTGTCATTTTTCACTTTTCTTTCAATTTGGTTATTCTGATAGCGGGTTAAGAAAGTTAACCTATGTTAACTCAAGTTTTTGTTTTTATGATTTTTTGTTAACTAATTAATTTTGTTTTTTCTAGGTTCTTTTTTTAAAATTTTTTTTATCTTGATCTCATATCGCAGGTTATAAACTTGTCAAGTTAACTCGAGTTGACTCAAGCTTTTTTTTCGATATTATATTTTTTAATTTTTTTTTTCAATTTTAACATTTGGTTATTAGGTCTTGAATTTTATGATCTCTTTTTACTTTTCTTTATGCGAGTTGTTTTGATCTTATATCACGAGTTATATTTTAGTAAATTTAATCTGATTTATCTTTAGATTATCATCATCTAAATATTATTTTTTACATTGAAAAAAATTAGTCCGACTCACAGGATAGCGCGTGACACCAATCTAATTTGTTATAATGTTATCTCACACATATGGTACTGTAGACAACTGTGCAGCAGCTGGTAAAAGCAAACAGCCACATTTAACAACATTTTTCTCCCTTTCTTCAGGCAAAAGAGAACATCTCCCCTATTAGCCCATCATATAAGCAAGCCACCAAGACAAAAACTCATTCAAAATAATTTTTATAATCTAATGCAGGTTAGTATTCGACCCAAGGCGCCAAGCAAAAACCCAAATGTGTCCAGTTGTGCTGTGCGGCCATGATATTCAGGAGAATGGCATGATTAAGGGGCACAAGTCATTGTCATTTTTGTATTAATTCAATTTAATAAAGACAACTTGCACAAACACGGTTCCTCTCAAAATCCATCACAATTATTTTCTACCTTATTATAAATAGATAAATATCACTACATAAATTCCCATTCTTGCAAGCTTCTCCTGCATATCTCTCTCCTCTCGCTCTCTCTCTCTCTCCCTGTCTCTCTCAAAACTTTCTGCTAGCTTTGTCTTTGAGAAGCAAATGGGTGCTCTTGACGATCTCTCAGATTACCTCTCAGACTTGTTTACAGTTGCCAGGAAGAAGAGGAAAAGAAAACCAATGCAGGTACTGATCATTTACAACAATCTGGTCTATCCCTCTCTATGTGCGTTATTGGTTTTTGGTTACTGATTTAAAGTATACTCTCATGCCTTGTTTTTCTTCTTTTCAGACAGTTGATATCAAAGTGAAGATGGATTGTGATGGCTGTGAAAGGAGGGTTAAAAATTCTGTTTCCTCCATGAAGGGTACGAATCTTAAACTTAAGCTATATTCTTCATTTTCTTTCCCCTACAAGTTGTCCATGCATAATACAAATATACAAAGAGAAGAGAAGAGAAGGGATTTGCCTGAAACCTATCAAAGGGTAGCTAATGAAACGATACAGGCAAAAGGCCTATGTTGATCTTCTTTGAAAAGAATACAGTATATAGGAGTACTTCTTTTCTTTCAATTTTCATTAAGCAAAAGGTTCAAATCTGTATATCATTTCAGGGTGTTCTTTGTGGCTAAAGTGAAGGCATGCAAGAGAAGATCCAGGCCCTTTTAAAAAAATTATATATAATCAAAACAAAGAAAAATAGAAGTCAAAGAAACACGATTAGACTTTCTCAGCTTCCTCGTATGGGAAACTGGAAGAAACCTAACAAGTCTTTTTTGACTCTGTTCTGTCTTTGAAGTACTCTGACATGCAATTTTTTTTGCAGAGAGACTGCTATTTCCTGACATCTTTTTGTCACTTCTATTCACTTGAAATAAATGTTTTTCTAATATGTCTCCAGGTCAAAATTTATGGAATATTTTTTCATTGTGCTCAAAGTAATGGTATCCCTGAAATAAGCAAAATTATTGTTGGAAACAGCAATAGTATTTTCCCTTTAGAGATTCTGGAAGCCTTTTTCCATCACTTACCCGCAGAAAAAGACATCATTTAGAGCCCACTTTTGCAGCTCAGTGCATTTGCCATATTAAATGCCACCAACCAGATGCATATTTGTACTTTTAACTGCTCAAAAGGTTTCACCAAAAAAAAAAGGAGAAGAAGGAAAGATAGAAAACCGATCATAAGGTTCTAAATGAACCAGCCACATAATTTCTAGTCATTTGAGACAATAATTATGAACTCTTAACTACGATAGGTACACCTATTATGAATAGTTACTCAATTAATTACCTCATATTAATATAATTATGTTTTTCTTTTTCAATTTCAGGTGTTAAATCAGTAGAAGTGAACAGAAAGCAAAGCCGGGTGACAGTCAGCGGGAATGTTGAGCCAAACAAGGTCTTGAAGAAAGTGAAGAGCACAGGAAAGAGGGCTGAGTTTTGGCCATATGTCCCATACAACTTGGTGGCTTATCCTTATGCTGCTCAAGCCTATGATAAGAAAGCACCTGCAGGCTATGTGAAGAATGTGGTTCAGGCACTTCCGAGCCCCAACGCAACAGATGAAAGATTTACATCTATGTTTAGCGATGAGAACCCGAATGCATGTTCCATCATGTAGGAAATCTAATTTCATTTGGCAAAATGAAAGAGCAAGAGCTAGCATATATATACATATAGTTTGTTTTTTGTTGAAAGCTTTGCTGTTTAATTAGGGCTAGTTTAGCTAGTTAGTGTAAGTAGTTAAGTAGAAGGGGCTTGGGTTTTCACTGAGAGTTTAGGTTATATATATATATATTACAGGGCATGTAGGCTCTCCTAATTGCGAGGGATATCTATCGATGTGCTGATCATGCTTAGTTAGATAACCTTCTTATCTATAGATGTTTATGACGATCACATCATCAAGTTTCCAATTTTCATGAAAATTAATTAAGAGATGTAAATTAAACAGAAATGCATCAAGAAAAAGCTCTGTTAATTTGAACCCATCTGATCTATATTCTGTATTTATTTGATATGGGACAAAATTACACCATTGTTTACGCCACAAAAAAAGGAAAGAGCCACTAGGTGACATCAGCAACGAAGCGAATGTCATTGTACTTGCAAATTGGGAAGGAGTTGGACACCGAGGAAGGCTCTTTGTCATTTTTTAATTAATAAATATTATTCTTTTTGTTTTTATTTTATGGCTAGGGGTGTTTTTAAAACAGGATACTTTTTGGTTGGATCATAAAGAACACACTGTTGAAATCATAATAAAGGAATTCATGGGAATTGATTTTATGTTTCACAACTTAACATATGATCACTAAAACAAATATATATACTCGCTCCTTTGCCATCCTCTCAGGTCAATTAGTGTCCAATATTTAATTAAGCAAATCTATAATATTCTAATCAGAACCAAATTGTCAACCTGTATAGTAATATAATATGAATTTAGGAAATCTGTCCCGTAAAAGAGCGCATGGAGGAATAATTGTCTGTAGGACATGGCTCGTAAATTTAATCCTGTATATATCATCTTTCCAATAAACAAAGACATACGTGTCTTTGGCCACACTCGACTTATCTTTTAAGTTGTTGAGATTTGCTAATTAATTACGTAAGAATTGATCTGGGAGGATGATGATGGGCACCTCAACTGAACCATGCGCTGTCCAGCTTATATGGGTACAAGTGCTTCCCATTCGGGATTTTCTTGCTGCTCATGATGTATACAAGTCTAAGCCATTTAAATAGCAAATGAGCGCCGTGCTTGATTCGCACAGCAAAACAAATCTTAATGATCACTTTGTTTATGATATGTCTTGTAATTTTTATTTTTTTTCCCTTTACTGGGTTTTATGGGCATGGAAAATTGAGAGTTTTGAAATCAATTTCTACGCACTAAAAAGTAAAGTATATATCGGATGCAGTCAAGGATTAAAAAAAAAGAGTTACGATAATTTACAGTCTAATCTAAGACTTGAACTCTGATGATTATAGAGAGATCACACTCTTAACCATACCTTAATCTTATACTAATAATTTAGCAAGGCTGGAAAGGAAAGCAAGATTATGATTCAATGGCCACCTGTATGTTCGTAGGTGTTAGGGTTTGAAAAAAAGTACTTTCGGTTCGCCCACAAAGATGGGATTAATTTCAAGCTAGCCCTATAAAACTCGATTTGAAACCATCGCATAATTGGCACCTGAAATTAAAAATTAAATCATTGAACTATCCTTGAGAGAGCTACGTACCATGTGAATATCTTTACAAAGGTAGCCTCGTCGACCTAATTATCATAGTAGACCTTGATTTATATCGCACTCCAATTGGCTTGGATCATGTAAAATTGAATTACTTGGCTGTTGACAGCAGCATAACTCCCAACCATCTGGGCGTTTGCCATGTGTGCTAGGCTGCATACCTGGTCTCATAAACGACTCATTTTATTTTTATTTTTTTTAATAATATAGGTGTCCGGGTTAGTTTTGCGTGCACCTCGATTAATCCTACGGGCTCTAAAGTTAACGATCATATAAATCTCCAGTAACCTGAGATTTGTAAGACTCGAATTGATGACTTATAGAGAACAAATCTAAAACTTTACCAGTTGAGCTTCTCATCTTATTTCTTATCTATGCCCAATTATGCAAATCGGCTGAGTGGAAAATTGGCACTTGCAAGGGCAACTTAAAGGATAACCTTTTCGATTTAAGAAAGGATAGCTTCATAAAGATAAGATCCACGTTATCTTCATCTCCATATAATTGTTCCGCCAAACCAAAAGTAGTATTGCATTTGTATGTGGGAGATAGGCTAATGTAAGTTTCACTGTCTCTGATCTTCTTTGGTGCTAAGTTTGCCTATTTACTTGAAATAGTCACTGCATGACGAGGCAGAGGTATTTTTTGACACAAATAATTTGCATTATCGTAACGAATTCAATGAATTCATCAAAAAGTTTTACTCTGGTGTCATGTGAAAATCAACTAGCGGCCACTTTCTGAGGTAAAAAAACATATTTTCTTTTATACAATATCCCTGGATGATCATCAAGTTATGCAAGCAAACTATATATATATGTGACGTTTGTAGCAATCTGGTTAGGTGAGGTTTTACTTGTATGAAAAAAAATATTAATTTAATGTGCAATCATGGCTCGCCAAGGGGAATGTATGGACGTCAGTTGCCCACCTCTAAACTGCAAAATCAATGGACTAATATCTCCAAGACTTTTTCATCGAGGAATTATACGATGTCACTGATCTATTGTATGAAATTGACCTGGCATGTCAACTCTTTTTGTTTATGGTGGTTAGAGTCCCTCAGAGACAAGCATCAATGGCTATATTCCGACGAGAATCTCTGGGATTTGTAATAATTGAAAAGGAAAAAAGGTCGAGGAAACTTGCAAGGCAGGACTCTTATGATTTTATATTAGAATTTCTATCATAGCCAGCTTTCTTTCTTTCGTGGTTAATTATCTCTTTATTTTTATATTTTAAAAATGTTATTAAAAAAATAATTTTATTTATTTTGTTTTAAATTAATATAATTTTTTTTAATATTTTTAGATCATTTTGATATGTGCTAGAATGAAAAATAATTTTTAAAAAATAAAAAAAAATTATTTTAAAGCATTTTTAAATAAAAAATATTTTAAAAAATAACTATAACTACAATCTCAAACATTCTCGTATCATAATTATCTTGAGTTGAAGATTTTTTCTAGATCATGTAGTGGAACTAATAGGGTTGTTCGAACTGGTTGCTCTTTTATTAATGAACTTTAACACCACATCAAATCAACAACCTCTTAAACCAGTTAGAACCATTAAGCAGAGCAATAATGGCTGATACTTGCGTTTCGGTGGCTCATTCGCGCAGGAAGAACATGACAACAAGGCAA
Organism: Populus trichocarpa; assembly: GCF_000002775.5. Classification (NCBI taxonomy): domain Eukaryota; kingdom Viridiplantae; phylum Streptophyta; class Magnoliopsida; order Malpighiales; family Salicaceae; genus Populus; species Populus trichocarpa. Next base: position 13,415,859 of record NC_037294.2, on the reverse strand, counting down.
GGAAATAATTATATCATCTCTGAATTAGAACAAAGAAATTTTAACCATTTGTCGAGAACTTATAAGACAACTTTTTTAAATTTAGCCCCGTGTCCCTAACAAGGTGCATGTTGTCATGTTTTCTACCGTAAAGAATCATCTCAATCTAATAATTTAAGCTGTTAGGTGAAATTTCAGGATATGATTTATATTATTCTCTAACACACTCTCTCAAGTAACTTGTACAGGCTCACTTTACCTTGTACTTAATTTTTATCAAATAAATGGAGATGATAAAATTCGAACTCGTGACCGCTTGGTCATCAAGGCTCTGATACCATGTCAAAGAATCATCTCAACTCAATAGTTTAAACTGTTAGGTGAGGTTCTAGGATATGATTTATATTATTCTCTAACATCTACCATGATTTAAATTTATTAGATTTCATCAAAATAATAATAATTTTGATTAACATGCAATATATAATATAATTCGAGAATATTTTCTTCATGAGAGAATATTAGAATACATAAAGCAAAATAAAGGAAAGGGAATTGACAAAGTTGTCAAGAATTTGGAGCGTGTTATTTTGCGTTGGAATTGTTAGGCTTCCCCTTTCTGGAGACTTGGAAAAGGAACCCAGAAAACAAAAGATGCTTCAATTCGTGTCGGCGAACATTTATATATTCCCCAAATAATTAAGAGCTTGCCAGCGACAGCATGGAGGGTTTCTTTTCTTAATTATGCTTACCCTTTTTTTTTATTCGTTAACTAGAATAAAAGCATCTTAATCACGATTAATTCAACTGGAAACTGGAAAGTGCTTCCATTTTCTTTTTCGAGTTTAAAACGAAAGGATAGAAATTAAACGCTGTATAATTCGTGTCATCCAGTGGGCTGTGAGTATTGGAGGCTTTTTATATAGCATGGGCTTGGTTTAGGCCCCTTCTCAATTGACCCCTTGAGCTACAGACTTCGATAAAGAAACTATTTTTACATTTAGCTTTGATTAGTATCAATTATCTGTTGCTTTCATGATTTTTTTATTATTATTATTAATATGGATGTTCGGGTCAGCTTGCGTGCATCTCGACTAATCCCCACGGGTCATGAAGTTAAAAAACTATATAAGTCTCCAATGGTTTTAAGGTTTGTAAGACTCGAACCGATGATTTTTAGAAAACAAAACTAGAATTTGACCAATTAAGTTACACTTCTTATGATTATTTTCATGAACTTGATTTAAAGAAAAAAAGGAGGGATGGAGAGAGAGAGAACTTCAAACATTCTATTGATCCATTAATAAAAAGTAAAGAAACCAGACATAACTTAACGAAAGGGACTCGGTATAGGGTTCGTCGTAGCCAATTAAGAAGAATAAACTCTACTAATGGATTCATGGATCTTTCTTGTTTTTGTTATCATCTATCAAAGCTTGCCTTTATCTGGACCTTGCTGAATCTTTGATAGTTAGTCAACTTTTGATCGCATATTGTAAGCATGGAACTACAAAAGTGTTACACACACGCACACGTGTTACAACATCATAAAAGGGTTTTTTTTTTAAAAAAAAAAGTCTTTCGCTTTTAATTATTTTAATGCGCTAATAATACCATCACCATCCTTCCAAAGAATATGCGAAGATTTAATGACATTTGCAAGCACATATTGATGATACTGATGGAAGGAGCAATCCAATTGTAGTGATTAAAGCAATATTAACTAACAGCAAATGCTGTGTTTTTCTTATAAACAAAAAACAATCTCTGAGGAATTGCATTAAATTAGATTACAAAAAAACTTAGAAAACCCCAGTTTTATTGAGAAAACAGTAGGATTCAAAACTTATTATTCGCAAAAGAAATAATTTGTTCAAGATTTGATCCATGATAACAAAATTTATTTTTACCTGTCACTTTCTTATCTCCTCCTAATTAGAAAAGAAGAAGAATAAAAAAAAAATGAGGATAACAGTGTGGGAATTGATGCAATGGTCAAATTTTTTAAATGCTGCATGAAGTTGAAAAGAAATAGTACTGGCAGAGGGAAATAATGGAAAGCTCACTGCAATCACCTTACAGCTAGTAGACTGTTGTGTCTGACCCAGAGGAAATCGGTAACCTACATAATCTAGTACTAGTTAGTTTGCCAAGTAGCATCCTGAATGGGAACCATTCCTTCTGCAGTCTTCAATATTTTAACAATGCAAGTCATCTCACTAACTGCTAATCAGCTCTCAGGCAGTCTCCACCATGCAATGGCCTCTGGCTTCCAAATCCCCATCAGCTTTGGTTCAGTTTATGAAGGAACACTTCAGCATGGGATGAAAGTTGCAACTTGCAATAAAGGTTGACAACCTGCAAGTTGAAGGAGCATTTAAGAGTTTTGATGCTGAATGTGAAGTGCTGCGTAACATTCGTCATCAAAACCTTGTCAAAATTATCAGTTCTTGTTCAAACAATGATTTCAAAGCCTTGGTGCTAGAGTACGTGGCCCAAGGGGAATTCGGAGAAGTGGTTGTATTCTGTCGACCACTGTTTGGATATTCAACAGATACTGAACATCATGATAGATGTTTCATGGGCATTGGAATATCTGCATTACGGTCGTTCAACACCCATTGTTGGCTGTGATCTGAAGCCCAGCAACGTACTGCTAGAAGATGTGGTTGCCCATTTAAATGATTGTGGCATTGCAAAGCTCCTAGGTGGAGATTCTACGACACAAATCCACTCCTTCAACGATCGTATACATTGCACCAGGTTGTTCTTTGCTCATTGTTGCATTTTATTTTCAACTTTCTTTTATTTGTCTCCATTTCCATTATTCCGTCTACAGGTTTTTTCTTTCTTTATTGGATCTTAGTTATGAACAGATTATGGAAGAGAAGGAAAAGTATCAAGAACGGGTGACGTTTACAACTATGGTATAATGTCTAAACAAAAAATTGCCAAAAGAGGTTGGCAAGTACCATGGACTTAAAAATAGAAATGAAAAGGTGAAATACGCAGTACGATCAATTGAGATGAAAATATTTGATTATCTGGGTAACTTGTGACTCTTTTCCAATTTTGAGGGGGGGAGGCTTTCTTGAGCATAAAAGCGATACTAGTATTTTATTAATTTGTAAAATCTCAAAAATACGTTGGCCTGCTTGTACATTCTGCCGACAAACTGCAAGAACTCTCAACAACAGAAGATACGCTAAAACATTGAAACTACGGTACCGGGCTTGAAACACAGTGTTGACCAAAAAAGACGAGAGAAATGCTTAAAGTAACTCATCAGTGCCTAAAGTGCCTCACATTGGTGAAAAGCAGTGAAACTCCATACTTGTTGCAGCATTCTATCGCGTCCTTATCCCTGATGCTACCACCAGGCTCTGCAATAACACCAATGCCAGCTTCACATGCCTCCTCCACTGCATCGTTCCAAGCTGTTAACAGAATATGCATGTTATTAGTACAAAAAGACACCAGCACTGCTGTTGTTTTACTAGCAAATGGATACCACGTTCTTCAAATAAAAAAATTAAAAGCAACCATAGCACTGTGCTCATGCAATTGCCAATTTCAATTTCATTCCCAAGATCAATATTTTTTAAAAGTTAAAACTACTGTTAATTTATTTAAGCATCATTATGAATGATGTCAAACTGCAATAACTCTGACAGAAGTAATACCAAAAGGAAAGAATGCGTCGCTGGCCAAAGCAGCTCCCTTGACCTCATCTCCTGCTTTCCTCATGGATATTCTCAAGCTTTCTAAACGGTTTGGCTGCCCGCTTCCCATGCCTAGCATACAGTTATTCTGCCCAAACAATGACAAGGATGAGAAATTCTTTGGAAACTTGTCACTGGTACATTTGCAAAGAATTCTCGAATCTAAGCATCGGAGAAACACAAACCTTTGCAATTACAATGGCATTGCTCTTAACATGCTTCGCGCACAGCCATGCAAACTCTGCATCATGAAGCTCACTTTCTGCTGGAGACTTGTCAGACACAACATTAAATTGGATGTCTTGGGGGGTAAGATCATCTGAATCCTGAGCTAACCATCCACCACCGACTTGTCTTAGTGAAAGCTTTCCTTTCTCATTACTTTTTGCCTCCAGGATCCTCAGTGTCTTCGATTTGCCACGGAGGATCTCGAGTCCCTTCTTTGTATATTTGGGAGCAACAACAATCTCATAAAACATCCGGGTTTCACCATCTGTTGGGCTTCTGAACTCCCTAATCTCCTTAGCAAGGGCCTATGGCAATAAATAAACAAATAAAAACCCAGACAAAATAAGGTGTTAGCTCCTTGCTATGGTTCTCATGTCTGTAGTTTTCACATAACTAATCAAATTCTATCACTAATCAAATTCTATCTTTGTGATTGTGAAAAAGCATGCACAACCCAGTGATATTCGTAATTTTCATTGTTGCTAGTTCCATAAAAGGTTCAACCATTGGTAAGTAGTGACCAATCAAAACATTAAGAAACTACAATTTGATTAATGACCAAACACTCGTGAGAAACTCATCTGAACTGGAGTTTTTCAACATTCAATGTCGAACCTGAAACCTGTAAACACAGCTTACCTCATCAACTTCTATGTTAAAGGCTACAATACCACCAAATGCACTCACTGGATCTCCTTTCACAGCCAACCTATAAGCTTCAAGAATATCACCCCGAGAAGCTACCCCACAGGGATTTGTATGTTTTACAATTACACATGTAGGGTTCTGAAACTCTGACACACAATTCCAAGCTGCATCAGCATCCAAGTAGTTGTTATATGACATCTCCTGCACCAAGAGTAACTCCATAAGCTATGTCGACTTGTTACCATAAGCCTGCCAGATGAGTGATTAGGTGGGGAAATGCAAAAAATAAATTCTGAGAAAACAAAAAAATAAATAGCCAAGGAATGTAACTTGTGAACACTATGATACATCGTATGATTTCTGACAATATTCCCATAACTACTTGAACAAGAATGGTACAATAAGAGGGGTAAACTAAAGATCCAGTAGCTATAAATATCAAAGAACTTTGCCCACAGTGCAGCTGAACATCCATGTAAACATGTGACCACAGGCACAAAAATCTTAATATGGAGAAAACATAAAGAAGCAATAGGTAACTTTAAAACAAATCAAGACTTGTAAGTAAAGCTCCAGTGTATAAAAGCAAGTAGAATCGGAGCCAATATAATTTTTTAGAAGCCAGGATTACTGATTGGAGCAAACAATATAATATTTAGAAGCAGGAATTACTGAATACAAGTGTCCTTAATTCTCTATGAGCTTCCCTACAGAACTTTTTACTGCCATTGATTCTCATGTCCACATTAACAGCAACAATGATGATACTCAATGTAATCTTGCTCCCAGCTACAGATATTATGTTTTACATGTCCCCCACAAAATTAAGTTTGACTTCTACATTAATGAAAGCAAGCGACAACCAATATACAAAGCTGGTGTTTTTTAGCAAGTTTCTGGGACATTCAGTCAAGGAATCATTGGTAATATAAAAAGAAATGGAGGATACTATTCTAGGACTACAATTTGTAGAACAAAATAAATGATCTGATTGTTATCACCGGATTCGAATCTCAATTCCAGACGATAATAGAGGTTAAAACGATAGCTGTGGATTGCCTCACCTTCCCATGATGTTGGATAGCTGTTGCAATACCACCAGCGTTTACTTCAGAAATACTCTTGTCAACGTAAAATGCAGCATTTTGATGAGGATTTTCACCATAACGAAGCGAACTCTTAAGCTCAAGAGGTACTGTGAAGCTGGGAGGGAATTTATCTTCAAATGTATAAAAACAACCATGTCAATCCATCTGCCCAATCATGGACCAGGAAAACACGATCGAGTGAATTCACAACATCAAAATTTTTGAAAAAAAAATATCCAGTTCTTATTTACTTGAAACTTGCAAAACTAGCCAAGATAACTTGAAGTTGTCCCTTTCTGTTTTTATCAAATTATTTTAGTAATTGATCGGACTATTTTCATCTGGAAGATGTTATTTAAATCAGATTGGATAACTGCTAATGTTTATTAACCACATAAACAAAAAGTGCATGACTAAAGACTGGTGGATCAAAAGAGTACCTCCCATAGTTTGTTTCCATAGCCATTCTGAAACTGCAGAATCATAGGAAGCACAATGTTGAAAAGCCTTCCAAGCAAGCTTTCTTCGGAACTGTTGGTCATCCCGATCTCCTTTAAGAAATTCCAGAAGTCCAGGGTAGTCTTCATTATCAACAACAATTAAGACATCCTTATGGTTCTGTTCAGAAAGCAAGTGTCAGTTGGAATCTAAAATAACAAAATTTGTACATTACAATGATAAGCACCATTATACAGTACTTTTGACACGTTAAACATTGAACCTAAGATGGAGGGGAAGTAACATATTGGTTTTGCAAATGGCATGCTGTTTCAAAGCACTATACCAATAGGCAGCAGATAACTTTTGGATATGTTGTATGTCACTGGCCCAACAAGTCTGCAAAATTTCTGTCTCACTCAACCAGTAAGTAGCAAGCAACAGAGCAGGAGGCATTCATAAAATGCTTCTATATCCTCCGAAACTGAGCCAAATTTACTGTTACAACTAAGTGCTTTTCAACCAGAGCCTTGGTGAACAATCATCAATAATTTTATTGTCATGTCAATCAAGAACCTGCCATATATTATAGGCCCGCTCGCGCATCAAGTTATCTTCAGGTCTTTATTATTTTTTTGGTCATGACAAAGAGACCAACAGCATATGATCAAAGAGCAAAACATAGCAAGTTTACTTAAACCTGACATGTTACAAATTTGGAGACGCGCAAGAAGATGTTGAGTTTGGTAGTATCAATAACAAATCAGCAGGCATTCAAATCAAACCTTTGCAGCAGCTCTGATCATGGCAGGGCCACCAATATCAATGTTCTCAATTCCATCCTCAAACTCAATTCCTCCAGTTGAAGTAACTTTATCATAAAAGGGGTACAAGTTCACCACCACCACGTCAAAGCTACCTGGAGGGCAACCATATTAGCAAAACATTATTGTATGGAGCTGACATCAAATGGAAAATTTACTGAAAAATATATTACAGCTATGCAATTACAGAGAAAAAAGAGTTTTTTCACAATTGACCAATTCCATGTTCACTGAGAGCTTCCATATGATGTTTTTGGTCCCTTCTAGCAAGAATACCACCATGTATGTGGGGGTGTAAAGTTTTCACACGACCGTCAAGCTGTAACAAGGTAGCAAAGATAACATAAGTTTCAACATAAGATTTTCAGCCATAGGAAATCTCACAGGGAGCGAATTTCTTGATGAAATGCAGCAGTGTTAAGAGATGCAAAAGACATCGGCAATCAGCAAGGACATAAGTTCATCACTTTCAAAGGGCTAAATCTTAAACTTGCAATACAAGCTTTATGATTCCAAATACAAGCTTTGTCAAGAATTGCACTTTACAATTTCATCTATTAAAGCTATACATTTGGGCATCGGAATAATTAACACAACATTCTCATAACCATAAGATTTCACCAACACAAATAAGCATGTACTGTACTAGGTAGGCTTTCAATGACCAGTAACTGACTAAAATCAACTTAGGCTAGAGTGGCCGTTAAAATATAAAGCAGACAAAAATAAGAACTCCTTTACCATTTCGGGGAAAAGGGTAAGCTGTTCTACTTTAGTGACAGAAACTCCAGCACCTTCCAAAGCAGATGCTGTTCCTCCTGTTGAAACTATCGTGTACCTTCAGATTACAAAAACAAACCACCTTAAGATACATAAACACCAATAGCCTTAAAACAAAATTACCACCTAAATGCAGATTTATGAGGATCTTACCCTAATTGTTCTAACCCAGTACCGAGAAAAGCCAGGTCCTTTTTGTCTGATAAAGATATCAGTGCTTGCTTCTTGCCTGCAACACATAAACATAATATACTACATTTTTAAGCTGATTTTAACACTTTTTTCACTAAAAAATAAGATCAAATCACTTTGATATATAAATACAAACCCGAATCAACTACAAAACAGAAAATACAAAAAAATATAAACAAAGAAAATTGAATTTGATAGTAGGAGTCACCAGAAGCAGGGGATTGTTGCTCGTTCTTCGGTACTGAAATAGTTTGAGAATCAGCCATGGATTTGATTGCACTGCAGCTCGATCGCAGCGAGTTCAGCTGAACCTGAAGGATTTTACGTTTTGTTAAAAATAAAATAAAAAACACAGCGGGGAGAGAGACAGAAGTTGAGAGATGGTCTTCCGTTAGGATTTTGCGTTACCTTTTGGGAGAAAAAAGCAGCGGAAGTAGTTTTTTGGTGAAGTGCAGCGGAGGGGACACGAGAAAGCTTAGCGGCGGGGGCGGCTGTGGTGGGAGCAGCAGACAAGCTTAACATATCTCAGGGTTTATGAGTGCCCGCAACAGGGAGTAGTAGAGTACGCGGTCCGTAGTTATGTTTTTGTGGAGGCTGGTATTGCCTCTCCAAGGTGTTATTAACCGCGGTCCACCTCTTTTTTTTTTATGTATAGATTGACACGGCTGCCCCTGAATAAATAAACACACTAAACGGCATGTCATCCACATTGTACAACAAACTATAACGAGGTCTTGGACATTTTTGTCATTCTATCGTTTTCTCCGATATGCTCATCTGGGTAACCAAGATGACACCCCCCCCCCCTTCAAACAAAACTACCCCTTGCGTTAGTGCTATTTTCGTTTGTGCCACTAGTGGGTTTTCGCAGTGACTATATTACCGTCCCTGATTTGAGACTTCGTTCGTGCCATTCGCGGGGTAGAGTGGGAAAAAGGGAACTCCTCGTTGAACAAAACCTTCTCTTCCCTCTCGTTTGCCATTGTTTGTTTGCAGTTTACGAACAATATTCCGATGTGTTTCAGGCTATCATATTTTCCTACCATTCAAATTTCTGTACGAGAATTTTATACATGTATTTAATAAAATAAATAAAAAATTATATATATTAATAAATCATAATAAATTTGTTGATTACAATCACATATTGAATTATAAATTTAGATAAATATGTTATTTTTTATATACAAAAATTGAATATTTGTTTTATATTGAAATCATAACTAAAAGATTATATCATTGAATAATAAATTCAATCCAAAATGAACTTAACATGAGATAATTAAATTGAGAATTAAAAAAAATTATTGACAAAAAAACATGGTGGATAACTATTACAATTCATTGAAGATTATATCATTTTTCTATGTTATATTTTTATCATTTTTTTATATTTTTTTATTTCATATTATCTCGTATATTTATAATTTAAAGTGTTATTCAATAATGTATTTATTGAATATCAAATTTTCAAAACCACATTACATTGTTAAATGGGAAGTAAAATGACCAGTAAAAAGGATGCTAATGGAAAAAAAGATCGAGGTCTGTCAAATGGAGAGAAAAGGATCCAGGAAATATTTGAATGAAAAAAAATCCAACGAAAAAGAAAAGACTTGAATGAAAAAAAGATAAAGCTGGGGTGATTAGTTGTTCATATAAACAATATTTTATACCTCGAATATTTTAATGTTTTTCTTATATAATCTGTTACTTTTTCTTTACAGAGATTTCAAATCCACACCTCTTTTACAAAATAAAAATAAAACGTCATGACGATGCCTGGCATGATCATGAATTTCCTTTTCATCGTGGTGGTGATGCTCACCCAAGCCTAGTCAATCTCCTTTGCCGCTTTGATTCGTGCTGCCCGGAAGTTAAAAGAAGCCAGGGGGATTCAATTCTCAGGCCCCCTCCCGAGAATCACACATGCTGGGCTTTCCGATTGAAGGCTGGATTAAATTGAAGCAAACCGGATGCAGGCGGCCTTACTCGGACTCCCTGCCCGGTTCAAGCCTGATTTTTCAGCCATCCTCGGCCCAGAACCTGGGCTATTCAACTCGGCCTTGAGTTAATTTGGAATGGGAGCTTTAAGTCTGTGTCGATGGAAGCTGTCTGCTAAGCAAAACAATTAATCCCAGGCAGCAAGTATTCCATGCTTCTCGAACACGTCAGCAACCTGGTGAATGGGAATATGAAGGTAGTTATTAACCATATTTACAGGGAATTGACTGGATTTTACCAGACGTTGTTCAACATTAATTTTTTTCTCCAAGCTCTAGCCTTGAATTAATTCAATAATATGAGATCTTATTTTAAACCAATATATGAAGGTAGTTATTAACCGTGGCTTGTGGGCCCTGGTTCAAGGAGAGCCCATGAGCTCTTGCGCGTAAAGTCCTTTCTTTGATTGTGGTTTTTATTTGATCATCAAATAAACGTAGTTCTTATGGACCCCGGTCCATACCATAAAAACCATCCCAGATCTTTGAAGGTATTTAAACACAGTGCAAAAACGTTTTTAAAAAAAAATTGATTTTTAAAAAAAAAATTATATATCATTTTGACGTAATTGTATCGCAAATAAATTTTTAAAAATAAAATAATATATTATTTTGATATATTTACAATAAAAAAATAAATAAAAGCCCTGTCCTCGCCCATCTCGGCCAAATTGTACCACACTCTTCCTTTTAAATTTCATCAGATGCTGAGCTGGGAGCGAATTTTACCTCTTTTTGGTAATTGAGAATTTGTGAAGGTTGGGTAGATCAGTACAAAGGGTGTTTTTAAAAAATATTTTTTATTTAAAAATATAATAAAATAAAATAATTAAAAAATAAATAAAAGCCCTGTCCTCGCCCATCTCGGCCAAATTGTACCACACTCTTCCTTTTAAATTTCATCAGATGCTGAGCTGGGAGCGAATTTTACCTCTTTTTGGTAATTGAGAATTTGTGAAGGTTGGGTAGATCAGTACAAAGGTGTTTTTACAAAATATTTTTTATTTAAAAATATAATAAAATAAAATAATTAAAAAATAAATTTTAATATTTTTTAAAATAAAACACACTTTTTAAAATTCATCGTGAGAACAAAAGTTGCTACCATCTCAAACACTCATTTTAATAGTTCCACGATGTCAAACACCAAAAAAGTTAGTAGCACTTGAGGTAATTATTATGGTAGATTAAAAAAATCAGATATTTTAGCCATAATAAAGTTTATTTTTATTTAAAATTGTATTAAAATAATATTTTTTTATTTCTAAAAATTTATTTCTAATATTAATATATCTAAAAATGCTTTAAAAATTAATTTGAAAAAAATGAATTTTTTAAAAGCATGGTTAAAAAAAGAAAAAGAAAACACGCTGGCTTGAGACAGAAGCGAAGGTAATAAATAAAGGCAAGTAAAGGGAAAGGTAGCCTGGTGTGGTTTGGGCAGCGTGCAGAGAGACATGCAGGAGCTGGGGAGCAAGTAATGATGGACCTGACACACCCTTCCCTGGCCTCTTTAGACCCTGTAAAATTCTTACACATTTTTTGCCTCTTCACTTTAACCTTCGTGCGATTGCGTGCCACCCTCTGATCATGGCGTAACAAAATAAAAAGCCTTAAACAATGGAGGTTTTCATTACAAAAATAGCACCTGTTAGAAAGTTATCTGAGAAAATATCACAAATAAAAAAATATTTACAAAATTGCAAGTCTTGTTGTTTTCAATTTTTTAAAATATAAAGGTACACTATTCCGAGCAGAATAATATAATCCACAGGTCACAGTATCTCGAACAAAGCAGGTTTTGGTGTGTTTATTTTTGCTTTTAAAAAATATTTGTATTTTTTTGTTTTAAAATATTTTGATATTTTAAAAAACACCTTAAAAAATAATTTGAATCATAATTTTAAAATGTGGGAGAACCTCAGTTTAGGTTTGGAGCCTGAGGTTCTGACACAATCAGTAGAATGTATAAAAACTAGGGTCATTAAACTTTAAGAATAAAGTTCTAAATTATAGAAAAATAGATAGAAAAAATAAGAAAATTATGATAGTTTTTAGAAAGTTGATAATTTAAAAATCAAATAAAAAACCAAAACACCAAATGTTTATGTAGAGATAAAAAAAAAATACATAACCAAAAGAATCCAAACCTAAAAAAAATAACAAAATTGACATTTTTTGTTGTTGTTTTTTTTCGATATTGACCCAGCACAACTAATCAATTAAAACTAGGTATGTAGAACAATTTTAATTTTTTTTTAACATGATTTAGCCATTATGCTTCAACTAAATTATTCAAGTTGTTTTAGCGAGCTTTGCTTCATAATTCTAATCTATAAACTAGAGCATGTTGATTAAATTTAAAGATTAGAAACAACAAAACTGGTAGATTTTATTTTAAGCAATTTTTATGTGTTCTCAACATTGCAAATTATTGCGAGATGAGATAATTTATAAATTTTGTTTTTTTATTAAAAAAAAATTAATTTATTTATTTATCAAATATTTTTTTATGCAAATACTGGCTTTTTTAAAAAAAAAAACAAAAACACTATCACCCATCCTCCATCAACCTATTGTCGTGGCAAGCATGGATAATTGCACAGAAAGGGTTAAAATAGGAGGAAGGGTGCTGGGGAATTGTGCGCCAAAAAAGTTAAAAAGCGGACTTTGTCTCCTCTGTTTTTGTTTTTTCCCGTTAAAAAACCAGAAAATAAAGACAGGCTCTATCATGGTAAAGGTTCAAAAGGTCACATTCCTTTATCTCTTTGCATAGCTGACCCGCGAATCTTTTATATTTTTATTCACGTCACCAGAAAATAAATCGTGAAGATGATTTTTTTCTCTTCAATAATTTAGTTTTTTCAAATAATTTTTACCATTCAAGGTGCTCTTACCTCTTCAAGCAGGGTTAGAAGAGAAAATGAGCCCACTCATGGCAGACGAGTATTTTTATCATCCCATCGACATTGTCTTGTCTTCATGGGAAAATCGACGAACCAGCAACGTTCTGTACATTCTTTGCTGTTGAAACGGTCCTCGAATGACTGACACCGTGCAAACAAAAGTTGGAATTAATCAGAAAAAAGAAGGCTCGTCGTCGAAATCACCCAAGAAAATGTAGTGTCCCTACAAATTGTACGATGAATAATAGTGTTTTCTTTTTTAAATGTGGTTGGAAATACAGTAGAAACTATATTTTTTACATCTTGATTTTGTTAAATTAATATTTTTAAATTTTTAAATTATTTTGATACGTTGATATTAAAATAATTTTTAAAAATAAAATAAATTATTTTTATACATTTCTAACTAAAAAAATACTTTAAACAATAACCTGTAATACAAACAAAGTAAATTCTTTTATTAAAGTTTTTACTCAAATAAAAATAAAAATCAAGCTGTAGAATTTTCCAAGTGACTAGAAGTATTGAGAATAGGGGTGATTATTTTCGATTCAGTAATCAAAATTTTTTTATTTAAAAAAATCGAAACCGGTTCCAACCGACCGGTTTCGGTTGGGTTTTTAGGATAAAAACCGGTTCAAACCGGTTTTGCTCGGTTTTTTCCGGTTTGGGTTCGGTTCGGTTTTTTCAGTTTCAAGCTTATAAAACCGAACTGAACCTGTCGGTTTGTTTAAATTTTAATCAGTTTAATCGATTTTTTTTACGGTTCGGTTTTTTCTGTTATTTTTTTTCCGGTTTTCTTGGTTTAATCGATTTTTCAGTTTTTTTGCTCACCCCTAATTGAGAGTATGGTAGATTTTTTTTCGAAATGATTTTTAATTAAAAATATATTAAAATAATATTTTTATTTTATTTTTTAAAATTTATTTCGAATTTTTATATATTAAAATGACCTAAAAATATAAAATAATAATTTTAATCTAAAAAGTTTTAATTGTTTTTAAAAAACACGGTGACAAACAGGAAAATAATATACTAGCGTGAGCTTCCTTCGCCGAAGGCAATGTAAACAAAGTAGAGGGGCCACTCTGTAAAACAAGCAAGAGTTCAGAGGTGACAATGACAAAAAGCGAAATTTCCCTCGAAACTGAAACCCTATTTGTCGTGCACTCGACAATAAGGTGAGGTAGGCCCCAGAGGGACAGGGGCATCATTATTGACAATCTCCTTCTATCTCTTCAATTTCTCGCATTTCTTTTCAACTTCTCGGTTTTTACGGGCTTTCAGTAGGCCGGGCCAGGCTCCTCCAGTGGAGATTTTATCTTTTTAAATAGTTAGTAAAATAGTGCCAGCGAGTCGGGCTATCAATTAGTACAGGAGAATACGTGTGTTTGGCATGGTAATAAAATATTTTTAAAAAAATTTAAATTTTATTTGTTTTTTAAAAAATTAATATTTTTTATGTTTTCAGGTACTTTTAATATGCTGATATGAAAAATAATTTTTAAAAAATAAAAAATATTATTTTGATATGTTTTAAACTGAAAACTATTTTCAAAAGCAATCATTACCACACTTCCAAACATACTATAGGAAGCGGTCCAGCCACAATCTTTTAATTTTTTTATAAAAAAATTACTTATTTTTAAATTGTTTTAATTTATTAATATTAAAAATATTTTTTAAAAAATATATATTATTTTAATATATTTTTAAATAAAAAATACTTTAAACTATAACCATTATTATATTTTTAAACACCTACTAAATCTATACTGAGAAATGAGGTTAATAATGAGCATCAATACTTTAATCCTTGACCACTACTTCATATGTTCTATACACTTTAATTTTTATAAATGTTCAAAACTAATAAGTAATGAGGTGTAAGTTATTTAGATTATTTCCATTTTTTAAAAAATTTTTTTTGATAAGCATGCAAAAATTAGTATATTCCTTTTTAGTAATAAAAATCGGGTAAATGAAAGATTGTCCACAACTATTATTGATTTCTCAGCTGGGTCACCAAACAAAAATAATTCTCAATTTGGATTGTACATCTATCGAATATCACCCATTAATCTTAATTGTTGAAATCAACGTAGAAAATCATGTCCTTTCATGACATATAAGTCCTTTTTATGTAGGAGTTGTTTGATATTGAGATTTTAACATGATTTTTATAAAAAATTAATATTTTAAAATTATTTTATCATATTGATATCAAAAATAAAATTTTAAAAATAATAAAAAATTATTCTACTATATTTTTAATAAAAAATACTTTAAAAATAACTCTTATCACACTGTCAAGCAACTCACATGTTATTAAAAAAAAAAAATTTTTTGACAGGGATTAATTACGAAATATCCAGTAGAAGAGGGATCCAATTTAAAAATTAATTTGTTTGGGGAACTAGTTGAAACCGAACAATAGTCTGGGAACAAATCTGTTCTCTTCCTAAAAAAATAAAATAAACAGAAGCACATTTTTACTCATCCGAAATCCGAGACATCAGACGGCTAGCAACTGGAAGCCACCCTAGAAACAGTACTGCCAGCATACAGATATCCTCAAGATGCAGCAAGGATGTCTCTGTCGTTCGAATCATCAACACAATCAAGTAAAAGAGAAAAAAAAAGCCCGATGGTGTTCGGTCCAAGAATCAATGAGCTGACTCTATCCCTTCAGAGCAGCACTCCTTGCTTGTTTCCTAATCAAATCAGTATTGGTTGCTTGTCAGTATTGGTTTTTTTTTTATGGTTAATTTTTTAAATATCTATTGTTTATAAATATATTAAAATAATTTTTTTTATTATTTTATTTTTAATATTAACCATCAAGACAGTAAAAAAATATGAAATTTTATTTTAAGAAAAAATATTAATTTTTTATCCATTTCTATTAAGACCCGCAATCCAAAAATAGGGCTTAAACTCTGGAAAACATTCGCTTCCTTTGTTTTGCATAAAATATTTCTACCCATGTTCCCGTGTTTTTCTCGTGAAATTCTTTTTTAAAAATATAAAATATTTCAAGCTAGTTTTAAATTTTATTTTATTTATTAAAAAATATATATTCAACTCTTAAAAAATCCCAATATTAATTAACTCACGATATTATTTAATAATTTGAATTATAAGTGACATGGTCTAATCACCTCGACCTCCAAACAGCCACCATCATCACTATCTTAATCACACACAAGTTCCATTGCATCCTTTGCCTCCATTATCATCACTGTCACCGTCTCCTCTTCTACCTTTATTCACTGTTTCATTATCAGAGCACATAATTATTGTTTCATTATCATTGAATTTTCATATCTTTATTTATTAAATATCCAATTTTTTTAAAAAATATATTGTCATGTTTGTGAGATATTTTCCACATTTTCTCCAAAAACAAAGGCCGATTACTACTCCATTTCTCACTTCCAAAAACATCCCTCTCTCCCTGTTTTTTTTTTTTTTTTTTTATGTTTCCAACGATAAAAATGAATAACAAACCCCGGTGAAGAAAGCAACAAATTAAAAAAAACACAAATTTTTTAATAAAAAACAAATATAAACTTCAAGTTTGCATATTTTATTTTTTTCTATAATAATAATTTTCTTGTACAGAGTTACAAAACTTTAAATATGTTATAAATCATATCATAACCAGAAAACAAAATAAAAATTTAAAATTACAAAAAAAAAGCATGAAATACAAAAAAAATAAAAAAATTATAAAAACTGTCAAAATTAAAGTCTCAATAAAATTTTTAAAATTTAAAAATCCTACAGACAAAAGTAATTATTTTTTTATTTTACTACTACAAAAAAAAAATAACATTTAGAAACTCCTAAAAAAATATATTCTTGTATCTAACATGATGACCGAATAAAAAATAATAACCTTTTTTAATAATTATTCTGATCTTGCGTAATATATATTCTTGTACCTAAATGTATCCTACTTATCCATAAATATCTATTATACTATCCACGATAGATACACACAGTACACCAGTCTCTCTATATTTTTTGTGTTTCCAACGATAAAAATGAATGCGGACAAATTGGTCAGGGAAAGAAGTCGGCCTGTCAAGTCGCTGTTCTACTTTTATTGTTTTCTCCCCTTCAGTATTTAACGTTAAATCACATCACCTCGGATTTCACAGAGCAGAGCATCCCCTCCTCCTCCTTATTTCTCTCTCTCCCACTTCTCTCCCTGCTACACTGCCATATGTTTCATGTCCCGATTCTGACTTTTATTCCCTCCCGCGCCTACTTTATCTTCTCCTTTTCGCTTTGTTTGTCCTGGCATTGTTTGTTTTGGTTTCTGTGTTCTTTGGTTGTTCCTTTAAATTTTTCTGAAGTCTGAAGAAGCTAAAACAATGCCCATGTGCTTTTATTTTGTTTGCTTTTGAGAACTGGAAGAAGAGAAGGAAAAGAGAGTAAGAAATGAAGAACCTATATTCTCTTACTATCTTTTTATCTATAATTGGTTGTGTAACTTGAACCTGTGTTAACCATTTACGCTCACTAGCTTATATAGATGGATGATATGTGCTAACTTTTTCTACTTTATTTCTTCCCCTATTTTTTAGCTGAGTGTTTTGAGCCTCTTTCATTACAAAACACTGAAGAGATGACCAAAGAAGATGACTTTAAGCTCCTCAAGATCCAGGTCTCTCTCTCTCCCCCCCTCTTTCTTTCTTAGCCACATTCTTTGTGTCCTTTCTTAAAGTCCCACTTTTTCATTGTATTTTTTTATATCTGCTGGTAAAGTTTGGTGGTGGCCTCTTTTTCTCTAGCATCTTTCTTCTTGTTTTTGTTGTTTGCTTATTTCTTTTCTTCTTCTTTTTGTACAGACTTGTGTTCTCAAAGTGAACATACACTGTGATGGGTGTAAGCAGAAAGTAAAGAAACACCTTCAGAGGATTGAAGGTGCTCAGCTTCTTATCATCATTTCTATACTATAGTATAATGTTCTTGCCTTTTCCTTTTTGATGTGGGATTTTGGATTGCTTTGCTTGCTCTTTTTCATTTTTATAGTGCGGCAGAGTTTCTTGTAGTTTTTTTTATTTTGCTGCTAATAATTGGTAGCAAAAGAGGAATGGTTTGCTCTTGTATAATAGTTTGAATTCCAGTTGAAAACCAGAGCACGATGAGTGGATGAAATGAGAATTAAAAAAATTATCCCTCAAATTTTTCCAGGGCCAAGCCAGAACACTTGTGTTCTTCTATTTCCCATGTCATGAATAAATTTATGATCTCGTTTCATTTTGTCACTTTATTGATTTTCCTTGCGTCGAGCTACTAATTAATTTTCCATTGACTTTTTTTTATTTAAAAAATGGAGATAATTAAGGAGTCAAAATGTAAAATCTCTGCATAAAGAGCATACTATGTAATGATCCGTTATCAGAAATGACGAAATTTACCTTCATACGAGGAATAATCATTCTACTAGCCAGTGATTTTGAGATATTTGTACTTCAGAAAGATAAGGTGCTTAGATTTAGATGTCAAAAATAAAACCCTGACTTATATTTGGTGATCAATTTCTTCAGGCTTTTATTTATTTATGTTTTCTGAAACCCTTTTGTTACAGGAGTTTACCAAGTAAACATAGATGCCGAGCAACAAAAAGTCACAGTTTCAGGTACTGTAGATACCGCAACTTTGATCAAGAAACTAGTCAGAGCTGGGAAACATGCTGAGGTTTGGTCCCAAAAGTCCAATCAAAAACAAAATAACAACTGCATCAAAGATGACAAGAGCAATAAAAGTCAAAAGCAAGGCTTGGTCAAGGGCCTCGAGGCCTTCAAGAACCAGCAGAAATTCCCTGTATTCAGCTCTGAAGAAGATGATGACTATCTTGATGATGAAGAAGATGATGATGGGGATGACCTCGGATTTCTTGGACCAAGCCAACTGGGTCTTCTCAGGCAGCATATCATGGATGCAAACAAAGCAAAGAAAGGTATCGGTGCCATTCCTCCAGCTTCTAACAATGGTAATGAAATGAAAAATCTTGTAAATGGGAATGCTGGAAAGAAAGGAAACCCAAATCAGAATATGGGAATGAAGGTCAATCCAGGGGGGATAGATCAGAAAACCATGGCAGCATTGCAAATGAAAAATGCCCAATTAGGTGGTGGAAACATCAGTGCTGGGGAGGGCAAAAGGGGAAATGACACTAGTACCATGATGAACCTTGCTGGTTTTCGTGGAAATGATGCTAATGTCAGCAATGCTACAGCTGCTATTGCTGCATTAGGAGGTAATCCCAACGGTCTAGGGTTGCAAGTTCAATCCAATAATAACGGGCATCAAGGACCTTCTGCAGCAGCGGCAGCGGGATTCCCGACTGGTGGATATAGCACAGGTCAGTACCCATCATCCATGCTGATGAACATGACTGGGCAAAACCATCCAGCATCAATGATGATGAACATGCAAAACAGGAATGGCATGCAACAACCCCAGATGAACATGACTGGGCAAAACCATCCAGCATCAATGATGATGAACATGCAAAACAGGAATGGCTTGCAACACCCCCAGATGATGTATCACAGGTCTCCTTATAATCCACCGACCACTGGTTATTGCTACAACCCTCACCCTCACCCCTACGCTGACCCTCACCTAGCTCACCCCTACGCTGAACAACCTAATTATAATGGCGATTTCTCTGCTGCAGCATCAACAGAAATGTTCAGTGATGAGAGCACTAGCAGCTGTTCCATAATGTAATGAAAGCATGTAGAAAGAGTAAAAAAAGAATGGTGTGCTGACTTGAATAAATGTAATGTTTAGGGGAGTTGGTTCCTCTTGTCAGTATTCTCCGGTGGTGTGGTCTAGAGGAACAGGTCGGATTGAGAATTGGATGCAGGATGTCTCTGTAGTTAGTTCTGAATCTTCTTTTTTTAGCAGTGTATCGTGTAGTCGTTAAGATGTTTGTTTCTAAATTAGTCGAGCTCTCTCTTGTTCTTTTATTTGTTTGAAAGAAAGAGAGTCTTGGTTTGTGGATTGTGTAAGCCACGCTACCAGCAAGTAAATAAACAAAAGGGAGTGAATTATGGAGTAATATATAAATGTTGGTGTATAGCTTTGAGGAGCATTGTCAAATTCTGAGTGCCTTTAAATTTCCCCCATGACAGCCAAGGTGACGTTGGGTTCTGTACAAGAGACACGATGGCCCCGTTTGCGGAGACCAGTAGGAAGAACAGCTGGGTTGACAAATGCATCTCGCGTCGGTGGTACTGGTACTGTGCAGGTTAGGAACACACGTGCACCTCACGTGCAAAGCATGTATAATGTGGTTTAGCCGACACGACAACTACAAGGTATGGTTAACACTGGAAAGTGGAAACCCTAACATAGTTGGCCCTGATTCACTAACACCATTTTCCTCTATGGTGATAGCCGCTGATATTACGTGTTTTATGATATTTTGATATAAAAAAAGTATTTTAATATATTATCAAACAAACTATTTTCTTAAAACTATTTTAAAAATGATTATAATTTTGAAACACATTTATCATCAAAATGTGTTTAGCTCTAACTAGTAACTAGAGGTTCAAGTACGATTTCAAATACAGTAAGCAGGCCGAAGAGGACCAATTTATTGCTCTGATCCAAAACAATCAACCAGAATGAACGGGACCAGCCCATGATTAAAAGGAGGATGTCACTAGCTGTGCGGCCATTGATTCAGAGCTGCAAGAATGATCTCGCAAGCAAAAATTTCACACACCAGTAGTTTTTGGGCTGTTTATATGTTTTAAAATTGATTAAAAAAAATAATTTTTTTTATTTTTTTATTTCAAATTAATATTTTTTAAATATTTTCATATTATTTTGATGTGTTAATATCAAAATTAATATTTAAAAAATAATAAAAATATTATTTTAATATATTTTTAAACTAATGCTTTAAAAAGTCACGGACCGAGCATCGTATAAACTTATATCTTAAGGAAATAATTGAAGGGAAAGGGAAGCAGGGTGAAACACATTTCACTCGTGTATCAAATAACTCTCTTAAGAGAGAGGAAGTTCGATGAATTTGGATTTGGATTTCAACTCTTTCATGCAATGTATTTATAGAAGCCTATACATTTAAATAATCACATTATTAATAATGATGTTCTACATGCATGTATCTAGAATAACTAAAGAGGACACTTCAAATACACACTTCAAAATTAATTCTTTGAAGCTGGAAAGATTAGCAAGCAATCCCTTTAAACAGATGCCTAAATGATGAATCATGATTACTTTGAAGTTCAACTTATTATTTGTCAAATGTAAGTTCATGCATGTTTGTTCGAACCACCACCACGAAAACAATGATTCAAGCGTGCATCACCTTGTAAAGAAGTGGGAAGGACTTACAAGAGCGTCTAGAATTGAAGCCATTATTATAAAGCGTTAACCTCTGCGACAGAGGCACCGAGAAAGAATGTTGTGGACAGTGAAAGGCAGACGACGTGACTGGACGAATACCTGAGTGGGTTACTAGAGTCACCTTAAAGGTGGAATGGTCATAGCATACTTGCCCACCAGTGCTAAAGTGGGAACCATATACAAAAATGGTGGAGAAATCAAAGAAACTGTGATTATTTCACATGAGAAAATAGATTATAGGACAAGGTGCATTCGTGGAAGGGAGAAACATGAAACCAAAGAAGAAAGTCATGCATTTGTAAATGAAAACACCCCCCTAAACACTCCAGCAAGGCGTAAACAATCATAGGCACTGCGCGGGGGGGCCGATTAACTACTGGAAGTCTATCACTATCTGCGCAATGGCGCAGTCTATAGTTAAATTGATCACGTATATGTTATAATGTCATGCAGATAGGTAATTATGGGTGAGGTGCTTGTTTTGTCAGAGAGCTAAGGGAGAGGAAGTTTTATTTCGCCATTGGTCCATCATAGGCTTTGCTCAGGGGGGTGAAAGTGGCAGCAGAATTGATGAGGCCATCACTACAAAGCCCACTGACACCAAGCCCGGTACTACGGACATCGCTCACAGAATCAATGTAGGTTACGACTTACAAGGGCTCGGGCTTGCCCCAGAACGGCCCCAGTAGTCCAGCATCCTTTTATTACTATGTTTATTTTTATATTTCATAATTGTTTTTTTTTTAATAATTTTTTTTGTTTTTTTATTTGCTTGAAATTAATATTTTTTTTATTATTTTGATATGCTTATGTCAAAAATGATATTTTAAAAATAAAAAAAATATTATTTTAATATATTTTTAAATAAAAAACACTTTAAAAAATAATCATTATTATAATTACAAACACACTTACCAGAGTGGGTTCACTTACCAGAGTGGGTTCAATTTCCTTATAAAATTTATCGTGTACGTGCGCCCATTGCAGAGATGGCTCACGTCTGATTGGTATTAAATTTGGACCCTAAGCATCACATTTAATATTGAGCACGTTTAATTAATATTATTTTATTCTCTATGTTTTCTTTCTCATCAATCTTTACAAAATATCCAATCATTGTTCAAAACAAAAACAAAAAAATAAAGAACTATTAACTTATCAAACGCCCCCCGCTTGATAATATTCCCGGTTCTTCTCATTAATTTATCATTATCTAACTAACTTCGTCGATAATTTTGTATCTACGCGATTTAAATAAGATTTATTTTGCCTTAATTCATTAAAAAAAGAGAGGAAAAAGTAGGTAGATAATACCGAGCCGAGCATGTAATGGTCACTTTCACACCACTCAAGCCAAGTGGTTTACACGTTGGAGATCACTTGACGGAGCTGATTAAGACGGTGTTTGGTTTGGAGGTGTGATGATTTTTTTTTAAAGGTATAATATATTTAAACATAAATTATATCTAACTATACCTCTAAAAGCTATAAAAATATATTTTTTATTTAAAAAAAACACAAACTACCTTTCCTCCAAACACACCCTAATTGTGCAGGAGGAAACCTCGAAAGTGAAAGCCCTGTATTTTCTTGACTAGCCATGTTTCTTGGACGGGGAGACAACCCCGCAAAGAAGTCCGTGACTTTAAATATAATCGTTGTTGAAGTTTCTGATGGAATCAGTTGTTCTATTCATCCTATGGAAATTTCTTTCATAACTGGCATTCTGACATATGAGGACAGGCTGCGTGCTTAATAAATTATTGACACGAAAATATTTTTTTTTCCAGCTAGCCTATCAAACTCTTCAGTCAATCTTCCCTGCCGAGAGAGAAAAACAAGCTAGCCCATTTACTATTCATTTTGCACCATAAAGTCTATTTATTATTCAATATTGCCCGTTTTTTATCTACAAGTCAAAAATCATTAATAAAACGAGTCGAGAAAAAGTAAACGAAAGTAGACTCGAATTCTACCTGGGGGAGATTTGATTCATTTCAAATTCTTTAATTTAAAATGAAAAGGTTTACTTTGACCGTTAAGAGCAATCTTTTCCTAGTGCACAACAAAATAAAGACTCGGTAAGTAGCAACCGAGGAATCTTCAGTATAATAAATCCTGCCTTCACTAGTGATCTCATAATTAATTTGAAATTACATGGCTAAGCATGATGTAACGGGAACAATGCATTTGCTATGTCAATATTTTTTCTTTTCACACTTGAATTATCCAAATTGTAAGGCAATGGAGAACAGGCTTAATTTTCATTAAAATACTGAAGAACTGTCACGCTCATTTCAGAACCTCAGGGCTCACGTCAAGTCCAACAGTCGGTGGAAGACTTGGTGGTGATATGATATATTTATAGTCTCCTTGTCACTCATTTTCCGCTGTGTTTATACTTTACAGAGGAAAAAGGCCTCAATCATTGAACCATTCTCGAGTGAAAGAAGAAATGGCCCCATGATGAGATTTTTTTAACATGCTATGTGGCCTATATTCATTGATGCGTATAACGAGGGGGGGTGATATCCACATGAATTTTTAATCTTACAGGAGAGAGTAGACCATAGCAAAATTGGTAGGTGGGATATCCCAGTTACCTCCTCCTCCTGCTCACTTATTTTTTATATATATATATATTTTATTAAATCTTCAAAATTAAAAAGAAATAAAATAATCCCTTACACATGTGTGTGTTTTAAAGATTTTTATTTAATTTTCTTAAAATAGATAAGGGCGAACTCCAAATATATCACCAAATTATTGAAGTATTGTTAATTTTGTACCGTTTTTACCATCAAATTATTTTATTTTTCAAACAAGGACTTATTTTAAAATACTTAACAAAAAATGTTAAATTCTCTATAAAAATGACTTTGTTTCTTTTAAAAAAAAAAAAACAGTACAATTTAAATGAGAGTATTAACAAAAAGATTTAAAAATCGATGGAGATTCTTTAAACCAAGTTAATGCTAATTAGAAAAACATTAAATGCAAAGGTTAGGTATGGAAAATAATATAAATAAAGACAATAATATCGATTTCTTTTTGTTTTTGTTAGTGCCCTAAAAAGGGGAAAAGCCAACATCACTCTTTTTATTGAAGTGTCGTTTAGCACTTTTTTTAATTTTTTGCTTGAAATATTATAAATTAATATTTTTTAGGTCTTTCTTAATAATTTTAATATATTAATATTAAAAATTATAAAAAAATTATTTTAATATATTTTTTAATTAAAAAACACTCTGTATTACATTAATAAACCATCGATTATATATTACATTAAGAAGGTGTTTGGATGGGAGGTGTGGTTGTTTTTTTTTCAAAAAGCTACCATACCTCTAATTAAAAAGCATGTATTTTTTGTTTTTAGAAAATATAGTGTGTGCTTTAAGAATATGGTATAAAAAAAAAAAAAAACTACCACACCACCGTTAAGTGAAGGAAAAAAACTATCGTGTCTGTCAATGGCGAACCTACGAGAATTTTTATCGAAGAAACAGATTTGATATCCCGCTCTGGCAAAAAAATCAACGTTAACGTGGGGAAACAAAATTTAGTGGGTGGAATGGAAGTCGGAGAGTCTTAAGAGGGAGCAGAAACAAGGGTAACCTTAGTTACAAAGACTCATTGACGGGGTCCTCGTTTTTAGAGGTGAGGATGGATACAGTTCTGACTATATATAAGAAGGCAAGATGATTCTCGCACTAGTGGGGTGATTTTTAAAATTTTAAGAAAAAAAAATAGTTAATATTTTATTTAAAAAATCACCACTTAATATTATTATAATGATTACTAAAAACTCTAACTAGTTATTATAGATTTTATGATATGATATAGATTATAAAAAAAAATATTATGAAATTACCTAATATAATATCACTTAATATAAGAAGATGAGATGATTTTATGGAGTCACCTAATATTATAATTATCTAGAAACTCTAACAAGTTAATAGAAATTATATGAAATGAGACTGATTATACAAAAAAAAAATACTATCACCCCTTAAATATGTTATCTCATATAGATTTTATTTTTAGTTTTATCTTAAATTGTTAAGAATATATTATATTAAGTTTTTATGGAATGAGAGTCCATCTTTCATTTTCTTCCCCATGGAGATTAGGTAGGGAGACCTTTTATATCCTTATGTTTTTGTTTTATGTCAGAGAGATTATCTTAGATGATAAGTAAACAAGTGAAGAAAGGGAATTGGAAATCGTTTAAATTGTGTTGGAGGGATCCTAATATATCTCACCTCTTGTTTGCTGACGATATGCTTTTTATTTGTGGAAGCTAGTGAAAATCAATTGGGATCAGGAGTGCCTGGAAGAATGATCTTATGATGTTCCGGGGAAGAAAACGAATGTTAATAAAACCATGATATTTTTTTTGAGGGGAAAGGCAAAGTGCACCTTAATTATCAATTGGAAGACCTTATATATGCCAACCCAAGCTGGAGGGTGGACTGTGACTTCGCAGTATATATGGTATGGACAAGGCTTCCAATATTGAAGCTAGGATGGGGGATAATTCATGATTGTATTAGTCTTTGGGCGAGAGTTTTAAGAGGCAAATATATCTGTTCCAAGGATCATAATATCCCTCAAGTACAGGCTAAAGGCAAAAACTCCCCTTTATGGAAAGCTATTTGCAAGATTTGGCCCAAGTTATACAAGCTGGTCAACAGGGAATGGTAAGAATGTGAGGTTTTGGATGGATATCTAGTTAAATGGTTTTGGCTCTTTAGAGAATTTGGTTTCGCAAGGCGTGCCTGGGGAATTTATTAATGTGACTATAGCATATATGGTAACTAATAAAGAATGGAAATGGAAGGCTCTTTCTCATCTTCTTCCCATGCAAGAACATTATTTTGGCAGGAGCTAGAGGTCTTATAAGGGATAGCTTTAGGACATAGGTAAAGGGCTTTGCAATCAACACTGGAGTTTGCATTTCGGTCACAACGGAATTGTGGGCAATTATGACAAGGCTGGAAATGGCCTCGGCGTTAAGAATCAGGAAACTAGTGCTGGAATCGGATTTGACGAATATTGCATTGACACTTATTACACAGGATACTAGTAGAGTGGACAATAATCATGCTTTGATCACCATAGCGAAATCTTTGTCGGCAAGAGACAGGGAGGTCAAGATTCAACATGGTTGTCGTGAATTTAATTCTCTCAGGGCATGGAGCCCCAATTTAAAAAAATAAAATAAAAATGTTAGCAATGGAAAGGTATAAAACCGCAAATTAAAGAAATGGAAATCCTGGGTAAAATTAATGACAATTTTTTTTCAAGGAAAGAAGTTAATTACCTCTTTAATACAAGTTAAGAAACCCGACAAAATACGATGTATAAAAAAATCCCAAGCATGCCCCGCAGAGAACATGCCCTTGTTTATATTTTTCCTTTTCACAGCCATCGTAGCCCACGAAATGCCAAAGAAAGAGCAACTCTTCTGTCTTCTTACTTTCTATCACTATATATTCCCTTGGATAATTTTTCACTCACATATTCACCAATCTCTCTCTCCTTCCTTCAAAAAGTCTCTCTCCTTATCTAGTAGCTAGGTGTTTATCACTTCCAGCCATTGTGTGTGCTGTTTAATATGGAGAGAATTCTGGTGTTTAACATCTTCTGTTTAGCCCTGCTTATAGTGCTTCCTACAATATGGGCAGAGGACAATCTTATTAGTCCATCTAAATTGGAGAAGTTCGTCGATGAACTTCCAGACATGCCCAAGATCCAGAGTTTTGAAGTAGTGAATGGTGTTTTCAAATCCAAGCCGCTAGAGATTGGCATGTTCAAGAAGCAATGGGTAAGATCACTATGCCTTTATTTCTTTGCCGTACGTGTTTAATTGATTATCTGGCATGTTTCGATATCATAATTACCTAACTGCAGGATTCCTAGTTTTATATATATATATATATACATGTATTTCTTTTCAATCCGATGTGTGGAACTCTTGTTCTTTTTGGTGAATTGAAGTTTTTAGTTAATTACATAGAGTCTCCTTTTGTTTATAATCATGCTTACTGCTTATGAGGGTTCTAAAAGCAATTTCTTGCCTCTGAGATAATCAAAATCCCCAGGAAAAAAAAAATATTTCGACGTGGATGGTTGACGAACTATGTTAAAACCCTGATGAATAGAAGAGGAAATATATAAAAACATCCACTTCCCGGTCTGAAATCCAACGTCTTGGAGCCGCATTTAATATATATATATATATATATATATATATATATATATAGGACTACTGTTCTTTGTTTTGTTGGCTATCCTTTTTGCATCATAGGCTATCCTTTTCTGATGATACTATGTATAAAT
The DNA here is from genome assembly GCF_000002775.5 of Populus trichocarpa. Classification (NCBI taxonomy): domain Eukaryota; kingdom Viridiplantae; phylum Streptophyta; class Magnoliopsida; order Malpighiales; family Salicaceae; genus Populus; species Populus trichocarpa. Next base: position 13,388,297 of record NC_037294.2, on the reverse strand, counting down.
TCATAAAAAAATCACAAAGTTGTTCGTTTTCCACCACAAAAATTCGATGCGCCAAATACAGGCATCATGATACAATGCTACTATTCGGGATTTGGAAGAGTCACTAGGAGTTTTTTTCTTTTTCTTTTTCTGAAAAAAGAACCAAATTCGATGCTTATTAGAATGCTCCTAGTTGGCACCGTCCCCAGTGTCTGCTAGAATTGTTGCCTCATCTGAATAGGCCTTCTCTCATACTTTATTTTTTCTAAAAAAGCAAAAACCCATTGCATTGCTGTATTCTTGACTATCTTTGGTGGCAGAAATTCCACAGAGACCTCCCCCCTACACCAGTGTATGCTTATGGTACATCCAAGCGCAATGCAACTATCCCTGGTCCAACCATCGAGGCCATTCATGGAATCGATGCCTTCGTCACGTGGCAAAATCATCTCCCTTCAAACCATATACTTCCGTGGGACCCAACTATACCAACCGCTGTACCTAGAACCAAGAAGGGCATTCCTACAGTGGTGCACCTCCACGGGAGCATTGGTGAGCCTGAGAGTGATGGACATGCGCACTCATGGTTCACCCGTAGATTTAAAGAGGTAGGACCCACTTGGACCAAGAAGGAATATCAGTACCCCAACTTGCAACATCCAGGAAACTTATGGTACCATGATCATGCCATGGGGTTAACTAGAGTAAACTTATTAGCTGGCTTGATTGGGGCCTACATTATCCGTGATCGTGATGTTGAGACCCCACTTAGACTGCCGTGTGGTGATGAATTCGATCGGACGTTGATGGTGTTCGATCGTAGCTTTCTCACTAATGGTTCGATATACATGAGTTCCACAGGAAATAATCCCTCTATACACCCTCAGTGGCAGCCAGAGTATTTTGGTGATGTAATTATCGTCAACGGCAAAGCATGGCCTCGTCTGACCGTACGACGTCGTAAATACAGGTTTCGTATCATCAATGCCAGCAATGCAAGATTCTTCAGGTTTTTTTTCAGCAACGGTCTGAAATTCATCCATGTGGCAGCTGATTCAGCATACCTTGAGAAGCCAGTGATAACCAATGAAACCCTCTTGGCTCCATCTGAAATCGCTGATGTGATGGTTGACTTTTCAAAGTCAAAGTCAGACAGTGCAATTCTAGGCAATGATGCAGTGTATCCCTACCCATCCGGGGACGCAGTGAATGAAGCCAATGGCAAGGTCATGAAGTTTATCATCAAGAAGGAGCCAGAGCTTGACACTTGGAGAGTACCCAAAACCTTGGTAAAATACCCTCATGCTGATTTATCCAGTGCATCAAAGACACGGTACATTGCCATGTACGAGTACACGAGCGACATTGATGAGCCAACCCATCTTTACATCAACGGAAAACAGTTTGATGAACCAGTTACCGAGACCCCAAGAGTGGGGACCAGTGAGATATGGAACGTGATCAATCTGACAGAGGATAATCACCCGTTGCATATTCATTTGGGATTGTTTAAGGTGATTGATCAAACCAAGTTGGTCAAGGAGGAGGAGTTTAAGGCGTGCATGTTGAAATTGAACGATGCCATCAAGTGCAAAATAGATCAGCATGCACGTGGAGATAAGATAGAGGTGCCGGCCCATGAGAAGGGATGGAAGAATGTGTACAAGATGACACCCGGATTTGTGACAAAGATTCTTGTCAGATTTGCTTTTATACACTCAAATGAATCCTATCCGTTTGATGCAGCTGCTCAGCCTGGTTACGTCTACCATTGCCACGTAAGTAATATTTGTCCTGAACAAATCTTGTGATTTTGCAGGTTAGCTTATCTAAATTTTGATAATTTATTAGATATTAGGAGAGCTGCGTTCCCCTCACTTATATAAAGTAATTCATACATCTCAATTTTTCTTTTATGGGTGAAAAGAAAGCATAAGAAATTGAATTATACCGAATAATTCCCGGTGATTGCCCGTACTCTATTCCTCTACAGCTAATGACCTCACTCTATTCTTCTTGGTGGTTTGTTGGCCAACAAACCACCAAGAAGCTAAATTGTGATCGTCGCTGCTCCACTGTAATCTAGTCTTTGTTTTTATTGCCCGTTTCTTGAGAAAGTGATTCCTCTTTCTATTCAAGAAAACATATTGCAGTCTAAGTGGTTGATTAGCTTCCTTGTGAGTTCTGTAAAGTATTTGTCTGAGCCACTCATCTTTAGAATCCAGGATCTGTCTATAACAAAACAAAATGCAGGAACGTGATGCACATTCCAATGCGAACTTTCTTGTCCACTGGTATCCCGAGGTTTTTGAGTTGTCTCCATCATGCTTGTTTCTAGCTTTACAGAGGCTGGCCATATATAAAATACCAGAGTCATCGAAACCAGTAGTAATATATACTTTGCTTTCAAAAATGGTTCTTTTGTTTTATTAAAATTTAACTTGTACATTGAACTGATGTTTTTTCATAGCTACTTCTTTTGTAGTGAGAATGAACATGGCCTTTCTATTTATGCAGATCTTGGATCATGAAGACAATGTGATGATGCGACCATTGAAGCTGATAAGTTGATCAGGAGGCGAGCTGAGAACTTCAAAATGTCACTACCTAATCCGGTGATTGTTTCATTAGAGTAGGTGTCATCAAGTATTAAAAATATATTTGGGCTTGACGGAATTCCTTCTGGGATTTCTACCAAGGATGTCAATGCTCTTGTATATATGAAATTTGAGGTGCTCGGTACATAATGTTTAATTAATAAAATAAAAATCTCAGAATCAAATAATAATTATCCCTTCAATGAAAAAAAGAGACACTTTTCGCTTTCTATTACTTTTTTTTACTTACAAATCCTTGTATGAATCTAGATGGTACGTCGGAGAGATTATGATGCGTGGTAAAAAAAGAAAGCAAATCAATACTTTGGCTATGAAAATAGGTTGCTATGATCGAAACACTTAGTTTTTCATGCTCTTGCTACAGTTAAGCCATGTTTGTAGCAGCTAAATAATATTCTTACCCCTCCGGTCGATTAATGATTGACTAATAAAATTATCCGTGAGGTTAACAAATAAAACCCTGAACTAGCAACTGCCTATGAAGTATGGAAGGAGATTAAATTTGAATTTCAAGCGATAGTTACGTTGTAAATCGTTCATCATAAGAAGAATTAAGCTATTTAATGAAGATGGACTCATCCTTTTCACAGAGGTAAATCTTTGCATGGTTGAGGCCCTATCATTTAGATTTATTACACATAATAAATCAATTATAAACTCTAATATAATTAGATATGGTATTCATAGAAAAACTTGAGATTTCTAATCCCAGGCAAGATTGTTCATGATGATAGGATCCTTTTCTATCATATAAGAAGAAGAATTGTTGCATAAAATATATTTCTAGGTAATTAATTGCTTTATAGATCCTATTTCAACCTATGCGAAGAAGAAATCATGTAAAAATTTGGCTTTCAAACTTTTTCTTTCTAGCAATTTAGTTCTAATTATCGACCAATTGCTTTTTGATTTTTTATATGAAAAGGTGAGATTGAAATAAGAGAGACCAAAATAAAAAGTTTATAATTTGTGTTTCTATTTTTATTATCGTTTGCTTGAATAAAAAAATATTTTAATAAATAAATTTAGCAAACACAATCAGGTAAATGTCTTATATTTTAAGATTGAATATCTTGATCTATACTTGTTCCTTGATTTTTCAAGTTTTATTTTTAGGTATCATTAATGACTTTTTATTTATTTATTTACATACATAGCTTTTAATTTATTTAATTACATATATAAATAAAAATTTTGATTTGAACTTAAATTTTTTAAATTACAAAAATACATTGAAAAACATGTATATATAATTTTTTTATAAAAATATAAATATACTTGAACAATAATGAAACACGAGTGATATAACTAGTAAGAGCGTATATGTGCTCAATAGTTTTTATTTTTAAATATAATTGAGTAGAGAAGCCGAATAAGAAAATTCTGGCAGTCCAATAGAAAATGAAAGAGGCCCAATGGGCTCATAAGCTTTTTGTATAATTGAGTATAGAAACCACCAAGCAGTGCAGGGCCTGCAGGCAGAGAGGGAAAGATCAGCAAAAATAAGAGTAAAATTGTAAAAACCTTGGGAGAGAGGGAAAATCCCAAACGAGTCACTGAACTGCAGCAATCAACGACAACAGGACAGCAGCTACCTTAGCCAAAAAAAGAAAAAAAAAAAAAAAGGAAAGGAAAAAATGGCTACGGCAACGCTCCATAACAGCCGTCCATTCATTCCATTAACGACCAAATCACGACCGTCCACTCGGCTGAGAATTTCATGTTTTGCTCCTCCCTACTGCTCGAACAAGGTCGGTTTCGTTATGTATATATATATATTTTAAATGTTAGCAATTTATCTTGGTTAATGGGGGGACGGGGTGGATACAGTTTAGGAGGGAGTACACTAGCGTGATGATAGTACCAACTGGAGTAGGAGCCAGCATAGGTGGATTCGCCGGCGATGCTTTGCCTGTTGCTCGTGCTTTATCCACCGTCGTGGATTGCCTTATCACGCATCCTAATGTACGTTTTCTTTTTCTTTAGTATTTACTCTGCAAATACAATTTGATGGTACAAATAATTTGAGTACGAGAGATTAGTCTATGGTTGTGCGTTTTCTCGTTTTGGGAGGAAGTGGTTAAAGCTCTTTTAAATTGAATGTAAATCACAGGTGCTTAATGCTGCAATGCTGTACTGGCCGATGCCTAATGTTCTATATGTTGAAGGTTATGCTCTTGACCGGTTTGCAGAAGGTTTGTGGGCCCTTCAGCCTGTTCACCAAAATAAGGTGCCTTTGTTCATCTCTCATTTATTTTTTCCCTCGTCTGTTTCTGCCGTCTGTCAAATTATTTAGTTGCTGATTAGCATTTTTCCATGGTTTGAGCTTGTGGTACCAAGTAGGTGGGATTGGTTCTTGATGGTGGAATAGAGGAAGAGCTTCGAATCCATCATTTGCAGGTGGCTGATGCCACCAGGGCTTCTCTTGGATTGCCTGTTTTGGAGTATATTGTCACTGACACCCCACTAGAAGTATCATTCCTTACAACTCAACAGACAATTCTTCTTGTTATTGATGGCACATAGATCAATTTCTGCACTATGCTAAATAATACTAAATGTTCTTTTCATTCACAGTTAATTGCGCCATTTGTTGGATGTACCGTAAACTATTGAGCTGTCTATTATATAAATCTAGGGTAGTTAACTGCTTATGGTTAATAATTTTTCTACATAATGAATCTGTCTTTGCTCTTAGTTAAGAAGGGAAACTTCAAAAGGGATATGTCTCTAATGATGGCAGTTTTGCCAATCAAGTCAGTTTGTGTGCTGTTAACTACTGGTCTTTGAAATTATGTTTGGGATTTGCTTAGTGAAGAGAAAGAAAAATTATGTTATTTTTACCAATATGATTCATGGTTTTTCTTTAACAGGTGGAAAAGTGGGTTGATTCAAAGACAGGGCAATCAACTGGGAGAATTAAGCATCCTGGTGCGCTACTCAGAGCTGTGCAGACTTTAATTAACCGATCTCAGGTGAATGCTGTTGCAGTGGTGGGACGCTTTCCAGATGATGATGTTGAAGATGTTGATGATTATCGACAGGGGGTGGTACGTGAATTATGCTCCCAACTTGTTGATTCCATGCTGTTCTACAACAGTACAATGTCAAAGTAATATTTGCATGAACAGATTAAATTCCAAGATAGAATTTTTGTGGAAAGACCTTTCACTGTGTTGTGCCCCCTCTGTTTTTAAACATGCATATTAAATTATATTTTTTATTTTCCAGAATTATAGAACTTGCTGGGTATCTTGAAAATCATGTGAAATATTTCAATGGTGAAGTGGTGTTTAAAATTTAAATATTTTTGGAATAAGAAAGGATGCTTTTTGTACTACTTCCTTCCTCATATTACTATGTAAATTTTTAATCCTGATACGGGTGTTGTTAATTTGAAAGTTGTTACTTAAGTTAGAAAATTAGTACTATGCATGTTTCCTGGTTCATTTAGCCTGGATTTGGCTTTGGAAAGCATGGAGAAAAGCAAAGTAATCCTGTTACGAATCCTGACTCATTTCTCAGATACTTTTCCAGTACCCAAACGATCCTCTATCCTACAATTTTGGACTTAAAGTGCAAGCCAGCCATTTACAAGCATATATCGTACTATTCTGTTTCTCCTCTACCCAGTGAGATGAAAAGCTTGGTCTGTGGCTCTTATTTTCTTTCACAGAACTTAACAAGTTATAGAGTGTAATGCTTTTATGTGGCTTTTGTTCTTTTGAGCATTGCTCGGTCACCAAATTGCTTTTTATGTATAGTTCTGTTAAAATAGTAAACATGATATGTCGGCTGTTTTCCATTACTGGTTCTGACTGAAGCAATAAGGTGTAGTTGTTCTTGAATTTTTCTTGTCATTCCATCTTAGTTTCTTCACTTTGCAGGGAATAGATTTGTTGGCAGGAGTGGAAGCAGTTATAAGCCACTTGGTGGTTAAGGAATTCCAGATTCCTTGTGCACATGCTCCTGCAATGCTACCGCTTCTCTTGACCGAAGATCTTTGCCCCAAATCAGCTGCCGAGGAGGTTTGTGGAGTTAAAGACAAGAAATAACATATTGACATTTGAAATATAGGAGTGAACCTCAGTGCAAGCAAGTGTACACTATAGTGTGTTTAACCATTAAGTTACAACTTCTCTGTTGCCTCGTAAATTGACTGACATAACTAACGTGCTATCTTCTTTTTCTTGATTCTTGATCATAGCCAGTGTGCTATTTGGATAGGATTGGAGATTATTATAAGGATCAGTAGCCTCATTCAACCATGCAAACATCCTCACTGATATTTCCACAATAACATATGTGCCCTAATTGGCAAAGTATACATAGAAATTAATGCGCATAACCACCGTATATTACATTGTTCCAAATTGGATAAGAAATAACTTAATTTTTACCTGTAGTCTTGTCAATTTATATGCCATATGTAACCTTTTGCAGGCTGATGGTTTAGCATTTCTCTTTCTATTATCTATATTCATTTATATTTAAATCTTGTTCAACAGATAGGATATACATTCTTGCCCTGCGTACTAACTGGTCTGAGTAAAGCACCGCAATATTTGGTGAAGGATTCCCAATCCCTAGAGAAGGGTTGCCTATTAGCCAGCGACGTTGACAGTGTTGTTCTTCCTATCAATGCTTGTGCAGGAGATGGTGCTCTTGCTTTCGCAAGAAGCAAAATAAACAAGGTAGAGATTATAATTTGTTTCTTACATGTTCCTTAGATAAAAAAAAAAAAAACAGGGAAAGAAAAATGACTGGTTAACTGAACTCTTTAGACTTTAGAGGCAAATTTCAATAATAGCGTTCCAGCTCCTTCCAACTTGCTCTACCTGCTGTCCCTTCAACTCTGACAATTTGTGTTTGGTATTTGGATCCCTGTGACTGAATCACTGCTCTTCCTTTCAGCCACTCATAATTACTGTGGAAGAAAATGAAACAGTTCTTGATGATACGCCAGATAAACTTGGGATTGAAACGGTATGGTTAATGATCATTATGACTGCAAATATACCCCTAGGAAACTATGATTATTTCAGAACTTACAATGCAATGCAATCTGTTGTGCAGGTCAAGGTCGCAAATTATTGGGAAGCGATTGGTGTTATTGCAGCTCACAAGGCAGGAATAAATCCACATTCTCTCCGAAGAAACAGAATTGGTAACATTAAACGTACTTTTGCAATTCCAGCTAATGGATTTGCGGTTTCAAGTGCCACTCAAATGACTTGATTGGAGAAGTCTGGACATTAGTTTTCTTTTTCTACTAATATTCTTCATCTAATTATTTAAAAATATCATCCTTTTATTCATCGCACTATAGGTTTGAGTCAGATGCGTGGTCTTTGGATTTGAATATAGGGAAACACAGGCTACTCTATTTTCAAAAGCAAATTTCATCAACTAGCTTTTTGACCATGCTCTACCGGGGTTTGATATTTTTCCCAATCAAAAAATTGAACATCCATGTTTTTTCAACACTTTTTTTTACATGAAAAAATATTAAGTATAACGTGTAAATTGAAAAATTTATGTACATATCTAATTAAATAAATTGAGAATTATTTATGTTAATAATAAAAAAAGTTATTCATAATAATTAAATATGTATATAGAAAAGTCGCGAGGTGGATATAGATTAAGATATTTGATCTTGCAACATGAGCTATTTACTTGATTGTATTTAATGACTATTTATTAAAATTATTTTTTTATTTAATTAAATAATAGTAGAAATAAATACATAAAATTGATTGAATAAAATAAAATGAAATAAATATCTTGTAATATTGCACTTATTAGAAAAACTACAATTACATAAAACATAAAAAGAATTATTAATAAACTAGAATAATCTTTTTAAAAATTAAATATATATAAAATAATTAAAAAACAACCACAGTTAAAAAAACTAAATACAAAAAATAAAATATTACAGAGAAGGGTTCATTTTAAAAAGCATGATTTTTTTTAAAGAAATTTTTTTTTAAAAAAAGGAAAGAGGCTAGGCGTTGCTCATTTAGAAAGGGCCAATGCCTATTTAAAAAGAAATGCAATTGGGGTGGATGATATATCATCTCTGCCCCAATAGTTTTTGTAAAACAATTCCAGACAAGGTGTTGTATAGTTTTCAATGGTTAAAAAAACATAGTCTATGTATTTTTTTTATATATAAAAACCTATTTTTCATTTTATTTTTTACCTAAAAAACCTAGAAGAGAAATCTAAATAACTTGACAAATTCATAAATGATCTCGAAAAATAAAAAAAACCACACAAAAACTCAAAATAAAAAATCTTTTTGAGATTAGATCTGGTATTTTAGATAATTTTAAGGTAAAAAAAAATCTAAGTAGAATTTTTCTTACCAAATAGAACCAGTTGATATCAAGATCGATTATTTTAGTGGTTAAAATTGGTATAGATTCTAATTTTCTCTCTTTATTGTTGAAATCTAGCGATCTCTTTCTTGTCTCTCAAATCAGGAATTAAAAAATAACAAAAATAAATTTTTATATCAAAATTAAATTGCAAAAATATAGAGGGACTAAATATATATAATTTGCAAAATAATTTTGATTATTTATCTTTTAATTTTATTCTTAATCAATACCAGTAAATTCATGAGAATATAAACAGTGTTTACGTGGACAGTGATTTACCCACAATAATTTCTAGTTAAAAAGTTCAATACCTTTATTCTTCACGTGGAAGAGGAAAATAGAGGAACTCTAGGTTGTAATTCAACATGGGTTGGTTAGATGGTGATTTTTAAACCCTTATTGTCAACTCATGTGTGCTGGTGTGGCATGATAGGATTGGCTTGACGGTTAATCCTCCGAAGATAGCAACATCAGAGATTGGTAGGTAATACAGATATATAATCACCTGTTTAGGGTGGTGGGATTTTCTTCCGGTTACCAGTATTGTCATAAAATACGATGGAACAGAAAACATCAAGTCCTTGGATCCGATTGTTAGTATAATTTCTTTCATTGATGGACCACTAACATGTTTCCTCCCGGATGATGGGATTTTTTTATAAGAGAAAGCTTGCTCGATGCTATTCATTTTGATCATTGAAGTCTCTGGTTCATACACTGTTTACTGCTGCTTATTTTCTTCTGGGAATTTTAAAAAAATATTCTGTGGTGGCACAAGATTCATTTTTCTCCATCTAGCATTGCGTCAAAAAGACTATTTCAAGCTCATCTTTCTTTGATTGAATTGACTGAGCTGGTCTCTGTGCTGTGAAAAAAGATCTGGTGATTCAATCCTAGGAATTGGATTTGGATTGTTTCTGCTCAGTGGGTGGAAATTGTTAATTTTTCACCTTCGTTTTTCGCTCCTTTTCAGTTGCATAAATGAGAATTAAAAAGAGCAGTGATGTTGAGATTAATGAGTGGATCGTATAAGAAAAAAAACGGATATCCAATGAGTACTCACTTCTAGAGTATTAAAGTTAGTTGAGGTGCGCGCAAGTTGGCCTAGACATCCATGTTAAACTAAAAAAAAAAAAAAAGTTAATCTGGTATAATTTTTGTGATTTGACTTAAATAGTTTCTTACCTTTTAACTTAAGAAAAAATTATAAATATATAACTCTTGACTTCAATAAAATAAAATAAAAATACAAAATCGAGTCAAAGTCCTGCTTCAATTAAAAAATCAAACTTTTAAGCTTTTTGTGGAACCAATTCTTCGATCGAATTTTTTAGAGTTGATTTCAATTTCGTTATAAAGTCTGTGTTTGGAACAAGTTTCGAAAATAATTTCTTATTTAGTAAAATCAGGGGCAAAGTGGTTTCTTTTTCAAAAGAAATAAGAGAGCGGCCGATGGTGCTGGGGTCTAGCTAGCTGCGACGATTTGTGACAGTGAAGGATGTAAAAGTTTTCAAATCATTAAATTCTAACAGTGGTTTCTTTGATAAATGTACTTGTTTTTGTTACAAGTTATTTAAGAAGAAACTATTTTTAAATTACAACCCAAACTTAAAAATCAATTTTCATAAATCATGCAAATATTGGAATAAGCTCATGTCTTCAGGTGCACCGACAAACAAAGCATGCAGGGAGCAGATTTCTTCTTAGCTAAAAACTACACACATCAAGAACTGCTGCCGGCGATTTTTAGCTGGCAACTCGCCAGCGTAGAAGTGGAATAAGCTGTCTTGTTATAAATGGTAAGAAAACATGTTGATGTTTTGTTAGTTTCAGGCCTGTGCTTCAACTAATCAAGTTTTGGCCTGCAGCTGGAGCGCTATCTTCAAATTGAACAACCAGTTTCTATACAGTAATTTCCTGGAGTGACAAAAAAACAAAGGGAAGGTTTCTTCTTGCTATAGCAACTGAAAAAAAGAAGAAAAAGAATTCAATTACTGAACAACGAGTATGGACAAAAATCACTCTACGCTCTGATGGTAAGCATCGTCAATGTTAATCCACCGAGTGTACCAACATGGATCATAAGTCCAGGTCCCCTTTCGTTCCCGATACTGATCAGATCATCAAGAAGACTGCTTTCTATCGTTGATCTCACTTCAAATCCAATGAAGCCTAAGATAAATTTATGTTACTATAACCACATATGAAGAGAAAAGGACATGAAGAGAAAAGGACAGTTCAAATGGAGGGGGGAAAAGAGGGCAACCTTAAATAAATTCTCCAACTCGTATACGCAGGGAATAGAGATTCTCAGTTAAGTCTCCAAACAATTTTTTTTTTCTTGATTGATTCCTAAAGTCCTAGACATTTCACAATTTTTCCCCTTATCTGTACATGTTAATGAATTTCTTCCAAATTTTACATTCATCAACAGGGAAGAAAAAAACCAGAAGAAAGAAGAAAACGACAGCCAACATCTATCTTCGACCACCTTAACCCACTTAGCAAGGGACAAGCTTTCGTGAAACTGGTTTTTTACACTTCCAATTGCGGGATAGGTAGGGAGTTAGGCTGTTCGGTGGTAGCAGAGGGACCATGTAACCTAACAGTAGGTGGCAGGTATCGAAGATTCATGATAAACGTTCTGCTCTTGTGTCCTTAAAGCTTACCTAATGGTCCAAAGAGCACTTCCACAGGGTGTACTCACTGCTGACACTGGAAATCTTGAGTTTTCTTTTTTTGTTTAAACAAAAAGGATAACAGAGACTGCATCTTTACTTGTATGACGATTCTGTGTTTATAATTTGATTTAGAAAATGCATGTGTGACCATTGCATCTTCATGAAGTGTAATGCCATAGCCTATATGTGAGCATTAACCCTTGTTTTTTCCTTCTGAATAGCATTCCTACTCATTTTTCTTTACTGACAAGATATTGAGCACTCCTCGTACAAAAGAATTAATATTGCAATAATAGTTATATGGGTTTTATGATAAACTATAATACATGAAATGGAACAATATTTTTTATTGGATGAAATAAAATAATCAATAAAACACCGACAATAAACTGCTAAACGAGTTAGTAATATAAAACTATATATTAGTAAAATGATAAAATCTCAAAGCTATCTATTAATTATATATGAATATTCTTTTTTTTTTTAATTAGTAAGTTGAGGATCGCATTTCTGGTGCACTTGTTTTCAGCGTTTAAAAAAGAGCACTGTGGTGGTAAATACTACTTACATGGTGATCTTTATAAAAGGATCCATAGGATATTAATTACACAATCGATGTTTCTTAATAATAAAAGCATATTATATATGGATAATTATCAACCAAGATTTTCGACTGCAAATACTTGAAAATTATAGTTATAATAATTGCACTAAGAAATATTTATTTCACGTGTCTTGCCATGTAAAATATGAGGAAAAAAAAATCTTCAAAACTTTTTTCATAAGAACACCATGGGAAATTCAAAGAAAAGTGACAGCAACTAACATTTATGTTTGTTGAAGTAAATGTGTGTATGGTGCAGATACTGCTATAAAAATACTAAAACGATATTTTTTAAAAATTAGTTATTTTATTTTAAAAAAAACATATAAAAAGCATTGTTTTAATGCTTTTACAGATAAAACAAAATTAAAAAAAAAGAGTTTAAATTAACTTACATTCAGGTAGGTATGTGAACTTAACTGACATTCAGGTAGGTGAATGATATTGATAGACTGATTGGCTTTTTTATAAAATAAAAGAAAAAAAGAAAGAGGGAGCGGCTAAAATAATCGCTAGAAGGAGGGCTTGAACCTCCGACCTTGTGGTTAACAGCCACACGCTCTAGCCAACTGAGCTATTCCAGCTTCTTGCAATAACTTTTTGATGTTGTATATTAATAAACATGAAATGATCAACTTGTGACATCCCCACGTTGTTGAAGTTGAAGATGAAGATGAAATTCAATGCTGCTGGGTGGAATTGTAGAAGAGGGCAGAAACCCCATGAAATAAACTATCGTGTATGGTTTGCAAAATATAAAGTTTTAAGTAATTAAATTATGAATCAAAGATTCCAACAATTATCATTTGTGGTCCTCTATCTAGAACTAATTAACAGTCCTCTCTCTTTTTCGATAATTGGATATGACCAAAACAACCGTACGACTTCCCTTTCTAGCTAGCAATATAGTTACTTTGGATTGGCTTGTTACTGTTCCACAACATGCATCTGTACTCTTCGTGGAATCACCACCCTACAAGTTCTTCCAGTGATGCGTTTTGGATAAAAAAATGAAGGGCTGGAAAATAAAACGAAAATTTATTGAGAAAACAATTAATGGAATTAATATCGAAAACCAAATTGATTTTATTGCTTGCACTTATTGTCTTTGATAATATATTAATTTGGCACCGCTCATAAAATATAATATCAATATATCATAGTAAAACATACGCAGTTCTAAACACATAATTAATCAAAAAAAAAATTAAACACCGATACCAAGTTAAGAAAATAATATGTTATAAAACACATAATTATAGCAGTTTAAAAACTTTATACCTTCTAACATAAAACAATTAATTAATTCCCAAACACATACATTCATATTACATAAACGTAACAGTGAATGCTCGAACTTACTCCTTAGATATTAAATAGAAGAAGAAGAAGAACATATTTGAGAAAAAATCAAAGAGAGAAATCACATATATATATATATATATATATATATATATATATATATATATATATATATAGCTAATTAAACACCTAATTAAAAAGAATCATTTGCTAGGGAACTCGTTGTAATATTAATGAACAGTAGTTGCGGTGGTGCACATGTCCTTCCCTTCCACTTCGAAGTGTTGATGTCAGTGTCACAGCATTGACGACAAATTAAAACAGCCTCGTTCTTCTGGCGACATAAAATAGTGTGGTTTACCATTTTCTGTTTTGCTTTCAAAAGAAATATTAACTTTGGATATAGAAACCCTAGCTAGTCAGAGTGAGTTTGTTTCCTATCACACACCCATATATACGTACGTGGCCTTTTTTTCTAATCCAAAAAATTCAAAAAAAGAAAAGAAAAAACTTCATCAATACTGAAACGCCAAATGATGAAGTACTCTCTCTCTCTCACACACACATATATATTTGTTGAGATAAATGTATATTTTGAAAGCAACACCAAGCAATTTTAGTGGTCACACTGCCACATACAGGGAAGGAGCCGGAGTCGGTGGAAGTTGGAGACACCAGACAGCGCCAAGCTATCCAGAAGAACTGTTTGTTTAAAGAAATATTAAATTAAATTGTCACATACTCCTCTATCTACTGATTTTAATTGGAAACTATCAGTCAACGTAAGAACATGTGATGGTGCCAACTTCCCTTGTTCTCGTACTTTTTTTTCTTGACGGAATCCCAGTCTCTCTATCTCTTGTCATATCTACCAACTACGAAAAATTAAACTAATTGATTGTCCCAAGAATTTATTATATAATTAACTTCACTAGCCACTCATCTTATTTGAAATCTCAAGAATCTAAGTTATCCTCTCTTTTTTTCAGGTAAAAAAAAAAAAAGTAAATTGGGATTTAGAAAGAAGTTTTTTATTCGGATTAATTTTGTATTTTTTAAACTCATTTAAAAATATTTTAAGGTTGACAAATTGATTTATTAAAATTCTTAGAGTATTTATTAGGTGTTTAGATGAAAATATTATGAAAATGAGTTTTTAAATTCAAAAAAATCTGTGACTTGACTTTCTAATAACCTTTGCTAGCACAACACTATGTATGCTTTATCATTATTTTTTCCTTAATAAAAGGTTACTCCGCCCTTAAATATAAAAACAAATAGTTAAGAAAACCAGGGGCACAAGCCAAGCCTTCTTTCTATTGAGCTGGATACTCGGACCCAATCTTTTAGGCTTAGACACCCAGCCTCTACCTATGTTTCTTATTTTATTTTATTTTGATTCAAATGAACTATATAAAAAAAAAATACTAAGCATGATATTTAAATTAATATTTAATTTTAGCATACTTCTTAAATAATATTAAAGTTTTCTAATGGAATGTTAACAATTTTTTTCCAATTACTACTACATATCTAGTATGCAAAAAAAAATTGTTCAAGAAGATTCAATGAAAACAAAATTCTTGTTTTTGTTATTTTTTTAATAGATTTTTTACATGATTTTATCATACTAATAATTTTTGAGTCATGAATATACTCGTTAGGTCATGGGGTTGACCGGGTTCTATCCCAAACATCTTCGTTTTAATATTTTTTTTAAAATAATATTAAATTGATGTTATTTTTAATTTTTAAAAAAATTTATATTGAGTTTCAACATGATTGATTGAGTTATGAATATACTCATTAGGTCAATTAGGTGTCATCCCACTTGATTAACCTTAACACTCAACCCGAGTTAAAAATTAAGTCAGCAAATCATCACGGTAACTTGCTAGGTTATACAAAGTTTAATATATAACACCATAAAAAAATCATTACCACAGCTAGTTTCTAACTGAGTAAAATCGATAGATTCTATTTGGTGGTTTTGAAAGTTTAATCGTGCAATTTGCTTCTTTGTGCTTCTTTGTTAATTTATGATGACAAGTTCATCTATAAGCTTTTAGTTAACAATAAGTTTTTTTTATCCATCTCATTCATTCGAATTAAGGATTCGTTTTTGCTAGAAATATCATTTTACATTTGTTTGTGTTTTATTTAATATGGATAAAATATTTATTTTTCATTAAAAAATATCATTTTTTTCAAAACAAACAAACCAAAATTTAGAGACAAATTTTGAAATTTTAATTTTATAATCCTGAAATGCTGGAAAAAATGAGTGCCATGAAATGTGAATACTTTCTACTGAACACGAAGGATGGGGACATATACTGAACGGCCACTGACTTACCTAACACAAAGAAATAAATAATAAAAAAATAAAAAAAAATTGTGAAACTTCTGAGGATGTACCTTCTCCTTCAAGGGAGAGCCATACAACCTGCACGCACACGCATGGCCAAACAACCGGTCCAAGTCAACCTTTTTTCTCTTGCAAACATGGAAGCAACCATCCTAATAAATACCACCACCTGATCTTATTTCTAACTTATCGGATTCTTGGGTATCTGCTCTCCCATTCTTTTCCAGTTGAGGAATTTCTTTTTTGTTCTTAGAAACTTTGGATTAAGATAATGAGGAAGCCGTGTTGTGATAAACAAGATACCAACAAAGGAGCTTGGTCTAAGGAAGAAGACCAGAAACTCATAGATTATATTCGAAAACACGGCGAAGGTTGTTGGCGTTCTCTTCCTCAGGCTGCAGGTTTCTCCTTCTCCTAGCTACTTCTTGTTTTCGAACTATTTAAGTTCATTACTCTATTCCCTTTTGTTTTCAAAATAAAAATAAAAAATGGTTTGAATACTTAATTCAATTTATTGGAAACCTATAAAAAATATTTGTTTCCATATTGTTGATTGATCAGGCCTCCTTCGTTGTGGCAAAAGCTGTAGGCTAAGATGGATAAACTATCTTAGGCCAGACCTTAAAAGAGGCAACTTTGGTGAAGATGAAGAAGATCTCATCATCAAGCTTCATGCACTCCTGGGAAACAGGTGAAATATATTAACACTCCACAATTTAATTTTCCGTTGCCTTCAGTTTCCATTCCTGCTGCTGAAATTAAATTAAGAAGAGACTATTTTCTACATAATAAAATAAAATAAAATTGCACCATGCATGACATGTATTTTAGAAAGATTTAATTTCGCTGCTGTCTAGGCATAAATTTCTATTCTAATAATTCTACGAAGAAAAATCAGTATTATTCTTAATATTGAACAACTGTATATCACATTTGTTTTTTTTATTAAGATTCTAACGGTAAAATTGTTTTCAGGTGGTCATTAATAGCTGGAAGATTGCCTGGACGAACAGACAATGAAGTAAAGAACTATTGGAATTCTCATTTAAGGAGAAAGCTTATAAACATGGGGATTGATCCAAATAATCACCGCTTGAACCAGAATCTCCTACGTTCACGTAACCCGCCAAATCCTGCTATTGCAACATCATCTGGATTGAAAATTCAGGCCAAACAACAGCCGACAAAGCCCCGCGTTGACAGTGAGCAAACATCGGATGCCGGAAGTTGCTTAGAGGATGATCAATGTACCTTGCCTGACCTAAACCTCGACCTCACAATGAGCATTCCTTCTTCTTCAATTGCCCATGTTGAAGGGAATCAAAAGGATAACGAGTCTAATTTTTTGAGGCCACAAAAGATTGCCCCTTCTTCTAACCTTCTTCTCTCCCAGTAGCAAACAATTCCTTTCTAATTCTGGACACCCTGAAGAATGTGTTTAGTAGGGACTGATGGGTGAATTAAGCCTCATTTGTAAATCTTGACTTGGAAACATTGAAATGAATTCCCTTTGGAAACATCACGAGAAAAGAAGCAAGGCAACCTGACAGATCAGAAGATGCTATGGTTTCAGGTCACTATTAATTATATATGAGTAGTGATCCGTTGCTTGGTGTTACCTGAAGTGCGATCTCGATCAAGCATTGTTCATTCACATTGGGCATGGATTAATTAATTCATGAAGGGAATAATTAATTTTCTGTCGCCATGTTAAAATTGTTAAAGTAATTGAGATCAAATACAAAAAGGAGGCTACAATTCTGAATAATCTGTTTATTATGAATGCATTGTGTTAACCTAAATACAAATAAAGTATATATAGGTCAAACTGAAAGTACTATTCTACCCTTAATAAATAAGACTACATAAATATTATTTAACATCTCCCCTCAAACTCACGATGCGGCAGCTACAAGCATCGAGAGTTTGCCAACCAGAAAACGAAAACGAGAGATGGAATGCGCCTTGGTAAAGAAATCTGCAATCTGCAAGGAAGAAGGAACAAAAGGCAAAGCAATGGTGCCATGTTTGAGATGATGACGAGTAAGATGACAATCGATCTCAATGTGCTTAGTACGCTCATGAAAAACCGAGTTATGAGCAATCTGAATAGAACTCTGGTTGTCACAATACATAGGAGTAGGATGAGAAAAGGAAATTCCCATATCAGCAAGTAACCAACGTAGCCAAACAATCTCTTTGGTAGTAGATGCCATGGCACGATATTCTGCTTCGGTGGATGATTGAGAAACAATAGATTGTTTCTTGCTCTTCCAAGAAATAAGAGAATCACCTAAAAAGATACAGAACCCGGTAACAGACTTGCGATCTGTGGGATCACTACCATGATCAGCATCAGAGTATGCACGCAACTCCAAGGAAGAGGTGGATGAAAGTAACAGACTTTGAAAAACTGTACCCCGAAGATATTGCAAAATACGAAGAACAGCTGCCCAGTGAACAGTAGTAGGAGAAGCAACAAACTGACTAACAACATGAACAACATATGCAATATCTGGACGAGTAATTGTGAGATATACCAAACTCCCAACAATAGTACGGTATAAAGTAGGATCTATCAAAGGTAAACCATCAGAAGAAGAGTACCTCGCGTTTACCTCAATAGGAGTATCTACAGTCTTGTTATCAGTAAGTCTAGCTCGCTCAAGAATATCTGTAACATATTTTGACTGAGAAAGAAGGTAACCTCTAGGTGAGTATGCTACCTCAATACCTAGGAAATATCGAAGATAACCCAAATCCTTCATTTCAAATCGTCTAGCCAACTCTGTCTTCAAAACTGAAATACCATCAATATCATCACTAGTAATAATCATGTCATCAACATATAAAGACAGAATGATACGACCTGCATCAGTGCACTTAATAAAAAGAGCAGAATCATGACTGCTAGAAACAAAGCCAAGAGACGAGATCACAATAGAGAATTTCTCAAACCAAGCACGAGGTGCTTGTTTGAGACCATATAATGCTTTCTTAAGCTTACAAACATATCCAGAGTCATGTGAAATACCAGGAGGGGGTGCCATATAAACTTCTTCTTGAAGATCTCCATTCAAGAATGCATTTTTAACATCAAGCTGAGAAATATGCCACTGACGAATCGAAGCTACGGCAATAAGAGTACGAATAGTAGTCATTTTGGCAACCGGGGCAAATGTCTCCTCATAGTCCATACCATACTGTTGAGAGTATCCTTTTGCAACCAGCCTAGCTTTGTATCGCTCAATAGACCCATCAGAATTAGTCTTGATCTTATACACCCAACGACAACCAACAACACTCTTACCAGGAGGTAGAGGAACCAGATCCCAAGTATCTGTCTTATGCAAAGCAGAAAGTTCCTCATCCATAGCTTGCTGCCAAAGCGGATCAAGAATTGCCTCTTTATAGGAAGAGGGCTCAAAGAGACAATGAATAGAAGCTAAAAAGGAAGTAAATGATGAAGAATAACAAGAATAAGCAAAATCTGGTAGTTTTGTGGACTTACGAATGCGGATAGACTGACGTGGAGGTGGATCCACAATCTCAGATGAAGCTTGAGGGGCTGTAGATGAGAATGGAGCTTCAGATGTGCCAGAGAGTAAAGTACCAGTACCTGCAGAGTTATGAGTACAAATTGATCGAACATAGGGAGAGGTATCATTACCAGAATCCTCAGAAAAAGGATCTATATGAATAAGATCAGATTTTGTCAGGCTATGAGTAGTGGATGGAATAGAAAAGAAAGGTATATGCTCAAGGAAGACAACATGACGAGACACATAAAGTTTCTGAGTTATTGGATCAAAACAACGATACCCCTTTTTACCTTCACCATAACCCAGAAAGACACAAATAGCGGATCGAGAGGATAGCTTATTGCGTTCTACATGAGGACGAAGAACAAAACAAGTACAACCAAAGACTCTAAATGAGGAATAATCAGGGACATGCCCATATAGCTTTTCAAAAGGAGATAGACCCGAACTATGAGAAGATGGAATTGTATTAATCAAACTTACAGCAGTAAGAACAGCTTCTCCCCAAAATTCACTAGGAACAAAAGCAGACAACAAGAGAGAACGAGCAGTTTCGACAATATGCCTATGTTTTCTTTCAGCTACACCATTTTGTTCAGGAGTATCTGTACATGAAGTTTGGTGGATGGTTCCATCTAAGGCAAGCATTTGACAAAATTTATTAGAGGTGTATTCCCCACCCAAATCACACCTAAAGCATTTGATCACAGCAGAATGTTGAGTTTTGATAAGAGCTCGAAAAGCTGCATATATCTCAAAGAATTCAGAACGATGTTTCATTAAATAAACCCAACAATAACGAGTATGATCATCAATAAAAGAGACATAATATCAAGACCCTCCTTTTGTGGAAACAGGAGAAGGTCCCCATACATCAGAATGAATCAAATCAAATGGTGAAGATGAAACAGAAATACTTCGATTAAAAGGTAAAGCAGAAAATTTTGCCAGTTTACATCCACTACAATCAGAAATGTCACAAGTTTTCAAATTTCCTAAAGCTCCTGTGGATGCCAAAAATCTCAAACGAGAAGACGAAACATGACCTAGACGGGAATGCCATAAATAAAAACTAGAAGATGAAAGACTCAAACGAAAGGAAGACAAATCAGCAGTAGCAGCAGCAGCAGCAGCAGCAGCAACTGGCACTTTTAACTCATCCAAAATATATAGCCCATTCTCCCTACGGCCTGTCCCAATCAGCTTCTGAGACTGCAGATCCTGTACACAACAAAAAGAACCAGAAAACATGACTAAATAATCACCAGAATCACATATTTGACCAACAGACGCAAGATTCAATTTGAGTTTTGGAATAAGATAAACATTAGGGAGAGACAAGTGAGGTGTGACAACAGAACCAACACCTGCTAAGGGCATAGGAGTGCCATCAGCAGTCATAACAGGAATGGAGGACAAAGGGGACACTGAGGTAAAAGATGAGGAATCTGGAGACATATGATGTGAAGCACCAGAATCCAAGACCCATTCAGAGTGTGACATACCTGAGGAACTATGAGGCAACTGACCTATGGAAGAAGCGGACATTGCTTGTGGCTGCAAGGAGAGAAACTTCTGAAATTGCTCAGCTAAAGTATTAGGATCGGTAATAGAGCCTGGGGAAGCTACTGCTGCAGTATTGTGGTGTGGTGGTTTATAACCCTGAGGTGATCGATGAGCATTAGATTGTGACTGACTGCCAGACTTCCAAGCTTGATTCTGTTGTCTCAACTTAGGACACTGAGCCTTCCAATGACCTTTCTGCTTACAGAAACTGCACTCATCGAAGCCAACCCTTGTGTAAGGCTTGTTCTGATGATTAGAGAATGGCTTAGAAGGTACTGCTAGTACAGAAGGATTCGAAGCAGAAAGAATTCCCTTTTCAGAATAAGACTGAAGACGTATTTCTTCAGCCAATAACTCACTGACAACAGAGTCAACAGAGGGCAGTGGAGAACGATGCAGAATTGAACCTCTAAGTCCTTCGAAATCACTACGAAGTGCTGTTAAAAATTGTACCAATCGTTGCTGCTCTCTACGTTCAATATAAGCACCACATGCTTTTAATTCTGCCGATTCTGTAAGAGCCAATTGATCCCAAAGATCTGTCATGGCAGAATAGAACTCCTGAATACTTATATTCTTCTGGTGAAGAGCTCGTATGTCATTCTCTAACTGATACTGTTTTGCAAAATTTGATTGCGTGAATAACCGTTGCAGATGATCCCAAACCTCCTTTGCTGTCTCATACTTTGCCAACTGTGTACCTATAGAATGCTCAACAGAATTGTTGATCCAAGTAATGATCTTTGCATTGTTTGCTTCCCATGTATCTATCGAGACAGTATCTCCTTCTTCAGTATTCTTAGGTACCACATAAGTTCCACTAACATATCCCCACATCTTCTTACCCTTAAGAAAATTTCTCATTACATAGCTCCAATACGAATAGTTCTTCCCATCCAACCTCACACTCACAGACTGAAGCGAATCATCTCTTTCAGTAGCCATAATCAACAATCACAAAGAACCAGAATGCAAAAGCAGCGGAAAACAAAATACCAAATTGCAGAAACTGAACAGAGATTGCAGAAACTAAACAAATATCTTCTCAAACTTATACGATTACTCCAAAACACAAAACAAATTTGCAGAAACTGAACGGAATTACCAAATTGCAAAAGCTGAAGGGAAGACGAAATACCAAAATAATTGCAGAAACTGACGAAATACCAAATTTTGCAGAAGCGGAAGACAAAATCTCACTCCAAAATAAGTTGGATCCGCGAAGCTGTGTTCGGGATTAAACCTCGTTCCATAAAACCAGCTCTGATACCATGTTAAAGTAATTGAGATCAAATACAAAAAGGAGGCTACAATTCTGAATAATCTGTTTATTATGAATGCATTGTGTTAACCTAAATACAAATAAAGTATATATAGGTCAAACTGAAAGTACTATTCTACCCTTAATAAATAAGACTACATAAATATTATTTAACAAAAATAGTTGAGTTGGACATGCTTGTATGTTGTATCGATTACATTTAGAATAGCAGAAAACATGATTAATATTTGAAATTTTGATTCTTCTTCATATTTTTGGATTTTGTTCTATCGAGTATGATATCATGTTTTACTCTCTTTCCTTGATAAATCTAATCCCAAACCTTAGAGTATATGCGCGCGCGCTTGCGTGGCTATATATAGATCATAAAAAAAAATGTTAATAAGCACAGTATTGCTTGAAATTGAGAATGAAATGCAACAATAACAAATATGTGAATCCTGGCATAAAGAAATACATGTATGTATCTATCTCAACAAAAATAAGATCGAGCAAGTGCCATGCAATCGCTCTAAATAGAGTTGATCCTGAAAAAAATGCTAGAAACTAATCAATCGCCTGGGGATCATATTGAACATGCACGCATGTTTTTACCTTCATGAATAATCCTGTCAAGGTTAATTCCAATTAGCCATAGGCAGTGCTTATAAATCTAATAATCTGAGTATATTAAAAGATATTAGAAATAATTAAGAAAAATCTAGATGTGGAATTCATGTATGCGTTATTTATTAGGAGTTCATGAATTAATGTATGCAGTTCATGTATACAATTAGGAGAGGTTCATGTATATCAGTACATGAATCTAATAGTTGTTGTCTTCACATAGCCACTTAGAGTGTGTTTATTTTTTAGGTAGTTTTTATGATTGTGATTTAAAAAAATAAGTTTTAAAAAAATACGGTTAATTGTGGTTAGTTGGATTTAGATATGTGTTTGGTAAAAATTGTGGTTGAAATTTATGTGTAGCAAAAAACATATATAAAATGTTTGGTGGAAGTGTGGTTGCAGTTTTTTTCAAAGTGTTTTTTACTTGGAAATGCATCAAAATAATTTTTTTTTATTTTTAAAAAATTATTTTTGATATCAGCGCATCAAAATGATCTGAAAACACAAAAAATATATTAATTTGATGTAAAGAAAAAAAAATCAAAATTTTCAAAAGTGATTTTGAAACATAAAAATATATAGAGTTTTACGAAACTCAGTTAAAAAAACATGTAAAAACTGCATTTCTTTCAAATTTAATTTTTTAATAGATCTCATAGTATAAAATACAGTTTAATTTATTACTAAATATCTTAATATGTTTGTTTCACTCAAACATAAAAACCGAAAAACAAATTCAGCCTTAAAACTTACGTAAAAATATGTTTGTCAGTCGCGTTGACATCGATCAGAAACTTGCTGAGCCACATACAGATTTAATAAAAAAATAAATATATTTTCCCCCCATATGCAGACTTTTTCGTCATCTGCTGCGCTGTTTATAACTTAAGATCTTCTATATAAGAAGATAAAAAAAATTTCTAAGTTACCAATATTAATTAGATTCATGAAACTTCCATTAGATATAACTTTGTCTTGGATTTGATGATTCGATCTGGCAAATTTCATCAAAGATATGGTACGTAGGACAGGTGGCTTCTGTCTGTGAGTCTATTTTGTAATTTATTCTGATTTTCAATATTAAATTAACCGAATTTTTATTTTCATTAAGAATCTCTTAATTCCCTCTCAGTTATAGAAGAATAAAGGCGATGTTTTAATATATTGAGCCTTGAGGCATTTAGAAACACAGGCCTTGATCAGACTATGGGTTCAGCCACCCTATCTATTTAATTATCCTTTGTCTCCTACGCCGAATCGATTGGATGAAGAATTTCTGGTTTCAAAACACATAAATCACCTGTTTCTTGTATGTGCTGTACTTATTCAAGGTATATATATATTGGTTTCATCATAAAAACTATTTCTTGTAATTATAATATAAAACCATGTTCCGCGAAATCGTATACGTCACCATATCACTGCATAAACTCGTTTGTTAAACATAATTTTTTTTTTATTGAACAAGAGTAAGCATATTTGAGAATGAAGATTAAGTTCGAAGATGTATGTTGAATTTTCAAGTAAGAAACTGCTGGGAATAAATCCTATTAATGTAGCTTGAAGATATATCTTACTTCTGTTTCTATTACATCAATTTTAGTAGTTAATTACACGTGCACCAAAGCAGCTACCATCTAACGTGACTTGAAGGAAAATTGCATGAGCGGAACTATTGACGAACGTATAAATTCAGCTACCATTCAATGGAACAAAGGCATTCATATTTATCATAATATTTTTTTCCATCTTCAATTAGGTCTGCTGTCTGTCACATACATCACCAGAAAAGTTATAATCTGGGAGAAGACCGAGAAGAATGTTGACAGGAAAATCCTGTGGTTCTAATTTCTCATGAAAAAAAATTAATCTGCAATGTTCAAACAAATCAGAAATTACCAAAATCTGTTTGAGTTCGCTGAATTTGCAGGTTTTCCATGTCAGTTTACAATCACATATTTATTGCTTTGAAGATGAAAATAAGAAGAGAAAAGATAATTTTGATGGGGTCGAATTAGGTCCATGTGTATATCTCACCGTCTCAGGAGTTGCAACTATAGTAGAATGTTAGTTACGGGAGGTGCTCAGATTTCAACCTAGCCAGCAGCACCGCTACAGCTCGGAGAAACAGTACTGTCTTAAATGCACTTTGCCAAGTGTTAATGCTACCTACTGAGATTTCATCACTTTCTGCAGTCAGACATCATGTAGTATATCTTAATTTTGGCTCAATCTTTTGATACTTGAAGATTTATCAAATTTGAATCTTTAAGCATTAAATTAAAAATTGGGTTGGTAATTTAATTATACCAAATTTTCTTCTGACATTAAGTTTGCTCAGATATGTGTGGATGCTGTTAAGGATATATGCTCAGATATGTGTGGATGCTGTTAAGGATATATATATATATATATATATTGTATGGTCAACTTATAATTAACCTAAGACGATCCGGTCAAGAATCATCAACTGATTGTTAGAAATAAAGAACTAAATATTTTTAAAGCTGCTACTTCTTTTTCTGCTATATATCTTGCGTAACTCTTTTGACCAGACAGGAAAATAAAATAATGAAAATATTGTCAATAAAGCGTGTCAAGGTTCTACGGCCAACCAAGAAGAAACATTCTTGCGTCCGTCTCCAAAGACAACCTTAAACAATCTCTCAAACCCTATGTACTGATTGTATGTATGCATACCAAGTCCGATACGACTACGTACTTAAATAACCACTTAAATACCAGTTACAGTGAGGAACTAAATATATAATCGTAATTAAATTGCAGTTGATGTACGCCCTCTCCTACGTTTTGTTTTCCTTGTGTAATACTAATTATAACCACTTCACGAGAAAGAAACAAAAACGACACTGGATATGAACCGAACGATTTTACCTCATTCAGGGCTTGGAAGTTCTTGTTATGATTGGTAGCTAGGTAGTCACAAAATTCCCCGATTTGTAGAAACACCCTTTTCTCTCTGTCTCTCTTCCTGCGAGCATCGAAAAGCATTATATATAATCTCATGAACCAACTAACTTTTTTATTTTCTTTTACATTTACAAATAGTGGGGTAATATTTTTGGGGCTTCAAGATCCACACCACTCCTCTACAATTTAAGATCGGTGCGGTGATTCATACCATATTATTCCTCAATGAGTTTTGCTTCTTATTTTTTTTGGTAAGAAGATGTCTTGGATTTAGTGACACAGAAGAGTTAGAAATTCACAATTATCCAAATAATCGGGTTCAAACCTATTCACTCTTCATAACTAATATACTGTTTATTTTTATATTTTTTAAAAAAATTCTTTATTTTAAATTATTTCTTCTTTGTTTTTTTATTGTTTTGATATATTATATTAAAAAAAATTAAATATTTTTAATATATTTTAAATAAAAAAATATTTTAAAAAACAGTTATTACCAAATTCGATGCAAACTCTATTATTTTTAACTCCAAAACTTGTTACCAATAGTACTTTTCAGTGCGCTAAGTGCTCCCTGCAGGTTTCACGAGCCAACTACCGGCTAAAAGGTACGTGGAAACACGAACCAACTCGCGTTTCATAAAAAAAAAATTGATTTTTTTGATAAAAATTATTTTTTTTATGTTTTGAATCGTTTTAATGCGCTGATCTCAAAAATAATTTTTTAAAAATAAAAAAAATTATTTTGATGCATTTCGGATTTCCAAACATGCTATGACAGCACCATATTTATATTTTATATGAATACAGCAATTAATGGCTTTTATAATATATTTTTCCTGGCTAAAAAGCTCAATTTCGTGGATAGAACTATTGCTGGAGAAAATATATTATTTATGTAATAACCAGACGACTAGCCCTTTCATTTCGGTTTTTATGAAATGCTTTAGGCCCAACGCCTAGCACTCAATAGATAGCTCCCCCTCTGGATTGTTGTCCTCTTCTCTAAAGCCCAAAGCTTCCACGGAGATCCTAATTTCAGTTCAGTTCTCAGGCCCCATTGCCACTCTTCTTTTGTATTGAATATAGTTGCTCAAATATTGTTTGTACTTTGTATCATGATATAGAAGTCAACTTCCATGGTAAATTGAAATTGAAATTTTGATAAGATTATAAGACACATCACAGCTTTGTCTTGGTCTTAGTTCGGTTTGACTTTTTGGTGTTACATGCCAAGAACGTTTCCTACTCAGATTGCTGAACTCTGAAGGAAATTAAATTAAAATAAATAAGAAATGATTAAAATGAAGAAGAGGAGGAGAAAAGGCCAAAGAAGAGTAATGTGCTGTCTTCTTTGGTTAACCCACGAGCAGTTTGACTTTGATGCAGTAGCCAGACCACGAGGTAAAGCTCGAGAAGGATGGTTCGAGCTGGAAACATAGCCGATGGAAGCAGAGATCAGGTTGAAGCCAAGTAACCCTGGGGTTGAACCTGGATTCACTCACCGGGGAAACACCCATGTCAACGGACCCTGGAGGTCTATTAAGGATTTAGTTAAGTAGGGTGAC
Source organism: Populus trichocarpa (assembly GCF_000002775.5). NCBI lineage: Eukaryota > Viridiplantae > Streptophyta > Magnoliopsida > Malpighiales > Salicaceae > Populus > Populus trichocarpa. Next base: position 13,360,858 of record NC_037294.2, on the reverse strand, counting down.
TTAGGGATCACCCTCTAGCTGAAGGAACCATGAGCACGCCGGGGTCGATAGGTGTTAGATCGGGCCTGGTTGATTAATTAAGTTGCTGAGCAATGAACCTGGTGTCGAACTGGGATGAAACAACCTGATTGTATGCCAATTTTCTAAAAATTATTTTTTGGTTATCTCAAGAAATGGTAACAAAAAAAAAATCCTAAATTAGAAGATAAAAACAGAAATATATAGAGGCTCCAAAATTCTTTTTTGGTTATTGCAGTTATGGTGGATGTGGATCTTGTTTTTTTATAATTGCTTGTTTGGAATTTTTTTATCAAGGCTTTTCTTACTTGTATACCAAAAAATGTTAATTTTTTTTATGTATAAAAATGAAAAAAAGAATGACAGAGAATACAGAGAGAATGGTGCTTTATATATATATATATATATATATATATATATATATATATAATTCATTCTATTTGTTTGTAGGAAAAACAATCTATGAAAATGATTTTTTTATGATACTAAAAAACATCATGAAAATAAATTGAAAAACATTTTATTGTGTTTGATTTACAATAGATAATAACAACTTTAATTTACCTTTTGTAATGGAATTTGCATGTTTTAGGATTTGGGTCTTGAATCCCCATAGGGAAGGTGTTTTCACAATCTTTAAAAGGTTGAAAAAACGATTCCCCTCATCTTCCCAATTTTCTCCTTTGATTGGAAAGATACCATCTTGATTGTTTTTTAATAGCTTCTTCAAAAATCGAAAAATGTCTTCCGAAAAAAAAAAAAAACAGGAATTTATCAATAAATACTAACACCGAGTTAAATTGGGTTGAATGGACTACTTAACATTGAAGAATTGAAGGTTCGAATGAATAAATTATTTTTTAACGCCAGGGGCTTTAATTTAAGAATTTCGATAAACAAAGGCAGATCGATGGATTTGGCAAGGCCCCGTCACCACTAATTTATCAACTGCCTTGTATAAATGCCCAGATACCGTCCAAACCTGTTCAGTGGAAAATGGAGCATTCATTTTCTTTTTCTTTTCTTTTTTCCCTACAAGTAATTTGAAAAGGTCGTGTCATGACTTATTTGTTAAAATTTGAGTTACACAATTTTCCTTCGTTTAGAAAAACAAAAGTAAGGTATTATCGGATTAACTTATGTATTAAGCGAAATTAATTCTCATTCTGAATAATTTTAAGAATATACATTATTTACACAAATCCGATGTATTCTAATAAATTTAATAAATTATTTTAATAACTAATGTCGAATTTTGAATTTAAAAATCAAAAGAGAAAAATTATAATATGTAATTAAAATTAGCATATTACATCCTGCAGCACTCCCAACCTTTTACTCGAGTGTGAAAGGGGACTGATGGGTTCCAAATGCATCAGATAATATTTTTGCCAATGAATAAAGTAGCTGGTTCTGTAAGGATAGCTTAATTGGTTAATTCTTGAATTTATTTTATAATAGTTACGAGTTTAAGTTATTTTATGGTTATTAGAAACTTATAAAATCATTAATTTCAGAATTTATGAGATTAGTCAATATGCATATAAATTGTCATCCAACCAAGTAAATAATAATAAAAAAATAACCGGCAGCAGTAAAAAATATATTCTTGCTAGGAAGGGAACGATAACAAAGACAGAAAATGTTTGGTGTAGTAAATAGCAAGATAAGATGGTAGGCATGTTGAATACGCGGATATCCATAAAAAGAAACCATTTTAAAACGGGGACACAGCCAATGGCCGTCAAGCATACCACCATACACACAACTTGTTGTAAGCACGTCAAGATCTTTGAAAGAACTAGGAAGGTCCAACAGCATAATCCCTATTGACCCACAAAAAAAAATTCAATTAAATTAGCTGTATATCGATTACAATGCTTCGTCTACATCACCGAAATCTCCATGTATAAACTCTCCTTTGCTAGTGGATCCCGCAACTGTACAAGGAAGGAGAGGTCCCTGTATGATTCATTATAACACCACCCTAAAGAAGAAAGACACAACTACTTGATGTTTATGTGTCTTCTTCTTTTTTTCCCTTAATTTGTTCAATGTATATAGCCGGGGATCTTATCAAAGGAGATAGGACAGATCACCACGAGGATATGTACTGTAAATTCTCCAAGTATTATTAAAAATTTAAAACTATCGAGTTGTTTTCGATGATTTTGATTGATAAAGATTTTAAATATTAAAGCGAGATTAAACAATGGATTAGATGATTTACCTCCTGTTAATTATGTAGTATAACCTTAATTTTGGGGAAAAAATCAGCTCTCCAGAATTAAAAGGAATTAAAATAATAAAGCCATCATTTAATAATTAAAAAAATTAAAAATTCTAAAATAGTCGGACACTAAATTAATTATGTTCAGGAAATATCAACATTACCCTTACAAAGAGTTACATTTACCATTTTTTTTTTCTAAATTTATTATGTGCATGCTATTAATTTTCTAAAATTATTTCTAAGCTTATTCATAATTTATTTTAATTAAAAAATAACATCGATCCCTAAAAATAAAAGACTCATGATAAATAAAACTTTTAACATTTATCCCTATAGATAAGTGATTTCATTGATTTAGAAGAAAAATTGATGTTAATCCCAGAAAATTAATAACTTCTTTGGTTTAATAAAAAATATGATGATAGTTCAAAAATAGAGGATTTTATCAATTTAAAAAAAAATCGATGTTAATATCTAAAAATAGATGATTTTCCGTTCATGGAAATTTTAACATTAATCCCTAAAACACAAGCAATTTATCGATTTAAAACATTCTAATATTAATTCTTAAAAATAAATGATTTCATCATTTTTTTTTTAAAACAGAAAGTCTTGATTATTTTTTAAAAGGAATTTTTATGAAAAATTTTGGAATATCGGTGTGTGCTAAGGGGGTTTAGAATTTTGATTTCTGCATGCGCTTCAACTCTTTTGTTCCTTACTGTTCAAGCTAGGATCCCATACAAAATCTGTTGAGAAAACAAAATCCTAGAAACGTAACTTGAGGTGTAATTATGAAAATAATATTTCACTAATGCTAGGTACATTTGACATTTCTTACAAATAAATCATGATACAGAATATTTAAACAAATTGACCTGATAATTAATCATCACATATTTAATCAATAATTTAATATATTCTGAGATCTATACTTGTTCATTTGGCATATAAGAAAACTTTATATGATATATTTATACATGATAACATTTTCTTACTAAATGAACATGTTTTTTTTTTAAAAAAAAAAACAGAGAAATGGGATATTGGACTGAATCTTACAACATGATCAGTTGCAAGACAGTTCTGTAGCAATTGGGATAGCCTGAGTGACCCCCCTCTCACATTTCTTTTCTTGAACTTTCATGGAAATATTGGTACAGGATCGTGAAAATGAGGAGGAAAAGAGTTCGCCTGCAGGGTGGCCAGCACGTTAGATCATTCCGCGTCTTGTTGACAAATACTATTTCTCCGGTGGATTGTAAAATGATCATTCCGCGTCTTGAAAAGAGGCAAATCTTTTCCCAGCATTGGAGCCCGGGGACGCTTTTTTTTGTTTTTTTCCCCCAGCCTGTCAGCATGTTTCATTCAATAGCCTGTAAGTCTAGTGTTCAGACACAAATTGTCAACCACATCGCTGCATGGCATGCGGCATCCTCCATTCTCAAAATCACAAGTTATGAAGACCGAAGACATTTTCTATTGAGTTGATTATCATTTCATTAATATTTTGTACAGCCCAGCATTTGGACATTCTGCACTTCACTTCTGGGTTATCTCCTTGAGATTTAATCAACTGAGTTGTTCCCAGGACTGTTTCTTGCACGATTAATCAACCCTCAATGGCTCCCCAAGTTTTTTTTTTTAAAAAAATCTAAACTCACCAAGATGAACATTTTTTTCCCAGTATGATGAACAATAATGTAGAATAAATATATAAAAAAAAGATGAGGCAGTAAGCAACAAATAAGGCACCCCCCCTCTCCTTTCCAGCCTGGCAACAACAATAATAATTCGAGTGATAAACACGACCACCTCATACATTCACACACAAAAACACAAAGAAAATGATAATCACAAAAGCTAAAACAAGACAGTGCTTCTCGTTGCGACTGTTTTTATTGAAATCAAATTCATAATATTCCACATCCAACGCCACCCCCAGCCTTTCCTCTTACACAACAGCAACGCAACTTGGTTCCGCGAATCTCTCTCTCTCTAAACTAAACGAAACTAAACAGTGTTGGTGTCCTTGTAATAAAATAAAATCCAATGAAACACACGACAACATTTCCTTTCCTGGTTTTCTCCTCAGCTTTGGACATTTCACCCTTATTTCTCCACCTCTCTAAAATCTTATCTAAAAGCCCCTCCTCCTCCTAAACAAACCACACCTAACTCATTAGCTACCCTACTAGCCGGCCTAATAGCTACCTCAGCCAACCTGCCAAAATGGCCGGCGGAGAGGAAAGCCTGGTCACGTCCGTTTTCCTTCTCGACCTCGTCCGCCAGATTTGTGTTGTGGGGACATCCGGTGCCGGCGATAAGAATAATAACAACAATGTTTTCAGAAAGGATTGCATGGATCTGGTGCGCAGGGTTTCACTGTTGACACATTTTCTTGAAGAGATAAGCGGGCAATTAGGGAGTTTGAATGCGTTGGGTTCTTGTTCGTCTTCGTCCAAGGAAATTAATTGGTCGTCGGATCTGGTCGCTGCTCTCCAGTCTGCTAAGAATCTCTTATCGCTTGCTGGGATTTTTCAATCCACTAATGATTCTGTATGCTCTCTTTTCTTTTCTTTTATTCTTGCTGCATTTTTTCTTAATTATTTTGGGAACTTGAAAGAAATGAGATAGGTTGGCCTGGAATGTTTGTTGGACATTTTCATCTTATGCCTGAACATTTTCCATTATGGTTGATCTTTTGGTTTTTGTCTTTTGAACCTACTAGTGATTGAATCGAACAATGTTTTAAGTCAATTATTTGGGTAATTACCAGGGATAACAAATAATTACCACACAATTTTGTAGGGATGTATTTGAATATGATAGCAAAATCTTCCTATTATGTAATTATGTTACTACTAAATTTTTATGATCTTCCTCTAAATGAATACGAGGAAGGCGGAGAATTGGCGTTTGTTGCATGTGCTGATTCTATGTCATGATGAAAACCAGTGTTTCAGGTGTTGATGATTGACACTGCAAGATTTCGGGCTTGGAAAACTTTTTTTGTTTGCCAAAATTATTTTGTGTTCATGCACATTCTCTTGAAAATGTGGTGAGGTACTTCTTCTGAAGTATTTTATATCTTGATCTAATTAAGGATAGTGCTGCCACGAAAATTGCGACCCTCTTTCACAGCGTGACATGGAAACTGGAGAAGTCTTTGGCTAACATACCATACGATCAATTTGACATATCAGAGGAAGTGCAAGAACAGGTATGGGTCGATAAATGAGTGGTTTTCTCCTTTTTATGCTACTGTCCGAGTTTGGCTTTATCTATTGTTGCTCTTCCAGGTTGCATTGGTGAGGGCACAGTTGCGGAGAGCCACGGAAAGATATGGGTCAAAGAACTCAAGGGAGATTTCTTTTGCCTTTGCCCAGCCGATAGAAAAAGATGGTGATCAATCACCAATGGGCAACAGGTTAACTAGAAGTCGGCATATTGAGAATAGTGGCGGTGTCAGTCACAAAGTTGCAGAAAACATTCAGACTGCAGTTTCAGGAAGTAATGGCTCAAAAGATCACTCTGCATATCAGGTGGCCAGTGAATTGAATGTTGTTGATGGTGGCGAGAAAGATTCTTTGGGTAACAAGAGTGGTGAAGACTTAAAGAAGCATGATACACTTAAAATCCCTGATGATTTTCTGTGCCCCATATCTCTTGAACTAATGAGGGATCCTGTTATTGTGGCTACAGGACAGGTGTAGTTGGCAATCTCAAATACCAAAATTTCCATCTTTCTTTAGCAAATATTGCATGTACATATCAAAAACTAACCTACCCTTTTATCCTTGTCTTCTGATTTTATCTCTTTTAATTCTGCAGACATATGAAAGGTCTTACATGCAGAGATGGATAGATACCGGCAACTCAACATGTCCAAAAACTCAGCAGAAGCTAGAACATTTGACATTGACCTCAAATTATGTTCTTAGAAGTTTAATAACTCAGTGGTGTGCAGAGCACAAGGTTGAGCAACCAACAGGGTTAGCAAATGGGAGGATAAAAAAAAGTGATGGATCTTTCCGTGATGTTAGTGGGGACATGGCACCCATCCAGGCAATTGTCCGCAAGCTCTCAAGCCGATTGATTGAGGAGCGTAGAGCTGCAGTCTCTGAAGTCCGATCGTTGTCCAAAAGAAGCACAGATAACAGAATACTGATAGCAGGAGCAGGAGCCATACCTGTTCTTGTCAACCTTTTAACATCTGAAGATACGTCAATACAAGAAAATGCTGTTACTTCCATCCTTAACCTTTCTATATATGAAAATAACAAGGCACTGATAATGCTTGCCGGTGCGGTTCCTTCAATTGTCCAAGTTCTCAGAGCTGGGAGTGTGGAAGCAAGAGAGAACGCTGCAGCAACCCTTTTCAGTTTGTCACTTGCAGATGAGAACAAAATAATAATTGGTGCATCAGGAGCAATACCAGCTTTGGTGGAATTGCTTGAAAATGGAAGCACCAGAGGAAAGAAAGATGCTGCAACAGCCTTGTTCAATCTTTGCATTTATCAAGGGAATAAGGGCAGGGCTGTAAGGGCAGGGATCATCACAGCCTTATTAAAGATGCTTACAGATTCCAGAAACTGTATGGTTGACGAGGCATTGACTATTCTGTCAGTTCTAGCTAGCAACCAAGAAGCAAAGGTTGCTATAGTAAAAGCCAGCACTATACCTGTTCTGATAGATTTGTTGAGGACAGGACTGCCCCGCAACAAAGAGAATGCATCAGCCATTTTGCTCTCCTTGTGCAAGAGAGATCCTGAGAATCTTGCCTGTATAAGTAGACTTGGTGCTGTCATACCTTTGACGGAGCTTGCTAAAAATGGTACAGAGAGGGCGAAGCGAAAGGCTACTTCAATGTTGGAACATCTTCGGAGGCTACAACAGAGCTAACAGAGGTAGTTGTATGGAGAGGCATTTTTTATTTTTTTATTTTTTTATCTTAACCATATTCCCCTATTATTTGACAATGATTGCCGCACTATTTCATCATAGTGTGAAAACTGAGGATACGAGCATGAGATACAAAGCCATTCTCATTACTCTCTGTGTATTGTTTCCTTTTTTATGTGTGTAAAAAAATACAATTGATCGTGTGGAAATTTTTACATTGTTTTCCTGTTTGATCTTTTAGCATGGGTCTGAACTGAAGCTTATGTTCATGTGTGATGTTTTTCATATTGCCAATGTCAAAACAAACTGCCAATTTCGATTGTTTATTGCAAGCTTGGCAACTCTGTTCTGGTTGGTACTTTGTTTTTTTTTTTTTAATTTGAATGATATATTTTGGTTTCTGTCGTTTCTGGCTAATATATAAATATATATAATTCAAAATATTAATTTAACATATATAATTTCAATTTAAACCTTAAAATAAATTAACTTTAAATTATTCAATTAAAAAAAAGTTAGAGTTGAACCGATATAACTTGATATCTTGGACGACTGATAAAAATATAATTTGACTTGCAAAAATTTAAGATAATATATTTATAAAAAAAATGCTGAGACACAATATATTGGATCTACATTGGTAAATTTAGGTTAATTTTTTAAATTTACGATTTGAATTATAAGATCATGATAACTTTAAATAAAATAAATTATGAAATTTATCTTCTAATAAATTTATTGATGAGTGATGAAATTAGAAAAAGTTCAATATAAAAAAAGATACAATAAAATTATTTAAGTTTACTCTAGTTAACTTGCGGAATTCATGACTCGGGTTATGAGACTAGAATAATTTTATAGAAAACAAACTGAAACAAATGACAAAGTTTAACTCATAATCAACCAAATATCTAAGATGTTAAATGATGAAATTGTAAAAAAAAAAAAAAAACAATTTTTTTTAAAAAAATTTAAGTCAACTGAGTTAACCCATTAAACCCATGATGTGGATCATGAGACTGAGATAATCATAGAAAAAGAAAATCACAATAAATTATAAAGTTCAATATCCAATAAATTAAATGTTAAAAAATAAAATTTTAAAAAAATATTTAGTCAGAACTTTCCAAGAGGATTTCCATAACAAGTCAAGATTACAAGTGAGATTAAATTTATTCCAGTTTTTTTAAATGAAAATGAACAAAATCAACCTTAATTTATTATTTATCCTGCTCGGATCACTAGTAATAGTAGTTCTGAGGTATTGCAGGCAGGGGAGGGGGTAAAGACTAAATTTGGCAACGATTTTGAAGAAGCAATATCTAATGAGTCAAAATAATTTTTGGCCTATACTGCCTCTTTTGCATTACAAGTGATGCCTTGGACACAGCAGGAGGATTAATTGCTGCATTATTAAGGATAAATGTAAACGTCTTCTTTTATTTTCAGAAATTGATATGGGTTTATAGGCTGTGTTAAAAAAGGGAAAGCCTATAACTGTACCAATGGACTGCCCTGATTGCATTATTTCTCGGGTTTAGATCACAAGAAACAGGGGAAAATGGAAAAGAACCAGTTTTACCATGCCTGTTATATGCATGCAAGATTCTGAAACTACTTTTCAAGGTCCTCGTCAGGTACCCCATTTGCAACACTGTGAGCTCCATCGTGAATGGAAAGTTCTTGTCAATTTATGAGTTCCTCGAGCAGAATAGGTCGTGAATTGTTTTGATTTGAGTTCCTTTACTGTTTTTCAGTTTGATTGAGTTAGTGTCAGTTATTAAGTATAAAACTAAAATACATGTCTTTCACTGTTCATGATCTCACTATTTATCCTCTCACACGTTATATGTAATTTTTTTTTTATTTTTTCAATTTACTCTTCAAATATTTTTTTTCCAGCCATGTAGTTATAATTGAAGACCAATTGAATTTGATTTTTTATGAAATAATAGAATTAAAAAAAAAGAAACTTGAATGAAAAAAACGTCAAACATGGATGACATGTTTTAAATTTCCAAAAAGATGCATTCTGGTCATCAAACTTAAAAAATAATATAAATGATACAATTTCATCACCTTAATATTTTGCAAGTTCAATTTTATTTTTGTTAATTTTTGTTAATTTTTAGTTCTTTTTGTTAGAAAAAGAGGGACTTGAATAAAAAAATATTGTACTAAATAAAATTTAACAAGCATAACCAAGTAAATGTTTCATTTTGCAAGATTACATGTATCGATCTACATCTATTTCTTGATTTTTCAAGTTTATTTTTAAATATCATTAATAATTTTTTATTTATTTATTAGCACATATAATTCTCAGTTAATTTGATTATGCATAAACTTTTTAATTTATTTTTTGACAATGAATAAACAAATTAACCTAATAAATAGCTGAAACTTCTTCATTTATGATAAAAAAATGTAATTAAAAATAATATTAAATTTAAATAAAAAGGAGACTCATGATAATTACATTTTTAACTTCTTAAAAAAGAAATTAAAAGATTATTAAACACAAACTAAAACAAAAACAAAACCAAATCATCCAAAAAATTATTCAAGGCCAATTAAACAAAAACACCCTGTAATATTACAGGTAAAACTCTCATCAATTTATATCGTCTACAACTTTATTAAAAACTCGGCAGCATCCTGTATTACTCAATGACTGGTGGTGTGCATAATACTTAAAAGATTCCTTTTACTGAAGTCATAAGCACGTCCATTAGAAACCGCAACCTATCTCCTGCTAAAATATTGTTTTCTTTTTGTTAATTTGGTAAGCAGATTTTTAATAAAAAAAAGTAGTAATTATTGAACTGAAAGGTTGTAAATTGTAATCCAGTCCACTCAAGATTCACCTTTTCACCTTTAGTTGCCAAAGTACAAAAGCTCATGTCGGCTGAAAAAAGGATTTTGTTATGAATGTTAATTATTAATTATTTGGTGGTAATCCATAATTAATAACTCAAATGAGCTTACTTATTGAGAAAAACAGCTCTGCCGTCATCACGAGGTGACTATTGATCAGAGACGAGGGAATTATATGACCCAGGTGTGAGAAAAGCAAACGAGGGCGTAAGAAAACGAGCCAAAAAAGTTTATGTTGCAGGTGCTGCCAGAAACAGGTGATAGATGACCATGGAATTCCTGGTGAACTAGCAAGGTGAAGTATATGGTTCAATTTGTGTTGTTGACCGAAGAAAATAGGACCACGATTATGCAATGGTTGCTGTTTGAGATAAGTATGATGCTAACGTTTATGTCTCTGTTTTATCTATTTATTTCTTGTTTTCGAGCAAGGTGCGAATGCTTCCTACTCAATGACTCTTGCTGTGGTCTTCATTTTCCATGTCTCTTCAACAACCATTTTTGTCATTTTCGCAAGATTTTCAGCTTGTTTACACTTAGTGTCTCGAGTAATTCTAGCTATTTCCTTTTCTTTTCTTAATTTCTTTGCTAGTTGAGAACTAATTATACTAGATTTTTTCTTTTTTTATTTTTCTCAGAAAATACAAATATTTATTTTCCTGGTTAAAAACTAGCTAGCCAATGAAACGGTCTCTAGTCCATCTAATTATAGTGAAATGTGTTATATTACAATTCATATGCCTTTTAAATATACAGATATTTTACGGTATCACTTCACAACTTGAATTAAGATTATTTTTTATATAGGATTAAATTAAGTGAGGTAAACCAAAGAATCACGAATCCAAATCCTGTTATCCTTATTTCTTTATAAAAAATTAAGATTTTCAGCAAAAATAAGTGGTATGTTTGTGTAGATTTTAAATCTTTATGGTATAATTTAGATAATATTTAACACAATTTTTAACTGGAAAAAAGCAATTTCAGAAAACTTCCAGAGATTTAAATCTGAGATTCCTTTCAAATCCTAGAATTCTAGAAAGGGAGGATGATCTGGGGGATGAGAGAAGATTATCCTACATCTTGTACCTTACGACACATTTAAACCTCCTTGTAGTTAAAAAAAAAAGCCACTCACAGCTATAATAAGTATTTATTTCTCTGATAGTTATTTTTACAAACATTAAAGATTTATATAATTATTAATTTTAAACTTATAAAATTAATCAAAATAATATATAAGCTTTCCGAACATCCACAATAATAATAATAATAATAATAAAAAAAAAAAGTATTTAGTCCTCTAATTAAAGTGGGTTTGCCTAGAGAATATGGATGCAACTCGAAGCCCGGTCAAAACCAAACATCTGGTGCTAAAATTAAAGCCAGGTATATTTTCTCGGCGTTAATTTAAGACAAGTTGGGATGACTGTAGCTTATTAAGCGTAAAGTTTACCAGTTTGTGAGGACATGTTCAGAAGAAAGAACTTTGTTGAAGATACCCTGGAAAGAAATAGCCACGTCCAAGTTGATGAGCCGACAATCAATTTGGACTTAGCCCAAGATTCACATTCAAGTTGCTTTAAATATAGTTATCTTACCAATTAAACGTGTTAATTAATTAAATTTGGTAAACAAACTTTTATGCATGCTAACTTTTTTTGTTAGATTAGCTTGGGAGACCAAAAATAAAAGAAAAGAAAGAGAGTTATGGTCTCCCTAAAAAATTATTTATCATCCAAAAAAATAGAAGAACTCGGCCATGATAAATTAGTATATTATTACCGAGTCAATTTTCACACGAATGGTGTTGAAACTCAACGAAAAGAATTGAAACCGAGCCGTGATTAACGTTAATTAATATTTGTTTCAAAGAACAAAACAAGAGTTTGATTATGTAATCGTGCTTATTTTTACCCACCCATCACGGGTATTTTGGAGGTTACTAGCTATCCAGCAGTACATTTTCCATGGCACCTAAGCATGCATATATATATATATAAAGCTAAACTAAAAAAAAACCGTTTAGTTGGTATGAGGATAGAAAGCGAGACCAGACGTACTTTTCTCCATTTGTCAAACTTCGGCCTATTTCAAATTTTCAATTTAAAATCTTGCCTTCTTCATTGACTATAATATTAACAGGTACCCAAAAATCCATGCGTCCTTATCTTACACCAACCGTACAGGCGCCCCTTTTTATCAGCTTTATAATTCCTAGTAATATAAAGTATACACTAAAGAGCATTGATCTCCTTGATTAAGGGGTTCATTTGTTCATTGTGTGTTCAAATTTAAGAGAGAAATTAAGTATGGGCAACAGTTTAGGATGGAAAAAGACTGCAAAAGTCATGAAGATAAGTGGTGAGACATTCAAATTCAAGACACCAGTGAAGGCTGGGGAGGTAGTTAAGGACTATCCAGGGCATGTTTTGCTAGAATCAGAGGCCGTTAAGCATTATGGCATTAGGGCAAAGCCATTGGAAGCACACCAAGACTTGGTGCCAAAAAGGCTTTACTTCCTAGTAGAGCTACCAAAGACTCCAACTGAGAAAGTTCCAAGAAGGGTTCGTTCAGGGATTAACATGAGTGCTAAAGACAGGCTCGAAAGCCTAATGCTCTCTAGGAGATCGACATCTGATCTCTCGATAATGAAGCCTGCTAGCATTGAGGCCGAGGAGGCAAAAAGTGGTGCAATGAGGGTGAAGATGAGATTACCAAAGGCAGAAGTGGAGAAGTTGATGCAAGAAAGTAAAGATGAGACTGAGGCAGCTGCTAAGATTGTGGATCTCTGCATGGCAAACACTGCAGGTGGCAGCAATAATAGCTCTCGTGAGATTGCACAAAATGGTCAAGAGAGTGCGTTGTTGCAGCAACAAGTTCATTGGAAGAGTGCTGGCCATGGGAGAGTCAGCAGCCAAGGTATCATCAAGGCACGTGAGGTATGTTCCTCTGGACATTAATCCTGATTTTGTGGCATGGTGTTTGCCTTTAATCCTCTCGACATTAGTTTTTTTATATATATATTCTTACGAACTCGAGGTCTAGATTAGAAGTTTTTGGGGGGATTTGACATTTTTTTGGTTCATGTCATGTGGTTTGATTACTTGAAAATGTTAACTCTTTCGAGCTACGAGGTCTAGATTAGAAGTTTTTGGGGGGATTTGACATTTTTTTGGTTCATGTCATGTGGTTTAATTACTTGAAAATGTTAACTCTTTCCGAGCTACGGACTTAGTATAATAATAATAATAATAATAATAATTAAGTGGACGAGGGACTTTCCTGAGGTCGGTTAGCAGAACCTTTCAAGTTCTTAATTAAGGATCTAGTTAATTAATATTAACTTTTAATTGAAAGTTTGTGACTTCATGTTGTGAGACGTACGGTTCTATTCATGTATTTTCAACCAAAATTTGACTTTCGTTTCAAACATTTTTTTTTCCTGTGTAATTACGCAATAAAATAGTGTGCATATAGACTTCTTAATTTGGGTAGAGAAGTTTAAGTTAAAATCAGAAAAGATCATAGGAGCGCAATATGATCCTTGAAGCGCAATATGATCGATCGAGCGCAATATCGAATTTTTTTTTTTTTTTTTTTTTTTTTTTTTTTGAGGTTTGCATGATGATAGATGATGGTAAGGGCATAAAAAATTTAAGGGTTGCACTTTTAGCACAAAGAGTGTATTTATTTTTGTTTTTTAAACTGTTTCTCATCTGAAAAGGCTTTAAATTGATAATTTCTAGGTATTTATTTAATAATTTTAATATGTTTATATTAAGAATTAAAAAAAACTTAAAAAAACATTATTTTAATATATTTTTAATTAAAAAAAAACATACATTAAAACAGATCGAGAACTTTGGATTCCAGCTTTTTAAAGAATAAATAACTCTGCAAATACTTCACAAAATATGTGCAGTCAATTTTTACACCTCGTTTACCAACTCTAATTAATGGTCCAGAATTGCCGTGCCTAGTCAAAGACATTTTCCCTACTTTTCACGTTCATGGGAGAAAAGTTGGGTTTCGAACTGCTTTCCTGCGTACAATATTGTTAGTATATAATATAAATTGGTAGCGGTTTTTGTTATTGCTTTTTCTTTCTTAAAGAAAGTTGTTTAATGTATACTGACCACAGACCACATATTGCTTTAATTAACTGTATATTTGAGAGAGAAATTAACCGAGACCAAGTAAAACGACAGGCCTCTATTAATATAATAATTAATATCATGGACTTAGAATTTTAAACTCCAAAGGCTAGCCTGTTGTTAATGGCGCCATGCATTACTTAATTAGTATTGTATATTACAGTCTCTCCAAACGAAATTTTTATTGACTTAATTATCTAATGCAACTGGTCATTCTTTTTTGGAACTTGTGAATATATACTTGCAGAGTTGCAGGCACGTTTGTTGATCATATATATATATATATATATATATATATATATATATATATAAAGAAGCCACAGCTATTTGCATCTTCACTGAAAATAGTCTAAATATGTGAACCGTGAATCGATTAATATGCATGTTCTTTAATATTTATTTATTCAATGTTTTGCAGAAGCGAGTGAGTTTCCTGCCAGTCAATGAAGGAGAGACGCAAATAGCTGTGGCTTCTTATTAGCAAATGATCCATATAAGCAAAAGCAGTTTCATTTATACAGATTATCAAGGTGGTCGAGAGAACATATATAACCTAGCTAATCGCATTCCCTCTACTTCAGCCCTGCAGATTCTCACGGACCTCGTTCTTGTTTTTGTACATAGAACCCAAGGAGCTTTGAGGTTTTAAGGATGTGCTTAGAGTACTGAGAGATGTAACCTTTGGCTGTAAATTATTTTACGAAAAATTCTGCAATGACTCCACGATATATATACATATAGCTTGTTTTTAATTTTTTTTCTTAATTAAAATTACAGACTTATATTTTATAATTTTTGAAAACGATCACTTTTATTAGCAATAGAAATCATTCAGCAAGGTAATTATATATAGAACAATACAAAAATGAAATTAATAAAATATATATCGTGAGAAAAATAAAATTAAGTCATCAATATTTCTAGTCCTTTCAATTTATGATGGAACTAAGAGATTCATAGTAATTTTATTTTCCATAGTTTAATTTAGGTTTAATTCATAAGTGATGACCAATGTTAAACATTTTGGACCAATCCCTCCAACTATTAGACACAGTATTGTTTTATGAAAATTTAGTTTTTTTGTTTAATATTTTTATATTTCTAGATTATTTTAATATACTGATGTTAAAAATAATTTTTAAAAAATAAAAATAAAATTATTTGATATATTTCCGAGTAAAAAATACTTTGAAAAACAAGCATTACTATACTCTTAAGAAACCTCTTTTTATATATATATATATCAAATGATTACTTTTTTTTAAAAGAATTGAAAAGATATTTTAGTAAATATTTTTAAGTGCAAATAAGTTAATATAAATCTAATATCTTAACTTTTTGGGTTAAGTGATTGACTGTTTATAAGAAAGCAAGCGAACAAGTAAAATTACAATCATGTTTGGTTAAAAAAAATTAACTCTCATCTAAAATTCTAAAACAATCAAATACTCATTTTTTTTTTCTTTTTTTTAATTATCAAAATATAAAGAACAAAAACACATATTACCTTACAAGTTTTTTTTATTATTATTTGGACCCACAATTTAAGACAAAAACAACATTCAACTTGAGAAGAATTAAATTTAACACTTTGAGGTGAACACTGAAAAACTCATTTTGAGGACTTACTGCACCCCCTCTTAGTTTGAAGGCTTGTGAAGCTTCCCTTTCAATAAACAGTCCACCAACAACTGCATTGTTTCCCTACATGTCAGGTAGAGATCATATCATGCTATTACCTAACACATGGACATTAAAAATCATATCACGTCTCATGTCTTAAAGATATTGGAAACATTTTCTTTCTAACATAAGAGAAAATCTGAATAAGAAAATGTCTATATTGATTTTGACTTTTACCGACAAGGATATCAAGTTTACCATGATTGGTTTGTATGAAGTTTGTCAATGAAGCAATACTGGCTGGATTTGTAACATTAAGTTGATGAAAAGAACATTAGATAGTCCATATTACAACTTGCTAACAAAAATTAAAGACTAGGAAATGCAATTATTTGAAATGCTAGATGACTCAACAACATATTCAGAAGTTCAAGCTCGAAGAGATGCTTTCTCACATGACAGAAAATTCCATATGCTAAGAACTTCAAGTTCAAGTTTACCAGCTATTCTTGCCATCAAAGGAAAAGGATCATAGTACAAAGTACATTGAGGTTTCTTCTTCCAGGTGACAATTGCACATGTATAAAAAGATGTACAAAGGCCTCTCTACAAGGAATTTCTATTCCCTCGTATACAAGATTTCACCAAAAAAAAAAGAGGAAAAAACATTGCTGGGACTGGATTGCATCCTTCCCCCTCATCTCTCTAACTATAATCCTATTGCCTTATTAATGAACAAATGATTATGAATGAAAAGAATGCAATGATTCAGTTCATGAAGACCATTGATCAGGAACTGTGAGAAAGTATGAAGTCATTGCTTTTCGGAATCTTTTCTTGTATTGTTTTGGAGAAACAATTGTTGGGGAAGCATTTTTTGGACCGCCGAGGATTCCAGATGCCTTGACCCACGTCTCCAAATGCTTGTCCCATGTATACTGTCTCATGAAATCAATGATACCTAAAACCAGCTCCTTCCGCTCATCATCCACTCCAACGAGCAAAGAGTAGTCCATAACATCAACAGACTGGAAAGGCACAGCGAAATGGAAAAAACAATTATAAGAAAGATATCGATGGAATGCCTAAAAAATTTAATCATTTCCTAGCTCAAGCAAGATAATAAATTAGAGAAAGAAAATGGTTGGCAGGGTTCTCAAAACAAAAGAAGAGGAAAAAGGAAGGAAAGTATCTAAACAACGAAACTGAAAATAACTTTTAGGTTTCAACTTTTCAAGTGATGCCGCCATGACTTCGTAACAGCAAACATCATTCTGTTTTCAAGCCAATCATGACTTCTTTCAGTTTTGTCAATTAAAAGCGAGACTTTGGAAACCTTCCTGCTAGTATTTCACAATTTACAGTGCTCTGCCTTTGAGAATAAATATGACAGAACATTTTATGGCAAATTTCTAGCTAGAAAAGTACAAGGTTAGAAGTGCTTAATATTAGATATCACCCAAAGAAAACCATAACGCTTTTTTTTAATTAACACATTAACTGAAAACCTTGATTGCTTGAAACAGATCATGTAATTATCTAAAGAAATAAAGAACGTCTCAATTAATGAACGGAGAGGGGAAGGTGACAGTTCATGCAAACAAAAGTCTAGGTCTTTCAGGCTGCTACTGCTTTTAGATTTGAATTTCAGAAACTGAATATTCTAAGCTTACTGCAATTACTGAAAAAATCAAAACACAACCATAAATGAGTATAAAAGACTGCGAAAAAACCTTTTCATGTTTACAGTGGTAAGATGCTAAACAAAAAGCTTACCGCTAAAAATGATGTATCATTCCATATAGCTCTCTCAAGGCTTCTCTTTGCCTTACTTCCAAGAAATATGGGATCTGTACGCAGTGTTTCCACCAGATTCGTATCAAGTAAGACCTTGTTGGACCCAGATGTGTCTGGATTATAGCGGGATCGAGAAGAGCCCTTAAGATCATAAACTCTAGCAATATTTCTGTTAAAAAAGAGGTTTTCCATCACCATTAAATCCATTTTTGTTTCCTTGCCACCTCTCAAGTGCTTTACAGTAACCTGCCACCAAACTAATCAGATAAGAATCACCAGAAATCACAATGTACTCCACCCCTACACCCAGTATCCCCTACCCATGCATGTAGTATATTCTCATAAAAGTAAAGGACAAAAGTCTAACCTGATAAATACCAAGAATTTTTGCTAAGCAAGTTGGGCTCCCTGAGTTGAGAGAATCAGTCAGATACTTGAAATATTCCAGTGCAAATTCCTCGAAGGACTCCAGCTCAGTCTTTTTTATTTGTTTTATGATGAATCTCTCATCCAATGACTTGGCAAAGTATACATTGCTTTTCCCTCCTTGAGCACTCCACTTCTGGCAGCGACTCAGTGAACGAACAAAATCTACATCACTAGGGCAGCATTTCCTCCTAAGAGAGTCAAACTGCTTCGCAAAATAACAAGTAACAGAAAACTTCACTTTGCCTCCAGCAAAGGAAGAATCATCCCCATAAGAAATTGTCAGATGTGGAGATTTTTTTGAAACCATAAACAAGTTACCCAAGGATGATGAAGGATCTTCAGACCCATAACCTCCATAACTGATATAATCCAAGTCCACAGAACCAAAAGACTGCCAGGCTGTAAAAGAGGAAGCTGCAGAACCTTCTTTACTCCGCTCAAATGTACTCCAGATTCCTCCATTCTCATTTGACCTATCAGTAACCCAATCCTCATATTCCTTGGAACTGAGGGCATATGAAACTACACTTGCAGGATCATTGTCATACACACCTATAACTATATCACTGTTGGTTCTCATTGGTAGCAGTAACCGAGCTCCTCCAGCCATATTTGCAGCAGAAGAGATAAATGTGCGCGTGGAATTGGGAATTAAATTCAACTTCTGTGCCTCCAGTGGCAATGTCTGGGAATAAGTCCTCATCGCTGAAACAGGATCTCTCAGCATACTCCTGTAGTCTCCAGATGCATGGAATGATCTGATAGTTGACAAATGCATTGAAGGAGGCAACCCTTTCTGAATCCTTTCTTGGACTCTCAATGCAGAATCAAAAGAATGAACTCTCAATGGTGCCATCATCCTTCTAAAAGGAGGATTATCAAACAAATTTGGCTGTCTGACAGGCCCAGGTTGGAATCCATCTGCCTCTGCCTGCAGTGCATGTAGAGGTTGAACTTTAATTGGAAGTTGATTGGTACCTGTCCATGCAGAATCAATTCTGTCAGAGAGATTGGATGCATGGGAAGGGATGTCATTAAAGAATGTCTTATTCACAGTTTCCCCATCTGCATGCACTTCATCCTCTGTGTTATGATGAAGTGGCAGCAATGAATGCTCAGGTAAAAAAATTTCAAAGGAAGGACTTGTTTCTTTCTTCTCTGACTGAAAATCATTCCAAACAATCTCTTTTGATTTTGAAAACCCAGAGATATTTTCTTCATGATCACGGTCAAACTTGCTATCCTTGCAAAATATATCATTTCTCAAATCTTTGAGCTCAGTATAAGACACCCCACCTTCTTTAGCCTTAACGAGAGAATTTGTTTTAAGGACAGAGTCCAGTGAAAAAAGCTTCTGATCCCAAACACGAGAACCAATTAGAAGAGCACGTCTTATGCGATTGAGTTCTAAAATGTCAACGACAGTCTGATCTGAACTCTCCATAACAGCCAGTTGTAGCATGACCTGTTATCAAGGGGACTGATTAGAAGATTCATCACTTGAAATTTGAAAACATTATGCACAAGGATAAACAGAGTGACAACAACATTAGACGATAAACGTCAGATAATAATGCTCTAAAGATCTAAAGAACTAACACTAACTTTCCAAGGGAATGATCTAATAACTAAGCATTTACTTACATTGTAATCATCCTTTTCCTTTAAGAGTTGATCTTTCAGCTCCATGATGTGACTCTGTAACTCATTGGTATCTGACAATTCACCGCCAAAATATTTACTTCTCTGTTCCATGCTGTCAAGCACACCAGATATCTCACCATAGAAGGTTTCCATTTTGCCCAAGAGCTGTGTAAAATAGCAAAAAGGTTCAAAATATCAGTTCCACATTAGATCAGTCCAACAAAACAATTTAAAGTAAGCAAGCCTGGATTCTTAAAAAGCACCTCGGATGCCTCTTTCCTTATCCACTCATGCTGAATGGTGCTGTTGAATTCAAGCACTGAAGGTGGCAAATGGACATTCAAAATATCAATAGGGGAGTACCGGAAGAACGCAACCATGCTCCCAAACCTGTGAGGAGACTTTTCCGCGATTACCAACAACACAAGAGAGAAAGAAAAACAGCAGCAGCAGCAACAGCAACAGCAATAATAATAATTCCATGACTACAAAAATTTACCCATAGAATCTAAGACAGTCTCTCTGCAATGAATGACCACAGGGTGCAACACGATTGGCAGTTGCGTGGTTTGAAAAGCTCAGTTCCAAAAACTTTCCAAAAGAAAGTCCCCAGGCAGCAGCTGACATAACAACTCTACGAGTTGCTGGCGGGACTCCATCTATGTGAGCACACCTTAGGCATCGGTGCCACATCCATATCTTACCATCACGTTCTCCAGGTAGTTTTACAGAGGGAAGGGATCTAACATTGATTGTAAGATTGCCCTGCTGATGAGTGAAACACAGAACATGTGCTTCAGCTAGCTCCTTACATGACTTACAGCATGATTTCTGGTGACAACAAACCCATTAAAATATAAGCTTCAGATATGTAACAG
The DNA here is from genome assembly GCF_000002775.5 of Populus trichocarpa. Taxonomy (NCBI): domain Eukaryota; kingdom Viridiplantae; phylum Streptophyta; class Magnoliopsida; order Malpighiales; family Salicaceae; genus Populus; species Populus trichocarpa. The sequence continues at coordinate 13,340,297 of NC_037294.2, read as the reverse complement.
GTGTCATACAAGAGAGGACAAACAAAACCTATGACAAGTCACCTGGTTAAACAGATCATCACGAAGATATCTTCCAAGTGGCTTATCAAAAGATCCATAGAATTTTATGCGCAGAAGCCGTGAGCGTTCGCATACAGTTCCTTTCAGCACACAACGGCTTGAAAATGATACTAATATGCTCTGGTATGTGTCAGTGGCAGAGAAGTATTCACTGGAAACTTCATCTTCATCAATCTTCTCAGGTTGTACTGATTCACAAGTCTCCATAAGTTGCCCCCCCTCTTGAGCCATCATATCTTGTAGTTCTGGTAGTGAAAGGTTATCGATCCCAGGAGGCACAACAGAAATCTTTAGACCCTCACATTCACTTATGGAAAACGAATCCAATCGTCCCACATCAGACACTAAATCACCATGGTATGCGATAGAGAGTTCATTTCCAGACTTACAAGTGACAGAACGAGGAGATAAGGGAGGAATGACACCAGCATCAAGGTCCCCAGTCAACGATTCTGATCCTTCATGCTCTGGTTTAACACCCAGTGATCCATCATTATCTTGAGCAGACAAAGCAACTTCAGCATGGCAAGTTATTGGAGATATAACTGAAATGGATTCATCTGCTGCTGTCCTCTCAGGAATAGCAATCGAGGGTCTAACTGTCTGCTTAGGAAGACTTGCACCCTCATCAGCAAGGAAAGAAGTCTCAAGTGACAAGTGATAGGCTGCAAAAACAGCATATTGAATAACATGCTTAACCTTCTTTAGCTCTTCGCGACATGTACCCCTCAGCAGCACCTAAAATATGGACCACACAAACCTAATAAGAAACCAAAACCAAATTCTGAAACTTTTCTCTTCGCAAATCTTAAGATGACAATGTAGGGTCATAGAGCAATTATGAGAGAATTACAGTGAGACAAGATGGTGGCATATAGCTTGTCTACATCAGAGTAATCAACAGCAAAATGAACATAAAAGCAACCTTTTGGGTGTTTGAAGAAGTCTTTTAAATATGAAGATCCAAACTTAAATTTGTAGCAAATTGCTTCAAAAGTATGATGCAACTCTCATGTGACAATGAAGCAGAATTAGTCAATGAATGACTAAACCGTTCAAAATTAACAAATCATTAACCAACATAACAAAAGCAGCATACTTCCTTTTCTCACTTATTCAATGCATCAACAGTCTACACAAAGTTGACAACAAAATGCCCGGGAAGTGCAGCATTTATCCTTGAGCCCTGCAGCATAGGACAGCCGAAAAATGTAGCAGACATCTTATTTTTTCTCAGTACCATGGTCCACAAAACACCAGTAATATGGCTTGGACCTAAATGGACAAAAGTTCAAAGAGACAAGTTCCTATCTAGGAACCTCGTGCACTTGCTCAAGTTGACTAGATATCAGATTCTTCCACAAGAGTATATATAAAGAAATCTTAAACCAAAAACAGGTCACATTCTCTCCCTAACTATTCTCGTTGAAGGAATCTACCAAAGATGTTAAATTATATGGAATGCACAGAGCTGAATGTTTAATAGATCGTGGACAATATTGACTTTATGCAACTGAATGCATTGCTACACAAGTTTAGAGTGCAAGCAAACACAAGCCAAAGAAACCTTCATTTCCAGAGATTGAAAGGGGGTAAAATTCACTGCACAGACCAGTAATGACAATATAAGTGGACAAGGTGCATCTCTATGTATTTTAGAACCTAATCAAGCCAAATACAAATTCAATGAAAACTAATAATAATTTAGAGTTTAATTACAAACCGTGCAACCTAAACGCCTTGGACACCCTTCAAAAAACATCAATGTTTTAGATGGCTTTTTGTTGAACTGATTGCTAGTCTCATGTTCTTCAAACACTCTCTCTACCCTGAATAGTTCAGAGTGTCCCAGTCGTGTTGTAGAAATATTCTCAAACGATGGACTAATATAAGCACCAGTGCACTGAGCTATACGTTCCAGTAAAGGCCTTTTCACATTAAGCACCAAGGAAATTTCCTTTCCCAATAGATATTCTTGGGCAAATGGAGATACACTTTTCTCAACCAGCAGAACATTTGGGCGAAGAGCCTCTATTTTCGACATGATCAGCTTGAGATGATCATTTTCCTGCATCAAAGATTAATGTTTAAATCCCCATCCCAATAAATCTTGAAATCTGCTTAAAGCTAAAGAATTTTACACACGACAAATGTACCTTTTGCACTAATGTATTGAAAGATGCCAGCTGATTCACAACACTTTGATATTCAAGCGCTCCTCCTAGAAGAAGTAATCTGGGATTTTTGTATTGTGTGGTCATGCGCTTGTGCTTTATATTTTTTGTACAAACTACCCCCTTTACAAGAGTGCTGCAAGCGCAAAAGATATCCACAGCTTAAAAAGAAATGGCATTATTTGCATGAAAATGGCGTGGAGAGTTTGGAGATAAAGCACCTGCAGAACATAAAGAAAAGCATACCTATCACTTGGATTTCCTGATGCTATACATTTAACCTTTACATAATCAACCGGATCCATACTGCCTCCTCTGCTGGTATCTGGTTTCACAAAATTCGCAGCTTGCCATGCAATTGTTGTGACTATGTCAAGCCATTCTTCATTGGTTTCCTCCTTGCTGGCTTTGATACCTTCTCCCTGTAAAAGCTGTGCTACAAGAGCCCTAAAATGCCCCTGTATCACAGCTTTAAGAGGGTCCTTGTTAATCTCATTCTGATTTTCCTTTGATGGAAACGTACAAGAGAGGCTACTACTCGGTAAGAAAATTGCAGAAGAATCCCCAATATCATCATCTTCGTCATCATATGTGAAGAAACTACTCTCTGTTTCGTCATTTTCATCCTCGGGGGGTGGGGGAAACCAGATAAGACCATTGCTTTCAAAATCCAGTGGCTTTTGGGACTTGTCATATTGATCCCTCAACACTGACACATCATCAGAGTAATCATCAGCATTCTCTGGATCCTCGGTCCTTTTATCAGGCCTTCTTAAAATTACCATATTTTCTTTATCAAAGGGACCGTCACTTTGAGACAATGAGCTTCCTTCTCGCCCCCTCTGTACAGTATGCCCAACTCTATAGGAACTAAAATCAATCCTAGACGGGCTGTCTAAAGGACTCGATCCCACTGACTTACAATTGCAAAACTCAAGCCTAGCACTAACACTACTTGAATCTATATCTGAAATATCATGAGAGTACTCACTCAATGGGCTGTAAAAGAGCTTCCCAGAATCCCCTGCTTCTTCCTCATCACTCCTGCATTATTGAATACATACATGAAAAGATCCATCAGCTACGGAGAAAAAAAAATACAGATAAGGGAAAACTGACACCATACTAAAAAATACAAGTACAGCATGTAAATTCTAATCAAACAATAGGGTGCGGGGTGCTTGAGAATTATTACCTGCTTGATGAACGACGAACAGAAACGGGAGACGGGTGAGCACTAAAAGAAGTCATACTCCTGGAGGATATTGTATTAGGAGAAAACCCACAATCCCTGGATTCAAGATAGTGGACAAGATGATCACTCTGGATCGATGCAGCACTACAAGAAGGTGAAGGTGGCTCGGGGCTCCCTCTTGGAGAGTCAGTAGGATGTACTTTCTCATTATTCTTGCTTCCACCATCACGTTTCACAGTAACCCCATTACAAAACTTACAGTATTTTATAGCCTCCCCAAAATCACCGTTGCAGTTCACAACATTAGATTGGTATCCTCTCATACAATTGAAACATGACCACTTACCACAACTTTGGCAATGGTATCCATTAAAAAACTGGTTATTATTTGAATCACACTCACTACACATGTTGACGGTATCGTTATTAGGCATCTCGAAGTTAGCAGACAAACAAGATGTTGAAAGATCACTTGATCCCCAAGAAATCCAAGACCTAACTTTGTGTAGTAGATAGAATAGAGAAGAATCAGGTATTCCCATAGAAAGCAAAACCAATCCAATTTAAATCACGACCCCCCACTATTAAAAAAAACTCTTCTTTGACTTAAGGAGAATTTAGAGGGAATTTGGAAAGATAATCAAGAAATGAACTGAGTTGACTAAAGTTGAAACCCCCACAAGAAGAAAAAAAAAGGTGGGAGTGATTAATTTGTATGATATTTTGACATTTTAAATGTAATTAAGAAGAAATAAAGAAAGAAAGGAGAAACAAATTAAGAAAATCCTCCGAGAATCACAAAATATATCCAGGGAGGGTTAAGGAATCCTAACAACAAGAAACTAATAGCCACTCACAAATCTGTCAAGTGTATACCAGTATTTACACCACAATTAAAGTTAACATCATTATAGCAACAAAAAAGATCCCCTTAAACAACAGCAGCAGCAGCAGCAGCAGCAAAAGGAAGCACAAGAAATATTTTACCAACTGATACCTGATTCATCAAGAATGCATCCGCAGATCGATTCAAGCATATGAAGAAAAAGAATCAACATCCAAGAAAACAGAGACAAAGTTAGATACTGGGCAAAATGAGGATCAAAAGTAGAAATAGGAGGAGTACGGAGAAGGAGGAGGACGAATTGTCAGATTTATTTTTAATAATATTTTGTGCACGCATCTCGATTAATAATAATATTACTAATTCTCTTTCTCTTCTTCTGCACTTCTTCTGCTATGTATCACTATTACTTCTCCTAGTTACACCACCACCTTCTCTCCTTCTTTCCTTTCTTCTTTTTCTTATTATTATTATCCTCTCTCCACTTTCTTTAATAAAAATGGTGCTCCATGTGTCTCTTCTCTTTTCTTTTCTTTTCTTTTTTCTTTTTTTTTCAAGAACTTAAAGTAAAAAGTAGCCCACCCTCTCTCTCTCTCTCTCTCTCTCTCTCTCTGTTAAAGTACTTGGAATTTGGATTTTGGATTAGGGTTTATAATAATATTGGTTGTAATTTGTCTCTCTTCTCTTATTGGGTAGTTGTGGCAGGGGGTGCCTGCACTTCAAGATTTCTCTGTTCATTGCTCAGCATCCCTGTGTGATTATTTAGATTTAATTAAATAAATAGAGAATCTCCTCCTTTTTTCCTTTAATTTTGCTGGGTTGTTGAGTTTAGGATAATAGTTTTATATACAAATTGAAGTTAAGAAATTGCAGCTCTCTCGCACGCACCACGTCAGCAACGACACATAGAACACTGGTAATAAAATAATTAGGGCGGAAGAAATTGTTTCGTGGGTTTTTAAGTCTTGCTTAAGGTCGGTTTGGCTCAAAGGGGTGTGTGCTTGTCATCATAATTAGGAGGGAAGAAATCGTTTGTGGATTCTTAGTCTTTTATAGTTTAAAGCGGTTTGATTTAAAGCTGTGTGCTTATAATTACGGTTGTTTTTGCGATTAAAAATTATAGGTTTTTTATAATTTTAAAAAATATATATTTAGTTAAAATTATTGAAAAATAAATTTTTACATGTAAAATAAATAAAAAACAAATCTTCATGAATAAAAAATACATTATTTTAGCTTTTACACCATCTAGTCTGAAAAATAATTATTTGTGGATCATGTGTAAAAGGTATAAATTATTTGATAAGAAACCATCTTTTCTCTTTGGTGTAAGAAAAGGAAAACACAGATCCTTCATTTCTCATGCACCCCTTTTTACATCCCTGCCCACGTCCCTCCTAGCAAACAGAGCTTTGTGATTTTCATATAATCATTATTTTATGAAAATTTAATTTTTTTATTTTAAATTATATATTTTTATATTATTTTCATGAATTGATATTAAAAATTAATTTTAAAAAATTAAAAATATATTTTAGTTTAATATATTCTTAAATAAAAAATAATTTAAAAAACAATCTAAGATTTCCTAAATCCTCTTTCAGAAGAAGGATTGTTACGGTTTTTCTTTAGGTGAAAAGAAATATAATAAAGGGAGATTTCTTTCTCCAGTCAAGTTAATTACCGCCCCATGCTTTTCTCGATGCGCGTGTGCTTCACTCTTCTCTGACAGCATCTAGAATGTGCACGTTTTGGTGGCTGATGGTTTTCTCCAATGGGTCAAATTTACACCCGGGTTTGGTTTTAATGAATCTTCTACGGGTTGAATTGAATTATCCAAGTCCAACTTTTAATTTATTTTCGATATTTTGTTTAAATTAGTTTTATATCCAAAATTAAAATGCACTGCCATTTCACAAGTTACTATACATAGTAAAACATCTCATTTCAATCTCATTCAAGCAAAAAATATTAAAAAAACATTCAAGGCTTGTCTCCAAAAACCATAAAAATAATAATAATAATAATAATAATAATAAAGCTCTGTTTCTTGTTAAATTTTACGCATTAAAATAGAATAAGGCACGGCACATGATAACCCTCAACTCACTAAACCTTCGGTTTTATTTTAAAAAATAAATTATAACGAGTTTAGTTTTTTTTTTTTTTTTTAACCTCTTAAGTTGTCGTGTGTGTTCATGGGCAGGGATAACGAGATAAAGCGTTCGTTGCATGATCTGATGTTGTAAAATAGAATTTACATGACCCTCAAACAACACAAATATATATATATATAACACGAATCTTAAATCTCCAACTGCATGCTCCTTACGCACCAAGAATCACATTCTGATCCTGCGGAAAACCAAAAAAAAAAAATCACGAGATCAAGATTGCATATCAACGAGCCCCGTAGTTTCTTGGTAAAAGAGAGTAATGTTGGTATTAACTGAACACACAGATTTAAAGCTCGAAATCGGACTTCAAGGAAAGAAAATGGTAGTTTGTTTATCCAGGGGGGTTGGTTTGGCGAGAAAACATCTGCAAAGATGCCAAGGGTATGCCGAAGGGGAGGCTTTTTTGCCCACATTATTTCCTTTTCGTGTGCTTTATCATGTTGTTTGTTGACGTCGTCATTGATGATCCATAATTATAGAGAGAGAGCTGCATCATCTCCCACAAGAACAGTCATTGATGGGATGATCAGTAGAGTACAAGCCGCCCCCCTTTAGACAATTCTCCATCATCATCATCATCCATGACTCATTTCCATGTGAGGCTTATGTTATGTTTTGTTGGATTGCTTTTGGATGGTTTTTTTTTTTTTTTTTCCTAGTCATGGTCGCTTTGCTCTTGTCAAATTCAGGGTACGAAAGGCCCCCACTCTTGCCTTACCTCTGCCCTAAGATTTGAAAAGGCCTTCCGTTTACTAATTGCTCCTTGCCTAGATTTATTCTAAGCCCAGAAAATCCTCAAAATCATGCTGATAATCTTAATGGTCAAACATTTGTCATCGGATAATGCTTGAAAAATGCTCATTTAAAACCTATGTATATGACATGACCCACATGGAATCTCAGGATTGATAAAGAGTATTTGTTTAAGCACGATGATTTAATGTTGTCATCATCAACCCACTCAGAGAACAAGATTAGCCTGGTAAGCCAAAAGGTTAAACAAGCACTGTTTTCTTAAAAATATTTCAAGGAAATCTTTTTAACAAATTTATCTTTAATTTAAAGGGTGCAATTAATTAATTTATTGAGTTTTAACAGGTTGTGTTAATTGTAACAATGCAATCTAATTAAAATATCATATGGAAATCTTTTTTGTTTTGTTATTTTTATTTTATTTTATTAGTTGTGCTAGTTTACTGATTCTTTTTCTTACCATGATATATTAAAAAACACTCCTTGTTATAAGCCAGGAGTCCTTCGACTTTGCAAAATGTTTGTTGTTCGCTCATTTCAATGATTCCTTTCCGAGAAAAAAGTCATGCACTGCAATTGTATTTTTCAACAAGACAAATATGGTCTCATGGATTTATCTTAACGATGCGACGGGCATTGTCTTAATATGGTCAAAAAAACATATAATAAATCATCCGAATCATCATAGATTAATTGGTAAAAATTAGTGATCTTGTTCATGACATAATTTAATAAAAATAAAAAAAACTAAAAAGTTTAATTTCTAATCAATATAATATTGAATAATAGAATTAAAAAATATACTAATAAAAAAAAAACCATAACTCGGTAAACATGTAACAAAAATCATAAAATTAGAATAATTATATAAAAAATAAATCATAAAGCTTGATTTAATGTTAAATAATTAAGAAAAACATAGATAGATCACTGAAAGAAAAAAACAAAAACAAAAAGCATTCCAATAAATAATATATCTGTGAGGAGGTGCGGTAAAAGTACCACCTCTTTTATTATTTAATTAATATTTGTTCATCACGCTCTCAATCTTTTCGCTAACTAGTCGGTAAATATCTCGATCATGCTCATGAGATTAGCAAAGCAAGATGCTAGTCTGACAAGGCATGCTATGCTGTGTGGAAATGGATACGTGTTTGCTTGCAGATGACAAATCAAGAGGTCGTAATTAGATGGGATATGGACTTGTATGTTATTGGTCTGGTTGCTGCTCTTTCTTTCTCTGTGAAACTTCAAACCCTCCTTTTAACTACCAGTCTTCAAAAGTTAGGGCTGCGATCGCTAAACTCGTAATCGTTGTCAAAATAAACCTCATCTTTTTGATCCTCTGGAACCCTTCAAGTTATCATGGGCTCTTGTTTACCTTTCTTTTTGCCCTTTAGATTTTAATAACTATTACAAAAAAAAAAAAAAAGGTTATTTCTTAATAGACATTACTGCTGTAACTTCCCCATCTTGGAAAACATACTCTAGAGTTGTAGTAAAGGTTTAAAACTCTGTTTGTTTTTGTGTTTTAAAAATACATTTGAAATTTTTTTTGTTTCAAATTAATATTTTTTTAGTGTTTTTAGATCATTTTGATGTGTTGATGTTAAAAATAATTCAAAAAAAATATTATTTTAATATATCTCTAAATAAAAAATATTTTAAAAAATAATAATAACCACTTTAAAAAACGCTGTAAACCTATTGTCCGACTGTCCTCCAAAGGGGTCGTCCAAAGGAGCCCACGGCTGTGAGGTACCCTAGGCCACCCCACAGACAAGCTACGGAAGCAGGGTCATGTCATCTCTTGTTTTACGCTTCCTTGAGGAGGAGAATCGTTGTCAGCCGAAAGTAGCCAGCCACCTCAAGAACAAGAACCCAAAATGCTCACAGAGTCTTCTCATGCAGTACCATTCAGTTTATGTTGGGTTTTAGATTGATGGAAATGGATTAATGTTCATCTCTTTTAGCGACCTTTTGCTTTGTAGGTGAAAAGAAAAACTGAAGGCTTGACACTTAACTTCGTTTTAAAGATTAGTGTTGATCTGGTGGATGGTAGAATAATTAAAGTGTCGAGAGGAAAAAACTTGACGAAAGAAACCATTTTTTAAGTAATCATTCTCGGTTTTCAGATTCAATACAAAAATCATACATAATATCTTCGGAGTATTGTTTTTTGAAATATTTTTTATTTTAAAATATATTAAAATAATATTTTTTTTATTTTTTAAAAATTATTTTTAACATTAAAATAATTTGAAAACATCAAAAACATATTAATTTAAAGTAAAATAAAAAAAAAATTTAAAATATTTTCAAAACGGAATGATAAACCATGCATATATCTTCCAAATGCATAAGGACCATGATTAATTACATATCAAATAATAATAATATTGATAAAATTATCTAACCCGTGCGAGACAACATAAAGTCATATCTATATATTAATTACATATCAAATAATAATAAATAAAAAGAATTCAATCCCGATTGCAATGGCAGTATTAATTGCCCCAACCACTCATCCATCCATTAAAAAGAAAACGAGATACTTGTGGCGACAAAAATATTCTGCACATTCGACAGTCGATACTGACTCCTTAATATCCTTGATTAAGAGGCACTGTCTATACTGATGGGGACATCTATATGTGATGATTTTCTGAAATTTAATATGGTTACTAATAAAATTACTCAAATGTTCTTTTTATTTTCCTATAGTTTAGAAAGTATATAATTCATGGTGGAAGTTCTAGTACTTGTTAAATAATTTTTTTGATGGACTTATAAATTCTCTAATGATAAAGTGAATAAATATAGAAAGAGTTTTAAATTTCAATATAGAAAAATATTTATTTTTAATTTTTATATGATAAATGCTTTAAAAAATAAGGTATAAATGCTTGTAACAAAAACTCGTTGTTATGACAAAATTGAAAAGCTAAAAAGCTGGTTCTTATGACATTAATAAATAATAAAAATTTATAATATATCATTAACTAGAAATAGATAATCTTTACAGATCATTAAGAAGATGAAAATATAATAAGTTATTGAAAAATATTTTATATATTTCTAGATATAAAATGATGATCAACAATTCATTTTTTTTTTTTTTGATTTACGTGGGGTGTCCGGGCCAGCTTACGCGCACCACGACTATTCCCCACGGCCCACTGGACATCCTGCAAGCCCAGGAGCAGGTAAGGCACCGCGGGGGTGACAGGCGTGCACATAGAGGGTCGAACCCGGGACGGGGGCAGAATAAGTCACACGATTGACCACAGCAGCTAGACCCTCAAGTGCAACATCGGAACAATTCATATTAATATGCTTCAATTATCTTAATATGAATCTTTAATAATCTTCATACCAACAGGGTTTGACTCTTTGTCAAGAGAGACGAGTCTGTCAGTTTATTTAACGTTGATTTGAGCTCAGCATGATTAATTTACAGGTCTCTTTGTCTGTTATGATGATTTAACGGCTAGATTAAGCAATAATATTAGACTAGCCCTAAATTTCCTTAATCTATATTGTAATATTATTTTAATTTTAGTACTATTGTTATCAATCAATGAATCGCAGTTCAATTTGCATTGATTAATATCATTATTTACCTTTAAAAAGTCTTTGAATTCGAATTTCTTTTTATTTTTTCCAAATTCAAGACTCCAAACAAAGGGGAAAAAACAGTCAGTTTTAATTTTTCCTTCTACTATGTGGCCTGTTTATAACTAAGAGCTACCTAAGGGCAGTGGTAGATGGTTATGCTTTTACTGCCCCGCGTTTCCCATCTTCCCTGTCAGCGTCCAAATCCAGTTTTGACGATTCACGAAGAAATTATGGGCAAGCCACGCCAACTGCTAGCTAGCTAGCTAGCACAACCCACATAAATGCGAGGCAGCGACTTGCTATAGGGCAGTAATGGCTATTAATTTCCCGGCAGAGGCTTGAACAAAACCAATTTTCTTTTCGTGATTTTGCAAGCAAGATGTGACATGCTTAAAAGAGGGTTAGCCAAAGCTATTTCCATGGCAGGGCACCGAGACTCAACAAAAACAACTTACGGATACATGAATCCTTTCGTGATCCGAAGCCCAGTCCACCTTTATATCAAGATAGTTGAAAATTATTCTATGCCATTTTAATTGACATTATTTTTGATCTCCCTCTGCTTCTGTTCTCCCTTTCCGCTGTCTATTCGACTCTACCCTACCACTTGAGATGAAGCCATGTTCTATTCAACAAAAAAAATAATATTATGACCAGAGCTTCACTGGAGTAAGAAATCATTGGAAAATAATTTTTAAAAATAAAAAAAATATCATTTTGATATATTTTAGAATGAAAAATACTTTAAAAAACAATCACAACTACCCTTGTTAAAAAAACAAGTGAGAATTATGATAAGAGAAAGAAAGAGGATTGATCAAAATCCATGGACAGAAAAAAATAATATAAATAAAAAGGTGAGGGCAAATCTCTTTTTGTTAGATGTAATTAGTTGAATTATTATCTGAAAGGAATCGTTTTCAATGCCGGCTGCTAGCGAGCTTTGGTGGAAGGAAAAACGCATGCTGAAGCCATTTTTTCATCAGTTTTCAAAGATGTTAGGCATAGATATAAAAGAGGTGCTTGTGGGGTAACGATTAACCTAAGCACGATTCTGTCTTCTCTCGCTATAAATCACAGTTTTAATGAGAATGTGTTTGTTTACTTACGTGTACCATGCGATGCATCATCAAGGATATTAGGTTGGGAAGGCCAAATCAGAAAAGAAAATTTAAAAGGGTTGAAAGTTCAAATTTACTAATTTTAAAGCTAAAAGGGCAAACTTTTGCAGGGGCCGGGGCCTGCCAGCCACCCCTGCCTCCGCCCCTAACATCATGTTGCATTAAATTAATAAAAAAAAACAAAACAAATTATAGATGTGTTTGATAATCATCGAATGATATTTTCGTAAAAATACTTTATATATATATATTCCAAATTCTTATGTTATAATTGCACCCTGGTTAAAAGTTAAAATGTTAAAGGATAGAATATTTCAAATCAGAGAAGTGCTCAAGATAATTCCAGCAGCTATGGTTTGCAGGGGTATGGTCTCCTTCAAAATCCATGCCCTACTTGTGCCTCAGAATGAGTGACCGTGTTCCACCTTTTTAGATACTGAAGGGACAAGCCGACCCTATTTGCTTGCTTTTTATACGCACTGCTCCTTGAATGGGAAAAAAATACGACAAAAAATAGAAGAAGAAGAGAAAAGATGAAGAAGAAAATGTTCGGCTGTGTGACCCGCATAGTAAGCCTTATGATGAAGGCCTTATGACAATTTTTGTCACACAATAATACCAGTCTTGCATATAATGATGGGTCTCTGGGATATATTTAGTATTAATCTTATTTTCGGATTTTAAATTTATGATGAATTTTCTGTTGGGGTGTTGATGGGAGATGAAGATTATTGTTTTGTTACTTTACGACCTTACTAGATTAAAAAAAAAAAACCCAAAAATAAAAAAAAAAGGACCTGTACCAATTCAACTTGATCAAGTATTCGGCGGCATGCATGTTATTTGTATGAATAATTTACGTCTTCGGGATAAAAGTGTAAGAGAATGGGAGCTGCAATGAAAATTAGGACGAGGATGCAGCGATGCAGTTGCAGTAAATGGGATCACAGAAACACACGGACACGGCGTTGATTAAGACGGCCTGTCCAATTTTGTGCACCGTTTCAACTTTCAAGAGTAACATTGCCAGATGCCTGTTACCGTGAAACAGTTTTATCAGTGTTAGCCTCAACAAGAACGCAAATTAAGCTCCATATCCCGTGTAAATACGAAACTTGTATGCATGACATATGCTCAGGTTAAATAATGGAGTATATCACAGTTGGCAACAAAGCAAAGCGTTGAAGATAACATGGCAATATGCAGTTAAATAGATTTGCAAGGCAGGATAAAGAAGAGAGACTGGCACCACAAGCTGATGGAATAGATCCTAGACAGCTAGGCAAAGGCTGTGATAAGTATAAGAGAAGAGAGTCGAACAGTCTTCTACAGATGACAACTAGACTTGCAGAACATTTCAGATGGCAAGTTTCATGTTGCTTCACGGGATTATTTTATTTTAAAAAATGCAAAACAGGGATGAAAGGTATCTATTCAGTTTCAAATAGTTTGAACACATATTTGTATTCAATTGCAACCACTATATTCTGTCTATTCAGGGGATCAGAAATCAAGCAGAGAGAGCACATTTCCATAGAGGACATCACGATAAACTGTATTTTGGTCGCGGGAAATGAAAAGGAGTATTGTTTCACACAGATAAGGACTTCTAGATAGCAGTTCCTGAAATTCTGTTCGTGAGACACGACTATATATGTGAGCATCTCTGAATTTGTATTGTCTAGTTATACAGCGTACTTGATCATTCATGGTGTCCATAAAAAGCAAAACGATTATTACAAATTATAACCAGATGCTAATTTATTGACAAAAGTACACAACAACCTCACAGTCGTGTATATCTATCATGTAAATAATGGGAAGTTTTGCACAGATTTCTACATGACTGTTGAACAAAGATAGACACGAGTTGTGTCCTCACAAGACATGTCAAATTTAATAAAAGTGCCCCCCAGGAAATTAGATATAATTGAAATTCCTCAGATTAAACTAAAATACCTCATACTGAGTAGGGAACTAAAGCACAGCTGATAGCAAGTGCTACCTCAGTCTCAAATCTCCCATTGATCATCTCCACAGCATCTTTGAGCATAGATACATCAACATCCCCATTTGGCAGTGGTACAACCATTTTATCTAGCATTACACGGGTAAAGGATGACTTTGTTTGAGATGTATAACGTAGCACCTCATCTACTTCCTCAAGAGTCCTTGTCTCGACTTTAGGTAAAAAAAAAATCAAGACTAACAAGGTTCAGCAAGGCATGCACACACAAAAGTTTTGCAGATTAATTTCCACCCCACTATCAAACTATTTCTAAATACCGATCAAAAGATTTGATGGCGTTTATGATACCTCCAGCTACTGACATATGATTATCTCTTTTCATAACCATATCAAATAAACCCATTCTGTGATTCCGACCTCCACCAATTAGCACCTAAAACAAGAGAATGTTACAAGTCAAGAAAAATCTATACACAAAGCCAATGGAAAGATTATTACTATGGAGCACAAGCGAGGAAGTGAACCATACCACCCACTTATCAACCAAATGTAAACCTGGAGCAGTTTTTCGTGTATCTAAAATGCACGCTGGGTGTGCAGCATCAACCATTGTCTGCAAGATACATGAACAATATAAGCACTTTTGCACAAGGCAACAAACATAATGAGCCAATTTTCCAGGTCTGCAAGATTGAAATTCAATTAACTGCATATGCAAAAACCACTTTGGATTTCATATGAAATTCACTGGTTCAAAGAATCACAACTTGTTCATGTGTGCTGGCTTGATAAGTTGGTAAATCCATTGTCATGGTGTTGGGAGATCTAGTATCAAATCCCACATACAATTCAAGGAGAAAGATTAAGGGAAAGGGGAATAGTTACCCCCTGTTCTGTAACCCAGCCACGGGACCAAAAACACTTCATTTGATCTACATTGAAATCCATTACAATATATTACCAACCATGTTCAGATGTTCTATTCATGCATCCATCTGAAACAGCATGTGGTCATGTTAACAAAATATAACCTGCAATTTGAAACATGCAGCAGTAACAGCATGAGTAGAGTGATTCTTACTACAAAATCATTTGTTTTAGAGTTTTTGGGCCGCTTGCATTGATCACCACTGACCTTTTACACTTCTAACCCATGACACTTGGATTTAGACAGGCTGCAAAACATTTTGATGATTACCATCTCTTGTTACGTACTCTAATATAGCCAAAAATCCTTGTTAAATTAAAGATGATGATGTAAGTAACTACACTATATTACTTGATTCTATTTCCAAATTCTAGGAAATAAAGAAACCTTAGTCAGAGTTGCTATTCCGCTCATCTGCTACATAAAATTTAGCACTACTCTTTCAGCAACAACAATGTTGTGTGCCCGTCCTGCATTAAAAGAGAAACAAGAATATGATAAAAACTCGTCAACGAGCACTTCAAATACCACGAAGTAACTTTTCTTAATTTCCAGTGGTTTACCAGAGACTTTCCAAACTGCAGTCCATTCCGAACACAATCTCCATCTTTTCGAGACCACTCCACCTAATGTAAGGTCTATGTCAAAAATGATCAACGGTGCAAACCACACCAATAAAAGAAACACAGAGTGATTGCATCGATACCTTTAGCGAGGGATCAACCTCATGAAATATCATCTCTGCGAGTGAAATTCCAGCAATGATGCCATCCTCCTTTGCCAAGAAATGGGCTTCAACTTCCATGTAAAAAGGAATAGTAGCCAAACAAGTCACATCTCCTGCATTAAACCACAAATGTTGCTTCAGAAGTATCTTTATACAAGGAATCGAGGGCCCATCTTTAGGAGTTTCTCAACAACATAACATAAATGTCAAAACTAAATGGATCAGAACGAACGAACTGAGGATTCAACTAAGCAAAAGAGACAGACATTCTAGAACACACACAACATCGAACTCATTCAAAAAACTTTCTGTGAGGAGAACAAAGATCGACTAAAAAAATGAAAATTTAAAAAGGGATGAATCAAAACCTCGATCCCCGGCATCTTCAGCCAGGGCTAGCTTGATAACACCCTTCAAGTCATATGTAGGATGTGAAGGAGGTTTTATTATCATCGACTCAAACGATATTCCAGGATTACTGGTTTCAGTTACAGACATTTTAACAATCCGCCTGAAACAATCCAGACTACTTAAAATAAATAAAACAATGTTCAGTACAACCACCATAATAAATAAATAAATGTGCCTTTTCTTTGAATAAAACAACAAAACAAACCTTGAAGTTGGATATAACTGATGTAAAATTAATGAAGAACTAAAAATGATCCGAGACATTAATTGTGTATTTGCCTGAAGCACTTCAAAGTAACATGCACATCAACCCTCCACCTATGCAGCATCAATTGGGTTAAGAAGCAAAATTCATCTCCACAAGAACAATTATTGTGTTTTTTCAAAACCAATATTTTATCTCTCTCTCAAACTCTCTCTATTTCCATTCCTGAATTATTTTTAAAAACCCAATTGAAGGTTACAACTCTGGTCCAATTTTGTGTCTGTGATGGGCTTAACTTTCGGCGCTTATCAAAAACATATCCAGTTTCCACTTCATGAACCCCTCGTCATCATCGCGTTTTAAACTTTGGCTCTTATTTTTCCAAAAAATAAAAAAGATTGATTGATAAATACATGAGCAGTCTTCATCCTTCACATTCTTGCACATTTGAAAAGATAAAATCTTGCAGTTTAATAATATGGTTATGGTTTTCTTCTCTTACCTTCTCTTTTATAAAGTAAGTCCTTGAACTATTTATGATAAAAAAAAAAGTCCTCGAACTATTTAATTTCTCTACTTGAGACTTGGTTTTTTTTTTTTTTTATATATCTCTAAGGGTTTATAAAATTATGTTATTTTAATCAAAGTTGAGTTTTTATTATTATTCTAATTTTTTTAATTAGTTACCCTAGATAATTCTCTTTTTATGATAAAAAAAATAGTCCTTTTCTTTTCTCAATGCCTATTCTACAATTTTTTTATTATTTTAAAATTGCATATAATCAAGTAATTATATCATCAAATTCAAAACATTAGTGCTAGAGTAATTAACAAATCAATATAGGGTTTAGTTACTATGTCCTAGTAAATATGGGCCTGTATCCTTAATAAGCCCATATAATAAGTAGCAAATACTTTCAGTCCACGATGAGCGGTGGTGGCTTCAATGGAAGATTCGAAGGCGTTTCTTCCATAACCAAGGCAACCGACCATGCTGAATGAAGAAAATCACTCATTCAAAAGTGGATAAAGTACCAAATTAATCATAAGCTAATTGAAGTAGGCAGGGAATTTATGAGAGGTTGAGAACCATTCACACGAGAGACACAGGAGGTTCATGGTATTAGATTTAAAGTATTTTTTGCTTGAAAATATATTAAAATAATAATTTAAAAACAAAAAAAATTAAAAACATTTTAGATTTTTTCAAAAATACTTTTCAAACACAAAGATAATCATGCTCTTTAATCACGTTGAGGAGAATATTGAAATTAAGGGATCCAAACACTCATGTAGCAAAACACACTATATTATAAATATATTCAATTTCAACTCTCTCTTTTGAAAACATAAACCAGGGTGGAAAACTAACCTTGAAGAGCACTCCTGTACCATAGCACGCTGTATAAAATGAAAGCTACGGAATATCAGAATCAACTATTCCCTTGTTTCTAAAATGGCTGCTAGTGCTTCGGTTTCGACTCATGACTTTCACTCGGCAAGTTAATATTCAAAGATGCAAATTATATAGCCCACTCTTCCCTTCATGTCTTCACTTCCAAATTTATTAACTTTCCAACCATCCCTTTTAGTCCAACAAAAACGGCATTCTAATTCACCCGCTATCTCTTCCTCTCCAAATCTCTCTGTATTATACATTCTGTACACATTCAATTTATAGGACACCAAGAGTAACTAACCAGAGAGCAATTGAGCAAGAACAGAGAGAAAAGGTGATCATGTCTTCTTTGCGGGCGGGCGTGAGATTTGTTTTTCTTCTCTTCGTTATTGTCCTGGCAATATTGGTCTCCACAGGAAGATGCACAAGATCGATTAGGGATGCAAGTTATTATTACATGCTTGATAACCGGCTTGCGCGAGGTCCAGTGCCGCCTTCAGGACCTTCTCCATGCCATCACAGCCTTGATCCTTACAGTCGGAGTGAATCATCTGATGCGGATGATTATGTTAGGTGCCCGTAATTACTCTTATTTTTTGTGATTTTTCTCAAAGAATATTGGAGTCCTTTTTGTTTGGTTCCATTCGTTTGTTCATGAAGATAATTACGAAGTTCTACAATAACTTGTTAGAGTTCGAGATGAGATGATTCAACATTGAAAATGATGTCTACCAAGATACAGAGTTTACATTTTTCAAGCCTCCTTGTTTAATTTCTTCTTTCTTTGATTCATTCTGATCTCTCTCCCCTTTTCATTGTTACGATGAGAGGGTTTCAATCCTGTCATGACTTCATTGTTCAATCACAACCAGAGTTGATTTAAGATGAATGAGAAATTGAATAAAATTATAAACGGTCCTTTAAAAATATTTAATTTTTTTTTTTTATGTCTGTCTAACAAATGCAGCCTTAATTAATTTTCATTTTGTACTTGAATTCTTTGTTAATCAAGTGGAGTCGATCTTTATTTTATAAATAATAATTCATAAATATATTTTATTTATCTTTGGATATTTTTATTAAGGAGAGACCTTGAGTTATTGCCAAAATGATCCTTAAACTCGGTCTCGGCTCTGATTACAACATCAACATTCTATTATTTTATTTTATCAACGTGGATGTCTGGTTCAATTTCCACGCATTTCAATTAATTTTACAGACCCTGAAGTTAACGACCATGTAATCTTCTAGTGGCCCTATGAAAACTCGAGTTCGAACTCGTGACCATTTAAAAACATATTTAAAACCTGATCAGTTAAACTACCCCTCAGAGTTAATATTTCGTTATTCTTGTTTTTACTGGCAATGATGGTAATATAGTTTTTCTTACTTGGAACTGACCACGGTATTGTTGTTGCTCTTCATTTCATGACATTAATTAGCACCAACTAGATGTCCCTCAGCTTATTGAAATTGTATGCTCTCTGTTAATAATTAAGCTGGGAAAACATGGGATCTTTCTAGTTTTTATGTATATAGGAGGCAAGGATCCAGCAAACACATATATAGGTTCTATAACTTTTGTCTCTAGATTGATGATTTATTGTAACCTTAGAGATCTAGTTTGTCAGTTGCCCGATCATAGAAAAGCAGACGGTGAATTTCGTTAACATGAATGGGTCGCCCCTGCATGTAAATGAGAAAAACCTGACAATCGAGTGAGGTAGGTGTTTGGGCATGAGTTGAAATTTGGGTATTCTCTTGTTTTAAGTTCGGATGAATATACTACTTAACTCTAACCTGATTAAGGTGGGTTACAGATTGATCCGCGAATTCCAAGTTTCTAGCCTCTCATATGAAGAATTCATAATAAGGGTAAACTAGGGATTTTTTTTAAAAAAAATAGCACAATAAAATCAAAATTTTGACAGAATAGCACAATATAATTTATTTATTTTTTGTTGAAATAATATAGTTTAAGTTTGTTATACTTGGAAATAATAACATTTATTAAATGTTGTTATTTCAAATCCCGATAACCACCATATCACGTTTGAGAATAACTTCAAATATATAGGATGACAGGCGATATTTGGATATTGGGTTTTGGTTGGGCTGTAGAAATTTAGCTAATGGAATTTTTAAACATTTAATTAGATGCCAATAAAATATAATGAAGTTGTAATGGAGAACCTCAATATTTAATGAATTCTAGGTTCTGAAACATAATATTTAATTAATATAATGTTTTACAAGCATGATTTCTTTAAATATTATATTTCAAAAACACAATAAATTCAAATTATATTATTTTACCAAAAAATTTTAAAATCGTGTTATTTTACCAAAACATTTAATTGTGGGTGCTAATAGCTTAAAATAACCTAAACCAGGAGAAATTCTATGATCCCTAAATAGAAAATTTGAGAAGGGTCCCGAATGATATAACTTGGACCAGAGAGTCCTTCAAAAATACAAAGTTGCCTTCTTCATAAGTAGAAAACAAATATCAAAGTCACTATCGTCTTCAAGTCTTGTTTAATCAAAACTCCCCCCACTAAAATCCTTTCCTGTCGGATCCTAACCTTCCGTACATAACTGAACCTGCGGTTTTTATCTCAGATATTATTTGTTTTTATATTTTAAAAAATATTTATTTTATTTTATTTTTTTAGTGTTTTTAAATTATTTTGATATGCTGATATTAAAAATAATTTTAAATAATAATAATAAAATATTATTTTGATATATTTTCAAATAAAAAACACTTTAAAAAAAAACATTTTTTTTTTCCGTAAGCCTGCATTTAAATAAAGCAATCAATTCTATTTCTTCTCCGGGTCACTTTTTTCCCCTTAATTTATCTCCTTCCCTACTCTCAAATCCACATAAAATGATATCTTACAAAAACAATTAGGAATCATAAGGAAAAAAAATAAAAACCAGATTTTTAAAAAAGGTCATTTAATGGTTAGAGAGTAACATTGAAACTTCTTAGAAATTCTAGAATGGCTATCGGGAATATATACTTAAGTTATAAAGATAAAAGTGAAGCATATATTTGATGAGTTTGTAGGGATAAAATTAAAGTTCCTTCCACTAAATGATTATGAAATTAACATTTACAAGTTGGTTTTGCTCCATGAAAAACACTGCAACTAACATTATACATACCTGTTTAAACTATAAAACCTCATGGAAAGTACTATGATTCACCTATATATATATATATATATATATATATATATATATATATATATATATATATTAGTTAATATAAAATAAAGTAAAGACTCGTTTGATGAATATAATTAAGATTGCAAAGGAAACATCAATTATTGAGAAACATAAATAAATAAATTCACACATTAGTTATGAAAGGCATTCCTTATAGTAATTTTTTTTAAGAAAAAACAATACATTAAATAGCGAAAAGAAAAGAAAAAAAATCCTAATTGATGTTTAATTCTCCATCTATGTTGAGTGCATATTGACCAAAGCGTAACGAACAATTCCACTAACAATTAATTTTCTCTCTCATCTTTAAAAAAAATTGAAAAAATATTTTATTATTTTTTCTTTGATGTACGTAGATGTATTATATAACTTTTATTTTTTTTTGTAATTGTTTTTCTAAAATTTAAATCCTTGAAGACAATGTCGGAAACATATATATTTAGCAAACCAGATCAAGTACTCAAAGAGACACGACGAGGCTGTTTGTCTACGCGTTTGCGGCTGCATTTTATTTAAAATGCAGTCCGCAGCCGTTTGGTAATTAGAAAACTTATTTTACTGTGCATGGGGTTCACATGTTTTTTGCTTTTAAAACGCGGGAAAGAAAAAGCAATGAAAACATGCTTTGCATGCACTGTAGAAACCTGCGGACAGTGCAATTCACTGCTGTTCAATTGTGAATTGCACTGTTCACGTGAACAGTGCAATTCACTTGCACTGTTCGTGGTTTTTTTTTTTTTTAAGTGTGTTAATTGTATTAATTTTTTTAAAAAAAAAAACTAGTTTAGAGAATTAAATTCACTCGGGATGTGAACAATATTTTTTTCTCGAAAAACTAGTATAGAGTGAATTAAATTTACGCGCATAGTAATATGAATTTTATATCTGATAATATTTTATCTAATTTTATTACACGCTCAAAAAGTTATGAAAACTGTAGTTCTTATCGGATGAATTTTGAACGTAATGGAATTATAAATAGTTTAATGGAATAATAAAAAATATTTTATATAAAGTATTATTTTTTTCATGATGTAATAAGAGTAATTAATTTTACAATATTTAAATTTAAAACCATCAATATTCATATATTTTTTAAAAAATTATTTTATAACCTCAATTTCAAAAACATTCTTAACCAAACACATTAAACTACTTTTTCTTAAACCTCAATTTTAAACACAGTTTTAACCAAACACCTATTTTTTCAAACCAACCTCAACTAAAAGTACTTTTTATAAAACAACTTTTTTTAAACCACAACTACAACAGCTACCGCAATACCAAACACACTCAACTACTATATTAATTAAGAACATCGGAACTTTCAAATCCTAGTCATATATATATATATATATATATATATATATATATATATGATTTGAAAGTTCTAATAGTGACATGTAAAAGTTTGTAGATATTAAAATTCATGAAAATATATAATTATCGTGATAATTACTGACGGCTACTATTAGAATCTTGTATATATCAACCATAATTATAAGACTCAATATAATATTATATCTAATTTAAAGCTTGTACAATTAATTGAGTAAATCAATTTACAGGTTAATCAATCAATCTAATTTTATTTATCAAAACAATATTATTTTAATTTTTTTAAATAAATAAAATATTATTTTAATTAAAAAATAATTAAATAAAACTCAATTTCAATGGACCCTTGATCAGTAAATTACTAATCAAGGGTAGTGGATCAGCAGCAACCTCCACCACACGTACTGGTCGCAGTGGTAGTGGCTCCCTTAGTAAATTGTTGAAAAGGATAGTTGTTGGGACTCCATGTGATAACTGGAGAGTTGCTAAAGCAGAGAAAGGTAGATATAAGGGGTGGAAGATATTCGTACGAATGCATGTACATCTTGATAAGGGGTGGAAGATATACTCAGCCAAAAAAAAACATATGGGGGCGATTTACATGACCAATAAAATTGAATTAATTTGAAGTACTTTGTCAGCAAGTGGTATCCATAATAAAAACACTTAGAAGTTTAAATCAGTATAATTTTTATATAGGTGACAAAAAAATATTAGTATTTATTGAAATTAAATGTTTCTTAAATTATATTTAAATCTTATATTAGACTTGTGTTGTATTAGTTGAAATCTAGAAAGATGAATCTTAAAAATATGAGCTTTAGTCGGCCTCTTGGCATTTAAAGACCTTAAGTTTAGAGAGATAAAGCCATGTTTATATAGATTTTTTTTAAAATAAATATCTTATATAAATATGTCATAAATATTTAAGTTATAAGATATTTAATATAAATACTTGGGATATTTATAGAGATATTTATGAAGATATGTATATTGTATAAAATATTTGTATAGTTCTTTCATGTATCATCACATCATTATACATGTTTTTTTTATTAGATAAGCTACTACCAGATTTAACAATTTTATCGACAGAAATTTCTATCGGTATTTACACTCACAATCCATCGGCACGTATATTACCGACAAGCTTGTAAACAGAAACAATCCATAAAAAAAACTCTCGTTGGTAATTTATGGTCTGTTAGTGAGTCCGTCGATATTTCCATTGGTAAATTTAACATATCACCGACACGAAAACTCGATATAATGTTATTGATGTTTTTATTTGTTCGTCGGTATATCCATCAGTAAATATAACATATCACCGATAAAATACCATATATAATCTCATCGGTGAGTTAAGCAATAGCAGTGGTATTTACAGTAATTCTTTTCCAACTCTCTCTAGAATATACCAACGACAAGTTGTTTGTTGAGATTGGAGGGTGGTTGTTTGTTGCAGAAGGTCATAAATTAAATATTACTGACGGCATAACTGACAAAATTATTCTGTCAGTAACTCTATTGGTCATTATGTTGGTAAAAATGTTCCATCACCATGTGATTTGTCTTTTTTGAATCCAAGTGTAATACTCTTCGTAATTCCCTTAGTATATACCAATGAAATTTTCCCGTCAGCATATTTACAAGTGTACTTTATCATCAGGTTAATTCCATTGGTAATGTTGTCTATAAAAGTTACACATCATTTTACTGTTTGGTTTTTTTTATTTTTTATTTTCCCACTGTAATTTTTTTTGTACATACCGAGGAATTTTTTTATCAGTGTTTAATTACCGGTGAATACAGGAATAAAAAATTATATCAGTAAGGTCATCGCAATATACCAACAGGAAAATCTCTTCAATATTTATGTTTATATTTACTAATTTTGTCACAGTGATCACATGCATTAGTAATTTCTAAGTTTTACGTGCAAGAATTTTAAGCAAATGGGTCATGAAGGTAGCTGAAAGTAGGATCATGTCAATCTATGATATTTTCCTCTATCAGCATTTCAAAGAATCACACGAGCACAACTAACCTTGATCACTTCCTTCTAGCTAGCTTAGCTTCTTTTTTAGCGCAAGTACCCTCATTTCTATCTCCTCTCTCTTGAGTTTTGGCTAGTGTTGATTACTCAATCATTTTCTTGAGTTAGGTTGATTGGGGGGGTAAAAACACATGCATCGTTTCGAACAAGGATGTCTCATCCGTTGGTCAAAGCTTCTCACGTGTCGAAGAAGTAGTGGATACACAATGGCACACGATTCAACCCTGCCGATTTTTTGCTTGTTCTCTCTATAAAAATCAACCTGGGGCCATAACATATTACACCAACAATTAACTCTACATGGGTTTGAATTTGCGGCCTAAGGAACCTCGCTGCAGGTATGCACTTCTTTTCGATCATCTTGTTGCCGAATTTCGCGATCCATAAGTGAGCTTAATTAATTTCTTAATAATATTAAGGTGATTAATATGCTATAGCTTTAGGTTAGTTTGAATGAGTAATTTAAATTGAGCACTGTTTTCAGGTGGGTTCAGTACCATATGGAGCCATGCAGCTCACCAGGAAAGAATAAACATGTAAGATTCATAAGGAATTGTCAACGACTGGGTTAGTGGATTCCATGCTATGCTTGCCAGGTGAGTAGTCTTTTGCAGATTAGCCTTTGTTTCGTTGTCTGTTCGACCTTGAACACATGGATATGGTTAGGACTATTCATTAATTAAAATTAAACCCTGATTAGCTTAGAATTTCTTTGCTCTCCAACACGATGCATCAAAAACAGATCCATTAATTATTACCATAAATATAACTACACTATGCAGAATTAAAATCCCGTGATCATGAAGTAATAGTCTAACAAATTACTATACATGATTTGTATCCATATATATAGTAAACACGCATGAAAGCTGTACCTTTAATTAGTTCTGGTTTTCAGGTCCTCTAATTAATCTGATCCCCTCGATAAATCCAAAGAAGTGCTTTTATATATATATATATATGATCTGGTCTGATATTCCTGCCTACAAGGAGAAAAAAGAAATCTGACCCGTAGGAAGTGGAATCGACCTTGAGTAGATGGTGAATGCCTAAAAAGCTGTGCTTTAAACTAAAGTTTGAAAAAAATCAGGAGTTAAAGGACAATAATTAATAACAAAGGTCTTGGAAAGCGCGATTACAGGTGTGATGCAAGAAAGACTTATAGATCTAGGTGAATATTGAAGTTTATGTATCAGAAAAAATAAAGTAAAGTTCTTTCGATACACTTATTTCCACAATCTCAAAGAATCTGCATTAGAGCTGACTTAAGATGTACAGTAGCCTTGAAAACAATTATAAACATGGCTTTTTAAAATATTTAATATTTTTTTTTAAAAAATTAATGTACATCATTAAGTGAGATATTGGACAATTTTTATTTCATATATGAGACATTTTGTTAATTAAATAGTAGCGATTTTTATTTTATAAAATATAGTTGATAAATATGTTTTATTTATTTTTTAAACTTTTTATTTAATAAGGGTCTTGAAACATTGCTAAAGTTGTATTTAAACATTGCTATAATGGTTTAACTTGTTTTTTGGCCTTGATTTTGCTGCTGGAAATTGGTTAAGATAGGCCAGTGTTGGTGAGTTTCCTCATTTCTTGGACTTTTGAGGTTTCTTGAATTTTTTTCAACAAATATTAAAATTGATATGAAATAAGTCTATTTGTATTTTATTTAAAATGCTTATATTTCATGTCATTTTAAATAAATATAAAGGTTTTTATAACAAAAAAAAATTATATAACAAAAATAATTTCTAAATTGAGGGAAAATAGTCAAGGTTGCTAATTCAATTTAATTTTATAATAATTTTAAACAGTATAATTGAATTCAATTATATAGTTTAATATTTTATTTCAGATATAAAAATTATAATGGATCATCAATTGAATTCAAATAATATGTGGAATTGAATTCATTTTCATATATGCGCAAATACACAACTATATTATATTCCTAAAATCTTATAATCTTGCATACAAACAACTCCTTCAAAATTTACCATCATTTTTTGCCCAAACAACCTTCAAAGAATCACAAAAGTAATAAATACAGTTTGATCCTTATTACATTCCCCCCTGCAACCTCCAAATAATTATAAATTATTTAGGACATATATAGTTTTGCAGAATAGTAGCATGTTAGTATGATAATTTAGATCAGATCTGATGAATTTAGCATCTAGATGTTATATATGTCCTAAATGATGTTTTTATGTAGAGATGGTATAATTGTAAATTTTTTTATTTTTTTTACTACAGCGGTGGTAAAATTAATATTCAAGGGTTTTTTTTTAGAAAACAAGATTTTCTTATATTTTATTTTCTCTTTATACTTGGTATTTTTATCATTTCATACTTGATTTATTTATCATCTTTTTTTCTTATCTTTATTTTTTTATAATATTTTTTTTTAGTTTTTCCTTTTTTTTCCTTTATTGTTTTTTTGGAAAAAAAAATATTTTTATTTTTATACTTTGAATATTTATCACTCTATACTTGACCTGTTTATACCATTTTTTTTTTACATTTATTCTTTTGTAAATTTTTTTATTTACACTTCAAAAAAAAAGTATTATACAAATACTAAGAAAACAATGTTTTATTATAGCAATTGAAGAATTGTTTTATTTTTTTGCTATATTAAAAATTAACTTGAAATATTACATGTTTTTATTAATACATATAATTTTTATCATATTTTATTATATATAAGCATCATTGTTTTGATTTACGGTAATATTTTTTATTAAATATAAAAAATACATTAATAACATTTATATATTATTTTTTTTTATTAAAAAAAATTATCAGACCTGTAAGAAAACAAGTGGTTAATATGTGCAAGAACAACACTGGAAAAGTTTGGGGAATAATTGGTTCGTACAAAAAGGCAAAGTAAAAGCAAACCATTTTTTATCCAAAAGGAAAAGTAAGAATGATAAATCGATAGTTCTAGAAGTTTAAGAACCTTAAGGTCGAACACATGACGAATGGAGGGCACAAGCAAGGGACTACTTATTTGGCAAGTGTTTGCATGGAATTTAACGCCCTATTTAAGTTTTGAAGGCTTCTCCATTGTAAATAATTGCAACTAATTCAAAGGCCTGAAGCAACATGAATCGTCTTCGAGCCAAGACACTTGAAGGCTTCTCCATTGAATATTCTCGGTTAATTTGTGAAGTTTCGATCAAGAGAAAATCTTAGCGAAAAGATGGAAGACCAAGACGTACGCTGGAAGGTGAGATCTCTGTCATGTTTCCTTTCATCTTATATGAACTTCTTTGTGTTCGAGATTACTTTATTATGTTGTAAAAGTTATTAAACCCGCTTTGATGGATTGACTTATTTCACTGTTTAAATTTTTAAAAAAATTAAATTAAAATTGATCTAATTAACTTAGTAGAATAACTCGTATTTCAAGTCACCTAATCAAAAATTATTTTGATTTTAAAAAAATATTTTTTTATTCAAAATAACATTATTTTAATATTTTTTAATATTAAAACAATTTAATTTTAAATTGACATGGATTAATCGTACAACCACTAATCCAAGTCTTGGAGGGGGTGATGAGGGAACTGTTGTTAGCAACTCTGTAAAAAAAGCATTAGCTAATAATTTAATACGACCATTGATGGTTTCTGAAGTATTTAATGGCAACAATCTTTTTTTCTAATATGATAATTAAATTGAACGCAATCTTTATGATTCATAGCATCTTTCTCGGGAAGGTCCACTTCTTACCATAATGTGTGGCACGGGCGCACCATTTATGATCTCCCCTCGAGGAAGGTCTTGCGCGCTATATAACCTTCCTTGTGTGGAATTGGTTTGTATGATCCTTACTTATTTTGATATCTTGAACATCATCTTTCAGAGGAGTTTTCTTGATGCACGTGAAATTTTCAAGTAATAGATAAAATATCCAAGTAAGCATACGAAGGCAAAATGAGCAACCAAATATCATACATATGAGAACGAAGGAAATGTGTAAGGTTGTAAGGGAAGAGTGTATCTAGTTCCCACAAGAGGATATTGTTCATTTCAATATTTATGTGCCAATAAATCCACGTTCTTATGGATGTAAAAGATATATAATCACCTTTATTGATGATCATAGTTGGAAAATTTGAGTATATTTTTTTGCAAGAAAAATCTGAAGCTTTTGAAGCCTTTCAGAAATATAAAGCAATTGTTGAGAATGAAACTAACCTCCCTATAAAAGTTCTTTAAACGGGTAATGGTAAAGAGTATAACTCGCATGAATTTGTAAATTTTTATAAGACATGTGGAATTAAGAGGCAGCTTACTGTAACTTATATACCTCAACAAAGTGGAGTTTATGAAAAGAAAAATCACACTATTATAGATATGGTAAGAAGTCTTTTGACAAGAAGTGGCTTACCAAAGGATTTTTTGCTTTAAATAGTAAATTGAAGTATTTATATTTTGAATAGAAATACTACACTTTTTGTTCAAGATGCAAAAGAAAGCTTGGAGTGGACAAAGACCGACAATTGATCATCTTAGAATTTTTAGGTGCCTAGCCTATGCCCATATTCCAATTCAAAACAGAAAATAGCTTTATGACAAAAGAGAAAAATGTATTTTTCTTGGTAACAGTGATCATTCAAAAGCTTATAAACTATATAATCCCATCACCAAGAAATTTATTATTAGTCGAGATGTTATTTTTTACGAAGCTGAATTTTGAACATGGAGCAATGATGTTGAGTACAACAATAAGATCAGATATAATGTATTCAGTAAACCTTATGAGTAGATACATGGAGAATCCAACATAATTTCATCTTCTAACTGCTAAAAGGATACTTCGATCCATGAAAGGTTCTATGGAGTTTGGGTTATTCTATAAAAAGGTAGAACAATCAAATTCTATTGGATTTAATAATAGTGATTACACATGAGATCAATATGATAGAAAAAGCACTTCGAGTATGTTTTTAGACTCGGTTTAGGAGCTATTTCATGGTCTTTAAAGAAGCAATCAATTTTCATTTTATCTACCATAGAAGCTGAATTTGTAGCCACGACTTCATATACATGTCAAACATTATGGTTGAAGAAAATTCTTAAAGAACTTAATTTCAAGAGAAAAGGTCATATAGTATTTTTTTTATGACAATAACTCAACAATTAAACTCTTCAAAAATCTAATTCTACATGGTAGAAGCAAACATATTGATATAAAGTTTTACTTTTTAAAAGGTATCACAAAAGATAGAACCATTAAGATTATCTATTGCAAAAGTGAAGATTAAATTGTTGATATATTTATCAAGTCTCTCAAATTAGAATTGTTTATGAAGCTCGTGAGATTACTTGATGTTTGCATTCAAGAAGAGCTTGTTTAGATGAGTGTCTCTCATAGTTAAACTGGGTATTAATAACAACAGTTTAAGTGATAGATTGTTAGATAAAAATTCTAGTCTGAGTAGAAATCCTTGATAAAAAATAATTTGTGTTAGATTAAAAATAATTTGTGTTAGATTAGTTTATTAAAATCCTTAATTAATTAGATAGTTAGATTAGAATAGTTAGAGGTATAATTTTTCTATAAATATAAAAGCTAACACATTCGAAAGCATTAAACAAGTAAGCACATTGAAGTGTGTTGATAAACGTAATTAATGAGAGATTCATCCAAATATCTATCTATTTTATTTTAAACAGGGATGCTTTTTATATAAAATTGGATTTTTTACTTAAATATCGTCTTGTTTATCAGAATTGCTTCTTAACAACAATGAAAAGGCGAATCATTGGCAAACCAAAGAAAGTAGTAATGCTCTTAATCTCTAATTTCAAGTTAAAGAAAAAGTATTTTTTCACATACATGGCATGACTCAATGTCTTAACCAAACATTATTATTACCAAGCTTAATTAAGATTCTCTGGTAAACCAGAATTAATAATACTTGGAATCTCTAATCGCAACATCAATTTGTTTCTAGTATTAATTTCTCAATATTTCTACTTACACGCCTACTCTTTTTAACTTGAATAAAAGTAGCAATAATAAAAGTTGTAAATTATAGGTGCACTTATTAAAAGATTTAGATTTTATTAATTATTGGATATTGAATCTTATTACATATTTATAAAATTTTATATTAATTTTTATACATGTTAATTAACTTGCATTAAACATATATTTGTAAAATAGATATTAAAAACACGGACGTGTTTAAATATATTATTTTTCTAATTTATGTGTTTTTTTCAAAGCTTTTATTAAACTATGTTAGAATGTAAAAAATCCGTACAAAGCGTTGCAAGCTCGGGGAAGTTGCCACGTCAATCATTAGCCTGATTTTTCAAAAACAAACGTGTCAGAACCTGTGATCTCTCTTTCTCTTGGAAAAAGAAAAAATATCACTCCAGTAGCCATCTCATCATCACCGTCCAAAACAAATCAACAGAGAACACGAGAAGCCTCCAAGCCCAAAAAAATCCAGGATTGTAGCTAGTATCTAATATCTTTGTTCCCGAACTATCCACACTCCAGATATTTTTCATTGCCAGCCTTCTCGAACATTCCATATCACTTAATTTGATACTTTCTAGTACTACTATTTTATTCCAATTTTCTATGTATATATAAGTGTTCGAACACCAATTCTCTTGAAGCCACCATCTTGTTACAGATACAAGCCCAACGCCCCCAAGACTTTGGTAAAGTTGAATACGTTCTGAGAGCTTGGCTGGCTAGCTTACAAGTTTTGATGGGGGCTGATCAGCAACAAGGGTTACCGTCTTATTACAGCATTCTTGGTGTTAGTTCCGAGTCTTCTATTAATGAAATAAAGCGTGCTTATCGCAAGCTTGCTATGGTATGTATCAATTGATTTTGGTTTGATATTTCTTTTGAAGTTGCGTGGTATATTATTTATGGGTGGTTGTTTGTTGGTGCAGCAATGGCATCCTGATAGGTTGACAAGAACACCTTCGCTTTTGGGTGAAGCCAAACGTAAATTCCAGCAAATTCAAGAAGCCTATGCGGGTAATTAATTAAACTTCTCTGAAAGCAGCTGACTACTGACAATGCTTTTGTGAGAAATTTTGTTTCCTCGAATCTTTAATTATTTGATGCTTCGTTTTGACAGTGTTATCCGATCATAGAAAAAGAACAATGTATGATGCAGGATTATATGACCCTGAAGACCAAGAAGATGAGGTAGGTGATGGGTGTCAATTGAATTTTGTTTCTAGTTTTAATCCACTGCATTAATTCACTAATACGTTTTCCTTTTTCATTAACGCTCGCTTCGGCTGATTATTGTTTGGTTGCTTGTGTCTGTCAGGGCCTTTCTGATTTTGTGCAAGAAATATTGAATCTCATGGCCCAGGATAAGAGACAGGTATGAATTTGATCTATGATTTTTTTTTATTTACTACTCATTGAGTTTCCCAATTTGCAAATTTATAGTTTCTCTGCTGAATCTTGTGATCAACCCATTGCAATGTAAAGTGCAAATATATTTTAGAGCATTAAAAATCAGATCTTGGAATGAATCAGAAATCATTTTTTCTTTTTCCTTTTTTGTAATAAAAAATACTTCATCTTTGTATAAAACAAAATTGGTTATGTTGCTGTAGAGCATTAATAGGAATCAGATCTTTAAATGAATCAGAAACCAATCCATTTTTTATTTTTTTTTTGTTATAAAGGTGAATCTATCTTTGTAGTGAACAAAATTGGTGCCTTGAGAAGCATCCTTCCTTTTGAGAGCAGGGAAAGTTATGAAAGTATTTGTTTTGGTTTTGGTTTTTAGGAGAGAAAAAAATGGTGGATAAGAATTTTGCTTCTTATCATCATCACTAGCGTTCTAAAATTATGGTGGAAGAGAGTGTGCAAAGTTTATCAACATGGGGGAGTAGTTTGGAAATCTTCAAGTCAAAAGCCACCGTGTAGGGACTAATGTCCCACTGCTGGCACTTTGTGCTGTCTGGACAGGATGCTAAAACACCCAAGTTCTGAAGCATCCTTTCGTTAGGATTGAATTCTACATTCTAAAATTAACTGACCTTTAATGACAGGGAAAAGGAATCTTTATCATTTGGGTGTTGTGGAAATCTTGTTTGTGGCAATTTTTATGCCAATTTGTTTCTGAAATGTATAGCTTGGTTGATCGGTGTGCTTCTCTTTTTAATACCATCTTCATGAATTGTGCACAGGACAAGAGTTACAGCATGGAGGAGCTGCAGACAATGCTCTCGGAAATGGCTCAGGGATTTGAAACTTCATCGTGGTACTGTACACCCTCAATTCTTGAAGAACCTAGAAATTCAAAAAGGGCAAGGTGTGATGCAGATCCAATGATGGACAGGGGAAGTTCGCATTTCAGTCTTTCGGGCTGGGGAGTGTATGGTTGTGGCTAAGAGATCAACATTGTTTAGCCGAGAGAGCAGCACTGTTTCTTCTCAAATCCCAAACATTTTTCTGAGTTGTGGTGACAAGAATATGTGCTCTTGAAATGAACATGCTGTTGCTTGCTTGAATTGTTGGACTGGTGCTTGGGGCTACTGGAGAAGTGGATGGTGGAATGGTTTGGTTTCTTTATTAATCCTTTTCTTTCGTTGACAGGAGATGTATATATTTGTGCCACCAGGAATCTCAAACATATCCATGGAATTACTGTCTGTCCCCTCTACATGTTTGAGTTCAGTGATGGTAGCATTTCGGTTTTGAACTCTGAAATGTCTCTGTTTTGACTTTTGGTAGACGTCTGGTCCGTCTGGGCTTCGGTTCCGATTGTGTAAGATGTTTAAAATGTAGATTAGTCTGAAGCTATGGGTTTTATTGTAATTGAGCCCATTGCCACTGGGCTATCACCGACGTGGGAAGAAAACTACATGGCTTAATCTCTCACCTCCCTCCTCTCTCTCTTTTTTCCCACCACTTTTTTTCTTAATAAAACGAATACAGGTATGGTACTTCTAAACGAGTAGAATACATGCTAGTAGTGTTATTAAGAAAAAAAAAATGACTTGAAATCTAAAAATCTAGAATTTTTATCTGAAATACATAAACTATTTTACAAGCGTGTAGACAACTAATACATTTTTTTTCTAACAATGCATCAATAATTCTCCTATTTTGATCTTCTCCTTAATATTTTGTTTAGACAAGATATTTGAAGTAAATTCAAATTTATTACATGAATATAATCATGGTTAAATAAGTATTGCTTCTTCTTTTTTATCTCTTTTCAGTATGCCAATGCAAAGACGCGGAGGATTTTTTTAATTTTGTTTTTATTTAATTTTATAAAAATTAAAATAGATATTTTTAAGAAAGACAATGATTTGAATTTAGAGTAAAAAAGATTAGTCTAAATTTATTTTTTTCATCCATGTTTTTTTTTAAAAACAAGATTAGCAACATGATGTTTTTTTTAAAAAAAATAAAGATAATTAAAAAAATATTCATAAAAAAAAAATCAATGATCTGAATTAAGAAGAAAAAATGTATCTCTTTAATAAAAACTCAATTATCTTTTGTTTGAAAAAATATATATTTTTTATAATTATTTTTTTTAAAATAAAAACATATAATGATTTGAAAATAAATTTTAATCATGACTCGATAATTTTTAAGCAACTATATGAGAAAATAAAAAATAATTAATTTGATAAGATTATATAAAAAGTAACAAAATATATATTTTATTTTTCATAGAATATTCTTGAGCAATTTTTATATGAAATTATACGTAGTAGATTCATATATAATTATTTATAAAGTAATTATTAATATTAATATTAATAAATCTAGTATTATTTAAAAATTATGATATAATTGGATAATTGTTTAAATTTTATTTTAATAATATTATTATAAAATAAAAACTAAAAGTCTATTATAAAAAAGTTAGGTATGCATAGGTCTAGAAGGATGAGCACGCCTGCACATGCTCAAAGAAAAAGACTCAAGCTTGTGTCTTTTGTTTTTAAATGAGTGGATGTCTTGTTGGTCTATTCTAGTTTTTTTTAAAAAAATAGAATTGACGAATGCATTGTTAGCCTTGTATCCAATGCTTCCTCTACTTAGAATAAAATTTTATCACCTTTATTTTTTTTATTTTCAAAATCTAATTTTCAATCTATTTTCACTTAAAAACACACAAAAACACGATAGGGATCTTAATAGTTTTATTTTTAATTTTAAAATACTCTTTAATCAGTCTAAAAATACAAAATAAAATCAAATATTCTTTTATATATTTTGATAAACTTTTCTCGGTATGATTAAAGACCAAACCGAAATGATCTCTTTTAAACTTCTATATCCAATAAGATTATTTTTATGGCTAGAATGGCCAACCCAAACTTTCCTTATCCCATTTTTAGCAATTTTCTTAATGCTTTCTTACTGTACGTAGACTAACTAAAATGTAAAAAAAATAAAATTTAGAACTAAAATATAAATACATACAACCTCAAGAATCAAATATAAAAATTTAAGCATTAAAATGTATTTTATCGCGTTAATGGTGTCCATAATGCATTGTGATTGATTTTGTTTTAGATTATCAGTTTTAATTTAATTTGATTAGACATGTGGTACATTGTCTCTTTTTCATGATTTTTATAGCATGATAACTTGTTGAATTAATAAACGACAAAAATGATATAATTTATATATAAAAAAATAATGTGTACAGAGAGGTGTTAATGAATATAATTGGATTGAGTCTATATTTATTATTATATCAAATCTAATTTTTTAAATTATAAATTTAATTTTTTTTTGCCCAAGCAAGTTGGAAATATCAAACTGAACTAGATTTTTTATTGATGTTATAGATATTGTTATGCTTATATTATTAATTATCATAGATTGAGTTTAATTAACTAAGATTTGAGTGTAATAAATTAACCCAAAACTTATTATAAGTTATAATAAATAATTTAGGCTTAATATATTAACTAAATTAATTGACTAAAATAAAAGAATTAATTTAATTATAACAAATAATGAGTTGGATAGTATAATATAGGTTGAGTTGGCTTGATCGAGTTTTAAGAAATTTAATCTGTTACTCAACTCATAATATCGATTTTATAAAAAAATTTAACCCATTATCATATATATATATATATATAATACGTAATTTATTTGATTTTAAGGGGTTGAAGGATGCAAATATTTTAGATGAACGCCATGTTCATTATAGGTTCCCAAAACAACGTGTCTCAATTCTAGACGTACCCAAATGGTGACGTGGGGTTTTATTCCTTTCGTGGTCCATTCTCTTCTTCCTCAACAGCCCCTGAGTCAATTATTGACATGGAACAGTGATGCTGAGATACAAGAGAAGGTTTAAGGGAGGAAGGTTCCAAAAGCAATGCTTAAATACAAAATTAAGGTGCATGATTCTGATGTTGACTAGAAAACGAGAGGAAAAGGGATGGAAGATGCTTCAAGCAAATGGGCCGGTGGGCAGTGTTAACTACTCTCCCCACTTTCACTCATCCATGATTGTGGTCGGATTCTGTTATTCCTCAACTTTTTGTCCCCTTTGTTTTTTTATCTCCTTTATCTTCAAGTTCAAGTCCCACGCAATCGCATTCTTCCTGCCTTGGTTCCTTAGCACATCCGCTAGTGTTCAGACAATATACTTCTTTTCAAGAAGAGGTTAATCATTTTCTTACAACCTCTCATAATTTATACAAAAATCTTTTCAAGAGAAGGTTAAAATTTATTGTTGGGAGATTAAAAAAACATCAAATCGAGCCCCATAATGAAGTTCTAGGTATTGATTTGATTTAACGTACTTTGTAGGTGGTCGGAATTGTTTGAAAACTATTAATTATTTTTCTCTAGAGAAAAGTAATTAATAATTTCAAAGAGAGAAAAAAAACTAATGTTTTGAAGGTCAATACTCTGGATTTTTTACAAAACATGATAAATCATTTTACCAATGACTTAGCATGATATTGGACCAATGAATTTTCTTCCTTGAATCGCGGGCCAAGTTTTGGTTTCTGGCGTTTATTCCTTCTAACGATGGCTTGGAAATTAAACGTTAATTGTTGACATTTATTTTTCTTCTTTCTAAAATAAAATAAAGACCTGTATTTCTTCACATAAGAAAAAGGGACCCACAGAGGCCCATAAATAAAGCCTTCAGATTTTTCTTACTTCGTTGCAAAACACTTTTGGAGACTATGTACAGGTAAATAGAATTGGTAAATGAAAATATTATAGTATTAAAAAGGGCCGCTTAGGCTTTTGAACGTCTGAATTGACACATGGATATGGTTTGCTTGCACCATCATGGATTCTATGTACTAATGTTCATAACTCGGTTAAATTTTAAGTTTATTTTATAATAATTATAAATTTAAATTTTCAGAATTATTAAAGATTTATATAGTTATTAATTTTAAAATTTATAAAATTAATCAAAATATATACAAGCTGTATATCTATGTTAATAAATTAAAAAAAAAACAAAAACAAATGCTCGTTGCAATCAATTTTGGTGGCTGTATGACTTCAGAAAGTCAAGCTCCTCTCAACTAACCTTATGGTGGCTACTTCGACGTATGCTCGGGGGAGGAATATTAAACAGCCACCGGTAAGTTTCTTTTCTCTTTTCTTTGACAAATGAAAGTGCCATTGGTCCTACTCCTCCTACTCCTACTCCTACTCTCCTAAGCAAGTAATTAAATTTCTTTTTTCAATTAGATTTGCAGAGCGATGGGCTTTCGCTACAAGAGATTCAATGAGAGAGAATATGGGCACAGGCTCAAGAGTCAAGGTCCGCGCCAGTCCCTCCACGAATTTTAAAATCTCCACATGTATTTACATTTTCTATTTGCATTGCCCCGAAAATAAAATTGGTACCAAACATGTATGGAAAAAATTAATCAATTAAGAGAGATTATTAGTGGGGAAAGAAATTGCTTTTGTGTTAATAATTTATCCAAAACATTCCATATCTATAAAGTCAGCTGAATTAGAACCAATAATTAACTATTACCCAATTGCTCTGTTAATATGGGTTTGATGAAAACAAATCTTGATCAAATCACAATATGACTCAAATTCATATAATATTTGAAGAATTCTTTTTGCTTTTATATGGGCTTCGAAGTCGTACAACGCATTTCACATAGTATTATTCATTTGATATTTGGGTCCAGTTTTTATTTTAAGTATAGTTTTGAAATTCGGTCAGACGGGGTCGACCTGAGATCCAGCCAACCCGGAACTGGAATCGGGCCGGATTAAAGAAAAAATAGGAAAGGGAGAAACCCGGTGTAACCCGGCTGACTCGGCATGTTGACCCCGACAAAACCCGGTCAAAAACTCGGTTGCAACCCGTTGACTTTTGTTTTTTTAATAAAACAACGTCGTTTTGATTTTTTAAAAAAAATTAACCCGGACGACCCAGTCAAAACCCGGAACTCGGGTCTTGGACCGAGTCAGGTTTAAAAACTATGATGTGATGTAAATGTTATTTTTTTATATAAAAAAAAGTGGATGATAATTAACTATTTATTCCAACTAAATCTATTTCGCAGACACACAATGTAACTTAATAAATTATTAAAACAGGGAGAGTAATCAAGGGAAATCTATTCTGATGTTGTTTTCATCTGCCTATAACTTATAAAGACAGCTGAACTATCAATTATTTTGAATGACGTCTCCTATAT
The DNA here is from genome assembly GCF_000002775.5 of Populus trichocarpa. NCBI lineage: Eukaryota > Viridiplantae > Streptophyta > Magnoliopsida > Malpighiales > Salicaceae > Populus > Populus trichocarpa. The sequence continues at coordinate 13,302,378 of NC_037294.2, read as the reverse complement.
TTTTTTATTTTCTTTTAATTTAAATAAGTAAACCGTGGGTTAAAACTGGGGTAGTTTTTTCTAAGGACACCCCGATCTAAAACATTTTTATACGGCGTATTGCTCGCGGATATATTTATATTGCTACTTGATCTTATACATTTTTATTCTAAGATCTCCGCAAAGAATACGGAATTTCAAGCACAGCAGAGCTAGGCTGGCTAAATTTCTATTATTCAAGAAAGGTATAGCTTTATTTTCGTTGCAAGGTATACGATTCCACCATGCATAGCTTTAATTGCCATAACAATCTTGTCCTTTTTAATTTCTGCTGGATGAAGAAAGCTTAATTAACAATTAGAGGATAGTGCTGCTACCAACCACACGCGTATGATTTGATCAAGCTGGAAGGGACTGTATTACATCTTTGATCAATTATTAATAATTGTATATTATATATATTAATCCCTCAATGCATGAAGTATATATAAAGAGAAGTTCAACTTTATACACACATAATAATATTAAAAGATATATTTGATTATAAAATTTGCTCTCATCTTTATATTTTTTGATGTGGATTTTAAAATCATCATTTTAAAAAAAATAAACCAACATAAAAACTATATTGAAAATAATGTGGAAAAAGTTTTGAATTTAATTCTAATTGACTCTCCTTGTCATGAAAAGAAATTACACGCATTTTTATACAATGACTGGGAGAAACTATAAGAATTCGTACTCGTATATGTATAAATATATTGATCGGAACGGTGTAGATGGTGGGCCCCAAATGCTGGACCATCCACGTGCACTCTATGGATTGCCGTATGAGAAAAGGCAACACCCTAGCAAAGGAGGGAGAGAGAGAAAGAAAGGGAAAAGGCCCCTAAAAACAAGTCTCCCTCACTCCATTTCTGAATTCTAATAATCAAATATCACCAAATTCCTGGACAACCTTTTGAGACTAGTAGCTATATCACAGTTCCATGCACCTAAGACCATAATAAACAGCTCTTATCAAGCCCCCTTTCCTTCAATCCTTCCACCATATTGATCTCTCTAGCAATTCTCTAACTTCTAGCTAGCCTCATTATTATGCTGTTAAGAATGAGTTTTTTCAACTCTTTGATGCTATTAAGCATGTTTCTTTTTGTTGCGGCACCCGTTCACGGCTTAGATTCAAGGAAGCTTGATGAGACCACCGTGCCTGCACCAACTGAAGAGAAGTGCACGCCATGTAATCCAAGTCCTCCACCACCATCGCCTCCTCCACCAGTATTGTGTCCACCACCACCTCCTCCACCAGAGTTGCCACCACCGACTCCAAAGAAGCCACCATCAGGTTACTGCCCTCCACCCCCACCCGCACCATCCTTTATTTACGTAACTGGTCCACCAGGGAACCTGTACCCTATTGACAACGATTTCTCGGCTGCTGGCCGGCCAACCGTGAGTTTGCAAGTTTGGATTGGATGTGGAATATTGTTAGGATCACTGTTTGTAAGATTTGGCGTTTGAGGCCTGAATTTATAGAAGTTAATCGAGATGGCGTGATCAAAGAGTACTCCAAGGAAAACAAGATAAAGAATTTTCGTGTCCAAGGATATAACCTCATAGCTAAGATGTACTTGGTTCTTGCTTTATTATCTCTAAATTGTTCAGTATCTTGAATAACAGTCTTCTCTTCCCTTTTCGTAATTTCGTTTCAGCAACAATTTTTAATTTCTTTTAATTCCGTCCTGTTTTCTTTTAGTTCTGTTGATGTTGCTAATCTGGTCATGATTTATGGTTTGATAAATGAAAGAAAAGTATACGATCAATTTTGGGTTCTGGGTCTATAAATTAAATGTAAACTTTTACAAGAATAATTAGGTGCTATATATATATATATATATATATATATATATATATATTGTATTATTTATCTTTGATTATTGTGGATGGTATAATGGATGAACCACCAGCATGCATCTCCACACTGGTTAATTTGTTTTAATTAAAAACTTGCCTTCAATTAGGCCCACCATTAGTCGGTGATGTCTTGAGGCATCTCCTCCATAATTTGGACACATGATTCCAATTTTAAAATGTAGGTGGACATACCTTGATTAGTTAGTTTGTGGAAAAAATCAAGTTGACTAGATAATATTGTTTTTTAAAATGATTTTTATTTGTAAATATATTAAAATAATATTTTTTTATTTTTTAAAATACACCACTATATTAAAATAATATATTAAAACAATCTGAAAACAAAAATAAAAAAATAAAAAAGATTAATTTTTTTCAAAAATTAATAAAAGAACTTGTCTTTGTCAATAGGCATTTCTTTATTCTGAAAATAAACTTGTTCAAGTCATTAATGCTTTCATTGGACAAATGGTCATCAGATGGGGACAGTGGTCTATGGCAAGAGATCCAAAAATCAAAGAAGAAATTGAAAAGGAGCCCATCAACACGAGAATAACTTGTAACATTCGAAAAGTTATAAACCTTTTTAAATACTTTTAACCCAAAGTCATTTCAAACAAAACTTACACAATCATTGAGATTTGTGTAAAACAATTGATTCCACGTCGAGAAAAAAAAAATTCCCAAGACAAAATAATTTGTGTTAACTTGGGCCGCCCCCTCCTCTCTCTTAGAAATCCCCTTCTAAGTCCATCTTTGGTTATCAAGATGCAAAGCTTTTAAAAGCCATAGTTGACCCACCGTCTATGTGAGATCTATATGTAGCGGTAAAATATAGTTAAAATCATGATTTGTCTCGATCATGGTTTTAAAAATATATAATTCATTAATATATATTATAATTTTACATTAATTTCATTAAAAATTCTCTTTTAAAATTTCAATTACAAAAAAAACTACAATTTATACTTTTTAAAATCTATCTTTTTAAATTATAATCACAAGAAGTACAACCATATAGAATAATTGCACTAATTCCATAGCTTGGATGCACTAAATCCAGAGCTTGGATAACTGGGCATGGCGCCATCTGTCCCTGCAAAGCCTTCTTGCCCCAGATGTCACGAATCCTGGTTACTAGAAAATGCTTCGAAATCAAAGAGGAGATGACAACCATCTGATTTGGTGTCAGTGGATAAAATCAGTTCTGATCACAAATGTGTCAGATGTCGTCAGGTACAGTTTCTGAGATCTACTTCGGTTTCACCAAATTGTAGGGCCCAGTCACATACATTGGTCTGGTGGGTCATCGGTGAAGTCTGGCAGCTTGTAGTTTGCCTAATCTCTCTCTCTCTCTCTTCCCTTTTTACTTTTCCTTTTGGTTTTCGTTTCTATCATTACTATGTAAACTCGGTCCAAAATTGTCTTGCAAGTTACAAGAAGTGGTTAAAGTGGTTGTGCGTTACTCTAGTTTGCAGAGAAACCATCAAAGACTGATCAAATTAACTCTCAGGGGAAGGTTTGGGATTACAGTGCATGTCTGGTATTATATTTTTTTAAAAAATTAATTATTTTTTATTTAAAAATATATTAAAATAATATTTTTTTTATTTTTTAAAATTTATTTTTAACATCAACGTATCAAAACGATTTAAAAACATAAAAAAAAATTTTTAAAAAAAATGGTTGCTTTTCAATCCTCTCATAGAAAATCAATGTAATCCTAGCGACCCCATGTAAACCAGACTTTTTTTTATTATTGATTTTAATCCTCTCATAGAAAATCAATGGTTTAGGTTGCTCCATTTATTAAAGAAGACACCTAATTTTAAAAACATTTGAATTACCTGCTACCTGCAGTAATGAAATTTTAATAGTTAAAATTCAAACTAATTCATGATAGAACTTAAAAAATGGATTAAAGTGAATTTTTTTAATTTAAAAATGGACCATTATATATATATAAAAATATCAACGTATTGTTTGGGAGAGTAAAAAGTCAGAGGAAGGAATGGGGGGAAAGAGAATAAGGATAGAAAGTCTTTCCTCTGTTTGGGAGAAAGGAGGAAGGAAGGGAAAATTTCCCGTGTGCCCACCAAAAAGTGAAGGGAAAATGTGTGCAATTACCTATTGTAACCCTTAAAAAAATTTCCCCTGGCCATCATGAAGGATACAAATGTAATTGCATCAATTTTCATTATCAATTCTTTCCTTCCAAATTCCCCTCCATCCAAGCATCGAAGAGAAAGCTGTTTTCTCTCTTTAAATGTTTCTTTCCTCTCACTTTCAATCCTCCCTCTTTCTTTCCCCTGTTAATTGGCTTCCAAACACATTGTAAGAGTTTTATCAAAATTATTTTTGAACTTTAAGAGAGCATTTTAAATTTAGAGGAGCCGTGACTCTCATTTGGGTCTTTTAGAATATGTTTGGCAGTGTAGTTGCGGTTGCTTTTCAAATAACTTTAAATGCCAATGATGCCAATGATGTTTTTTTATTTTTTTAAAATTATTTTTGACATCAGCACATCAAAACGATCCAAAACATATTAAATTTTAGCAAGACAAAAAAAATTGAATTTTTTAGAAACACGGTTTGCACCGTATTCCCAAACAATTTCTTAGTATCATAGTTAATTTTACAGATATAATAATATATCATGTTTAATATAGTTTTTTTTTTTTTTTTGACAAGCAACGAGATTATATAAAAAACAAGAACAGGTCACAAAGAAACTAAAGGCAGGGCCGTCCAGAAGATGGCTAGTAGCAGGAGTTAAAAAGAAAGAATTTAAGCCAGGCTATGAATATCAATTGGGTTCTTAATTGACGGCCATTTTTTGCCGAATAACCTGCGACTTTGCTCACATCTCTACTGATATGCCCAAAATTGACCTCTTTGTGCAAGATCTCAGTAGCGAAAAATCGTTGAAGATGGGGTTCGATTTTCGAGGAGGTGACCTGGACATTGAACATCTAGCAATTGATGACTTTCCAGGTTGGTTGCCTGAACAAAGACCAGATCCTTTCTAATGACGAGGTTTCCCCCCCCCTTTATTGCAACATGATTGATTGATTAGCTTTGCCCCCTTTTTTTTCAAGTTTATCTTTCACTAATTCTAAAGAAGTGTTTGTTAACGTGGTTTTTTTTAAGTATTTTTTTTAAAAAAATTAAAAAAAAAACATTAAACTAATAATTTTTATTGGTTTTAATGAATTGATATAAAAAATAAAAATTATATAAAAAAAATATCATTTTGATGTATTTTAAATTAAAAAATACTCTGCACTGTATTACCAAATACACACTTAACTATTTTAGACTAATTTAAAAGTTCATTTGAAAATATAGTACAATATGGTTAAAACTTAATTTAGTTTGAGAGTGTTTAGTTTATTAATACATGTCACAGTTACAGTTTTGTATGAGTATCATAAAAATAAATTAGAACATTAGTTAAGTAAAAAACTATAATTTATAAGTTTTTAAAAAAATATCTTTTAAAACCGCAATTACAATACCAAATATAATCTTGCTTTTGGTTATGAAATTTGCAAGTAATGGGTGCATTTGAATTTATTTATTTTTTGTTATGTTATCAGGCGTCACACTGATGTATAATTGCTCAATTATGAAACTGCACGCTAATGTTTTGCACTTTTCCGGCATCAGTGCATAAAATTGTCAGGAACGAAATAACTCTTATCTTGACTTGACTTGCACACCGGTAATTGATTACATAATTAAGTGGCTTGGGAAGTCCTAATTTTGTCCATAGATTGTTTAATATCACGGTTTCTAAAAATTGCCTTTATTGTACTTGTTTAATTTCAAAGATATTTATATAAATTTTACTTATGGTAGAATTTTATCACTATTAAAAAAAAACAACTGAGAGAGGTGGAAAAGTCGTCGTGCACACCGACTGGAAAATGTCAAGAAGAAAAGTAGCATTCACCTTTTTCAGGTATACATACCATGATCAATTGTTCTTGGTCGAAACTCGAAAATAATAGAACACAACAACCTGTACTGCTGCACAAAAAGAAAAAGAAATGCTAATGAAGGGGAACTGATCGATCTGAATATTGTCTGTGTGATTAAAATGGGTGTATAGACAATAGATAGACAAGCTGAATTTATCCCACCCACACACACATGTAGAGAGAATCCACAGCTCCTAAAAAGAACTGTTCTTTCTTATTAATTGCCATGGATGAAATCAACGAGCTGCAGTCGCCTCCATTAGGAACGGAGAAGTAAGATAAAGAAAATTACTAACTTTGTCAGTCACCCTTTTGGGGTTCGATCGATGATCCTATTTTCTACAGTTTGAAAATTAAATTAAGGATTTCGCTATGAAGCCAGAGAAATAAAACAGCCCAAAGAAGGTTATATATGGTTATCCTATAAAGCTTATAGGATGAGAGGTTGGTGTTTGTGCTTTGAGAACCTTGACCTGTAGTAATTCATTTCAGCTACACTGTTTCTGGACGGAAATGAAAACAAAACACGCACACTAACAGCTGTTAAATGCTCCATGGGTTTGGAAATTGGAACCATTTTTTTATTGTAGCTTTAACTACTACCTCCTCCAAGTCAAAATAAGTGCTCATTTAAGGAAAATTAAAGAAGAAAAGAAAGAAAGCAAGCAACTACTACGAAGCTAGTTCCATGGACACGATGAAATTGAGGAAAAAGACGATTTCGATGGTGTTTGGTAGTGTTGTAGGGTAATGGTTTAAAGTTTTTGTTTTTATATAAATATATTAAAATAATTTTTTTTTTATTTTTAAAATTTTATTTTTCACATCAACATATTAACACAATCTAAAAACATAAAAAATTAACCTTTTTAAAAAATTAAATTTTTAAAAAACACAACTTCAATCGTATTTTCATAGAAAATGCAACCATAAAAGAAAGGGCTATTAATTAATTTTCTCTAGAGATCTCCCAAGGGTTGTTTGGTTATTTATTTCTATTGTGTTCCAATATTAATGTGGATGTTCTATAAATAATTATCATATATGGGAAGCCATTATGTTCATGAAATGTAGTAGTAATTATTTTATGTTGGAAGTTAACGAAGACGTCAAGATCACTCAATTTGTTTATTTTCCAGCTCCACCCTATGATTTTTTATTGCCTGGGGAATCAGTTTTTGGTGATTGGAATCAGACTTTCAAAGCAAGCAAAATAATAAGTCATCAGATTGGACTCTTTCAACTGGCTGCTATCTTTTTCTACTGGCTCGTTCAATAATTGAACACCACAATCCTTAAGAGGACATGATCGTAGAGTAGGTATATATTTTCATTTCTAACTAAAACCACACCCCGATGGGTTTGTTCGGATGATAAATTCTCAAAAAATTATTGCTTTTGTTGAATCTTTATGCTCAGATATCATCGATCGATATCGTTTCAAGATCAAAACTTGAAGAGGGAAAAGGAAAGCACAATTTTGATGAGTTCCAGGCAGCCAGCCATACCCACATAAGAACTCGAAGGAAATTAAATTGAGATCTTCAAAATGCATATGCTTTTGAATATTGAAGACACAGTGTGTGACGATCCAAGACGGCATACACGAATTTCAACCAGTACGTTCTTCTGCCATATAAAAATTCACTCTCTTTAAAATCAATAACTAAAGTTTGCTTGTGACGTACAATTAAATAATTTATATCAACAGGAGCAGCAGTTCTTAGAAAAGGAGGCATTTAGTATATAATACATACACTTAGTCATCCAAACCATGGCTATCCTTCGAACTGAGAGGTGTCTTCTTCTTCTTCTTGTTTTTTTTTTTCCCTTACAAAGGGAAGTCTTGAACTCCAGATTCCAGAGGAAAAGGCAACGTGAGTACCATTGAGCCAAGTAGATCACTCATTGGCAACTGTGATGTGAGGCATTGTTATTCAAATCAACATTGCCTTGGAAACTTGTTTTTGTTTGTAGATCAATGTTCATTATTATGGTTTGTTGACGAGATAAATATATATATATATATATATATATATATATATATATATATATATATATATATATATACTGATATAATCTTTTGTTTATGTCATTGTCCGGCCGGTGACCAAGCGCATCACTAAAACGCTAATACAGTTAAGTACATGGCCCCTGTTTTCAGCAAATTTTGGTAGAGTGGGCGAGGAAGAGTATCAGTGAAAGGGAGGGTTTGGAGTCACAAGTAGTGATTTGAGAGTGTTTTAATCCATCCATTGTCGTTGCTATTTACTATCAGGAAGTAGATGAGACATTATAATTAATTCTAGTTTTTTAAGAAAAGGAAGTAGATGATTGAAAATGACCTCATACCTAGGGAATCTTTCCAAGTTATAAACATAAGAAAAATCGTATCTGGTTAGAGGACAAATATGTTGTTACATTTCAAAACGAAGGCCTAGCTGTAACCAGAAGAAAACATTGAAGTCCTAGCTAATTTTCTTCTGCCACATCTTGTGAAGCTAAGACTGCGCTAGCTGAGACTAGAACATGAAAAAAATAAACAGATGAAGGAAGAATTGATTGGTTATTTCTCATGAGCATTACTTAAATGACAATTTGCACATCTTTGCGACAAGCTTTCTGTATCATTATCTCAGGAGCCCATCCATGCCTTCATGCTAAGGTCATTGGGGGTCAAGTTCAGAGTTTCATGGTGACTGCCTAGGCTTAACCTCTTCACCGAAATAAAGACACTAGCTCAATAGTAGAGATAGCTTGTTTTTTTTTTTGGTTTTAGTTTAACGTGGGTGTCCGGACCAGCTTGCGCGCACCTCGACTAATCCCACGGGCCCTGAAGTTAACGACCATGTAAGCCTCTAGTGGCTATCATATGAGTAACCACATGACTCGAACCTGAGACCATAGAAAAAGCAAATCTCTTAGTTCTAAACTGTTACCACTGGATTACCACCAAAATGGTTGATAACTTGCTTTTTAATCCTTCTTTCCTTTAGCCCCCTTTTCCTTTTCTTTTTTTCCTGACTTTGTGAGCCATGACAAAACACTAAATAACCAAAAGTTTATAATCAGTCACACCACATAACATCACCCACTACCCCCTTCTTTTCATCAGTCACTCTAGTCTCTCCTCTCCTCTCCTCTCCTCCCTCGCAACATGGATTTTAACCTATGCCTAATCCTCCCCGCCCTCTTCTTCACATCCATACTTGTCAATCTTCCTAGCTTGACCACGTCCGACAGCGGCGAGTGTCCTTATCCTTGTTATCCTCCCCCCACCGGGACTGGTACCCCGATTGTCACAACACCACCGTCTCCGCCATCTCAGTCAGCAGGGACATTTTCACCTCCTTTATACCCTTCCCCGACTGGAAATTTACCATACTACTATCCACCACCTTTTGGTAACAACTTTAATGGTCCTCCACCTCCTGATCCTATCTTGCCTTATTTTCCCTTCTACTACAGGAAGCCTCCTCATCAAGACGATGTTTCTTCGGCAACCAGTCTTCCAAGGTCAACTCTTATGATGGGCACATCTAATATTATTGCTTTTGCTTTTCTGTATCTTTTTTTTGGCTGTTAAAGTGATTGAAAAATTTGATGTACGCAATTTATCGCCTGTATGCTAATAAATATATAATTAGGTTTAAGTAGTTGTAATATTTGAATTTATGTCATGCGAGGGAGAGGATACAGCATCAACATTTTAATTGCCAAGTTTTTTCTAGTTGTAGAAAGCGATTAGCAAGGGTTTAATTGCAAGTGAATTGTTTAGTTGTTCGTTTCCTATTTTTAATTTCTTATTGCAAGAACTTCGATATGCGAGGGACGAAGTGAAGTGTAAGAAGATGCGGAGGAGGTGGTCCCAGAAGTTTGCCTTTTCGTTTGGTGATACTTAATTAAGCTATAAAGTAATCTGCTTTCCTTTCTTTGCTTTTTTCTTATTGACACTTGACAGTGGTATTGTTTTTTTTTTTTTTTTCCTGAAAATCTTTTTTTTCTCGATGTTCTTGGAGATTTTATAACCACTACATTCTTAAATAATAAAATAAATTATATCTTAAAATTTTATTTTATTTATACCTCAATGTTTTTGGTAAAAATAATTATTTAACATCGAATATATCATTTGTTTTGTTTGAATGAGAAAATTTACTTATACAGATATGAACCATAGTGGTGGGCTAGAACATTCATGATTCTAGAATTTGTGGAGGAACTAGAATTATTTTCTAGTAGCATTATTTTCCTTCTCTTTTTTTATCATTATATATACTCTCAAAAACACTGGTAATTCTTTTTGATGGAGATTTAGGAACTAAGAATATTTACTCCATTATGGAGTCTAACGTTTGTTTAAAATTAATTTAAAGTAAAGAAAAAATAAAAATATTTTTTTTTTCAAAATTGTTTTTAAAATGCAAAAACAAAACTACTTCTAGACTTGTTGCCTATCTTAATTCTCAAAGGATCCATATAATCTTCAGTATAGTGCTTTCTCTACTGCATTTGGTTACTCCTCGGCGAATTATAAAATAGGTCACACAAATCATGATTCATGTGAACTATACCTACAACATGATCAGCAGGATGAAATTCCTTAAAAGTAAAGAATATCATTTCTCATGATATAATATTAAGAATATCAGATTCTCTTTTAAATGATCAGGCAAACACTAATATTAGTCAATCTGTAAAAGTCTGGAATTAGTTAAGTAATCCTACAGGTTAGCTTATACATACACACACACGCATCAAATGGCCTCTTTACCCATCACTTGGCTAAATTTGCAAAGGATATGCCTCCTGGGTCCTACTTTCCATTTAGCCGAGAGGGTTATTTTCAATGTGCTGGAGCAGATATCACACTTTCTCCGGCGTAATGGCCACATCTTTCAGCACAAATAAAGACTAACTTTAATGTTTTCGGCCCACCATTTCTATCAATAAAGACTAACTTTAACTGTAATGGCCACTCTTTGAGGTAGCGGTCAAGTTTTGTAATAATTACCAGTTGACTAATCCCAGATCAAATGCAAGCATTAAAGCCTAATTTTAGCATGCAAATACCTGATGTTATAGACTTAATGGGATGCATCATCACGCAGCCTCTCTATTGCATAAGGGCGATCCTGTTGCCACAGTTTAGAAGTTCTGCTTAAGGGTGATTTGTCCAAGGTTTGTGACATCATTTCCTGGCATACCTTCTTTCTCCATTCTGTTTATTGTCCTTCGTTGTAGATTTTTTTCGTGATACAGACCATCGATGTAAGTTGGCGAATCAAGCCTCCCCCATTTCATGACATACATGGGTTGGACATAATCCAGTTTCAGATATATGGATGCTTTGTTTTTTCTTTTAATGAATTAGTATAAAAAATGCTTCATCGCGTAAATAAGGGTTATCTCATAGTTCATTGTACCTGAAAAAGAAAATCAAATAAAGTTCATGGTTTTTACTATATGATTTGCTGCCATTATCGCATTCTTATATATCAGATGCTCAGCACAGATTTTAATGCAAGAGGCAATGCACCTGATACAAACTAGACTCACTTCTGTTGGTGAGGTAGCAAGAATGAAAGGAAACAAGCTGCCATTCTTACCTATTCCATCGACATTGTTGATTTCGCTGCACACATGGAGGGAAAATGCTATTACCGTCAGTTGATTGAGACAATTTGTCATTTCGTTGCCGCTGATAAAGAATAGCTGTTGTCTGTCCTGATTTGACCTTCGCTCCATTGGACTTGTATTCAAATTCATGGTATCAAACAGGCTAACAATATCATGATAGACGACTGTGTCGTATATTTGGAAAATATAGAAAATCACTCAATTCAGGATGGCTACACCAACAGCTAGATTACCCTTTCCAGTATTGCTTCCAATTTCAATGTGTTTTATACTTTTCCTCAACATCTCGCTGTTACTTCTGTGGCTTCTCGTTTTTGCTTTCCCTTCAACCTTCAGGTCTTTTGATACTCTGGTATTTTCTGATACTTGATGCCTTTGCAAACTAGCATCCTTCACCTTCCCTCTTTCATTCTTACCAGTGACACCAATTTTAGTTACAGCTTCTGGCTTGTGCCTATTATTGTTGGTTGGTTTAGTTTCACGAGCCTCAGAAACATTTCTTGCCTGATGATCAGTCCTTCCTGAGGGATCCGGCTGGTTAGTAGGTTTTACAGATTCATTAGCAGTGACGGCTTGGTCATTTCCAGTCCTTGAAAGTAATTGTGATCTCGCAGCAGCTCCACTCCCTGGACTTGTTGACCTGTGTTGTGCTTTAGCTGGTTTGGTTTTAGATGATGAAGCCTGAGATAGAAGTACAAAAGCTGAATTTATTTCTGCCAACTAATAGTGTAAAGCGCAGATAACAAAACACAGAACTGCTCGAGGAAAAGAACAAACTATCAGCCTTAACAGTCATACTTCCAAAATTACAAAGAAGGGCTTGAGGCTGAACTATGAAGATATTGATGAGTGTGAAAATACATTATAGAGAATATAACTAATGATCTGGTGATGAAAGCCACCTTAATTTCATGACATTCTCATAAAATCTCTATTCACCATATTTTGATGACAACACATACCTTTTTTTTCTCACATTTTCTTTTACTATGCTATTATTAACAATAAGTAGAAAGTTCATATAGGATTCCCCATCCATTCCATAGGGTTTCATCCTTCAAGTTTGTTATAGATGTGCGTGTTTTTTAGCCCCAGGGAGAGAGAATAATAATACAAGAACTTGCTAGTCATTTCACTGACCTTTCCTTCTTTTTTCTATCCATGACCAATCTCTCTCTGATTTATAACTAAGTCCTACAAGCATAACCACGTGTAAGTTTACACTCATTTCACTTTGATCATTCTTAGTATTACAGCTTCAAACCATGTCTAACAGATGGAACCATTATATCAACACCTTGGACACTTGGCAAAGAACTTTTTATGAGGTGATAAAATATGCTTTGAACAAATATCAAGTAAACGCACAACACTTCAAAGCATCTTAAGATGAAGATGGTACAATGTGAATGTACGGTAAGGCGAATCAACAACATTTACAACTCCTTGGTGGCAACTTATATTATCCGAATGCTATGAAACTGAAATTGCTCTGTAGTTCTTGCAATTTCAAGAAGTCAACATGATGCAATCTGAACAGCAGGAGGAAGCTAACTAGGCGCTTTAAAATTATTTACTTTCTCATTTTACATTAGTTTCCTCTTCATAAATAGTTGTCCACTGCATCGTTCTTTCTCAACAACAATATATATCTGGAAATATGTGAATGAGCACGCACATATATACTGCTGGCGAGATTCATATCAAATTAAAGTTTATGAGACTTGCATTAAAATAAAACAAGAAGCAAACCAATTCCACAAGTGAGATCAAGGTAAAACACACAGTTTTTGAGTAAAACCAAATACACAATAACCCTAAGATTAACTAAGACGGTATGCAGGTCTCATATCTACAATAATTAGGATCACTTGTAATGGAAAGCAGAAAAAATTCAAACACCACAATATTTTACCAAGCACACACCCACACAACGTTACAGATTGAATTTATTACTTATGTATCCATAGATATAGGCTATAATAAGACAGCATCAAAATGCCAAAACTGCTAATGCGCTGTACCTTGTTCCCATCAGAGCCTGGTGATACAGCAACACGATAGAATGAAGGCATGGGTGCAGCTTTAAAATTAAGTCTTTCCCTGAATTTTTTAATTTCAGCCTTCTTCTGTTCCTACAAACACAGTAATTCATGCATCTGATACAGATAGAATTATGGAAAAGATATATCAAATTGCTATAAGATACGCTTGAGTCCATTACAAGCTTCATTCTCATTGAGGGATGATCTATATCACAATTAGAGAATTTTAGAAGATTATTAAAATTTGGCTTTGTAGAAGACTCGGCGTATAATGTAGCAATCTTCTTTTGACATAATGAAGTATCACAAGAGCAAGTACAATATCAATGCACTTACTGACAGCAACAAGAGCCAGCTATTAGAGAATTTTTTACGTACTTGTGTTTTTGCTTGAATCTGATTCATTTCTGCCTCCTTAGCATGCAATTTTTCTTCCAACTTCATATAGAACTGAATCATATAACAAACGAGAAAAGGATTGAGCATTTAAATTTGACTGCTAGCCACAGAACAGTTAAATTCCGAACAACAGCAAGCTTGGTCACCTCTTTTCGCCTTTCTGCTCTTTCATCACTTTTGAAACTGAAGGCTGCAGCGCATGGCATTGTGTCTGGCTTTATTGAATTAACAATCTGCTTATTTCTGCATCACAATTACTCTACATCTAAGTTCAGGAAATAAAAAATGTTAAACCATTAGAGCATCAACTGATGATGTATGTTATGGACCTGTTCGCTCTTAGATGAGACATAGGTTCAACTTTTTTTGATCTAGATGGTGGGGATTCAAATTTATTTACTCTTGATGCCCTTTCACTGCACAACAATACAGACATCTTTAAGGCCGAAAACATGGAAGATGCAGGTTTGCAATTTGCACGAATCAGAAAGTACCTTCTATTCACAGGATGTAACCTTAAATTGCCACTTTCAGAATTCTGAGCACAAAAATAAATTTTGAAGTAAATAAAAGCAAACGCCAAAAAGAGCGTTTTTAACTATAAAGTCAAATTGAAAATGAAAAATCAGCCAGTTTAGAATATCGATAACAAATTAATCCAAATGCTTACCTCTTCATTTTTAGCTCTATGCAACGTACGTCTAGTAGGAGTGGTAGCTCGTGATGACTGCTTTTCTGATTTTGCTCTTTGTGGTGTTTCTCCTTCTCCTCTATTCTGAGTTTTTGCAGTAGTTTTTGACACGTTGTTAAGGATCTTCTGGAATTGACTGCCATTAATCGGAGACCTCATTCTGGGGTTCGTGGATTTACTTTCCACACAATCTCTCAGCTGGGATGACAAAATATCAAGAAACGCAAATCAGGGTCAATTTAGCACGATTATAAAATGATAACAAGGATGGAAATTGTCAACAACAACAGCAGTAGCAAGAATAACAGTAGTAAGAGCATATAGGCATGAGTTTGACATTGCAGAATGCAAGATTAAACTGAATTACTGCCATTTTGTTGTTCGTGTTGTGTCCCTGTGCATACGTGCTTCGTTTATTTTTTATTAGTCATGTAGTATTTTTTATTTCTTTACACACCTTTGGAGAAAGATTTTGTTGATGCACTGGACTAGTGTTGTCAAGATCCTTGGCAGTTCCACTTTTTGGGGACAGAACAATTGTCACAGATGATTCATCTATTTTAGCAACATTATCATTAATGTTATCTTTCATTTCCATCTCTTGTTTGTCATTATTGAGATGCGACTCGTCAAGTCCAGTTTCAATTTGATGTGCTTCCTCAGGTTTAACATATTCACCCACACCTCTGACCGAAACATTAGCATCATCCAAAGCAGCTTCCACTGGAGATTCAGAAGACAGAACAATAGGATCCTCTCTTTCACATTCAATGACCTCTAATTGTCCATGATAATCCGGATCCTCAGGGCTCTCATCAAAGCAAGCACGATGGCTCTCATCATTTACATGATCAAACTGATCTCCTTGATTTCCATAATCAAATTCGTCACAGTCCACACTTTCCAGCACATCATCCTCACGGTGAGAATAATTGCAACTTCCGTTCATATCATCATCTTCTTCTCCTTGACCCAAATTTCCGTACTCGTCATCTTCGCAGTTCTGGCATCCCCTCCCACTCAGGCCGTCAAGTGAATCCGGACGCAGAATACCCTTCTTCTTGAAATGGGCTTCAAAATAAGCTTTCTTCTGGATTACAGAACCTGGTTTTGAGCATTTTTCAACCTCTTCAAGATACCTATTGTGAGAAAAAGACGATCTTCTCTCCCAAGACAAGTCTTCACTCTTAAATCTTCCAAAGGATATGGACCCAGAGTGCAGAGAATCTACCTGTCCAATCCAGAAATGTTAACAAATTCATAATATACCCTCGCTAGCAGAACATCAAACAAGCAAAAAAAAATTCAAGCAAGCCAATTTCAAGTATCACAAACTAAAAGTTTTTTTTTTTTTTTTTGCTGAACAATGAAGAAAAATTGATAACTTCCTCCCAGAACGAGAGAACATGAAAGTTTTCCAAGTAAAATTGATATTGGGTGATAAGTAAATAAAAATAAGACGTCAAAACAAAATTAGATAACTTTCAAGAACAAGATAAGTTACCTGAAAGCTAATGCAGTTGCTGAGGCTAAATGGTTCTTGAAATTCTCCCGCCATCACTTAAAATGAAGCACTAAGCTTTGCAGTGAGGGATCAGTAGCAGCAAGGACATGGATTGATCTGATGCTCTCTTTTCTTCTTTTCAGTTGAGACTTGAGATAAAAGGGTGCAAAGGGGGGCGCTTTTGCTTCGCTTGAAAAGTTGATCACCCATCCATCTCTTCCTAATCATGTCATGTGCCGGTAGTCTCTTTTTTGTCTTGTTTCCCTTTTCTTTTTCTTTTTTTATGGTAATACTCCGTTAGTTTCCACGTTCAGATTTGGGGATCGACGGTTCGGTTTTGGATCAGAGCGGTTGATCTAACGGAGTAGAAACGGAGGATTAGTAGACCTCGTGGCAGTCTACTAAATTGCTGACATTCCAGCTGTCTTTAACTGAGAAAGTTTTGTGTGTGAGAGATATGTATCATATCCTGTATTGCTATTCGTAATGTGAATTAACAGTTATTATTTGCTTTTCTCTTCTCAAATTTCCCCAAAAAAAAAGAAACCTTCTTCTTTAGAATTTATAATAATTTGTGTTTCTTGATTAGTAATTAGCTTTGCTTCTACTCCATCATCTGGGATTTTAATTTTAAGAAAGAGGTGGGGAAAATATTTTTATTTATTAATAATATCAGTTTTTTTTTAATATGAATAATCTACTTAAAATTTGATATGATGAGAAATTGCTATCGATTTTATTAAAAAAAAATCATTCTTAATTTAAGAAAAAAATGGATTTCATTGCAAACGTCTAAATTAAATATATAAATATAAATAGAGACTGTTTGCTAGATATGCCAATTATCTACCATTAATAGTTATTTATTCAGTTAATTAATTGTTTTATTTCTTTTATATTATCATGATTATCGCTGCACTTGGCATTAGCTTCCACTCAATCTGATCCTTCAAACAAGGCCTTTCAACAGAGAGTTAGGGTTGATGTGAAAGCGAGAGTTAGAACTTTTAGGATCTTTATTTTTCAACAGCCATTAGAGCATGCTTCATTGAGTTAGGGTTATGGATGGGTTACAGTCGCTATACCATGCAGTTGATTAGCTACTTCAGAAAACCTACAGCCGGTATCCTATCTTCAATAAAAATGAAAGAGGAGAGGGAAAATCATTAAAGAAGTGAGTGCAATATCGCCCTTTTCCTCTTTATTGTAGCCTGACGTTGACAAGATAACACCTTCAAGAAAAGAAAGGAACAGATAAAATTGAGAGGCTGAGCCTTTTTGTGGTAGGTCAGAAGGATTATCATCACCGTTGAACCACATGTAAAGCCACCGTCGTCCTCTGCGTCTATTATATACGATGGCCAGGGGTTATGATATATACCACAAAGATCGTGCAGATATCGCAAATAAACCTTACCTCCATTCGGTTTCTCATTTAGCTTAGACATTTCGCTTGCCTATTACTCTTTCAAAATTCGATTTAGGTTCTTAAAAGTCTTGATTGATGGCCTGAGAATTCCAAAACACTCAATTTTTGGACATGCCGACCTTGAATACGACTGGTACACCCGAGGTTGGTTTCTATACTCGAATGCATTTCTCTCTAATCAAACCTGATTTATACGTTACTGGCCACGAAAACAAATTGTACATGCAATTAATGTATGAGACTGTATCTTCTGGCCACTTATCCTCTAGAGATTTGTCATCTTATCGTCATCATCAATGAACAACGTTCTCATAAAAACTCAAAACTATAGCAATTTTTTTTTTTAAGTTTTCCGTGGTTTTCGCTACTTAGAAAAATAACAAATACAACAGAAAATATTGATAAAAAATTCTAAATTTCATTGGTAAATTACAATAATATTTACTAATAGAATATTTCTTCGCTGTGTTCCTTGGTATATACCGGTAAAATGGTCATGTGTTGGTGAGCAAAATGATATGTTGGCAGGGATAACTTCTGAAAAAGATGGTTGACCTATATCTATTTGGGACTTGACTTGGATTGAATCTTAATTTAAAGTTATGTCTAAAATTTTAGTATGTTAGGAATGAATTAGAATTTAGGATTTGGTGTAAATTTAGAAGAAATTGACTAGAAACCTTTTTTCATAAAATAATTAGTTTTTTTTGTTGTTGAATTGAGTCTCAATTTAAAGTTTACTTGGTAATGCAAGTGCTAGGAGAAAATAATATTGTGATTTAAGATTTAAGATTTGATATTAAAATTGGAATAATTGATTAGGATGCGTTTTTCATAAAAATAGATTGTTTTTATATTTGAACTCAACTCAATTTAAAGTTGACATGGGTACCTTCTTAGAAAATAATTATTTTTTGGTTTAGGATTTCGGGTTAATTTGGAGGAAATTGATTATGATGTGTTAAAAAATGTGTCTTTTGGGATTAAATTAAGTCTCGATTTAAAGTTTGGTAGGTGATTTAAGTGTTAGAAAATAAATATTTTTGAATGTTATATTTTCTTGTTTATTTTGTTGTCTCGTTTATCCTTGCCTTATTCATCTTATAAAATAATCAATTTATAAAAACATATTAATTATAAATAAAATTAATTGATTTGTGACTTTATTTATTGATGTATATTTGTAGGTACATGGATTTTTGGTAGTATAGGGGAGGTATTGCCATTTGTTTTTTTAAAAAATAGGAATGTTATTATTATTTTTATCCTTTTATTTTAGTTTTATTTCTTTTAATTTTTTCTAGTCTATTTATTTGGATCTTTTCTAAAAAAAATATTAAACACGTTACTGACAAAATTACCGACGAACCAAGTATGTCGAAAAGTTTATAAGAGTTGAAAAACATTACATGAAATGCCACTGACAATATATAAATCACTGATAGATTTCGTTGTCGGTAATAAAAAATCAATCACCAATAGAATTACAAATAATTTTACGTGTCGGTAATATGATATATTCATCAATGAAATTACCTATTAAATAATGCCAGCAAGTTTTTTTGTTTGACGAGTTTTTTTTTACCTGTAAATTCATAGGTGTTTATATTACATAAGACTTACCAACATAATAGAAATTACTAATAAGAAGTTTTTTGAAGAACAATAACTGAATGTAATGTCGTTAGTGAATGTTTTCCTAACAAAATTAGTATCTAAACAGTGACGAAACAATCCGATGGTAATGTGTAAAGTTATAATAATGTTTGTATAACCATAGGTGACACCCACATTTATCATTCTACGGCACGCATCTATACGAGGTCAATAATATATAAATAGTCTTAAACCTCAAAGATCATCTTCTCTTCCTGTAAAAAAAAATTAAAAAAAAACAAAGAATTTATTTTCACTTCTACTTATACCTGAATATTTTTTGTAACTATTTTCTCCCACCTCAACTAACTTTAATATCAAAAGTTACCCAAACATTTTAAAGTGATTGAAGTACAACCTCACACTCCTTTAACGCGTAATAATTCAAAGAAGACCATAGTTTTCACAGGAGACTTTCACTGATCTCACCACTGAATAAGATTAAAAAAAGAGCGAACCACCCAAAAGTGGTGGATCTGACATTGTTTTCTAGGGTGGGACCCTAAAACTTTTAGACGAATGATGGAGCCATGGATTGATGCAATGATTGGAGCCGTTTGATTAAGGGGCCCATGGATCTAATTATTTTGCGTTAACCTTCTGGACCGGAGGCGGGAAACCAGTAATCTACAGGACTACAACTACTAATAGGGACAAATCCTGAATTCTATTATTGCACGTGCATGGTCCGTGCATGTCTCGCGGGTACCGGCACATGGATGGTACCGGGCCGCCCATGACCTTGTAAACCGAGTTCAGATCTCCTCATGGTCGATACTATCACGTTTGATCCTGATCATCAAAGTCAGGAAGGGGGGACCCAAGACACGTGATTGAATCAATAAAATCATGTAATTTAAAAAATAAAGTGAAACACTCTAGCACAAGACACAGTGATTTAAACAATAAAATAATCCCTTCTTAAAAAAACTGAATACATCTAGGATAAGAGGTAAAATCTTTTTTCCTGAA
This sequence comes from Populus trichocarpa, assembly GCF_000002775.5. Classification (NCBI taxonomy): domain Eukaryota; kingdom Viridiplantae; phylum Streptophyta; class Magnoliopsida; order Malpighiales; family Salicaceae; genus Populus; species Populus trichocarpa. The sequence continues at coordinate 13,282,166 of NC_037294.2, read as the reverse complement.
GATTTATTGGGAATTATAAAATTAATTGGAGATAAATTATTAATATAATTTTTTAGTATAATGAAATGACTTGATTGTATTTAAGAACAAAAAATATATACATTTCGTCTAGAAGATTTTTTGTTTTTTTAATATTATTTGCATAATAAAAATAGCTCCATACCTTAAACGTGAAAAACAAAATAAACTAAGCACTCCAGTGCTTTTTAGACTTTTTATTTGTTTTGGCATGGTAAAAAATTTGATATAAATCCTTTCCCCACTTGCTGTAGATCTGGGTGAAATGAATAGTATTATAACGGTGTTCGAGAACATAATATCAATTAATTTTGAAAGTTTTTTTTGTTAGAAATATATTAGAATAATATATTTTTAAAATTTATTTTTTACATTAGCACTACCAAACAATTTTAAAATATAAAATTTAATTTTAAATAAAAAAATATAATTTTTTCAAACTTTCTTTTAAAACACAAAAACAAATTGATTGCTCCGGTTACACGCCTCTTTAGATAATTTAGGATTCGAAGGGCTGTTGCGCATAACAATTCCCGTCGAAGGACAGACAATCCCGTTCAGCCGAACATCTTGACTGCCAATGTTGTTGGGAAGGAGGAATGGAAGGTCAGCCAAGCTGCACGCATGCAGCTCCTCGAAGAACGTACAGACTCTCATGTTGGAAGTACCGCCTGGCAATGAACATTGGACATCAAGAATACGCGTGTCTCCATGGAAAAGGTCTCCTCTCCTCTCCTTTCTAGAGAAAAAGACAACCAATCAGTAATCAGATCCATCCACGCTTGATTCCTGATCCCAACGTGTTTTTCTCATCTACACTTGAAATTGTTTATTACCGAGGACTACAGTTGCATATAGAAGAATTATGCATGACCTCGTCAATAATAATATCACAAACCACAATCTATATAACAAGTGATACAAAATCATGAGGCGAGGTGGTTTTACTAGAGTTTTGAGATTTGCACGGCAAGGGAGGCGGCGGGGCCGGTCGCCGGTGAGTATTATGTATACCGTGCTCATACTTTAATTTAAAGATTCACATTGTGACACGGCCATGTGACGAGGTGATAAATCCTTAGTATACATTGAAACGTAATGTTCTTGTAGAGAATGTACGTGAGTTTCACGTGCTCCATGTGGTCTCTCTCCATGAATGAGTGTGGCCAGACTCGTGAATGCGTGCAAGACTTTACACTGTCCTTTGGGGATAACGTTGACGCGCGCATCCAATGAAAAGGTCCTTTTTTCTCTGGACCTCACCCTTAAAGATTGGTTTAATGGCACCGCGTGCAGGCCCCTGGCTCGTTGATCCTGTTGAATTAAATCAGATGGCTGGAAAACGAGGGATTGGATGGATCTCCATGTGGCGTCCACTTCAACCACCAAGTGTAAATTTAATTCAAATTCCAAGTGCTCGTTTGTTACTTTTTTTTTTGTTTTTCAAATTGTTTTTTATTAATAATTTTAATATATTATTATAAAAAAATCCAAAAATCTAAAAAAAATTATTTTAATATGTTTTTAATTAAAAAATACTCTTAAAATAAGCCTTACATCACATTAACAAACATACTAATACAATTTACTCCTTTTAAAAAATAAGGTGGTTCAGTTAAAATAAATAAATAAATTAATTGAATTGCAGTAACTTCACTATGATTGAATAATATGGATTAGATCCTTAGTGATATTATACAAGCCCTCTTAATTACTGGACACTTTTAGCAAGCAAATCGTTGCAAACGACAAGCAACGTGTAACTCCGAAAATACTAGCGAAAATTCAAATAAATTATTTATTATGGGATTTCTTAAATTATACTACAAAAAGAACCTTTCAGAAAAATAAATCTATGTCCTGTGTTTTAGTATTAGTCAGTTATATTTGCATAAGATTTGACACATATACTAAAACAACTACTTTTTTACTGCAGCGCAGTTACTATTCATCATCTCGTAGATCATAGTGGACTGAAACGGTATTTTTTTCAAAAAAAAATCAACTTGATCGTTGAATTTTTATTTTGCATAATTTAGCCATTTGAATCCAAATCAGCACTCAATTGTAATTTTTTTCAGGAAAGGTTGAATTGAATAAAAATAGTACTAAAGTGAAAAAATAAGTAAAATAGATAGCCGCTTTGAAATTTATCTTAAAGTTCATTTTCATCACCCATATTTTTTAGATCTTGGATAATCAATTTCTTTAAATTTCAAAAATTCAATTATATACTAAACTTTATTTTTTTTTCATGTTCTTTTTAGGTAAGAGGAGAGAGAGGGACTCGTTGAATTTCAGCGTGTAAAGAGAAAGTTGTTGTTGATGACTATTCCAACCACAAACATAATTGATTTTTATGTCAAATGGTTTCATATGATAAGAGGAGTTTAAACTAGGTGTTTTTTTTACATTGAAAACGCCTAAAAAACATATATAAGCCCATAAAGATTTTTGGTTTCGGGTTTTAAGGTATTTTTTTTAAGTCATGGATTGGTTTAACAAGGTTTTTATGATTTTTTTAGATTTTTGGGGTAAAAAAATAGGTTGAAAATGAGTTTTTAGGTAAAAAACATGAACCTTGTTTTTTCAACCGCCATAGTAATCGGAATCTGAGAATCCAGACGGTGCGTCATTTATTTCTTTCAAGAGAAATTGAGGCAGATGACATGTTGTTCGCCCCGTTAACTTAAATTTTTTTTTTGTGTGCGTTTGAGATTGACCTTGCGAGCCATTTCTTGATGAGCCTTATCTTTGATAGTTTTGTGATTTTTATTATTATTTTCTAATCAATTAACCGATTGGTCCTGAATTTAATTGATGTTACGGTTGTTATGAAACATAATATTAATTAAAATTAAAACCACGACATTTTTTGTTGTCACTGTTTAGAAACGTGACTTTTAATTAAACACCGGGGTTCTAAATTTTAACATCTAAAATGTCTTATTTCACTAATTTTTTTTTTGCTGCTATATAAATTCACTATTTTTTTTTATATGCTAAATACAATTTATCCCCGTTTTTTTTATTTTGTTTGCTAAATGCACAATTTACCCCTGTTCTAACTAGTCTTGCTTCACATCCCAAACAGCCCTACATCACTTTACTGAAATTAGCAATACTAATTGCAGCGTAACATATCAAATCTCTGCAGTGTCATATAAATTAACAATATTTTTTATATGTAGAGCTTTTTTTTATATTTTTGTTGTTGTTGTTTCCGTGGAATAGATAATCAAAACGTCAGATACAGAACTATTTTCTATGCCTCCACGATTTCTTTTTCTTCCCCACCAAACGTTCTGGTTCGACATTTGCCGTATACATCCAAAACTTAATGGCTGCAATCCACATGGAATGTCTCTCAGCTCAAAGCTATCATAGACATTGAACTCACGAGGCATGACCCGGGAATATAAAAACAAAGAGTGTATAATTGAAGCTTGGATAGAATCACCTGCAATATATTGGAGGATTGAAATTACATCCACATGGCCTAATGCCTAAACAAATTCCTATACCAGGATTTATGTTTCCCGACAATTCATATTTCTCTAATATATGCTTCTTCTTCTTATTTTTTTCTCTCTATTTATCCAGTACAGATCTACTTACTTTGTACTGGTCTTATCACTGATAGTACAAGTAGAAGCTGCATCACAAATTTGTAGGATGAGCCGGGCTAAAAAGAAAGTGGGGATGGCGACAATCAATTCTTAGATTTTAGAAATGAAGCCGTCTTGGTTATTTCCCTGAGAGGTTTATCAGTGAACCTAATTATATTGTAGCAGAGCGCTCCTAGGATGGTACCAATGGGGGGGCCAACAATGTAAACCCAGATACCCTTGAATTGACGCATCACTATTGCAGGCCCCAAGCTCCTAGCAGGATTCATGGATGCCCCAGATACAGGCCTGTAATCCACAATTTTAAGGACAAAAAAAAAACAGAGAGTCACGTAAAGAATTGCTATTCAAAAAGACACTGGCAGCTTGGATTGCAGCTAGCAAGGGAATTACCCAGCAACGAAAACGTTCAACATAATTGTCATTCCAACTGCAATTCCTGCTAATTCTCCAATCTGCAAGAGTCGAGAATCGAAGAATTAAAATTATATTCGTTTGCTAGATGTAAAGTTTATATGTACACATTTTGAGCATACTCTGTTAGATATTAGTAATCAATCTTTCGAATATAAGGCAAGGCATTCTTGTGCTGCTTGTGATTTAAGCAATCAACCAAGAGGGATGGTCTACTTGAAAGTTAGGCTAAACAATCCCAGGCTACTGTAATAAAAATAAACAAAAGACATGTTTTTTTTTCAATAATAAATAAAATGAGCATGCTTAAGAGTAACTAACCGCTCTATTGTCAGTGGCAACACCAGAGATAACAAACATTAAAAGGAACGATATGATTATTTCAGTAACAAAAGAACGGATGTCGGGTCCAACTGGTATTGTCCCAAAGTAAGCCTCGTCTGTCACGCTAAAAAGAAGGCTTAAGGTGCCGCTAGCAAGGAGTGATCCAAGTAATTGTGCCGCAATGTATAGAGGTACCTGCAAGTACAAGAAAGAAAAAACACATTTAGCAAGAAGTTCACCAGTCTTTATAATCAGCACCTCTCCCGATGAGATGTGCTCCGCCAGCATGAGCGACCTGTACAAAGAAACAACGAATATATATGAAGACCAACCTGTTTGTAAGGAAAATGTCTAAAGATGGCAAAAGTAACAGTGACTGCTGGATTGAAATGTGCACCAGAGATATGACCAACAGAGTAAACCATCACCATCACAATTAGACCCCATACCACACAAACTCCTGGAAATGTTACAGAACCATACATCTGATTGACCACGACAGATCCACAACCCATAAAAATCAAGAAAAATGTCCCTATCATCTCTGCTATTATCTGGCAATAAGAAGAGACTTATTAGTCACATAACTCTTAATTTTCTTTGGTATAGCTAGATGGTAACTGTAAGTTTATACAGCGAACAAAAAAAAGTAGAGATAAGAGTTTTTTTAGTACCTTCTGGATTATTTGAACAGTAGTTTCAGGTGGTGAATCCTCATCAGAACTTTCTGTTTTTTTGCCACCTTCTGTATCATCACCGAACTCGTTATTCCAAGGCATGTTGTGAAGAAGAAGATGGTGCTTATTTCTCTCCCGTGTCAAGAAATTTAGTGTTGGATAAACCAAGAAAATAAATTTATATATAGTAAAAGATTAATGTCGTTGTTTGGAGATCGATGGCTTAGCTATTTTGACGAGTATCTCATGGAACCAAGAGAATTGTGTAATCTTTAGGCCAGTCATTTAGGCCTCTTACAGGAATAGCTACCGCAATTTTGTCTTGGCCACTATGAATCAAGTCCCTGAGTGAAATTAGGGATTCCATTTCGTCATCTGGTTATGAAACCATTGCCTATTGATTAGGCTTGACCCAATTATCTTAAGACTTTGCTTGTATGATTAGACTCGCAACCTTTAGACTGGAAATTTTATTGGGCATGGATGTTAACCTTTTGCCACAAGTGAGCTTCCAGCTGGCTGCTAGTTATGACGTCTAGGTCCATTTGTCATCCAAAATACACACAAAAAATGGGCTCTCATACGGGTTGATGGCCCAATCGTAACCATCTGTCCAGAAATTGGCTAAGTAGAAGCCTTGTACTGTTAATCTTTGCTCAAGATAGACGCTAAGTAGTTTTACTTTTAGGCCCAGGCAGCAGTACCTCCCTAGGATTTCATGGGCTATAATACCGAGTGGGAAGCTCGACCGATGACCGGGGCTTTCCAGTTTTCATTGGATCACTTGTTTTCTTATTCTTTTGTGATGGGAAAAATGAAAAATGCTTCTTCTGTATCTGTAGACTGTAATGATGAGCAGGGGACCAAAAGAAAACTCCAGCGAGCTGTGTTCAGTGCTATTGCTGAGGCAGTAGAAAGAAAGAAGGTTACGGCTAATATACTGTGGACCCTCGATTCAAATCAAACATAATGGTGTCAGGTCCTCTTCTTTATAGCAGCCACATATCCTCGGCCCTACAGATTAGCCCAGCCACTCACTCTCATGCCTCCTCCTCCTACGTCTCGAGCTTCCATCCTTTTAACTTGGTGCTAAGAGTGGCAGCCCCTTCAACTCAGTGGTAAAAATAACTTGAAAAGGAAAGGCTCTTGCCTTTAGCCGCGCCAATCTCTCCTCCGGGGACCATCTACTGCATACCAGACATGGAAAATGCTGTCTTTTACATGTGATCATTTTTTGGCCAAGCACTGAATTTTGTTAGGAAAACTGAAGCTATAAAGTGCAAGAAGAGACATGTGACATGGCCACATGAGCACTGCCATGCCAAGACAATGTTGGGCCATTGTGGCAGTCTGGTGAAACCAAGATTTTTGAACCCATTCACAAAGGGACGAATGAGCTAAACATCAGACCCATTAAGAATCCATCTGTTGGTCAAAAATCACATACAAGCCCAGAAAGCCTCTATCCCAGTTCCTCTTCCAAATTCAAGCCTGCATGATAAGATGAATTCAGAAAGCTCAAGAGAAAAAAAGTGGTGCAATTTAGAGGGGACACGGGGTCTTTGACAAGATGCATCCCTGAGAAAAATTGGTGTATAGATGCTGTGTTGTCATGAAATGATTTGTAAAACGAACCATTCTTTCCCTCAGTCCCTCTCAAAAGGTCTCAATTCACCGCTCGATGGTCCCGGCCATTGTGGGTCCATTTCCCCGGCTCGTGTCTGCAGTTTACCCTGCAACGATCACGACCTTTCTCCCCTTCAATCTCAATGTCTTGATTAATTTTTGTTTGCATGTGTTTATTCTTATTTCAACCACGGCTTGTGTATTTTTGGTCCAATCCCCACTTGCACCAGATTTAATTACTCTACGACAAAAATAGATAGGAAAAAAAGAAAAAGGAAGGGTGGGAGATTGCTGATTTTCGGTCCAATCCCCACTTGCACCAGATTTTCAAACTGGTTATTCGACAAACATTTCGTGCAAACTATTGAGTTGCAGATTTTTATCAGTGTGATCCAATGCCGTGTACCTCGTCCAATTAACTGAGTTGAATTCTTCGTGCGATTTCTTTTTTAAAATGAAGCATGATAATGACAGGGTTTGATTGTATATAAAAAAAATTATCGAGGTCCCAAATTAATTAGAAGCATGGCCCCCGTGTACAGAGGAGAATGAGGCCACGCACACGAGGACAGCACCGCATATGACTAGTTCCTGTTTGGCCTCGTCATATCATTTTGACATTTTCATTACCATACCCCACAAAATGGTCCTTCGTTATCATGTTTTGTGTTAAGTTGTATATTACTATATTTTATTTTAACGTTGGCAGCTTTCTTGCATTCACGTGCGCACGTGCCACCATGTTATTAATTATTAATTAACACAAAATTCTACATCTCAAGAAGAGTACCAATTAAAATATTTGATTGAAAGCCAAATTGCACGCTACTTCTCTTTGGTTTTGCAATTTAATAGATCTAAACTAGTTCATGCCCACAATGACAACTTCTTTATACACTTGTAATGTTCACGTGCATGTATGCAAATATCTGGCTGACCCAGCGTAGACTTCTAGAAATATTCTACCATGTGGATACCATTCAAATGGCAAATTACATAAATCTTGGTATTGTTTGTGGTAAATTGTCAAATAAAATATAAGTTGTTTGTGGTAAATTGTCAAATAAAATATAAGTTTACTAGAATATTTAAACTCGGTATACAGTTCAAACTTAAAAATATTTTAGCCAACTTTTTATTTGATATGTATTTTAAATTAAATTATGTAAGAATTTTTCCAGCATAACCTTGCAGACTGGACATGTCCAAATAAAATAATTCAAAGAAAAAAATAGAGAAATGAGTTAGGTTAAATAAAATAATTCAAAAAAAAAAAACAGAGAAAGGAGTTAGATTAACCGTGATCAGCCTATCAAATTCATGACCTGAGTTATAAATTCTATTAGATCTAATTAATTTATTAATTTATTATATGATGAAAAATACTAAAATTAATTTACTATAACCATCAATAAATGATAAAATTAAATGAAAAATATCATATTAATTAATGAAATTAAAAAAAATAACAAAAAAACCCAAAACAGTTCATTGATTGCAAAGCCTACATCTATCCGTGATGAAACATAACTTGATTAAAAACAAGAAAAAGATAAATATTGATCCTATTTATGAAAATTTTGTAAATATTTCATTCCAAAAGAAAAGCGAAAGTGCAAAACAATTGAGATTTTTTTTTAGAGATCGGAAACAGTTACTAATTCATGATTTTGTTTATGTTCTTTCAAGCAAATAGCGTGCCTTACAAGAATCTAACCCGTGATCTTAGATTCATCCTCGCGTGCTTCAACCAACTAAGTTGCAGCACGAAGTTATTATAAAATAATTAAAGTAATATATTAAACACATTCATTGTTTAAGCAAAAATGAACATTGGACTGATGGCTAAACCAAACTGAAAATGGCTAACTTCCTGGGCTGCTACCTTAACTAAGGAAGGCATAACATTGACACTGGGCTGCCGGTTAACTGTTCATATGAGCAGTGAACGCCATAATTTTTTTTTATTAGTTTAATTATTTACGGAAGCCGATCCGAAAGTAATATATATTGTTGACCGTCTAAAATAAAACTCAAATGTAATAACTATGGATTTACGTGAGTTTAATTAATTTGTTTTCTTTTAGGTTCTTAATGACGGCTTCAAGTTACATGTGAGCTGATGATAGCGTTTGTAGAGTTGCTGAGAGATCGAAAATGGAGGAGGAAAAAACAACACAGAAACTACACTATCATCTCCTCCCCTTTGTTTCCTTCTCAGTCACCAAATAGTGAGTTTAAAATGATTTTTCACCTATATATTGATTTGAATCGCACAATTTTTCTCAACCATGAAAAATATTAAAAATAAAAATTAAATAAAGATACAACATCCCTTTATAGAAAGTGTGTCAGGTAAGTGAATAATCGGTTATTCAACACCTTATCCAACAACATGGGACTGCCAGTTAAGGGCCTCCTAGCTAGCTAGCTAGCTAGATATATAGCAAAAATTAAGTTTTCCCAGTAAAATCAAGAGTGGTCATGTATTTCAGCAACAATATATACTCAAATTTAAAGAACAATTGGAAGCGATGGCGGGGACATATTTTCCACTCTTCCCGTATATATATATATCATCCACACAAATTCTTGCTAGGCGAAGACTTTGAACAAACTGGGTCCATGCCCTTGTTTTCAAGATAAAAAACTGGATAAGTAAATAGGAAAGTTCATAGCCCTTGCAGCCATACTTCATTCTCATGAGTCCCTACCTTAGTTGGATCTTATCTTCTCCAACCTTTCCTTTTCTCTTACCCCCTAACCTGCAATAATACACCACCTTGGAGGCATGTATCTGCCTGGCTTCAATCACTATTTCTTAACACCAACGCCACATGACTAGGTATGGCATCCACATGAGAATGGACCCGCACGCACACACTGTTTTGGCCACGTGTGCATAACCTGTAAGATGATCGTGCCTCGCTGTCCGTGCCAAGGTGGTGCCACGCAAGATCAATTCAATCCAACGGGCGTGAGTTCTAAGTTTGTAGTGTCATATTTATTTGACCATGTCGAATATTGTGATATGCTTGATAAAGATCGGATGGTCACTGACGCTTCTGTTTGATGCCTACCTCTAGAGATGGAAATTGTTGCCTCTGGGACGAAGAGGAAATCATGAACATTCTGTTTGATGCCTACCTCTAGAGATGGAAATCATGACTAGGTATTTAATGATAAAAAACAAAATAAATAAATAAATAAATCAATAAGAAGATATCATCAAGTTTAATTACCTGGAAATATTAATGAAAGCGGTCAGTAAAGAGAGGGACAGTATTATCTCATGGGCACGTCACATAAAAAAGAAGAGTCCAAAACTGGCAAATCAAGACATTATGATCTGCTCAAGAATGTTCATGATAACTTGATCGAATTTCGGGAATTGGAAGAAAACAAGTAGATGGAGACATTCCTTTTTTAATAAGGAAGGGCAACAGAAAAGAACCCTTTTCTTTAAATTTTATACTGAAAAGATTATCATGATGAACAACTCGTCTGGCAAAGAAATGACTTGAAACCTAACAAGTTCTTCCATGTCGTTATATTATTGCTAGCATGCACATTGTAATATTGGGATCGATCATGCTCTTGAATATGCCAATTGTATATAGTAGATGCTGGCTTGACTTTAATTTGTTTGTTTGAGTGTGTTTCTTTGCTTAAATTGGATGGGAATCATGAATTCAATTCGGTTGTCATTATTTATTTATTTATTATTAATTATGAAGTTCGGCTGTCATATTGCTCTGGGCATGCTTTGTAACTAGTAGATTGCTTTAGCATGTTATGTCTCTTTTATTGTTTCTTGAAACTTAAAGGTATTAAAGTCTCTTGGGAGAAAGTCCCAGTCTCCTGAGAAGGTAGACCAGTGGAAAGGTGGCTAAAAGAAAAGGAGATGTGAGCTGCAATTAGGCAGAGGCAAAAGCCGGAAATCGCTAGGGATATTGGTGCCCGGTGGTCCATGAAAGTTGCCTCACAAGATGGGATTGGAGGAGGCATGACCACGTACCTAGTTTGGGGTTCGAATCTCTTCTACTCGATGATACCATGGGCTTATTGAGCTGTAGACCTTTTCGATGAGAATTGGGCCCAGGTTCAATCAACTTTTATTGATCTCAGGTCCTTCCAAAGAAAGCCGGTTTATAAGTATTGCTTGTAAAATTCAAAATATCTTAATATCTCGGGGAGATAATCTAATTTGTTTTTATATTTATAATACTTTCTCCAATATAATCCTTTTGATGGCGCCTATCATGCCGTTAAATTTTAGCTAAATCTTTCAATTATAATGTGATCCCAATTAATTGAAACTATAATCATATTCGACCTGGGAGTTTAATTTTTAAATTAAACTATTATTCTTTCAATATTATTAATAGTTTTTTTGGATCAAATAGCATGTATTTGTCTTGTCTCTTCATTACATAAGGAAAAAAAACACATGTTTATAGTATATATATGTTTGCAAGCTCCTTGGAAGAAGATAATTTGGTCTAAAAAATAATTTGGAACTAAGTGCATTTTACATACACAGTTTCTATTAATTTGGATTATACATCATATGATAAAATGTCATATTAGAGATGTACCGTAATATCACCAATGCAATAAATACAAGACAAATTGAAGCAGGATAGACTAGGCTATTTATCCTCTCTCTCTCTCTTTTTTCATTGGTGCCGTGTAAAGAGAGTGTATTTTGGACTAAATATTAATAAGTATGCAATTTAATTAACAGGATGTTATGATTAAACTCTTCAAAAAAGTTTACCTTCCATCTGCATTTGTCTGTTAATATCAGCAAAATTTCTAATGTTGAAAAAAATATTATTGTGGAATATAAATTTCTTAAAAATAAGATAGCACTGTATTTGGGCTTGGTAATTAAGAAACTTCTTGAAATGAAGGAGACAGGCCTGGTCCTTTTTAGACATAGAGCACTTAAAGTCAATCGAGGCTGTGTTGACTCAGGCTATCGTGTAATTGTTGATCTTTAAAGCTTAAAAGCAATCCGTTGAATTTTAATACCAGTTTTAGCTACCAACTCAACACCTAGCTAGGTGTGGTCCAACTTTTGTAGAGCACTGTCTAGCAGCTAGCACTGAGATTAGCAATAGGAATATGAGGTTCAAGTCACCACGCGTGGGGCTGATAACACCGTTTGTTGCAATCCCCCTACAATCCCACGTGAGACCGTACTAGCCACGATGGCTCCCTGTCTCACCGCGCTAAGAGCCATCGCTTTCTGGCTGTGGCATGGCATGTTGGTCTTACCCTCTTTAATTGCTCTTCTTCGAAATCCAAGGTTAATTAATTGATAATTGAATAAATAGGATGAGATCTTCACTTCGATGGTTGTGGTTGGCAGATTGTGTCTCGTTACCATGAAACTTAACGGTGGTGGATCTACGAGGCTAGCTAGCTAGAGTTTCGAAGCCAACTTTGTGGAAAGTATGTTCCCTTCAAAAGCTACAATCCATCAAAAAAATAATCTCGGGGATGGCAATTGCTTGGTTTATTTGATTGATGAGAATATCGGTGCTACATGTCAAGCTTTGGTTAGATTAATTGGACTTTATTATTTATGGAGTGATCAAGGATTATCTAACATGTATGCATCGCAATTAATTAATTTGTTCCAGGGAGTCGACTCTCTCCCTGCCTTGTTCCATCCAAGAATTGCATCCGAGAACCGAAGGGGATAAAAATATGGGTTGAATTGCGTTAAAGATGCGTTGCCTTGAGAAATTAGAATCTTTACCACCAATTAAAATATAATGATGGGATGGGAGGATGGTCTCTCGTAACCCAGAAGTTCTTTTCATGAAAATTCCAATAACTTGCATCTTAAAGATTTCGGAATATAACATATTTAGTCTGTCGAGAAGCAATGTTTTCAGTTTCTCATTCAAATCCTAATCTTCGGTGTATACCTAGCATTGCAGTAGTTTTTGTAGTTATAATTTTTAAAAACATAAATTATCACAGTCTCAAGAAAGAGTTTAATTAAAACCCAAAAAAATATAATCTTTTCATGTTAAAAATAATTTTAATCACATCCAACCACACAACTAAACATGCGATGTAAAATCTGGATGACGTTGCATCCCAAGTCTGACTACCAATCATGTAATAATAGCAAATTATGGACCTCTTATATGATCATTTCATGATCCAAATCTTCATTAATTTCCATAGATTTTACTAGGTAGTTCAATAAATCATTTCTATTACCATCGATTGGCATGTAAAGATATCATTTCAAGCCTATCCATGTACAAGTGGGGAAAGCCAAACTGCATCATGTTTTCGATTCTATTTTTAATTAGTTGCATTCGATTGGACTAAAAAATGTGTTCCAGTCCATCAAATTGAAAACATCATCGGCTAATCTGGTTCAGTTAATCATGTCTGAAACATAATTTCGACACACACAACATAATAGTTAATTCATTCAAATCATTAATCTCTCCTGTTTAGTACTCAATACTCAAGATTCTAGAGAAGCTCTTCTCTCTCTAAGAACTAAAACTTCACTCTCCTTTCTCCTCCCTTTTCCAGGGTTGTTGCTCGCGGGCCAGCCCTAAAGTCGCCGTCTCTCTTCTTCTTTTCTCTCTCTCTACCCTATTCTTCATTTTTTTTTTCTTTTACGTTTTCCATTTCTATTTTTTTATTTAATAAAGGGGATCTGGATCATTAGAAAAGTAGTTTTCAGCTTGTTTTTTTTTCTATTATAGTCTAGATTTGAATCTTTGTTTCCATAAATTAACGGGCAGTTTCTTTTGCTGGGTCTCTGCATGTTGGGGTTTATTTTATTTTGGCTAGTAATAGTACCATGTTTGTTTGAAAAAACTTCGATGATTGTCGTCGAGGAGGAGGGATCTCTCAATAATAAGACCTGGTTTGGTTCTTATTATTTTGTAATAATTTCAACTCATCCGTGAGCATATGACGCTATAAGTTACTGCTAATGCAATTCAAGTTTTGGATTTTAAGAGAGTTTTAAACTCTTGTCGTTATCAAGATTTATTCCCAATAGATAAATTCAATCACTATGGCTATTATCCTTTCTATATTTATTATATAAAAACAATTTTGTATTTATGCCTTCATTGATATTAATAAAATATTATATATTCAGTGTTTTCAAATTACAAATTCATCAAAATAATTAACCATTTGAAGAATAGACAGCAATATATATCTATTTGAGTTTGCATACTTGCATGATAGAAAAATTAGCTGTAAAATATTTCAAAAAACAAAAATACTTTTAAACAACATAGAAATACAGCGAAGATGAAGCACAGGACCAGAAGAGAGTTTACATGCATGTCAATCTTTACCGAAACATAAAAACAAATTACAATAATGCTACCGAATTAATGAATAGTAATTGAACAATAAAACACCACGACCTTTAGTTTATTTGAAATAAGAATAATTTTTAAACATCAATAAAACAACAATAATGCCATGACTGCACAGTAATGAAACAATAAACAGTCAACACGATCACTATTGGTTTATTAGTAACTAGTAATTAGTAACTAGCAATGTGCTAAGTAATGTGATTAATCACGTGCCATCACTTTCATAATAGGAAAGTTGTTTTTTTTTTTTTACCAAACTAACACAGTTTGGTAAAAGTTGTGAGGATATAACATAAAATTAAAAAAGTATTTGGAAATAATGCACACTTTTATATAACTGCTAATGAGAAATTATGATTATATTTAACAACACCTAATAAGAATAACACGTGTTGTTTATCATAACCTAGGCCTAACCCAAAATTTATCCTAAATCCAACCTTAAACAACTTTAATTTCAAACTAACCTAAAATCAGTCACTAAAGTACCAAACCTCAAATCCATAATTTAGAGTGAGATGTTTTAACATCATCTTGTTCATTAAGTATAACCCAAAATTAATGTGTTAAACGTTGTTTTAATTTGCTAAGTTTAAAGATATTTGACAATGACAATATTAAAATCAAGGGAAAATAATATTATAGAAATAATAATTAAAAAAAAACTCATAACTAAAAAATATCATAATATAATAACACACCCGAGCTTATTTCTATCTTTTACAATGACGAGTGGATGAGTTAATTTTATCAATAGCATGATTTCCATTTATTTGTTTAAATTTTTTATTTTAGTTGTTTTGTAAAGAGTAGTGACCATAAAAAATCTGATGGAGTTTTAAATAACTCAATTCAGAATAATAATTTTATTTAAAACTATAAATCTAAATATTTCAGTAAGTGTGAAATTTGTTTTTTTTAAAAAAAAATTCAGGAAAGTTGGACATTGTAACCAACCCACCACCCTATTAAAGTAATCTTATGCTTGGCTATATAAGGTAGGGTAGGATTGATGGCGCATCAATAGCTAAAAGAAAAGGTAAGGTTAGCTGCTTTTGACCCCAGCTTTCTTTCTTCTCTGATCTTATCTCTATATATTTTCCAATATCCAAAGCTCAGCTTCTCAAATCAGGACCCCTAAAGGGGGTTCCAATGGAATAAAAAGGCACAAAGCCCCCTCGGTTGAAAGGAGTTCCCTCCCCCCTCGCATTTTTTACTCCATATTTACATGCCTTTTTCTTGATATATAGGAGGTTTTGGAGACCCAGGTAACATGTAGCAAGTCTTTGTCTCAATGAGAGAATACATCATCAACTTAGTATATTAACAAGGTGAATGATCAATGCTTCCTTTTGATCATAGTTGATAATCCTAGATAAATTACAAACCCAAATGAAAGGCGACAAACGCAAATAATTGCTGGATATATACGGACAATCAAAGCAAACACAAAGAAGAAAAAAAGGAACACTAAATAGTAAAAAAATAGTAAAGGAAAACCCTTTTCTCCTCTTCCTCATATCTTCACAGGTTAATTCACTGTTCATTGTCTTTTTGTACTTACAGACCTCGATCCATAGCGGAAATGAAGAGAATTAAAATATCAGTGGTTGCCATATCTGTATCCCTTATTTTCCTCTTTGATGTCTCCGGCCCCCCCTTTTCTTTGTTCATCTGACCAAACCTTAGGGAAATGAACGAACTTTGGCTCCTAATGATTGCATGATCCTTAAATCAGGGCTTCCACTAAGTTAAAAATATTTTCAGCTCCAAGAATCTTGGAAACTTTGGCAAATTCTTCACACTACAATCTTCTCTGCCTGGTAACGATCCTCTTGTTATAAGAACATATATTTTGGCGCAGTAATCAATGCTACTGCCAAATGTGACACACGATCAGCAAGTAATCAAAATTCTCTTCATTTTGCTCCCCTTCTGGCTACTGCTAAGCAGAATCGATCATAATCCAAGGAAAATGTAGTAAACAAGAGTAATTGGTAATGCTATCAGCATTCCAAAGATAACCCTGTATACCAAATATGGAAGAAAAAATCAGTTTTTCTTTTATTTTTTGATATACTAACACATATATACTATTTAGATGTATAATAATTTATACTAGTATCTAGCAATATTTTACTTACGCGGTGCTAAGAATGGCTGGATGGACATTGTACTCCTTGGCAAACACAAATGGAACAATTCCTTGTGGCAGTGCAGCCTATTGAATAAGAATAAATTAATATTGTAACTTCACGACCAAATTCACAATAATTAATAATGGCAAGCAATTAGAATATTAAGTACAGGTACATGTAATAATCATTGCAGTTAATTAATTAATTATATCGTGAAAGTAAGTTTTACCTGAACAATAGCAACGTGAAGGAGGGTACCACGCAGGCCGACAGCAATTGAAGCAGCGGCCATCACCGCAGGGCCAGTCAAGAATCGAACAGCCATGGCGAATGTGGCAACCGAATTCCCACAAGCAATTAGCTTCGGTTGTAAAGCCATAAAAAGACCTTTCACAATAACAACCAGTTAAATCAGTACATCTACGGAGAAATTAATTAGATGCTAAAATCTTTAATCTCTCATGAACTCAACTACCTTCACTAATAGGAGAGCTGGAACGGGCATCTATCACTATTCACAACCTACACCCACCGTCCCTGGACCGCAAGCTAAACTGGCCCCATATGTCGGATGGTCAATCTATTTATAGTCCAAGGACAAAAACCCTTTGATTTCTTGTGATGTGGTCACAACTCACAACCATCCATTCAACTGTGAGTTGTAGCACCCATACCCTTAACTTAGACCAATGTAAAACCTGTCCTTGTACCATGATGCCCTACCGAGCCAAAGTACCTTTAGACCCTAGTGTGGTAACAAATGTGCCACATCCACTCTCTGGTCTCTACAAAGACCTGAGCCAAAAAACACTCTACGTATATAGGAACAAGTATATAACATAGTATGTTACTGCATGGTACTGTGTAAGTATATGAGTATGTGTCCTTTTGAATGGTCCATTAATTCAATATCGACTGAATGTATCGTTTGAGCACTTGTGTGACCGAGGAGACAGTGAGAGGTTAAAGAAAAAATGATTACGTTATCTGAAAATCACAATAATTATGACCACTCACCTAAGCTGAACATAGCCATTCCTAGTCCAGCATCAGACAGTATGGAGATTGACTGTTTTATTATTTTAGGCATTTCCACATGCCACCTGCAATTTTTTTTTTTAAAAAAACAATCATTTAGTAAAACACCAAATATATCAATCATAGTATTTGTATACTATAAAGTAAGATTGGTGACATTTCAAATTAATTAAACCAAGGAAAAAATAACTATAGATATACAAAATCGATAAACTAACCGGAAAGCGACTAGAGACCAAGTGAGACCAATGAGACTGGAGTATGTGTTGGGGTTTCGAATAAGTTTGCGCCAAACCATGATCAATATCAAACGGGTCATAACGCTTGCCGGAGGCATCTTCCTACTGCCACCGGAATCTGGAGCTTCGGCTGCTTTTGGTTGCAACTCGGCTGTTGAGCTGGACCCTAGTTTGTTAAGTCCAGTGGGCCCCTCTTTTTCCCTTTGGTCGTCATCTCCTTCTCCTCTGCCCGCAAAACTGAAGTCCTCGCCAGCAAAATCTCCATCTTGTTGTGGAATAGCTTAAAAATACAAATACAAGTTAGACTAAAACATCAAAACGTGTAAAATGGTTAACTGATTAATTGGATAATTAATTAGCTGTGCTTATGTAGCTGTGAGTTAATGTACTTTTGGTTTCCCCATTTTGCGGATGGTCAGCAACCAACATCCTGATCTCCTTGGCGCCCTGATCAGACCGTCCAGATTGCTCTGATGCACCAAAATCAGCCCCACCGAATACGTGGAGCCCACCTCCTTCAGAAACTGGTGATGCACTCGAGCTCCACACGAACATGTGCAGCTCCTTGGCATCATGGTTTGCCTTGCTATTTTGCTGCTGCTGATTTTTTGCTGTTTTAGTAGTGACAGTAGAGGCAAATTCAGGATTTGGTGCCGGATAAGACGTGGGTACTGTCTGTGCTGGATAAAACCCGAATCTAGGAGAGGATAAAGTAGCCGTTGGAGCACAATTTTCTTCGAAATTAGACGGCCTTGGAGTTGGCCCTCTTGAAGATTGTACCGAGTACAAATCAGCCGGGCCGAGATTTGAATGCCTTCCAGGGAATCCCTGAACTCCCATCATGGAGTAGAAATCTGAAGGGTTGAAATTAGACCCTCTCGGAGTAGGATTCCTTGAAGAACTCAGGCTATAAATCTCAGCTCCAGTAAGATTTGATGGCCGAGGAGTCATTCCAGAGAAAGAACCCGGCCCAAGAGACCGCCTGGAGGCATTAGATTTCCTGACAGTCACATGTAACTTGCCATCATCACCGATTTCAGCATCAGTTTCCAGAAAATCCCGGCCATCTAAAGAGACCACGTCAGAATCAACCTTAAACGAAATAATGGAGGCTGCAGTTTCAGGAAATTGCTCCATGATCAACATCTTGGCACCTCTATACTCGAAAAGAAACAAGAGGAGAGTGTACCAAATGATACACTGCAACACCACAATTTGAACCATTAGGCTTCCCGAGTACTTGCCGTACATGGCGGTTAAAAGAGGAATGCCCATGACAAGAGTGTTCGGAAGAGTCGAGACAGAAAAGATGGTAATCATCCATTCCAAGCTTCCATTTTTTGTGAAATTAGTCCAAATTCCCAGAGCGATCAGCATTATTATTTTTTGAAGCGTGTCGGCCGCAATGAACCTGAAGTTCATAGCATAGGGATCATTGGTGGAGATAAAATGGAATGACAGTAGTGGCACTGCGAATATCGCCACGAAACGGTTGATACCGGAACACTGGTCCGGGCTGAAAATTTTCCACCACCGAACAGACCCATAAGCCAAGATCATGGCAACATATAGAGGAATCACAGCGGACAAAACGTTGTAGAGATCATTCCAGCTAATCATGATTTCTTAGATATATATTTTCGACTGAAATATAGCAATCAAGACAGGGGAGTGGTGATTTTGCTGAAAAGGGCTAGTAGTGGAAAGTGAGTGGCATTGATTGGTAAATTAAGAAGAGGGAAACGGCAAAATGGAGAAGAGGAGGACAAAAACCGTTAAATAGCAAACTGGAGAGGATAAATGTCTTTCTGCAGCAGGCTGCTGCAGCTAGTAGCTCCTAATTCTGCCTGGTGACGAGACTGCAGAGACAGAAAGAGAGAGAAAAGTGAGAATTTATAAAGGAAAATAGAAGGGAGGACGGACAGTCTTAGTATTTTACAAGGATAGCAAGGAGTAACCTTTTAACAGAGAAATATTTATAGAGTGAGTGTGTGGACGGATCTAGGACATGTATATATGGAAAGGTGAGAGGGCGTGTGATTATGTACTGGAAAGACGAGGGAAATGGGGACCAGTCAGTTGGGTTAGAAAGTAACCGCCTCGTTTGGTTAAGTTAACTAAACATGATTCAGTGTGTGTGTAGAGAGTTACAGGTGGCAGGTTTGTTGTGGTACGGGGTTTTTTTCGGATTTTCCGTGTTTTTGTGATTTTCTAGTATTTTTGGATTTTTTTGTGTTTTGGTTTTTTAAAGCATTTTTTTAAAAAATTATATTAAAATTATTTTTTTTATTTTGTTAAATTAATAAATTAAAATAATTTGAAAATACTAGAAAAAATAATTAAAAAATATTTTTGAATTGCAAAAATAAAATCACTCTAAAAAGAAAAAAGAAGAAGCAGAAATGGCATCCATATTATATTGAATTGCAGGGGACGGCATCATTGCAAAAACGATTTTTCTCACCTCTGAAGCTTCATTATGTAGACATTTGTCTCGTTAATTCTTGGATCCAGTAAAGAAATTTTGGGAAAACTGTTTAGGAAGCACCAATTATATATTTATCCGGATAATATAAAAATATGAACCAAACATCAAATAAAAACTAAGAGCAAATCTATAGAATTTTGAATAAAAAATAAAACAGAAAAGAAAACTGCTCTTGATTATTAATGTACTCCCTATTTTTAAAACTAAATTACTCGTCAATAGGGTAAATGATCCAATTGCAACATATTTTTCAAGATTTTAACAATACTATTTAAAAAAAGCACACATTTAATTAAGATATAAAAACTAAAAGATTTATTCAGATTTTCCCTTTACAACAATGGAATCTAGAGTTAAAGAAATGGGAGCAGAAGAGCTAAAGACAGAGAGAACATGAATTTTCTATTTAGAATTTATTTTAATTAGAATGAATTTGTAGCTCAAATATTATGAATTCATTTCATTTGTTACTGATCAAACCCAAAATGACAAGATCTAGAGTAATTTCCAGCAATTTTGGAACACATAACCCAGAAGTCTTACCCAACACGTGCATGCTTAGAAGATTCTTGACACATATATCATAAGCTTAGACATGGTTTCCTAGCTGCAACAAATTAAACTTCATTTCACTTAAAAAATAAAATAAAATTGTTGCTGACAACGTCATTAATAAGGGTGCCATGATTCTGTCATTCTAATAATAATAAAGAAAATGATTTGGTAGTTATCCGATTACGAAATCTTGTATTGGAAGACACCTCATTAAAGGTCATAATAGAAAATTTTATAGTGTTTAAGTAATAACATTAATATTTTATTAGTTATTTTTTATGATTTATCTTATAAAAATAAATAAATATAATTAGAAAAAATACATTTTATTTTTTTATATTCTACTCCTTGAATTGTTTTTTCATTCAAAATAATTCTAAAAAATAATTAATATAATAATTAATTAATTCCCCAGTACTACCATAAATTTTTTATTTTTTTTTATGATTATATGAATGCAAACGGTGGATAAGTAGAGAGTGTCGAGGTTACCGTTGGAGAGCGGAGGAGACGGGTAGGTGCATAACACTGGCAAAGGCCGGGCACGAGTCGCTTTGGAGATCTTTTCACGACTTCTCAAAGCAGAGAAGGGATGTAACGGCGTGAAAAATATGTAGTAATATTTTTCAAAAAAACTGGCAAAATCTAACCTTTTTATGGAGAAACACGTAATGTAATGTGATTTAATAAATCATGTACTGTAATTAAAATGTTTTATATATGTAATACAATCATTCATCGCATTCTATTTTAAATTTTTTTAGCAGTGTAAAATTTTTCCAAAATAATTGATTTAATACTATAATTTTATATTAAAATATATACATCCCTATAACTTATTTTTACTTTAGATTAGTCCTTGAGTTGAGATCTTGTTCTTGTTGTTGTACTTTACAATTTAGTCCTTGCTTTCAAAAACTACCTGCAATCGCATCCCTATAGATCACTTCTAATCATGCAATGCTTCACCACATATATATTTTTTTAATCTAATGCTTATCGATTTACAATACCATAAGTCATTATAATTATAATTACCCATTACATGACAATTTTAAATTTTATAAAATCAAAGACAATAATCTGATTAATCATTATATTGTAGGATTTGTTATATCATATCAAACATGTGATAATAGTTTTGTCACGTACGTATTAGGATTAATCCTTATTCTCTAAAAAAAATATTTCGTTTCGTACTCAATCCCTGTGCCCAATACTTTCTTCTAAAGTGTTGGCATGCCAAGTAGATTAAAGTTAATTAGAAGGTATATATGCTTATAACACTAATCAATCCTAATTAGGCCATACATTTAATCCATTACGAAATCAATGGCTAGCTAGCGAGCTTCAAAAACATGTCTGGGATGGTTTTCGAGATGGCGATCAATCTAGATTAGGTTTATGTTTAGGATTTTTTTATTTTATTGGGGTGGGGGGAGAAGACGTACCGGGATGTGCTTATTTTTTTTTTTAGTTTAACGTGGGTGTTCGGGCCAGCTTGCGCGCACCTCGACTAATCTCACGGGCTCTGAAGTTAACGACCATGTAAGCCTCCAGTGGCTATCATATGAGCAACCACAAGACTCGAACCTGAGACCACAGAAGGAGCAAATCTTTTAGTTCCAAGCTCCTATCACTGAGCACCACCTAATTGGTTGGGATGTGCTTACTCTTATTTCAACTTCTTATGGCTGAGAG
Source organism: Populus trichocarpa (assembly GCF_000002775.5). Taxonomy (NCBI): domain Eukaryota; kingdom Viridiplantae; phylum Streptophyta; class Magnoliopsida; order Malpighiales; family Salicaceae; genus Populus; species Populus trichocarpa. The sequence goes on along the minus strand of NC_037294.2, from coordinate 13,259,937 downwards.
GTATTCCCACTCTTCGACCTTCTTTAATGGATTGGATTTACCCAACACCTATTTGTTCAAGGAAAAATTGCAAGAGGTTGAATATTTAACGTATTTAATTTATTAGATGTTTGCTTTAGTAGTTGGATATTATTTTCAACGTGGGTTTGACCTCTAACGTAAACATTAGGTGTTCATTATTTTTTATCTTTTTTCACGAAATTAAGGTCAAACCTCTAAACAACAGAACCCTTTAGATTAACTTTAACACATGTTGCTGCGTTGTTATCGTCGTGTCATCCTATTTGCGACCAGCTGCCAGATGTCCATAGAGCTTAATATATAGAGTTTTTGCCATGGCTGAATATTTTAGCTGTTTTACGAGAGGTCCTAAGCCTGATATATTTGTGGTAAATGGGAACTATGGATTACACGTCGTCTTTTTTCTTTTTGATATATCGTCCTCCTTGTAAGGTAAATAAATATACTGTTGTTTGAGATTGTATTGATATATTAATATCATGAACTTCTCATCTTAGTTCTTGAAATTAATTATTGTATCGATTGAGATAATGAATCTATATATATAAAAAACATGATATGATCACTGAGAGAGAGAGTTAAAATCTATCCAAGAATATTCTACACATGCCACCCGTTTTCAACCCAACCTTACTCCGAGTCCAACAAACGCTGCCTGCCTAACTTCGTTGAGCATGAAATCTTTCTGTCAAGGAAACAGTCGCAATCTTGTCCTTTATAAAACCATCGATACGTGATTCCTCAGGAAACAGTAAGAGCTACCTCTACAATTATTAAGACGTCTTGTATCTTGAGTCTTGACATCAGAATGAGAAGAAAAAAAACATGCACAACAGGATAAAAATGGAACTGTAGATGATTAATTTTTCTTCACGAACCCATCTTTCTATGACTCCAATCATTTTGTTTAGCCGGAGCTGCACATATATATTCCACAGGTCCTTTCTAGTTCTTGTCATTTCCATTTGAATTTCAACTCCCTTGTATTCATCTTCTGCTCTTCTAGCATCTTGAATTCTTTGGCTGAGTCGTTTCTGTCCCATGATTTGGACATCCTACATGGAAAAAAGAGGCAACGTGAGTGATTGGTAAAGATCATTCAAAAGGAATGTATAAAGACATGTTGCTCATGCATATATTTTCCTCTCTGATAGATTCCTATTTGACTATAATTTAAAACATATAGTATTTGCTTACGGTCATCAACAGAGTTTTTGGATGATCAATAGGGGTCATATTCATATCGGCCAAAGGAAAATGATTAGTCAAGGTTGCGTAGAAGCAAAAACCTTACCTCATTTTACTATTTTTGTACCAATTAACCCTTGATTCATTCCAGTTTCAAACTCTGTTTTCCTGTCTTAATTAAGCTGAATGAAAGTGTCATCTACAAATTTTAGTAGTCTATAATTTGGTTTCAACCTGCCAATCGGCCAGTGACGAATACACACGGACTTGACATAACACTTTGAATGATGTCCTTGCTCGATCTTAATTAGTTAAATTAATTATCATAAGAATAACCAAGAATATCCCAGCAACAATGTATGGATGTCTGATTATTTGTCTGCGAACACCTGGATTATATATGACTGGTCTTTTGGAAAGATTAATATATATTATATTCAGCTAGATATATATTAAAACATGAGCTGAAGCAAGAGAAGACATGACTGGATCATCGGCTAATCAAATGTAGATCAATGCTTAAAAAAGGGCAAAAGCGAAGAGAGATCGCTTGAGCTAGTGATTTGGATGATCCTTATCGAAGAGAATAATAGAGGATGGAAATTTAGGAATAATAGAGGATGAAAATCTCAGCCCCCCCCCCCCCCCCCCCCTAATGCTCTCTGCACGATTGAATTATATATCATGTGAGAAAAAAGTAACATCTTTTCGGCGCTGAAGCTTACCGACCATTAATTTCTTGCTTAAAAAATCAAGAACTGGAAAGTAAAGTTCGGGAATTAATTTAAAGTACTGATATTGTTTTTAATTAAAAAAACAGAGAATTCTTTGTACTGTGAGTAAATATAATTTATCAAATTAAAATCTCTTTCCCCGTTTATGATTAGTGGGTTGTTGCTGTGTCGTTCACAGATAGTATCATATCTCAAATGAATTTCGATCCTGCCGAAAGCTCAATAATATTTTAAAATAGCTGGTCAATCAATGAAACAAACATAAATGTGACACTGGTCGTCCATATGATTAATATTTCGCATCTATAAAGTTGTGAATGTTTTTATTGTTTTTTTAAATTAAGAGGTTCATTAATTAGTGGTTCGATTATTCAATTTGTTTTTTAAGTACGGTTATGATATTTCCTTTACAGGTCTTTCTGTATATCATATTTTTCTCTTAAAATTTAAAATCTAAATAATAATATAAAGAATAAAACCACTTATGATGAGGACATAGAGTAGAATACTCTTATTTTGTGTTCTTGACGATGTGGAAAAAAACTTAGATAGTGTAAGAACACCAGGTTTATGCATAACAATTGTTAGGTGCTTTGCAGAAAAAAGACAAGTAGCAACAGCAAACAAAGGGGCATTTCATCTTCTAAACCACATCAACATCTCAGAATCTAGAAACTTCAAAATTAAGAATTGGATTGTTATCTATCCCTGAAAAAAAGGTCGAGTGTTCTTTTAAGACCAAAGCATAAGATTCGATCGAGTGGTTTTATGACTTCATTAGAAACATAAAATAAACAAGGGACGGGACGTGTAGACTCTTACGTCTGCAGAGAGCATCTGTACATGATGTGTTATTGACAATCGGAGAGTATCAAGATCTACAAAGCAGTGATTAAGCTGTGAGAATTACTGTGGCGGGCACATGCTTGCTCCATGTAAACTGCAAAGGAGTGATTCCAAAAGACTGTGGCCTTTCAAAGCCAACAGCTAAACCAAGTCATCAATGGTTTCTATCAAATGATATGTACCTAAGCTCTAAAGCATAAAGAATCCAAAATGTGGGGGCAGACAATCTATCATGACGACACGTGGCGACGCACATGCCCCTGCAGGGTACAGCCCCTAAAGGCGTCATAAGCAAAATCCTTTTTCTAATTTTGATTTAACCTTTTCTTATCTCTTCTTTTTTGAAAAGAAAACTAGCGATGCTTATTTATAATTACAAATAAAGGGTTAATGAATAAATTAATTAATTAATTATCAATGTTTCGGTGGCTGAATCGGTGGAATCAACCTGGAAAACCCGGATCTGATAATTTTGGCTTCAGTAGATTCTCCGAGCACTTGGACTCGCAAATCAACAATCAGACTTGAGTAATATTTTAGGGTTGAAAAAAAAAATGGCAAGCGAGGGAAGAAAAGGTAACAGTCCAAGTCTGAGTGGTTCAAACTAAGCTCTCATTTTTTTGCAGTGAGAACGTGCATAATAAATATAGTATAGAGGCATATGCGAGTCAAAAAGGTGTAAGCCTGTAGGCCCATTGGGCCTCTCCCCCACAACCACAACTTTTCTCCATGCGGTTGCATCACCATCCTTAAAGGAGCCACTCCCGCCCCCAGCCCCATCTTTCCTTTCCCTATGCAAATGCAATGCTAGTGTACCTTGAAAGGACCATGCTTACCACTTCTGCCCTCAAATTATTCGAAGCCTGCCTAAAGATTATGTCGATTGTGCGTCTGTTGGACGAGAATTGTGTATACTTTCAATGTAGATATTTGAATCAAGCGGTCTTGATTCATAGATGAGTGTTCAATTCAACAATGATCACACACCCACACCACCCCTTTTCATTCTACTTTCCCTTCTCCCTTTCTTCGCGAGGATAAGGTGCCGATTTCACACGCCCCACTTTAATCTTTTGGCACTAAAAGGCTAACACAACCTTAATAGAGAATCTAGGACCATGTATGGTCTAAGCCAGTTGGTGGTGGAGGGCAGTTGTTACTGAAGGTTACCCAACAATGTGGTAGGGCTTCATTTGTGACCCAAAGTGCATGAATGCACATACGCAAAATCTTTGCCAAAAGGTACGCTGTTGTGTAATAATTGTAATTTAATCATGTGTCTTTGCGAGTAGAATGATATCTTTTAGCCTTTTAGAACAAGTCTTCGGAGATTTTTGAAAATAACAAAAGATTTCGAAAAGTTATTGGCTAAAATCATGTATCTTGACAAAGCATATGTATCTAGCGCCTGGCTAGCAAACCTCGCCTGAAAAGAAAACCGCCAAAAAAATGAGGGTCTAAAAAACTAGAGAACCTGTCTCCTAATTTACAATAAATCGTGATAGATTTGGCCATCATACCAAGGATCGGATTGTTTCTTATTTCAAGATGCAGCTCCTAATACTCGGAGCACGGTGTTGTTTCTCAAAGCTATGCATGTGAGGGTGGTCAAGGCAGTCCCACCCGTTAAGGAATTGCCTCTTCTTTCATTGGGCCTCATGGTCCATTTTCTTGCACCAAGGTGCGTCTTGATTAGTCCGATATTTCCTGTTAATAATAATAATTAATACTAATACCTCTTTCCAAAATCACAATCAACCACTAGAGATTAACCTGATGTAATGTTGAAAAACCACCTTGAAGTGGATGTTAACGATCATATATTTATGAATAGTCTAGCTTAACAACAAAGATTGATCCAATTTAGACAGGGCTTGATACTGCCCGATATCTATTCACATGCACTCCAATGCGAGCAGTTCAACAAACCACTGATTCGTTGACACGTGACTACCAGGCTTGACTCAGTCTTCAGCCGTGACAAAACTTGTAGAGGAGGGTTATCTCTAATACTCCAAAGCTTGGTAACAACAGCAACAAAACTTGCTAACAACAGCTAATTTTTATTGGAATTAGGTTTCATGCTTGTGGGGTTTTCGATGCTCTAGCTTATTGACTCCAGAGCCAAGCATGTGAAAGAACATTCTTTTAAGATGGTTCACTCACCGTCCCCAGGAATTAAAAGGGTATTTTGCTCTCTCTTTATCTCTCTATTTTAGCTATATTTAATTTCCCGAAAGAGCCAGCTAAGGTTGAATTCAATAATAATCTCATCTCTTGAGACTCGCCACTCTTAAAATTGAAAAATCATGAGTTGAAGGGAGCATATTTAATAGGGGCTTGGAGACATGTTGGGTTTATGTTTTGACACATTCTGGTTGGCAAGGAAACTTCCGTGACAAATTTCTCTGGCATTGTCACAAACTCGTATCTGCGAACATTTATTTGTGAAGGGAACGCGAGTCATCTGGGGCTAGCCCCATGTGATGTGGTTCGATCGATTAGTTCTTTAGGTGAATTCACTCTTAAATGTTTGGTAGGGAGGGGGTTTCTGTTTAACTGCTCAGTATGTGGATGTTAGAAAGTAGTAAGTTTATAGTATGACAGAGTGAAGACCCGGAAATCCTTTCCTCAGTTGATCAAATTTTACTTCTTCCAGACAGGCTAGCTGTTAGCTAAAAACCCATCTGAATTATCTAGTCATTTAATAATACAAGTGACAATCTGAAGTGGGTTTCTTCCTTTTCCCCTCGTTTTAAATCTTCTCAGAGTGCAAAAAATCTCTCGAAGATACCAGTACTCGGTGGCAAAATTGAAAGACTAGAAGGCTATGGTTTGCCAACTTATATGATTCTAGCAGCCCAAGAAATGAGATTAATATCTTGACTAATCAATCACCTGATACCAAAGTATGGCTTCTGCCTGCCACTTGGAAGGGCCATGATTGAATCTTCTCTTTAAGAATTAAAACAAAATAATGGGTGCCAGTTATATCAAGGGACAACATTGTTCCCTAGCTATTTCTTCTTAATTTGATGTTTGCCGAGTGTTGACTGTGGAGCTCGCTCTTGCTCGATCAGTCACTGTTTCTACCGACATTGAATCAGACCATCCTTAACTGCAAAATTTAGCTGTAAACTGTCCAACGTTGGATTAAGATAGAGACCCATCTGATTCTCTCTGAAATTGAAAAAAAATATTATAATTTTGTGTTGTACCCAGGTACAATTGCCATCATCTTCCTCAAATCTTCAATCCCTTGCTTACATAAATGAAGTAACCCCTGGAACTATTCACAAATGAGAAGCAAGAAATTAATTATGAACACATTTGCAGTGTGCCTAAATTAGTTAATTATCTGATCCGAAGCATTTTACCTCCAATTTTTATGGCGGGGAAGACCAGTAATCAAGAGCAAATCTGCTGCTAAAAACAGGAGTATTCCTATGCTACGAAGGGAAGTAGGATTTTGGACATGTCCTCCACAGATAACACTAGTTGTATAGCAAGACTCTTGTCTCAAAGAGTGTCCCTCTGGGCTTATTTGAAAGAATGAGACTTACACTTCCTTGGTCGCTGCCTTGAAACGAGTTCCATAATGAAGTGTCTGGCCCATGTTTTTTTTTTTTTTATCTTAAAATTTTCTCTTTTGTTTCCTTCTCATCATCACCAGCTCATGATTTTACAGGAATGTTCAGATAAGGAGTTGCCATGAATCCTTTAGTTATACATGCATGTTTCTCGGACTGCATGTCACTTTGATAATAGGCTAAGACCATACTGCTAGATTTCATCCGTGTCTTGCATATATAACTGGTTTCAGCTTGCTGCCTTCTCATTTGAGTTATGAAATGGAAATGGGCTTGGGCTAATCTCAATTGCCTGAAGATGCAGGGCCTGTGGATTGGTAAAAGAGCTCTGATGAGAAAAGTAAATGGGCCGTAAAGCTTGGGCTATGACCTGATTTTTGAAGGTCGGCCAGATTTAGCGAGAAAGCAAAAGGCAGCGCATACATGGAGTAGAAATTCTAGTAAGGCTCGTGATCCTTGGTATTGGGCCCATATCATTCAATACTATCTGGGTCGAGAAAGGATGGAAATTTTATTTTATATCAAGATAGAATTTATTCTTCCATGGACTGATCTCGATTTGGTAATGTTCCTTTGTCAAATTTTAAAAAGATTGTCATGTGGGTGTTTCCTTTGCTAGGTAGAAAAAAGAAAGATCACTATTTCATTATTAAGATGTCCGAAGTGACTTTGTTTCTCTTATCTATTTCAATGAATAAGAAATATCATTGGATAAGTTTACATGTTAAAATTAAGTTTTTTTTTTTTTTTTTTTTTTTGTTTTCCGAGCAATCTTTAAAACATTTTCATATGGTCACATCGTACTCATGTCTCAAAAATAAAGTTTTTGAATGCTGCCTCGAAATGTGACCTTGTTTGTTCATTTGTTAAGGGTACCAAATATGCATCGCAGGTGTTGTGAAACTAAAATGGAAAATAAATTTAATAAAAAGACGACTACTAAAGTGCCACACTCTGATGTTGTGGTATGAATGCCCTTGGGTTGCAATTTTAAGGACACAATATCTGCATTTATTGACAAGGGCATTATATCGACGTCAAATCTTAGCTGAAGAGGGCGATATTTGCTACTAGCAGTAAAAATAGAGAAAGCCCATCAAGCAATGCAAAGAGATGAACGGCACTTTACCGAACCTTTTGTTTTTGGCAAGAGTTATTTAGGTAAAAATATAACTCAAAAAGATAATAATGATAATAAAATTTTTGATGGATATAGATTAACTGATCAGATTTTAAATTTGTTTTTCAAAGTTCATCAGTTCGAGTGCCACAAATCTCACTGGTCGTTAACTTCAAGGTCTCGAGAGATTAGTTGAGGTACATATAAATTGACTAGAACACTCACGATTATATATAAAAAAAAAAAAGAGAGAGAAAAAGAAGCTAACCGGATTCTTTTCTAGTTTTTCTTTCCTTCTTTTTTGTAATTCATTAATTGGTAAGAGCAAAACAACAATTAGTCTTTCTGGTTCCCTGGTCGGTGGGATTGAGACCTGTTGAAAATCATAGAGAGTAGCCCCTGCCTCTTATCCTTGATATGAGCAATCTGTATCCTACTAAATTTCATTTCTCCCCCTTTCTTTTTCCTCCATTGCCTTCAATCACGAAGCATTGCCTCGAATTTATTAACCGGCTTGATTTTTCACGTGTTCCCTTCTCGGATGAACATATGGATTCCGCTGCCTTGTGCGTGCATTACGTTTTTTTATTATTATTTTGAGAAATACGGAATACATTTCTTAAATATTTCGCATTGCAGTTTGCAGGTAGAAGTCAGGTAATGATAAAATAATTCGATTGGCATGAATATTGGCTTCCTCAAAAAGGTTGCTAATTGCACTTTTTTCTTCAATCAACACTGAACTTGACCCTCGAACCATTCAACAAGCTACACATATTTATGATATCAGAGGACGAGCCTTCCCATCATATCTCCTTGTACTCGTTCTCTCATGCATGATAAGAGCTCTAGCTCATTTGCAACACGACCGTTAAGATACAAAGTTTTTTGCTCATGAGAGGAATTGTTGCTCGTGAGAGGAATTGGTTCACGCGTAGTAGTAGTAGTAGTAGAAGACCAACCCAATTTAAGTTGTTACTAGAAATTTTAAAATATAATTTATAAATTTTTTAACATACATTTTAAGTAACTTAAAGATCGTATTTTATTCTAAAATTATGTGTGAGGTTTTAAAATATTATTTTTTTTAGCTTGTTTTTTTATTTATTATTATTGATGTGAGTGTTTGGGTCAGTTTACACGCATTTCGATTAATCTCCCAAGATCCTGAAGTTAACAATCAGGTAAGTCTCTAATGGTTATGAGATTTGTGGTACGAAACAAACTCAAGATCTGACTAGTTAAGTTATACTCTTCAGAATTAACTTTTTTTTTTTTTTTTTATTGCACATGTTGTGTGTTTTGAGGGATTTGGGTAGTGAATTTGGGTATTCCAGGGGTTAGGTTGGTGTGGAGAATTCATTGGGATTTAGCTGTGAGAGTGAGTTTTCAACTTTTATTGGGTTGTTTAAGCTGCTGAATCATGCTAGAAGTCAGCTTCATAATTTTTTACTTACTTTTTTTTTTGTTCATCTTTTTTTTTGTAGTAGCTTTTATTTTTCTCCCATTATCTAAATGATTATTTTTTAATGCAATTCTCGATTATTATAAAAAAAAATTCAAAATATTATTATTTATATTATTTTAACATACTATTTTAGTGCTAGGTATTAAATTGTTCCACTATCAGCTTCATGTTTAAACGATATATTATACTCGTTTACAAAGGCAATCTAAACTTCCATTCTGACATGGATGCAATGTATGTGAGTCTCTTTTAATCCAAGTTCATGTAAGTATGAAATATTATAATAGTCTCTTTTTTGTATGCATGTACACTCATTTTGTTTACCCAAAAACAAGATGAAATTGGAATTCTATGAAGAACGTCGCATCAACTAATTAATCATCATGTTGAAATTGTGTTTGAAAAGAATATTATTGTAGCAAGAATTAACTATAATTCCTGGCAAGGCATTACCACTTCCAGAATTTCTCACTTTTGGTTTTTCCGACCGCCACCTCAACATTATGACTTTGTGGAAATTGAATAGAAATTTAATGTCCATTGAGAAAGTTTTTCCACGAGTATTTTATATGGGTGCTTCTCGTAACACCATGGAGTTTCGTCTCCCCTCAATATATGCTGGTACGCACGGAAAGCCAATGAACAGAAGCGCATATATAGTAATTAGCATGAAATTAATTTGGATGCAGAGAAAGTAGTAGAGGGCTCCGAATTCAAATTAATCTACTTCGCCTTCCTATACTTTGAAAAAGAAAAGAACCGAACAGTCAACTGGAAAAAGCATTAAAAAGAAAAAAAAGTGCTAATTGATAAGTAATTTAATTATCCATGTAGATTAGATACCATATGCTATAGTATCTATCTCATACACATTTTGGTGTAAACTGTTATGAACATTTCTCTAACCTATCTTCTTTCACATCAAAGTAATCAATCATCATTACAGCTGACTAGCAAGATTGCCGAGATTGGAGTGCGGGTGCTCCATTTTCAGAGGACAAGGTGGCGGCTATTGTTGGGTTGGCCACAGCAGTACGTGTGGTTTTGGTGGAGCCCTTGTCCACGCCGGTGGTTGTCACACGTTCACAACGCGGACACATTGTAAGCGTGGATGCTGGGAGAGGTTCACGACTGTGAGGAGATATCACGGTTGGTGGACCCACCTTTAATGCCCTAAGCTCTTCTACTTCTCTTTGCAGCCTCCTGTTCTGCTCTGTTAATGAACCAAACCATCTCTTCAAGTACTCGCACTCCATCTCTGTCTGCTTAAGTTTGCTCCTATACGTGACCAGAAAAATGTGTTAACATTGGAAGATTGGTACAAAATAATGTGTGACATTGTGATAAAACAATGTGAGAAAACGTTTGCGCTAGTACTCCATATATATTGGTTTGTGATCATTAATTTGGATTTGATCAGTTGTAAATGTAAAGTGATGAAAATAATCATAAATGTATGCCATGTTAACTTGTCCAACAAAGGCGAGCTGGTAGGCATATTTAAGAGCTTGCAATAAAGCCATTGCCTGCTTCCCCCGATTCGCTGGGTGTTCCTTACTGCTCTCAGAGTATAACAAGTGCACTTTTGAGAATTTTGTCTCCGTAAACCATACATACAAGGTAAGCATTTATGGATGCATTCAATACCTGTTGTTATCATATCATATATGTTCAATATTCCAGTTTTTATCAAATTATCTCATAAAGCATCGTTAGACTCAACTTTAATTCAATGTATATCTCGTCTGTTGATCTGGTATAATTATGGAGTCAAGCTTTAAGAGACTCATTATCGAATTTACAGCTCTGGATCCGTTTCTTTTGACTGATTAAAATAGCAGTGAATATGATAATGAAGAGCAAATGCTTAGTCTCTCTCTTGATTTCGTTCAATAATATTGCAATAAACGCAAATAATTATATTAATATTAATAATAATAAAGGTCCAAGAAAAGGATTATTAACAGTGAGTCAAAGTAACACTTATTAGAGTTATGATCAGACTAGCGCACGAGGCCAAAGAACACATGCATCTTGATACTAGATTGTTATATATTTGAACGACGACCGTCATTATATTAGTTCACAAAGGTTAGCTCATGAAATAACCTCATCATTAAATGTTCATAAATTTGTTGAGCCACTTGTCGCTCACGTGTCTTAATTTATTCTCAAACCATATAGTAGTAGACTAGTAGTATTAAATCAAGTTTATTAATTAATTATATATGCAATATTTTAGGGTTCTATGGCAAGAAACTAAAACACCTTGGCTAATTAACTTCATATTTCAGATGTCATCTACCTTCATAACTTGACAACTATATACGCAGTAAGGGTTATCTATCTTAATTGCTACTATTACTATTAGAATTATTGTTTGCACCCCCGGCCTTGCTTATCTGCATTCATTTTTGCCATGTATGTGGATATTCGATTGAAATCTAATTCCAGATATTTTAGCATAAATATAAATTTTAATGTAACCATATTTTTAACTAAATCCGCTCCATGACTAACCAACAAAAGACAAACAATTTAATTTCATCACTTAACAAGTCTCAAAATCATAACTCAACAAAAAATAAAAAAAAGTTTCATAACAAGCACGTATAACTATATATACAGTTTCGCGTCAACTTCTGCCTCCCTTTACTGGCATATATATGAACAATTCGTCATTTTAAGAGCTCAAGAATCACATTCTAACATCTTTTACTGTATAATATAATCATGAAAGGGACACGTTAACCGCCCCAGACAGGTTTTAAATGCGGTGGAAAAGTTCGATAATTTATGATGCCTAATTTCTTTGTTTTAGCCATGAAAATGGCCAAAGAATTAAAGCATCTTAATTATTTATACTGCTAACCAACGTAGTATTGAGGTTATATTGTACTCTGCACACACACAGATATATATATATATATATATATATATATATATATATATATATATATATATATATATATATATATATAATGTTTTAAGAAAAACCCATTACTCAAAAGATCTATTCTTCCTGGTGATGATAATCAGTACGATTTATACGGGTAGATATAGAATCCGATTCAGATTATATTCTGTCAACTTTAATATGTGTGTGTGTGTGTGTGTGTGTATCCACCTTATAATCATCAATTTTAATCCTAACAACCAACAAAATATACAGCGAAGGGATCAAAAGAGAGTTTAATGTGTTACCCAAGCCAAGCCCAAGCATGAAATAGTATAAATGTAAGGTACAGTACCTGGCCCTGCGGTTTTGAAACCACACCTCAACTTGTCTAGGCCTCAGCTTCAACTGCAAAGCTAATGCTTCTTTCTGTCTCTGCATACATAAAAAAATAGTTAAACTCCACAAATTAATCTTAAATAAATCACAAAACATAATTGTTTTACTATAAATAGAGAGAGAGAAGAGGGGAGGTTTAGTACTTACGGGATTCAAGGAGTGATGTTGCCTGAAACTTTCTTCAAGAAGGCGAGACTGTTCTTTAGAGAGACGGAGTTTTTTGCGAGGTGGGGCTCCATCAGTGCTTTCCTCTTCATCCTCCATGCCTGCAGAGATCCATTCTTCTTCTGCTGCTCCTGATGGTACTTGGTTTATGTCGAAATCTTTCACTGCGCAAACCCCTTCGCCGATTAATTATCCATCATGATCATTTTCATAAATCAAGAAAATAAATTTTCTGGCATAAAATGAATCAGTTATTTAATTAATAAATCAGCAAAACCATGTATTTTCATCATATTAAAAAAAGAAAACAGAAGGAAGATTTCTTATTAAGAAAACCGGCCACGCAACAAGAACAAAGCTATGAGATAGAATATCATATAAAAACAAAAGGAAAGAAGGAGATCAGGGAGGGGTTGGGGCTTGCCAGATGAAGGAAAAGAAGGAGAAGAAACGAAACCAGGCATGGACATGGTCAGCTCCAAGCTAGAAGAGCTTGAGCGTGAAACGGCCATGAAAGCACACAAGAAAGGAGAAGAAGAAAAAAAGGTTGATTTCGTAGGAGAGAAAAGGTTCAAGTGAGAAAAGTAGGAGGGAAGAAAAGAAAAGAAAAAAAACAAAAAGGACACAAAGCAGAATATGAAATGGGGGAGTAAAAAAGGGTGAGCAATGAAGCTCAAATAAATACTAGCGATGAAGAGAAATAGAACTTGAAAGGGTGGATTTGTTTTGATTTAACTGCTCCCTTTTGGTTTTTCCTGGCCAGGGCTTTTGACCGTGGTCGTCAAGTCAAAAGGTCTGACCCATCTGATTTGAGACACGTGGAGGACTGCTTCGAGGATTTGGGTGCAGGAGAATAACCGGCAGGTTTTCTGTTCAAAGTGATTGGAGGGGTAGAGTCTAGTTGTCGGTTCAAAGGTCAGCTATTGAAATGATTGGGAGCCTAGACTTGGCCTTTGAGCCCTGCTGCGTCCACCATTGCTTTCCAAAATTATTCTTTAAAATTTCTGAGTGTCTGACCCCCCAACAGAAGGGGAAAAAAACCCATCACTTCAATTCGCCTTTTTTTTTTTCTTTTCTTGTGATTCAATCTGGGCCATTCACTATTTTCAATCAAGATATAGATGTTTGATTTTGATTTTGATAATGTGAGGTGGGGCATATGGGGGAAGATGTGGGATGCCAGGTCTCGATGCATACTGGTGCAAGATCGCATTGAGTGTCTACCACTACTGTTTTTTTAAAACCAGTTTTTAATGCGGCTTTACCTGCTTAGCTAGCAGGTTCACGGAGAGGAATTGTAACGCTTCTTGACATTTATGCAAAGAGAAGAAAACATGATCTGGGGAGATAAGGAGTGTGGACAAGAGTCGTTTATTATGTAGGGAGTGCATGTACGTTTGTATGTTGCAACCACTTTTTTTTGTTAATCTTATTGATACAATTATACAATTTGACCCCATTTATTGGTTGATTTTAATAATTTAAGATCTGAAGTCTGGTATAAATTAAATTTGTTGATTGAATCGGCTATGTTTTTCACTTGAAGAACCCATTTAATCTTAATAGATTTTTAATAAATTAAGCGATTTCATCAAATTCAATCCAAACCTGTTGACGGAAGGAATTTATGGCGTAAACCTAGGATTTATTATTTTTTGATAAATATAAAAATATATGGTGATCACCGACATCTGTAAGAGCACATTCTACCTCTACTACGGCGGCACCACTCGTAACATCCGTCACTAGAACTGCACCTGATTCGTTGACGCCATCGGTCGCCTGAAGAATCAAAGAAAAAGAAGGCCTTCATATATAAAAACTATTACCTTTCTCGTTTCTCCAAAATTCATTAAGAGAAGTTGATGGATCTTGATGAGGAGCAAGGATCATGCCTGTATCATTTTTTTTATCATTCATTTTGCCTGATATCATTTAACATGTTAGAGTCGAAGCTTGAAGTCTTTTTTTATGATAGTTATAATCATGCGTGAAGACGTAGATATATCACCAATTGCATATTGTGGTATATAAGATTCAGACTCTAAACTTCATGGATGAGCTCTCTATAAAGAGCTCACTTATCACTAAACCAACTCATTATTGGTTAGTTTTTTACAATGTTGATATAATACACGTATGATGAATGTGTTAGAAGTGGTGTTTGCTATCATTACTAGAAAATTAATAAATAAAAAAAAAAAACAACGGAAACTATTAGGTCATGGCTTATTGATGAAAATACCAACAAAAATTTTCATCAAGAATTTTAGATGAAAATAGTGATAGAATAAAAAAAAACGTTGAAAAATAAGTTTTGGGATAAAAAAAATTAAACCCTGATTTTCTAGTCATCATATTGGTCGAAATCTAATAAAATCAGACGACATATCGTCTATTTTAAAAAAAAATTGAGATGGGCGACATGTCATCCGCCTCAGTTGCAAACAAAAAAAACAATTAGGGCCCAATCATGTGGGCCTATCAGGGCAGACCCGCGCAAGGGCCTTGACAAATAGGTCATGCGCAGCAGCGCCTAGTCTTTGTTTTTGTTTTTTTTTCTGCTCCTTTTTAAATTAATGATTCTTTTTATGGTTTTTTAATCTACTTTTTTAATTTATATTTAAATTAGTACTTATTCTTCCTTTTATTTTATTTAGAGAGTCTCTTTTAAATGATAATTATTTTTTAGTTATATATTTAAATGTGAAGAGTTTTTCTGAGTCATTTATAATTCTTTTTAAATATTTTGTATGGATGAACTTTATTTTTTAAATCTTTTTTCATATACTATTTCTAATATATGCAACCTTGCATAATGTTTTTTCTCCTTTTTATTTTATTCAATCAATTTAATTTGTGTCTCTATTTCTATATATTATTGTTTGCTTAAATAAAAAAATTATCTTAATAAATAAATTTAGTAAACACAATAGGGTGAATGTTTTGTTTTTCGAGATTAAATATCTTGATCAACACCCGTCTCTTGATTTTTCAAGATTTATTATTTTTTGGACACATAGTTCTCGTTCCATTTAATTATATGTATGCATAAAAATTTTGATTTAAATTTTGATTTTTTAAACTATAAAAATACATTAAAAAAACCTATATATATATTTTTTATATAAAATAAAAATATCTAACTCACAATAAATTAAAACACGAGTAACATAATTAGAATTCTTAGAGTAAGACCATGAGAGCCCCGAATACTTGGAAGATAACTCCAGGCGGTAGGAGCTCTAGTAACGGAAGTACAACGTACCGATTTGGGTGGTGAATTTGGTGGTCAGACTGGACCTAAGACTAGAAAAAAGGTTTGTTGCTGGGTTTCTGAAATCGATTGTAATGCTTTCTTTTGCCAAGCTAATTTACAAAACTTGTTGCAAATTGCAGAAGCAGCAGGAGGAATTGAATTCCTTTTTGTGGATGAAGCAGCAGGAGGAATCATTTATGTTATGAACAGTGCAAAAGTTGCAGTCATGTTTGATATTTAATTAATTATGGTTTAAGTCTTAATGATGAACCTGGCCAATGCAAAACAACTGTTGAAAGATAAAGTAACAGATACCCCCAATGAGTAAGTTTTCGATTATGATATTCCGTTTATAATTTTATCAATTATTTTTAATATCGATGAAATTTTTTTAAATATCATCAGATTTTTCCATCATCATTGTCCAGATGTTTCAGTAGTGTCTCTTCACTAGCTACCATAACTTTATATAAAAACAGTTAAAAGTAAAATAAAAAAACTTATGTATATATCAAATAAAATAAATTGAAAACATAAACTTATGTATATATCTTTTAACATGGTTGTGTTTAACTATTTTGCTTATAAAAATTAATTTTTTTTTATCAAATAATAATAAAATTAGATGTATATGAATTGATTGATATAAAATAAAAGGCAAAACAAAATACTATACAAGGTTTCACGTATTAAGAATATTATCCAAAAATAAATGTTTTTTATTTTTTTAAAATAAATTTTATTTATATAAAACCAAAAAAAAAATTATAGATAAATTAGAATAATCTCTCAAAATATTAAATGCGTACAAAATAACTAAAAAATAATTATTATTTAAAAGAGTCTAGATAAATAAAATAAAAAAAGAAGGGATATTAATTTACATGTAAATTTAAAAATTATTTTCAAAAAATAGATATAAAAAATAATTTAAAAAATATCTTTTTTAAAAAATATAAAAATAATGCATTGTATGCCACCCTCTCTTTTTTTTAAGAAAAATAATACATTGTCTAATATTACCTGGCTTTCAGCTATTATAATAACCGAAAAACAGGGCAGAAGTTTTTTCTATTCAAAAATTAAAATTTCAATTTATTTTTTACCCAAAATACATAAAAATAAAATAATTAGTTAAAAAAGAAAATCAAAACTATCAAATCACGCTCCACAGATCCCAAACACCATACACGCACGCTAGCAGTCACCACCACTACCACCGAAGCAGATCGAGACGCCACCACTGTCTTCCTTCAAGGATTGCAGATCCCCTACCTGTTCACGTTTTAGCTTCTGTTGATTTGAGTTTTAAGTGTATATTTGTGTGTGACAAAGAGAGAGAGACTGGTAATTTGGGTTTTTTTTTTTATATACCAAATTTGTTTAATTTAGCTCCTAAAAGGAATTTAAGGTTCTGAAAGAAAAGACTTTTTTTTATGGTATAATTTTTATATTCATTGCCTCATATATTTTTTCCGGGAATAAGTGTCGATTATTCTTAATAATGATAATAAAAAAAAATGTCAATTATTCGTTTAGAGAATGTATTTATGAATTTGTTTTTCATTATTTTGTAAAAGCCAAGACGTGCTATAAAAGGCCTCATACGTTTGTCATGGGTGATCGAGTTTTAAGGGCAGGAGCAGGACAGAACCTGAACCTTCATATAAATATGGCATCACAGACAAAAAAAAAAGAAGAAGAAGAAAGAAAGAAACAACTCAGGGACTCAAATTATATTTAAAAAACGCCAAGGACTAATTTAATGTGGATTTAACACTCAGATTAATTTTTAACCCAGAAATATCATATAAGTTTGGATTTTTCAACATGAATATAATATTGAAAGTGTCATATAACATCCAATTAACCTAGGTTTTTTTATCATGTCAATACCTTGACTTGATTTTTTTCTCGACCTCGACCTGTCAAAAATCTCATATCAATTGGATTCTAGACCAATTCAGGTTTTATAATCATGTTAAATGATGATAAATTTTGATTTCTAACATATGTGTAACAAAAAATTCTCAAATTACTAGATAAATGTTAGGTTAACTATGAGATTATCCCGATCTTACAACTTAGATCGCAGGTTAGCAAGTTGACCTGAGTTGACTCGATCAATTGTTTTGTTTTTTTTTAATTGAATATGTTTTTTTAATATTATTTTTATTTATTTATTTTTCAATTTCATCTTCAACATTAGGTTATTTAGAAATAGAACTTTATAATTTTTTTTTTAATTTGCTTTATATGGAGTTTCCTAGTCTTATGGATTCAGTTTTCTTTTTCAACATTCACCACTGTATCTATTGAAAATGGAGCTTTATAATTTTTTTTTTTTTTATGAAGTTATCTCAATCTCGTGACCTAGATCGCGAGTTTAACATATTAGCTCGGGTTGACTTTGATTATGTTTTTTTTTCTCATTTCATCTTTCAATTTTTGATTGATTGAAAATTGGGTTTTGTAATTTGTTTCGATTTGATTTTTATAGGGTTTTCTCAATTTCATGACTCGAGTTGAGGGTTTGACAGGTTAACCCAGGTTGAATGATCTTTTAGTTTTTTTTAACCTTTTTAATATATTTATTTTATTCTATCATTCAACATTGGGCTAATTAAAAATTAGTCTTCATAATTTATTTTAATTTTCTTTCTATAGATTACATGGTCTCATGATCTAAGTCGCAAATTTGACAGATTTGAGTGTGTTTGGGAGTGCGATTGAACCATGGTTTTGAAAAAAATTTATTTTTTTTTTCAAATTAATTTTTTTGTGCTTTTAGATCATATGCTAGTGTCAAAAATAAATTTTTAAAAATAAAAAAAATATTATTTTAATATATTTTCAAACAAAAATTATTTTGAAAAGAAATCTCCATCACACTTCCAAACAGACCCTAAGACACTTTCATGTTATAGAGTAATATAAAACTATTTTTGAAATCTCACCTAACAACTTAAACTATTAAATTGAGATAATTCTTTTACATTTCATTATTGTAAAATTTTTAATTTGACCCTTCAATTTTTTGTTTTCATAATAGTTATGCATTCGGCCCTACAAAAATAATATATTTTCTCCACAGCCTCTTTAATTTGGTCCTATAATTTTTTTGATTGTAATCCCCACTTAAAAATTCCTAGTTTCACCTGAATCTAGACAAACTTGAGAAACATAATTGCAAATAATTATTTATAATTTAGAAATCGTACATTCATTATTACACATATCTCATATCTAGACTTTGTTTGGGCGAAACCTACAAGATTCAAACCAACCAGGTTTTTAATGGACATGCACTTTATTCGTCTTTGGACTTTGGTTTACTCAGGATGAGGCAGCACAGGATCTTCCATGTTCTTGCAACTTGTAGTTGTGTTGATGATGCAATTTTCTGTGCTAAATAGTGTAACCTTTGGAATGATATATTCTCTTTTTCTCGTGACATACCAGGGATTTGACAAGAAATAAAAAACAGCACTTAAACAAAAAGTTCGTATTTTTGCAGGATTGTGTATGGCATTTCGTATATAATTAGACGATTGGAGGATACAAGTGCTGTTTTTTACCGAAAAAACCCAACCCGATCGACTTTACTTGTTGCCACTCTTGATGCCCTCTTATACCTTACCACCACCACCCTTACAGCCGTACAGCCTTACAAAGATTTATCGTAAGGTCCTAATTTAATTTTCGCGTGATTAATCGATATGAACTTGCTCCCTGGGATTGTGACTTAATTTGTTGAGACAGACATAATTAATATATGCCTTCGAGGACTTTAGGGAAATCAATGTTCGAAGGACCAAAAGAATTCCTTCACTAGCACGAGTCTAGCACGTTCTCTTTCCAAGAACCAGTCAGTGCACTGTCTTAATCCGAGGCAAGTCTTCGACGCTAGCCTAGCTAAAATCCTGATTTGACATCGCAATAAAAATCCACTGGGACAAGCCTGGCCTCGATAAAAAATGAAAGCGACTCGGACTCATATAAATGTATATTTATTTGTTTCAATATACGTACGTAGAAGTATCTTTATAATTTCAGTTTTTATGATTATTTCTTTAATCATCTTTAAACTGATTTTTTTTTTTTGAGATTAGTAATGCACTGTTGTTTTGGAGCTTTATTCCCACCGGAACCAAAATTTGAAACCCCAATATTTTACCCTCCAATTAACAGCATCCTAAATTGCATAAGTTCATCGTTAAACTAACGAGGGAAAGGTGCCCTTTGGATATTAACCACTCAGGAATTCAAATTCATCATCAATTCCTTGCCATATAGAATTAAGTTTGTACGCAATAATCTTAAGAGATATCTTTTAATTGCCTTTGCTTTATGGTTCCAAAAGTTGAGCGTTTGATCGAGGTGGAGAAATAATCTGTATTTCTTTTAACACTTTATAAATATAAAGTTTGTATATAGAGAGAACAGTCTCTATGATAAGACTTCTACATATAACATCAAATTTAATGCAAAATATATTCTCCGTTGATGATGGATAACCATTCTAGAAAGTTTTGAGATCTCACACTTAAGTATGACACAAATTAATGTTGTTAATAATTAATTTTATTTTGATTTTTTAATGATTTTAATATTGGAAGCATAATATGAAAAGGTTCAAGATTCTAGATGATTAAGAGACGTATAATTTTCTTCGAAAAAGAAAGTGAAGGAAAAAAAAAAGAAAAAAGAAAAAAATTACAAGCATAATTGAACAACAAAGCCGTAATGCTTTTTCTTTGGGTAAAAAGCTGTCACTTTACTTTTTAAACTTGGCTCAATTATCATGCGAGATTCGTATTCTAAATAATAAGAAAAATAGTGTTTCTCTGCACATGAATGCGTGACCCATAAAAAGAAACAAATTAGCGTTAATAAGTGGAAAATAAAATGTCAGATCAGGTCATGACTCATGTATAATCACTGATGATAATTTTACCTGAGGTTGATGGATATCACATCATCTAAATAGGTTGGTTTTTTTTATAATTATTTTAACTTCAAATATAAATATTATCAAACCCATTTAAAATCTAATATAAATCTAATTTAAAATATATATTTATATTATATATATATATATATGTATAATATTTATATTTTTTTATCTAATATAATATATACATGACTCAATACTAATATATATTATATTTATCAAATATATATTTTTATTGAATATTAAATAATAATCAAAATCAAAATCTAATAAATAATATTTAAATTGTTTTATTTCAGTAAATAATAAATATAAAAAACCTTATTACCTTGATACACGCGATTACACACGCACGGGCAAGGACACAAGTGAGGAATTATATGGGAAAAGCGTGGCTGTTGTGGGACCCAGAGTTGATGATTAGGTTACGGACATCTCATGGAACATGGAACACCTGTGGACCCCATCTTGATCATTGGGTAGGAAACATGAGCGGGCCCTCAAATGTCTGGTTGTCCGTTTATTGGCTTTTGCTGATTGGCTAGTCCATGAACGTGTCTTGTAATCTCAGTGGACAGCAAGTGGGTCTCGTCTTCCTGTACACACACACACACACTATTGTTTCTTATCAAACATTCCTAAATTCCAAAGGGAATTTTGATTTGATTAGAATTCTCTGATATTAGGCCGAGGCCGACCACAGAAGAAGCATTTGGGTTTATGATGGTCGTGCCCATCTTCACTGTGATCATTGGAAATCTGACATAAAAATATGTGCTTGCCGACAGGATGTTTCTAATATTCCACGAGATAAATTCCCTGTTCCTAATATCATATCGAAGTAAAATCGGTATAATTAGTTCCAAATTTCCAAAGCAGTTCCAGGGGAACTTTTTCTTCACGGTGATCGCTAATTCATACGATTCAACTCTCACGGATTAAAGAATAAATTTAAGGTACATATAGAACAATTAACCAATCAAGATTTAAAAACAAATCGAATAAAAGAATCCACGTCTTTTATGCATTAAAAAAACGTATTTAATTCGACAGCCTCATTGGGAAGCCTGAAGTTTTCTCGACAAGCGTAACAAGTTACCTCGCATTCTTTACCTCCACGCTCTTTCATACAGAGCAACGAACTACCCTATTCTCTTAACCCGGGGCTCCAATATCGGCAAAAAGTCACTGTTGATATTTGAGGCCGAAGACCAAATCAAGCTCAAAGATATCAGTAGAAATATCAATTCTAGGCCTTTACACTCTGCGTTACCTGGGAAGACATGGTCATTCAATGATTAAGAGAGCATGTTTTTGGATTAAAGATTACTTTGAACCTCGTTGCGTTTAAAACGTCTGGGACATTGAAACCGTCCTCGAAGCTAGTTATTGCCCTGGCATGCTGCATAGCCATCGCAGAAGCAGAGTGAAAAAATAATTAGAAAGAGGCCCCCTTCTTGTGCAAAAAGAAAGGCACAGATGTACTAAATTGACAGCATACATCCCCAAGGAGCACGAAATAACCAGTGTTAACTTGGAACTATCAATCGAACGATTACATCCGAGGCTCAAATTTACATGAAAAAACAACTGCCAAAAAGTAAATATCGTAGTTTTCTTCACCTAGAAACAAACCATACTGATTTGGCCTACATACAATGGTTGATGCAAACGCTTGATCCAACGTGGATGCAAAAACTATAGCCTTAATCATGGATCCGGTGCACTTGCTGGTAAAAGGCTTGTCCCTTTTTTCCAAGGGTCATCAATTCTTGCTGCGGGAGTTTCTAATTAGAATAGAAGTTGAGAGAATAGTTAAATTTCTGTATCTCAATCCCCAAGAAGACATAATGGTTGTCGCATACTAAGCTCCGCTTTGAGCGCTGGAAATCTCTCCAAGTCATGAGACTCACCAAGAACTTTCTGCATATAAACAAAGTAAAGAAGAAATAAACATAATTGGAACCGGTGAATAATTGGAAATCAAACGGATGCTTTTATATAGTCAAATGCATTTTGAAAGCAACTAAATTTGAGCTTTTGATTACCATCAGCATTTAAAGATCACGCCAGACATTTAAAATTCTTATTAACACAAGCCTGTTCCAGCTTTGATGTGGGCTACACTGGAGCCTGTAGCACACCAGATAATCCCTATTTTGCATGTTATATAGCAAGCAAAATAGAAAAATCTACTTCAGTCGTTACCAGCAAGTAAAAGGCACGTGTTCCCTTCCAAAAATTTTGTGAAGGATTCATGCCAAACCAAGTCCATGCTAACATTGATTTTTGACGACCAACAGAAAACACCTTTGACCAACAGTAAAAAGTCTCTGGTTCTGTTGTTATGGTCTATTCATACCGATAAGAAAATGGATTTTTTATATGTACAAGTGATTATTAACCCACTTCATGAAAAAATAATTTTTCATGCACTGCTCGTTCACGTTGGCCAGTCATGAAGAGAGAAGTTTGAGAGTAAAAGGAACAGAAATGACAAGGAATGGTGGAACTCACTGTTAGCAACTTGGGAGCCAAAACTTCCAAGTTTTTTTGTTATTTTTTAAAGACATCCTTATAAAAATTATTTATCATATATTATCCACTGAAACTTTCCTAAAACTTTCCATAAACCTATTTTTGAACAAGACATCCACGAAATCATATTAAATTCTTATTAAAAAATATGAACATGATATTAAACACAAGGCGACCCGTATCAAGCACATAAGTTGCACCACTTTATTATACTTTAAATGGCTCTTACGAAGTGTAAACAATTAAATAAAAAATAAAAACAAAAACAAAATCATAGTTTAAAATAAATAGAGACTTGGTAAAACTTTGGTGATTGGTAATTTACCAATTTAACGTGCATGATTTAAAAATTATTGTGCTCATGAAATATTAAAAAGCAAAACAAGAAAATTTTATGTCCATCCCCCTTCATAAATTATTAAAAGATCTGGATCAAGTGCAAAATAAAATGATTTGGTTTATACTTTTACATGAAATATGCAATATTTTCCCCTGGAGCACACATGCCATCATATGCAACATTTTTAACAGGAGTCTGGGGCAAACTTTAAATGCAATAGTTATCTAAGCAAAATGATGGTCAATCTTGAACAAAGATTGTGGACTTCTATTCATCCATTCTGGAAGGGATTTAATTCAAAAGTGAACAATTTTATTGGATAGATCTTATTACCAATGATACATTTAATGTATGGTAGACCATATTGAGAAGCAGACTGTTATAGTTATGGATATGCTTGGAAACTGGACTGAAATCTTTTCGGAGAGTAATGTGTATCTCACACTAAAACATAAAAAGCGATTGCATATCCCAACTAAAGAAACAACTTCACTAACACTATAGGAAAGATAATAAAGTAGTGTCACTAAATAACGTAATTAGCAAAGCACTTTCTGAATTGATGAATATGCACCCATAGCAACATGCAGACCCAATAGCTAGCACACGGGAACCAAAACATGTCCAGAAATATATGCAAACAAAGACAAGCATGGACAATCACAAATGCACCACACCCAAGTAAATGACTTCATTATGCTTTTGCATTCTATCATTGTAACAAACAATGCTCACGGGGAAAAAACCATTGGCGAAGGCCACTTTAGTTCCCTATAGTTTGCACCGTGTGCACTTTAGTCTCTAGAAGTATTGGTGCAATGTTACCCTTGTGGGGGGGCGACCTTTTAACTTCTAATTGATAACAAGATCCAACAGAATATACTTTGTTTTTAGTGCACAAGCTATAGGGAATAAGAGAGGTTAACACAAACAATTTATGCTACTAACAGAAGTTATCAAGCGTCCAAAAATCACTAACTCATAACTATAAGAAGAAATATATGATTTATTTTGAATAAAGATTGACAATTCAAGCAAAAAAAATTTAAATGAAAAGACTTCAGAGAAATGACATACCAGTGCCGCAGCATGTGCTTCTTGCAAAATATTCCCATCTATCTCCAACCTGGCAATAGGAAACTCTGGAAGATGTCCAGATTGCTTTTTCCCGAGCAAGTCGCCAGGTCCACGGAGAAGAAGATCCATATTTGCCAAGTAAAAACCATCTGATGACTTCTCCAGCACTTTCAGACGGTCAAGGCTGCTGGTTGTAGATGCGACCAGTAAACATTTGGACTTCCTTGCCCCACGTCCAACTCGTCCT
Source organism: Populus trichocarpa (assembly GCF_000002775.5). Taxonomy (NCBI): domain Eukaryota; kingdom Viridiplantae; phylum Streptophyta; class Magnoliopsida; order Malpighiales; family Salicaceae; genus Populus; species Populus trichocarpa. The sequence goes on along the minus strand of NC_037294.2, from coordinate 13,235,095 downwards.
CTAAGTTGATGCAACTGAGCTATTCCAAATCTTTCAGCATTCATAACAACCATCATAGATGCATCTGGGACATCAACACCAATCTCAATTACTTGAGTGGAAAGCAGTATATGTGTTACACCAGATCTGAATCGTTTCAACGCTTCATCTTTATCATCACTCTTCATTTTTCCATGTAACAACCCACAGTTGTAATCCTGAAACCTGTGAGATATAACTTCAAGATCAGCAGCAGCAGCACGTAGCTGAGGCAGTTGCTCTGATTGTTCAATGACTGGGTACACAAGATACACTCTCCCCCCTGCCTCTAACTCATCTCTCATCATCTGGCAAAATCAATTTGATAATCAATTAGTGTTGGTGGTAATAGCAGGGAGAGAGACGACAAGCAACTAGCAGAAGTATGGCTTTATACCCGCTAACCTACTAAACTTTTGGAGTTACCAAATCTAGCCGCTCTTTCAAGTCTTCTTTAAAATCAAAATTTCATGACATCGAATGCAAAAAAAGCCTCTGAACTTAACATGCAACAAGGAAACTCAAACATTTAAGATAGCAATAAAATTTGATATTTTAGATTACTTTTGGGTTTTTTTATACACAAACGGATTTATAAAGTTAATCTCCAATTTCAATCTCGCTCTTAATAATATGACTTCGTCTCTGTTAAATCCTATACAGATAACTAAACATTAATGTTATTCTACAGTATTACTTTTATCTAATTGAATATAGGATACATCCAAAATTGATTTTCACAAGGGGATTGTGCATCTTTAAAAACTTTCGTATGGATTGCCATATCTTAAATTTTTTAGTATAATGATCATCACAAATAACTTATGCCAAACGACAGAACATAGTTACTAGCACGTTTATTTTACTTTTAAAGAACATTAATTTTTCTAACAATATTTTAAGTAGAAGTTAGGATGGGATTACAATGTTCAAAATTGATATCATGCAATTTCAATTGCTAATAAAGGACACTTTAAATGAAGATTAATTTAGTCACTGCATAAAGTTATGAAGTGGGATTAACAGATGGTGGAGTGCAAATAAAACCATTCCTAATAGAATTACCACCACTGACATATACAAAGCTATGATTTACAATTTAAAGATCCTAACAAAAAACATGGCAAACCATGAACATAGTAAGATCCATAAAGCAGATAGCTTAGTATCTGGTAGAAAAACATAACAAGACAGTACAAAAGTATTGGGATCTATTATAACATACATAATTTTGACTGAGAAATTATACGAGAGATGGAGGATCTTTCTTAAACACTATCTTTCTCTTCACCAACAGTTTGAAGCGGTATGTTCTTTGGAGGGGTTTGGAAATTTCACTAGTCTGTTCTTTCCCACCTCTTGGTCGTTCACCTCATTGTTGCTTTTTGTTTGGTCAATCCCCCAAAGAGAAAAATCAAATGACAACGGTAATGAACTACTATTGCAAGGGAGGTCAAATGGGCATTCTCCATAATGCACGTGTTGTGTTATAAAAGACCTACAGAATATTCAGTGATTTAGTGTGTGCGGAATGGGTGAACTGACAGAATTTTAAAGGTTTGTTATTGAATAAGGTGATCATTCATCACACATAAGAAAATTTTAATTTGAAAAGAAAATGGAACGGAATAAACAGGGTAAGCTATCTCCGATCTCTCTGAAAAACGTCCAAGGACACTCCCCAAAATGTAACATGTTATAAGGTTCTTAATAAATGTTCCAATGATTGTCATAAGACCTGTTATAAAGTCCTCTAGGAAGGTAAGAAAAAGTCCCAAGCCTTAAGACATCCTGCTCATGTCATGAAGAAGTTACAAAATTCTTGAGACGTGTTTTAAACTACACAGTACATTTAGACATGTTAAAATAAAACAGTACCAAACCTTGTAGACATCTTCAAAGCCATCATAATTTCCTTCAAAAATATATGTTTCAACCGGAACTCTTCCAGGAGGCAAGTCAGTTATCTGCCAACAAAGAAACCAAACAATGACCTTATAAGAGGTGAATTTAATTAAATCCACCAACAGCTTGTAAATATCAAAAAAAAAAAATTATGTAAGAATTCATGGGGGCCCAAAAATCAGATGCATAGCCACTTTATTAAGGGAAAAAAATTTGATATCTTCAATCCAAAACTTATGCTAGAAGAACTCAGCCATACGGCTCCAAAATACAAACTTAAATATATGTAAGCAGCTGTCTACTTTAACTGCTATGTATTACATGAATGAATTATGCAGTGCCCCTTGTTAGCAACCAGAAAAAGAAATAAAATAAGTTAGAGAAGAAAACCATGACTTGTGGCCAAATACTGTTTTTCACTAAACTTGTTTGAAATTGGTTTTGAAAGATGTATATGTGAAGTCTAGACAACCTTGTCCATAACCAAGATATAGATAACTTATGCCCAACATTATGAAATAAGGTTAAAAGATTTAAGGAAAGTTATAAAAAGCTGCTCAAATGAAAAGATTATAACCGAAGAGGCAAAATATTTACTTACTTGTGTTAAAGACATATCTCCATATAACGCCAGAGCAAGTGTCCTTGGAATGGGAGTGGCTGACATGGCAAGAACATGTGGGGCCATATGGAAATCACCTTCTGAAGATGTATCCGTGTTGGATGCTGACATTCTTGAACTTAGAGGGCTATGGTATAGCTGCAGAGATTAGGTTCCATGCCTCAATCACCCCGTCTTATAAAATAATCACAGAAAGATAATGAAACCTTGAGTTGCAAATGACAGCATTAAATTTTGTTTAAAATAAATGATAGCGAAATGATTTTCAGGACAAAATAGCAAAAAACAACTTAGAAGCATGCATCAGGTAAGAGATTCATCTTTGACAATGGAAGCATCACAAATAAGTCATCAATGCTATTTACAAAATCCACTTTTTTGTTAATGACACTGCCAGCATTTCTTAGGCGGTAAATTAATAGCAAAGGTCCAAGCATAATGGTAAGAACAAGACTGGAGATTGTATTTTCTTCTTTCCAGGTTTGATAATACAATGAAAAAGGATATAGAAAGATGACTGCGTGTTTAATTCCATAAATAAAATAGAACTCCTGACAAATCAATCATGTAAGATGTAAGATAAAAACCATCTATCCAATTATAAAAAACCTTCCTTTCATCCTCTTAACTAATTTTGTGGATCAGTTCACTTCCATTTTAGCTTCATACTTCCAATTTAAACACTATTCCTGTCCTACTTATCTTACAAAGTAAACACACCACTCCTCCCTCCTTCCATACCCCCACTTTCTTTCACCCTAGCAAAACTGATGTATCAGAATTGTTACAGAACTCACAAACATCATTAACTCTCCTGCCACAGCTGATTTCATTTTAAAGCAACACCAGGATATCTATTGCAATCTTAACAGAGTTTGAAGACAACCATTTCAAACTTCAAACTAATAGACCTTAGTTCCAATAACTTCACCGCACCAATTAGCTCTTGATACAGTCAAAACTCAGTACATACCACCTGCAATTTTCCACACTTAAAATTTTATTACATCAATTTGACTGCATCATAGAGCCCAGTAGAGTTATTATATCAATTTTCAGCACTTTTGTTTAAAAGACTAGGAAAATCTTTGCAGCAGAAATAATAGTTGGATCTATAGTGAAATATATGTAGCTCCTGAATAAATTTAGGGAGCCAGTCTTCAGAGTATGTTTTGGAAAATCATGATCAATGGGAAAGCATAAAGATGTAATATTCGCTATTTAGTCCAAAACATTTCTTGCTCTTGAATCTACCATATTCAGTGATGGGCCAGCAAACCAGGCTGCAATTGAAGCATGATCAGATGTACAGGAAATCAACACAAGGAAATGATTTTATAAAGCAACAAAATATTGTTCTACAAATGCTATAGAAACCTGCTCAGTAAATATTACATTTTTTGGCAGTGTTGGAGGGGGTGATTTAGCACCAGGCCTTGACAGTTTCTTACAGATAATAGGCCTCTTTCAAGTTCCTTTCTCTAGGTGACATTAATGGGGGTTGATTGAGGGCCAGGGCGTGTCAGCTCTTACTGATAATAAAAGTTTTATAGTGTGCTCTATATGCAGCTCTGTAAGATGAAGTAATAAAAAGTGATTTAATATCTTGTTTTCCAAAAACTGTGACCAAAAACAAATAAAATGGGGGGAACAATTCACAGACAACCCAAGTTTAAAACTGAAACTTGGTTGAGTGCAGTAGTACAGAGCTTATGAGAAACACATCAAATATTACCGATCCATGTAAAATTCTCAGCTATAAATTATCAATCCACATCGCAAAATTCTTGTCTAAGAATTTTGGCATTACATCACTAATTCATATAAAATCATCCTTCACCTGACATAGTTATATTCTGCCATCGTCAACAAGTTTGGAAACCAATGATCCCCATAGGCTGCATCAACTCAGTAATGATTACACAACCCTATCCCTTCTCATTGTCCTTAAAATTCATCCACATCATAAAAAAGCACCAAAGTTGTGTGTGACACTTGCATAAAAAACTCTATACAGCCAGCTCAGTACCTCCACTTGCTTCCACCACTGAAATTCAGTTTCTCTTGACCATTCAAAGCAACCACAAATCTCCAGAATCACTCACCCAAACAAGCTTCAATTATCAAGTCATTGGCCTATAACATGTGATGGATTACGAAGAGTGACTTGCAGGATTAATATTTGCTTATTCCATGTTTTTAATATTTTTCATGAACTTTATATTTCCTATTTAGCACTTAAGAAAGTGTTAGGATTTAGTTCTATAACCTATTACTATGTTTTTCTATGGTTTAATATTCCCTTTTTTTTCAGATAAGTATAGAAGTTCAACTACCTCAGTGAGTGTTGAACCCGTAACCTTTGGCTCAACTGCCATTCCAACTGGGCTAATGTGTTTCTGCTTGTAGAAGCTTCAAACCCATACAAGCCACTGCAGTTAGGCATTAGTAATGAGTCTGAACATTGATTGATCAAATAAATGAGTATTTGAGATTTCATAGAATTCTCTTAAATTTTTTATTGTTTTTGTTTTTGCTCATCCCTTCATTTGACATCAATGGGAATATGGAGAAGATTTTTGTACTTAAAATTTGATCTTCTTGAATCTTTTCTAATCTACATGCCACAATATTCTCAAAAAAATTGAACACCAAGAAAAACTAAAGAAACCAAATCATCATGCTGTTTGAGTAAATCTTCACGAACAAGGAAGTAATAACAAGCGATTGCAATGACAAAAGACAAAAGACATGAAATAACAGATTAAGTTAACTAGATATTTACAGTAAAAAGTCATCATACTAGAACAAGGAGGCAGACAACCTTACTATTAAACCTTCCTCTCTGGATCACACCGAAGCGTTGTTGCTCATCTACTACAGCAATGCGTAAAGCAGAGAATTCTACATTCTCAGATATCAAACTGTGGGTTCCAATGACCATAGAGATGTCTCCACTTTGGAGATCCTGTCAATTAACTCAATGAAAAACAATCTCAAAGATTGTCTTTTAAGAATCAAACAAGCACTTGATAAAAAAGCATACCCTACGAATCATCCGTGATTGTTTCGATGGGGTTGATCCTGTTAATAAAGCAACAGAAGGCTTTGACTGGACTTCGCCCATAGTCTCTAGCAAATTAAGTAACTGTTCATAATGTTGGATCGCAAGCAACTCCGTTGGAACCATGAAAGCTGCCTAAAGTACAGAGACCTCATTATATGTATGCAACATAGAGCATACACATTGCAAAGTGATAACTATCAAAGAAGTTAACATGACAAAATATGTGGGAATAATCCAGAAAAATAAAATAAATTAAGGAACAAATACGTGTATTACATAATATGTTCATGAAGTGGTCAACCTGATAACCAGAACCAATAACCTCCATACAAGCCAGAAAAGCTACAATCGTTTTCCCACATCCAACATCACCCTGAAACAAACATCAAATTTGAAGAATGAAATCTTTTTCAGAGTTCAATAATCTCAATCAAGTGCCACAAAGTTTAACATAGAATCTGATTACTCTATACTGATAACCAAAAATAACTCTTTGGATAAGCTCAAAACAGAACATCAGATTGAAAGCAAATAGAAACAGGTTCTACATTGTTTTTAGTGATAAAACAACTAGTCATATAAAATCCAGAACCTGTAAGAGTCGATTCATGGGAACTGGTCGCTTCAGATCCCATATAATTTGTGAAGAAGCACTTAGCTGGCTTGAAGTAAGGGAATATGGAAGAGCCTTCAAGAATTTCTTGGTGAGATTGGACCATTCTTCCACATAAACAGCATTCAACTCAGGTTTGCTGTACTTGTCCAGCAGTCCATCTTTCTCCATTCGCGAACCAAGACCTTCAAGCATTTGAAATAAGCGCCCCAACTGCAGAGAGAGTGATACACTAGAGTTAATAAAAGAAAAGCCATGAGACATCAGCACAAAAACAACTTGCAATACAAGGAAAAGGCAGAAACAACAAGCTTCAAGTAAAATAGATAGTGACCTTCCAGCTACTGAAAAAAGAAAAGAGAAAAAGATGCAACCCAGTCAATGGCTGTAAACAAGATTTTGGAAATAATCATGTGATGATGTCACCAGGAGAATTATCATCAATTAAATAGCATGCATTCCAGATCATAATTGCACTCCCTTTTATAAAACGGTCTGCTACTGCAATGAATCATGTACAAATGAACAATAATGATACAGAGCGAATACATAATGTCTCACAGCAATACAATTGTGATTCATATGCCATAAAGTAACATGAAATTTCAGATCACCTGTAGATAAAAGAACTCATCAAAAATAAGCCTTTTGCGAGCTAAATCAGCCTCATCTGCATTTTTTGGCTGGTGAATCCCTATATATGCCTGCAATTTTTTGAGAAAAGAAATTTAGGTTTATCAAAATAAGCAAGCATTGACAGGAAATAACAGCCACACATGCCATATTTGTGCACATAAATAGAGGCACTGCCATAGTTAAATGTTCACAATGCAATTTATTTTATTGTTGAAATATTATTTTATAGCATTCTAATCCGTTGAAGAACTTCAACACCCACACTGATCACTGATCAGAACTCCTAAAAGCTCAAGACTGCTTGGAAGAAGACAGAACTGAGGCACAGCAAACCACACAATTTACCTCAAAACTTGATGACAATATAGATGATCTATCAGCAAATCAAGCACATTATCACTAGTAACATTAATGGTCATTCTTGTTATATGAAGAACCAAATATGCATTAATATATCAATAATTGAAACATATTCTAGAAGACTTCCTTACTTCATGGAGACGTAAAAGTCCAAAATCCTGAATGATTTCTTTTGGAATAGGATCAACATCAGCAAGCAGGGCTCGTACAGCTCTGGAAGATATAAGAGAAAGGTAAGAACTTGTACATACCTCAAAACTACACACTGTTGTCTCATAAACTAAAAAAAAATAGCTTGAGCCCCTTAACGATTCCTTTTTTGGTGATCAAGTTTTCTTTCAGATTAAACTAATGAGTAAACTTCTTTCATGTATACTATGATGTTGACGCATATGCAAAGAAGCATAAAACTGCTAAATTCAAAGAAAATGCCTGTGGGGGGTAAGATTGTATATTTTAAAAAATAGTCTAATAAAAAAGAAATTATGGAACCACCCACCATGGTTAAGAGGGTGAGTGCACTTAAATTATTTTAAAGAAAATCTACATTATTGTCACTCTAAACACATTTTAGAGAACAAAGACCACCTAATTCTATTACTTTTTTTAGTTATGGAACAAAATATGAGAAGAATGATTACTGCCACGCAGCATTAAAATATGAGAAGAATGATTGCTGCCACGCAGCATTCCTGAGTACTTTCCTAATGTCATGCCTCAAGCACATAAAGTATATATGCTATTCATGAAAAGAAGTCACAACAGAATTGCTGCCACATCGTGGGGGGAAATGGGCTAATAGTAGTACACTGCACCACTTTGTGCAAAATCTTAGGAAAATTATGGAGAAGAATGATTCAACCAGATTCATGCAATGTTTGATTGATCTGAAAATGTACGCAAATGGTTGTTTAAAAAACACATGGACTTTTTCTTTCCTTTTTTTTCCGACTAGGACATTTTCTTGGAGATCTATTTTGTTGAATAACTCTTTTGACCAAAATCAAGCATTTGGAGAACACAATCCTTACTGAAGTTTCTATCAAAAAACTCATCTACAGAGGTAAGGAAAATGCTAAGAACCATCAGAATGAACTTTCCAAAAGGTTTCACAGTGTCAAAAAAGCAGGTACAACATATAATTCTCTAACGTCTACAGAAGACTCAACATTGTTGGTCAACAAATGTGGTTCATATCTTGGAGTACACTAAACCAGATCTCTTTTCTTTAGATAAGAGGAAATTGTGTAAATAGCCAAAAAAGAATTGCAAAAGCATAATTTTCTTATATATAAGCAATTAATGCCAACTGTACAGCATGAAAGGAATAGCACATAACAAAATAAGAGACAATAAAAGGCTTAGCTTCATGCTCTACACATGCACACATATCCTAAAGAAGGATTAGACTTGAATCATTAATCATAGAAGCAACAGGAACTGAGAAAAGGGGCTGTCTTTGAATGACAGGAGATGCCAAACTACAAAAAAGGGTATCGCACAAAACCTTGAAATAGTATCCCGAAGAAAGTCAGGATTTAAGCCTCCTTTTGAAGGGTATATAGGATATGGCCTCCCTTCCACAATAGAAGATGAATCTTCTCTGTCTTCTAGCACATCAATATTGTATTCTCTTATTTCATAGTGATCTCCTTTAGTACTCATGGTTCTAACCTACATCACAACACATTCACGCACCAAGTCTCAAAATGCCCAAAACTCAAAATATGATGTCAATGAATAAATCAAACAACTTGAGAATAGAATTAAAGGGGAACCATACATCATATGGAAAAAAAAATATAACCACTTCTTTTTATAATAAAAAATCTAATTATTTTAGTCATTGCTGATCCTACTATGCTACTTGAAGAATCAATTCACACTATCATATTTTTTATACCTAAATAGACCACTATAGAAATGACAGACACTGAAATATGTGTGACATCAGCAGTAACGACCAAGCTCAATACATCTAAGAAATCATTTCCATAAAGAATATCTGACTACCGACACCCCTTTCCAGAAAATTCAACATACAATCAGCATTAGGATGGAGGCACAATGCTGGTTGACATTTAGTTCACAAACTATCATTTTTGAATGGGTAAAACTATAAAAGTTCTATTGCAACAAAGGGTATAATACAAGGGATGATAAAACAGAAACAATAAGGAAAAGAAAGAAATGTTAAAGCACGAAAAAAGCTAGATTCTGAGCCTTAAGAAAGTAAGAATAGACAGGAGGACAGAATCCCCTTTCATGCTAGTGCACGCTACTATAATCCACTAATTAACATGGCAAGTAGATGGGAGAATTTCACAAGTAAACAAACGGTTATACATCCTAGAAAAGAAGTTGGTTTACGGGAAGAGATCACACAACCATATTTTTTAATATCAGGAGAACTAATTCACAAAATGCATAAACAAATAATATCATAAGCAATTCGGTACCTATATGAATATAAAAATATAAGGGGGGAAAGGCAAAAAAAAAATGAAGAGGAAAAAAGGCTTTTCTCTCATTTCTCTTGACTAATTCAATCAAAGAGAAAATGTACATGAAAATATTCTTTGGAAAAAATCGCAGAAAAGAAAAGGGAAATGTCTCCACACAAATAGATTAAATGTATGTGAGTGCGCAATGTACAATCATACATACATGAAGTGGAAACTTTACATCAATTATTCTCTAGAAGAGCTATCCAAGTCCTAAAAAAACCTCCAAAGCTAGTTTCTGGAAAGGACAACTTCAATAAAAGGTCTCAAACAAAAAGTACAAAATACAGCATCCAAAAGTTTATAAATGTTTTTTCACCCCAACACCACCTTGGAAAATAAGTTCACAAGATATGCAATTACACAACTTGAAGTAAATTAGTCTACAGCATCCCTCATTGGAAATACAAGTAAAATGACTCATGCAAAGTAGAAACTTCATAGAATCAGCAGGCCAAAAGAAGAAGAAAGATCCAGTAATGGGACTTGTTACAAATTTCTTGCCCTTGCTCAAGCTAACACTCCTAGATGAAACAATATGAAAACAACTGAATATACCTTTATCAAGACACGGAAAAAAAAAGCATCCAGTGGAGAAGTCCTACTCACCTTACCACTAACGCAGACAACATCTCCCAATTTATGTTTCGCTTCGACTTTTTTAAGAAATGGTAGACAAGTAAAACGGGTGCCACGAAAATATTTCTTAAGGTGCAGATAAATCGTCTTCTTTCCTCCACTATTGTTGTCATCAATCAAGTGCTTAGATTCATTGTTTATAATCTCACAAGCCACAATCACTTCAGCAAATGCTAGTGAATAACTGGCTTTAACAGCCCTGAAAGAGAAATGGTCAATAATATCAACATTGATACACAAACTTCCCATTCACTTAGTGATCAATGCATCAACAGACAAGCACGCAGAAGATGTGTGTAGTTAGACATGAAAATGTATAAGTGCACATGAAGAGAGTGGAAATTATGCACAGCAAGAAACTGGAAATCGAATAAATATAAGAAAATATCTAAATATGCTGAGACACATGGTGTCCTTAAAAACAGGTTTAAAACTTAATTACACAAGACCTGACAACATGATGTCAGCCAAAAAAACAAGAACAGTGCATTGAAGGGTTAGACGCAACAAATACCCAAAATCATGTACTCTGTTTTCCCTTACCTAATATAAGTGATATTGGAACTCCGAGAACTTAATAAAACACAGGCCAAAATATGTTGATGTACTGAAAACAATCTGACATTTTGTTCGTCCAGCATAAAGAATGAGAGGGTAAGAATTTCAGGAACGATACCTCAATACCTGGAAGATGTTACTTTCCCAACAGAAATCAAATACTGTCCATCGTCAATTCCAAAATGTGCATTCTGCAAATCAGCATAGGTTCGAGGAAAATGTTGCAGCAACTTCCGCAACTGCATGAACATGACAAGAATGTGAACCCATGTCCTATTCCAATTATAAGAACATAAAAGAACTTCAACTTTTCACATTATCTGCAACAGACCCTACCGTGTAAAAACCACAATTTTCTAGCTGACGACGTTGCCTAGTACTTAACCCAGGTAAGCAACTGATAGGTTTATCAAGATATGCAAGATTTACTTGTGATTCAAGCTCCACTTTGGTAGTGTATTCTTCCATGCCAATTTTAGGAACTATTTTTTCTTCAGTTTCCAACGTCATGTCCGGAGAATATAAAGGCAAACTGTGAAGATTTTCTTCTTTTATTTCTTTTGATGTATATGTATTTTCTTCCCTGAATTCACTTAATATGTATGAGCTTTCACCTCTTAATTCTTTTGGCATGGAAGAGTTCACATTTTCAGTGTGTGGAGAAGTCAACTGTTCATGAAGAGTATCTGGATCAACACATTTCACACCCATAGCATTTGGAAGAAATCCTTCCAGAATTTTAGCTGCTAGAAGGCTGTTAATTTCAGACTCATCATACAGTTCCACTGGAGGAGAACTACCCAAGACAATGGATGGAAATCTTTTACAGGCCAAGGAGACATCAAAATCATCTGTATCATCTTTGGCATTCCCTCTAAATTGTTTTGCAGCTGTTTCATTCTCGATTAAATCATGAAAACCATCATAATCCATGAGCGCTTGGACCTGTAAGAAATTAAAAATTGCAGGTCAAAGAACATCTAGAATGAAGAGCTAAATAACACTCAAGACAATGCAGACGAAGCATTCTTCATATTCCAATAACATAGAGAATAATTACACGATTATGTAGGATAAAACCTCGTGAAAATACAAAACCTAAAACAAAAGGGTGGGGTGACTTCCACTAACAAGAATGATTGATCCATGCTTATGAGATGCCTCTTGATTACAAGCTGCTGGGCATTTTTCTCTGGAAATCTTCATGATCGATTTCTCAGCTATTAGCTGTGATCTCTAACATAATTAAACCAATGATAACCCTTGCCTTAAAAATCCCAACAGTGTTTTTATCAAGATTATTCTAACCTATCATTAATTTTGTTCTAGATCACATTTTACCCAACAGACTTGCATGTTGTTCACTCTTTGGGGGGGGGGGGGGGGTTCAAAAGAAAAGGGAAAGGCAATAAAAGTAAGAACTCTCATTAAGTCTAAATAGCTTAATTACAAAACTTTGTAGGTAAGAAATATCCAAACAATAGGATTGATAGAAATTCAAAAAAAAAAAGGAAAACCTCCAAGCAAGAGGAAGACAGCATTTAAGTGAAGTTTCCTTCAAATACTGTTATCGAGTTTTTACCATCAACCCAGGTCGTTTTTATTTCTCCGTGTCACCTTTTTCATCTTGAATGGAATCGAGCTTCTAAAACATTTAAATTTTTTTTCCACACATGGCCAAATTATTCTCCACCATCAAGTTTCTATAACTACTCATTACGGATCCAAGATTTGCTAATGCTACACATCATCTTGAAGAAAAGGCCCACTGCAGTGAGTGAAGAAATTGTAGAAACAAAAGAAAAAAAGGCAAAGAGAACAAATGCAAAAGAAAACTCGTCTGTCAACACACACTCGTTTACCCTATTAAGCAATTTTGACCGATTTGATATACTTTGTTCGCCATGCTTGCCTGCTTGTTTAAACAACCTTTCCACAAATGTATGCTTCGAACAAGAAGGAAATTTTGATATCCTGAAGACGAAATTATTAAACCTGCAACTCAAAAGGGAAAATTCAGATTGTTGGAAGTGTTCTCAAAAAGAAAAATCCTTCGATCAGAATAAAATAAGAATACAATAAGCACCTCATATTTCTACTCAAAGCACTTCGATACCCTCTCTCAGCTTTAAAGAAAACTATAGTCGTCGGCCATTTTCCACTACAACACTGAAATGGAATCTTTGATCAAGAGATAAATAAATAAAGAACTGTAGTTCTTCTTTTTGTAAAAAAAAAAAAACCTAGATAATTATTTCAATAACAATTTATAGAAAAACAAATAAGGAAATAGCATTCCTATGCTTACAATACGAAACGATCCCATAGCCGATAGAGTCGGTGCCATGAGAAGCAAGCTCAAAACAAGAGCATGTCCTGTCCTGTCCTTCCTAATTATAAAGTCGATGCAATGAAGAAAGAAGAAAGAATGAAAGAAAGAGACACCTCCAGTTCGATTCCGTGTTTATAATCTGTATCTAATTTATGACTAGTTTCGATTAATTTTAAAAAGAAGAAATACATTGCTTCTTGCTTCTTCCCTCTACCCTTTGACACGAACTGTAATAATTAATATCAGTGGGTGTGGAAAGAAGAAGAGCTCGTATCCAGAGGCGGGAGATATTATTATTGTTATTGTTATAACAAAAGCCCTGCTTTGCTTTCCCGGCCCAATTCATGAGCCCACATCTCTTCATGTGAAAATAGGCCGAAATCGATTTAATTTAGTCACTGCATTTGTCTTTGAAGTCGATATGTACCCCCGTAGTTTCAATTGTGTCAGTCACAACTGATTAGCGTCAAGTATTTGTGAACCAACCTTTCGATTAGGGATAAAATGACCAATTTCTGCATGGAATTTTTTTATATGAAATGTTAGGAGCACGTTGAAACTTGCATAATTTAGTTGAAAAAAAATTATTTGAAAACCAAATTATAATATCCACTTAAACAATAAAGTGAATAGAAACGAAACAAGATTTTATATGCAAGAAAAAAAAAGATATGAATTGCTTTAATATACAACCCGTTTAGAGACTGTTTAGGATAATAATATTGATTATTTTTTAAAGTATTTTTTTATTTAAAAATATATTAAAATAATATTTTTTATTTTTATAAATTTATTTTTATCATCAATGCATCAAAATAATTAAAAAATAATATTTTTTTCAAAACACAATTAAAACCTAACACACCTTAGAAGTGAATTAACTTTAAAAATTAGATTTTTCAAAATTATCGTGTATGGCTTGTTATGTACAATAAATATCATGTTTTACAACAATACTTACAAGCTTAAAATATTAAAAAATTAATCTTCCGAAAATAATATTAAAACTTTTTAAATAGAAATGAAAGTATCTTGGATATTAAAAATTAAGAATAACAAACAATATAACTTTTATTTTATATATCTCAAAGTTCGAGTGAAAAATAATTTAGTTTTTATAGTTCACTGAAATTAACTAATATTTATAGTATAAAATTAATTTAACAATGTTTTTCTTAGAAATGCACTACTCTTCAATCAAAATTTTCTACCCTTTCTATTTTTCATTTTTTTTCTTCTTATGTTTGTTTTTAAATGAACGTGAACGGAATAAATTGGAAAATATCTTAATTTCATGGAAAAAAAAAAAACTAAGCCATTAGCTATATACGGATTTTAAAACACAGGGACTACCTTTATACTATTTTAAACTACAAGGACTGATGGAACTGGTTTAGCTAAACTAAGGGATGGGGCTATTATTAACTCCTCGGGCTCACGCTCTGCTCCTAGCTGTGAGGAAAAAAATGTCACCCGCTATGCTGTATAAATACATCACACATCTCATCTAGGGTTTGGAGGCTACCCTGTAAAGGCAAAAGCATGTATTGTGTTAGCGGCGTCTAGGGTTTGAGAGATCGATCTGTTTTCACTGCAACAATTTCTTCTGTATTTGATAATTTTTTGCACGAGGGCTGAGGCAAATAGGGGAGAACAAGATAAGATCAATCAATGGCTCTCAAATACCGGTAGGTTCTCTACTGGATGCCCTGTCCTTTAACAGCCCTTGAAATCAAAATCCAATGGCATCATAGTACGGGTTTTGTGCTTTGATCGGTTATTCATGAAAGTTATTTTTGAGTTCAAAGTTTTCTTTGACCAAATCTCTCTTTCTGCATAATCAATCTTTCCCTTCTCACAAGCCCGCCTCCAAACGCCATTACATAATCCATTTCATAATACTTTTCAATTCTCTTTATTTCTTATTTTATTAATCCTTTAAGCTACCAAGGAAGACAAGATTTGGGCATGAGCCTGCAACAACTATAATTTGCGCACCATGTAGAGATACATGGGTTGTTGTTAGCAAAGAGTAATGTGCCAAAATGCTAATCTGAGGTTTTTTTTATTTGAGGTTTAAAGCTTGAGAAATTCCTATGATCTGAACTTTGTAAAGTGACGGGGGATTCGTCCAAGGAATCCTTAACTTGACTGGAGCAAACAAGTTTCATGTTTGTATAGTCCAAAGTAAACGTCATATATAAATGCCCGGATACGTTGAGGTCCTCCATGGGGTGCTCCTCCGTTGAAGGGGGGTCTCATATTCCATTGCCTTGTGTAGCAGCGTCGCTGCCTTTACATTTTGGGACTGGCCATGAGACAAACATTTCAATTTCACTTATTTTCTTCTGTGTTTCTTCATTATTGTTTTCGTTTAACTAAAAAACCATCTCCCAAAAATCCTCAAAATACCTATAATCCAGGTTAAGTTTTTCTTTGAAAAACTACCATTGAGTTTTTTCTTAAAATAAAACTTGTTAACACTAAAATTAACCAATTTGGTATTCGGAACATAAAAAATAATAACTTTTTCTCTGGAATTTAGCTAAACTTTTCCAATCCTTTACAAATAAAGGACTTGAAAATATTGGGAAAAAATCAAACTCCTCGGGGATCTACATACTTTAGCTAAACAAAGAAACTTCGAGAGTAGCTTTTGGTTTTGTTAAGTATTGTCGGAGACGGGGATCTCCCCTGGCTGAGAAATGCTTGCCAGCAAAAGCGAATTGCTGCACAAAAAAGCCACTGAAAATGAAACGATTAAGCTAATTACAAATGAAGTCACTGAATGATTAATAGTTACTGCGAATGATGTAGAAGAATAAAAAATTGTTCTATAGTTCAGATTTCTGTAAATCTAGAAGTAAAACTATAAAACTGTGAGTGGTTTTCTAAATTAAATACATGATGCACCAGACAAGATTTCTTTTGCAGCCATCAGATATTAAAATGGCGAATTTCCCACAAACTATAAAATTTCAGATGGTAAAAGATGAAATATATGCCTACCTCGTTTCGTGACAGTTCATATCACTTTTCCAGCTTGTTTAGATAGCATGGCAGAGACGAGAGAGAAGGAATTGCATAGGCGACTGGGTAAGATTTTGGTCCAGTTTTGAATGACGTTTTATTCTAATGGATTCAAAATCTGGCTGATTTAGTCCCAGTATGGTGATACGCATTGTTATGCTGAGCTATACATAGCAAACTGAAATATCGTTTAGATGGTGCATGATTGATGAGGGAAAAAAACAGTGGAATTTGTTCAAATGCAGAGTCAATGCAGTAGCTACTGATTTCCGACGGCAGCCCTGAAATCTGACGCCGAATCCTCTCCTTGCTCAATAGCAAAGACCCCCTTGTCTAGGACCCAATCCTCCGTCATTGCCGGAGAATACACTGCCTGATCAGTAGGGACAAGATGCCCAGCCTCCAACACCGCAGTATTGCTAAAACTCCCCCACTTCTGCACATACCCAGCAAGCACTCCTTTCACTTTCCATGCCTTTCTCTCAGCCATCAAGTACTTCCCTAACCCTTCCCATTCCATCGTCTTAACCCAGGCCTCAGCAGAAACCACTCCATCTCTCAAATCAAAATGCCCTTGATACAACAATACCTTACTTAAACACTCTGCATCACATCTTCACTCAATGCTATCCCCACCTTGTCGCTACAATCTGCAAAAACTATAGATTCATTTGCCCTCAATGCCTTCTTTACTTCTGATATTCGCATCAGTTTAGTAACTAATCCTGTTTGGTAAGGCAAAAAAGAAATTTTATTGTAATTAATCACGTGTAAAACAGTTTAGTAACTAATCAGATGTAATTGTGCCGCTCGGTAATAAAGCAAATAAATAAATAAAATTTAATTCTAAATTTATTTAATATTGAAATATAAAATTAAAAAAAAAGATCCTAAAAAATTTCAATGAAAAAAAATCATGACATTTCATTGTTCATTGCTGTAATAAAATACCAAATTCTTTTAGTACATATTGATAATATAAAAAACTAGCATTATTATTATTTATTTCACTCTCTGTTTTTTTTTTTTCCTTCGAAAAGCTACAAGCAACTAAAATAAGCCCTTAATTATATTAGTGGTTCTAGTTGAGCTCCAGAATTTGAAGTCAAACATTATTATAAAAACACTGCCGCGAGGTGCTTTTCTCGTAGACTTTGCACTGTGCATTCTCTTACAGATAATTGTGGAACGGAGCAGTAAGTATTTAATTTGATCATTAATTTTTTTTTTACAATTAAACCATTTTAATTCCAAATTAGTGCCTAATTACTTTTTTTTTTAAAGAAAAGAGTTCAATTGAAAAATAAAGAATCGAAGTAAAAACATTATGCAAATAAATGATGACATTGAATTTCATATAAAAAAATTTATTTTTGCCTTTTATTTTTTTCAGTTAATAGGTGATTAGTCTAATTAATTTTGATGCCAACCTTTATTTTTCTATTTTTTCAATTTATTTTAAGAATTAAGTTTCATAATTTTTTTAATTTCATTTATATTGGGTTATTATGATCTCATGAGTTGTGATGCAGATTTAATAAGTTAACTTAGATTTACTCTGATTAGTTTTTCGGTTTACATTCTATGAGGCTATCTTAGTGTCATGTACCGGTTATGAGTTTGGTGACTTAACTCAAGTTGACCCGGGTCATTTTTCATATCTTTTTTTAATTAATTTTTTTTCAATTTCATTTTTCATAGTTAGATTGATTGAAATTAAATTTCATAATTTGTTTCAATTTACTTTATACGGGATTATCTTGGTCTCATGTCTTGGGTTATGAGTTTGTTAGATTAACTCGAATTGTTTTCTGATTAATTCTCTTTTAATTTTATCATTCCACACTTGATTGATTTTGAATTGAGTTTTATAATATGCTTGATTTGCTTTATATTATATTATCATGGTCTCATAACTTATGTTGTAGTTATGACAGATTAAATTGGATTGATCTGGATGAATCTAATATATTTCTATCTTAATAATTTTTTAAAATAAATATTTTTTTCAAGTTGAACTATATTTGACTAGCCATTAAATTTACTTCTAGGCCCACTAAAACTACCCGACCATATCAAATCAAACCTTACATATTTTATTTTTTTACAAAAAAAAATAAAATTATAAGCTCAACCTCAATTATTTTTTTTAATATGACGTGTAGCGAAGAAGGGGCCATCAAATATGTCCCGCTACTATGACACACTCCGGTGCTGAACATGCGATTCGAACAGTTAAAAAGGAAGTAGAAAAATGGTAGTAGTATTTGCTAGAGAGTGCCAAATACCATGAACAAGCACTGCATCTCCTTTTCACTTCTCATATTACGTCTACAAATTTTCACTTCTCATATTACGTCTAAAAATTTCGATCACTTCTCATTAATTGAAGCTGCATTTATTTTTCTGACAAGTTGTAAGTTTTCAGTTTCAAAACTATTATACTAGACCATGCACGCAAGGTGTTCGATTAAATGTTTCTATTTGTTATTCCTTAACCATATCTGGTGTCTCTTCACCTTGCAGTTTAACCGATAATGCCGATGCTCTATCATGGGTTAAAAGAAATATCAAAGATTCAAAAGCTTCGCAGAGTCGTTTCTTATACTGGTTTCTATTGCTTTGTTGCTGTCATGAGCTATGCTTATACAACCAATACGTGAGTCAAATGCTCTTTTACTCAAGTCTACAAATGCATGTGTTGTGATTTCTAATTATGTTTTTTGCTCCTTTTCTCTGGTGGGTTTTAACGTTTAATTTTTTTTGTCTCTTTTTTTGCAATTTTTTTGTGGCTTGAATCTTAATGGTTATTTTGATTTTCTGTTATTACCAGAGATTAGTCTGTTCATCACACACACACACACACACACTATCTGGACCTTGATTCTATTTTTTCTTTTCTTGGATGTTGTAGAACTAGAGCTGGATATTCTAGAGGTGACCAATTCTATGCAGCTTATCCTGCTGGGACTGAGCTTTTAACTGACGCCACCAAGGTCTGTGATCAATGATTGCTGTCAAATAACTTTTGTGGTTTTCGTGTGCATTTATGCTTGATTTGGATTTAAGAATTTTATATGTGCTGTTTGATTTTTGTTGATGGTAGCTATATAAAGCTGCACTTGGAAATTGCTTTGAATCAGAGGAGTGGGGTCCAATTGAGTACTCCATCATGGCCAAGCACTTTGAACGCCAGGGGAAATCGCCATATGCATATCATGCAGTAAGTTTCACAATGCTGGTAATTGAATACAGTTATACTTCATCCTCTCATCTGTATACTCAATATTGTGTTTGGGAGTTGAATTCTTTATTACACTGCATATATCATATAGTGTTTCTGTGCAAACGGATCGTCATGAATGACCTTTACAAGATTTGAGTCTCATCAATTTGCACTGATGGTGAAATTATTAAATTGTGCTGTCTTTCCAAAACCCTAAAAACTGATTGTGTGATATAAGTTGTGTGACGTGAACTCTTTTACATTATTCCTTCAAATACTAAACAAAAGAATGTACATCATAGCATGTAGTTTTCTGTGGATTGTTAGATTGTCGAGATTTATTCTATAAAGGTACTGAAGTATAAGTATTGTTTTTGGAATAAGATAGTGCAGAAAGGGGCAATTAAGAGCCTCTTCTACTTGCGACTGCATCTTTTAATACCAGCAGTACTCAATGGATTGGTGAATTCATTTTGGCATTCTTGATAATGGCTCTTCATTTGGTATTCAGAAAAGAAGGATATGAATCATGATGTCAAAACCCCAAGAACACATATATAACGGTTGGAAACCATCCTGCCTGCTCTGAACATCATGTTCTTTGCACATTGATAGGTGATAAAAGTTGAAGAATCTGGTGCTATTGAATAAAATTTCTTTCTTCAGCTGTTATTTTAATATAGCCTTCAAGTTTTGACCTGAGAAAGAGAGATTCTCGTCACTATTATAGAAGATATTTGGAGTCGATGTTTTGTAATTACCAATGCTTCAAGCATTTGCTTTCTCTCTCGATTAGATAATACCAATTATGACTTATGAGAAAGTGGAAATTAAGCCTACCGAGTCTGCATTAACTTAAGCCTGAAAGTTCTCGTGATCTTTCTTTCTGTGTGTGAACTGACGTTCCCGTGCTCTTCTGCTTTTTAACCCATGCATTTATATATTTATATTCTTGCAGCAATATATGGCACACCTCCTTTCTCACGGACAGCTTGATGGAAATGGCTAGCGTAGAAATACTACAACACCTCCTGAATGAGTGAAGTTTCAACAGTAAATATGTAGAACTAAAACCATTGCAATATTTAGTTTGTTGAATGATGAGAAGACCATTGGAATTTCTGTCTTGGGATGCCAGGAACGCGTTCCAATTTTATTTATTTTTTGAAATGGAGCAGCAGCAGAGTTGCTCATTGGGTCCATATTGTATTTGTTCTGTGTCACATCCTGAATCAGGTGGCTTTTTTTTTTTCAATAGAAGTTTCATCTGGTCTTTTCATTCTTGAAAGCCAGTACTTTGTCACTAATATGCAAGTAGATACCAATGTTCTCCTCTTACTTCTTGGGGTGAGGGAAAACAGATCTTGTATTCATTCACAAAGTTTGTGGGAAATGAATGTACTATCCTCCTGTTTTCATCAGATATATTTGGATGAAGCGGGCAATAACTATTACAGGGTGCATGCAATATTGCAATTACGCGAGAAAAAAATGCCACCCTGTTCAACTTTTTTACCGCGCGCTGACATCAACACCTTGAAATTCTGGCAACAGATCGGATATGACAAGGGGGGTTTTTGGAAGTCAAAAAAATAAAACTTTTAATTTTTTTTTAAAATACTTTTAAAATATAAAAACAAAAAATTATATAGTAAGGCAGGCTGTTACCCTACAGCACTTTTATATATATATATATATATATTTTGGTCATCAAATCTTTAATTGATGGAGCAACCTCACCTAGAATGTGTTTTGTGGATGACATTTTCCTATGCTTTTGGTTTGGTAACAGATCAACTAAAGGTTTTCCATAGAGGGTACAACAACATTATCAGTTTCTCCCGGTTCCACGGAAGTGAAACTGCTGTCAGTTCATGTACAGTAACAGGACTGCCCTGCCAGTCAAAGAACAAAGGTTCAAGTCCTCAAAAATTATGTGTTGTTAATCAATAAAGTAATCTGCGAACTGTTAAGGGCAACATTTGATGCTACTATGGATCTCCACCCAACAATACAGGTAGAACTTTATCTTAACTATTGTTGGAAAACCTTAAAGGAAACATAAGCTAAGATCAGTCATGATTTCTAGGATTCCCTTCTTAACTCTCAACGACTGGGGCAGAACAGTAGCTCAACCTCAATCGTTAGCTTTGCTTGAATAAAATTCGCAACCATGTAAACAGGAAATGTAGTTTCATGCTGAGATTTGTCAGAAATGTTGATTAAATGGAAGAAGCCAGGGAAGGAAGCATGCACCCGCTGCTACCTAATCAAATACCCAGCGATCACAACCCTTTCGGTTGCAAGGGCCAACCGTTTGTTGTAGTATAGAATCAAACAAGTGGAAGGCCTCTCAAGCAATATAATAAAAGCCCAAAAAAGCAAGTTCAGCCACACTCCTTTCCTGCAGGCACCGGGAGCAAGTTTGACCTAGAGCAGAACTTAAGCCTGTGCCTTTCGATATTTTGTCATACCATATCCATGTTGTTTAGCTTTAGCCATGCTTTACTAACCAGAAAGCAACTTGTCAATCTCATCTAAGTATCGCAATGACCATGATTCTTAAACTTGATATTTGTATTCTGAAGCATTAGTTTAACGTCCTCTGAAACAAGAAGTTGAGGAAGTTCTCTCTTTTCTTAGAACAATTATATGTCTGCCAAAATCACTCATGTATGGTCTTATCCAATGGTAATGCCAGTTATATTTACTTCCTTGCATTAGACAGGTAGCCTGTTGTGCTATCACCAGTGATTCATTTATATGATTCCAAATTGCCATGAATAACAGAACAGCACTGATGCAGCTCATTTAAGGATCTTACACCAGTAAAGAGAAGGCATGCAGCAAAATGAAGCAATCCTATTTTCAGTTTGTCTGATAAAAAAGCACAACATTATACATGCGGAACTGTCGCCTAAAATAAACCAGTGCCCAGCTATTTAATTTCCCCAGCACAGAGAGGTAACAATAAACCGGAGATGCATACCATGTGGGGGTACATTCTTCATGCCCCGCTTTTTGAGGCATGATTTTCACATCATTTGTAGCATATGCAAATATTATTAGAGAATGCAAGGAGTAAAGTGTTAGCGGTAGTACATTTAGTGAGGAACATACCAAGTAGTAACCTATGCTAAAACCTCCAGCAGTTTGTTAGCTGAATAAATTCATGCTTTCTGAACCAACCTCCAGTAGATACCCTCCAAGATGTGCAAATAGGATCCCAATATTGATCAGAGAGCATGTACCTGGCGATCATTTCCAATTAGTCCCACAGATGTTGAAGCGCAAATGCTGTCGCTTCTCAACAGAGTACGTGGGCTACACTTGGGTTTGGTAGAGCTGGTCTGCATGGCTACAGCATTTCGGTTAGCAGATTGTAGTTCTTCAGTAGCTTCCGACTTTTGGGGGCTCTGCTTAGCTGCACGAGAAAGAGAAGATGTACTGCGCTTTACAGTATTCTCGGTTTCATCGGCTGTGCAGATTCGCTCCCTACAAAAAAGAAGGGGCACAAATAAATATAAATAGTTTGATCAAGTAAACCATGTAGAAAAAGAAGTGTTTCCACCACATTACCTAGGCAAGGACGTCGCATGCTTCCTGTGGTGGGGGCTGTTTCTATCACTTTTACCATCTCCTTCCTCAAGATGAGCAAATTGTTCCTTAAATCGATCAACTCCACTGGACAAATGAAATCCAAATGAAATAATAATCAATGACTGCTCTTTGAACAAACAAGGAGAAACCATGGTATTATCAAATGATGCAAAGTTCTGAACTAATGCAATTAATAAATCTAACTTGCAAATGATATTTTCATTTGGAATCAAGCTTAAAATTGTCTCTCACACAAACTTTTACTGCATAACATGCTCTGCTTCTTTCTCATGCACACTAGCAATCTTGTTTGGTATCATCATTTTTGTTGCATGCTAATAGTGAAATGGATCTCTCATCTCTATAATGAAGCATCAACTGGATAATATAGTAACTAACAAACATGCTGCAAGAAAAGACAGTATCCGGTGTTTTCTTGA
This sequence comes from Populus trichocarpa, assembly GCF_000002775.5. NCBI lineage: Eukaryota > Viridiplantae > Streptophyta > Magnoliopsida > Malpighiales > Salicaceae > Populus > Populus trichocarpa. The sequence goes on along the minus strand of NC_037294.2, from coordinate 13,211,545 downwards.
AATCTCTCTACATATAATAATGTTGTCAACATCCTAAGGAAATTGATTGATGTTTTTTTAATGACAGCTACAGCAGGTAAGCTAATCACAGATTTGGGCAAGCATGACTGACTCTAAATAGGGTGTTCCATTGTTTTATGCACGTGCATTTTCCTTTTTCATTCATTTCACTGTAATAACATTTTTGTTATTGACCTTGGATACACAAAGTGAGTCTGATCTGTGCCCTGAAGGTACTCCTTCAGCATCTCTGGATGATACTCCAAAATCTGTTTAATTGAAAATAAGATAAATCACAATTCAAAACTAAGGAAGTAGGGTACCACCGAAACAAGCAGAGTAGCAAAACTGAAGCAAGCATCGCCCAATATCGTCTTACCTCTCTGTAAATTAGCTCTCTCACATCATCTCTTGTCAATTTCCTCCTTTCAAATTCAAACTCAAGTTTTGAAATGGGTTGTCTTGAAGGTTCTTGCTCCTTATCTGCCAGCCCGTCAAAATACAGATCAGCTAAAGCCTGGAGAGTGAACAGAAACCAATATCAGGATGGAAACTGTATAAATCTAGATAAGAGGATCATGAATAAAAGGGGTGATATAAAAAGTTCTATGTTAAACTATTTTTTTGCTAAATCTTACCTCTTCAGCAGATGGACGGTCTTTAGGATCAAATGCCAGCAACCGCTCAAGTATACACAAAGCTGATCGGTCTACATCTGGAAATTTTTTAGAGAAAGGAATTGGCTGCTTTTTCCTCATGCTACTCAAATACTTCCTAGCTTTTTCATTCCCAACCTGCACGTATCACAAAAAAAAAAGTTGATGAGAACAGGGGCATAACCAGAATTAGGAAAGGCTGCAGTTTCTAAGATAGCAAACGAAATTGATTGAGAAAAGTAACAAACTCGTGCAATTGTATCAGCAGCAGGAGTGCCAAGCAAATCAGTTATGAGTTCTAATTGATGCACCACATTTTTTCCAGGAAATAAAGGTTTCCCCGTCAACAACTCTGCAAATATGCATCCTATGCTCCAAATATCAATGGCAGGAGTGTACTGCAGAACACAAATTTTAAGAAAAAATGTCAAACAAAATCTTGAACGCCAAATGAATAATGGCACGAGCAATGCAATTTAGGTCACATCCAAAAGAAGAAGAAAAATGAACCATGGTGCACAAAACATTATCGAGCATTGGGAAATGCTGGATAGTAGATGAAACAATGCAAAAAATGAACCACCACAGTTGATCAATCTGTCATGTCAAACTATAGCGGCAGAAAAACAAATCGGGTATCTGACATGATTTTCTTAACCAAATTCAACTTTCAAGGATAACAAGCTGCACATTGATGCGATAGATGATGTTGGAGGGTTGCAAACTTTGCCGTTTGAACTTGTGGAGGACATCTTTCATTCTTTTAATGATATTGAAGGTGGGAGGGGTTCGAATTAAAACCAATTCATCCACATTCTTGTGCTCATCTCAAAAAATTCTCCGCAGATAATTAATTAGCATAGCAAAATGCATGTGTGAAACCTCCAAAACACTAAGCTGGATTGAAATAATAAAAATCAATAAGTAGACTGAGCAGAACTTAAAAGCTGGATTTCAAAAATAACACATACCGACAATCAATTTTATTTTATTTTTTTCAATCATGAATGCAATAATAAACTCAGTAAGAAGGAAAAACAGTTCATATTTACATGCCTTGGAGGAAAACGAGCCGCAGAGTTCAGGGGCACGGTACCATCTAGTTGCCACATAATCCTTAACAAAAAGAAAACATTCTGTAAGCCAACGTCGATACCATACAGAATATAATCTAACTAATGTTATAATCCACGAACATTACAATTAAACGGTATAATATAATACAATTAAGCACTGAAAGGTGAAACCGGGCTTCAAGAAGACACATACAGTCCAAAAAATAGCAGAAGGAGCATTAGTAAATGACACACGAGCCAGCCCAAAATCACAAAGCTTTACTTTACAATCTGCATTAGCCAGAATATTTTTGGGCTTCAAATCTCGATGAAACACATTTCCTGCAAAAACCAACATGACAAACAAAAACATTTCGGCAACGAGAAGTCCGCAACTCATGATGTTCAAAAACCCAAAAAAAAACAAACTAGAAAGCAGTCCTTCTAAAAACCTGTATGTATATATTTGAGACCGCGAAGAAGCTGGTACAGGAAAAACTGATGATGTTCAGGAGTGAGATCGTCATTTAACTTGATAACTTGATGAAGGTCAGATTCCATCAACTCAAACACAACATAAACATCTTTAAACTCTCTTGGAGAAGGAGGGAGCATAATATGTTTGATTTCTACGATATCAGCGTGTTTAAGCAGCCGAAGCAGCTTGATCTCACGTAGAATCCGAGTAGCATCAGAGACATGCTCAAAGACATTGTTCATCTTCTTGATAGCAACCCTCTCTCCCGTGTGAGTATCTATGGCGGATGCGACAACGCCATAGCTTCCTTTCCCGACTACTTCTTGAATTTCATACTGGCTTGCTTCTCCATACTCGGTGAAAAAATCTCTGTCAAGCATGATCTGAACAGGCAAAAAACAAAATTGAACAAGGCCAGAAATCTACAAGAGAAATCCCAAATCTAAATTATGTAAGGAGAGAGAGAGAGGCGCTACCTTAATTGCTCGACGGTGAGAGAGGTATCGAAAGAGGCAAGCAAGAACATAAACGGGATTTTTAATCGAAATTCAAAAATCTGTTCTGTGTAACACGAGCAAACGTGTGGACACGCATTTTATAGGAAACAGCCGAGTCAAGGGAGATTTTTGAACCCGTCAACTAAAGCGTGGAAAAATTACAATTTTTAGTAAAGTAACACCTCATGTTTACTTTTAATTCCAGTTTTTTTTTTAAATAATAATAAAGCAAAAGCTCGTGTTTATTTTATTTATTTGCCTTAACCAGTCAAACAAGGATCGGATAAATTATCTGGGAACAAATTCGCTGTTTTAGATCACGGATGAAAGGTCAAGATAGTAATAAAATTATATTCTCATACCTATAGATTTTCTATTTTCCCTTTTTGTAGTCGTTCCAGTTCCTTTGTTTTTGCATTCACAAAATTACTTTTTAGTGGTTTTGTTGATTATTGGTTAAAAATATATTAAAATAATATTTTTTTAAAATTTATTTTTGATTCATCACCTTGAAATTATTAAAAATATTTTTTTAAAAAATAAAAATATATTTTTAATTGTTTTAAAAATAATGTTACTGCGGCAAAAACAATGAGTAAAAACTAAAAACATCGTATAGTACTGGACAGGCTTTATCTGACGGAGGAGGGTAAGGAAGGAAAAAAAAGACGGATGAATTTTAATTAAAATAAATAAATAAAAAAGTGAGATGGTTCCTCGAAAAGCGTGCCCTATCTTATCCACCCCTACTTTAACGGAGAATTGTTAAAAAAGAGTATCTAACACGTAAGAGAGAGAGAGAGAGACTATTATGTTATGTGGTGATGTGTGATGGACTGGGTTGGTGGCAGCGAGGGGTACCGGTCAATGAAGGGTGTGAAGGTAATTGGACCTCCTCGGGAACTCCCTCCACCACCAGATGGAACTCTCTTGCTTTAATTGAAAGGACATGTACCGGAGGACTGGGTTGTCTGGTCTTCTTTTATCTCTCCTCGTATTTATTGTGTCCACACAATTAGTATTAATGGAGTATGTCCCTTTTTCTTGAAATTTTAGTGGCGGGTATGTTGATTGTGATCATAGCCACATAAATATTGTGGCGTGGCATTATTATTATTATTATAAATAAATTTAAAAAGTATGAGTAAGATATTGTAGAAATACATGAAATTTTTTTTCATTTTATCCCTTTTAAAACGAACTAATAAAATATATTTTTTTTAGAGTTTTAATTTTTTTTTCACATGGGTCCATTAATCATTGCCATATTAATGGAGGAATCGGTTTTTTTATGTTTATTGTGGATAATAAAATGATTACATTATTATTGTGATCAAAATTTTCAAAGATAGGAGCATTTTTATCTTTTTAATTTCTTATACATGGTAAAATGGATAAATTAACCATAAAAAATAAAGTCTCAATAGTCGGGGCATTTTTATATTTTTACTTTTGTAATAATCAATGCTTTATTGAAAATTTAATTTTTAATACACATTTAAATTACCTAACTGCCATCAATAAAAAAATCCAAAGCTTCCTTACAGGGGCTTTTTGGCCTTTCAATCCTGACTTTTTTTATTATAGTTTGGAGGACTAATGGGCACTTTATCTTTTAATGAGTATAAAAATATTAACAAAAACAATAGACACAAACATGTATATTTAATGAGTATCAAATGTTTTAATATTAAATATTTTTTGATTAGGTATCAATTTAACTATACATGTTGAAACATTTCGATTTATAATTAAGAATTTTTTATTTCCAAACACGTGTTGGAAAAACCTATACATTTATTTTTTTCACTGAAATATCATTTAATTAGTTAGATTTTAAATTTCTTTTTAGCAATTTTCTGGTTTTTTCTATAAAAAAAAAGATGACAATGTGAAAACCAATCTTAAATATCACTTGTGCCAACATATCAGAAGAATGGTAATGTGAAAAAAATCGAGTCCTTGTTACTTTGTTTCAAATTTAGTTTCTGGCAATCGGATGACCTAAAAAAATTCAGAAACTCTTTAAAGATGTGAATAAAAATAAGTTAAGGGGCAGCTGGGAATCATGGACGTGTTTATAAGTTAAGAGGCCTCAATCTCATCTCAAAAAAAGGGACGATGTCGGTGCATGTCGGCCCGGTCCACTCTTCTTTCATTGAAACGGGCGAGTAGATATATGACTGGTATTACCGAATAAATAAATAAATAAAATAAATACTGCTGACAAAGCGGCACATTTTTGGCGTTGATATTGAAATTCATTCATAGATATATACAGTGCACATACGACGAGGTTTCACCTAATCTGATAATGAAGGTGCTGAAGAGACACGCTAATTATCAGTATTTTTCTTTTTATAATTTCTCAAATTCTCCTCACAACTCATAACCGCTCTGAAATAATTAATTCTGTTCAAAGAAGATGTCACGTTCCATACGTCTTAATGTGAATGATAGTTTTTAGTTTTTTAATTTTTTATTTATTTTTAATTAATTTTTTCTGGTGTTTTTAAATCATTTTAATATGTTAATATTAAAAATAATTTTTTAAAATAAAAAATATTATTTAAATATATTTTTAAATCAAAATACTTTAAAAAAAATGAACACCAAACTTCTAAACACCACCGAATCAGTATCAAATGGGATTAGATTTGCCAAAGACTTCACGATTTATCTTGTACTGTAGTGTTACATCAAGATATTGAATGGGTTGGTGACGGATTGGAGATGGGGTATATTTGTTTTTGAATATTAAAAATATTTTTTTAAAAGTTTTTTTTATTTTATTTAGTTTTTGCTTTAAATTAATTATTTTTATATTTGTTAATATCAAAAATAATTTTTAAAAATAAAAAATATTATTTAATATATTTCTAAATAGAAATTACTTTAAATAATAATACTTTTAATTTATTCAATTCTCCAGCCACACATACGGGAAGAAAGTGGTTCTATCTTTGATCCATCGGTGCCATATCCAAATTGTTATGAAAGCACTCAAGTAGACATTTTTCTTGGGGACTTTGAAACAACTCCAGCAAGTGAACCACCAGCACATGTCTTTGCAATACAAACTAATCAAAAAAAAAAAAAACAAAACAAAAAAAAACAAACAAACAAACTAATCTTGATATTTCAACTGTCCAAACTGGTAACACTACTAACCACGAAAACGAGAATTATATCGTTACCATTTTAGTAGTCAAATCTTAATTATCATGCTGAGGTTGCTAAAAATAAACTGTCTCCGGATTCCTCAGTGCCATTTTGGAGGCATTTGTCCCACCTAAATGCCCCGTCACGGGTAATGGTCTCTGCGTTCGATATTTGCTTAGGACCTCTCCCGCAAATTGTTCAAAAGAAGCTTTGGTCAGGGTGTGAATTGGCTGGCTTCTGCTGCTTGTGCCAAGACCATGAACAACAACAGGTTTTCCTTTGAGAGGCGACTCTTCCTGCTTTTCTTGTCCCACATGAAACTCAAGCTCATTCTTGCATTAACATCTTTGTTTTTTTTTTTTTAACAGGGGGCTTTTGATACTCAAAAGCTCAATTTGCTGCTGCCTAGGACCTGTGTGTCAATTTGGGGGATCGACCACCGATTTTTTTTTAGGCTGCTTTTGTGCAGTCAGGCCACAGCCAATGAGAAATTCCCTCTGCCACACTGATCTCTTGTGGCTGCTCTTCTTGCTTTTTTCTTTGCCAAGAATGGAAAGGAAGATCCCAAAAATGGAGCTCTCAAGTTCACAACACCATCACCTTCACCATCACAACAGGAGGGCATCTTGGCTCTGATGTCAATTTTCTGCTCCCGCGGTTGACTATGTTCCGTAATCACATTATTTTCCCACCTTTCAAGTTGCCCTTGATCCTCTAGAGATTCCTCTCTTTTTAATTTCCACCATTGACCCAAGATTGTCATCCTCGGGCACGTGCACTCCCCTCGAAAACAGTGAAAATTCCAGAAGCTGTTCCTTAAATATATTCGTCTTCGTCACTGAACCCATGCACACATCCTATCAAGATAAGGAATTCCACAAACACGCACAAAAAAAGAAATATTGATGTGTGACTGCGGTAGGGGTTTGTTGATGCATTTTCAGATAGTTTAAAATGGGGAATGACGATTTTGAGCAAATATTTACTTTTTTAGAGGGAGGGAGGGGAAGGGCGGTCTTGATGTGTGGCTGCGGTGGAGAAACACTGCTCATGCAAAGCTGAAACTTGCAACTGTGATGTATTGTACGTACCTGGAAACGAAGCCACGGCTAAGATAGTTTTTAATGTCAAATATTAATTGAAAATTTTAAGGAAAATACCTGTTTTTCTCACCGTATTTCTTCTTTTTTTAAAAAAAGCCAAGTAAATTTCGCTGCATGTTAGAAATTGAATTAATTGCAACCTTATTTTGTTAGGTATCAAATTTTATTTTTTTTAATTTTTTTTCAAAAACACTTCCAAATCACAAAAACAAACTTGCTATTAAACTAAAGAAAACACCAATATCTTGCTATCATCCATGCACACTAAAAAAAAAAAAAAAACTATAATCGCCAGATGCTTTTGTGGAGAAAATCTCGCCAGTATGTGGTGGAAATTCCATCAACATGTTACTAAGTAATATAGCAATTGCGCCTAAACCCCTTTGAAGTTTCATTTAGTAAATTTGTCTGTCCATTTGAGAAAGCGTTTTTGATATCCATTCTCTCTGATGAAGTAACACCAAGCTTCTTGAGCAATCCCCAAAATATTCTGGGATGGACTGTAAGGAGTGCTATTCTGTTCCTCGTAAAGTCCATACTTCTCGTATTTCTATTAGCTGAAATCTGTGTTCATAAACATGGTAACCCCTTCGTGGACGCTTAGGAGAAGAGTATAGGAAAAAAATTAAAACAGCCGTGTTAACAATGAGTTGCAGCTCAATCGACATTAGCCGTTCCCTCTCCGTTCAAGAGACCTCAAATTTGAACCTCTGCTTTGTTTTATTTATTTATTTATTTTTTAAAAAAAACAGCTGTGTTGAAGTATAGGTGAAAAAAGAAAACCCTGCAAGTTTTAACTTTGTTCTTTTTCTCTTTCTCTAGGCCTGCAGTATCATCATAAAAAATGAAACAAAAATGATTAATCCTCGACGAGTTTCAGAAACCAAAACTTAGTTTTTCTTCGTTTACGGCATGGTTCACTAGAGTTAAAGCTGTACACATTGCTTATCTAACGCCGACGGTACCAACATTTAAATCACAACAACTATATTTCTATTGATTTTAGGTTGTTTTGAAATTTAAAAAGCTTATGGACGTCAACTCTTCAGTATGCAAGTAACTTACACAAAATTATGAGAATTAATTGAACAAAGAGTTTTATTACAGTTACGCAACCATCTAATGTTGAAATTCTAACTGACACTTCCATTTACAAAGAACAGAGTCCTACAAAGTCCAGATTTCATGGAGAGCCACCTACAAAAGCACACGCACACCGTTTACCACTTTGAAGATTTACATTTAGCAGCTATTCCATTTTCATTCAAGTAAGGCCTAAATGTCCTCATAACTTCTTCATAAGTTGGCCTCTTGTAGTCCACTGCCTGTGGTCAATCGCTTTCTTATCTCAGTGAGGATTCAAATGTACATAATATAATGTTATAACATCTTAACTGTTTTCTGCACCATACCTGCTCAATAACTTCTTCGGGGCTAGCCCATTTCCACTCTGCAAATTCTGGGTCTGCTTCGCCACTTGCTAAGTTGATCTCACTCTCATCTTTTGTTAATCTCATGAGAAACCTGCCATACAAAACTTATTAGAGAATTATATAAATTATATCTTGGGTCTCACCTAAACTTAAGCTTTTGAGTTGAAATGGTTTTTGACAAAACTCATTGTTACCCCTGAAACCATATGCAGAAGCAGCAGGGTAGAACATTCCATTTCTCTTATACTATATCATTCCAACTATTTCAAAATCGTCATTATTTCAGATACACAAATAAATCTAGTTGCAAGTAGCTTAACAACACATGTATGTAATCATAGGATAAAAATAACTGAGTTTTTTCCCTCCTTCAGATTCACAAGATCAAATGAAATTCCCGATCATCAGAAACATATTGGGGTTCAGGTTCATTTAAATATAGTTGGATACTCACAAAGATAAAAAGAGATTTATAGTACTAAAAGGGATTGGATTTGGGATCAGAAAAATGAGATGAAAATGTCACGAAAGAATGGTCCTGATATTTCGGTGCATTTTGATTGCAATTCACGAAAACTGTAATAGTGCAGTCATATTAGATACTGCACATTTAATTGCTCCAATTTAAACCTAATGTTATATTCTTTCACAATTGTAGAGTGTGTACTCGACGAGACAGATAAAGAGGTTCACCACTTTTGTGCCTGTCCGTGCCATTCACCTCCCCAGAGACGATTCACCTTGGCCTTCACGGCAGGGGGGAAGTCATAAGTCAACCAATTTGGAACCTGTGATTACAGAGCCAACAAAACAGAAAAGGATTGATCGTGAATTCAAGGTTATAGCTTAAAAGACGCATTCACAAGAGTACTTGAGAGAGTGCTTGTTTTCGGTGCATGAAAAAAATAACTAGTTGTCGTTCTGTTAGCAAAGTTGATCACAAACCTCGGCAATAGTTTCAGCAGAGACTATCCCTGTTTCTTCCATCAATTCCCTGATGGCTGCAGACTTAGGCTCCTCACCATCTTCAATACCCCCCTGTCATGGGAAATCACAAAGATGAACACATAAGCATGGCTGAAGGGTGGAAACTATAGTCGAACGAGAACTAATGTAAATTCAGAGATGCTGATATCATAATTCTTCTTGTCAGACATCTGCAAAGGTTGGTTCAAATGAATCCCGTGAATAACCTACTCAAGGGCCACTCATTATCTAAACTCTAGGAAGTTACCTGCAAATAGGTGGAATCCTATAGCATCACAAATTATTTTCATCACATTTATCAAATAATCTGAACTTGGAACAGAGTGCCGGAATGAGTAAAAATAGAGAACTAGAAGGTGTCCTCTACTTTATTTAACAATAGAGCGAAGTCCAATGCTCTGAGAATATTCTCAGTGAGATCTTGTCCGAATGTAAACCAAGACTGTGATCGGTCGGAACACTCACTTCGGTGGTCAAATTAAAAACTAAGCTTACTTAACATTATAGAAGAATTGGAATCACAATTTTATTCTTCTACTCACTGAATAATAGTAGAAGACACGCTCGAGGGCGAGAACAGAAATAATAAGAAGTTGAACAATTCCTGCACATTTCTTAGGAATTAATTACTGTTTCAGAAAAATCAAATCCAATGTGGTATTACCTGAGGCATCTGCCATGCTCCTGGAACATTTAATCTTGAAGCCACAAAAACCTGCAAGTAAATAATTAACAAGGGAACATTAATTATCATGTCTTCTCATCAAACACCAATTTCAGAGAGCGAGGGACATGTGGAAGGGGAAAAAAAGAGAGGTCAAGTAACAACTAATAAGTGATCAGTTGTCCAAAAATCGAAACAATTTTTTTTTATCAATTAATTAAAAGAAAACAACCAAGGTACTAGTCAGCATAAGTTATAAATCAGATGAAAGAAAAAAGTGGTGATGAGCAGACCAGGTTATCAGAGTTGATGAGACAGACACCAACGTTGGGGCGATATCCAGAGGGCAGACCATCCATTTTGTGCCTGCCTTGCCTTTCTGATTGGTGATGATGGTTATCGGTAATAGTATCGATGATAGAGAAGAAACACAAGTACTCACAGCGATTAAATGCTTTCTTTGCCCAGTGTCGTTGAGAGGGAGAGGGAGGGAGGGAGAGAGAGAGATTTCAGGGAAATGATAAAAAGGGTAGGTTTTATGGGAATAGGTGACGCTGACCATGACAATTGGCTGACTCTTTTTTTTTTTATTTATTCATGGACAGACTGACTGAGAGAAGTTTGAGATTTTGTCCACTCTTCAACTTATCCTGCGCACCCCACTTCTCCCCCCCCAGGTTCTTTTTGGTAGGGCCATTGTTGATTCATTATTTAAATTGGCTTCCTGTTAGCTTTGCTATGTTAGGCTGTCGCTAACCTTATCTGCCTTATTGTAAGCTCGCGCTTCGATTCTTTGATGTCTTTCTCATGGAGTGTTTGATGACTTCTTCTTTTTATTTAATTACATAGAAAAATAATACTTGGTTAGTGAAATACTTTAAACAAATATAATGACATTTTAATTTTTAATTTTTTTAATAATAAAATAACATGTTTTTTATACATGAAGATATGTTTTCTATTTATTTTGCATGTGAAAATTTATCTTATAATAACTTTAATTAAATATATATATTTTAAAATTATAATCGTAAAAAATATCACAATATCAAACAAATATTTAAAAACAATTCTATCATAAAAATCGCGTCATTGCTTGCGACATTAGATGTCACTAGCCTTCAATTTCTTACTACATTATTTTCAACTAATATAGAAATGGATGTATAGGAAGTATTGAAATTTCTAACTTTAATTAGCAAAAAGTCTCCTAGTCAAAGGAAAAGTGGGTTGAAGTTCAGACCAGCAAGCACTTAACTTCAGCTATTTTTTTGTTTTTAAAATAGTATAAATGTTGAATATTTTAGACTCTTGCTTTCCTGTTTTTTTTAATAAAAAAATAAAAATTTATAGATGGACGTTAATTCTGGGGTTGTTCGTTATTCGTTTGGTGCGAGTGCCCCATGGCAACTGAATTATAAAAATAAAAATAAGGGAGAGATCACGTTGTATCCAAAATCCAAAGAGATTGAAAAGAGAAGAAAGGGTCGGACACATGACGATTATTGTGAGGGCGGCTGCTTTTCATGAAAACTCACAGAAGGTGATGGAGGCGCAGGATAGCAGATGGACGAAGAGGGTGATGTGGTCAAATGAGTGAACACGCGGAGAAGAAAACCTGTGAAAAAGCACTAACTGACAAGACGCAAAGCAAAAGTAGTGGGCGAGAGAAGGCGTTGACTTTCAGTAGAGAGAATGCCCAGTAGTCCTACAACTAACGAAATAAGTGGAGGCAGCATCTTTTTAACATGAACCACGTTAATCATTATCATCAATTGGAATTTTTTTTACCAATTAAATATTGAAAATGGCCATAGTTGAACAAAACCTACCTTTTTTTCGAGGATAGGAGAGAGAAGAAATTTGGAAAAACAAGACGAGGCCCGGCTTGGAATTTTTTTTATTTATAGGGATATATGGAGTGTTTTTTATTTTTATTTTATTTTCATAATTGGGACTTTAAATTTAATTTTATTAATTAAATTGTTCGTTTATTAATAATGATACAATTAATAATGTCTTTATAAACATCTTTTTAGAATGTTTAAATGATTAAACAATGATATAAATATCAAAATCTCATCCGAGTTACAAGAATAATCATGCTGTATTCTACTAAGTTCAAGATATATTTCTTGAAATCATGTTATAAATATAAAACCTAGGTCGTAGATGTATATATTTTTTTTCTTCATGCGTGATGCGACACACCTAAAACAACATCAATCTTTTTTTTAAATCATTTAAATGATCATTTATTAATTAATAGATAATTTATCTGTTTTCTTAGAGCCATCGTTTTTTTTTTCTTACTTAGTTTTTGCATGATCATTTAGTAGATAAGGCAACAAATTCTCAACGAATATCTATCAAGATACTTGATTGTATGTCGTTTAATGATCTAAATAGTAAAAATTGAAACTAATACCTCCCATTATAAAAAAAAAAATAGTTAATTTATCTTTATCTGGCTATCCCCCGGTAAAAAGAAAAGAGTTAAAAATATGTTGACAAGATGAGCATTGCATGATGTGATTATATATACATCTATTTGTGCCGTTGGATTTGAATAGGGTAGTAAAAAAGAAACTTACTATATTTAATTATAGTTTCTTTAAAGTGTCAACTTTGCATGTAGCACCCTGTATATATAAAACTTCTCAGCCGAATCCAATGTGCTATATATATGGTTTCACCTTTATAGAACACTTTTTTTTTGTATTTTAGATTCGAGGAAACATCATCCCTGAAAAGTGTATTTTGTGGGCCTAGGTGAATGATTAAAACCCCGGCTGTCACAGACTCTTATAAAAAATGCACGCCCTAACTCGAACTTGAGATCTGTTGTGCAGATTTCAAACTCTTTGTTATCACGCCATGCCTCTTGAAAACACCTTAAACACCTTTATAGAACACGTTATTTGACTTGAGAGAGCTTGGGAAAGTTCTGAAAATATATGATAAGCTTTCATCGTAGTCACCGGCGGTCTAAATATATTTTTGTAATCCCGGAGACTTTTTATTCTTTTTAGATGATGGCCTGAAAGGAGAAAAAGATTGACTTCCGTTCCACGATAGTGGAAAAACAATTTTGCTAGTGCATTTAGGAATGCGAAAAAAGCTGTTGCACCATTGAATTAGCATGTTAGATTAATTCAATGCATTTAAAAGCTTCATTAATTTGATTTTTTTTTCTTATAAAAAATTATAATTTCATTGATAACATAAATTAAAGAGATGCATCATCGTGCGGTGTCAATGGTACAATGACATCAAAAACCAATACACGAACTACAATTTATTACATTATAATAGTTTGAAAGTTCTTCATGATAACGATGAGTCATGAGAGATAACAAATAATATATATTTTCATGAACATCACCAGAAAGTTCGCTGTAATTTTTTGACGAGGATTGTCCAAAAAGAGGGGTTTTTTTTCAAATCATACATGCAACCAGGCTTAACAACACCATAAATTAATTGGGAAACAAGGTTTATTAGGTTTCGTTGATAAAAGACTTTAACTATTCAAAACAAGGTGTCGACCTCTCTCGAATAGCAAGAGACAGTCACCGATCATAATCACGCAATGGACACTAATTAAAACCGTATTTAATGGACTAGGCATTTTAATAGAATACAAATTCCAGATACAAACCAAATTTTGATTGAACATCCAATTAAGTCCGAGTTTTAACTAAAAAACAAAATTAATAATAAAAGGATTGCTACGGTGAGAAAGTCACCGGTAAAGTTAGAGTTTCCTTGACAATATTAGGCTAAGAGATGGAGAGAAGGAGAGAGCTCAGGTCATTTTAGTATCAACAAGCTAACAGTTCATTGGATTTAGTTCTCTTGTAAGGAGATCAGGTCAAGGAGGTGTCTGTATTGCAAGTTCTTCGTTTTTTACTGATTGAGTGTTGTGATTGATCTCCAGCAAATTAAAAGAGTTATCCAAGACAAAGGATCATGGTTAAATTAAAAAGAAACCATGATTAAAGGCCTTTATTTTTTTGCTCCAGCCCATCATTACCCCTGGCCCATGTCCATGGGCCTGTGGTGGGGTCAGGTACCTATTGTTTGTTATCAAATTTCTCTTGAATTATTTAATATGGACTTTTACCTTACCTTTAATATATTGCAAAAATCATGTTGGTAAACTTGCATAAAAAATAAATTATTTCGCTAGAGAAAATTTTCAAACAAATGATATAAAACATAAGAGTAACTGGTATAAACATTTCCTGAGCTATCATAAGTAAACAAGGTTTTTGTTAATGAGCAAATAAAAAACAACACGAGGAATATTGAAGCTTGCTAACACGATAAAATAAAAAAGAAAAAAGAAAGAAAAAATTTAAATTTCTCAAATATTTAAAATAATTTAACTTTATTAGAAGAAAAAATAACACTCACCCCTTTATTTTTTTTATTTTTCCTCTATTTTTTAAAACCAAATCGTGATTTAATTTAATTTTTAAATTTTAATAAAGATACCTGTCAATTTTTATACATAATATAACCTCAATGACATCTACAAATATTAATCTATGATGTTTCATAAATTAATTTATTCCCTCTCAAAACTACTTCTCCCTGAATTATTCTTATTGTAGATTTGCATATCTTTTCGGCCACAAAAAGCCTTTCGCTCCTAAATACCTTTGCAGATCTGTCAAGCACAGAATTTTTTTTTTTAATGTAATTTGATCGGCCAGACACCACAGCCTCGTCAAAAAAAAAAAAAAAACATTTCTTCTTACCGTTGCACCCATCGATCAGCATCTCAAAAACAACCCCACAACTATTATTACCAACTCGAACAGTGGGTGGATGTGGATACCATTACCGAGCGTGGAAGAGGTGGTCTGGGCACACCAAGGGGCCAAGGTGGCCGGACTCCATTGGGAAGAGTGGAAAATATTCCTCCACCCTTTTGATTCGATGGAACTTTGCCGCTACTGCGATTTGCAGATTAGATAAATGTTTTTTTTTCTTTCCTTTGTCTTATTGCAGTGTATATGAAGCCTGGTTTCAAGAATATATTCAAGGGTTTTCTTTGTCAAGCTTGAACATGGATTTTTTCTTTCTTTCTTTCTTTCTGGGAAGATTTTACATCCTGGTTTTAAGATTTTTGATCGACCTACCTTTAAAATTCAGCAAAGAGATCAAATTAGATTCTGTAGGAAGGGAAAACCACTCAATTTATCATTTATGGTATATCAATTTAACAAGTCCTTTTTCGGGAAGGAGTTGTTATTTAGTAATGCTTCACATTGTGATTTTTTTTTCGATGGTAAGGGTATCTTTAAGCTGATTTATATGTTAACCAGGAATAAGTTTATTACTGGATAAATTTAAACCCTCAACATAAGTATGGTATATCAAGAAAAATATAATATTTTTTCTTGGTTCCTGTCTCAGAGTTTGAACCTGAAAAATAAATAAATAAAGAAAAAACTTCCTTGTCCAAGTTGTTATGATTTTATGGATATTAAAAAATTATTTTATATATAATATTTGCATTATTGACTCAATCTAATCTTTCAAAAGTAAATGTTACACGATGAATAAAAAAATTAATAAATAAATATTATGGAGGAAGATTTTTGAAATTCGGTTAAAATATACTCCTTTTGTTTTTAAATTTGATAGTTTGTGAACTGAAAATATACTATTTTTCAAATATTTTTTTTATCAAGTGTTATATAACGATAAAATAAAAATAAAAACACTTGTAAGCAGAAAAGGTATACTTCTTAGGTCAAGTTTTTAATGTTTTTAGTTTTTACTGTTTTTCTTTGCAAGTGAGCTTAAAAATTTACTCTCTTCAACAAACAAAGTTTCCAATTCAATTACAAGGATAAAAAATAAAAAAAAACTTCAAAGTAAAACACCAAAAAAATAATATAACCCGGTCAAGAAATGTTATATGTGCAGTAAAGGTTGTTACACCTTCTGTGATGTAATGTATGGGTAGAGGGTGCTAGCCGGGGTTGTTGGGGGTCTTTATATATATATATATATATATATATATATATATATATATATATATATATATATATATATATATATATATATCTTAGCTTTTCAACTATTTATTTTAAAAACATTAATTTTTTTTAAGTAGAATATAATTATTTTAAATTTTTTGAGTTTCATCAAAATATGTTAATATAAAATTATTTGAAATTAATTTTCCATTAATTCAGAATTAATTCAAAATACATTAAAGTTTCATGTTGAAAAACTTAAATTAAAAATTAAATTCCAATAAAATTTTAAAATTTTCAAAAACAAGTGAATTTATTTTTTAATTTGATCTCAATGGTAAAAATTAATATTTTTAACAAATTTGACACCACACTTTACCGTGAAGCAACACAGTCCAGGACAAGATGTAGAAGTTCCTCACAACAAACCCTCCTAAATTTGCAACTGGGACATAGATGAGAGGTAGGGGTGATTTTTTTTTGTTTGGTTAAGTTTTTATTAAAAAAAATAATTAAATTGAATTTTTTTTAAAAAAAACTGAAACCGGTTCAATTTTCAAATTGATCGGTTTCGGTTCTCTTTTTTTGGACAAAAACCGGTTCAAACTGGTTTGATTCGGTTTTTTCCTGTTTGACTTGGTTTTTTCGGTTTGGCTTGGTTTTGGCCAATTTTTTTCCGGTTTGGCTCGGTTTTTTTGGTTTGGATTCAGTTCGGTTTTTTCGGTTTCATCCTTATAAAACCGAACCGAACCGGTCGGTTTTTTCAAAATTTTAATCGGTTTTTTTCACGGTTCGATTTTTCGATTATTTTTTTTCTAATTTTCTCAGTTTTTCAATTTTTTTACTTACCCCTAACCAGAGGTATACCAGTCTCAACCTGGCAAAGACAATGCCAAATTGATAGAACTTTACTGAGAATAAGTTTGTAATTTTGAGAGGTGTAACTGATTAAGTTTTGAGTTTGCTCTCTAAATATTACTAGTTCGAGTATCACAAATTTTAGAGCCACTAAAAGATTACCTTGTCGTTAATTTCAGGATATCGAGGGATTAGTCGAGGTGCGCGTAAGTTAATCTGGACACCCATAGTTAAAAAAAATTATTTAAATAATCAGATTACCCATCAAACCACTCAAATCATTGCCTTACCAAAAGTGAATAGAAATCCCTGAGTGACTGGTATGAGTTGGTCACCATTCGCCGTTCATGGCTGAGTCTGTTGTTTATGCCTGCACTAGCTAATGTTGCCAAGAGTGAAGATAATGTAATTGGCAAAGAAAACTTCGGATTTCATTCGCCATCTTTGAATTTTGAAGAGCAAAAGGAAACTGGACACTACAAAAAATGAGTGCAGGGACTGTCAAACAAAGGACAGTTTTGGGGACTTAAAAATAATTTTAATGGTTTCTATATGCTTTTTAAATATATTTTTAATTAAAAATATATTAAAATAATTTATTTTTAATTTTTAATATCAATTCATCAGAATTATCATAAAATACTAAAAATAACATTAATATAATATTTTTTCAAGCCTAACACCCTTTTAAAACATAACTCAACTCGGTTTCAAATATAAAAACAAATATACTGAGGATGAATTTATAATTTTCAAATGACAGGTGGGTGCATAAGTGAAACCGCCGCAAAAATGGAGGAAGGGTAGTGAAATTTAGTTAATTTACTACAAGAATTTTAAAGACAGATATAACTTTTTTTTTTTTTATCATAACTAGGACTTCAAAAAAAAATAATCACGACACGAATTTTAATTAATAAAACCAAAATAGAGTTAAAAAAATCGAAGAAAGAAAAGAGAGATGAACGAAGTGTAGAAGAGAAGGAAAACAAGCGGGAGCGTACAGAAGCAAGCAAGGAAGCAAAGGGGTAGAAAGTTAAGGCACCAGAATAATAAAAAGCAATACTACTACTTAACTAATAAAACCGAGTCTCTCTCTCTCTCTCTCCCTCTCTCCTCTAATAGCAATATAAATTCTTCAGGGCTCCAGAGAGAGCGAAAGAGGATTGGTGCGGTTGTTGACAAATGGACCATGAGGTTGTTCAGCGAGTATTCCAAGAAGGAGGCCGCGATTACTTCCAGCAACAGCCTCCTACTTCCTCCTCCTCCTCCTCCTCCTCCATCCTCCAATCTCTCCCTCTTCACGTGGTATGCTTTTTCTTCACTTTCATTCATCCATTTCTTCTAATTTTGAATATTAGTTAGCTAGGTAATAATATCTTATTTTTTCTTAAAAAAATTAATTCCGATCAAAATTAATTGCTGGATTGGAATGATGCAGTCTTTTGATCATGGATATTATTTATTGGTAAAATCTATTCAAGAGCTCAGAGAGAAAAAAGAAGGTCTTGTTACTGTTGGCATTGGTGGTCCTAGTGGTTCAGGCAAAACAAGGTTGAATATCTAATTTTTTTTTTCACTTTCAGAATTTCTATAGTTGTATTTCTGTTGCTTTATTTGATACTTTCTGATTTTACTTTTTTCTTGTTTGATGATCTGTGAAGCTTAGCAGAGAAGGTGGCTTCTGTAATTGGTTGTGTTGTTATATCAATGGAGAATTATCGCATGGGATTTGATGATGGGAGTGATTTGGATTCAATTGATTTCGATGCACTGATACAAAATCTTGAGGTTTGCATTTTCTTCTCAAATTTTGCTACTTGATTGGATTGGATTTTGCATGTGGCAATTCTGTAATATATAGTTAACTGGAAAACTGGTTTTCCAATTCTTAGAAATACCCAAGTGTAATCATTTAGAAACCTATTCTGGTCACGTGTCGAAAAAATTTCTCTGAAGTAAAAGTTATGCCAATGCGTTCTATATAAATTTGGTTTTGTCTATCTTTACACAGTTGTTTGTGTTGGCAATAGGATTTGACCAAAGGAAAAGATACTTTGACACCAATGTTTGATTACCAACAGAAAAGACGTATTGGTTCCAAAGGAATAAAGAGCGCATCATCTGGAGTGGTAAGCCAGGGGAACTAACAGTTACTGTGATTTTCCCTGCTTCCATGGAGTTAATTTCTTTAATGTTTCTTTGTTCTTAGGTAGTAATTGATGGTGCCTATGCTCTGCATGCAAGACTGCGCTCCTTACTGGATATCCGGGTTGCTGTGGTAACTTATGCTCTGAAGTTATATATCTTGATTTGAATAAGGGGCTGTGAAGCTGTCATTTTCTTTACAGCTTCAAATACGATGATTTCTAAACATGGTTGGTGGATCAGGTTGGCGGAGTTCATTTCAGTCTTCTTTCTAAAGTTCAATACGACATTGGGGATTCTTGTTCATTGGATTACCTTATTGACAGCATATTCCCACTGTTTAGGAAACACATTGAGCCAGACCTTCACCATGCACAGGTTGGGGCTTTTGTCCTTATCTTATACAATTTTTAAAATGCTGGTTTTCATCTCGGGTTTTATTCTGCAGATTAGAATAAACAACAGCTTTGTCTCATCATTTAGAGAAGCAATCTACAAGCTGAAATGTAGAAGTGAGGTATGTACATCTTTCCATGGTTCATTGCTAAGTTAAATAGTTGAGAACTAGTTTATTTCCTGTGCTATGCTGCGGGTTGGACTAAAATCATTTTGAACGTAAAAAAATTATTCAAGTTACAGGGAATTCTTTGATATTGCCATCAAACCTGGTCTAATGAGTCAAACTTGAAACTCCCGACTCGAGTCCTTGCCAAGCCCGAGTTTCCAATTAAATCATGTGAGAGTTGCCTCGATGTGATTCAGTCAATTTGCGGGTTCCAAGGCAAAAGAATCAAAGGACAAAAAAATGACATAAAAAATAGAGACCAGACATGCGAATTTAAAAGCAACTTGGATGACCGTTCAAAAGGGGTTTGACTTTAAAAAAAAAATTAAAGTCAACATCTTTTATTTTTTAATATTGAGATGATGGTATATTGGATCGATTCCGGTCAACTTGGTTAACTCTCCAAACCCGTGACCTGAGATCTGGATTCCAATGGGTTCAATAACATTTTTATTTTATTTTATTATATGGTAAAAAAATAAAGACTAATTCAAAATCAACACAATATTATAAGATGAAATTGAAAAAAAAAAACAATAAAAAAATTCATCAAAAATCCAATGCTAAAGGTTTTTTTTTCTTAAAAAAAGTTAGGCTAGGCGCGCGAGCTTGAGTGGTTCAGCGTATCAGGGCCTTTAAAAAGCCACCACCATTGAAATCCCATCGTTGATTGGAACCCATCAACACCAAGTTTGACCATTTTTTGCCGTCAGTATCGCGACAATTAATTATTTTCTCATGCAACTTTCTCTTTCCTCTCTAAATAAGGGATTGAAAAAAAAAAAAGAATCAAAATAAAAATTGTCGCAAATTTAGGGTGTGCCATGTATTTTATTCGTGTTTTAATTTGGCTCTTAATTTCATATAATTAGAATGTAAAAGTATGCAATTGAAAAAAGAAGTTTGGAAATTAAAAAAAAAAACTGGGCAGTGGGTTCACAGTTGTTCATGTGCACAATGGCTGACCTTATACCTTTTTAGTTCTTGTTAATTGCCTATGTCCTTCATGTTCACTACGTGAGTGAGATAGTTGTGAAAATTCTTTTGAAGGATGAGGATTTCTTGTAATCTTCAATTTTTGTTTTAATGGTAAAGAAAATCTGCATATGGTGCAGACCATGACAAAACACTGCTTCTTAACAGTGGATGGGTGCGTAATCAATAACAAGTGTGTAATTTAAAGCATTGACCAGTGCATATGTTGTCTTGTTGATTTTGAATGTCAATTATCAAATGCTTCTCAGGAATTACGTTGAGTTGCACTTCTTGTTATTGCTCATGGAATTACCTTTCCCTCACCTTTTTTTTTTGCTGTATAGTTCATTATTAGCTAGTAAATTAATATGCATCACCTGCACCCTTTGATTGAATGTTACTTAAATGCTAACTTGTTGCGACAGTCACCAGATGGACATCCTGCTTATGCCTTCCAAGGAACAGCACATACAGATAAGCTAGTGATTCTTCACTCTCTGTTTCTTACCATAATATCAGTGCAAAACCAAGTGGTTTATTCTCTGAGCTTTGAGTGTGAATAATTGTGATTGGAACTTTATCTTGGTTGCAGTTTTATTGAGATGTACCTTAGGCCTCCTTCAGCAAGTGAAGAAGCACTGACAAATGATTGGATCAAGGTGCGGCAGTCTGGCATCAAATATTATCTATCACTTGGGGACCAGAGAATTGTTGACAAAAATTTTATTATCAGGCCAAAAGCTGAGTTTGAGGTAAGGGTCTTCCGAGATTGCAATTATAGCATAAACGTGGACTTTGAAAGCAAAGTTTATTATCAAAATCGAATTCTAGCTTCCAGAAAGAAATTAACACCCGTGGCCAATATAGAGGAATAAATTCTTAGCATTACTTTTCAGATGGAAATGAATGCAAGTAGGCAATTTTCTGAAAATGTAATGGTTCATTTCTCAGCCTACACAAAATGTTAAATTACTGCTCTACAACTTTCCAGAAAAGCTGCAAGACTAATGTCAGTCATCTTTAAAGTACAAGGGAATTCATGGACCTTCATTGCAGTGCGTGATCATTAGGACCATGGATAGGTAGGTACCTGTGAAATAATCATTCTTCCTCACATCTGCATATGACTGGGCACACTATTCAGGCATCTTATCAATCAATCAATCAATCAATCAATCAATGAACGTGAACTCGTGATAAACAAATAAAAGGGAAAGAATTCCTAGGGAAATGGAACCTTTGGCAAGGTTCTTCCCCACACCCGTCCAGTAGTCTACTGCAGTTACTAACAAGGACATTTTGTTGCTTCTGGAAGCTTCAGCACAAGATCCATACTATCTAGACAATTGTATTTGAGACATGGTCCCTACATTCAAGATGCATAGGCTGCTTCCATTTCCAATATATACTGTAATCCTATCCATTATTGGAACTGGTAGCTTAGAGGTCTTAAATGCATCTTTTCTTATGTTGTTTGGAATCTGTAGTCTCTTTATTTTATATGGTGTCTGTTTTTATAGGACAACATTAGTACAACTTGAAATGTAAGTTCAATTCTTTTAAAAACTAGACTCTAATATTTCACAGAATTTGTAATCTTTGGTGGTTTTGCTTACCTATTTTATCATTTAATGTTGAGACAGGTTGGGAGAATGACACTTGGTGGGTTGCTGGCTTTAGGGTACAATGTTGTAGTGAGTTATAAACGGGCATCTTCATCTGTTAGCAATGGAAATCTTTCACTGTCGTTAGAGACCATCGATACTCTTGGTGAGACATTCGTGGTGCTGAGGGGCATGAATAGGAAAGTATGGATCCATCTTTTTGATTAAGATAACATGTAGGAGGCTTCACAATCATTTATTTGTTGTGCTCTTATATTTTTCCAAGCAATTGAGTAAGGTACTGGATAATTAGTAGAACAAGATAGCTATTTACCTTTATTATTATTATCATTACCCACCCGCCAGCTCACCCACCCACCCACCCACCCACACATTTTGTGGGATAGAAAATTTTTAATTGGAAAGAATAGAATCTGCAAAAACCTGAGGGTGAGTAACATATCCACCAGCAAGTGACAGGAAGAAAGTGAAGGGGAAAATGCGACGAACAATAAGAGTGCTCCAATTCTAAGTTAGTGATTTTCCCTAAATGCCCCTGGATTGTTACATCACAAAAATGCAGGAAACACGATCTTATTCCAGAATTGTTTCTACAAAAAAGTTATGCAAATAACGATTCTTGATAACTTTTTGCACGAGTGCATGAAGCATCTAGTTTTTCAGTTGGCTTTAGGGAGATTGAATGAATGGAAATTTTTTCTTCATGATGAGTGTTGTGCATGGGGGACATTAGCACACAAGTTCATGGATCTTCTGATTGCCAAATGTTAGTAGAAATTTCCTAATAATCATGATGGAGATTTCTTATTTTGTTATGCTGTGTACATGATTAGCATGTAACTGAACAGGCTGATTCTAGTTCTGTATCTTCACTCATTACTCCAGCTGTTGGACGGCATGTTTCATGACTCAGCTTGAGTGTCCACTAAATCATATCATCCAATTTTTGTTACGTATTTTCCTCAATCTATATGATACATATGATAGTAGCTGGGCCAACACTTTCCATTCTCGTAGTAAATAGCTGATCTTTTATGTGCTATTTTTTGTTCAGTACCAGAAATTAGATTGGTCCTTGGACTTCCACTTGGGAACTATGGCCAAAGCTTTCATTTATCTTGGCTATTCTACTTTTATGTAGACTGTTGGAGCAGAGGCAACGAGGATGGGTGTTAATGGACCTTGGATCACCAAGTCATATCTGGAAATGATTCTTCAGAGAAAAGGTTGGAACTGGCATGATAACTATCAATACTCTCTGTCTAAGCATTTTGGTTGGTTTGTCTGGTATAGATCAAAAGTTCTCCTTTCTACAATTTGCTACTTCACTTGCAGGTGTACCACGTCTTAACACACCACCACTATTGCCTAATACTTCAATGACAAGCAATCAAGAAAGGGTCATTGTTGCCCCAAGGCCAATCCGTACCTCTCCAAACCTTGTTAATCGGCTTGAGGATTTATCTCAACCATGGACTCGGTCTCCAACAAAATCTAAAATGGAGCCTATAGTAGCAACATGGCATTTTATATCATCAGATACGTCACATGGGAGTTCAGTCATAGGTAAGTGTCCTCTACCTGGAAGATTGTTACAAATGTTCATTAAGTGTTCTTGGTGATGAACTACATTGTCGGAGTGTTATCATTACGTTTCGTGAATTCTCTCATGAAGCAACCACAGATTCTTCCTCTTTCAGGGATAACATGAAGATTGCTCCTATGCCTGATTCATATGATTTGGATAGAGGGTTGCTTCTTGCTGTTCAAGCAATACAGGTAATGAGTTAAAAAAAAAATTGAATGTGAGATTAATGTAATTATACACGTTCAAGTTTAAGAAGCTTACCAGTACAATCAGTCTGGTTAAAAATTATGCAATTTTACATATTTTTTCAGGCTTTGTTGGAGAATAAAGGCCCCCCTGTCATTGTTGGAATTGGTAATACATGCTTTAAAAGTCTCTCTCTCTCACAGGCATAGACATTTCAAAAAAAGAATTTTTGACCACGTGTTAACTATGGAATATTCTTGAAAGTAATCCAGTTGTTGATGCAAAGTGTTGTGTCATTCAAGTTCATAAATGTCATGGGCAAGTGCACAATTAAATCTCCTTATGTCAATGTTTTCAGAAGCGTGATCATAGTAATATGTTTGTAATTGATTTGATTTGATTGTAATTTTAATTGCAGACACATATTTGTGCACAAAATAAAGAATTTTAATCTCCTTGTGTAATTTTTTGTCATTATGGTTTCAAAGAAGGCCATGGCATTTCCTATTACGGTGCTCAAATGAAAAAAAAAAAAAAAAAACTTCTGGAACCATAAAATTCCTCTTGGAAGAGAAAATTTCTTTGAGGAATCAATTTCCTGTGACATTGTGGTGTTTGCTTTTAGCAATTTACTTTGTTTAAGTTCATAAATATTGCCTTTTCTAATCTCATTGTTGTTACAGGAGGCCCAAGTGGATCCGGAAAAACTAGTCTGGCCCACAAAATGGCTAACATTGTTGGGTGCGAAGTAGTTTCCCTTGAAAGCTATTTTAAATCTGAACAAGTGAAAGATTTTAAGTATGACGACTTTAGCTCTCTAGATCTGTCTTTGCTTTCAAAGGTAGGGAGATGCCAATTTTATTCATCTTATGCAGATCTTTTCTACATCAATAATGCTATCATTTGTTAGATGGCTGTTCAGATAAGATTGCTTGGAAATATTAAAATATGGTAGAGCAAAGAGTTGGAGTAAAATGTAAAAAGGCGTTTGTTTGGTCAAGCATTTGTTTCATACTTTCACTGTTTAGTAGAGATTTATACACCAGCTTCCATCTCCATCATCCAATCATGACATGTGAGAATTCTTCAAATTCTTGTATTCCTGATCTCCATTTTTTATTAAACATTTCTTGACCTCCCTTATCGTCTCAGCAGTTAAGCATTTATCAGAACCCTTTTGGTTTGAAAATAATTCTGTTTTCTCATGCTACAATCCTTTTCTTTCCCTCTAAATGGTTTGACTTGGGGAAAAGAAGGGTATTTTTAAAGAAACTGTTATGTTTACTACTTTGAGATTCTCTTAGAAGATTATTGCCAGATTCCTCATTCATTGGGGTTTTTTAATTGTCAAGAATATACATCAAACGGTCTGATCCTTAGCTGGCCCCTTTGCAATATTTAAATCCTTCATCAGAGCAACCTGACATATTCTTGTTTGTGAATCCTTCCATGCATGCAACAAACTTCTGTTCCTTTTGATTTGTCAATTTTTCTTCATTTAATGCGTCGGGTTCAAAATGCTATATCATTTACCTACTTTGTTATGTACAGTATATCTTCTGTAAATAGGCTTATTATAGATACCGTGACATCAATTCTACATTTGCTGGTAATAATTGCAGATTATTGCTTTGAAGAAAAGTCACATTCATTTCACTTGGTTTGCCTTTTAAGTTCCTGGAAAAAATATTTGCATTTGACATACAGTCATTGTTCCATCATTCTTTTACAGAATATCGGTAACATAAGGAATGGTAGAAGAACAAAAGTACCCATGTTTGATTTGGAGACTGGTGCTCGTAGTGGATTTAAAGAACTTGAAGTTTCTGAAGATTGCGGCGTGGTTTGTTATCATACTTGCTTATACAGCTCCTGGAACTTGCTATCATGGGTTTATTTTTTATTTTGCAGTGATGTATTACACAATTACATTTATCTGTCTTTATTTTAATCAAACTTCTATAAAGAAGAAAAGAAAGATATCACTTGATAATATTCTGACATAAAGCCCAAAAGGTTAATGGGGAGGCAGAGATGGGCTTAAGGTACAGTCCTACTTAAGTCATTTAATTGTTTGAGTGTTGTTTCAATTAGGAACCTTATCCTGTGATTCAGGGTATCACGATAAAATTTAGCTTATGGTAAGCTAGAGATCCACTAGATTCCTTTACAGGACAATTTATCCCTTTAGTGTGGCTTTAAGGATTCATGTTATTCTGCAAGTAGGCATATATATACAAGACAATTTATCTCTAGTGGAGCCTAGTATGATGTGTTAAGCAAATTGCTGGTGCTAGGGTGCTAACCTTTTCAAAGTAAGAAATAATGAAAATTTTCCTTTACAGAGATGGTGCTGTCGGTGAAGTTTTTTTTGGTGCACTTGGATGGAAGAAAATGCAAGGATTTTTTATAATCACTTCACATGTAGGCTGGTTTTGTGGGATAAGATAGTTTTCTTCGCTTCTTTGTGATGTCATCTGGCAGGTGCATTTAGGTGCTCTTCTCTAGTGGATATTCAAAGGGATTGGTCTGCTTCATTGTTTAGATCAAGATTGTTCCTTATCCCTTTTTGGGAGGATGTCTTGTCCTCATTTTGTGCTGTACAATTCTTTCTTTCTAATAACAGTTTCTCCTTTTTTTCTGAAAATTAGAATAACGATAACAACAACAATAATAACTTTAGAAGGGGGGAGAGGGGGAAAGCATGAGAGACGGGGTGCACAACATTTGTGTCTATCAGTCTATTTGAGAAGGATATAACATACCAAAAAGAGGAGAGAGTGGAGAATACAGAAGTGGAAAGATTACAAAAGCTATTTCTGACTAGTTTGAAAATTTGCCAACATGTTTTAATTCATGCCTTCCATCATTAAGTCCTGTCTGGAGATTACACAAGGCGAGCCTTCTAAAAACAGTATGACTACCTGTGACTAAATTTCTTTCCTCAAAATGCTAAACCTTGTTTTAATATGGGGCATATTTACTACAAACTAGCAGTGAACCTTACACAAATTTGAATGTGAACTGTTTCTCATTAACTTAACTGAGCTCCAAATGCTGTGTCATCAGTTGCTGTTCCTGTGTTGTTAAGGATATGGAAGATTGATGCTATATGCTCGTATTTTAATGCTACATTTGTTTCACCAGTTTTTTAGATAAATGCTTAGTGGTGTTAGAATTTTGTAAAAAAATGAAACCTGGAGATGTTAAGAAGGGTCAAACATTTTAATACAAAATTATTCGCTTACTACTTTTCAGTTTCTCATTATATGCACGCTGTTCAGTGCATACCATGTATAGTAGAATTGGATCCACACTGGCTATAAGTTTTATTCATTTTCATGCAGGCTAGTTAGAAAAACAAGTGTTCATGTAATGCATCTTTACAGTTTTATATGATCATAGCAATTGGTATTTCCACTTATGAAATCCTTTGCCAATAGTGGTGATTTAAGTTTATGCTATGTTATTTGACTTTTTTTTTAAATCGTTCTTTCTTTTTTCCAGATCATTTTTGAAGGGGTGTATGCTCTGCATCCTGAAATCCGAAAATCACTTGACCTGTGGATTGCTGTTGTAAGATGAATTTGCATTCCCTTTTTTAGGCTTTATTTTCAGAGAGACAGTGTTCGTGGATGTTCTGATTTCTAAAGACATTTTCTATTGATGATGAGAAAGTTTAGTTGTGAAGTAACTTCATCTTTTGTGAAAACAGGTTGGTGGTGTGCATTCACATCTTATTTCTCGAGTTCAAAGGGATAAAAGTAGAGTGGGGTGTTTTATGTCCCAAAATGATATCATGATGACAGTGTTTCCAATTTTTCAGCAGCATATTGAGCCGCATCTTGTTCATGCGCATGTTAGTAGACCCCCACTGTCTGATCTTCTTATTGTTCTTTATGTTTTACTGTGAAAGGTATTTCAATGTTTTCCATGTTTTAAACATTGGTCTTGTCAATAGTTTTATCTTCCCACAGAGACACATGTATGTGCTACTGAGATAAGCCTTCTTTTATTGAGACATCATCTTGAAAAGTTCTGGAAATATCTATAACATTTAGTAGAAAAGGTTAAGTTCCTTGACTGCCCAAGAAAAAAGAATAAGGTCACTTTGTCACATTAAAAATTGAATGCCATTAATCACATATTTTTCAATCAACCAAAGATCAAAATTATCATTGTCAATATGTTAATAGAAGTTCAAGTCATCATCAAAATGGATTGCATAGAACCTCTGAAATGCCTTTTTTTCAGATCTTTTAGGAGAAGAATACCATTCTTGATTTTTCACATTTATACTGGTGCACTTTCACACTCATTTGTCTACATCTTTTATGTTGGAAACATACAAACTGTAGTTAGTAATGATACATGTCCCTTCATGTTTCTTGAAAATATTGATGTTCTGTTACAGTGCATTTCTGAGGACTGATATTCTATTTGCAAGTTTAACTTGGAGGTTTTTCAATATTCTTATATTGTCGCAGCTCAAAATTCGAAATGACTTTGATCCTGTTCTTTCCCCTGAGAGTTCTTTGTTTGTTTTGAAGAGTAATAAGCAAGTAAGTTCACTTTCATGATGATTTGGTGGAAGATTATGTACCGTGGTTTGTGTCTGATCTACTTCTATTGTTTGTGATCAATAACAGGTGGCTTCTCAAGATATTTTGAAAATCTTAGATCCTGTGAAGTTGTGCAGTTTTGTTCAGAATTTCATTGATATATATTTAAGGCTACCTGGACTTCCTACAAATGGGCAGCTGGCAGAGAGCGACTGCATACGATTCAGAATCTGTGAGGGTAGATTTGCATTGTTGATTCGAGAGGTTCGTATATAATGTATTGGAGTTATTTGACATG
Organism: Populus trichocarpa; assembly: GCF_000002775.5. Classification (NCBI taxonomy): domain Eukaryota; kingdom Viridiplantae; phylum Streptophyta; class Magnoliopsida; order Malpighiales; family Salicaceae; genus Populus; species Populus trichocarpa. The sequence goes on along the minus strand of NC_037294.2, from coordinate 13,182,709 downwards.
TTTCCTTGTCAATTTATAATGTATTTTCTATCTTCAATATCTAGTGAATGCTTGATTTTTATTTTCTAATGTTTTCAACAATAGCCTATAAGAGAAGGGAATTTCATTATTCAACCAAAAGTGGATTTTGATATCAGCACCAGCACGGTCGCTGGCCTTCTTAACCTTGGGTAAGACCATGTGTATAGTTTTGCTTTTCTTTTCACATGAACTTATCTTCACATTTTTGTTCCTAGTTAAGACAATTTAAATGCTATAGCATGTGTCTATATCTATCTTGTTGAGTCCCATTGTTTTTATAATTGAGGAGTTGACATGCTCAAAACCCTTGATTAAGTGGACACTATTCCATCCTCGTGCTTTTGTATCACAGCACGTGAACAATCCTTCCATCTTCTGGATATCGGTGAAGAACAATTTGTTTCTTTTAGGCAGTTACATAAATTTAACTGCTGTAAACAAACAAACAACTGTTTTTCTAGCGTTTATTATGTCATTATTTTGGAAAATACAAATGTATCATTAACTTTTGATGGGCTGTATATAGCATTTTCTGCTTGTTTTAAGCATTCTAGTGTTCTTCCTTTTAATGCTTTACAGCTGAACAACTGATGGATTTTACAATTCATTGATGTATTCTCTGTTATCATGCAATATCAGGTATCAAGCTGTAGCATGCATTGAAGCATCTGCATATATCTACCAAGATGGAAAGGTATAATATCACTGGATTTCTCTTGTAATTTATACGTCCAATCTTCCAAATTGCGTACAGTCCTCGGTTCTGTTTTTGTAATTAAATTTGTCAACTTATTCTATAGTTTTTGGGCTTTTTTTATCAGTTGAGCTGTAGCTTATCTTGATATTGTCTTAAAGGAAATTTCATATTAAGTACTAACTATGGATATTGATTAAGTAAATTAAGAAGCACGACCCAGGTCTTCGTGGTCCAAGATAATTAAGCCATCATCAGTGCCTATTTCCATAACCTTAAGCACTAATGCTTGATGATGCCAGGTTTTCATGTATTCCATGCTTCTTGTCTTCTGTTTCCTGTATATAAGCTTCTCATATGTGTGGCTTTCTGAATGAGTTTCATTTTTTTTTTCTGATTTGTAGATTCTCATTGAGGTTGATCATCTGCAAGACACCCCTAGTCCTTACTTACAGATCAAAGGGGTTAATAAGGAAGCTGTGGCGGCAGCTGGTTCAACACTTAAACTGGATGGTTCATATACAACTAAGGTTTTGCCTTCAGTTCTGCTTGTATAGTTTTATCTTCAGCCCTGGGACTTCTTCGGCCTCTCATTTTTTGGATTGGCTTTTTTGTTGTACTTTCAGAGTTATCTGCAGATCATTTTGGAAAGATTACCAGCAATGCAAAGAAGTTACAGTGGAATTCATGCTCAACAAGCTGCAAGGTTGCAGGAACTTGTTGAATTTATACAATCTCAGGTATTTTACTATTATTGAATGGGATAGCAGCCATCTGGTTGTGACATTTGATTTTACTTGAGGGAAAATTAGTGTAAGATATCAGTCCTGTTCAGTCTTCAATGTTGAAATAGGCAGCATGTATTGATAGAGGGCCAGGACATCTTTCCAGTTAACAAACTGCTCAATGAGAGACAACCTTACTGTTTGATCTTCACGGGGCACCTTATAATCCCTTGCCCGGCCCGCTGCTCATGCCCCCCCCCCCTCCCCTTTTTTTTTTCCTGATTCTGATTCGATAGGTTATCTGTTAAGTCCAAAAGAATTAACCATTATTTGAGAAATGACCTTTTAATATATATTCAAGGTTGAGCCGCTGAGGAGTTCACTGTTTTTATATTACCATGGCCAAACTGACAGGGAAGCAGCTCAGCTTCAGAATCCTCTCCAGGTAGGGACGCTGCTCCTTTAGAAGGGGTAATTGAGGACATGCAGGCTAGAATCAAAAGGCTGGAAAGATGGCATGCTATCAACACGGTACCTAAATTCTTTTAGTAATCCATGTGTCTATGTTGACTTCATTTGGATTTTTATTCAAATTTACACTCTTTTTGGAACCTTAAATGCCTGCTTTTCCAATGAAATTGATTTTTTGAAAATGGCAACTATGGACCATGTTAGTAACTCCAAATCTCTTACCATATGTTGCAACGATGGAATTGGCATTCAAGCTGGATGTTCCCTATTTCATTTTCTTTTTTGTATTGTTTTTTCTTCTTTCTTTTTGGAGAGAAAAAGCAACCTTCTATTGTTTCACTGGTTTAGTATCTTTGGAATTGGAACTGGATGGTCTCTATGCCATCTGGTCAAAAAGAAATGTGATACTGTTCCAACTACACAGTATCCCTACATCACTGGTTAATGCATTCACTGTGCAGGTGCTATGGACTTTTCTGATGTCTGCCCTTGTTGGTTATTCGCTTTACCAAAGGAAGCACCAATGACATTTCTCGGACGTGTTGCGAGTTTTTAAAGGTAACAGAGTCTCATTGCATTGAAGCGCGCAATGTTGGGCTAACAGAAACTTCTAACAGTCGCATGTTTCTCCTGATATGTGACTTTGAGTTGCATTTTTTCCTCGAATCTTATTTTCTTTTCAACAAACTTGGAGCCTGCTGTTCAATTGCTCCACTATGTAAATACATGAATTGGGTGGAAATGTGAATAACTATTTGACGTTAGAGAGTAAAAATGAGTTCTCTTGTAATCGAGCTAAGAGTTCCCTTCTTTTTCTTCGTTTGGTTCACAGCTTTAGCATTTGATTTTATGTGTGGCGACTCGGTTAAAACATTAAATAATCCCTCAAATATAAAGTAGGGCAGCTGATGGGAAGAAATGAATCACAGTTTACGCGACAGTTCTCTGAATCCATGCCATGCTACCAATCTGGTTTCTGCCTTTTTTTCTTTCAGCATCATGTTCATTCGGACATTTAATTGCCAAAAGTTTCTTTTTAAAACACGTACTTGGTAAAAGAGGAAGATCAAATTCTCTCCCTCTTCTCTACGTGGATTGAGATTTCAAGCAACATTAAGTAAATAACAGCTGAAATAAACAAAATTTAAAGGTAGACGTAAAACAATAACTAAACCGGGTCCAACGAAGGAGAAATAACAGGTGTAAATATGACAAGCTCAGATATGCTTGACTGAACTAGAGAGGTGAATTTATCTCTGATATGCAAAATTTGGTTCGATGGATCCGATCGTAAAGCTAAAAGAAGATGACAAGCTCCATCAATATTGTTGATAAGCCTAATGCTAAGTAGGATGATCTGATCCAGGAGTCAAGCAAGCAAGATTTTTTAAGGGAGTATTTGAAAGGTGTAAACTGTGTTTTTAAAAATTTTAATTTTTTTTTGTTTAAAATAATTTTTTTTTTAATGTTTTTAGATTTTACATATATCAAAAACAATTTTTTTTTAAAAAAAAATTTATTTTAATGCATTTCTAAATGAAAAACATTATAAATCACTTCTGTTACTGCAATTTCAAACAGGTTCCAAGTCGACATTATGGGCAGGAAGATAACGATTAATTATATGGAAATTAGTTTTGTATAAATAAATCTCGATCACCTCTAAACCCTTGTATTCTCCATGCCATCTTTCTCTTGTTTTTATAAAAGTGGTTACCAACTCTCTGATTAAAAAAAAAAAAAGGCGCGTAATAAACCAGGTGATAAAGGGGTCAAGGCACTCAGACTACAGCCTAGAGGCCTGGCATTCGGCTACGCTCCCTACACGGTTTCAGATATTTAGGCACAAAAACCATAAATAAGACTCAATCCAGATACATGGAGTCTAGGACACGGTGAAATCCTAAGCACACAAACAACGTACATAACAACTCGTGCCTTCCCAAGGTGCACAAAAGATGCTCACAAACTGCTGGTGCAGGTGCACCTGGTCAGCGCCGGATCGCTTCTGTCCACCCCCGACCATCTGATTTTTCTATCCAAGTTTCGTATAATTTCAGTGACAGGATCTATCAAGAGATAATAAAGCATGTAACAAATATTCCTGCAACCACGACAGAATCTAAAATACATCCACCAGGCCTTTTCCTTCTTCTTTTTTGTAATTAATGTTGATTATTAGTGAAACTGTATTTATATGACAATCAATCATCTCAACCACGGGAAATTAAAGTAACAAAAAAAAAAAAAACCTTACAATTACGGGATTTGGACCGAGGAAAAGTCAATGGTAACAAATCATTAACATGAGATAATAAAAAGAAAAATAACAGCGACATGATAATTTGGTTAGTGAAAAAAATAGCAAGATTTGGGGATATTCAACATGATGAAAGCCAAGCAGGGTATCAATGATCCTATGTTGACATGGGATCTGATACCAGGGTCGGAGTCCATACAAGTCAGTATCAATCCACATCCCAACAAGTAAACTAGCCATAATTTGGTGGCACAGTTCAAGTACAGGCTCTCTGTCCTACATAACAGGTAACACTACATTCTCAAAACCACATCGCCATTATTGGACTGTGATGCTGATAGGCTCCGACCTATCATTTACAATGTGGTGGCCTCTATTCCATAAATCATAGAAAAATTCACAATAATTTGGTATAGCCAATATCTAGACAAGAAAAGGAAGAACTTCATTCTTCAAGAAATATGCAGCAATTGCAAGTATAATGATGAATATAATGATCTGCATGCTTGATCCCCCTGCAGCTAAACAAGAAACAAAAGAAAGTTCCTTATGCTAAGAAATGAGAGAACTAGCATGTCAAGAAAAAGGGAAATGCCCAAAATGGTTTCCCAATCAATTTTATCTTTTTTTTAATCTCCATTAACAGTACATCCCCCTTCACATATCAAACTAATTCCCTCCAAAAGACCAATTATATGCCTAACCTTTCAAAAAAACCTTAGGAGTATTAACTGCCTCCTTGACCAGTAAAATTCCCTTTTTTTTTTCTGTCCAACATTCTAGTTTTCTCTAAACTATCCCTTTTAGTAAAATACTCCAAGCCGTGTGTCAATTATTGGTGAATTACCACAAAATTGCAAGCATAAATAAATATAAAGAGCAAGTTTTGATACAATGGTACTAGCACGTAAAAGTCATCACTGAAAAGATCACCATATTGGCAGTGTGCATTTTACTTTCTGAGTTCACAGTCCACTAATACCAAATATTCAGCTTACCATATTATTTGGGTAAAGTCATATCGTGATTGCCCTAAATCAAAGTCCCATAGAGATTTTAGTCTGTGATTGAGTTATCAGGTCTATATCCAACCATTGCAGAGACATCAATGACAGGATGAAAAATCTGAATCGCAATGTACATACCACTTCTGTTGTCCTCAATTAGTGTCACCCTTGCACTTGAGTCCATAGAGGCAGAGACCAAAGCCCTGTATTTGAATAACACATGCTTAACACTCAGATGTCATCCCTAAATGAGAATGACCTGATTAAAATGTTGATTAAAGTGTATATGTAGACACAATGTTGTCATCTAACCTTGAATCATGAGAGAACGCCAATGCAGTTACTATGCCAAGATGTGCTTTCCTAACTAGTGTTTGAACACGCAAGTTGGTTGAATTTACAAGCAACACATCTCCTTGAGTCATACCCCTGTCAATCAATCACAAGAAATTAGAATATATCTTAACATCAGGATCTTGCTAAATGAGCTCAAGGACTTCAAATTAACAGTGGAGATTCTGTACATTGCAAGAAGCTTTCCATCAGGTGAGACATTGAAGGATGAAACTGGTTCACGGGCTACATGCTTTGAGCTCATTCTCTTCCATGAGCTTGTGTTCCAAGTCACAATACTTGAACCTTTGTCTATGTATCACAATATCTAGGATGATTAATAGAGAACAACAAAGGTCAAAGGGAGCATGGAAAACTTGGCTTTCCTGTATGAATAGTCACCTGTTATTGCAGCGATATAGAGAACCTGAGCCTGATCACTCCTTTGAGAAAATCTGCACGATGCAAAAATCTCATCCTGGAAGTAAAACACAGTAAATCCAATTAGCTCAACACTCATTTGATAGAAATAGAGTAATATACTACATGTGCCAGCCATGAATTGTGAGACCATAAGTAACTTAGAATAATTGAGTCATGGGATTACTCAAATCTACTTTCTAGTAAATTGATCAAGATGTTTTTTTTTTTTTGCTGAGACCCAAAATGAAATCAATAATAAGTACAATGACTATGTTAGTGCGAAGGTATTAACCACTTTGACGTGGAGGGTCAGAGCATTTGCTAGTTAGAAAAGAACTTAGTCAAGAACTAATTATCATTTACAGCTTACGTTTTCCTTTGGTAAAGAGGCTACAGCTGTGGATGAAGTTACATCCCAGACTCTACCAAGGTCACGCTGTCCCATTGAAACAAGAAATTTTCCATCAGGGCTGCAACACAATTAAGCTAATCAGCATAAACAGATTACAAATTCTTCATGGTAACATCTCCAGGAATAGAAATTTTTCCTAATATCATTGCCAACCTGAAACACAAGTCCTTTAAAGATGCATGGGCTTGAGTCTCATTAAGAATAATTTCCATGCCAGGCCACTTGAAAACCCTTAAATTGCCATCCTGTACTGCACCAAAATTAAAGCATCATATAGCATGTTATCTTTCAAAAAGGGATCCTGGCTCTCTTCCATATCATCATTATTAAAAATAAAGACCCAGTTGGGGAAATTTCGATACTTTGAGTGGTAGGTGAATGGCCAAATGGCAGGTTCTAAAATCTGATATTGGAAGATGGAGTGGTGGAACATAACTTAAATCCTCACAAACTATATCTACATACCAGTCATCTTTAGCTAATAAAATTACGAGTTAGAATGCAATAAAATAATTAGAAGCTGGAACGCAACCATCAGAAAACAGTGAAAGTTAATGGAAAGAAAAATTTGACCAAAAAGTTTACTTTTTATTGCACCTTTCAATTGATCATATAAACTTGTACAAAGTGAGAGTCCTTTAAAATGTGCTTTGTCCACAGCCCAGGACAGTAGCATCTCTTCTAAAAATTGGACACTTTCCTTATTCTTTAATTTTTTAAGAATTACATAAATTGTCTCCCACGCCTGCTTTCATCCTTCCCTCTCTTTTCCTGATGGAAATAATAATAAGAAAGACACCACAAAAACAAGGAGAAAAAAAAAATCATCAATGTCTTCTCGACCTAATCATGGAGGGAAGCCAAAAATCCTATTATTGATCCCCTAAGTGCCACAATCTCTATTTTAGATGGTTAGTGTTGATGCTGCATTCCTCTTTGGCCAACTTGGTTCATACAATCCCTACCAGGCCTTTTATCAGTTTTATATATGCTATCAAAGCTGACTAGCAGTTTTATCTTTTTGTAAAAAATCAAGGAAGAAGAGTTATTAGCTTCCCATGCTACCGGACTGGGCAGGAGATTTAAATAAGTTCAATTCTTTTAATCCTTTATATGATTGTAGGGCAACCACCTTGTATATGCAGGAAAAAAAGAAGACAAGAAAAGAAAACAAAGCAGTATCTTTTAAGCGTGTCTTCCTTGTGTTCAGAATGCCTTTTCCCTTTATGTCATGCAGCATTTACATTGAAATTAACGGAAGGAAATGCAAAGAACTCTCTACCTCGCCCCCTACAGCAAGTACAGAGCTGTCACTGTTAAAGGCCAATGCTAATTGCTGTCCAACATCTTCTAATTGTGTCAGTACTTTTTTGGATGGTTTAAGGCCCAATTTATGGTCTTCATTGTCCTTGACTTCATCCCAGTCAAAAAATCTGCAAAGAGAAAACATAGTAATAAATTGATTATCCTTTTGTTCGGTGCAAGTAAAGGTGGAAGTTTTCTAAAAAAATAAACAGGCACAATGTTTGTAATGTGTATTTAGTGAATCAGACCATAATATATATGCAAACAGCAGCTGTGGTGCATTTGGAACTAACAATTAATGGAGTTTTAAAAATGCTCCTGACTAGAAAAGGATCGCCTCATATGCCAGTATATCCAAAAATCATTCAAAGCAATTGGAGAGATTCTTCTCAGAAACTCATTTGTTTTGTCTCCTCCAACATAAAAGATAACTAGCAGCATACTACTTTTTTGGTAAGTACAAAAACACTACTCTCTCTAAGCATTTAAACACAGGAATTTTACCTGGCCCTAACACAAGAGAAAATTATAGCTGCCACACTAGCAGCATTCCATGATGTTCCCATCATTGATTTCCAAACATGAGCTTACGAACATATCTTCATTTTTCTCATTTTATCCACTCAAACTCGAGGATTTTGGTCTATTGAGGTGAATTACTACAAAACATTACTGTCAGAGCAAGAAATTTCCTCCTTCCAAAATCAACATCAAATCCAGCAAACAAGAGAAATCACTTCAAACATTTTTGTAACTTTCCAAATACCGGTTAAATGCAAACCCATTGCTTTCTTAAAATACAAGCGCAACTTATCCCCAAACCAACCACTTTTAAAGGGTTCTTGTCTAAACCCATTTCTCTAGGTGAAACTTACAGTCCTTCCTTATATTCTCCATAATGAACTATTTATGACCTCAAATCTATGAGCAAAGAACAGGGAAAGGGAAGTTGTGGCATTAAGTAAACTGGGAAGCAACACACAATGATGTTAACTAGAAGCAGGGTTGATTTCAATCAGACATCGGGCATCACATCCACATAATAAGCATTCCAGATTACGCAGCACATAAAATCTGCACCTTGAGATTCATCTTTCAAAAGAATTTGTGTATCTATGTACATTTAGATTTTATCCAAGTTACAATTTGTAATATGTATAACACCAAAGTCTCCTAGCTCTCGTCATCATTCATGTGAATCCAACCTCTACATTATCAGTCTTCTAATTACATTGACTCTTCTTCGTTCCCTGATTACACCAACTCAACAGAGCTAGAGTAAAATTATGTTTGCCTGATTGCACATACTCATTTGCTCATTACTCAATATTCTCATTTGCTATTCCATCAGGAAATCATAGATAAAAGATATAGAGCAAAAGTGGCAGTGGTGGTGGTCAGTTGTGTAGAGAATGTACTATCTCCAACATGGAGGATACTGATGGTGCAAGCTAACAGCATAGAATTAGCGTAAAACTTTCAGAAAAACAGTGATCTAACTAGTAGATTGACATGAATCAAAGTAGGAAGCAATAAGCTCAAAATAGCTAACTCTAGTAACAACAATCAAGAAATGTACTAAATTGGCAACCTCAGAGAGATGTTGCTCTAGTTCATCATTGTTAAATATTTTTTTCGACAACAAAAGCAGTTATTAAAAAGAATTTGAGTACCGGCAACTACTGGGGAATGCACAAATGACTCCATCTCCACCGGGGTGAACCACCATTCTATAGGGTAATTGAGAACCAAGACCAAGCTTAGCTACCTGAAACGCAACATAGAAATACATACATCAAAACAATAAAAATTATAAAATCAATCAATTCAAAATCTAATTTCGGCTATCTCATAATTATACAGAAGAAATAAATATATCCCAGCTAATACTCCAAGATATAAGCAGACTGAGAATTTATATATTGAGAAATCAGAGAAATTTTAAACATGACAAACAGATGCAAAATCGATCAAAAGAATAGAGCGTACGGGCTGAGAAGCGAGGGAATTGGAGGAGAAATCAAAACAGGAGAGAAGGACGGCGTTGGGAATGCCGCTGCTGCCTTCACCGCCACCGCCGGCCAAAACGACGTAGTGTTCATGGGAAGAAGCAGAGGGCTTGGGGATCTCCTCCTCCTCCTCTTGCTGTTGTTCCTGTTGTTTAGAGGAATCAACGTGATCGTCACGGGGTTGTAGCTTGGATCTGAGCTCTTTGTAAGGAAGCCAAGCAGCAGAGTATAAAGGAACGCCGTATTTTTGCAGGCTTTGAGGATCTGCCTCTCTGCTCTTTCCCATTGGTTTCCTTCTGCTACTACGGTAGCTTTGTTGTTTTTTATAATATTTTTTTATTTTTTTAAATTTATTTTTACCATTAATATATCAAAACAATTTTAAAATATATAAAAAAATAAAAATCAAATCAAATTTTTATGGAAAACAATTTGATCCACGTTCCCAAACTGCGTCTCCTACTCTTTCACACTGCGTCGTTTGCATTTGGGGTGTTCAGTTCACAGTGATCGTGAATGAATCAGATGATCCAGCTCTAAGTTTTGATCCTGCCTCTATATATATATATATATATATATATATATATATATAAAATAAATTACTTGTCATGGTTTTTTTATTTTATATTTTTTAACACCGATTCTATTAGATATATTGTATAATCAATAATTTGTATCATAAAATATTTTTTTAATATTAAAAGCTTTGATTAAAAATAATATTAATTTGATTTTTTAATCAGATATTAATAAATAAATAAAAGCTCACATGAAAAATAATAAATCTCTAAAATCTATTAAAAAATCTAAGATTTAATGTACACGTGTATATATTTGAACACCTAATTCTATCATCATAGAATCGTACTCGTTCAAAAGATAAAAAACAAGATGTTCTTTTACAATCATCATCATCATCATCATCATCATCATCATCATCATCATCATCATCATCATCATCATCGGATCCTATTATACCCAAACGAAAAAGACAGTCTCATAAAAGAAAAAGGAAAAAATACTCGCAAATCAACAAAACAATAGCCATCCAACATACGCCGAGAACCTTTTAAGAAGATTCATGATGATGTTAGTGCACAAATATTCAAACGGGTGCTCAAGACTTGGCATTCTGTCAGGGAAAAAAAAGACGAGAGAGAGAGAGAGATCGGGGGGCCTAAATTCAACCCTTAATGTTGGAATATAAGAAGACAATAAAATTTGATAGTAGAGGTCAGATGGCATTGGAATTGTCCTATTCCTATAGTGGAACCTTTTTTTATGAATTTTTTGGAACCAATTCTTCTGAAGAATTCAATTGAAAGCATTCATCGGCTGTGTTCGTGTTCCAAGTCATGCTATTGTGAAAGAGACGCGCATTTGAAAGCATGCTGGTTTTCCTATTTCTGGCAACCTCCTGCTTGATGATGCTAATTTACAGATTCATTTAGTTTAAGATGCGATTCAAATGTTTTCAAAATCTGAATTCTAGATATTGCCTGCAGGGTATAACTGTTTGAACTTTGATGAACTGCAATACTGTAAGAAACATTAGCATAGAAGATGCCTAAGAAATACTAAGTCATGCCATTACATTCAAGTTGCTGAAAATAAAAATGCTTTTCTTTTCTCTTTGCACTACTGATACAATTGATGATTTTCTTTGTCGAATAAGAAATCAATCGGGATAAAACTTGTCTGTATTCTTTCATTGTTACACATGGTTCGATGATCGGCCCTTCATTGTTGATGAGAGTGCAGCCACAGCTTCTCCAACTGTCAAATAAAGGGCGTCAGGGCTCATTACATCACGGACATCATCGGCCCTCTGCAGTTTTTCCAACACTTCCCCCCCAGGATTCACCAACACAAGCTGCGATGTCAAGGATAAACCAAAGTATTAGTTGCAAACAACTAAAACGCAAGACAGTTGAAAAGAGAAGGCAATTTAGAGCTGCTATGTGCTTGCCTCAGCTCCCGTATTTTCCAGTGCTTTCTTTAAATCCTTCAAGAGTGAGACTCCGCTTGTGTCGATGGAGCTGACAGCTGAAACAAGTACAGGGACTATTTGTAATCTGTTTAATTTACATGGTTGATAGTATGACTATACTACATTGCAATTAGGACTTGATGAGTTAAAGTAGTCAACCATAGCAGGAAATGGTTCAAATATCAATTCCACCAATATAAGCTCTTAAAGAAAACCCAGCTAGCCTAATTTCAGATGCGCAAGATATAATTATGCAATCTATAAAGCTTATAGTTGGAAACAGGAACAAGGAAGAACACAAGATTTTCTGTTTTTAGACTGTTTCAAGATAACAATGCTAATTTCTGCAAAATATTAGCGGTGAACTTACCTGACAGGTCTAGGATCAGAAAATGAATACTTGACTGTCTCTTTGTGTCTTCTTCAGTTTCATATTCATCTATCCATCTCAGAATCCTGTTACAAAGTTAAAGGAGAGTTACCCTCAAAAAAGAAAAAAGAAGGAAAAATTAAAGGAGAATTGTTAGAGTCACGATGGGAAGTGCAAGTATGCTTTATGAGCTACGGAATGCACAGACAAACCTTTCTTTGAGGTAGGTTGTATTGGCAAAGTTGATTGGAGCTTCAATGCTTAAAATGAGGAAACCAGGGATCCTCATAGCTTCCTTGTAATGATGAAGATTACGGAATATATCTGTCCCAGGTATGTTTCCCAGAACCAGAGTCTTTGGCCTTGTGACTTGAAGAAGGATCTTGAATATTGATATCCCTACCTGTTCATCAACAGCATCATGGTTGTTTTGTATCATCAATAACATGAAAGCAGGAATCACTTCATAGTGTCTTTTCCCAAGATAATTGGAAAAAGGAAAAGCAACTTAAATCCTAATTAATAAGTAATTCCTGTTTACTTTTTCAAGCCTGGACAGGTTTAGTTCTGGTAACATTATCTAAAACTTGAAAACTCACCGCAATGGCAAGGCCGTCCTGGACAGAGACAAGAATAACACCAAAGAACGCACACAACATCACAACAAAATCAAATTTGTCGATCTTCCATATCTGGCAAGCAGCTGGGATGTCTATAAGGCCAATTACTGCTGTTACTATGATGGCACCCAATACAACATTTGGGGTGTATTGGAATAGAGGCATTAGGAAGAGGAGGGTCACCATAACTGTCACTGACATTATAATGTTGGAAACTGCTGTTTTGGCTCCTGCATTGTGATTGACAGCAGAACGAGAGAAAGCACCTGAAATTCAAAGTTCTGTTATAATACCATTGATGTGTCTTCTATTTTTAAGCACTTAATAGCATAACACAAAAGAAAGACAGGATAGTAGACTGTATATGTTAGCACCTGTTGTAACATAACAGGAAGTGGCGGAGCCAATCACATTCATCAACCCAATTGCCATCATTTCCTTGTTACCATCTACCTGGTAGTTCTTCAAAGCAGCAAAAGTCCTTCCAACTGCTATGCCTTCCTGTTTGAAATAAAGTTCAACATAAGCAAAAGCATACCAGCTTTTCTGTCTAACGGATGCCAAACGTCCAAGGCAAGGTCAGATTGTATGATTTCTGGTTATGATACTAAGTGTTGGCAATCTGCTGCCTTAATATTTTCATTCATCAATGTTGCAAAACTCGACTCTAATCACGGCAAATGATACCAAAGTCAATGAAAATCTATTGCGCCTGTCATCCCTATAGCAAGTCTGTTAACTATTCCTTCGCATTAACAACACATTTCATAGTCAATGAAAATCTATTGCGCCTGTCATCCCTATAGCAAGTCTGTTAACTATTCCTTCGCATTAACAACACATTTCATAAGTGTATCCAAACAGAAACTAAAGAAGTTTCGGTTCCTATGAAATTTCTGAAAAAGCTGTATTTCAAAAGTGCTAAGCCACTTCTAGCACAGTGTAAAACACCAGTAATCATAGAACTTGAAACTTCAGCCCATCAGCCAACCTGACCATAAAGCTTAGTTTAAACACAGTCCGTTCAGGATTTTGAATTGGTTGATCCATGTATTGTTAATCCCATTAAACTAGCTATAGCTTCTAGATAATCTAGCTATTAGTCCAGAAGATATGAAATATAATTGCAAGGCAGATCAGCTCTATCCATGGTTGCTCGTTTAAGTTTGAAAAATCCAGAGTCCAGCTTAGCCGCGCAAACACTATAGATGGTATGAAAATAATTGCAAGAAAGTAAAACAGAAACTTACAGTGAGGGAAATAATGCCAGTAACAAGGCCAGTTTTCACAACTAGTCCAAGGTAGCTTCCATGAAAATGCAACATGTTCCATGAGGGAGGGTTTAGCCCTTCTTGTAACTTTCCAATCTAATAAATAGCAAAAGGGCCTAATGATAAGCAACATGTATCCATGAAGGGGTGTTATGTTAATGTGGGACTTGAAAACTTACAACACTGATTCCATGACGTTGAGCCTTGAATGCAAAAACCAAGACAGTAGATAGTATCACCGACACAAGAGGGGCTCCAGCTGAAACCCAAAACAGCTTTGGTTTTTTCATGCTCTGCGGGGCACACATTCCAATGCAAACAGTCAAACACAGTTTCAAATGCCATTCGTGTGGTTTTAAGATTTTTTTTTTATATAACTTTTGATGGTTATGATTAAAATAAAAATAAGTTAAAAAAAAGGTTTGATTAGTAAGGTTAGTTTGATTTAGATATGGTAAAAATTATGGTTCAAATTTATATACAGTAAAAAACTTGTATAAAATATTTGGTAGTTGTATGATTGTGGTTGTTTTTCAAAATGTTTTTTACTTAAAAATGCATTAAAATAATATATTTTTATTTAAAAAAAATTACTTTTTATATTAGCGCATCAAAATGATCTAAAAAAATCAAAAAAATATTAATTTGGAGCAAAGAAAAAAATAAAAAAAATATTCAAAATTTTTTAAAAGCGTTTTTAAAACTAAAAAATAAATAGTATTTTACGAAACTCAATTAAAAAAACATATAAAAATTACTTTATAAAAACTACTTTTTAAACTTAATTTTTTAATAAATACCATAGAATAAGACATAGGTTTTACAGTTATCACTGTGATTTTTACATCACAAATATAAAAACAGATGAAAAACAAACGTATCATGCCTTAATCGAGGATAATATCTTTCTTTCATTGAGGGTACTAATTAAATGCATCGGACTTCTATATCACTGTAGATAAAGACAGGAATGTTTTAAACTCGTCATCCGTCCATCTATTTGCGAGACCATCCCATCCATACGATTAGAGGAAAATTATTCACAAACAAATAAATTATACTAATTTTTGTCCTTTGACAGTCTTTTCTTTAGTGTTGATGAAAATCTTATTTCTTTGATCATTTACTGGAAATTTTATTTAAGTTTTTCTTTTTTCTTTTTTGGAATCCATTTTATGATTTTAAGCTGTCAAGATGAAATCATCGCATTCAAAGGAGCTGGCTCTTGACTTGAAAACATCGGGTTTCTCCATAGATTTCCGCCTATTATCTAGTCCGTGGGATCCACTTGAGCCCATAACAGAAGTTGGGCTGGCTTATATACCAAAACATATCTGAACCAAGCCCATTTAGCACAAAAGGAGATTTATATATGAAAAAATATGCATTTTCTTTTCATTTTATTAACATTTCTTTTTCTTTTTTTCAAAAAATTAATTTCTTTTTTAATGGAAATACGCCGCTCTGACGGCACAGAGTATCTGTATACCATAGCTAGCTTACCTACAGTGAAATAAATTAATATAAACCAATATATAATGGCAGAGGCCAGAGAGGGTATATGATATTCTTATCGTCATAAGAGACGATATATGTGACAGAACTGAACAGGAAAGGATTCTATTATAGCAGAACAGGAAAGGAACGATTGCAGTTAATGATAAAACTGAAAAGAGGCAACCAGGAAGATGCTAAAAAGGGTTGATGATGAAAATAGACAATAAAACCGTCTGCAATATATTTTTTTAGTCAAATAAATTAACGAACAGGATTTGATTCTTTAGGCGGTAAAAGCACTTTATGAGAGTATACAAATACCATGTACTCAATAAGTTTCTTCAAGAAAAGAGATGAAGAGAGTGGAAAGAATGACGTACAACGTGTCTTGCCAGTAGAAGGAACACGAGGAAGCAAAATCCCATCAGTACTGTTTGCCATGACCACTGCAAGAACATCATCCAAATGGTCAGGATTATCCAGTCAATTTTTTATTAGGGTTCTAGGAGTATCATATAATTAGCTGAAAAACTGTCAAACATGTTGCGCAAGACTCTTTTTTTTTTGGTTCAGGGTAATTGTCTCAAGCGGCTGCATAACGGGATGGCCTTTCGATCTTTCAGAGTTTGAACATGAAATCTTCA
Organism: Populus trichocarpa; assembly: GCF_000002775.5. Classification (NCBI taxonomy): domain Eukaryota; kingdom Viridiplantae; phylum Streptophyta; class Magnoliopsida; order Malpighiales; family Salicaceae; genus Populus; species Populus trichocarpa. The sequence goes on along the minus strand of NC_037294.2, from coordinate 13,166,657 downwards.
AATAAAATCTCAAATCTTAACCCTTGGATTGTCTGTCAGGTCTAACTTTATGTAGTAATGATGCATAATGATTGGATAATTTTTTTTTTGGTTGAATAATGATTGGATAATTAAGATAGGAAGGCCTTAGCTAGTTTAGCAGCCACTCGAGCGATAACACTCCCATCTAAGTTTGTTATCAAGTGGATTAATTACGCTATAATTATAATGTCGATTGGTAGAATAGTGGGAACCTCACCTTGCACAAACTAGGAAGGGGTGTTGTGGTTGAAACTATGATTAATGCTTAAACTTTCAACTCCTTCAATTGATTATGTATGTTTGTGCTTTGGCGAGGGGTAAACTGACTAATTACCTCATTGGTGTTGTGGAAAACGGAGCTCAAAACAGGAACCAGTTCCATTTGTTTGGTGAAATGAGTGATTCCAAGGAGGCTTTTTAATTGTTGTAGAGAGACTATGATAGCAGCTCCAGCCATGAATCCAATTAGAGTTGCCTTGGAAAGAAAATCAATAATGAAGCCAAGCCTGCAACCATTCAGTCCGACACAGAATTAGTACTTTTCAAGAGAAAATTAGAAAATTTAGAAGAAGAAAAATACCTGAAAGAAAAAAAAGAAAAAGAAAAAGAAAACTTACCTTAGCAATCCTAATGAAGCTTGGAAGAGGCCAGCAAAGAAGGTTGAGGAAAAAGCTAGTTGAAGAAACAACAGAGGGTCATTGGTAGGAGATACTTCTTGCTTAAGCATTGATCCCAGTATAAGAGAAGCAATAGAAACAGGTCCTACTGCAAGGTCCCTAGAGCTTCCAAGAACAGCGTATACAAGAGGAGGGACAAAGCTTGAATCTGCATATTTTGTTTCAAGGAAAAGAAAATCCAATCAAACATTATTGTATACGAGTAGTAAGATGAAAAATACAAGCCAGTCAGAACTATATTTTACTCACAAAGACCGACTATGGGAGGTAGACTTGCTAGCTTAGCATAACTGATGCCCTGAAAAGATGTTTAGACAGAAGGGTCAAATTAATGGATAAAGATATTGTATAATTACAATCTTGTTCTTAGGAAAAAAAAGACATTTGGTTACTGACCTGTGGAATGGCTAAGCTGGCAATGGTAAGGCCAGAAACAATATCAGATTTGAAAAGCTTGAAGCTGTAATTAGGACCCCATTGAAGAATAGGAAAGAAATACTTAGCAGCAAGTATCCATTTCTTTCCCAATGGCTGTCCTTTGAATTGCCGCAGAGGGTCATCAGGGAAGAAGGTTTCTTTAAGTCTGCTCTTGAGCTTCTGTATTGTGCTCCTATGGGGTGGTGGGACAACTTTGTGCACCTCCATAGGTGTTATTTCTAGGCAATGATCAGGTTGCAAGCTATTGCTGGCGTTTGGCTCCATTATATGGAGAGAATTTTCGTTTTCCTGGTGTGGTTTGTTTGAGCAATGCCTCTAGTTTTATTTGAGTCTCCACCCTATTAATCAAATTTCTCCAGACCGCTAACAAACAAAGCACCTGTCACCAAGACAGCAAGAAAAGCTATGGAGAGAGAGACAGAGAGAGAGGGGGGGGGTCGGCTGTTGATTAGGCCTTATCAAACTAGCATTCCCCTATAGACCCCACAAACTCCTTTTGCTTCTTACAAAGATACACACCTAAATCAGTTTCTGTAAATGTTGCATGTTCACCTTTTTCGTATGGTCGTTGCCCTGTTGTCTATTGATATCTAGACGAAGAGTTGATTATATTAGAATTTAATTAACAAGAACTAGCATTTAATTAAATTGTTAGTATCCCTGCGAACGGTCCACAGATGTTCCAAATTTCTAATCCTAAAGGCTCATAACTTTTGATTGGAAAGAACTGCATGCCATGCTATATGTGTACGAAAAGTTCATTAGCAGAACTGTTACTCCTTTTTTAAAAGAGAACGAAAAGGTGACGAGGTGCTAAATAACCTGCGGCACCATTCATTGGCGTTCTGGTTGCAAGAATGGAAGACAGGGGAGCTATCCGCACATTTATAATTATCATATGATTCATATCCACACTTATCTCAAGGGATTTTACTTTAAGCATACCGTAATGAAGTTTAGATTACCGCCATGAAAAAGGTCATGAGACGTATAGAGTTACCATCAAAGGCTACACTAAAACTTAATCCTCACATTGCTAATTAACCAACCCCATGTTAAAGGCTATAGTTCATTAGTGTTGCTTCAGAGCACTACGATTTGAATTATGTCTAAGTTTAATCTCGTTTCTTTTAAAATCAATGTGCTTGAGCTCAATAAATTTGATCAATCGTACTGTTTCTAGCACAGCAGGCTCTGGAATATTCATTTGAAAGCCAGATTCCACTATTTTTTCTTCCTTTTGGAGTTAAAACTTGAAATCCCAGCCTTTCGATGGGGCATATTTTTATATCAGCTTTGTGTCTTGGATATATATCAGTTTATTTAAATCATCTAGCCTCATTCAATCTTCATGTCTTCGCAGCTTTACTTCTTCCAACTTTTTTGACTGTGCCCCTCTTTTGCCGGCAGATTATTAACATGTGAATTAACTGGCCCGTGATCATCATCTCTAAAAATTTGAGTTTGCAATTTAAGAGAGGAGTAATGAACATTGAAGGCCAACATTAACGAGCATGCCCTAGAGTTGGCCATGTGGCAAATGTGGCTTGCCGAAGTTGGAATATCCTGAAGAATGTGCTGCCTCCCCGGTCTTCAATTTTGTCTCCAATTCAGATATGGTGCGTTTCTCTGTAAGCTGGTTATGGGTTTTATGAAGATGGTTACAAGCCTTCAATACAATACAGAGATGGACATCGTGTGCATTCTGTACCACTAAGTAGACCGTCTGTAGAAAACCCAAGTTGCCACACACCTCAGCTGCCATGACATGCCACAAAACAACGACCATTCGTGGTTTTCTACATTATTATTATTTTTATTTAATGGATATTTGCACAAGTTTTGAGTATCGAGATTCAATGCCTCATTGTTCGAATCTTAAATAAAAAATTTATACCCGAACTCTTGCATTTATGAAAAGACTATAGCTCTATTAAGTTTTGATTTACAGATAAATTAAGTTTTGATTTACAGATAAATTTACTCGGAACACTTTTGCTCTTGTTCGTGGTCCTGATGGAATTTAGCTGCAAAGTCTTAGTGACCCTCTTTAATATTGGGATGGCCACCGTTCCTGTGCTTTCTTTAACTGCGATGCGAAGTCCGAACACACGATAAGTCGAGATTGTATATCTCCTTGGCCCAGACTCCTGTCAGAATATGTTAACGACCCAATCTGCTGCTTCATTGCACAAAAACATGTGCCTTACGATATGAAAGAAACCCTACCATTCCAAGCTGGATGATTGAATATAGGAATAAGAAATCAACATGCAAATGATACCAGACAAATCTACACGCAAGTAACTCTTTATGTCACGGAGTAGGGAATCTTCATTCAGTTTAATTAATTACTCGACTGATCAGCATACTATATTTGTCGTGTCACGGGAGAGGTGTGAGTAATATCGGCCGAGCCCTGACCTTGAATACTGATCAGAGGCAATCACACTACCCCTATCAGGCAAGAATATACTGAATAGACTGGTATCAGTGGAGTGGGGTGCAGGTTTCACTTTCGAATCCAATTAGCATAGTTTATTCCACTTGCTTATGTTTAATGCTTAAGCTTTTCTATAGGGGAGTGGCTGTATTAAATAATGTTAGCTTATCCTTGTGTAAGAATATCTTAAGTGGCAATTTGGACCCACCGGAAAGTGGTTTCACCTTTTCAGATCAGCCTTACAAGGGAAGGCCACCTGTAACTGCCAATGTATAATTATACGCACCACAATTATTTTCGAAGCTCATATGAATTGACCACTTTTGAACCTCGACTGTGACAAGAGATAAGTTAGGCTTTGGATTTCCGAATCGTCATCAAAGCTAGCTCTTTTATTCTCCCATGCTTGGCGATTCCCTTGCACTTGCTTTGTTGTGGAAACTCAAGAATGATAAGGTTTTAAAGAAATTAAAGGATAGAAAAAGAAGGGATTGGAAAAGAAAAAAAGTAATCATTTTTTTTGTGTGGAAAGGATTGACAATGTGACACATAAAGTTAAGGTCCAAGTAAAAGAAAAACAAAGGATTGTTTGAGGTGCTTATCTTCTTTGTTTTTTCATCTATCTGATTGAAGCCATGCACTCATCAGCTCACTTTCTAGCTAGTGTGGCCACGGGCCACTAGTCTTGAGTACAATCAGCCTAAAATTGGATCATGGTCGGTGCACTTACATTGCTTGCTAGATTGTGTAGGTTGTGGATTTGTATGGTTATGGTGTTTATATAGATGGTCCAGAGTCACACAATTGTCACTAATTATGACTGCTGACTTATGTCGCCACCAAAACACATAATTGTCATCGTCTCAAGTAACTTGGGATTATTTTCTTCCATGATTTTTTTTCCAAATCAAGGTGCTCTGCTTTGAGATGCCAGAACACATACTTCTTTTACTTCGAACCCAACTCTTCGAGAAACATGAGTTTCTATCTCGAATGACGGCACACACATTTTTTTCCTTCCCAGAAGGTTATTGGTTGATTTTAAGTTATCTTTTGTAACAAAAGAAAATGACTTTGTACTTTGAGAGTGAAGGATATAAGCCATCAATGCGCAGTTTAAGGTACAAAGTAAGGACCTTCTAGTTAATTCCATGATTTGCATCAAGCTTAATTATTGCCTGCTCATCCTTGAACCAGGCTAAAAAAAACAAGTATTCGTAATTTGCTGGTGGAAGACCACTAGACGCTCCGTATCGCAATGCTATATATGTAGGATAATCCGAGCAAGTCTTGAGAAAAATGGCATATGTTAACAACATGGGACGCAATTTCTTTTTTGCTCGCCAGTTCTGAAGCCCTTGATATTCTGAATAATTCCTTTTTTTTCTTTCTTTTTTGCATTATGTTCTAATTAATTGAACGCCCTTCTCAAATCCCATGGTGATGAAACTGTATACTATTCATCATCGTAGGTTTTGTATTTTTGTTTAGCTACTAGCATTCGAGGAACAACATATTAATTGAATTTTGAGATTTTTTTTTAATGAAGGGATAAAATTTAGAGATGGGAAAATACTAATTTATTGTGCTGCTCGAAACCTTGTTAAAAAAATCTCCAGTTGTTTAATTATTGCGAGAGAGACCGATGAGGATATGAATATTCAGTGAAGATTATGAAATGGACAGCCACTTCGAAGATTCACCCGAATAGATCAGCATGATCGCAGCTAGCAATCAATAATCATACTATAAGAAATTCTCAGACCATGAATCACTGCACCAACTTGTAATTGCAGCTGATCATACGTACAAAGGCATGAAAGACATGTCTTTCTTCTCGGCCACCACCAGTTGTTTGTTTCTCAAAAGAAGGATCGATCATGCATTCGCACCTAGCTCTACTTTCTCAAGTATGGTTGACGACATTACAAGGACCGCATCTTCTTTTTCCTTCCTTTTTATATTCCATCTCTCATCACCTTGCCGCCCAAGACATATGGCCTGTCTTTGCTGTTTCAAAAGGTTTTCAACATCTAATTAAAGACAACTGCTACTTTATACGAACAGTAGCATCACATTTTATTAAAAGTTGTGGTTCTAACTTTATTTTCACGTGTGGATATTATACCTGTTCCGTGAACTTGTCCTCAGTGTCCCTGGAAGAAGAATTCCACTCCACAACCCAACATCAGCTGAAAAATGGATCTTAACAATTAGGAGAATTCCCTGAACTGCTCCTTGATCCCCTAACAGGTCCTTTTTTAATTCACGTATTTATCCTCTAACAAGTCCTCTTTTATATCACCTTTTAATTATGTCAAAGAACCATCTCAATCCAATAACTTAAGCTATTAAGTAAGGTCCCAGGATATGATTTATATTATTCTCTAACACACCCCCTCAAGTGAAAGCCTTTTGGGCTTGAAACTTGCACAAATCCACATTATCTTATGCTTAATTTTTTTATCAAATAAATGGGGATGGTGAGATTCGAACTCGAGACCACTTGGTTATCAAGGCTCTGATACCATGTCAAAGAACCATTTCAACCCAATAGCTTAAGCTATTAGGTAAGGTCCCAGGATATGATTTATATTACTCTCTAATCAATTATAATGAAAATGTCTCCCAAGATATCAGAAGAAAATATGTAAAAGAATTGGAAGTTGAGAAAAACAAAGCAAAGAAATAGAAAAGGTTGAAATACAAAAAAATTAAATGACTTGTAAAAAAAGTGAAACCTGAGATGTAAACGGGAAGCTTGGAAAACCCTCACCACCACAAAACTTATATTGTTCTGATTGGAAGTAGAAATTCGCGCCGTCGCCACGCTATGGTAACGGTTGTTTTAATATATCTTTTTTCTCTTCTGTATTTTTTGTTAGGTTTTCCAATTTTTCTCTATGTTTTCTTTTTTCTTTTTACTATTTGTTGTATTGGTGGAGAAAGTTTTTTCGCTACAAAACACACAAGTGGCGAAAAACTTTAGCATATTTGTTGTATCCCCTACTTTAATATTACTTTAAATTTCTGGATTCCACACGTCTTCAATATTTTATATTAATTTAATATATAATAGAATATAATTTAAAATATCTCAAAGATAAAATTACGTTGTTGTTTTTTCTCTCTATAAAATAACAAGATTTATGAGTTATAAATACACTATAAAATCTTTAAAAAAAATTAACAATCTCTTCATTATCTGTTGCATATATATGTATTTTTCAGAGTATCTCTCTTTAAAATATTATTGTATATTCTTTTTCTATAAAGTCACTGATTTTACCATTAAAAAATCATCACGTCCATAAAAAAATATTTTACTGGTACCAGTTTACAAAATATCACCTTCTACCGATCATCTAGTTTACCAAATATTACATGCTATTAATTACCCATTCATATTAATATAATAACATATTTTAACTATAAAAAATATGTCAGATTATTCAACTAAAAATTTAACTAATTATTAACGTATCAATTTTATCCATAAATATCTTGGATTTTGATACTAATCCGAAATGTGTACCCTGGTCCCTGCGAATCAACGTTTCTAGCAGCTGCATCAATTATTCTCTGTATCTGAACTTTTCATCTTAACCTGTCTGAAACTCTGCGGTGGTGCATCATGGCAATAATGGGGGTCTTGGAACGTTGTCATTGTCCCTCTTGTATGATGCATGTGTCTTAAGATAGATCCAAATTTGTGAGGTCAAATCATCAGCTTCTTTTTTCCACGGCAGCATGTAACCATTTTTAAATGTCATCAAATATACTATTCTCCAATTATTTTCAAATTAGATCAATTTAAATTTTAAAGCAACATGGATAGCAAGTACTCTAATTAGTTGCCACGTAGCAAAGGATACTCCTTTCAGATGGCAATGGCAAGGATCACAATGATACGTCAAAATGTGCAGTTCTTTCTGATGCGAAAACTGTTATCGTGGAACCAATTTTAGTTTTCTTTTCTTTTTTTTAATAATAAAGATATTTTCAAACCACACTTCACCTATTGAAGGTTAATCTCTCTCCTCAGTAGATTTTTAAGAAGTCTAATCATATCTGAATTAATATATTCATAAAAAAATATTTTTTCTACGGTCTCAGTTAAGATTTGAATTTTTAATAATATTATATTAAAAAAAATCTAATTACACTATTTATTTTTGTATTTCAAAAATTATTTTTTTATATTTTCATATCATTTTAATATACAAACATAAAAAATAACTGTTACTGTGATACCAATTTTTTTAAGCATTTAAACACTATCAATTTTAGTAATTCAGTCAAAAAAAAATCTCCTTACAGCTTAAGTTTGGGACTGCAGCCCAATATACTTAAGTTACTATAATATAGTAATCATCTTCTCATCATTAAGTGGGCGTGCCGGAGTGGTTATCGGGCATGACTAGAAATCATGTGGGCTCTGCCCGCGCAGGTTCGAATCCTGCCGCTCACGCGTTATTATCTTTCTTTTATTGTGTTTCCTCTTTTTTTTTCCCTGAACCCCAGGATTATATTTCTTAAGGAATTCAGAGCCAGGTTAATAGTGCAAACCATCCAACACTTTTCATTTTATCTTGGATCGATTTATATACATTTGCTTTTCTGACCTTGTACTCGCTATCCATAAATGAATTAGTCTCCATCGCCACTATTGAGTTAAATGAACATAATGTGGTTATGAAATGGTAAGCATTTAATCAATTAAAAAAAAAGAATTTATAAGCCTCAATCTTGATTTTTCATTCTGAAATAACATGTCACAGTGCGAGTCACCTGGTTCGAACCTTTTTTTATGCATTTTTTATTTTATTCACGTGGTAAACGAAAAGAAAAGAATGTTTATATAATATGCTTTGTATGGACTCCCAAGTCATATTTTCTCGATACATGGGAGTTTTTTGGATGAGATCCTTTGTTATTCTAGTAAGGAAAATGACAAATCATGTTTTTAAAAATTCAAATCGGTTAAATAACATAATTGAGATTCTATTCGAATTTTAATTTCAAGTACATGATCTAACATGTTCTGGATCTAAATCCATTTATTTTACTGCAAGAATTTATATGTATTTCTGAAAACATACGAGGACCAAGAACCTTTCAATTGATGACTGATTTGTATAATATTATTAAACACGAGGATTAAAATAGTTTTTTTGAAAACCAAAGAGACAAAATGAACAGAAAATCTATTTTCTAGCTGGGACAAGCCAGTTATGTAAATGGAACAGGCATGCATATTGCCGGGCCGGGAGGATATGGATTTGTGGAGTGATTCTTTAACATATATGGGCTGGATACTGGGCAAAACCTTTTTGACAGAGTAGAATTTGGGATTGGTTAATGGGCGACCGGAACCCAGACTCGTATCCATCCCGCAGTCCTTACCCATACTCGAAACATGGATGCCCATAATTAATGGCACGCAGCCCTCCATTTAAAACCCTAACAAAACCCTAGGATCTAAGTCTAGAACCTTCTGTTTCTCTCTAGAGAAACTTGATCCCCCAACCCCTTCCTCCTCCTGCAATCCCTCTTTTTTTAAAAGGAAACATTCAGAACTGCAGCTCCACTCTTTCACTTTGCCGAAACAGTTTTTTTAACAAAAGAGAAAAGAATGGCAAGGCGCTTGATTCCTACCCTCAACCGCGTCCTGGTGGAGAAGATCGTCCCTCCCTCCAAAACAACTGCTGGAATTCTCCTCCCCGAGACATCTACTAAGGTATCTCATTCACTTTTGCTTTTATCTATATTTCAGCGTTAATTCCTGTTTACATTTAATATTATAATTGAATTTGGGTGGTGGTGATTTGCCTGAAAACAGCTGAACTCAGGGAAAGTGATATCCGTGGGTCCTGGGTTAAGGAGCCCTGAAGGGAACACTATCCCTCCAGCTGTGAAGGAAGGTGACACTGTGCTTTTGCCTTCATATGGGGGTACCCAAGTCAAGCTTGGTGAAAAAGAGTAAGTGCTTCATGTGTATTGATTTAATTTTTGTGTATTATGATATTCTTTTAATGGTTTGACTATCCGTGTATTTATTTATTTTTGTTGTTGTTGGGTCTGTGTTGGTTGTTCTTTTTCCTTTGCAGGTATGTTTTGTACAGGGACGAGGATATCTTGGGCACTTTACATGAGTAGAAATTGGTTGCAGTCCATTTAAATGGGTTTTTGTTTTTTGGGAACTATATTTAGGTTTTTGGGGTTAAGGCCCTGGTTTCTATGGATGTAACTGGTAACAGATTGGGTTTTTTTAAATTGAATTAAAGTTAGTCTTCTTTAGAATATGAGAATGGCACTTATCTGTCTCTGTTTTCTGGGGGTTTCCCCCTTGTTTTTGCATTATTTTCGTCTTTAACTAGACTGAAACAGAACCATATGGGAATAAGTACATGACTGATTCAAGTATTGGTTAATTTGACGATGACTTTCGAGTTCATGGTGGAAATGGCTCTGAGATTTTGCTGTAGAGTTTGTCGTTGTTATTGTCAGCATAGGTGCTGGTGTCTTAAAAACAATCAGCATTGACTTACTGATTAGAGCAAATGGGTCGTGGATGAACGGATAGGTTGGCCTATCCGTTGATGCTATATATGCTATCAATGATTGAAATGTTAAATGCCAGTGAATTGGTGTTTGCACTTCTGATTTTTTTCAAGACTAATGATTGATCATTCCAATATCATACTTCAATGACATTTGTGGATGTAACTCGATTTAAATAACTGGATTATATCTCGTAGATGCTAGCTTGGTTGTGAGAATGCATGGTAGGATTATTGTTCTTTGTATTCTCTTATTGGTTATTGCTTTGAGGAATTTAGTTTGGCGCGTTTGCCATGAGATGCCAAGTGAGGTTTAGATTTACAGCAAATTAAAATTCAGATTATGCATTATGGCCGAAAGGGAGATCATTAAAAGATTTGAGCTGTATTGAGTTAATTATTCGGAGAGACTTCGACAGTAAAGGTTTTATCTAGTGTCTATGGAGAGTCGGAGACTCAGTTGAAAACATGATTTCTTTTTTGGAATTTAGATATGCGACTCCCAGACAACCAGTCCGTTCTGAGATATGGATCTTGAAATTTCGAGATTTTTGCATTTTAAAGTTGTTGGCAGAATAGGGGGATGGTCATGGTTATGAAACCTGAAAGGCTTGATCTGGATCTTGTTCTTCCAGAGTTTGGATCTGTCCAGGTTGAAAAATAGAGGAATGGTTAAATTAGCCAAATCTAAGTTGATTTATGACCATGGGTTGCCAAATTTAAGTTGATCTAAGATCCTGTTGATTCGGGACAAAACCTGGTTTTTAATGTGTTGATTTTTTTTTGGGTTAAAAGTACGGCATTTTGATTTTTAACTATGATTATAATTGTCATAAGATCTGCACCATTTTAAAGAATGAATATTCATTGGTGATGATCGGCATGCCTGGCATTGCATTAAAGGGTGATGAATTTGTTCCAGGCAAAGTGTTGGAGCAATCCACATCTCTCGGACCACCAGACAGTACATTGCAACTGGCGATGCTAATTCTACTCTGTATTGCTCCCTTTTATTTTTCTTCTTTTCAGTACAAGTCAATTGAGTCATCTCATATTAATTCCCAATAAGTTTACTTTTAAAACTGGTTAGGCAAGGAATCGAGTTGGAAGAATTTTTATTTTATCAATTTCGTTAGTTTTTTTTTCAATCCCATTCTTTTTTTTTCAACTGGTTGGATTGTTTTTAAATTGATCAAGTTGACTGTATCATGTCTATAAAACTCCCACACAAATTAATTTTAAACACGAGCTAAGCAAGTATATAGATTATAAGGGTTTTTTATGTTAATTTTTTTTTTTAATTTTATTCTCATATCCTTTTACTGTTAGGTTAGGTTTACTGTTTGGTTGGGTTGTTCTTGAACCGATTAAGTCGACCAGATCATATTAAAACAATTTCTATATGGTTTAATTTTAACCTAGTCTAGACAAAAAATGGAGAAATTTCAAAATTAACCCAGGTTTAGTAATAATACAAAATAGTTTTTCATGATATGAAAATTTTAGTTACATTAAAAAAAAAAAAACTGATCTCAACTGCAATCTTAGTGCCAGCCTAGTAATTTGCAAAATCATCTTGTGAGGCCCAAAATTCCAATCTACATGGTTGACCCCTCTAGTACTGTCTGTTCTCACATCCATGTCCGTGTGCTTGCGTCTCCTGAGGCCGTGATTGAGGAGATAAACAAGGAAGACAACTGGACAACCTGAAGTTAGTTTCTTAGTAGCCCCACAACAACATAGTGAGAAAGTGTAATGTATAGGCTAAGGAGGCAATGAACTGTCTGATTGGAAAATCTCAGTGACCATACGTGAGTCGCTGTCCTGATTTGCCAAGAGAAGTGCTCTTTTCGGTGGCAAATTTCATGTGTTGCGTTTTTTTTTTCAGGGGTGGAAAGAATATCTCTAGGATAATTTGCGCGTCAGCAAGAACAACTAAATATTTTTTAAATGATTTAAGAAAATGTATTCTAGCTTACACGAGAATACCCACGATGAAAATCGATTTTCCATTTCTTTCCGTTGCCTCCCATACCAAAGTTTGAAGAGCTGCTTTCTTATCGAGCACACGAGGAGAGGCTACTTTTCAAGCCAACCTCACCTGCCTCGTTTGATCATGGAAAAAGCAGCACATGGTGTCCCCGTTCATTATCAATTGCTTTTAGACCGTGAGCTGTAGGCATGGTTGGTTAATTTAATGGTCTCCTCGGCCGAGCAAATCTTAGGAAACTGCTGCTCTTGGCAGATGGAATGCTTTGGGGGTGATTGAGATAAAGTGACATGAACCCTAGCTTTTCAATTTAGATCGATTGCTAGACTTTGTTAAACTAAAAGTTGAGTTGACATAGAAACAAGGATTTGGAAGTATAATTTAATTTAATTTTTATATATATATATATAATTCTCTCAAGTTTCACCATATTTTTTTTATATATATATTTTATTAACTAAAAAATGATTAAAAGATTTGGAGAATTTTTGTTGCTTTTAAAAACTCTAACATCTTGAAAGAAAAACATATTATAAGCAAATAAAATGTTTTCTCTTTAGAGATGCTTCTTCTAAGTCTTTATCTGATGCTTCTTTTAAGTTTTTATTTTTTTCTCGTATTTATTTTTAGTTTTAATTATTGTTTTTAACCGTTGATTTAATACTGAAAAAGGATCTTGATTGCATTTATTTGCCTAATTATTTCCCTTTTATTTCAGTAACAGCTTCACCTCGAAATGGAAATACAATGACCGCATTGATATAAATTTTAAGGCTAGGATTTAAAAAATAAAACCAAGGATCCCAATCCAACCCGTTTTGGTGGGGGGCGTATTACGAAGGGGAAGAGGAGGAAATTAGTTGGCCACCTGTCTTTTTTTTGTGCTGGGGTTTTTCACAGAGCTGGCAATGAATAGAGGTCTGGTCACTACTCACTGGTGGAGCACGTACCGAGAACCCAACTTGCTTGTCCTGAAATCAAAATGGCCCTCTTGTAAATTTTTGCTTCGTGTCTTTTTCATGTAAGAAAAAAATTGGTAGACCAACAAATCTGTGAAATAAAGCAATCACAGGCCAACCAACAGGGGGAAACAGGGCAAGAAAAGAGATCAGTAGTTAAATTAAATTTAAATTAAATTAAATAATTAACTTGAAGAGGGTGTCGTGACTGACAGAACTGCAGCGATGCGTTTCTGTAAGACATCCATGCGCAATTGCCGTATGATACAAGAACATAAAATAACTACTAGAAGCACCTGGATTAGAATTATTTAAGTTTTCCAGCCAATGGTGAAAATAAAGGTGTCGCAGCACAGAGTGTCCCCATAAATGAGCTTGCTTCCATTGATTTAAAAATTCCCTGCATTATCTTCAATTCACATGCCTGTGATGCATCTGGCATGATTAAAATAAAAGGCACCATTTGTTTAGGGATGAAGGTTGTGATATTCTCCAAATTTAATGTCTATCTTTAAAGTTAACATCTTTGACCCAATCTATTTGTTTTTATATTTTAAAAATATTTTAAAAAAAATTGGATTTTTTTTTTTATTTTAAATTAATATTTTTTTGATATTTTCAGATTGATATACTAATATTAAAAATATTTTAAAATAAATAAAAATAAAATTATTTTAATATATTTATAATAAAAAACACTTTAAAAACTATAATCAAACTACCAAACACCCCTTCACAAGACAAGGTGATCGTATCAGGCAATTAAAGCTCAAATCAGTCCCTTACGAGCTACATTCGAACTTGTAAGTTTACGTTTCAGTCAGGAATGTTTTAGAGTTCCTACATTCCAGCCACTGGGGATGTTTCTTTAGTGGTTTTTTTTCCAAGGTTTTTGGCAGGATTTCTACTGGCAATTGGTACTTCCACGAGATTTTTTGTTATCAGCCATCTCTGGGTTTAAATAAAGATCACAACGTGGGGAGTATAGCTTAAGATAAAAAGAACAAAAAAATTGGAAGGGAAAATGGGCGCTGTGATGATGGCTGAGATCACTGTTTGTTTATTTTTGTAGCTTAAAAATATTTTTTTAAAAATTAATTTTTTATTTTAAATTATATTTTATATATTTTTATATGATTTTGATATGCAATATTAAAAATAAATTTTTAAATAAAAAATACTCTAAAAAATAACTTATCTTTACAAAAATCAAACCAGTTCGAAGCGAGTGCATGTGCTTTTGTTGTGCGCTGGTAGCAGACACGAAGGAGAGGGCAACCAACAACGCGCCACTGACGCCACTCAGCTGTGCCTCGTCATGGCACGTGCTTCCCTTCTAAAATAAGGGGCATTGATAGCATATGATTACTTGCACTACAAGTGCTTTCCTGTGCCAACTGTGAACTGCCTTCTCTTCTAATTTCGTTGATTGATGCAGCCTTGCTGACGTTAAGAAAATAAAAATAAAAATAAAAATAAAAAAGCAGCCTCACGCAAATTACAATTCCTTTCTATTAGTTTTCTTGGTTTCGTCGAGAAAATGGGAGCAAGACTATTTGTTCCCAAGCTGCTTATAAATCTTGGCAAAATCAAAACAACTTTTTCATGTAATTAATTAATTGTACAAAGAACAAAAAATAATCAAAGGCGAGAATAAAATGCAATAGGTGGATCGTCGTTAAGAAATAAATAAATAAGAAAATGAAAAATGTTCTCGGTCAACGGACATGAGTTGTTAATATTGAATGCAGGGCGATGAATTTTTTTATCATATTAAAATCATAAAAAAACACTAAAAAATTAAATTGAAATTTTTAAAAATAAATATATTTTTAAAAAGAAATCACTGGACACCTCAAAGCCAGTTTTTGCTGCCAACATTCAAACTTGTTTTTAATCAACGCTTAAATAAACCATCCATACATACCAGACCAGTATGTATAGGTGAAATTTTTTGAGCGCTTCACCCCTTACCGCTAATATTTGCTCCATGAAAAAGATATAATTGTAAAAGAGTAAAAAAATAAAGAGAGAGAGAAAAAAATATTCTAAATATAAATAAAAATATTTTTTATAGATTAGGATGTGATTTTTTTTCATTATTTTTTTTTGTAAATTTATAAAATTAATATTATTAATTATTCCAGGATATTCTAAAATCTTCCTATTAGAAAAGAGGTCAAGGGATGCTAAAGTTAACTTGAAGCGTCATTTAAATTTTCAAACAAAGAAATAGCGAAAAGAGAGAAAACAACATCGATCTAATCTTTAAACGTATTATATTTCATATTTCTCATCGAGAACAACAGCATTTGGAAGCCATTCTCGAGTCCCACCATCAAACCACCCTCTCTTTTTTTTTTTTAAATACATTCCTTGCATGCACAATCTCTCCCCACCACCACGTGCTCTCTCTCTCTCTCTCACTCTCTCTCTGTCTTTCCCCTTCTAAAACCATTCCAAACAAGAGAGAGAGGGGGGAGAGAAATCAAGAAAGAGAGGGGAGAGGTAGAGGGAGAGCACTAAAAACACAGAGATGCATGACGACACGTCGTAGGAAAGAACTAGTAATCAAAACGACGAAGATCCAAATCGAATTACTATTGCAATTCTACTAAATGCACGCATACAATAGAATACCTAGCAGCGGCCACACAACACCCTCACCGCCTCAATCGCCGCTCCGTTCACCTAGGTACCGTCACGGAAGTGGAGGAGGAGGCCGGTCCAAGTCTGGCCGGTTCACCCCTTCCTCCTACCCGCCAGGAAGGTCCCTCGCACACCGCCTCGCTTGGTTCCTCCTCTCTGCCCTCCTCCGCCGCCAGGGGATTTTCCTTTTCGCTCCTCTCATTTATATTTCTGGTATGCTTTTGTACATGGGAACGGTGTCGTTCGATGTTGGCCCTGTAATTGACCATAAGCCTGCTCCTGGTTCGGTTTATCGGAGCCCTCAGATTTATGAGAAGCTTCGACCGGAAATGGATGCCGATAATTCTTCAGCTGATGCGGTGCGCTTTTTATTATTTCTTTCTTTATTTTCTGCATGATTTGGAAAGTTGGGATCTTGCAGTAGAAACTGTTTGGCATCGCATGAATTGTAAATCAGAATCAAAGTGTGATTTAACTATCTAAATTTTTAATTATCACTTAGTTCTGTTTCATTTTTAAAACGGGGCAGCTTGATGTTGCTGGCTCCAATTTGTGATATGTATAGCAATGTCTATAGAATTGGATAGAACTTATTTCTGAGAAATGCATTACTATAGTTCTAAATGCCTTATATATATATATATATATATATATATATATATATATATATATATATATATATATATATTTGTGCTTGGCTGCTTGTTATGGCTATCTATAGAATCACTCCATTGGTTTTTATGTTTATGATTTACTCTTTACTCATGTTTTAGTCCGTGTTGATAAGAAATTGAATTCCTTGTAGCTATCAACTGTATGGAAAAACTCGTATAGAAGTGGTGAGTGGAGACAGTGCATAAAGAAGTCTTCTGAAGGTATGGATTATGTCAAGGAGCTTCATTATGCTATATCTTGACCAGCTAGTCTTTGAAGTGTAGTGTTGCGAATAGTATGTAGGGTTTTAATTGTTGCAATTGTTTGATATAAACCTGTTATTAATATCAATTAATTTTTGCTTGCTTTAGTTTGATGCATCTCTGCTGTACGAGATACTTGGATTTGGATCTTTTTAGTTGCAGAAATATGGTTTCCTTAATAAGATGTAATTGGATGTTAATGAAGCTTTGTTGCATTTATTTGAACAGTAGCTGTATTGTGTGCACTTGTGCGTGGCATTTGTTTCTGTTTAGGCTTGCATCATTCTTGTATGGATAAAGAGAATGTACAGGAGCATGAAAAAGTCTGTCTGAATATAATGGTCACAGTTGTTTTGAGGCAGTTGGTCTGCAGATGTTTTTAATAGGATATGCTGCATAGGAATGGGATTGACTTCTCACTGTTTATACTTATCCTGCATTTCAATTCAGTGCCTGCTTTCTTCTGTCAAAAGAAGCTGGGCCTTATTGAAATTGGTCATTCTGGTATTTATATGGTTAATGATCATAAGTTGGACTATTACTGGAATAATATTATTTTACTATATTCAAATCATTGCTACTATTTTTTTTGGCTCACCATTGCAAACATAACATCTAATTCTGGTTTTGCATCATGAATACCTGTTCTTGTGGTCACTCTTACTGCTATGAAACAACAGAAAACCAATGCTACCCTTGTCATTTTAATACAGGACTGTATTTATTGTAGCTCCCACCTTTAACAACCTGTTTCAGTCTCAATATCATTCAAGAATTTTTTTTATGCCATAGAATATCAGGAGGATTTTTCTTATCGGTTAGGGATAAATAATATGTTTTCCTCACTATAAATACTTGCCAATATCTTTGTAATCATGTTTTCCTTTTCTTTTCATTTTTTTTTTGTGTCCTACATGTTTCTTGTCCAAGTGTTAGTCATGTTTGTCTTTATGTTTACCAAGTTTCAGTGTTGTGGATGTTTCATGATAGGCTTACCTGAATCAAATGGTTACATCTATGTCGAGGCAAATGGTGGTCTGAATCAGCAGAGAACTTCGGTTGGTTTCATTCTTTGTTTTTGCTTATTTCATAGTCATAAATGTTCAGGATTTTTTTAGTATGCAAGCTTCTTGTTCATTTAACAAATTGTCAATTTTGTATTCTCAACACAATTGCTGTGGATCCTTGTAGATATGCAATGCGGTTGCTGTGGCGGGCTTTCTTAATGCAACTCTCCTCATTCCTAACTTTCATTATCATAGCATCTGGAGAGATCCTAGGTTTGTCAACACCTGTTCTTCAGTAATCTTTTGGGACCATATGCCTAATAATGTCGTAATAGAGAAAAAAGTACGAGATTTTATTGGTTTGACTCGTGAACTGTACTACTGAAGTAACTTGTAGGAATACCACGTCATATGCTGTATTATCCCTTTTTCAAGTAGCTTAATCTGATAAAAAGGTTCTCATGATGTTGGGATATTAATATGGCTATAAGTTGACCTAACTATTGTAAAAGGCCTCTGTAAATTAACTATTGCATTCTGCATACAAATGCTCGGATTTCCCAATTTGGTCAATACCATAAGAAGCTGCTTAGCTTACTGCTTAAATGCACGCTAAAATCAAATAAACTTACAACAGCTCATGCTCGTGTGATGCCTGTCAACATTTTATCTGCCAAATAATATTATAAAAACTATTTCCTTTACTCTGTATGGGCAGAAAAACTCTTATTAGGACACTAATTCTGAACTAGAGTTTCCATTAGATTATCTATTAGACACTGTTTGGATTTGTCACCTTCCTCCCCTTGGTCCTGTTGATTGTGGTTGATTGTTTCATGCATAGGACATGTAAGATAGTACGAGTTTTCTGTTGGAGATAATTTACAATCTATCGAGTCATACAAATAATGGATGATTTGGTTTAGTTATTTGGATTTTAATATCTAAACGGTGTATAGCATTGGTTCTTTCATGCATGTTTACATATGCTGGTCAGATATACTTGAATACTTTTTTAGAGTTCCCCTTTGCACTTTCTCTGTAAGACCTGCCATAGAAGTTGGCCATGATAGAATCAATTTCAAATCACTCAAACTTGGCTTCTAGGAGGGTATAGTTTGGATGATTTTTTTGTTTTGGGACATTTTCATTGATAAACAAATCAAATGCATATTCGTTTGCTTTGAAAAATTAGCTTGAGGGTTGACTGAATGAGCAAACAGTTGCATGCTTATATTAAAACTTTGGAGCTGTCCGCTTTCTTCATTTGACCCTAGCTGTAGTTTCAACAATTAAGGCGAGAATTCAGTTAGCAGTTATGGTGGATAATTGTATATGATGCAACTTTATTATATATGTCAGGTTTGATCAAAGTAATTTTTTGGCGTAGGTTGCAGTTAACTGCCATGTTTTTCCGTGTGCATTATTGTAAAAGTTTGGGCCTGATTGATGTGCTATCGATTCCCACTTTTTTCTTCCATGTGGACTAGATTTCGTGGCAGATGTTTGCTGCTATGAACTATGGGCATTTTGTTGGGTAGTGGGCAACTACTTTACCACTTTTCCTTATATCTTTTGTATTCAACCAAGCACACAAAGTTGTGAAACTTCAGTTTTTTGAATTCCTAACAGAATTGGCTTCTTGACAGAAATAAGATGCTTTGGTCTATTTTAAATATGGTCAAAAGAAATTACATATTGGTAGTTTGGGTGGATTATTTATCATGATAGATGATTTTGATTTTCATACTGGTTTGTGTTGTGGTTACTAGCTTGTTTTGTTTGTACCTTTATGAGGGAGATTCCAAGCTGGTTTGTCTAGTGGTTGCTAGATGTTCCCACCCTATCACATGTTACCTCTTGAAAATATGGTTCTTGGAGATTGATATTTTGTGAGAAATATTTAAGTTGATTTCTTATTGTTAGGTATGCGTTCTGCAAGGTGTGCATTTGGTTTGAGAGGTTCCTTTGACTATCTTCTACTTTTTTCATTGAACTAGCTCATGAATGAGAGAGATACATATGTAAATTATCCATGATCTAAAATTTCTATTTGAGAAAAAGAGCAGTTTTGAAGTTGGGCAAACAAATTGAGGATTTTTATTTATTTTTGTACTTGTTGATTATGTTGTGAACAAAGCACAACATTGTCTACAAGTGGAATCCTTTTATTGTTTTTATTCCACAGTTTATGAGAAATTTATGTGTAAATAATAATATTTTGTTCCAAGAGACCTGTTTTCATATAGACCAAAGCAGTTGAGACGGGGTTTTACTTGTGCAGCAAATTCGAAGACATATATGATGAGGACTATTTTATCAGTACATTGGAAAATGTAGTAAGGGTGGTTGATAAGATTCCTGAATATCTTATGGAGCGTTATGATAACAACATGACTAATGTCCAGAACTTCAGAGTAAAAGCATGGGCACCTGTTCAGTATTACAGGGATGTTGTCCTTCCAAAGCTATTAGAAGAAAGGTGAGTGGTAAAGCTGTAATCTTATTTGTTACAACATAGATTTCCCACCTTTTAACTTGCCTACTCTGTGTTCCATCTAAACAGCAAGTCATTCCAGGTGTCCCCCTCTCTCATTTCATTCTATGTTTCAGTTTGTGCTGATAACCATACCATCCATTGATGCCTTAAGATGTGGTTTTGGGCAGCCCCCGTGGTGGTCACACAAATAAGTTTTGGATCGTGTTGGTATTTATTTATGAATGATTGTCAAGGTCAAATAATCTAATCTGTCATTATTAATTGATCACTTTCTTTGGTCAAATTAATCTAATCTGTTGTAATTAATTGATAACTTCTTTCTTGTATTGCTCTATAACAGTTTATTTCACTCTGTAAAAGAGAACTACATCTTAACATTGAAATTGTCTGCATCACTGTATTGATGTTAAACCTTAGATTCTGACCCTGACTACTCTGATGCATTTTCCCTATTTTGATTGCTTTTCTCGAGAGATTATTATAACCAACATATGATGCAAACATGTTCGAAGTGTAGGTAGGCAGTGATGGGGGATGAAGAAAAACAACGTTGGGAATTATTATTTGACTGTTTAGGAATTCTATTTAGTAGGTTTCTTATTTTATTTGTCTTGTTGCCTATAGATAAGCACCATATGCAGACATTCATAAAGAACGTCATATATTGATATTAGAAAAGATGAATTTTCTTCTAGAGAATTAATTCTCTTGTTTCTGGTTTTGTTGATGTCTTCTTTGGAACGACTCCGGCACATTCTGATGATGTTTCACGAGTCTCACTGTGTGTCTATTACCGATGACTGCTGAATATATTGCAATCAATTTTTATGATTGTTAATTTGAAGCAATGATTTTTGAAAACTGTCTCAGGGTCATAAGGATTTCTCCTTTTGCAAATCGCTTATCATTTGACGTTCCTCCAGCTGTCCAACGGCTTAGATGTTTGGCAAATTATGAAGCTTTAAGGTTCTCAAATCCCATATTAACTATGGGAGAAACATTGGTAGCAAGAATGAAAGAACGCAGCGCAAGCCATGGTGGAAAGTATGTTTCTATTCATCTTCGCTTTGAAGAGGTTAGCTGTCATTAAATTAGCAGTTTCAATGCTAGTGTTGTTTACTATTACAACCAACAATGTTTTGTATTTTTTGGGTGAAATCTTAAATTGGTCGCAAATGCACACTTGCAGGACATGGTTGCTTTCTCTTGCTGTGTATTTGATGGTGGAGAGCAAGAAGCTATAGACATGAAGGAAGCGAGGGAAAGGGGTTGGAAAGGAAAATTTACAAAGCCTGGTCGGACTATACGTCCTGGGGCAATTAGGCTCAATGGGAAGTGTCCTCTTACTCCTTTAGAGGTAATATACATTCATATTCTGTTACTCGATTCCATTGAAAAGCAATACTCAAAATTCAATTCCATGTGTTCTCTTTACATGATCTTCATGGTCAAATAGGTGTAAAATACTCATGCTTGACACTTCGGTAGAAACTATTGTGAATGCTAGTCGTTGCCAATGTTTTTCCCTTATTGTGAATCCTTGTTGAGACATTCTAAAGTAAACTGGAAATATTTCAGCTGTTTTTTTGTCACTATCTTAAAAGTTGGTGGATAAGTAGGTGCATATGTTCTTCTAGCTCTGAGATGACTGAGAAATGGGTTCAGTTTTACAACCTAGGAAGCACAAACAGTTTTCAACATGTCTTCAAGTAACTGCACTGTGTATGGCCTAAGAAACTGTGGTCCCATAACCTCACATTCTCTTGAGTTATCATGCAAATTCTGTATTTTGTCACTACTAGTTTAAACTTGAAGTCCAAAGGAAAGCAGGTATTGACCCAACCATGAAGCACTGGTGAATGCATATGAAACACTCTGATCACTTTCTTACCTTAAATTGAGACTTCTCAACATAATGAGGTGTAAATAAAACTTCCATCTGCTTATGTAACTGTAAAGCTTCTTATACATGTGCCTGTAGGTTTGTAGATTTTGGTTTAGTTTTCTCATAGCATGATATTTTTTAAACCTTCTCAGGTTGGATTGATGCTTAGGGGCATGGGTTTTGATAAAAACACGCATATCTATTTGGCCTCTGGAAAGATTTACAATTCTGAAAAATACATGGCCCCGCTGTTGGAAATGTTTCCAAATCTGTTAACTAAAGACATGCTGGCATTGGATGAGGAACTTGATCCATTCAAGGTCTGTATGGTTTGTGGTTTTCTCTCATCCATCTTTCAGGCCTGATTAAGTGTCATTGATTTGACTTGAGTTGCTGCTTCCAGAATTATTCTTCCAGGATGGCTGCAATAGACTACACTGTGTGTCTTCACAGTGAGGTATTTGTGACAACTCAGGGTGGCAACTTCCCCCATTTTTTGATGGGTCATAGAAGATTCTTGTATGGTGGACACTCGAAGACAATCAGGCCAGACAAGCGAAAGTTAGCATTGCTCTTTGATAATCCGAAAATCGGGTATGGATTTATATTGCTTCACAGATAGCACCCTTGAGTTTGATTTTGACCCTGCATTTCATGTGGTGCTAGACTAAAATGATCGGATAAAGAATTGAAGGGGACTGGAGTCTGAACATGTTTGGTTGTTTAGAATGCACATTATTGTGTACAGAAACAAGCACTGACTTTTTTGTATTTCCTCTTTTTTTGCAGATGGAAGAGCTTCAAGCGACACATGATGAATATGCGGTCTCACAGCGATTCTAAAGGATTTGAACTCAAAAGGCCAAATGACTCCGTATATTCCTATCCATGCCCAGATTGCATGTGCCGTGTGAACAGAACAGAAGATTCAAGATCATCTTCAGTTACGTGACCTCGGAATAGATTTTGATTGTTGCCTACGGTTATTTTTGTGGACACATCTTGCTGATGACTCCAATTTTTTCATCTCGCGATTCTTTCATTTTTTCCCCTTCCTGCATGGTGGGAGGGCTTACACTTCAATTTTGGGAGCTTCAAGGATTTAATGGAGTTCGCATTCATCAGATTATTTCCCGGGACTTGAAATGGGGAAGCTGCAACTTTTTGTACATGATGCCAGAGGACGCAGACTACATTTTACCCCGGGTATTAACTGAGCATTGTTATCATACATACTGCTACAGCTGCTGTATCTAACAAGCTGTACAATGGCTAGTCAGATTCTTTTGTACCCTGGTTTTCTCGTTGCTTGTAAATTAGTTGGAAGTTTGATAGACGTGCAAGACCCTAGAAAAAGGACACGAATTGTGTACCTTTGTGAAAATTCAGGGTATCATTTTTTTCGTAGCTTGATTCTTCTTTTTCTTATAAGTTGCATGCATGTTCTTGCCTTGCCTCTTGATTGCTCGTCTAGTGAATCCTGTTTCTTGGTAAGATTTTAAGGGAAGCTATCGATGGCCGATCTTTTGCTCTGACATTCTTGGGCAAATAGTTAGGCACCGAGCCTGGCCACTTGACTAATGTCTTGCAATTGAATATTTTGAAGAAAAAAAAATGATTTGGAATTCCAAATTTTGGTCGGCCAAAATATTTAGTCATGAACATGTTTTTCCTCGTTTGAGCAATCAGCATTTTCCAAACTCTAGGCAAAATGGTATTTTATTGTAAATGCTCCAGTTTGGATGATTTATTTAAAACTCAATTAGAAAAGGATTTAATCTTGTTCTATGAAAATTGGCTCAATTAGAAAGGGGTTGAGATTCAATTAGAAAAGGATTTAATTTTGTCTTTTTCATTATAAAAGCTCTCTTGTATCTTTTTGGATTTGGACCCTCTCATGTTTTTGAAGTCATGATGGATCCAAATATAGTTAATAAAAAAAAATAGAGATTGGGATCCAAATATTGCAGGATTTGGTGACCAAACTCAGATTAAGGCTTGTTTGGTACTGCTACATTATGTTGTTTGGTGTTATAATGCAGTTCGCCGGGGTAAAAATAATATTTGATAACTGATTATCATGCTTTACATTTGAAGCAGTTAAATAGTGTTTAATTGAAATTTATTATTGCGCTTTTAAGATATAAAATCATCAACAAGTACTCTAACATACTGGAAATATTTTAATGAATATTTTTTTAGTAATATTAAATAATGTACAACTTACATGACCTGAATCCATTTTTTTAATAAAAGTAATTTTTAATTTCAAAAAATTAAAAAATATATAATAATAATATATATAGACATATCATTTCAATAAAATCAATGATATGATATTTTTTTAAATCAAGTTTCATAAAATATTAACATATCTGGTATGTGTAATAATAATAGTAGTAGCAGCAGCTATAATAATAATTAAAAAAAAGAAACTTATCATTTTAATTAAAAAAAATAGATAATATAATAAACACTTTTTTTATTTATTTAAAAGAAAACATATATCAACCAAACAACACCTTTAAAACAGAAGCACAAAAATATAAAACAGGCCCTTGGTGGCTAAAAAACAAGAAGTAGCTTGCAACAAAAACTCCAAGACTTTCAATGCTCTCCCACGCCATATCTTGCCATGTGATGTTATGTTTTTTTCCGAGGCAGGTTAAGATTTTTAGATACCCTCGTTTCATAGGAGACACCAATATTATTGCTTTATTATTTTTCCTTGAAAGATTTTGTCTCGTTGTAAATGTATTTGTTTCCCCCTTCAAACTCTAGATCGAATCAATTGGAATAGATTTCTTCCATCCTACAATGATCTAAAATCCCTTCTCCTCTCATGAACAAAATAGTCATGGTTATTGATTTGATGAATTACCTAGTTGTTTATATTTCCAACAATTATACTGATATATATATGTATATTTTTTTCTATAAATAAAATCGCAGCTACAAATCTCAAAGAGTTATTCATAATGAATGGAAATAGATTAAACACAGTTCTTTTCAGATTTAATAAATATAAAGATTAAAATCATGTTTAAAATGAAACAAATATTTGAAAAAGTAAAGAGAATTAAGTAATGATAGTGTATATCATAAAACAAAGGCAATCTAAAAACTGTGTCTGACGTCAAAAAAAATCTCATCCATGCCAAGTTTTGGTGATTCTTCAGTACTGCATCATATATACGTGTGGGGTTTTTTTTTTTTTTTTCAGGTAAAATTTTTAGATTGCCCTCTTTTTTATGGTATGTGCCATTATTAATTAATTATCTTTTTTTTTTTTTTAAGTGCTGTGTTTTCGTGTACCATTCTCCTCACTGGTATTTTTTCGCACTGTTATTTTTTCTGTCTGCTTTTTCAACCTTGCACCAGACATTCAGTGACAAAAACCCTGCAAAAGTTTCAGCAACAACTTGTGGGCACCCCCCCCCCCCCCCCCCCCCCCCCCCCCTCTCTCTCAGCAAATGATCAATGGGGTCTTCGGGTGCATGAGTTTCATGGACTGTTGTTAGTTGAAGCTGTAAATTATAAAAAGACAGCGTGGCTTTTTTAAGAACAGGAGGACAAGTATTGACCAGTTTGACCAACCTGAAAATTTCCCTGTTGCTAGTGTGATTTGCAGAAAAATGAATGCAAGATTCAGTTTGGAAGTTTGGGTTCAGTCACGAAGTCCATGTCAAGCTAAAGTCAAACTAATGTACTCTCATCTCAATAAAAAATATATTATTTAAAACAAAATTTAAAAGTTAAATTATATTTTTTACTAAACATTTAAGTTATTTTTAAATTCATTAAGTCAATTATATCATATTAAAATAATTTTTACATAATTTAATTTAAAATTTAAAATAATTAAAAAATTAAATTGAGAGTTTTTAGAGTTGATATATTGAATCGAGTTCAGCAAAAATACCAAAAAAAAAGAAAAAGAAAAGTGCCGTCGGTTTTAATTCATTTATAGTATAAGAAAAGCATTGTATCTATCCCCTCGATAGGAATAAAATATTCTACTTTATTCTACTATAAATCCTATGAACCAACATGCATACGTAGCTCAATTGACAGTAGATTTCTTTTTTCCTTAAGAAATTTTGTGTTCAAACTACCTCTCCTTTGTAATTAAAGAAAAAAAAATGCATACATCTACAGCGAGTCTAGATTCAAGGTTCAATTCAACGACAAACTCGTTCACTCATCCATCTACTACAATGTCTGCATAATAGAAATCTTGTCAGGAAAACGCCTCTGTAGGAAAGAGTGGAGGTCTACCTTGGCTTAACCAACAAGGTCCAAATGCATAAGGCAACATCTCAAACAATACTAAAAGATGTCCTTATCCTACAGTTGCTCTGAGCATGATGTGAACAGAAAGAACAGCACCCAATCTCCTACTAGAAAACAAACGTGAACATATCAACCACATTGCATATACAGCAAAGCAATTAAGAGCTGCATTATAGTCACATGGGTTAGCTGCTGTTTCCTTTCAGTTCTTCAGAGGAAGAAACTCAAAAAACTGGCTTGGGGTGAAGGTCGTATTTATGGTCCTGATGGGTACATTTCTGTCATTATTGGTACCATTAGCACCATTACCATCATCACTACAAAGTGGAAACAGCTGAAGAGTTTGAACTTCCCTAATTTCACCATCATGATTTGCATGAGTTGCTGTCTTGGTGGGTCTCAACAGCGAACTGTGCTCTTCAAGGCTTGAGAATTTTGACGCTGTTGTGGTCATGGTGCTAGTCAAGCGGTGGACGGGAGTAGAGGAAGACAAGTCCATAGTTTGCCACATGGCATGCATATCAAGACTGATACTTTTCATCTGCTGTAATTCCCTCTCCTCAAATTCTGACCACCCATGTGTTCCACTTTCTGCTATTGCTGCTCCATTCACTGAAACAGGTCCCTTAAAAAAAATACAAAAGTAATAAATAAGAATCCAAGTGCACTCTTATAATGTAGTCCAAGAATTTCTGAGTTCTTGCATGATAACGAGGAATGCAGCTTTTGAGCATCTTCCGTTCAGACATGCAAAAGCTCTTTAATTAACTTGTCTCTGAACTCGTGATCAAATAATTGTTATTTCGCTGATCTTTGGGTGTATCTTTACTCTAACCATTGGAAACAAATGGCATATATAGGTCAAAGATGATGTACAAACCTCTACATGATCAGTACTGCATTTTGAATGAGGTGCCAAGTTGTTTGTTTGATCAACTCCAAGAACTGTCCTCCTCGGACCTATTAACAAGTGAAACAGAACAAAGAAAATGACATCTCAAAGAGTCAAGCAAGAGAAGAAATTGAATCACTGCAAAACCAATAAAGGCAGCAATCAGTCAACCAAGAGAAGAATGGGCAAAGAAACCTGTTCTCTCTATCTGTGCTTGTTTGTTTTTTTTTTTATGAGAAGACCAACAAGATTACAAGAATGTTAGACATTTCTGGTAGTTACACACAACCATATATATAGTATGTGTACCCTAACTAGCCAGGAAAAAAAAGGTACAAATATTGTGAAAGCAAGCAAAATTAATACCTGATTCTTTCATCTTATTCGAGCTTTCATGATCAGTATTATTGTGTTTTTGTTGTACTTGACGGTGTTTTTGTCTTTCTCTTGCCTTGTGGTTTTGAAACCAGTAAAACACATTCTTCCCTTCAATCTTCCCAAACCTTCGAAGCTCTGAAGTTATTTGTTGGATTTGGTTAGTTGTTGGAGTTCGAACTCCGCAACTGTACTTTTCTTCTAGTGCTAGTAGCTGCTCTGCTGTTGGGTTCCATCTCGAACTTCTCGTTGCTTCTGCTTGCTCTTTGAGTTTTCTCCCCCTGCTTTGCTCACTTGTTTTGGCTGCATGCACCAATATTAATTTTATATATATATACGTGTGTAAACGCACATGTATAATAAAACTAAGTTGCTGCTTAAAAGACTGTTAAGAGAGATATGTTGCAGGCATACCGAGATGATGTTTTAGTCCTACATAGGTGAGAGGAGTTGCAGTAGTATATGTGCAAAGTGTAGTAGTGTTGGGCTTTGGGTTGAAGAAATCGTTCATGCTAGGCTCATTGCTGTCACCACCATTTATCATCCACATGGTGAAGAAGCTAGCTACCTGTAATTAATTACCCTGATTCTCTCTCTCTCCGTTTGGCCTGGATGCTCTGTGTATTTTAGGAATGATCTATCTCTTCATAGACTACACTAGCGACAGTAAATGGAGATGAAGAAATGGAGAAACTTAAAATCAAGGCATTTTGATTTAACCCCAGAGGAAAAGAGCAGTGCACTCCTTTCTTTTCTTTTCTTTTTTCTGGTTGCAAGAGGACTGTATGTTGACCATGCCCTCACGAAAAACACACGCTGAGAGAGAGAGAGAGAGAGAGAGAGAGAGGACACAAAACAAAGGGTTACATGAATCTGCGAGACATTGGGAGACGAGACGAGCCCAGCAAAAATATTTATCAAGTCAACATTCTTTCAGCATGGGTAATTAATGACTGTCCCATGAACAATTGAACGCTTGTTAAAAGATATTTAAAAATATGTTTTTCTAATTAGTTATTAGTTTTCAGTGCTCAGTTGGAATATAGAGATAGAGATTATCCACGCCGTAATTAGGAGATTGAGTGAGGCAAATTTTACTTTTTAAAATATAATATGAAGTCTAAACCCCAATGTCTAAATAGAGGAAACACGCACTTAATTATATATAAGGCTGGATTTAAGGCAAAAAAAATTCATCAAAAAAATCCTAACTTTTAGTTAAGCCCATCTTCATTTTCAACCTGTTGTTTTTTTTTATCTCCTGACTTGTATTTCGCCAACTATATTACTATCAGAGTCTTGTACAAATTAAGAATCAGGTGTATAGTGTCTCCTCCTTTTTGCATTTGAATCAACCACAGTGCCTAGCTAACCTCCAAGCACCACACACTACAATCGTTATTATTACTCTACTAAAACTTCATCGTGTCTTGTGCAATCCTTTCATGATTTCAGTTCTTATCCACTCATTGCTAACTGCACAAATCTAGAATGCAGGCAACACTTGTTATATACAGGGCTACTCCACACATTCTGTGTAACCTGAAGCAGCAGCACACTGCATGCAGCTCTCTCGTGAACTATGACAGGTCTATTTGTTGAGAAATGAAAGGAACAAACTCTTCTTTATCGAACAGAAATCGAAAAACGAAGCAGATTATGCTCTGATATATTCATGCATGTCCCCAACAGTTGCTCTCTATCACTTGTTCCCAGGAAGGATCTGTTTAGCTTCAGCTGGGTCATCTTAATAGACCGGACGATGCAAATTCTTTCAGGCAAATGTGTGTTTTGTCCCCCTTGGAGACATTTTTTAGAACCATAATCATATTAATTAATTGCTAGGATCTGTTGAGCATGCACGTTGACATTCATGATCAAATCAAAAGTACAGATCAAGCTAAGGTGAGATCAGGCATGCGATCAACTATTGGTCATTGTGCGATCATCTATATACCATTCCTTGCTAGTTGAGTGAAAAATATAACTGATTGATAATAGCAATTGATAGCTGGGTTCTACATTTGATCAAAAGCAGATGAAGCAATTCTCTCTTTCATACTGCTGATTGTGATATATAAACAGAAAATGAAAATGCCACACATCTCTAATTAGAGTATCAGATAAATAGCTCTTGTGCTGAATAAATACAGCAACTGCATTTCTTTTTAGATGTTGGGAATGGCTAAATGAAACTAGACAGGAAGAAATTACAAAAACCCAACAATGGTTGGACCGTTCAGCTGCAAGAATCTAACTGAAAAGAGCAAATCTATCCCTTCCTCTCCTTACCTGGTTGAAGGAAGGCACGAAATTTATACCCATCCTGGTGTTTGAGGAGAAGCTGCAGCCCAAAGGATAAATGAATCATAAGAAAGTGATCTGAGATATATACACTACTTAAGAAGCTTGTTGCAGGTGCCAACACCAATAGCTGCAGCAAGATGCCACCCAGCATGAAGGAAAGGAGTACTGGGAAAGCAATCATCAGCAATGAAAAGAACACCCCCCAACAACGATGACATCTTATGCAAATTATGTGCCATCCTTAGATCGGGATCTTTTAATGCCCTTTTTGCAAATGCTACCTGGAAAGAATAATTCAAGGGAAATCCAATTATTAGCAACACGAATATAACCATAAAAAATTGACATACCCAATTAAGGAGTTCAAATTGCCACCAATGAAGGAAAACAATATATTAATCTTGGTGAATATAGCAGTGTGAATCCACACTGGCTTTTGATTTTCTAGTTTTCATTGGTCACGTCCTTGGCTTCAGCAATATAGACGTGCCATGCACTCAGCAGGTTGCTGGTATTCAAACTACAAGATGCTGTTCAGTAATTAATAATTTCTTGAAATCGTAGTTATAACCAAGCTGACCAAGCATGAAGGAAAAATAAATGCCAGTCTAATATGTAAATACATTTTCAGCAATTATCTCGGTTCCTGGCTATTCAACAATGGAAACTGTCATTGGCATCATCATTTTAGTCACAAGATTCGTGGACCAAGGCAAACCGAACTCTAATCACCTTTTTAAGAGGTAAGAAATGAGGTAATTTACCTCCATCATCCCTGTATGAATAGCAGAGACCATCAGAGGCTGGATAGGCAATAATGCTGCAGATGCAGCCATCAAAAACTTTGGGTTCTCATTTCGTAGGGCCCTTGACAAACACTGCAAAAGATAATTCAGTTATCAAATTCATGCCCGTGTAGCTCAAATACTTAAAGCAAAAGTGTGAGAAGAAAGCATTACTTATTAGCAAAGGAATAACTAAACCAAACAGCAGAGCAGAGCTTCAAAAAAAGTTCTATTTGCAGTTACTTTGTCATCGTGCATTCAAAGAGATTTCCTTTCAAGTTTGCTTCAATTTTCAGGTCAGAAACTGGAGTTGAATTGTGTTGCTAGAGTAAATTTTAAGGGTCTTCTTTGTTTCCTTCTTTTTTTTGGTTAGTGGTCAAGGTATCCTCAAAAGAGATTTTGTGCTTTGGGTCTAAGTCTAGAGGGCACTCGACAACGCACTAGGCATGCTATCCACATCTGGTCTATTGTGTTCAAGTGAAATTACTTTTTCAAGACCTCTACTTCGTGGAACCCAAGATGGTAACAAATGCAAGTCGTGGATTTGATCTGGACCTTTGCAAGAGGAAGAAAGTGCCAAACAAGCGACGGGGCCACCGGGAAGGAAACAAGGGAAGCAATGAACTCCCTTCCGGCTAATGAAGATACTACTCCACCTTGTCAGAGGAAATTCTATAACAGAGAAAGGAAGTATAATCTACAATCTAGACACCCTTAAGGATGAAGAATAGAGAGAATATTTCTACGAGAATTACACCCTGATGGGTGGACAAGAGTAGTTATAAGAACGTTGCAAGATTGGCGTGCATGTGTGAAACTAAACATAACATTTTACAGGGGTGCAACATTATTTAAGAAGTCAAAAACAGGCATGTAGAACTAGTGCATCTGAAACATGGAAGACTTGAATGCTAAAAGGCAACAAAGAAAAGAATAGGATTTGAAGTGCACTCGTACATAGGAAGATGTATACAGCGATATGAGGGAAATCTGTGGAGACGAGAGGTGCGGATGTGAGGTGAGGTTACTGATGGCTTCCATGAAATGAAAATCGATGTTTTGTAGATTTGTAACTTGGGGTATTCAAACAGGTCATAAGACAAGTATATGACTGAATTCAGAACACAAAAGGAGGAGAAGAAAAGATAAAAAGAACACTCAATATATGAGGATGCCAAGGATTACACCACGTGGCCCAGTTGCCTAATATAGCATAAAACCAAATCAAACATAATGCACATGAACACTTCAGCCGCTTAATCATTGCCATCGTCATTGTTGTTTTTGAATTTATCACTTAAAAAAAGGTGCTAACCCAGATACGGGAGTGTCAGAGCTGAGAAGTATCACATCTAATTCCACAAATAACATTCCAGCTCAGCATATATATTCAAATCTACGCATGCCTATAACCTTGATAGTATAGTTCTGCTAAAATGCAAGAGTTAATTTGGACAACATACTACTGTCGCTGTGGCTATCATTGTATAGTCAAACCATCTCAAATACTTCCTCAGCTTTCCTCTTGAAGAATGATACAAACTTGAGGCAACTCCAACTCCAATTAATGAGTTAGCATACAACTTAGTATTCAAGTTCTTCCTGTATATACAATAGAGAAAAGAATCAGAAAAGGATATGTTTATAAAGCATCTCCCAGAAAAATATTACTACCTTGGAGCCTGGATACCGAGAGCAATAAAAGGAAGAGAAGTAATCACATTGGCAACTGTTTCTGCAAGATGTTGATCACCTAGTGAAAGTATTATACATTAGAGCGCATATTAAATGTAATAAATGAATTACCAAGATTAAAAGGCTTGTATTTATAATTGTAATACCATGAATACAGCCCTGGATAGGCCTCAAACATCCTGGTCTTTGCTGCCATACTCTCCTGGAGAAGAAATAAAAGACAAGTTATTGTTGGCGGGATCTCACCAATTTAACAGTTTCATAACTTTGTAGACCTGAATATATCTTATCTGTGGGGATAAACAGATTTTGCATTGGTGCAACTGGTAATTTAGCAGTGAAACTTGTTTTACATTGGCTGAAAGGTTTTACACTTACTGCATCAACAGCAGCTGATTCAATCCATTGCCTGAACTTTCACAGGTTGATTGGGGGAAGTCCCCCTGTTGATTGATCTCTTTCAAAGCAAATGGAGAATGAGGGACAACATGGATGCCATGCACACCCTCTAGGGTTTTACTGGGATTGAATGTACTCTGGTGACTCATAATGTCATAAGTATGATTGCCAGCAAGATTGCTGGCATCAAAAGGAAAAGTTGAATATTCTTCTCAATTTCTGCACCAAAACAGAACATGAATTCATTACAGAGAGCACACGTACATGGGTCCATCAGAAATTAAACTACCCTTTATTTGTCTGCAAGTGTCCTTAGAAGCAGAGATATCAAGGCTGTTCAAGGAAAGAGAATATTGACCTGATCATATAACCAAACAAAACAGGAAAATAAGCTCAGAACTTGTGTATTCTACATGAGCAGCTACAACAGAGAGGGCACATCAATTAACCATTGCGCTATATGTAGTAAACAAAGAAAAAGTATTTGAATAGTATTTGGACAACCTTCACAATTGCAACCTTGCTTCTAATAGAATCTGTAGATAGTACTAAAATCTTGGAGTCCAAGTCCCCCTTTCATCATGTTTAAGGAGTTTATTGGCTAGGAATAGTCATAACTGCCTGCCTACCATTTCGAGCAACATATTACATAACTCAAGTCTTGGAGCAAAGAAATAATCTCAAACTAAATGGGTCGATTTTATTTTTTTCAATCCTTTTGCTCCATCCAAGGCCATATTTTCCAAAAGATTCTGAGAAATTAAAACTCACTACCCTATTTAACCTAAATCATTTTTTCCCACATTACTATACCTTCCACCCTCACCACATCAATATTCTATACACATTCATTTATAGGCCCGTTGTTTTGCACGGACGTGTCATCTCAGACAATATTTTTTTCCGACCTACCATAATTAGCATAACCTCCACCTTCATAAGAATTTGATCATTTGGCTAGAAGGAGGAAGCTGCAAAACTACTCAAAAAATCTAATCAAGAAAAACTTATCATAAACACGTGAATATAATGGGGTAAAAAGCGAGAACTCTTGGCCACAAAATCACTCAAATCAGCAAAGAAGATTGTGGAGCCAATTAGCAAGCGTATGTGAGAAACTATATCAGAATCAAGATTGGTGTGACATTCATCTAAATGTTAATGAAATCCAAACTTATCAATGCTATTCTTATTGGAATGGATCGAATCCAAACTCATGATGTCTTGTTCAATCGCAAGAATTCCAAAATTTTACTCAAGAAAACTCTAAAGCTGCTTCTAGCAAAACCCCTCTAGTGTGTCATCGGTTCCTTAATCAAGAAGTGTTTAATGCAGGACTTAATAAACAAACCTTATTTTTCCTGAAGGAAAAGAAAAAAAAAAAGAGTAAAGCAAAGCCGTTTCTTAACTAGTTCCATAAAAGAAAGAAAAACCCAACGTTGTAAAGTGACAGGGGGTCCTGAGAATATCACACTAAGCATAGCAGACACAAACAAGCACGACCATTTTAGAGTTTCGATTAATTAGAACATAAACATAAACACATGCAGAAACAAAAGGACATAAATAAACAGATATATAATTGTGGTATGGAGAGACAAAATACCCCAGAAGATGTGCGTGCTGAGTCAAGGAGGGAGGCGGGAGGGGTTGAGTGTTTATGAGGAGGAGGAGGAGGAGGAGGAGAGGACAGCAGGAAGGAGGAGTTGATTTGGGAAGGTGAGTGGAAAAGTGGGCACTTGGACAAGAAAAAAGGAAGGAGAAGAGAATATGAGAGGGAGAGATGCGCATGAATCCCACGAATCTTCTTCCTCTTTTGTATTTCTACTTTCCGCATATTCCACCTCGCCAATAAATGTGCCATATTGGTTTTACTTTTCCCTGCCATTGCCATCATCGTTGCCTCGTCCTTCTTTTCTCTTCTTTTCTTTTTTCTTTTTTCTTATTGAAAAAAAGTTACCCTTAATTTCGTTCTCGACAACCGATTATAAGTTGTAATGGCCTAGATCTTCTCTGTCTTGCAAACACACCACACTCCCAACTATTAGCTAATAATTTCATTAAATACCATTGATTAAAATTGGATTGAGTCTACTATGGTTAAATGTGTTACTTATTATTTTATAAAGTATTTTTTGTTTGGAAAATATTTTAAAATAATATTTTTATTTATTTTTTAAAATTTCAAAATGATTTAAAAATTAAAAATAAATAAAAAATTTCAAAACCACTTTTTTACCCGAAAATAAACACAATCTAAAATAAATTCTAATATGGATGAAATATGTATTATTCATTAAAGTCAAATCCAATCTAAAGCATTTAATTGCAACTACTGATAGGGTAGATTTTTTTTCTTTTGCAAGGAAACTGGATTCAATATTATTTTTCCTTTTTTAATTTAACATGATGTCCAGATTAGCATTGCTTTTACAGCACGTGACAACTCCTTTATTACATAACAATAAAATCACTTTCCATAAAATTTAGGGTATCTTTTTCTATTCGGTTTGGTTTTTATCCAAAAAAATAATCAAACTGAATTTTAAAAAAGAAAAACCAAAACCAGTTTAAACCGGCTGATTTCGGTTCGGTTCAGTTTTTTAGGACAAAAACCGGTCCAAACCAAAATCAGTTTAAACCGGCTGATTTCGGTTCGTTTCAGTTTTTTAGGACAAAAACCGGTCCAAACCGGTTTGGTTCGGGTTTTTTCTGTTTTTTTCGGTTTGGGTTTGGTTCGGTTTTTTTGGTTTTAGGCTTATAAAACTGAAACCAAACCGAACCGGTCGGTATTTTCAAAATTTTAATCGGTTTAATCGGGTTTTTTTACGATTCGATTTTTTCGGTTATTTTTTCTGGTTTTCTCTGTTTTTCAGTTTTTTTGCTCGATTATGCTAAGTAGAATTATTAGTCTTTATCTAAAACTGATTTTTATATATTACAAAGTTTACTTTATTGAGTCTTTTTAAGAGTTTCTTCGGAGTCCAAATTTACAGCCATTTTCTTTTTGTTTGTTTTTAAGTAAGGTAGGTGCATTGCTCCCTTCCTTCATTAAGCCCTAAGCAAAAAACAGTTAACAGAATCCAACACCAAGGCCCATCTACTTCTTACAAGGAAATCCAACATTACCAGACAAAGAAGCCCGTAAAACCACCAATCCGATTCTTACTCTTCTGTGTATTAAAATAATCTAAAAATAATTTAAAATAAAAAAATGTTTTTGAGATGTAAAAGTAAATAGACTATTTATGTATAAATTTTTTTATTCTTAAAAATAAAAATCACTTTACTATTACAGTATTTTTTTTTATTCCGGTCACTTTTAATGGTACACGTGGAATTTAATGAATACAAGAAATACTATTTCAGAATTTCATAAATTAGGTTAAATAAAATCAAAGTTTATATTCCCACAGCTAATATGGAATTAAAGAAACAAAATGTTATTCTAACCTTTGAAAAGTCAAAAGAGTCAATAAAACTTACTCTAGTTACTGTTAATATTTTTTAATTTTTTTATGATTTTAATGTATTGATATTAAAAAATAAAAAATATATATTTTAATATATTTCAAATAAAAAACACTTTAAAAAAACACTCTATACAACAATATCAAACACACTAAATTCCCAATTCATAATCTGTCCTCCAAGTGTATAGGTACTTGTACAATACTCTTGTATGTATATGCTACTTATTTTTATTTTTATTTTTATTTTTATTAAGCATGCGGAATATTATAAATAAATATATATTTGCCTTTAGGACCGCAAACTGTCAGCTCTTTTATTTCCGAGTACCGTCTGTCTATTAATTCGACCTGATTCAATAATTGTTTGCTGGCAACTAAAATTGCTGTGCGCTGTTGAATCCATAAACCCATACATTTTGTTGCTGTTAAAATAATGCCTATCTGCTTGCATTCACCGGTTAAAAGTTTTAATATTTAAAAATGTGACAGGTGTCATAAAACTGTGGCGAAGGTGAGAAATATATAGAAGGCATCAACGAAAACCCTCTTGTAATTTCTTATCTTCAATTTTGTGTAGAAACTAATTATGCTTGATAATTTGCTTAAAAACTTTTTATGTTCTTACAAATAATACTCAAAGTTTAGTTTTGTATTAACGTTATAGCAAGGAAAACATTATATATATAGTACTTCTAAATTTTTTTTAAAAAAACTTTTGATGTGCTAAGAAAAACAATAAATATAGATGAGTTGAGCTGCTCTTTAACCATTCCAAATTTATAAACAAGTTCTTAAACTCGAATTAAATTCAACTTAATAACTCAAAACTTATAAGAAAAACAAGGAATGTAGATAAGTTGAGCATGTTTGAGATTGTGGTTGTGGTTGCGGTTCGAAGTATTTTTCGTTTAGAAATACATTAAAATGATTTTTTTTTTTTAAAAAAAAAATTATTTTTAAGATCAACACATCAAAATAATCTAAAAATATATATAAAAATTATTTTTTAATAATAAAATAAAAGTTAAACCGTTTCCAAACATTACCTCAAACATTGAATTAAACTCGAGAGTCAACTCATCTACAAAACTTCTTAACCAAGTTTGTGAGCTAAAGACCACAAAAAAGGTTTGTGAGACTTGGAATTAAACTTGGGAGACAACTCATCTAGGAAACCGTGCTACAAAATATGCTAGGAAGCATATAGGATTTAGGAGGCGGGGGAAACAAGATGAGTACATTTTGTTTGGCTATCATAAGTGGGAGTTTGGTTTTTTCTCATGTCACAATAACTTGTCGGACACAATTATAAGACTTAAATGAATTCAGTGCATCTTGTGATTTTTTTTCATATTTAATTTTAGACTCATCTGTTTTTTTATTAATATTGGAGTTTTTATATTAAAATCATCTGAAATTACTTTGAAAAAGCATCATTAGGGTCCAAATCGTATTTTGAAGAAACATTACCAAACAGGGCATAAATTTATTTATTTATTTTGAAAAGAGGCATAAATATTTCTCAGCAGAGTTCACCCGTAGCGCTAATCAAAGGGGATATAAAATATGATGTTAATAATAAGTGCTACTTAAATGGAAATAAGAAAAGAAAATAGCTGCAAATTAAGACAGGTATCCGTCCTCGGCAATCAATCAATCAATCCACCGGTATCCTAAGAAATAATTAAAAGTGTCATCAAGACCTGATAAGTACGTGCTGTTTTAGACAGCGACAGTAAAGGTAATTTAAAGTATTTTTTTAAAATATATTAAAATAATATTTTTTATATTTTTAAAATTAACACATTAAAATTATAAAAAATATATAAAAAAATTAACAAAAAAAAAATTAAAATTTAAAAGAACACGTTTTGGAGTTTGGACCGTGTTAAAAAAAAATTCAAAACCATCATGAAATCAGCAAAATATCACTGGTTGAGAAATGAGAAGCACATGCGGTACCATATACAGGCCATTTCTCTTGTACCTCTTGCTGCTTTAAACTAAAAGATTAGATCATGATGGTTTTAGCTGTCCTTCCCGATTTCCATTCCTGCCATAAACATCAACATCTCGCTGCTTCTCTATGTATTTTTATTCGACGGGTCCGATTTTTGTATAGTTTATATATACGGTTCCCACTTTAAACTACCTTCTGTATATTGTGTGTATGTAATATGCATGCCAGTACTCCCAGGGAGAAAGAAAAAAAGAAGAAAACAATACGAAGGGAAAAAAAATAAAAAAACAAAAAAACCACCTTCTCTTATATTTCTTTTGATTCCTCTTGGTGTGATGAGCATATATAGTAGGAAATATTTTATGAAAAATAATCTCTCTAAAGTTTTGTGGTTGTATATATAGAAATTAATTACGAGATAAGATCCTTGAATTACCTGCCCTAATCGTGCATGCTTGGTTTAGCATTAATTACTTACGTTGTCCAAAAGGATTGAGAGTTAAGACTTTAATGTCGTTAATTTACACTCGTAAGGAAAGCAATCAAGGGAAAGAATCGTTTCTGCCTGAGGACAATTAACCGTATGGACACAGAAAAAGGATAACATCGGCTTAATTCTGATCAGAAAGTACGTTGTATAAAACGACTGTGCGATATACATGTACGTATGGTTGTGTTGAATGTCTTGGAATGCTGGGATTTTCAATGTATGTATTGTATGCAAGATCGATGTACGTACGTAGAAACTTATGTGGTAAAAAAAAGTAAAGGAAGGCCTCCATTGAAGCGTAATTCCTAGAAGTCAAACCCAGTTGACAAAGAGGGATTAGGGGGTTTTTTTTTACGCAATGTTTAAATGTAGATAGCTATCTCAAACATTTGTCCTAATAATTTTCCGAGTTCAAATCTTGAGGTT
Source organism: Populus trichocarpa (assembly GCF_000002775.5). NCBI lineage: Eukaryota > Viridiplantae > Streptophyta > Magnoliopsida > Malpighiales > Salicaceae > Populus > Populus trichocarpa. The sequence goes on along the minus strand of NC_037294.2, from coordinate 13,127,513 downwards.
GGTATTTTAGAAAATTTATTAAATTCTTCTTACTGCATGATCAAGTTAACATGGAAAGTATTCAACATCATAAAAAAGACTTGATTTTAATTACTAAGTAAATTAATCTTATAAAACCTTGTCATAACAAAAAATCTCGAACAAATTGTACTTACAATGGCGCGCGCGCACTAATTTTTAGATAATCTCATTGCCCCAATGCATTAATTAATTTCATGGAGAACGGTATTTAAAATATCTATAAGAATACTGGAGCTGGAACATGTAAAGTTGTTATGAATTATATATATTTATGGTAGAATTTGAATCCAGACATTGAGCAAGAAGATCAAAAGTCTTTACCAAAACAAGGGCTGTGGACAAAATATGGGCAATTAAGTGATTCCAAGACGTATGTGCGCTGCAGTAAGATGGGCAAAGAAAAGAGAGAAATTCCCTAAACTAGAATTAACAAAATAAAAGCTATATTAAGATAAGCACAAGTTGGATATGACATGCAAAATACAGTGGAAACAGAGATTTTATTGTTTACCAATGCCTGTTTTTCTCTATAAATTCGTTGACACAAATAAATTTGAATAATACTCCGGAGACAGCGGCTATTAATACTGGACAGTCCCACAGCACTCTCTCCAAGCAACATGAGAATAAAAAAGAACTACATAAAACAGTAAAAACAAAGACAAAACAACAGATACCCAAAAGCAAAGAGAAAGCAAATCTAGTAGTATAATAGTACTAGCGTACGTGGTGTGAGACCGTGAGAGTGGAAGGTGCTAAGTCCGATTATTCACTGTGTGAAATACTTGAGAAAATATAAGAAGGTTCCAGGAATCAAGGGTCAAGATCATGTGAGTAGACCCATGAGATAAGGAGCAACCAAAGCTAAAAGCTTATTTCTCTCCAGGCTCCAGTTATTGATCTCTTGTTTGGAAGCAACTTTCAAAATTCCATAAAAGATTTCACAGAATTATCCAAACCCCACTACTTTCTTTTACACTAGCTAATATTGTGTGAATTTAGAGATCCCAGTTAGCCTTTTTATGGTCTGCTTGAGGGTGGCGTAAGTAGTCCTTGATATTTGCTACATATATTTGGTGCAGTATGGTATCTCACCATAAAGTTGGAGTAGAAGCAGCAAGAGCTAGAAGATATGCTGGGGCTGCTAGAGCTGCGATTATCTTCTTATTCTGGATTCTGTTAATTCTTGCTCAGTTAGGTGTCTTTTTAGTTGTTCATGAAGAAACTGATAAGCCGGTGAAATCCCTGCCAAGAAAAGCCAGGGTTTTTGAGACAGGGTCTGTTCATGCATCTCCAAACCAAGATCAGCCTGTGAACATTGATGGAGGAGATCCAGACGCAGTATACGAAGACGATAAAAGGACAATTCACACAGGTCCTAATCCTCTTCACAACTAGGAAGGAAGAATGGTAGGTTCTGGTAAGCTACTATAAGGTTTAGTGCTAGAAGTTCATGAGTGAGATAAATGTGTAAGATGGTTTCTGCTTTCAGCTTTTTGTTCTTTACTTTTGTTTCCTTTTGAATATTAGAGTGTATGAGAGAGAAGAGAGCATTGTCTTTAGCCTTTTCAGTCATGTTTAGTAAGGTTGCGACAGTAGTGTAGTAATGGTGTGTGAGGATCGATGAGGGCAAATGAGAGGGCTAGTGCTAATGCTCTGGTTTCTTTTTCAGTGTTTTCTTCTGCTGTACCCTTCTGCTATAATTCATTGTCTTTGAATATAATTGTAGTTACTCTTATTCATCTACTTAGCCACACATGTCCAGGTATCTCATCAACTAAATTTGAATTCTTGCTCTCCTTTTCACCATCATTCTTAATTTTTGGTTCAAAATTTCCCTACAGATTAAAACACCCAAATAACATTTGCACAAAAAAAATGGATGCATAACCTAGACTCATAGCCTTGATTCACTTAAGTTCCTGCTATAATAAAATAAAATACACAGAAGAACCTGCTATAATAAAATACACAGAAGAACCTGCTAAACAGTGTCTGTGTATGCTTCATGCAGTGAAGAACATTTCTACTTTGACTCCCCCAAAAGAAAGAAATTCTACTTTAATTAAATATACTATTTCTTTCTCAGTTGAAAGGAGCTTTTCTTTTTCTAATCAAAAGTGGAGAGCAAGCTCAGATGCCTAACCCTTCTTTCCTTCTTTTATACGATCGGATGGTCAACAAAACTCATCAGTTTCAGTACCCCAAAAGGCAAAACAAAAGGTGGAAGGAGTGGGATTTGATGCATATTTTATTTGCATGGAGATTGAGAACAGAAGTGCTAGCTTGCTGCTACTCCTAGCATATGTTTTTGACAAAGCAGAATTACCATGATGTTATGATGTTAATCATTAAAATTACCATGTACCAAATCGTCAAAAGAGAAAAAAAAAATTCATGTCTTCGCATAACGTTAACAACCCAGTATACATATTAATTATCAAGAACGTTTCGATATTGGTAGGAGAATAGATGGACGGCTTGTAGATTGGAAAATAGATACCATTGGAACATTAATGTTGTTGTGGTGTCTGCCAATCACGTATCTGGTTCAGAGACCGTGGCACAAACAGACCTGGCTTTGGGTGGAGGGGGGAGGGGGGAGGGAGGGCTAGCTCTTTTGGTTGATTATTCCTGAAAAAACGAACCTTTTTTTCATTATTCTGGGCCAACACGCTTTCTAAAGTCTTGGGACACTGTACCGCCCATCAAATATTATACTAATTAATACCAGGAGGAGTCTAATCAACAGTGTTCTGTTTTCTACATATATGGTATGCCTGGAGTCAATTAAGCAGCCTCCAGTTGGGGGTCCTCGCCTTCCTCCTGGATGACTACAATATCCCTATACCATTCCCTTGTTGAATGTGGAGGGAAATCTCTATTCCATGCCCTTTGGGGTAGCTCCGATTATTTACTGGAAAAAAAGAAAGAAAGAAAGAAGAAGTTATATTACTTGTGTAGGCCCCGTTCTCTCTCTGATTCCATGTTAATTTTTGGTCTTATTATGTCACCTTCGGACAAAGCAGGCTCTCAATGTGTGATCTTTTCATTGGAATCAGTTCTGTCTGGTGAACTGTGAAAATCTCCATGCAATGGCTGGAGAGAAGGGTAGATATTTTCTTCTATTGTAAGTTTTGACAAGTTCAAAAGATTCTGTGGAAGCATGAGAAGCCAAGGACTGAAGATCAATTTAATATATTTTGTGGAAAGGGAGATAGTTTTTCCCTGAGAAATGAATGTTTGCTTGAGGCCAGTCTAGAGCATTTAAGTGTACGAGTTAAAGAGGGTGTGATGAGAGTGCAACTACCTCCTCCTCTCTCCCTCTCATCAACTTCCATAAAACTTTTTTTTATGGCGTCCACCCACCCAAGCTCCTGCTTGTTTTTAATTTGCTAGCTTGCATTTCTCATTTTTATCACCATTTAAAAAAATGATGGGAGCAATAGAAGGGGCCCACAATGGTACGGTTGGTTGGAAATGCTAAATTTAATACACTGCATCAACCACAGAAGAGGTTCTATTAATGTTAATCAATGGAGGTCGCATTCGTCCGCCTCGAGTATGGCAAAAACACGGTGGTTGTTTTCTAATACTACCGTTGGTTTTCAAAATCTGCCTTCGTTTTAGTCATTCCTTGGCAAATCTATGTGTTTGATGAGAATGTCCTCTCATTTAACACGCAAACAATTGACCTTGATTTTGAAGTAAAAAAGGAAGAATAAAAGCATTAGGAAAAAAAATGAAAGCCGGTGTTATGAGATTTGATTGAGCATTATTCCATTGTTTAACCTTTTAAAAGCAGAATGCAAAGAGTGTATTATTTTTAAAAGTAAAAATTGTTAAAATATTCATCAGAGATAATTTGATTTTTTTAATATTTTGAAGCTTCAATGTAAAGACTGCCATGTGATATAATAGTCGGGCTTTTCTTCTTCTTTTTTTTCTCTTTGTCAACATAAAAGTGTCATTTTATTTGTTTTTTTATCAAACTTGATTTTTATTTTTTTTATTTTATCTTTTTTATATAACAAAATTAATTAATATTCTTTTAATTGTTATTTATTTATTTTTATCATTTTTCTAATTTTCAATTTCATTCACCGACATTTGATTTCAAATTATTTTTTTACCAAATATAATCTATATTCTTTTTTTACTATTTCTTTTTTTATGAGGTCTTTTCATTGTATTTTTTTCAATTTCATCCCTTAATATTTTAAAAATTTGAAATTTTGATTCGTTATTTTTTAGGTTTATCTTCTATAGAGTTAGTTCTAGACTCATGACTAGGGTTACGAGTTTCAAAAGTTAACATGTACTGATTTTGTTTTTTTATTTCATCTTTCAACATTTGATTTATCGAGAATTGGTATTTGTGCTTTTTTTTAATTTTTTTCTATAGGGTTATCCAAATCTTGTGCCCATGATCTCGGGGCTAGGGAGTTAATTCAGGTTGATATAATTTTTTTTATTAAAATTTTTTTCAACTTCACCCTTGAACATTGAGTTGTTTGATAATTGAACTTCATATTTTTATTTAGTTTTTTAATAGGGTTACCTTGGTATCATGACCAAGTTGCATATTTGACATGCTAACTCAGATGGACTTGATATGGGTTTTGTGGTACACTTAATTCAAAAGTGTGTAGATAGATGCCTAGCAAGTAGCAAGCAAATTAATGAATACTACTAGATTGATACTAGATAAAGGGTTCGCACTACGCCGCGAGCTGAGTCAAATTTTTTCTAACATAAAAAAATATTTAGGCGATGATAATCTAAGTTAACCCGGGTTGACTTTACTAGCATGCAACCCCTTATATGAATCGAGTAAAAATATTGCAAAGCTAAAGGCTCAATAGTCTAATGTCAAATGATAAAACAAGAAAATTATTTTTTAAAAAAATAGTGTCGAAGAAAAAAAAACAAGTCAGCCTGAGTTAACTTAACTAGCCAACCACCCGCGATATGAGATCAAGATAAAAAAAAAATAGGCCCTCAAGGCAAGGGCCTGTAAAAAAAGACCGAAGTTTAATACAAAAACAATGAAAAAAAACTGAACTAGTCTAGATTAACTTGACTAACTCGCACTCAGAATAATTAACCTCACAAAAAAAAGCAAAAAAATAACAAAGCTCAAAAGTCAATAATCTAATGTCAAATGATGAAATTAGAAAAAAAAAATTATTTTCATAAAAATAGGTCGAGAAAAAAATTGAGTCAACCCAAGTTAACTCGACTAACCCACCACCCACGATATTAGATCGAGATAAAAAGATTAGACTTTCAAAAGAATAACCTAGCAAAAAAGACCAAAGTTAAATAAAAAAAACATTGAAAAAAAAAACAAGTTAACCCGGGTTAACTTGACTAACCGACACTCAGGATAACCTCACATAAAATAAAAGTGAAAGAATCACAAAGATCAAGGGTCAATGATTTAATTTCAAATGATAAAATTGCAAAAAACAAAATCTATTCAAGAAAAAAAACATAAGTCAACCCGAGTTAACTCGACTAATCCATCACTCAGGATATGAGATTGAGAGAACCCAACAAAAAGAAAAGTGGAACAAATAACGAAGTTCAAGACCTAGCAATAAAGAGGTCAAATGATAAATTTTTTTAAAAACCAATTCTTAATAAAAGAACAAAAAAATGATCTTAAACCAGACTTGAATCACAAGATTGGAATTACCTTATAGAAAGACAAACATGAAAAAACAATAAAGTAAAATCTTCAATCACAAAATAACTTAAAATCTAAACAATGCGAACCAAATCTAAGATAAAAAATAAATGAAATAAAATAATTAGAGACTAAATTGAAAAACAAAAAAATTAAGAAAAATATGAAAAATAGTAACTAAAAGAATGAGAAACTAAAATGGATAAAAAAAGTTAAATAAAATAAGATGTTGAGGGATAAAACTGAAAGAAAGATAAATAAATAAAAGAATTAGAAAATCGCAATAAAAAAATAAGGACAAAAATTGGATAAAAAAATAAATGCAATAAAATAATCATGGATGAAAATTGAAAAACTAATAAATTAATAAATGGATAAAACACTGGGAAAAAAAAGCAATCAAAATAATAAGGACTAAATTGAATAAAAAAATCAAATTAAATAAAGTTTTCAATGATGAAATTGAAAAAAAATCTAAAACTCAAAAAGCTTCAAAAGCAAAACCAACAACAATAAAAAAAAATGAGGGTCAAAATTGATAGAAATACAAACTAAAGAATACAATTATTTTTTAAAAGGATTGGCGTGAATTTTCAGGGCAAGAGTGAGAAAAGAAAGAAAAAAGTCTATCATAAGCCATCCGCACCCCCACCTCAAGCCTGCGCCACACTATCCGAGAAAAAACGACACACCACTCCTAATACCTTCCTAGAAGGTGAAACTTGATAACCAGATGATCCTGCATGTGCTGCTAGAAGAGCATAGGGGTCATCAAGTGGTAACCCTTGCATTACCGACTTGTTTTTTTTTTAATGTTATTTAATCTATTGAAATTTTGAAAGGATCACTAAGTAAACTTAAAAATAAAAAAAAGAAAAGAAAAAGATTAAAATGCCCCAGGAAGCAACCTTTTTTTTTCTCAATTTAAGGGCAATCATTTAAATTTACTGTTTAAACAAAAGGAAAAGACAAAGAAGCCTATCTGTGCAAGTCTTTTATTTTTCTTTCAAGGGTATGAGAGTAAATATGCTATGCAAATAATTTTGAAAAAACAAGAAAACCCTTACCAAAAGGCATATAATTTTTTTTTTTACTTTTAAAGCCAACAAGGTAATTTAAATGTGCTAAACAAATTGTACTGACCAATTTATTCCTAATTAAATCTTGCAATGCCTAATAGATCCTTTTAAAAAGACGAGTTTACCTTCAATTACAGTCTTTGTAAGTTTTGATGAAAAGAGCAAAACTATTATTATACTGTTACAATGTATAATGTAATGAGTGTAGGATCGATGACATAGGTTGGATTTTTGCATCTCAAAATCACCAGTTGATCAATTAATTCTCAAACGTCTCGATAATCTTACGTTAATCCCTTTCGTTAGTCCATATTAGTTCTGCTAAGGGGAAATGCCTTTTCATCGGGTAATTTTCGATTTTAATGGCCTAAAAATTGTAGACAGTGTATCGATGACAAATTTCGACTGATTCATTATATAAAAAAAAAAAAAAAAACAAGAAGAAGAAGAAGAAGATGAGGACGAAAAATTGAATCTTGAAATCAAATTTAATTAAAATTGACGAGACTTAATTTTAAAATCAAAATCACTTGTTTTTTTTGCAAGCTATCCTTCTTGGTTGTCCATCTCACACCTCCTTTTATTTTATTAATATGATGTTCGGGTCAGCTTGCGTATATCTCAATTAATTTTACAGATTTTAAAATTAACAATTATATAAATTTTAAATGGCTATCATATTAACAATCATAAAATTCAAATTTAAAACCATACATTTTAGTCTCACACTCTTACCAGTGTATCTGTCCATCTCACTCTCTTGATCTAAGAAGTTGGAGCAAATCATGCACGTGATGCGAGCTGGAGGAGACAAATCTTTGGTTGGATTCTTTGCACCCGAGGCCTGGACAATTGTACTGTCGTGGCCAATGTAATCAGCAGTGAATGATGGAATTGGCCAACTGCTATTATGATCATCTTTGGGTCCGTTTGTTTACGCGGCTGCAGCTGCATTTTAATTAAAACGCAGTTTGCAGCTGTTTGGTAACAATCCATACACAGTTTACTGTGTATGGACCCCACATGTTTTTTGCGTCTGTGACGCAGAAAAAAAGAAACAGCATTTTGCTGCTTTGTGTTTACTGTGCATGCTAATTGCACTGTACTGTACAGTGCAATTAGCAGCAATTCACTGCATTATTCGTGAATTGCACTGTTCACGTGAACAGTGCAATTCACTTGCACTGTTCACGTGGACAGTTTTTTTTTTTTTTTTTTTTTTTCAATTGTGTTAAGTTTTTTAATATTTTTTTTTTTAAAAAAAACTAGTTTAGATTAAATTAAATTCAATTGCACTATGATGTTAACAATATTTTTTTTTCAAAAAATTAGTGTAAAGTGAATTAAATTTACTCGCACTGTAATATCAATTTTATACAAGATAATATTTTATCTAATTTTATTACACGTATAAAAACTATAGTTCTTATCGAATGAATTTTGTACGTAATGGAATTATAAATTATTTAATAGAATAATAAAAAATATTTTATATAAAGTATTATTTATTTCATGATGTAATAGGAATAATTAATTCTACAATATTTAAATGTAAACCATCAATATTAATATATATTTTTAAATTATTTTATAATCTTAATTTCAAAAGCATTGTTAACCAAACATATTAAACTATTTCAACCTCAATTTCAACCACAGTTTTAACCAAACACCTGTTTTTTCAAACCAACCTCAATTAAAATTACTTTTTATAAAACAACTTTTTTCAAACCACAACCACAAGAGCTACCGCAATACCAAACACACAGTCATCATCTTTTACCGTCCATCACCATCATTATCACCGTTGATCAGCTGGAGGCCGCAATCACAAGTGGGGTTGCGTATGGACTAATTATGAATAAATATTTTTCAACTGGTTTCATAATTAACGGGGAGATTCCAAACCCCCGTTATGAGAGGCCCGGCATATACGGGTCCAGTACAAGTCAACGAAAGGAGTTAAGGCTATAAGCCAGAGTGGAAAACCAATCTGGATCACCGAGCCCAATAAGAAATCCAGCCCACATCTCATTCCAATCTCTTCCATTGCAAAAAAGTCACCATTTCTTTTTATTTGTTATCTTTTATTCTTAAAAATCCGTACCAACCTCCATTTTCTCTCTTTTTTCTTCTATAAAAAACAGAGACCAATCTCTTAGCCGCATCATCACGGTCTACCCGCCACCGATTCCTGGTAGACCCTGTAAAATACAACACGTGTTTTTTTACGACAGGGCCAAAAGCAAACAGCATGACAGACCATTTTTAATGGCAAAAATTATTTAGAAGAATTAAATTGTTAATATAATTTTTTGAATAGTATAAATATAATTTATATATATATTTTTTAAAAAGTTGTTTTAACAATTTATCTATATTTAAATATTTTTTATATATATTAAAAAAATTAAAAATTAGTTTTTTTGTTTTGATTTTTTTCTCTTGCCCTCTGGCAGAAGATGCTTTTTTGCCCCGTCTCTCTACTTCCATATTTCTCCGCAGCAGTCCGCTAACAAAAACACATGAAACAACTAATGAAAAACAAACACATGCGCTACTCAGTGGCATTTCAGTCATTGACGAGAAAATCTTGAAACGTGCTGAATCCTGGTTGCTTAGATGATCGCCCCTTTCTTTTCTTAGTGATTGAGAGTGTTTTGTTGTGTTCTAAAAATTGTTCTTCAAGGAGTTTGGTTTATTTGATAAAATAGAAGAAAAAAAAAGTAAATTGGTGAAAAGACTGAAGACAGACAAACAAAGGAAAAAAAAGAGAGAGATAAGACAAGAAGATAGAAGAGGAGGAATCGAAGATACTAGAGGGAGAGGGAGAGAAGGTCGATGGCTTGTAAATGTCCATTAAGAGCTCCTGCCTACTCTGCATCTATCACCACTAAGCTCTCTCCTTCAATTTTGTTCACATTTCATTTATCTCCTTCTAAACGACATCGTCTCACCACCTTCTCTTTGCACAATAGCAATTCCTTATCCTCTCCTATTTCTTCTCGTCGCAGACCTATTTCAGGTGTTAAAATACAGAAATCAAAGAATGCGATAGTCTGCTCTGCTTCGAATCAGAAGAAGAGACAAAGCTTAAATTTTAAGACATTGTTTGGGAAGAAATATTTGTGGCGGAGGATACTTTTCGCGTCTAGGAAAGTCAGGTCCATCATTTTACTCAATGTCATCACCGTTGTCTATGGTACGTTACCTTTTTTATTTTTTATTTTTATAACATCGCTGCTGCTGCTGCTGTTGTGGCGAATTGGAATTAATATATAATCAATAGGAGGCATTCATTGTAATCAATGCTGGTTCTTTTAAATTATCTAGATATTAAGGCTGATTTAGCATATGATAGATAGCGCAGAAATATGCTAGCTGACCCCAACTAGTTTGTGATTGGGGCTTTTTTGTTATTAATGTTACGTTCTTGATTTTAGATTTAAGCTTGCAATTATAGAGATTCCATCATCCATTTGAAATTTTATATATGTCCTTGTATAATATCCATATTACCTTTTGTGTTTTTTTATATTGCAGCGAGTAATATTCCAGTTGTGAAAGAAATTGAAGCAGTAATGGATCCAGCAACTTTCACTGCTGTGAGATTTGTTGTCTCTGCCATACCATTCTTGCCATTTGCTTTGCAATCATGGGATGATGCTCGAATCCGTAATGCCGGGATAGAGTTAGGGTTTTGGGTTAGTCTAGGGTACCTAACGCAGGCACTTGGTCTGCTCACATCAGATGCTGGTCGTGCATCATTTATATCCATGTTCACTGTAAGTTTCTTTATCAGCCTCTAGGTTGAATATCAATCAAAGTTTTTTTTTTCTGTGTGTTGGTAATTGTACTTAAAGGTACAAAATTGGGCGCATTTTTGTATGAATTTATCAGGTAATTGTGGTTCCTTTGCTTGATGGTATGCTAGGAGCAATAGTTCCTGCACATACCTGGTTTGGAGCTCTCATGTCCATTGTAGGGGTTGCAATGCTGGAATCCAGTGGGTCTCCTCCCAGTGTAGGTTTTCTCCTTGTTTTTAACGGTTGTTTCATTATTTTCATGTTTGTTGCATTTCCTTGATGATGATCAAAGTGGAAGACCAAGCATTCTTTGTATGTTAATTTTTCTTCATCTGGGTTGAATAAAAGGTAGCTTGGTTTTAACCTTTTATAATGGATTTGTATTTGCACATTGCCAGATTGGTGATCTCTTGAACTTCTTAAGCGCAGTGTTTTTTGGCGTGCATATGCTTAGAACAGAACATATATCAAGAAGCACAGATAAAAAGAACTTCTTACCTATTCTTGGATTTGAGGTGCGTGTACTGCCCAATTGTCCACACAACACAGAAATGTAGTCTGGTTATCTTCTTGCATGGTTTGAAAAACAGATTCTTCATTTAGGTATGTGTTATTGCTATCTCCTCAACAATATGGTATTTCCTTGGAAGCTGGTTTGGTGATGTCCAAACTTGTGATCCATCATCATGGACATGGGAAATGGTTTGGCATTGGTTGGCTGTTTTCCCATGGATACCTGCACTTTACACCGGCATATTCTCAACAGGGCTATGCTTATGGATAGAGGTACGATGAATTATTAGGTTCTCTCCTTAATTTGCCTACATTCCAAAGAAAACTGCAAAATTCTGAAATAAGTTTCTTCTCTTTGTTTTCTTTTTCCTTCCTCGTTCTTGTTTGTCATGCTGCTGTATTTCTGCATTTCAACCAACTTGAAAGAAGAAGAAAAAAAGGGAAAGCCCATCCAGGACTTAAACATAATGGCTTTTCACACTTAATTCTCATAAATTTTGTCCCAAGTAAATCACTGAACCCTCAATTGTACCTCTCCACTTATCCTTCCCAGCATGTTTCCAGGAAATTCCTCTTTGTTACTTCCCTTGCAAGTGCAACTGTTTCTGAATGCGCTTTACTAATTGTGATCCATCATTCTCTATGCTTGATAGTTTTTCCATATAGTCCTGTATAGTTTGTGTCTATTTTTGCTAATGTGATTTATAGATCTTTTGATGCCAATAGTTGAAAGAGGACTCATGATGAAAGATTCTTTGTTTTTCCTTTCCATGGAAAATTCATGTTTGTAATGTTTATGATTAAAAGCACCTTGGATTGTTCTTTTATATGTTTTGTGTTTCTTGGGGACTTTGTCTGTGGCAGATATACATAAAATTCTCCACGACTGCAGTTGGTTCATTTGGGATTTGGGCATTCATGATAACAAAAATTACAAATGCATATAAAAAACTATAATATTTTACAAGCGAGACAAATTTTATATGGTATCATCGAAACCATTATTGTGTGGATTCGATTTCAATTAAAAGTAAATGAGAAATCTGTTTGGGAAAGAAACTGAAATCTCCCAGTTCTCAGTGACCCTAACATGGCATGATGATTTGTGGGATCAGGATGACTCCTGCCTCTGGACTGAAACACCATTGTTGAGTTCAAACAACATGGCTTCATTCGGATTTAGAAAATTGTGCCTTTTAAGTGTTTTCCCGTCAAATAAAAGTAAATGTGATCATAATTTGCTCTATTTCTTAACCACACAGATGGCTGCTATGCGTGATGTTTCAGCAACAGAAACTGCAATAATTTATGGTTTGGAGCCAGTCTGGGGTGCGGGATTTGCATGGTTTCTTCTCGGTGAAAGGTGGGGTGCCACTGGTTGGATTGGGGCTGCTCTTGTACTTGGTAAAATCTTCAACCCTCTGGCTCTTGTTCGCTGTTACTTTCTATTTTTTGATTGCCATACTTAAGAGTGGCTCAGGATATGCTTAGAACATAAAGTCAGCCAATCAGTTTTCTTCTTTAATTTAGAATGCATACTATTCTTTCATTTGATTTCTTGATATTTAGATTAACAAGGTTATGCCCTTCTCAAGTTTATTTTTGCACAGACTGACCATTTCTTACCCTTTTTGGATTAAACCGCCACTCTCCTCTCCTCTGCCAGTTTAGCTTCATGGCTGCATTCATGTATCACTTCCTCTTTCTTTTGTCCTCCCAGAAAATTCATTTAGATGGAAAGAATATGTTTTTGAAAATATAACTATTTCTATAACCGAAAAGGTATGTGAGCTTAAGAAACAAAAAAAAAATAAAATTGATTTGGTTATTAAGTAAATGAACCCATAGATTATAGATTTTTTTCGGATGCTGTGCTTGATTCAAGAAACTGAAAAGAGCCACGTGTTTAACTTGGGGATAGCAAAATGTGGATATCATTATTACCTAGCTGATGGCATCCTAATAACTTGAACTGGGATGAGTACGTTGGCTTTCTTATCTAACTAATTAGGTGGTGAATGAGATAGTGTTATGCGTTGTTTTTTTAAAGTGTTTTTATATAGAAATACATTAAAATAATATATATATATATATATATATATATATATATATATAATTTATTTTTGACATTAACATATTAAAACAATTTGAAAATATATAAAAAAATCAATTTGAAACAAAATTTTTTTTTTTTCAAAATTTTCCCAAACTCCGATTGAAATGCCCCTCGAAACACCTCCTACATATCTTTACTTGCTTCTTGTTCCCTGATTGTTGATGTCGGGTGGTAATCTTTCAAAACTTCTTGTAGGTGGAAGCTTGATGGTGCAAATATGTGGATTATCATCATCTTCTAGTGTATCTGGCAAAGATGAAGTGAGAAGTGAGAAGGTGGATCACCTCCTGGTTTCCGATAAGCAAAATGATTTCTCTACCTCACCGGTTAGGGTCATTTCCAAAAAAGATGTTCCTAAAATATTAAAAAAGTAAGACACATCAGTACCCTTATCATCCCTTTCCCCTCAAATTTTATATCATCTTATATAGTTGTATAGCACCGAAGTCCTAATTTTGAATAGCTGCCGGAGGCCTGAGCTGGTGACCCCCGAAGCAAGACCCTGACATGTATATATGTGCATATAAATACATATTTATACAAGGAATGGAAAACAGAAAAAACAACTACATAATACTTGCTTTCTTGTTATCTCTCATTTCGTAATTTAAGCATTTCTTCTATGTTCTTGTGTTCTTGCTAGAATAAAGGAAACTCCTTTTTTTTTTTTTTTCTGTCCTCTCTCTGAGAAGAAACTCCTGTTATTACTTATTAGAGTGAAAGCTCTGCAGAAGATAAACTTACCGTGCCACTTGCATGTCCAATCGCTCTATAAGGTTTAGTAATCAAGCTGAAGTTTTTGGGCAGGCCTTGAAGATGTTGGAAAACTAAAATGCAGGTACCTGGAGTGAGGTAGGGTTATTTTAAAATGTTTTTTTTTATTTAGAAATATATTAAAATAATATTTTTTTTATTTTAAAAATTTATTTTTAACAGTAATACATTAAAATAAAAAAAAATATTAAAAAAATTAATTTAAAGCAAAAATAAATTTAAAAAATAAGGAAACGATTCAATTGCAATACTTTAAAACAAAAGTATGTGAACCTTGTTTTCTTTTATTTATTGATATTCAACCCTTTTAAATTTTGTAGGTATTGGTTTTTATATTCAAAGAGAGATTAACCTTCTAATTATTATAATACAATAAGAATTTGAATTAACTAGTTAAAATTTGCTCAGTGTATTATTCATTACTCAGTGTATTATTTATCCAAGATTTCTTTTGGCATGTCAGAGTTTATTTTTGCTTGCAAACAAAAATGAATTAATTTTGGCAATTCTTTCACCTTTTCAATCACAAGTCGGAATCTTCATTTGCCCCTTAAAAAAATCTCACAATACCTCATCTAAATTATTTAACGTCCCTTCGTTAAGATAAGGTCTTAGAAACGAATGGAGGCCTGATAATTACAAAGTCTAGGCCTAGTAATTACGAAGTCCTCTTTTTCATTGCCATTCAATAGCATACCCAAGTGGTTGAGGGTTTTATTCTCTGAATCCTCTTGAATTTTGCATACATTGACCCATATATTTACAAATAGATTGTAAATTTCCGAGATCGTTAAATGGTCTTTGAATTTCAGAGATAAGAAATTATTTTTAAGCTCTTGGGATTTAAAGGTTTTTTTTTTTTTTTTACATTAGTCCGTATGTCTTGAAGCCAACACAGTAATCCCTAGAGTCTTACTGCGTGGTTAAACAGGTCCCAACGGGGCCTGTAGTTTGACTCTCTCTCTTGTTTTCGCGGCTAAATATATGTGCTTGGCACTAAAACCAGACCTAAGAACGCCATCGTATTTCGATGAAAAAGAAGACGAGATCTGAATGATTCGGCTGAAGATTTCACTTGAAAGCTTTTGTATTACATTCAAAATACATCATTAATTAATTTGATTACTTGTTCGTAGTTACGGCAATAATTAAGGATTTAGTACAATTATGATCCTAAGATTAGCTTTTTACCTTAAAGAAGCGAATAGCATTATTCACTTCATTTCAAATCATTTTTAAGTGATCGTAAAGGACATTTATTACTGATTTCATGAAATTAACCTGTGTTTTTTCTTTTCTTTTCTAATTTAACTAATTGTCCCATATATATACCAGTTATTAATTAATAATACTTTTCATCGTACTAAATTCATCATCAAATTTTCTCATCCATGCGACAAACTAATCTTGAAGCCTCCAATTGTAGCTAGGATCTTTAAACCACAAAATTAATTAAGGAATTAATTGCCGGAAATTAAAAAAATAGAACTTTAAATGGTGGGAAATTAGTTATATCGCCACTATCATTGTCACTCTATAGTCTGTACTAGCTTTGATACTCGCGCGATGCCGCGGGTTATTTTTTTTGTATAAAAAATATTAAAAAAAATAAAAATTTAAAAATATTGGGTTTTTCTGCAAAGTTATACCCAAGAATCTTGGGTTTGGCTACAACGCCTGACCTAAGAGTAATATTTATAATATTAATAATAAAATTAAAATTGTATGACCCAAGTTTAAGTGAGTCTGGCTGTAACACCGGACCCAAGAATACTGGATGTGGATCTGGCTATAAGGTCGTGTCATAAAAGTGTGATAATTAAATAGATTAATTAAAAAAAACAAAGCACAAAAATTAACAGGAAGAAAAAAACTAATGAAGAAAAGGAAAAAAAAATGAATTAATTGGGTCAACCTTTTAAACCAGATTATCCCGTAAAACCTGGGATTTGCGTTATAAAAGTTTGATAACTAAATATAAAAAAAAATGACGGGTTTACCTAGAATTAACCGGGTTAACCCATTAAACCAAGTTAACCCGTCAAGCCCAGGATACGTGTCATGAAAGTATAAAAGTCTGATAATTAAATAAAAAGAAAATTAACTTTAACAAACTAAACTAAATGAAAAAAATAACTCGTCAAATCAGGTTAACCCATCAAACCCGAGATTCGTATAATGAAAATCTGATAACTAAATAAAAAAAAATTAACATTAACAAACTAAATAAAAAAAAATCATAAAAAAATTAAAAAGAAAAAACAAAAGGAAAAAACAATTATATAATATAATACAATATAATAATAATAATAATTATAATTATAATGAAAAAACGTGGGGAAAATTTCAAAAAATGAAAAAAAAAGTGGGGAAAGCTAAAGCTAAAGCTAAATTCTCAACCAACTCAATATTGAAAAAAATAAATTTAACCAAGATAATTTTTTGAAAAAAACATGTGGGAAAAACACTGTAGCCAAACAAAAATCATGTAAGGGAAACACTGTAGTAATCCATAATGTTTTTTTTTTTAAAAAAAAAAGCTACAAAGCTAATCTCTCAACCAGCTTAATATATAAAAAAAGCCGACAAAGGTTATCTTAAAAAAAAACAAAGAAGTCAATTTTGGGTAAAAGAAATGAAAAAAAAATGTACAAAAAAGGAAACAAAAGCGAAAAAAAAACACGTGGGGAAAGCTACAGTGTTTTAAAGAAAAAGACAAAAAATAATAATAATAATAATAATAATAAAATATGTAAAAAATGACAATTTTGGAAAAAAAGAAAAACTACAAAGCTATATTATCAGCCAGCTCAATATTGAAGAAATAAATTCGATAAAGATAATTTTTTAAAAAAATATATTGGGGAATTTTTTTTTTTAAAAAAAAACTACAAAGCTAAATTCTCAACCAACTTAATATAAAAAAAATAAAATCTACAAAGACCATTTAAAAAAAAAAGAATAAAGAAATCATTAAAAAAAAGAAAACAATGTATGAGAATATTATAGCAATCCATAATGTTTTAAAGAAGAAAACTATATAGTTAAATTTTCAACCAGCTCAATATTTAAAAAAATTTAGCAAAGATAATTTTGAAACAAAAAAATTAAGAAAAAAAACGAAACAAAAAAAAGAAGAAGAAATCAATTTTGGGTAAAAAAAGACCATAAAAAAACATGTTAAAAAAAAAAACAAAACCAAAAAAATAACTAAAACAAAAAAAAAAAAACTGCTGCTACAGTAAAAAAAAAACCGACGTGTTTTAGAGTATTCTATAATAATAATACAGACCATCACAGTTATATATATTGGCCACTTATTATTTAATTTTTGTTTTCTATATGATATATCACATCAAATCATCACAATATATATTGGATTTGGCAAATCCAAGTGATAGTGACGTTATAGTGTCTGTCACCTGCTCAACTACTCGGGCCTTACATTTTTTGCATGGGCTGTACATTATCGATTATAATAAGTTTGAAGATTTTTCTTTAAGAAAATCTATTTGGTAGGGATTGCATGGATTTTACATGTTTTTTTTTATTGGAGATTGCTGGAGATGAATTCGCTGAGAAAGGAACACGATAATTGAATAGATAGACGGAAAAGCTAACGAATGCTCTAATGTTAAATATTAATCCCAACCTACTTTTCAATGCTCAGTTTTCTATTCACTTATTTAATGGTAAGCTAAACAATCATTTATGTGTATTACCCACACAAAATCAAAGAAAATGTCTTGTAATCTACCAACTCCATTGTTAATTAATTCAGAAATCAAACAGGTACAGAAGGCATGCAAGCCAGCTGTAAGCAGAAACTGAGTGGCTAGTACACAGAGACAAGTCAGCCAAATTGCTTTTCTCAAATATTGTCTTCTTTTAAGATATTGAATATATTACAGAATCATGGCTCTGTAAGGTAAGCTGGAGACAGTCGCAGAACTCAAAGGTCTACAATCTATGGAAGAGCCAAGCCCACCAGGTGATATACAAGCAGCTAATGCACATCATGGTAACTGGGAGACTGATGGCGTAGGTACGGTTACAGCTAATCAACAATTGCAAAGAGGAAAGATCAAATCCAATCCATAGAATAAGAAAGAAAAAAAAAATAGACAAATAAATATACATACGTAAAAGGAAAGAAACGACTATAGTTGTTATTATTATTTTTTTTATCATTTGCATAGGTATAAACCTATCCTAAAAACCTATTTTGACTCGTCTATAAATTAAATGGGTGTGCTTAATTAATCTTGACCAAATCAACCAATTCCGTAGAATCCTTCAAACAAAATATGATTTAAATTAAAATTCATTTTAGAAAATTAATCCTTCAAGAAAATAGAAAGCCTAAATATAAAATTTATTAACAAGAAAATAACTTTCTTACATTAAGTTTCATGCCTTTTTAATTTAATCCATGCCTAGATAATTTTTTATCCAACTTGTTTTTTCAAACCATTAATAGATATCATACTTTTGATTTTAAGGTTTTTTTTTTTTGCATTTCAAAAATATTTTTTTAAAATATTTAATTTTTTTTTGCTTTAAATTAATATTTTTAAATATTTTTATATAATTTTAATATATCAATATAAAAAATAAATATTAAAAATAAAAAAAATATTTTAAAAAATAACCACTCTGATAATAATAGATATGGGACTTTTGTTATATTGTACACAAGTTCATACTTGTGTTTCTATATACATACGTGCGTGTGTGTGTGTATACACGTGCGCGCACGTAGCAATATTATCTGATACGTGAAGTTTGATAACATCACCAGTGCACGATTTTTTATGCCCTTAAATCTCTCTCACAAGATACGGAGATTATTATCAGTTATTTAAAAAATCATTTATTTTTGTGGACAAGCTTACCCCTCTAACTTAAATGCCATACCTGCACATGTAATTTCGCAATAAATTATTGCCCACTCCTTTTAATTATTTAAAATTCCCAATTGTTTTCCCTGTTGTCTTCAAGCTGCGTGGATGGACCCATAAGCCCACATCAGCATGGCTCATCAAGAAATTTCAACAAAAAAACGTAATGTAATAAATCCTACTTGTTCCTACAAATTGACCTCTCCCTTAACTTCAATTTCATGTTATATATGCTGTACTATTTTTTATGTATAAATAAAATTCAAATTCAAGAATTTTTAATAAGAATTGAAATATTAATATCAATTGAGCTGCTACGTACCTATTCACAGACTGATTTTTGAAAATACCATTAATCATGGTTGTAAATTTTATATTTTTTTTAAATTCGAGACATTAAAATTGATAAAATTTACAATTTTAATAAAACATATCAAAATAATTTTTTTATATCTTATATTTTTAATATAAATACATCAAAATCATTGAAAAATATTAATTAGATATTTTTTAAATTAAATATATTTATAAAATACATTAAAAAATAAAAACTACAAACCCTCCAAATACTTATTTGCCGAGCTTACCTTGAATAAACCAAAAAACTTTTATTTTATTTTATTTAGATCCAATTACTATGTAATTCAATCTTTTTTTCATTCAATGGAACTTTCCAGTTCCACGCTTTAATTCTCGGGTCAATTTGTTATATCTTTCTGACAAGAATTAGACTGCAGAGATTTCTTAGAATACCATTAATTATCGACGTATATAGATTTTGAGTTAACATGCCCTTAAAATCTTATTGGATTGAGGAGTGAATTTTATTATAACAAAATGGCCACATTTTAAAAATAGTAAGCAGAGTAAGAGAATCATCTATAAATGATACATAAAATATAAAAAAGGGGAGTCGGGGGAGACAAACCTGCAAGAAAACCAACTGGATAGAATTAAATATAGAAAACCCTAAATAATGAAGGTCAATAATTGATCTCATCATCTAGTACTAGTCTAGGTGTATAATTATCCCGCGTCTCTATAAGGATAAGATCCCAAAGCATTTTCCCTACACCTGCTATAATTGATTTTGTTATCTCAAAGCTTACACTGTTTATAGTTTGATTACCTGCGCAACAAAATGACACTCTTTGGTAAGATGGAGGCTGAAGTAGAGATCAAAGTTTCTGCTGAAACATTTCATGATATCTTCAGCTGCAGACCACACCACGTTTCCAATATGAGCCCTGCCAAGATACAGAATGTTGATCTGCATGAAGGTGAATGGGGGAAGCCGGGCACTGTAATCTGCTGGAGTTATGTACATGGTAAGGCTGTGTCGTCATATATAGATCATCCCTGACCAAAAAAAATATTAAGGATTGCACTGCTCATGCTCCTTAATCATGTATATATATATCTTCATGGTTTTGATCATACACACACACACACACACACACACACACACACACACACACACACACTAACTATAAGTTTACATCACAATTAGTCTACAATCAGCTATGATCTATAGTTGTGCTTTATGAGAAGAGAGCCGATTTCTGTCTTCATCTAGGGTAAATCCATTGTTGGAGAAATTTTATGACTTTCAGGTTGATGAAAGGTTAACCTCATATACACTTTCAGAAACAAATTATTATTAAGAGTAGCATGACATATCAAGGCAGTGATTCATGACGTACTGACATTTAATTTAATTTTTATGCAAAAAACATTAATAGATGGGGTTGCTAAGACTGCTAAGGAGGTTATTGAAGCTATAGACGATGAGAAGCTGTCAACCACCTTCAAAGTGATTGAAGGAGACATCACCACGGAGTACAAGAATTTCATAATTATCGTTCAAGCTACTCCCAAAGGAGAGGGCAGCTGCTTGGCTCACTGGACTTTTGAATATGAGAAGCTAAATGAGAACGTTCCAGATCCTCAAACGTTGCTTGAGTTTTGCATCCATTGCAGCAAAGACATTGAGGATCATCACCTTACCCAGCTACCAACAGCACAGGCATGAATGATCGGTCAGTATCATATGCGTGCATGCTGCTGCTGCTGCTGTCTTAAATTTAAAATGACTACTGGCATGAGTGAATAATAAGAAGCGGTGTGGTGGGGACAAACGCCTGTTCTCCTGTATTAATGTATTTTAATTTATCAATAAACTTGTGTACGTGGGGTCTACTGAAACTTAAAGGTGGGGGCTTCTTATTTATAGGTTTCAGTAGCCTGCCTTGCTGTGTGATATGATTTACGAGGGCTTTGTGTGAAGTTAATGTATGCCTTGATGTGTGTGATTCAAGATGTTAAAAGTCTCTCCTCCTATCGTTTTTTATTCTTTTCAAGATCCTAGCTGGAAAATCGATCATCCAAACATGTTATACAGGCCTTAATTTCTCAGGTCACAGGCCAGCACCATCCTGAATTGCGAAATATTCACAAAACTCTCATCGTGATTCGTAATCCCACGACCATATATGTTGTAAATTATTGTGAAAGTGGATGGAAAGTGATGAACGTGACTTCACGTGTGATTGCTTGTATCTTCCCTTTATTTTTGTAATCTATTTGCTTTATTTTCGACTCTTTTTTTTTTTAATTCCATGATCGGAACATGAGAATCCCGCTCGAAATTGGATGGATCTTAATTTGATTTCATGATGGATTAAATCGAATTAAACAATGATTTAAGATTATTGATGTAAGTTTTTTTTTTATCCAGGGATTAATTATGCTTGGACAAATAGTTTGTAAAATTGAACCCAGGTCTAAATATATTATTTATTTCTCAATTATACATTTCGTGGATAATAAAGAAGCAGTGCTCGATGTGCGGTAGCTATGATCTGTATTAACGGTAAGAAAATGCCATTCTATCTTTTGCTTGAACATCCCCAATTATCTTACGAGTCCGATACCCTATTTATTAATTAAATATTCTTAAATTTATAATCGACATAAAACACAAACAGCACCGCATTTACAGCAATCGGTTTTGAATAAATCCAAGGGCTAAGGTCACGCGACATGCTTGTCTCCAAGAACTTTAGTCATACATAGACAACCCCCAGGCACCATTGATCGCATATTCACTGTATCCAATATTTGGATTGTGAATACTCTGACGTGGGTGTATCCAACCGAGCAGTCCATGTTTTTAATCTGAAATTTTATCTTATTTATTTTTTTATTTTAAAAAATTAATTTTTATTTTAAATTTAAATTGATTTTTTATATTTTCATATCATTTTGATATGTTGATGTCAAAAATAATTTTTAAAAAATAAAAAATATATTATTTTAATATCTTTCCACAAAAAAACACTTTAAGAAATAACCGTTAATCTCTCAAACTCCCCCTTCAACCTGTTCTCGCAATGTAATGTATGACTTTTAGGAGGACAATTATAAAAATACATCATACTGTAGAAATATGTAATAATGTTTTTCATTGATATAGACTTGCGAAGAAAATCATAGGCAATGCCTCGTACACTGGATAAATCCAGGTTCTACGATCTTAAAACTGAACATAATCCAGAGAGATAAATTATTAATCACGGATCGATGTTGGAATCATCATTTTTTGTTTATATGAGCCTCAATAGGTGGTGGATCGTCATCTGAGTCGACGAGGCATCCGTCGCTTACCCAACTGTCTCCCACACGAGTCCACTTCCCAGCCTTCAAGTCGTCCCTCCTTAAAATGATATATATACCTCAACATAGCTTCGGAATGTCTCAATTGCCTCCGCACCTCTTGCCTTTGAAAGCGACGGTGTTCACCCGTTCAGATTATAATGGTTCTTCAAACTCTCTGTATCATTAATTCGAGGATTCATTATATTAATTGAAAAATGTATAAACTGTTCCAAACATTTATATTAATTAAATAAAAATTAAAAAAAGAAGAAGAGGATTGCATTGGAAGGTGACTAGAACATAAACTTTAACTATATCCATTACTGCAACTCATAACTCTGTGAGATGTAATTTAAGTGGTTAGACTTTAAATTTGTTTTAATTTTTTTTATTGTAATTTTATCGGTATATATCGAGAGAATATTTCAGTCAATAAATTTATTATAATTTAGGAAACATTTATCGATATTTCTATTTGTTTTTTTTAATTTTGTAGTGGTGAACGTTGTTCCGTGGCATTGTTTTGCAATACCGATATCAAGGATATTGTTGAGGTAGAAGCCATGGATTCTGTGTTCGATTTGGTGCTCTTCGTCTGCTTTGAAAGTTTTCGAGGGAAGATTGTTGGACCAGTAAAGCAAGTTGGGAAGACAAGGAACTACAAGTAAGATTAGCCATGTAAATGATATGATATCGCTACAATTCAATCAATAACTATCTTGGAAAAAGAAAAATATCTATATACAAACTTCCAGACATCCCTATAGATTTTTTCATTGTTTCTATTTTTATTTCCATGAAAATGCAATTGATATTTCTCCACAAGTAGAACAACGTACTGGATATTCTTTAGGAAATGTCCGTTATAGGTTTCTAGCTCCTTTCGTTTTTTTTTTTTTTTCTTATCATTTTGTCTTTAGGAAATGTCTATTTTGTCCAAAATATTTTACCTTCCATTATGAAAAGAATGGATTTTACTATCTTTTAAAACTCAATAGCAAGGATTTAATAACTTTTTTACTAAATTATAAGATTATCCTTCGCAAAACAAACACATATATAGGAAAAATTAAAGAGCATACCTTTTTTCGAAAGAAAATCATGACTTTAGGTATAACTATTGATATATAATAAGATTAGATTTTATATTTCCATATATGATGTGAAAATTGCTCGTCTTTTAAATTTCTGCGCGACGCGTTCTTTGCAGAGGAAAAGCTAGCTATTATCACCAAAAAAAAAAAAAAAACTTATTATCACCCATTTAAATTTTGTTTTGTTAGGCCATAATTTCAACTTGAAGATGCTCTCATATTTTTAACTCTAGTTAAATCTTATTTTGAGAAAATCAGGTGAATAATTGTTTCACGATATATGATTTTATATAAGAATTTATTGGTTTTTATATAATACAATGCAAGCCAAGTTCGAGAATGCCATTATCCTTGGAAAAAAAAAATCAAAATGTGATTCATAAAAATCGAAAAAAATTGTTTAAAATACGACCAAAACAAGAAAGAAAGAAGACACCAAATTAATGGAGTAGATATCCAAGTAATTCTTGATTCAAGAGAAAACAGTGATCATCTTCACGGTTAGGACGCTATAAATTAGCAGTCGCACCTCACCCATAGAGGATACCGCTGTGGATGGTAAAATTAGGAAAATCATTCGATCAGTCGAGTCTCTTCGACCTGTTCCATGGTGCTTCCCTGTCTGTGTTCCAAAAATAATAAATATCATGGGTTAATTTAGTTAGTTTAAGCATACATGCTTGAGCAAATTATTGAAGTTGCTTGTCTATGGTAAGAAAAATGAAGGTGGCATGCAGTTGCAAGAGACTAGAAGCCATAACATTGAAGCACAGATATCATGTCACTAGAGATCACTTGTTGCTTACTGTCAGGCAGCTTGAAATCTACATTGCATACAACACAGCATATAGCAATCACGTTTATCTCGTACCTCCAATTTCCAATCCCCGACAACCTGGAACATTCATCCACTCGATTTGAATCATCACTTCACCGGACTCTACATTTCTTAATCTGAGAATCATGTCTTGCAGGATTTTGCCGTTATCCCAAACAACGCAGCTCTCGTCAGCAAGGCAGTTGTTCCGGCTTGGCTTAATTCTTGAGACCACACAACCGTTTGGGAGATTTTGCAATCCCATCTTTAGACTCGCGATATATGCTTTGATGTCTATTTCTGCTTCACCCATTTTATCATCCACGGTAAATCTGTCTTTGTCAAAAACAGTCTGCAAAGGAAGCCAAAACAGAAGAAATCAGAATTGACAGTAATAAAATATGGTTATGTTTAACGAAGTTATTAAAGAAAGGAAAACGGTATCTCGCTGAATTTACCATCAACTGTTTGTATGCAATACAGCACAGATATAATTCAATTGCTGAGTGCATCATAAACATACTACATATTGTGGGCTAATACTTACTAAATTGATTGGAACATTGAGATCTGTGATTGAAAGAGTAAGCTCCTCGTTCCACTCTGGATTGCAGTTTTTTTTCACCACTCGAGTCTTCAATTTCTACACCAAAGTTGAGGTGATTTTAGCGCTGAGAGAACACACCGAAAAGAACAAAAAGGACAAGATATAGAAAACTTACGTATAGTTGAACTTTCTATTATATATGCAGTGACTATATGCAGATTTAACTTATATTGATGAATTATAACATACTTATTCATGCTTTCTAGTTCTAGATCACCTTAATATATTGAAGCAAAGCTTCATATCAAGATAAGCAAATACAGAGAACCCTAAAGATAGTCTCTCATAAAATGATGATGAGAACACAGTAGCAGTCCATCATTAACCATAAAGTTTCAAGCAAAATTAATCAAGAACCAAGCTATCGAACAATCCTACAAAAAACCACACCCCGTCCTCCATATTTGTGATTATGAAAAGGGAACCGGAAGTAAGAAGGCTATCCTCCCCCTCATAGGCATTCATGATAGTTCAAGATGCATTCTTGAACTCCAAGCCCATCGATATTAACAACGGCTTCAATTAGGTGAACAAATTTCACCCTCTTCTTGTTTATTTCTCATTTCTATAGCAATAATATATGTCCTTGAAAAAAACACAATTGTGAAAATCCTTTTGTTTCCTGTCTTTAATTTCTTTCAGTAGAAAATTTCATGCCTGCTTCCCTGTTTCACTTCTGTAGAGGTCTCAGACAGCCAACTCAAAGAGATTGACAACCATTTTGTGTACCGAAATTTCAACAAGAAAAAAAATTAAGGGAAAATGAAAAAAAATTAAGGGAAAATGAAAGAAACTGGGGGAAATTAGCAAATCATATAACCAAATTTGAGGAGATCAAAAGAAGAGTAACAAGCCTGTTTTCCCATGGTGATGACAGCATAAGGATCACTGGTACCAAGATCGCGAACGGCAAGATTGTTGCCTCGTTTCACCCGGATTCTGAGAAGGCCAAGAAGGTTGTCCATGTCTGTAAAGCTCCTACTGCCTATTGTTCAGGTCAAACAGATACGGAATACTGGATTTTATGGCCTAGAACAAGGAATATATAAATGTTGCTTGAAAAATCCAAGCAACATGTAGATTGATCGGGTGAAACGAGGCAACAATCCAGGTATTAGACAAAATATATGTTGGCCAAGAAAAACTATAAACGGTAAAAGCCTCGTATTAGACAATCCTTTGTGGCCCGCCGCTATGCACGCCCTTCCCGTTGGTGGTTTAAGACGTGTGCTTTTACAGGAATAGAGGGAGAATAAATATATGGAAACTTGCTCAATGTCCACCCAAAATCTGATAAGGCATTATCATTTTACTTTCTTTGTATGGAAATAAGATTGCAAAATGGCGGGACGATATCCAACTCATTTATATGAGATATTGTCTTCTAATCCATGTATGATTGCTAGGTCAATGTATCAACGTGAGATCCCGATACTTAGCAATTAGCATTACTGTTTTCTTTAGAGAGATATTGGATCAAATTTCTCTCATACTTCTTTTTCTTCATTTGGGTAATAAAATATTTAAATCAGCTCATTTGAACTCTTCCTTCTAAAACCCTGGCTTTTAGACTTTCGAAGGCTATGTTTCATCAGCAATATTCAGCACTCTATTAGTGAGTACAATTTAGCGGATATAGCACAGCAAGAAGAGAGAAGGAAAGATTTAGGAGCATGGTTTTTTTTAGGTTTACAACATAGTTGTTGTAACTGGCTCGAGACTTAACCCCGATCAAGATCGAAAATCGTTTCGAATTGTTAATTAGCTCATTAGGCTGAGAACAGGTTGATCCAGTTAGTTAATTATGACAATAATAATATTAAAAAAGTGTATGTAATATAAAAAAAACTAAATTGTATTGCATATAGATTTTGGTGAGCTGGTAAAAATAATAATTAATAAAGAATATCGAGGTTTTTTTTTCTTGTTTGTTTTTAAGTCAATCTTCCGTTTCAGTTATGTCTTGATCGGGTTAAGTAGGTTAATTGAATTTTAACTTGATTGATTTTTTAACTGGTCTACTGGCCCAAATATGATCTTAATTATTTGGTTTTTGGTCAACTTATTGACGTGAAACTCGGTATAATGATTTAAACTTGAAAACCTTGATCTAACTATTTATTTAACTTGAGTTTTAAATTAAATCATGTAAAAATTATTCTGATAAGACCTTGTTCTCTGTGCAAGTCTAAAGAAAAAAATCAACTCAATACTAAATTATTAAATTAAATAAAAATCTCATATTAAAATATAGTATTGAAAAAAAAAGTCCAAGAACCCAAAACAATTAAAAACCACATATTAAATTATGAAATTGAAAAACAATATAAAAAAGGAGCCAAAATGTTTTTATTATATTCTAAAAAATACAAAACTAATTTATATTCAATATCGAAAGATAAAATTAAATAAAATCTACATATTAAATTATAAATTTGGAACAAAAGAAAACAAAAGATAAAAAGACAGAGGCAAAAACCCTAAATAAAATAAAAACTCATATTAAATGATGGGATTTGAAAAAAAGGGTCAAAAAACTTTTATTATATAATAAAAAATACAAAAATCGATTTACCATCAACTCAATACTAATAATAAAATTAAATAAAACATGATGAAATAAAAAAATAAAAGAAGTAAAAAAAAACCCAGAAAAAAATAAAAACCACATTATTATAAATGATAGAATTAAAAAAAATCTAAAAGATAAGAAAAGAATAAAAAAACTCAAATGTACAATAAAAAAAATGTTATGGGCTTGTTAAAAATGCCAGACACATGGATGTAAGAGAGATATGTGAGCCTATATATTTTTATATATAAAAATTAGATGATATGTCATTTTTTTTAAATATATATATATATATATAGATGAGTCATGGTATATGAAAATAGTTCCGTTGCACGTATGGGTTGAAGCATGAACTCATCTTAAACCACACAATTAACCAATGAGTTACAACACCTATTTAGTAATTAAGCTATTAAAATAATATTAATTCCTTAATAATATTAACGATCAACCCAATTCGATAACGCGGGAGACCTGCAGATGAGGTTCCTGATCCATCAGTTCATCACTCGGGGGGCATCCTGCTTTGTCAAAACAAGTATAAAGCTGAAGGACCACAACACTGATTCGTGTTTTTTTATGCCAGGTGGGTGATCTGGTACAGTTATGAAATCATCAGATAATTAATAATCCCACAGAGAACTATCCACCACCCATGTGTTCGGAGGCTATAGGCCCAGACAGAGATTCTTCTACACGCTTTTGGGTTTTGTAAGCAACTCATGTACTTATCAGTACTTGCGCCATTACGCGTATCTCTTATGAAATATATTAGAATATCTATAAATACATTAAAATAAATTAATTTTAAAAAAACATACGGCCAACCACATACACAAACAGTATCTATGTCATCGGCAAAATTGCAAATATAATCCCCCTGGAAAGGTATTTATGTACTCGGGGGTAAGAATAAGATAGGTTTATTTAGACTTTAATACAGTAAAAAAAATAGAGAAATAACATAATTCATAAAATATAGAGATATTAAAAACACGTCAAAGCAATCGATATCTTCAAAAAAACAATCTCAATGGGAAGAAAATATCTCGAAAATTACGAAGGCAGGATTTGAATCTATTGCGTCATCATTTATCGGGAACATCTTGGTTTTGCTCGACGAATAGACCGCCTGGGACGTCCGTTTTCTTGGCGAGAGGTATGGTCTTTCATTTGTATCTCCTTTGAGTTATATATCATCTATGATTTTTCAATCCCAATAATATTTCTTTCCATATTTCTCTATCACGCAGTACCAACCTAGATTATCCCCTCTTGTATGTTGAGGGTTCTTTCTCTAGTAACTTGATAAATAATAAGTAATTCTAGGACCAGCCAACGTATTTTGAATGAAATTGGGAAGAGACGAAGATGGAAATTATTTATAATATTTCAAGATAGTTAAGAGTTATTTATATTGTTAAGATATTTTTGTCTGTATATTTTATGGATAAAAAATAATATATATTATCTGTTAATATATGTATTATTTATATTTAATTATTTAAAATGATATAAATTTATTTTAAAAACCAATTTATTTTATATTTTTGTCTACATCTCTCATACCAAATATATTTATATTCTAATTATATTTTTTCCCCTGAATATTACCAAAACAATACCTAAAAAATGGATCAAAGTATGATAAAACTAATTAGGGAAGATACCGAGATGCATCTAATAAAAATCGGAGGGGGAAACAAAGAAGCCAAATAGTGGGTTTTTCTTTCAATTAAAATATATAGACTTTAATTTTAATTTATTACACTCAATACTCATCCTGTGTAACAGTGATTTTATTAATTTATTTTAGAATTCAAGTTTCAGATGAGCTAGCTAATGACCCGTACATTGTTACGGTTATTTTATATATTTTTGTTAATATTGTTTTGAACAAATTAGAGAGGGAAATTGTGTTAATAATTACATGAAAAGTTTTGTTTAAGAATAATAATTAAAATAATACTTATAGGATTAATGATACCTGGTTTGTAAAAGATATTTAGATTTTGTTAATTAAATAAGTTTAAAATATTATGTTTTAAAAATGGGCATTCATTAGATATATTCTTCGATGACCAATTTGTATAGTAAAAGAATTTTTTAAACCTTTGTTTAAGAATAATACACGTGTAACTATATTGATTTTTAATCAAATATTAATACAATTTTTATATAATAAAAAATATACCAAAATGACCAAGCAAAACATCGCAATAACTGATTTTTTTTTATTTTCATCCTTGAAACTTTTTCTTGTTCAGTTGTAGTCTTATATACCTAATTTGATGATAAATTTGTCATATTTTATTAAGCATATAAAAAAACCAATAATAAAGAATCATATTGTGAAACACTAAGAAAACCCACAATCAATGTAAAATTCAAGGGAACAATTTCTTTTCACCCTCGTACTTACTCTTTTTCTACCTTCACAGTTTCTATACTTTTTGTAATTTCAATTTCAATCCTCAAGTTCATTTTTATGGCATTTAAGTGATTGAGTTGGGAAAACGAGAGAGAAAGTCATATAGAATCGATGAGATGAGAGAAAATCATTGATTTAGCTACTTTTCAACAGCATAACTTGTTATTTTTTGTGTCAACGAATCTATTCAACAAGGAGAGCTTGATTGTTATGGGGTTTCCTAATTAAAAGCATTATTGAAAAAATGAGACCAGGTTTGTTTTAATTTTTATTTTTAATTGATTTTAGTTTTTAGATGTTTTGAGATTACTGCATCGTTTATAAAAGCTTTTAAAATGGTCTAGAGATGTTTTTAGATTAGAATGGCTTGAAATGTTTTACCTAATAAACTTGTCTATGATTTACTAACGACCGGTGGTTGTCAGATTTTGGGTTTTGTTTAGTTTAATTTAGTTTTAAAAACTATATGACATAAATGAACAACAAGTCATCGGGGTGGTTGAGTGGGTAAGGAGATAAACTTGGGTAGTCTTGGACTCGGGTTCATTTCTTATTGTCAACAGTACTTTTGTGATTTTTAATAGCGGACTTATATTTTTTTAAAAATTTTCACTGTTAGGTTAAGAGTTTAAAATGTTACATGTAATTTCAAATTCATTATATGATACTTTGTCTCACTTTTTATTTTATTTTTCTCTAATTTTCTTTTAATTTTTAAAAATGTTTGGGAATATCATGTTACTATACAATTTAGTAATAACATATAGGGTTTATGATTATTTGTATGTGTGGGTTTTATTTTTGCTTATTTTTTTATCATTTAATTTTTTTCAATTTTATCTATTGAGTTTATATTAAATTTTTTTATCAACTTTTTTTTATATAAAAATAATCCTTTAACATTTGCTTGATTTTCAATTTGTAATTATGATTTATTTTGGTTTGCTTTCTATAAAATTATTGTTGCTTAAAATAAATATCACAATATTTTATTGTTGCCTGATTTTGCTAATGTTTGTTTTTCTTATTATATAATTAGATAAAAAATATTTTTTAAAAATCAAAATTATTAAACCTAATTTAATTTATAACCCGAGTCATAAATTTAGAGGGTTAACCAGATTAATCTGAGACAATCTAATATATTATCACCTTAATTTTTTTTTAAAAAAAAATGTCATTTTAATTATTTTTAAAATCAAACCAAGTTTTTACTTATTATTCAAGTTGTGTTTTGACACACTTGCCTATGTTTTTTTATGGTTATTTTTTAATTATATTTTTTAAATCAGTTAAATTAATTAAATCATATTTAAACAATTCTTATACACTTTTTTTATCCTTTAATTATTTTTCAAGTTCAAATATATTTTTACCCTTCTTACAACACGCTCAATAAATCACGCAGTATACCCTGCATGGCTGCGACAAAATCAAGAAAAATACCTAGAAGTTCTAGAAAAAAATATGAGTACTTAAGAGCTTATTATATACATATAATGTAAGAAAATAATTTCATGAATGAGTTTTTGTAGCTTTTGAAACTAACGAGAGCATCAAACTTTTTATACTGTAACCGAATTTAAATTTAAAATCTCAAGAATAAATTTGCATGCATGGCACGTGGTCAAATAAACTAAAAACAACAAACCAGTCGTCTATTCCCAGAAGTCCGAATAATTTTATAAATAAAAAAAAGTTTGAATAATTTTTTTCTTGCAAATAGCAATTAATTAAACAAACAATTCTTGCAAATTGTAGTGATTTCGAGAATGGAGCAAGTCAACAACTAACACCATAAAAAGAAAACGTGTTTTACAGTTACAAGTTACTACGCCCAAAATTACAGTTTTACAGCAAGAAATAAGAAGAAACAAAATTTTGGAAAAAAAATAAACTACGTCTTTCCCCTTGCCGAAGGGTTTTCCTCTTTTGCTGTCACTGTCAGAGAAAACTTTACGATGAAACAGAGTAATTAATGTTTTTTTATTAGTTATTTTTTAAAAAAATAAATTGATACAAATAGAGAAAAGAAATTCTAGAGAGGTTAGGTTAAGTCGGCGCTAAGTAAGTGACGTCGACGATGACACAGTAACAAAATTAGAAGAGAATCCCTCTCTTTAAATTAGCCTTCCATATCAAAACAAACAACAATCAAACCCTAGCCCTCATCCCCTCCAAACTCCAAAGCCTTTCTCCTTATCCCAAAACCAAAACAAATCATTCGACCGTTTTCTTTCAGATCTCTATCTCTCCAAAAAAATCTCTTACCAGTTAAAGAGAGGGAAAAAAAGAAGCTAAGCGCTTTTCTTTTTTCTTTTTTCTTTTTTTTTGTCGTTTAGAAATAGATCGTCAAAGAAAACGAAGATCTAGTTGTTATCGTTGTGAATGGTGGAAATCTTAAGAAGTAGTAGTAATTACATGCTCTCCCTTTGCCAATCAAGGGCGGGCGTTGTCTCTGTGGCCTCTGCTTTCGCTTTCGGATCTTGCAAGGAAGGCTGGTACTATCGCTGCATCGGTGTCGACCCGTAAACAGAGAAAAACCATCAAAAGTCGTTGTTCTCGGTGATTTTTATTCACAAAAAGTACCCAGTTCTTTATTTTTTGTTTGAAGAAAGAAAGAAAAACCCAATACCCAATTTTCTTTTTGTTTAGATACTGCTATTTCTTTTTTGTTGATTTTTTTGAGAGAAAAGAAAAAAGAATACAATGGTTCTTTACAAGCAGAAAAAGAACCAGGCAGCCAAGGGCAACAGGTTCTTGATTAGCGTGACGGTGTTAGGGAGTGCAGGGCCGATCCGGTTTGTTGTTAACGAGGAGGATCTAGTGGTTGCTGTTATTAATACTGCCTTGAAGTCCTATGCGCGTGAGGGTCGCCTTCCAATTCTAGGCTCGGATCTCAATGATTTCTTGCTTTATTGTCCCAATGCTGGTTCTGATGGTAAGTTGTTCCAGAACCCAATTTTTGGTGCCAATTGGCAATTGTTTCTTTTGTTTGTTTGCGTTATTTCTTTGGAATTTGAAACGTTCCTTGGTTCCATAATTAATTTATAAGAACTTATTCTGATTGTGCTTGAAACTCGAAAACCCAATTTATGATTGTTATTATAATTTGATTGCAGCTATAAGCCCATGGGAAACCATCGGATCACTCGGAGCTCGCAATTTTATGCTTTGCAAGAAGCCACAGCATCTGAAAGTGGCGGAGAAGGATGGGAGATCCAATGCAGCAATTTCCCAGAAGGGGAGTGGGAGCTGGAAGGCATGGATTAATAAAGTCACTCAATCTTAAAATATCTTCTCATTGATGCACTTTCCAGTAGTGAAGGATATGATATCTTCTCGTCAATTTATTAAAGTTGTTTCCAGTTTCGTTTAAGTTTTGCCAAATTATTCAATTTGGTCTTCTTATTAGTTGGCGTGGTTGTTTCATTTACCTGGTAATGTCCCTTTAGGGTTTTTTGTTCTAATTCGAGTTGAGAGAATTGTGAAGAATTCCTGATTGTTTAGGGAACCAATCAAATTGTTCTCCTTGAATGTTTTTCTTTGAATAAAATAGACATTTTTGGTTGTCTTTAGTAAATTTCTTTCTTCCATCAGTTTTCGATTTTGGTTTGCTTTTAGAATTTGAACTCTTGCGCAATGTTAGGTATTCAACTGCTTGTTTGCTATAAATAAGGGGCCTGCAGAATTCCTTTGAATAGAGCAATTTCACTGTTTTCTCTTTTTTGGTGCCAATATGGGCTAAAGTCCAAAAAAACAATAGAATAAATTGTAGTTTTCTTTGTTGGATTAGCTGTTTCTAGGAGATTTCTAGCAGAGTATTGATTCTTGGCCACCGATGGCATCTTTGAACTGGATATTCTGGAGAGCTTAAATCAAAGCCTTCACGGGCAAGCATCTGTTCCTTTCAACCATCTTATAGGTTCAGAAGCATCCTCTTCGAATTCAACGACAGCATTTGATAGGAATATTTCCTACCGATCCTGTCAATGCCAGCTAGGATGAGTTTGGTGACAGCCTTTGGTACGCAAGACAGACAAGACTAGCGGCTGCTTCTTTGCCTAGAAAGTTGTCTAGCCTTCCAGATGCGGAGTTCTCTAATCAATAGATCACCCCCCCCCCCCCCCCCCCCCCCACTAAATCAACTATTAAGGGGTAGTTTTGTCTTCTTAAATGAACACATTAGTATAATTTGAAGAAAAATCTGACTTTTGACTTTCATTGATCACAGTATACTGATTTAATTAACCTTACAAGACTTTAGCCTGGGTACAGGAGCCTTTTAGATATTTTCATTTCTACGAGGTTATTTTCATTTAGGTCAGTTAAATTACTTAGCTGTCATTTCAAGAAAAAAAAACTAAAACTTCCTTTCAGGGCATTTTCAACTTTTGAATTTGGTTTTTTTAATAAAAATGTTTTGGTTGAGGTCGGTTTTGGTTTTTTTTTATATAAAAAAAATATTAATAAACAAAAAGCAGAGGATTTACAACTACCAATAGACTGTCTCATAAACTGCTGCTACCCAGTATAGTTAAGCCCAAGCTGCTGTAATTTTCTGAAGCTTAAATTCGCTGTTTTGTTATGCACGGCATTTGCGAATCGTTGCTGTGTCTTCTATCTCGGACCAAACTGAGGCCTAACTAGTTCTTGAACAGGGCCAGCCAATAATTTAGAGTGCATCTCTTGCATATAGCTATATAAGGGATTGGCTGCTGCTAGTTGTGGATTGATGGAGCATAGCAAGTTCAACTCTTCACCTGTATTATTTGATGACAAAGTCAATCTCCTTGCACCTTGATGTCTGTTGGATTAAAATCAGTTAAACTGGAAGATTAGGTTCGATTTGCTCTTGAGAATCAAGTTTCCTTATGAACAGAAGTGGAGTTCTACAGCTATGACTGCATAGTTCCCAACGTCTCCGATGAGCATCAAATACCCGTCCATCAAAAAAATCTACTGGTCACCATTCATATTTGTTAGGTTCAATTATATATCGCAGATGTAAGTTTCCCATATGGTTGCATCTATGATCTATCCTCTGCTTTGCTTCTCCCATGTGCGTGTGTGTGTGAATTAACCCCTTTAACTTTGATTGCATTTACAAATTTCCTCGTTCGCACGAACTGATAGCACTGCTGGCTGTAATGGGTCTAAGGACGAATTTTGGCCTTTGAAGATGAACCGGCTCTCTCTCTCTCTCTCTCTCTCTCCCTCTCTCTGGACAAGCGAACAGATTGATCGGGAAGCTACATGAAAAGGAAAAAATCCAAAGCAACTGAACGGTGACGATGGGGCTAGGAAAAGTGAAAACAACGTGGACAATGGAGGACCATTCAATCACATTTACGCATCACGTGGATGGGTACTTAACTAACGGCAGCGTTTTGGGAACCTTGACTTGGTCTTTAGTCAAATTAGTTTGGGATTTTTCAAATTTGATTTCAAATCTGTTTCAAAAATTAAATCTCTAAATTGAGCAATATAATAGCGTTCTCGCATTGAGAAATGTTTTATGACAAATTAGTTAATCTCCAAAACCTCAAATCTACCTTTTTTTATAAAAAAATCATTCAATTAGATCCAATTGTCTTGTAATTCAATCATTTTTCATTCAATAAAATTCCCAATTTCCATTCCTAGGATTTCCAATTACATTCCTAATTAGGAATCCATTACTTATAATTAAAACCTTTTCTAATCAAAACCTTATAAAATCCTTCTGGTTGGTTACACATTCTGATGAATTTAGAGAAAAAATAGTCTCCGTCAATCACTCATTCTTCCATCATAATAAGCAAAAATTTAATTTTTATTTTGCTTAAAACTATTTTTTTATATTTTGAATTGTTTTGTTGTTCTAATATTAAAATTAAATTTAAAAAAATAAAACATATTATTTTAATATATTTTTAAATAAAAAAACACTTAAATAAATAATAGTTACAAAACTCCAAAATACCCCCTAATATTCATAAAAACAATCACATCAAATCCAAAAAAGAAGACGATATAAACACTTATTTTACTTCACATAGAAGCTAAAAATTAGCAAAATTACCAAACCAAAAATCAAATACATTTATTTTACTTTACAAATTCATAAAGATTATATCATCCAATCAGAGAAAATCTGATGAACACTTATTCTAAATCACAACAATCTAGAATTTATTACAAGCATATTCTTTTAAAAATTTATTGAACGAGTGCCGCCTATTAATGTGATCGTCTAACTAGGTCCCCCAAAAATTCTTCTAATTAAATTAATTGGAGTTCCTAAGTGCCTATGCATATCGTGTCAAATACCAGAAGTTTATGTAATTTTTTAATTTTTAATTTTAAGTTCTTAACAGTTTTTAAGGGTTAAATAAAGTTAAAATGTTGCTTAATTAAGCGAGTTTGGAACCAAAAAAATGGAACAGAAATGACCAGAGAAGAACAGCATTAGAAATTCTGTTAATCATAAACGGAAGCCTAACCAAATCAAATGAGAGAGAAAAATGGCAAATAATAGTATGATCTTCAGTCAAAAAGTTAATTGGGCTCGGACCAGAAATGAAGGGAAGGTCTTTTAGCCCTATGAATACTTAGTATGCTGACACGCGAAGGGATGTTTGAGAACCAGTCTTTACAAGGCCGGCAGGCCCATTTGCTTTGTCCGTACATAATGGACCATGAGCAGGACTTGAGGCATCCATCATGATTCATGAGAAGATTTTAGTTTTCATTCATAATTGCAGTATCTTCTTTATTTTTTAAAGAGTGCCTGGCCTGACCTGAACTGAGCCATGTTTATCTGCTATTCTAATTAAAAAGCACATGTTTTGTGGGCTATGGTTTGTTATTGTTGAGCTCGCAAAGTTTATATTTTCTGCTACAGCTCAAACTCTGCTGAGTGCTGAGAGTATCCATTTATGATTCTACTGTCCAAGAAGAAAAACGCACCAAGTAACACGGATCCAAAGTTCAATGGGACTGACGTTGATATATCAGCTCTCTGTCTACCAGCTTTTCGTCCTCATTTTGCCACTCGAGGTCGACCTATACTCTTACTGCTAAGGTTAAAGAAATGGCCATGGCAATTGACTCCGGCTTAATTACTTTGATAGCGTGGATTTGTACAGCTTAGTCAATTTAAAGAATCTGTTGCTATAAAGGGTAGATGTCTAAAGAATCTTAAAGTTCCAGGTACAATTCTCTACTTAATTACTTTTATAGTGTGGATTTTTACAGCTTGAAGAATTTGCTGCTACCAAGGGTAGATGTAAGAACAACTTCAAAGTTTGTTTCAAGTTTGTTTCAGAAGGTAAAATTGTACCTGCCTGTCTATAATTACACGAAGGAGTTCAACAAAAAAATGAAAAAACTAATCCAGTGATGACTTCTTTCATTGGAAGATCAATCACTTACAATTTGCTTTATTTGTCTGCAAGCAATGTTTCTGTGATTTATTTATTGCCAACTAATCACTCTCAAAGTGGCAACGCAAACGTTTTGATCATCAGCACACTTATCTGTTATTTATTTACATCTAGTAATTCAAATAGCCGTCAACTGGCATTTTACCACTGTTTTGGAGTCGATTTGACATCTATAAAAAGTATACACTGTCACTTTTGCTGGCTGAGAACTTGATCAGTGATCCCATTCAGAAAAAGAAAAACAGAAAAAAAGAAAAGACAGAGCATATTCGATCCTCAATCGTCGTTGCTTTAAAGGGATTACTTGTAATTTCTTACCTCAGATAGAAAAGATCTTGCATATCCTACTGCATGCCCGAGGTTTGGACCCAAAAATATTATTTCTTGGAAGATAGAAGGAGATTTTCTTAGCTTAGCTTTAGACAGCATCTGATCGAGAGTAGGAACTGTTAAAAAAGAGAACGATGTATGTACAATTTGGCGAGCTAGCTCCTTTATCCACATCCACTGAGATCTTTCTGATATGATATGATGAAAAAAATGTGCAAATTTTGGATGGTAGGTTATAGATTATATGTGGGTGTGTTCAAATCAAGCTTAAAGGCAGGCAGGCAGGCACACTATTCAAGACATCACGTCACAATCACAGGCCTCCCCCGACATGTAAAACTGTATCGAGCTCACGAGTGAAGTGATTCTGACGCTTTTCAACACTGGCCCATTTCTAAAATCCATGAGAATGTTTTATATGGTGTCTCTAAAATTGGAAAGAACAAAATGACAGCCTACCCAACAGCTTTTGTACAGTACCCTGCCTTCTCCTTCCACTCGTTTTCCACTTCCCTTCCATGATCTATCTTCGAAATAAATAAATAAATATATATATATATATATATATATATATATATATATATATATGTCCCCAATTTTATTTCTGACTTGGCTTCTCAATTATTTTTTGTAGTAAACAGTAAGGACTAAAGACTACGGACCACTTTCCCGACCTACACGCACAGAGGATGATCGATTACTATAATATAATTAATTGGTTTGGCGGGTGAACCGGTTAATTTGGTTTTTTTTATTAATTTTTTATAGTTTTATTTTTTAATGTTAGTTTTATGAAAAATTAAAATTTATAATCTCTTTTGATTTATTTTTTATGAGATTATTTCGATATCACGACACATGTTGTTAGTTTGACAGATTGACTCCGGTTTTTTTTTTCAATTGCATCCTTAAATATTGAGTTTATTGAGAATTGAATTTCATAATTTGTTTTGATTTGTTTTTTATGAGGTTATTCTAATCTCATGACTTTGGTCACAAGTTTGACAAGCTAACCCAAGTTGACCCGGGTTATTTTTTTATATATTTTGTTTTAATTTGTTTTGATTTATTATCCATAACATTTTCAATTTGATTTGGATTTCATCATTTAACATTATATTGATTTGGATTTGGAATTCATAATTTGTTTCAATATGCTTTCTATAGGGTTATCATGATCTTATGACCCGGATCACGGATTTGACAGATTAACCCGGTCAATCCAATATGTTATCGTCTCAATATTTTTTTAAAAAATATTATTTTGATTTTTTTAATCTAACTATATTTTTTTATTCATTATTTAGGGTGTTTTTTACTCGTCAAATTAATAGAATTACATATTGTTAACCACTACATGATTATTATTTTTTTCAATTAGCAAAATTATTAACAAACGTTTAATATTTTTTTAATGTTATAAAAAAATTGATATTAATCGCAGTGTAGCGAGGGAATATAATGTAGTAGGAGGACGGTAGAGCATGTGAGCTTTTGAAAATGGGATTTGATGTGATGTCCAAGAGATTAGGGAAGTGGAGGTCAGCTAATGCGAATTTCCAAACGCACGGTGGCAAAGTTGCATTTTAAAGAAATTGCATGGCTGTTTACTGTTGTGAACTGGAGAAAATACCATAAACAAGCATTACATTATTGCTTGTTATTGTTTGTAAGGTACACAATGTAAAGTTGGCCCAATCGGCAGAGGCGAACATGGGCACGGTGCTTCCTTCCTTTCATTCATTCAGTCACCTACTGGCCCGTGTGCACTAAATTATTGCCCCCTGCTGTGTTGACAAATCCTGAGAAATCTCCTTGATGGTGATTCGCTTGTTTTTATATTTCCCTAGATGACAATGCCTGCAGGAGGGGCATGGCTCCGTCTCAGGTACACCATGATCATATAACCACAGGCAGCGTTGTTGTTAAGAATGAGATGGATGGGCACGTTAATTGAAGCTAAACACGTTATTCTGCACATAAGAAATAATAAAAAATGGATCAATGACTACTCAACGATTTGATATCTGATCTTAACCTTCCATCAACTTAGGCTTGCTTCTTGAGGAAATTTCTCGAAGTATAGTGACCAGTAATCACATGAACTGCAATTGGATAGATCTGTGAGCGTTTCTAAAAGAAATTTACTTCATTTTTTTTATAAAAAAATAAAAAAAATTATATGTTTTGGATTGTTTTAATGCGCTGATTTTAAAAATAATTTCTAAAATATAAAAAAACATCATTTTAAAATACTTTAAAAATCAACACGAACACATTTCCATTCTAGCAAACTCAATTTCTAAGCTTACCACCAGCAGCAGAAAGAACAGCAACAAAACCTCGTTCACAATAAAGTAGGCAAAAGTGGGACTTTTATCATTTCTGTATGAGTCTGCTTTCCTGACAAACAAAGAGGATTCTCAGTAATCCCCTGGAAAAAATTAGTCGTCCAAGTGGGGCAGCAGTGGTAGTTCAACTTGAGAATTAATGCCAGTCTTCATCACTTTTCCCATACCTTAATAAAAAAAATTGGCTCTCTTGCCACTTTATGTAGAATCTATGGCAAGTGCAAAAAATGAAGACAGTAAAATAAATGTTTTTATCATCTTTTGATCCACAAAATGACCAAGGCAGGTGCTGCTTCAAAATTGATCCACTATCTTTTATTACCACAATATATATATACACCTTTTGATTCACCCTGAAAAATACAGAAGATTCCACCTCCAAAACAAAAAAAAAAGGGCAAGACCTGAAAATGAAAATACCTAAAGAAACGGTAATGGAAATTTTAAAACAAAATGATTATAAAAAAAAAGAGAGGGTACTGCTACTAATTAACAAAAGGTGATCCAGGGAGACACAGAGTAAGTGGTCGGTCCCACTTTCACTCAGTCCCAGCTCAGCATATCATACAGAACCGCACTAGGGTTTGGTTTGATGTGAGTAATGAAAAAGAGTTGACCTCACTCGGCTGCTTTTTGACTCAGTGAGTTATGAGTCATGGTTAAGCAGCACCGCCTACTGGGTGGTGGTTGTTGACCCGCCAAGCCGAGGTGGCAATGAGTGGGCGAGTATGCCAACCCAACATCAAACACCCATTATTCTCTTCCACTCTATACCCGTCTCCACCAGCAAACAGGGCCAACAACATGCTGGCTTGCTTAAACGCGTTTGAACCAAGATGAACCGGAGCAAACCCAGCCGAACTCAGCCGAGTTCGCCACTGAGTCAGGGTCTCGTGCCTCTCAACTCGGCTAGATCCTTCACAAGCCACAACATTGCAAATCTGCTTCGCCAAGTACACCTCTGACATTACCTTATCCTGGGTACTCACTGATCCCTCCAACGAGTCAAACAGAGTCGAGTAATAGTGCAGTGACTCGGTGAACCTGTCCAAGAAAACTGGACCGTTATGGTTCGCTTCTTGCT
Organism: Populus trichocarpa; assembly: GCF_000002775.5. Classification (NCBI taxonomy): domain Eukaryota; kingdom Viridiplantae; phylum Streptophyta; class Magnoliopsida; order Malpighiales; family Salicaceae; genus Populus; species Populus trichocarpa. The sequence goes on along the minus strand of NC_037294.2, from coordinate 13,086,241 downwards.
CAACGACAGTAACAATCTCCGGTTTCATTTGTTTCACAACTGATAAAACCTTTTTCATAGCTCCCGGTATAGCCAACAATTTATGAAACTCAAAGATCGAGTTAACAGCCACAGACTCGAACTCAGTAGGTCTGAGTTCTAGCATGGAAGCATCGAGATCAGCCAAACTGTTAGCCACAAAACCTCTATACTCGAATTCCACATGAATAGTCTCTGCCAACTGAGCCAACTTCCACCCCACCTCTTGAAGCTGGTCCGTGTTATCATGAGCCGGTGGTCCAATGCCGGTTAACCGCAAAGCAGGTGGGCCACCAGGTCTGAGAGCAAGAGCTTGCATTAAAGCGGGCCACTGCATGCCTTGGTTCATAGAAAAATCAATAACATGAACCCGTTTTTTCCCTTCAAAGGCTTCAAGAATCGCTTGATTGGCCGTGAAGTGAGCAAACTTGAGATAAGGGCAGGTCTCATAGAAGTGTATCTGAAGAATATCTGAGAGAGAGTGGTCGGTTGAATTTTGAGGGTATAATTTGTAGATTCTCCGAGCTAATGCCTCGGCGAAGTAGGTGGCTACCTTACGCATGGCTCCGGCCTGAGAAACAGCTAAAAAGCCGATTTGTTTGACGAGGGCTTCCGCCAGATTTAAGTTGTTTTCTTGGACTGCTTCGGCACAGGCCATTAAGAGATGGACGAGACGAACACCGTTTTCTTGTGAGTCAACCAGGACTACCGGGCGAGTTGACTCGGTCGAAGCCACAAGAGAACCGAGAGTTGTGGAGGACGAGGATGGCGAAGAGGATGTTTGATATAGGTCTGTTTTTAAGCGTTTAGATTCTCTAGAGTCGATCTGGGTTGGAGAGAAGACAGCCTTACCTGGTATGACTTTCAGATCATATTCCGATGATGAAGATTCCTCGAACAGCTTTGGTTGCTGATGATGTTTGCGGTCGGTGAAATCGATGGAGGTGACGGTGGAAGATTCAGCAGGAGCAAGTAAAGAATCAGCAGAAAGATCGAAATGGTGATTTGGGTTTAACTCAGAAAGCATGCTTTCAAGCCAAGTAGACAGATCGGAAGGATTGTAGTGAACAGAATCAGATGCAAGATGGGAAAGACCATCTTCTTGTGCATGACCCATCACTTCTTCAAGCTGTTCAAGTTTTTGGGCAACCTCAGCCATGTCTGATGACCTTACTTTGTAACCCAAAACAGCTAAAAGTTCATCCATCCCGCCATCTGCTTGACGTCCCTTCTCTTCCTCCCACGTCTTAGCTTTCCCGTTATTAGAAGTCATAGTACCGGTGCTAGTAAGAGAATACCCACCTGCGGCAAGAGAAGATGGGTTAGTAAGTTGTTGAGGATGGAGATTTGAGTGTTCTCTTTTCATGCTTCTTTCATTCTAATTTCTACTGAGGGGGTTGGAGTTTTGGATTGATGTTTTTTGGTGGCCTTGTGTGGGGATGGTGGTTGAGCTCAGAAACCAAGGAGGGGTGTTACTGGGTGGAGGAATCTGGGCATTGGGGATTGGGGGTTTATCACTGGCACTTGGCACTTCAAGATCAGGGGAAAAATCTTTAGCGTTAAAATATGCATAAATAATAATTAGAGAGGAAAAATAACGCTCGTGATGGGGGCGCAAGCTCCAATGAAACTATCGAGGACGACAACCACGACTACCATCTCAAACAGATAAAGATGAGGGGAAATCTTATTTTTCAAAAAAAAAAAAATTATATAGTCTTAGGAGGGAATTTTGATAGGAGGCAGCCGTCCTCTAATCTCATAATAGTACCTTTTTCCTTTTTTCTTTTTTTCATTTTTTTGTGTGAGATCACTTCATTTGTTTTTTAAAGTTTAAGAGCTGAAATTAGGCTCATTGGTGTATTTAATTTTAGTTGCCAGGTTTACATGAAAATCATGCCGTGTTGGAGGAAGGGGAAAGATGTGTGCTTTCCATTAATGCAAGCATTGGTGGATTATTTCTGCGAGGAACTTAGTTTTGTGCCAGCCAAGGATTCTGGGTGGTATAAATTAGGGCTCTAGATACTGTTTTTTTTTAAAAATATTTTTTATTTTTTTTATTTTAAATTAATATTTTTTTAATGTTTTTAAATTTTTTTAATTTACTAATATCAAAAATAATATTATTTTAATATATTTTTAAATAAAAAACTTTTTAAAATGTAACCGCCGCAACCATAATCCTCGACCAGCTCCTAATGGTGATAGGGCTTCAGACTTTAGTATTCAATTTCAGCAGCATGAGAGGGCTATCATCTATTCTATGCGTAGAGTGGAGAGTTTTGCTCCCAGAACTTATTAATTAACTGCTAATCTCATCCTCCTATCAGATTTGAATTATACTGTCAGTCCTTCAAATTGCGTTGAATTGGTTCACACTGGATCTCGAAAATGGTTACAGAATCACATGGACCAACTAATAATTTTATTGAAAAGAGGAAGCTGCTATTTAATCCTTGTTTTTTGAATGTAGTTTAACCTAGACCTTCGTGTTTAGGAATCTATGTGTTCGTCCTTGGACTTATGGTGACCGTTCTTTTATTAAAACAACGGGAGATGTTTTAGGTATTTAGTGTGGGTTTGTTATTGTGATGCGTGTTGTAGTTTTTTAAAGTATTTATTATTTTAAAATATATTAAAATAGTGTTTTTTTATATATATATTTTTAATATCAACACGGCAAAATCATCTAAGAACACCTGAAAAAATTAATTTCATATTTTTAAAATGAAAAATATTTTGAAAAGCAAGTTGTAATGTAAAAACAAATATTCGGTCAGTGGTTTACGCGATCACGCTTTCTTAACGTAAAAAAATTATTCACGTCATAGGGTATTATTTAGCATTCTTATTAAACTCAATCCAGCATGTTAATCCTGAAACCTCCCAACCCGACTCATTGCCTAACTCGAATTTAAAATTAAACTCGGACAACTAGTAAAAAGTATGGTTTGCTTTTAAAAAAATAAATATAGTTTTTTTTTAATATTGAGACGACAACATATTGAATCGACCTATAATTCATTGTTTAACCCATCAAATTCATAATTCGAGTCCTGCCACGGTAATCTCATTAAAAGCAAATTAAAATAATTTATAAAAAATAAATTAAAATTAAGTAAACATTGAATGAGAAGAAAATGAATATTTTTTTTTTGGAAAAAAGGGACATTAAAATAAAAGGGATGCAAGAAAACAAAAGCCACCTCCTTCACTGTTCTTATGAACATTGAATGAGGTGACTTAGCACTCCGGCTTTTTTTTTTTTAATATTCAATGCAAGCATTATTTTGGGATGTAAAATAAAAATTTAGAACAAAAAAAAAAAAACATATTCCTTTAACAAAGCAACAATAGGGAAAAGTCAGGGACTAGGCTATAGATTTTTAAATATAAAATGTTAGGTTTCAGTCACCATCAAAACCACAAATTGAATAATAATTTATTCTATTGAGAATTTTAATAACAATGAGAAACATAATATTTCTTTTCTTTTTTTCATATAAAGTATAGATAGCATAAACCATTAATAGGCCTCATATTCAATGGTTTCAAATTCAAAGGAGACCTTGAAAGAATAATTTTTATGATACTAGCTAGTTTGATGTAGATAGATTGTTCAAGATCCGGTTCAAGAAGGATTCAATTTCAAGTGTGAAAGCTGGACCGATGATGCTCTTTGTCATTAAGAAAAAGAAACTACAATCTTAATTAATGATATAATTTAAATAACTGTGACACAACTCTAATCGTAGCCCTACGGTAGCATTCAACTTGATTAAACATAAGTTTCTCAGCATGTAATTAGGTGGATCCTCAGCTATTTAAAATAAAATACGAGGGTCAATTTTTATCTAACAAAGAATGGAATAAAAAAAACCATAAAAATACTTAAGTTAATATATAGGTTACGAGACGAGATAACCTTATAATAAATAAATAATGAAATTTAATTCCTAAAAAATCAAATATTAAAGGTTAAGATCAAGAAAAAAAAAAACTAAATACATGAGATCAGAATAAGTCTATACAAAGAAAATTAAAAATATTATAAAGCTCAATTTCAAACAATCTAATATTTTATAGTGAAATTGAAAAAAAATAATAAAAGAATAAAAGAAAATCAAGTTGAGGGGGGATTGAAAAAAACACACGTGTTCAATAAAAAAATGGCAAAAAAAATTAATTAAGCCAAAGTTAATCTGCTAAATTCACTACCTAGGTTGTGAAAATGGGATAACCCCATAAAAAACAATTAAAAAAAACCCAATTTTAAACGATAAAATATTGAATGATGAAATAAAAAAATCAATTATAAAAAGCAGCACAAAAAAATAACTTGAGTCAATTTTAGTTAATCTGCAACCTGAGTAACGAGATTGTGATGAATCCATAAAAAAATACGAAGCTCCCAACAAATCCAATGTTAAAAGTTAAAATTAAGAAAAAAATTACAAGATTGGTGTACAACCCATCATAAATCGTATTAAAAAAAATATAATTTCCTAAAAAATCTAATATTGAATAATAAAATAAAATAAAAAATTGAGTTGTTGGAGGGTGAAATTGAAAAAATAACAAGTTACAAAAAAAAAAAAACATAAAACACTATGAATAGTGTTTTGTGAGTTTTACTACCATGATTTAATCATACTTTTTAGTCTTTTGTTAACTAGTTAACATGTTTGTTATTGATATAATTTTTATGATCATAATTTTTTAAAATAGGTTAAAAAAACTATAAATTATAGTTTTTTCATAATGAAGATTTTTAAAAAATATTTTTAGTGAGATTTGTATAGAAATATGGTAAGACAATAATGGGATGAGTTTTAATTATTCTATTTTAAGAAAATTCTATGGTGGAGTAAAAATATTAAAACAATTAAATAGATAAGGAAAAAAAAAGTGCATAGCCTAAAGAATTCAGATCAGAGGTGCTTGGCCTAGAAGGGTAGCCCGTAGCCCTACCTTGAGTATTTTTTTTCTTTTTAAACTCAGGAGCATGACACATCACCCACGTGAGTTTGTTTTTATACGAAACAAAGTGGATAATGTTTCGTTTGCATAGACAAATAACCTGTTGTTCCTGGTAGCAAATTACGGTGGCTAGAATAACAGGTCTCGGGTATTTGGAACCTAATTTTTAATTTTTAATTTTTTTTATTTAAAAAATTCAAAAAATATTATGTAAACCTTAATAATTCCATTTTTTAACCTTACATAAGTAAAAAAAAAATCTAAAATCAAACTGAATCAAAATAAATTTTAAGTGTTTTAATTTATCTTTTTCAATATAATCAAAAACTTTTTCAAAGTCAAATTCATTGACATTAATATTGGTATATTCTGTAAACGAATCTTGTCCTTCCAAAAGTTCTTTCTCCTCATCTTTTTTTTAATGATTATTTCTTCTTTCCAGCACTAAAAAATTAAAAAATTATATTAAATATTTTTTACTTAAAAATATATTAAAATAATTATTTTTAGTTTTTTTATATCATCACATTAAAATCATCAAAATATAAAAAACACCAAAAAAATACCATATCAAACATGCAGTCAAGTGTGGGTGCGCATTGCTTTTGTTTCAGGGAGACATTGATATGATTTGGTTGTTGCTTTTTTTCTTTGTTTTTGATGGCATGCCGTGTAACAAAATTATATTGAATGTGAAAACGCCATTTGACAAAACAAGGGCGTTCATTTTCAATCATGTCGTGTCCAATATGAGCTAACCACCATGGCGATTCCCAGCTGTAAGATTGTAGTTTCAGCAACGTATTAACTTCAAAACTTAAGAGTTTCCGCCCCAGTGTTCTCGAGAGCGGAAAAAGCAATTGATTATCGATACCTGGCTAGAAATTCAAAGGAATACATGGAAAGGGTAATTTTTTCTCCAGTGCCCAGGCCAGTGATAAGGCTGTTATCAAGAGGGTGTTTGGAAACATGATTGTAGTTATTTTTAAAAATATTTTATACTCGGAAATGTATTAAAATAATATTTTTAATTTTTTAATTTTTTTTTTGATATCTGCGTATCAAAACTATCTAAAAACACTAAAAAATATTAATTTTAAATAAATAAAATAAATACTTTTAAAAAATTAAAAAAAATAGTTTGCACCGGATTTTTCTAATCACTTTCTAGACCTTGCATGGTTTGTCGCAAGCTTTATCCGGTCTGAGATGTTCGTCAATTTACCGTAAAATTACAAAAAATGGGTTACAAAACTTGAAAGAAATTGAGCGTGTAACAACAACTTCTACAAATGATTGTATATTTCAAGTACACGACCAAGGAAATTTATAACCTAAATCCTGCGCGAAACAAATCACAAAAACATAAGACTGTAAGAAACTACAAATATTTTTTTTAATTAAGATTTCGAGATAGAATTTTGAGTGACACTGATGCAAAACTTTGATGTATATTAATTAAACAAATACTTTAAAATTTATAGTTTGAATAAAACACATATTTTATTACACTGCAACACATAAACAAAATAAAGCCTCGATTAGAATGATATAAAAAATTGGCACATTTCATTATTTTTTTTATCTCTTGAAAAATGCTTATTTAGTCGTGTCATTTTAACTAAGTAATTTTGTTATATTATTTTTTAAAAAAAATAATTCAGAAGTTCAATTGAGACTGGTACGTGTTTGGAAGCGTGGTTGTGGTTACTTTTTAAAGTGTTTTTCACTCGGAAATGCATCAAAATAACATATTTTTTTATTTTTTAAAAATTATTTTTGACATCAGTACATTAAAATGATTTAAAAATATAAACAATTATTAATTTTATTTTTTTTTTAAAAAAAAGCAAACATAAAGAAGTTCAACATGGATACGTGGTACTTGAATGCAGAGGCTGAGGAACGTTTCTTGTTTCTATTTAGCTTTGTGGTGGTTTTTTCTTTTAAAAAAATATTTTTAATTAATATTTTTAAAATGTTTTTAATTATTCTGATAAATTAATATTAAAAATTAAAAATACTTTTAAAACAACCCCGCACTATATTAAAAAACACACAATTAATGTCCTCGCTTAGAATGCAGAGAACATGCATGCGTTAGTTTACCTATAAAAGCATTTTCAATGGCAAAAGATATTTAGAATAGTCAGATCGTTGATATAGTTTTTTTAATAATATAAATATGTTTTTTTTTCATGTGTACTCCAATAGAAAAAAATCACTTTAACAGCTAACTTTAATATATTTAATATTAATACTTTTAGTTTTTTTAAAAGCCATCGAGAAAAGTTTAATTGATAAAAGAATGAATTTTTAAATAATTTATTTTAATATTTTTATTCTTTTTGATAAACATGCAGGGATGATTCTTATTTGATTAAAAAAACTAGTTTTATATTTTTATTCTTTACTTAGCTCTTCTATTGAATCTATAAAATCAGAAACGAAAAAAAAGAAAAAAACTAGTTTTGTATTTTTTTGCTCTCTTATTAGAGATGCCTGAGCCTGCAGAGCCGTTGAGAAAATCCCATAACCTGCTTGGCGCGTGAAGAAACATCCTCTTTAGATGATTAAAACTCAAATGTCAGAGGCCTGCCCTACACGAGGAAGACCATTTGACTAAAACGGCCTCGCCGTCACGTCCAGCCCTCTTTTCGTCACCTTTTTATTCTTGTTCTTTAAAAAAGTCATAGATTGCATGAAAGCCTTCAGCAGCATTCCTATTTTAATAATTTGATTGTGCCTCGTAATCTTCACAATCCAAGAGCAACTACTTTTGAACTTCTTTGAGATATTTTCTCTTTTTTTAAAAATAAATAAATAAATATATACTTACAATGCCTTGTCTCAACATTATATTATAAAATAAATTAAAACACCCGAAGTTTTCTCTACCTACTCTCTCATCTTATTTTCACGTCAATTTTGATAGAAAATTTTTCATTCTTGGTATCTAATTTTTTTTTAGTATTTTTCATTTGGATTATTATTATTTTCTCAATTACATTATAAATTATGTTTGCGTGATTCTATATATATATTTCGAAGTTTTTGCTTTTCATTAACAGTAGCTCCTCCTTAGATTGTTGTTTATATCCAATTTTTATTTTATTTTCTGTCCTTGAGATTTTGATTAACATTTTAATCTATAAACTTTATTTATTTTTAGTTATATCCCTATAGTTTATACTGACATCATTTTATTTGTTATTGTCTATTTAGATTTGCATGGTCTCGAATGCTCTCTAGTCTCCATGATAAATGAAAGGCTGATTTTACATAAAAAAAATTTACGTTGTTTTTAAAATTAAAATTAAGAAATCAAGGATGAAAATTGACATTTAAGAAAAAAGAACCCTTTCATGCATTTACTATTCAAAGGACACGGAAATGTATAATCTAGCCCCTTTGATTTCACTTTTTTCATGTACGGTCCCTATTCCTCAGGCATCTTGGGATTTGATCCTTAAGTTTATTTTTTATGTTTTAGTCCCCCAATATCAAGAGAAAACATTGAAATTCACTAGAAAAGAGACATAAAGCTCTTAAATTGTCAAATTCTAGCTACTAATAACTGCAATTTTTAGTTTTTTTTTAAGTTTAACGTGGGTGTCCGGGCCAGCTTGCGCGCATCTTGACTAATCTCACGGGCCTTGAAGTTAACGACCATGTAAGTCTCCAGTTGCCATCATATTAACAACCACAGGGCTCGAACCTGAGACCATAGAGGGAGCAAACCTCTTGGTCCCAAGTTTTTACCACTGGCTCACCACCTAAATGGTTCAATTTTAAGTCTTTAGATTGATAACTCGGTAGAGATGATTTTTACCTTTAATTATGATTGCAAGTTATATCAAGACTCGGAAGATTTTTAATTTAATCTGACTTAGAGTTTTTTAGTTAAAGACGACATCGCCTGCATGCAATAGGCTCCGTATACCCTTTTTTCAATCTATAACAAGAAACCCACGCTGAAGCAGAATATTGCAGGATGAGACTCCGTGGATTTTTTTACAGCACAAGCAACATTCCACTACTTCTTGATTTTCCTCGGCCTCAACCCACTTCTTGCCTTGGAAAGGCAACACAGCTCCTTTCCTTTCCACAAAAATACATTATAAAGCTTTCTAGAAGGCAACCTTCAAGACCGCGATTCAGAATCATGGTTGCCTTTAAAATCGTGATTTAAAGCAGCAGTTGTATTAAACTATATTATTTACCCAATATTTTTTAATCCTTGTCATTCGCCTAGAATTTTATGCTAGCTATGTTATTTTTAAAAAAATTCGTTATAGAAAAGACGAGCTGACATGCATCACCACGTGATTCCTGCACGTGTAGACCCAGAACAGCTTCAAGGTGGCACGTAGCAATCCATTTCACCGTGTGCCAGCTTTGTTCTGGGGCCCACAACCCATGTGGTCATCACAGGTGTTTATATTCCTGTTTTATTGGGGCCCACGATAGCCATCCTCGGGAGCTGGAGGCCGTTCGTTCTTTTGATTTTCGCGGCTATTTTCCTGGTGGATCTAAAAATACGGATCTGCAGGGGTACGTTTTTTGTTTTCTTTATAGGGACCAGGGAGGGAGCTGTGTTCATACTTCTATCGTTTTTTATGCATAAATACTATATTTATCTTTCTAAAAATCGTCTGCTTGGAGGTCCGGATTTACAAGGTAAACTCGTGTATTTATTGAATTAAGGTCCCCATCGCGTTGCACTGCCATTTGATGTAGCACAGCTGAGCTAACTAAAATAAGTTTGCTTTATTCCTTGGTTTTATGGGTTTAAACTTCGTGTTCAATATTAAAAAACATTTTTAATTCCTTTTAAGTATATACTAGATTCATCTTGGGTTTCAAAAATTGTCTATAATTACTTGGCTTCGATTGAGATAATATGAAAACACTTTTACTGTAAAAAAAAAAAAATAGATTGCCATCGGGGTACACGGTGTGATCATCATAGGAATCAAAGATCATTACCCAGTAAACACTAAATTGATGAGTCACACTACGTAACAAATCAGGTTAGATTTTATCTGATATGAAAAGGACGTTCATGGTATACTAATTTTATGAAGAGTTATTACCACTCAAATTAACTTATTAAACTCGTAATTCAGATAATAAAATTAAAAAAATAAAAAAATCATAAAATTATTTTAATAAAAACAAATGTCGGATGATGAAGACTGAAAAAAATATATATAAAAAAATAAAGAGAGATAACCCGATCTAACTTTTTAAACCCCTAATTTTAGTCATTAAACTGAAAATATCATATTTATAAAAATAACAAAGTACAATTCTCACCCAATTAAATATTAAAAGTTTAAAATATAAAAATAATTTTAATTATAAAAAATTAATAAAAAAAATTAACAATTAAAATTTTGTATAATTTATTACTGAGGTTGTGTTTGCAATTAGACCCATCAAGATCCGTACACGCACCTAAAATTTAATTGGGGTCTATGGCAGTACAAGTGTGAGATGGAATTACAGGTGATCCTTCTGAGTTTTGTCATCTCTTTTTGCTACGTGGGGCAACTGATTTGACACCATTCTCACGCCCAGTAGACACACCAGATCCAAAGATAAACACTACTAGCAGTTAGCAATCAATGCAATGAAGAAAGGTAGGACTATTTTCCCATATCAGCAGTGTATAAATTTATTTCCCAAACTACTATAGTTGTGAAAATAATAGCTGTGAAATTATAGTTCGAAGATATTTATATGAGAGAGAGAGATTGGTTGTATTCACCATCGACGATATTTATACTCTTAGTAGCATAGAAATAGGAATAGTAAATGCGTCTTCTATAGGTGTTGCATTTACTTCATGCACAACTTGTTAAAATTCATAGTTGGGTATGTGCTACACAACTAACAATCTCATTCTCGGTTTTTTTTTTAAAAATAATTAACCTATGTCAAAGTTCTAATATAAAATAAATAAAAATAAAATAAAAAATTTAAAGAATAAGAACTGAAATTAAAATAAAATAAAATAAAAAGAATAATTATGTATTTTAGTTGTCAGAAAAGAGAAAAGAAATAAAAAATTTTGATTATTGAAGACAACTCAACCATTATAAGTCTACACGCACCACACCGTATGGAAAAGAACACGATTACTCATCTAGGGAGATGACAGATTGTCATGTTTGGCTATCGGGTTGCGCCACACGTGCCACCTGAATGACATAGACGCCGCTCATTCGCTGGTGCTGTGGAACACGCACCAACAACTTTTCAATTAAAAAATAAAAAATAAAACGTGAAAATACCAAAGCACCTCCTGGTCCTCTTAGATACATAAAATACCCATATAAAAATATCAAAATACCCTCAAAATCAAAGTTTTTTTAAAATATTTTCTAAAGCTACAAGCATTATTTTATTGTACATGGAATTTGAAAAAAAATCTAAAACATCCTTATCCAGCAACTCATTTTTTTATATTAGAAGCAAAAATATATTTTTACTGTTACGAATATTATGAAAAGTCAAGAAAATTCTTGGTTAACAATTCTAAATTTTATTGATTCTAAGAGCTAGAAAAATATTTCTACTATATTAAAAAAATTAAAAAAATATATACACCCCAGACAATCTTTTAATTACCTCTGAACTACGAAAAAAAAACCAAAAACCCCTTAGTTTAGAAGCTAAAATTTAAGCCGCTCGAACATAAATTAATAATTTTACTGTAACAATTCACGGTAACACTCTGTAACAATCAGTGTGTGAAGCCATAATGATCCCAAGCGGTTCAGCTTTTGTTAAGGTGCTCGCTGTGCAATGGGAGCAGGATTGCGGTGTCGCCCTGAAAAAGTGATATGACCGACATTCAATTAGAGGATTTCCAAGGGTATTTTATCTTTAAGAATAATTTTAGAAGTTATAGTTTAAGTTGCATGTAATAAATTTCAAAGCTCCTTTTCTAACATGGATTTTGCTGATACGAGTTAATATCTTCGAAACCAAAAAAATAAATAAAATAAAAAATAAAAAATAATAAAAATAAAAATCTTCGAAACCAATTTTAGATAGAGCCTATGGTCCATCGGAATTCGGAGAGGATTGTAAAAGAAAATGGAGATGGGCAGCCAGCTGGCGAAGAAGAGCATCCATGCAGCGACACAGATAGAAACGGATGAGAACGTTATAATTACAGCACAATACTAGAAACAGTGATAATAAAATCAAGACTGTTTGAAGAATATTGATGATAAAATCAAGACAGCCGTTTGCCATTAATTTTGATGGACTTCACGTTGATGAAATATTATTGTGAGCTGCCTCTGGCATCTGGGCTAGTAACTAGAGGTGTGTAGATTAGTGACCTTGAGATTTCTGTGCCCAAAACGGAGTCGTAGCTGGGCTCATTGCCGAGTAAAGTGAGACCATTTGAAGAAGCTAGGCAGGTTGCAAATTTTCTTTCGAGCCCAGAATTTGAAGCAAGTTGTGATGGCACTGCAATTCGAATCTTGCCCAGGCCTAACGTTCCTTGGGCCCCCCTTGCTAGCCCAAATTAAAGACCACTTTGTCAAAATTTATTAATAATAAATAAAACTGAGAAACAAGGGAAGAGTGTAAAACATGAAAAAAGCCCATGATCAATTTAAAATTTAGGGGAAAGTTTCTTTTCACTCTCATACTTTTTTTTTTCTTTCTCCACGTTCCCTGTATTTTTTGTTATTTCAATCTTGGTAATAAAATACTCATTTTCTTTGAATTTTAGCTTCTAAATCAGAGAGCGGAGAGGGAAAGTTGCATGAAAATGAAGAGAAAAGGAAAAGTCATCGATTTTGCCACTTTTTAGCATAAAAAATTGTTATTTTCAGTACTAATGAGCTCTATTAATTAAATGGAGTTTTGATGGTGGTGGTTTTATCTCAAAATATATACAGAAATGAGATCGAGTTCAATTTAATTTTTATTTTTATTTAGTTGGTTTGGATTTTTTTTCTCAATGGTTTTTGGGTATTCCAAGGTTAGGTGCTTTGTAAAAGGTTTCACAATGTTCTTGAAGTTTTGTTTTAGGTAAAAAATAACTTGAAAAATTGATTTTTTAGCAAAAAAATAAAAAAAAAACCCCTCCTAATTTTTAACCATGATGGTTGTGGTTGAATTTTAGTTTTCAACAAGTGATGCATCACTTGCCTGGAAAAAAAAAAAAACAGATAATATGTCAATTGTTCCATATAAAATAAAAAAAAGTCTAATAGGCAGGAGCCCATGAGATCAATTTAGTTTTTTTTTTATTTGGTTGATTTGGATTTTTTTCTGGGTGGTTCTTGGATATTTTAGGGTTGTTAGATGGTTTACAAAGATTTTTATGTTGTTTTTTAGGTTTTTTTTTTATAAAAAAAATAGCTTGAAAATTAAATTTTTAGCAAAAGAAAAAAAAACCCTCCCTCCTAATTTTTAACTACGACGATTGTGGTTGAATTCTGGTTTTCAGGAGGTAATGCATCACTTACTTGGGGAAAAAAACTGTGGTTGCAAACAACATGTCAACCATTCCATACAAAATAAAAAAAATCTAATGGGCTGGAGCCCATGGAATGCTCATGCTTTTAGATTTTTTTAAAAGGCTTAATAGTGTTGGGCCATCAGGGCTAGGCTTGTACACTTTTTTTTTCTTTGTTTTTTTCTTTAATACATTGATTTTTTATTGCTTTGTTTTTTTACAAGGTTTTTAAGTTTCTTTATTTTCTTATTTTATGTTCGATGTTTTTAAAAAATAATTTTTATCTTGGGATGTTATTATTTCACAGCATGAAGTCGCAGCAGCATATCACTATTTGGTTATCTCATAGCCTGGAAGCAAAGTGATCTGGGGCCGAACATGTCTTGCGCATAAGTGTACTTAGGTCCAAAGTGTAACTGGAAAGATCGAATCTTGTTTCTCATCCATCTCGAACTAAAAGCCCAAGAGTCCAAGAATTCTGTCTCGAACATCAAACAGTAGCTTGTCCACTTACAAATATTTGACTGGCTCGACTCTCGCCTGAGAACCCTCCCTGGGATTCTTGCCTTGCTTGAAGAAATTAAATCCCCGAAAATTTGTTGATATATTTCTCCATGTTTACCTTTCCTTGATTGTGAAGAGAACCATCCTTGTTGCCTTTCCTAGAGACCTCAGAATCCGAAGATTGTTATATGTTTAGCCGTCCGGATTTCTTGAAGTTATTTTTTCTGGGAGATACACCATGCAATCCGCTGCTAGCATGGGTGGTTCTAGTAAAAAGGAAATAAAATGCCACCACAAGAGGCTGTCAGGGGATACTTTCATAAAGACCAAGTACTACTAGAAATGCTCAACCAGCGCCTCCTTGCATATTGCATATAGAATAACAGAAGGAATATCTAATCATATACTACAATATCTATTCTCATTGATTGATCTAAAACTCTCCTAGATTAAATGGTCTGATCCAAAATACTCTTAAGTTAAATATGATTGGGTGTGATTGGTCAAAAGTTATATATATCCAAGGCTATTCGTGATTTTTTAAAATATTTTTTTTACTTGAAATTATTTTTTTTGTTTCTAGATAGTTTTGACACATTGATGTGAAAAATAATTTTCTAAAAAGAAAATAATATTATTTTTATGTATTTTCGAGTGAAAAATACCATATTTTAAAACACTATTTTAATCAATTTAAAAATATAACTCAAAATATAAAAGAGAAAATTGAAGTTTTTTGTTCCTTTGGGTATAGAGGACAACAAGAAACCAGAATTAAGTGATAGTAATTGTTTTTTAAAATATTTTTTATTTAAAAATACATGAAAATAAATTTTTTTATTAAAATAATATAAAAATATAAAAAAATAATATTTCAAAGGAAATATATATTTTTTTCAAAAATATTTATACACCATAAAAATAAATACAAACGGTGCCTATGACCTCATGAAAACAGCCCTAGCAGCATCATCAGCGAAGAGCGGAAACAGCCCTGGAAGAGGACAGATCCAAATAAATTCCACATCTTCCCATAAGCTCCCAATTTGGCTAAAAATCAGCAATGCTATCTCCTTCTCTCAACAGAGACACCACCAATCTCTCTCAACCAACAACAACATCTTATGTTCGCAAATGAGTAGAAAACAGGGATCAACGCGATCATTCATGATCCGAGTTTTCAGTAGAACATGACAATTTTAAAAATAATGCATATTCTAAGAACACGAACCTTTTGCTCATAAAGCCCAATGACGTGCGAAGTAGAAAAGTAATTTTAGTTTTACGTTGACTAGTTTTTACAGTAAATCCTAGAAAAATCCACCCGAATGACGCTTGCTGCGAGATGTGCTTGGAGATCGTACTCGTGAGATATATATCTTGTTAATTAAAAAATATTTTTTGGCTTAAATAATACTAAACAAAGCAAAACGACGCCGGTGGACGGTTACATCTTGTTATATCATGCCAAATTCTCATGTAAATTGAAAACAGTACTAGTAAAAATAATAAATGATAATTGATTGTAATGAGTTATCAAGTAAGTGTCTGTTTTTTTATGTTAATTAAAAAAATATTTTAGAACTGAGTTAAGTACCATCAATCGGGGATTATTAAGGTTAATGAACTGAGGTTTTTTTTTTTGGATATAGTAAGCTTTTTTGGGAATGGCGACACTGTAATATCTTACCCTACTGGAGGTCAAATTGAGCGAAGTCAACTCGTTAGAATCGTCTCTCCAACCACAAATTTCCCTTTCCTTTCCTTCATTTCATCTCTTTACCTCTCTAAGTAAAAAAAGCGAGGCAAATTATAAAAAAGAAAAATCCAATACTTGAAGAAGAAGAAGAAGAAGAGCATGGATTCCTCTGAATCAAACGAAAATCACCAGATCGCCAGCAACAGCAACTCTCACTCAAACGCCAACGATCACGGCTGGCAAAAAGTCACTTACCCCAAGCGCCAGCGAAAGCAGAGATCCGCTGCAGATTCCGCCGCCAATAATTCTCATCCAATCGCCAATGACAGCAACAAGCCAAACAACGTCTTCCGATCTCTTGAGCTTCAATCCGAAGACCGCCGCCGTAAAATTCTCGAATCTCAGAGCGCCGCTGCTGATGCCGCCGCCGTTGTTGATACTCGATCGAGATCGAAGCATCACCACCGATCCGATGACGACGACGACGACGATTACGAAAGCGATGATGCTGGAGTTTCCAAGGAGAATGCCAAGGCTGAAGAGAAGAAAGTGAAGCAGAAGAAGCCTAAGAAACCTAAAGTGACTGTAGCTGATGCCGCCGCTAAAATTGATGCCGCCGATCTTGCTGCCTTTCTCTCTGACATATCGGTAGGCGTATGTCTGTAATTTGGAATGATCTGGTTTATTTTGAGGAAGTGGTAATTTCAATTTCCATTTTTTGTAGGGGTCATATGAGGGTCAGCAGGAGATACTGTTGATGCGATTCGCGGATTATTTTGGGAGGGCTTTTTCGGCAGTGAATTCGTCGCAATTTCCTTGGGTTAAGATGTTCAGGGAGAATACTGTGGCCAAGCTCGCCGATGTGAGTTCTAATTTATTTGTTTGTTTTGATTTGACGAATAAGTTTATTGAGAGAATTGATATCAAATTCTGTCATAGGCTAGTATAACAGATTTCAAAACTTCAATTTGATTGAATTTAAGTTGTGAAGTATGGATTGTCTATATGCACTGCATTCTCGCTTTGTTAGCATTGCATTGATTTGTAAAGAGAGAGCATTTTTATGAATTTGATATCAGCATCATCATGTGTTTTGTATGTGACTTGATGTACATTCTGGTATTTGATTATCTTTAGTGCTTGTCTCCCATGTATTCTTTCGATCATCGTAGATATCTAGTCTGAAAGCTTAAGAAATTATTGATTTTCTTTGCCATTGTTCTCAAACTAATTATTGGCTGTTGTATTCTTCAACAGATTCCACTGTCTCATATTTCTGATGCTGTTTATAAAACAGCCGCTGACTGGATTAACCAACTGTCCATTGCAGCGCTTGGTTCATTTGTACTATGGTGTTTAGACAGCATTCTTGCAGACTTGGCAAGCCAGCAAGGTGGTTCTAAAGGCTCTAAAAAGGGCATTCAGCAAGCATCATCAAAATCTCAGGTGAATTGCTGGAAATATTACTGTGGTTTTTCTACTCTGTGTCTTACACTTGTTTGAACATTGGTCTGATGCATGACATTATCGAGTTGTGGATTTTTCTGATTTGCATTAATGTTCAGAGGTTCCCTGCACTTAGGCTAATTCTGCAGGTACACTAATATAGAGTTTACTTTGTGTATATTACAAAGTTCTTGGTTCAATTTGGAGATATATTCATATATTTTACACTCTCTTTTAGAATGGTGTCATGCCTTTGATGTCCAGAGCTTGGTAGAGTGATTTTATGAACAAAATGGACTCTGATACACCACATACAACTTCAGGTGCTTCTTGGATGCCAAAAATTTGGTTTTTGAGTAAATAAATCTGGATTTTCTTCCACAATAGCCTGGCTTAGCAAGGCTTTCGTTCTTCTTCCTTCTTGATGAGGCTTCGATGTGTGTTGCCTTGAGAGATTTGAGCACCTACCATATGATTTATTTGAATATGAACAGATCATGCATCCATCTGTTTCTTTGTTGAAGCATCCACAAGCCAACATGTAGTAGCCTGCTTTTTTTTTAATACCCATGATTAAACTTGAGCTCTGACCTATGTCTCACTAGAATTGGTGCTTTTACTCCTGGGTTCTGGCTTCAGCAATCCAGAAGGTCTGATGTGCTGATAACATGGTTTTTATCTTTTTTCTTAATAATAATGAGGCACTTGCCCAGACCCTCAGACACATTTGCGGCCTGTGTAATTTGGGACATTTAATTTGGTGTATAGCCATCTGTTGATGAAAGGGCACATACGAACTATGAACACTCAGCACATCTTGGCTAATGTTGAGCCATGGTTGTTCTCAGGATCCATTATCTAGGTTTTTTTGTAACAACTTTCTTCTTCTCTCCATTCTATTTACAACCAGATTAGTCTACTTGACATGCTTTCCTTTACTCTCTGAATTACAGCTTCTCTTTAATTCCAACACCTCAGTGGTAATAGCTTTACTTGCAAACTGAGTTTTGTCTTTTTCTCTATATCTTTTATCAAGGATAGATTTGTTTTTGAAAACTCTTTACTTGGTCTATGAAGTTTATGTATAAATGAAATGACAGGTCGCAATGTTTGTGGTTCTGGCAATGGTGTTGCGACGAAAACCTGATGCTTTGGTTAATGTATTGCCAACACTTAGGGAAAGTTCAAAGTATCAAGGACAGGACAAACTTGTGGTTATTGTATGGATGATAGCACAGGTAACTGAATGATTGTTTGACTTCAGCAGTCTGCAATATGAGCACTTATAGTCATTGTTAGCTCAACTTTGCATATCTTCTTGTTGTAGGCCTCTCATGGTGATTTGGCAGTAGGATTGTACTCTTGGGGTCATAACCTTCTGCCTATAGTGAGTGGCAAAAGCTCTAATCCACAGTCCAGGGATATAATTTTGCAGTCAGTGGAGAAGTACGTAGGCCTTGTAATCCTCCTTTCCTTCACCCCCACACCTCTCCTCTGCTTTGAACTCTCTAATTTTTTTTAAAATTCTATTTGGTTGTAGAATTTTGGCTGCCCCGAAAGCTAGATCAATATTGGTAAATGGTGCTGTTAGAAAGGGGGAGCGCTTGCTGCCACCTTCTGCACTTGAAATACTGTTACGAGTTACCTTCCCTTCATCTTCAGCTAGACTAAAGGTGGGTATTTTATCTGGGCACTTGTAGTATTGGTGATTGGAGATGCTATAGTTCAGCGCTCTTAATTTATTTTGTATGTGGTGTTTCATGCAGGCTACTGAAAGGTTTGGGGCAATCTATCCCACCCTAAAAGAGGTGGCTCTTGCCGGTGCTCCTAGAAGCAAAGCAATGAAACAAGTATCACAGCAGATACTGAGTTTTGCTCTAAAAGCAGCTGGAGAAAGTATGAGAACTTGATTTGATTGTATTTTCATTCTGTAATCTTTCCCCCATCCAGGGAAAATGACAAGTCTTGAAGTTGAGGCTGACATATAAGCTATCTGTAACAGGCATTCCTGAGTTATCTAAGGAAGCAGCTGGCATTTCCATCTGGTGTTTGACCCAAAATGCTGATTGTTATAAGCAATGGGTAAGTTGTTTCCTTTGTTTTTTTATTTTTTATTTTTAATAATGAGTTTTATGTTTATAGGTGCTAGCTATGTTGTCCTTATATTGTCGCCCCTCCCTCATGTTATGTTAACTAATCTTGTCATGAACTGGAGAAACAGGATAAGGTTTACCAGGATAATCTAGAAGCTAGTGTTGCTGTTCTTAAAAGACTCTTGGAGGAATGGAAGGAGCTTTCAGTGAAACTGGCTCCTCTTGATCCTATGAGGGAAACTATCAAGAACTATAGACAGAAGGTAGTTTCTTGCTCTTTTCTTTTACATGTTCTGTTCTCTTTATCATTTTCAGATTATTTGGTGTCTGTAATACAAGTTCAATGCAAAAGCTGTTCCCCATCACAGATGCATGTTGTGTCTGAATTCTTACCCTGTAAAAGTGCTATCCATGGTTTATGAGAAGCGATTTTTGTAATTCTTGGTTTATGATTTTTTCTTATAGAATGAGAAAGGAATGGAACCTGAAGCTGATGCTACTCGTCAAGCACTCTTCAGGGAGGCAGATAAGCACTGCAAGACACTATCAAGAAAATTATCGCACGGCCATGGTTGCCTTAAAGGTATGGCTGTTGCTGTCATCGCATTGGCCGCTGGTGCTGCCATCATGTCATCAAACATGGAGTCCTGGGATTGGAAGGAGTTGCCTGTATTTATTAGCTCTCAATTCTCTTTCTAAGGAGAGAGTTTTATGATTGTCAACAACCATTGGTGCAAAGCATCGACTTGTTTTTTCTTTTTAGGATACTAGCTTTCCTCAATTTTGCACTCTTTATATTTAACGAAGAAGGGCCAAAATTTTTGATAAACCATTTAGGATCCTTGTTTGGTGTATCACATGCGGCATGAGAACTTAGGCAGTTACAATGTCGAGAAAAGCACAATGGGTCCGAGGTGGAAAACCATTCGATGGGTCTCGTTTATTTTAAACAAGTGGATCGAAACTAGTTTTTTTGTGTTTTTTCGATTTTGAGGTTGTGGGAGATCAAATTCATGTTACATGTTCAAAATATATATTTTAATTACTTAGAGGGAATGAGGTAAGGAGAATACCAGTTTGCAAATATGTATTTCAACAACTGGAGTTCAAATGCTTGTGTAAATTGTTCAGGTAACAGACCCCTTTAGCATATATGGTACAAGCAAGCTTGCCAAGGGCCCGCTGTTTCTGCAATTTTCTAATCATAATCTTCAGGTGTAGCCCAGGGGTACCTAAGATAATCGTTCTTGATTTTTGAAGGATCTTCGGGTTTGGACCATGGGTACTGCAAGGATGGATCCCGAGGAAATTTCCTGAAGTTCAGAAATGGTGCCCACAGCAATATCCTGCACATAGGCGAAAAGAGTTCCATGTGTCAGATGAACACTATTCTAGGTGAAATGAACTTACAGTATACTAGCTTAAAATAGAAAATACAACTCACCCTGGAAAGAAAATGAAGATGCACATGAATTGCAAATACGTCTCCAAAAGCTTTCTCCTGTACAGTCTTTTCCAAAGCCAGTTGAAGATGATAGGCTGCCGTATAATTACCATAAAAATTAGAAGAAAAACGCATAAATAGTATTCAGCACCGAACAGAAAAAAGTAGAAAATGAGATTTAATAATTAAGTACCCAGGAAAAAAAAAAAGATACGATTTATCGAGAGAAAGAGTGGAAATGAAGGAATTCACTCACTGGCATCAGAATGAAGTAACAAAAGGTAACAATAGCCAATTGTATCAAAATCGATGTCAAATCTTCAGGATTATTCACTCCAGTGATGGCAAATGCTGGCTGCTCAATCTGATGGAATTGTTCTAATCTAAGTAATTCTCATGAAAGATAAAGGTTTTTTATTTACACCAATAAGCATAAAAAAGAAGGGTTAAAGACAGAAAAGGCTTACAGTAGCTAAAAGTGCAGCAAACTGAATTGCCAGGCTAGACTTCTTTGCTTGATCGTGGTCTTCAGGCTTTCTGTTAACGCTTGTAGCTTTCTGCTTTAAACAAAAGGAGATGTGCAGTATTTTTTTTTAATTTGCTTAGAACTTTCTCAAACATGGATGTGAAATTAAAAAAACATGTAAGAACATTTAAAGTGCAGAAGAAGAAAATAGTCTACCTTAACAAGCTTGGTATTGTGGAATGGTTTGTATTTAGCTGTAGTACACAGAGAAGTTCTTCTGCGCTGAGAAGAGAGAGTAGGCAAAGCCTTGGGGCTTTGGAAGCTGAAACAATAGCTCATGTTAGAGCTCTATCTGTGTTTCCTTATCCTTTTTAAGCGTTCAGTTTCATGGCATAGGATGAACGGGGCTCCTTGAGGCAGGGATTTTCAGGGTAGAGAAAACAAGAAAAAGGAAAGGCCAATGAATAGAACTTCAAATATCAGTCGTGTTTTCATTCAAGGCCACAAGAAGTTCGACTGGATTATGATCATCTAGCAAGATAGTAGTGTAGGCCTTTTTGCCTGTTTTTGGCCATCCATCTCGACCATAAGGATTGGTAAACATCTAAGCAGGCCATTGTTGGGTTAATGGTGGATTTGATCCACCTACTCTTAATTTTGTTTCAATTTAGTCCTTCTACTATATATATATTTTTTAACAAAATAAGCTAATAAGTAATAACATTCCCAGATCTTTATTTTTGTAACCATTTGATCCTCGTATTAAACATAATACAAAGTTATTAAGATAAATAAATATCAAATCTTGTTACTTTTGGACATGTAATGGCTTCGGTTGAATAATAATTTTGCAAGTTTTTAATTATTTTTGTTTTATTTTTTTATATATTTTTAGATCATTTTAATGTGTTGATATTGAAAATAAATTTTAAAAAATAAAAAATATTATTTTAATATATTTTTAAATAAAAATATTTTAAAAAATAGTCACTTAATTAATCCAAACACCCCCCTAACAGTAATTGAATGAAGGATGGCATTAATACAGTACAAAAATGAAGAGTTGAGGACATGATAATGGACTCAAGGGCTAAAAGGATAAAATGCACCATTGACCCGCCATTTCCTTATTGTTCTTGTACCATTCTACCCATTGTCTGCCACACAACAAAAAAATCAATTTGATCAAAAAAGAAAAAGAAAAACAGAGAGAGAGGGAGAGAGGGAGAGAGGGAGAGAGCTTATCATCAATGTATGCTCGGCTGGGCTGGTGCCCATCCAGTCCTTGGCTCCTTATATTGAATATTGGCATCTCAAATTCCCCACCCCTCATTTTAAAACATGCGAGACTTCAGGAATTTAAGATTTATTGTTTGACTTTAATGAATTGTTTTGATAGTAAATAACGCTTTTTTTTTTAATTTTTTAAATTTAAATATGAGGAATTGAGGATGTTGTCTAAGAGAATTTATTAAATTCTTTGGGGATTGGTTATTCCCTATCATTAATAAAAATAAAATAATAATACTTAAAGGTCTTGATACCTGTGATATATTAAAAGTTATCTACCGCAACATTTTCTCTTTGTTTGCCACTCTGTACGGTGCTAAACTGATGTGGGAGCATGGGACCTTTTTTCCCTCTCAAGATTGAGTTAAAGAACTCAGACACGGTAAAAGATACACAGACAACATAAGCCCTTAAACCCTCTCGAAACTATCATCTCTCTGAATTTTTCTCCTTTTCTTTTACAGTTTTAGCCGGAAAAAAAATGATGGCTTCAACAATCTCAGCTCAGCTCAACCTCAATTTCCCTTCTCTCCTTTACACTCCCTTCAATACCCTCTTGGAAGTTACCAGACCCACAAGAAGAAAATCATCACTCTCTTCCCATTTTCATATTAACTCCAACCCCAAATTGTGCTCCAACCGTACAGTGCTTACCAGGGTCTGTGGTGATGGCGGTGGAAGTGGTGCCATTGATGCCAGTCCGCAACAAAAGGCTAGTTCTGTGATTCCCAAGCTGCCTTTTGTTTTCCAAGTTTGGTTCTCACTGTCTACTCACTGCCAATGCATCGTGTATATTGATTGAAGAAGCTTTTCCAAGCAATGGTTTCTTGATGTTTATTTAGGCCGTGCAGATATGTTGATGGTGTTTCTTTATGGTTTTTCTTGCTTATGATGAATGATGACAGCATCTTGGAGTTCTGGCCAAGAATTTATAGGTTTCTATTTGTTTTTTGTTTTTCGTTTTGATTCTATCAAGTACGTGTAAGCGTGGAGCCAACGAAAATAAAAAATAAAATAGGGAGCCCTTATCAGTAGTGTCTTACGATAAATTCCTGGTCATTTACCTATCCCTTTAACTAGCTAAAGTTTCCGAAGAAGCCAACTGTGATTCTAGTATTTTCTTTAGAATTGGCAATTCTTTTATTATGTTTCTATTGTATTTTCTTTCTGGAAACCCTTGGGCTTGATTGAGTGGTAACACGATAAATTAGCACTTGGTTATAATAATCAGGGGATGACTAAAGTTCCTCTTTTCATGCTAAACAGTGATGCATCTTTTCTCTAATTTCAGAAGATTGAGGAAACAAAAGGTAGCTCATCTAGTTTCGGTGATAGCTATGTGGCCTTGTTTGTTCGGATGCTTGGGCTAGATAACGATCCTCTTGATAGAGAACAGGCGATAGTGGCACTGTGGCAATATTCGCTCGGAGGAAAGAAGTGCATTGATAACATCATGCAGTTTCAGGGATGCATCAATCTCACTGTAAACCTTCTTCAGTCTGAATCTAGTTCTGCATGTGAAGCAGCTGCTGGTCTCCTACGATCAATATCTTCAGTTAATGTATACAGAGACGTGGTAGCAGAAAGTGGAGCAATAGAAGAGATAACTGGTCTGCTCAGTCAACCTTCTTTGACTCCTGAGGTATCAGAAAATTATTTCATCAAATGAAATTCTCTCCTTTGGTTGTTGGAAATTGGATCATTGAGGCAGAGTGTGAACATATTTCAGGTTATGGAGCAAAGTCTATGTATTCTTTGGAACTTGTCTGTGGATGAGAAGCTCAGGGTGAAAATTGCTAACCCTGATATCCTGCCTTTACTGATTAAGTCCCTGGAAGATGAGGACTTGAGAGTGAAGGAAGCAGCAGGAGGAGTATTGGCAAATTTGACATTGACTCACTCCAACCACAAGATCATGGTGGAAGCGGGGGTTGTTCCTAAGTTGGTGAGAGTTCTGTCACTTTTTTAAACCAGGAAGAATAGAAGTTGAATTTGGTGTTGGTTAATGTCATCGAACTGTGGTGATTTACCTTTTAAAATGGAAAGCTTCTACAACCGAAAAAAGTCTGAAAATGGATGTGACTGGCTCTTTCAATTGGTTATTTTGCATTTCTTTTTATTAGTTTGAAATAGATTTTTTTGAGTGGGCAACAATAAAAAGTAGTTGATCTATTTTCTTTTGGTTAGAAGTTCGATTTTGTGATTACAGTTGTTTTC